>NC_092311.1:8822000-10072000 GCF_036785885.1 Coffea arabica
AAAAATAGTGATGAAAACTATAAGCAATAGAATTAGCAATGGTCTGAAATCACAAGCCAGCCAAGTTGCATATAAAGCATGACCAACTAAATTTAGCTGTGCTTGTTTCCCTTACGTCAGATGCAAAACAGTTTAATTAAATAGACGTTAAGTACAGAAAACATGGTGATTATAACATGGTCCCTTGTGGTAAGTCACATGAGGCATGTTCTTTAATCTCTCAAGATTGTTGGTGAGCCGCGGGATCACCAATACCTGGTCAAATCAGCGTCACATGTTCAGCTGCTTCCAAGTTCCAACCAACTAAAAAACAAGGTATAAACTACCATTTTTGCAAAACCATCTCCCATATTTTATTCTGCTTAGAGTTTTGTTTGGTCAAAGTAGGGTTGCTTTTCCTAATTTCTTCATTTGACTCAAAGATAGTAGTATTTCCAGCCAGCTTGTGGGTACCATGTACTAGTCCAGTCATTGCCTATGAAGCTACATTCTACTCCATTAGTTGTGTTTTATTTTCAGTTTTTTCTAAGCAGTACTACAATAATTTTTTTGAACACGTTGTGGATAAAAAGGTAGTTAGAGAATAATTTTGAACACTAATAAAAACGCATTTATGAAATGCAGGTATAATTATGGTCGAATTTGAAATGCTTATTTAAGAACCCTTACACTCGAATTAGGATGATTATGGACAAAATTTTAAACTTCTAAAGAGTCATCATCAACAGATATTTCTATCTACAGATAAGAATATATCAGAGAGCACACTTTGATATTAGTTTTGAATTTATCTCAGACTTCAAATTACTCTTAAAAAAAGTAATCATCATTGCTTTTATATAATTACACAGAAAGCATAAGTTTTGTCAGATCTAAGCACAAGCTTCCACCTCCAAACCTTCTTCCAGTTAATACAGACTTTGTATATATACTCCTAAAAGCAAACTCAAACTTCACATCACAGATTCACATCAGTCAAACCTTCATTTCATTTTTCTTTCAAGTATAACATTTTTCTTTCAAGTGAAACCACAAGCAATGAAAATCAGCCTCAGAACTTCTCTTGTTTTCTTGTTGGTGCTGATGCAACTTTCTCAAATTCTATCAAGTTGTTCAGCAATGTTACAAGATAATGTAAGCAACTCTTTGCATTATGGAGGAAGAAGTTTGTCAAGAAGACTGCTAGTTTCGAAGACGAAGGTACAGATTTCTGCAAATGTAGACAAGTTGAGTGGATCAGTGATGAAGCCTGAGAAAGCAGTAGTAAATGGCCTGAGAAAGAGGCCACCAAGCTCTTCAAATCCTACACAGAACAAATAGCATTCATGGTTTTCTTTTTCTTTTTCTTTTTCCTTTTTTTTTTTTGTAGAAAGAAGAAAGAGAAATTAGATTCTTTTCTCTTTCTACATTTTTGCAGTTAATTTTTTAAACATAGACATAGTTCTTGGTTTTGTTTATTAGTAGTTTCTTGTTAATTTTGATGCCGGAATCTTGCGTTATTCTTGGTTTGAGATTGTTAGAAATTGATGCTAGCATTGTACCAAATTGTTAGGAAAAATGTGTATCTCTTTCAGAAGGAAGTAAAACAAAAGGAAAAGAAGAAGAAGAAAACGGAGTATTACTTTGATGAACTCTGTGAAGAGGCGAATTAGTGCATTTAGTGAAAATGTATTGACTGTAAACAGTCTTTGCAAAAACTATTTGTGGAATTTCTTTTACATCAAAAATTAAGAAAAAGGGTAAGAGAAAGAAAACTTTAAAAGTCGAGAAAAAAGATTTATGTAATTTTCAAACAAGGATAGAATCATAAAATTCTGTAAACAATAGGCAAATCATATATAATTCACGAGAAATGATTTATAAAATACGCAATACATCAGGGTATGGCCATTGCCTGTCCTTCTAACACTAGGAACCTATCCGACAAGAGTCTCCAAGTCCATGCCCTTCCTACTTGTCTCTATTGTCTTTCTTGAGGAACAAGGTAAAAAAAAAAGGTAAAAAAAATCGGTTGTGTTACATTTTTATGAACTGTAAAACTTTTAGTATGGATAAAAGTAATTTTAGAATTTTCATAACTTGATTGTCACTATGTTGCTGATATTTTATCCTACACAAGCAAGAATTCTACGATAGTGTCGAATTGACACTCGTAAGAAGCTAATTAGGAAGTGTCATGTAAGTAAATTCAATATTAGAGAATATCAATTTTACCTTTTTTTCTCACTTGTTATTCGACTCTAATTGATTTCCATCATGTCGAATTTGAAATTTTTGACACTAAAAAAATTTGCCTAAAAATAAAACAATTTATTGTTACTAAGACAAATAGGTTATCCCGTACAATATACAAGACAAGTAGAAAAGTGCCTGGAGAGTGCTATTTTTTAAGAGGTAGAAGCACATGTTTGATCCGACAAGTGTCAATAATGCTAACTGATTTCTTTGAGCTTATCAGCTTTACAGTGAGAATGTTTTTGTTTATCCACGTTAACATCATCAGCTTGCTATTTTCTTTAATTTCCCTTTGAATCTCTACCTGCTTCACTAATCCCAAAAACATAAATAATTCGTTAATTGGGAAAATTAATTAGGGTTCTTGGGCATTCAGTGAATCTTCACCATTGCTACATTGAATATAGGCTTCCAGAAAGAATTTGAGAATGGGAGTAGGGGACCAGGAAAAGAGGAGGAATAAAAAGCCACAGCTGAATTTTTTTTTTTGTCTTTTTTTTGGGAGCTGCAGCTGAATTCTTACTGTAAATTGATCTCCAAACTTTTGAAACTGAGACATTTTGTTTCTTATACTTGTTCGATAACTAGGATAATCCAAACTGAGACATTTTATTTCTTATGTGTGTGTGTATATATATATATATATATATTTGATAAGAATATAACTAAATCCGTAATGGTGGAATCAATACAATATATGTACAACTCAAATTTATTACAAACTAAAGCAGAAATGATTTTGTGAAAACAATGCAAACAAATTATAACTCAAAATATTACAAACTGACCACAAATGTGGAAAGAATACGATTATTTAGTTAGGCATGTAAGGAGACTTGAAACCGGAACTTCTAACTCTAATTGTTTTAATTTGACCATTAGACTAAGGTTTCATTGACCAAAATGATTGACTAACAGCTAGAACTCAATAAGTAAAGGGATTGTGCTGAATGGGCATAATTTAAAGGGATATAATTAGGCGTAAATCTTTTAGAAAAATGAAATTTGAATGAAAATACATCTTGATACAACAACGGAAGGCAAAAAAATGGGGAGTATGTGCGTGTAAATAATAAACATTGGTATAAATGAGTGTACCAATGTGTGTTTAACGGGTATCAGTTAAAAAATTCACGTAAATCAAGAGTTCCTATTAGTGTGGAACCAACCTTGGACCATGCCTTGCGAGCGAGTTGAAACCTTCTATTCCTCGTAAAAAACAAAATAAAGTTGAAACCTTCTATGTTGAAGGTTTTAGGTTATTTATGAAATATTGGAAAAAAAATTAGTTGTTTGAAAGAGAGAAGTATTTTGAGAAATCTATTATATAAAAAAATAGGACTAACTTCATTTTGTACTCTTGAACTTGTATTATTTTCTCATTTTGCATTCTAAACTTCAATTTTGAATACTTTGCACCCTAATATCTTACTTTTAAACATCCTAAACTCTCAAGTTGTTCCATTTAAGTCCAATCAATGACCATGGTTGCAAAATTAATGAGATAAATGGTGGTGAAAATTATGTACTGTTTTGTTCTAGTTGCGATCCCTTAACTTTTTTGACAACTTTTAGCACATTATCATTTATTTATAAAATTTCAAATACTAATATTATTAGCAAAATTAATAAAATAAAAGATAATTCAAATTTGATGATAATGTATTGTTTTATTTTTGTTATAATACTTTGGCACCTTTTCGACAACTTTTGGTACATTATGATTGATTTCCTAGATCCTCTGTGCCATTAATTTTGTTAAAGTTGTCACTAATTGGACTTAAATAGGGCAAACTTGAAAGTTTAGAATGCAAAATTTCCAAAATTAACAGTTTAGGGTGCAAAGTATCAAAAATTGCAGTTTAGACCGCAAAGTGAAAAAATGATACAAATTTAAAAGTGCAAAGGGGAGTTTATCCTAAAAAATCTTGAAAATTTAGAGGATGGCTAGCATCGTATCAGACATGCATGTTTACACAACCAAGTTTGGATCCAGATCCAGAACTAAGTAATGTTAATCTGATATGATCTATTTGCTTTTTCTTTTTTCCTGTCGAAAACGTCGACAATTCATTTCTATAATCAAACTTTACAAGAGGTATCTATGCAATCTAAACTAATGTCCAGTTATCAATGGCAAGTCATTACCATTAATATCAATATCCTGTGTTAATCCAGTGGGAAGCAAACCTTCCATTGTATATCATGCGGTAAGCAGCCTGCAACTAGAGTTAGTCTATTCGCTAAAACTCTTTTCTCTCCTTTCTCTAGAACTCTTTCAATCAAGATTTTCTTCATCTCTCCCATGGGAGAGAGATCAAATCTGATCTTTGCCCATGGGAGGAAGTACTCTTATAGTTTTTAGTTTCTCCTTTTTTGAATAAATTCTCTCCTAAGATTTTCTAATGAGAAATTCTTCTCTCCTAAAATCTTCTAGTGAGAGTTTCTTCTCTCCTAGAGTGTTCTAGTGCGAGTTTAATTATCTTCTGGATTTTTCCTTATGAGAGTTTTTTATGTTTTTATTTTTGTGAAATTTGAAATTTTGTAGATCGAGAATCTAGTTTCTCATATATGCAATTTCTCCATTATTGTTAGATCTAAATTTCTCTTTGAACTTGAACCAGTTTTAATCAGATCTAATTGTTAGCAGACATGCACTAATATATTGGGTTACAATGATTCATATGGATAGAAAATATAAAGGAGCATCAATGTTATCTTTATTTGTATTGTTTTTTTGGATCTATTATATTTATTGATTTCAGATCTATATGTATCTGTGTCATGCTTATTTGATATCTTTTCTGCCATTAGTATAGATTTATTTGAATGAAACGATCTTTTTTATATAAAAAAAACTGGAGTTAGGGTGCGTTTAATAAAACTGAAATCTGAAAATTGAGGTCTGAAATCTAATATATGAAGTCTGAATCCATTAAATTATTGAATTATTAAGTATTAAATCTAATACATTTGAGTACATATCATATTCAGTGATAAGTGAATAGTTTATCACTTAATTTTGGGAGTAAGTTTTGTCTAAGAAATTCAGTACTATTTAATTAATTCAAATGTTCAATTTTTTATTATCAAACAGTCTGAATATATTAATATCTAAATCCATTAAATTTAAGTGTTGAACAAGATTATCAAATAGGGCCTTAGTCTATGAACTTTACTATTACTAATCCTATCTTCAATGCTTCCCGTGAACGTGCAACTTGCAAACATTTTGCTTTAGATGATTCAGGTCCTCCGGTATTGTAGCCAACATTGCATCATTGACAGTGGGACTAGAAATTTTGTCTAGCAACTTGATATGATATGTTTGCAAGACTAGGTATAGTAACCCGCTGAGTTCATTCAGCCATCCCACTTCATGCGAAAGCGGGATCTTGCCTTCAATAATTTTATCCGTTCAGATCCATGTTTTATAATAACATCAAAGAAGACAGCTTGGTGAGGAGAGTCTGTCTGCCTGTTGCGGTACGGTAAAGATGGTCCCGGGTAACATGGTTAACTCTTTTCAGTTGCCACTAAATTATTAATGGATAAAGGGAAATGATATTCGCATAACCTTAGCCCTCAGGGGCTTGGTCTGGTGGTTGAGGTTGCTGAAGATGGGGCTTCAGGTCTCTGGTTCGAACCTTGCTGCCAGCAAGTTGTTGAGGGTGGTGAATAGTCTGCGGGATCCACTCCTTGCGGGACACACCTAAAAAAAAAAAAAAAAAAAGATATTCGCATAACCTCTTTAACTATTTGCGTGTTTTAAATATGTATCTGGTTTGCTATATACGTATTTGTCATTTGGCCTGAAAATGATTCCAAAGCTGTATAAGAAGTTAATAAGGATGCATTAATATCGTTACTCTATTTATTTATTAATAGAGATAATTTCATAAACCTCTCTAGAAGTTTATGACAATTACAGGAAGTTCTCCCTAATTTCAAGTATTACATTTACACCTCCTCTTTTAATGTTTTTAGTAAAACAAAAATCCAATTCAAATATCAAGCATATAAGCACAAACAACATTTTCAAGAAATTAGCTACTCTCATAATCAAATAAAGAAATAAAAAACCAAAAAAAAAAAAGAAATCAGTTTTACTTAAAACGTAAAAACTAGATTCTCTAAGATGGATGAGTCACTCTTCTATCTAATCTTCAACTTTTAAACCCTGCCTTGCTTTTGATTTGTGATAATTGAAATTAAAAGCTGTCAACTTAATGTTTTTGGGAGGAAAAAAATTGAAAGAGAGGGAGAAAAAAAGGTGGTAGTTTAGGAAGGTAATTGCATAATTGTGCTAAAAAATTATTGATGGTAGTGGTGATGACACTAATTTAAACGGAAGATGTTGGAGACTTGACAGAGAGATTTTGAGGCATTGGTCAATAAGGTTTGAAATGGAAGAGGGAATGAGGAAACTAGAAATTGGGAAGCATAAGTGGCTTTTTATTTTCTTTTTATTTTTATTTTGAATTTTTGTTATTAAGTATAGAATAATATTAAGAGTATGGTAGTCATTTAAATAACTAAAAGAGAAAAGTGTAATGTTTGAAATTAGACGGGAGCTACCTAAAAAGGAAAGAGTAAGTTTTTTGTTATACACTGTTAGTGTATAATTTTTTTTTTAACACTAGCAAGTTTAGATCGTGTCATATAGTATAAATTCAAGTTTTTTTATACACTGTTAGTGTATAATTTTTTTTTACACTAATAAGTTTAGATCATGTCATATAATATAAATTCAAATTAGAAATTTAAATCATGTATATGTGACGTACATTCATGATGACTTAGTATCAAAAAAATCATTACATTATCAATGTATAAAAAATTAATTAAAAAACAAAACCTCTAGATTTTGTAGTTGATTGAATGAATATTGGACGAATGAAAAATCAACGGGCTTCCCTTACTTAAAAGCTTTCAATGTTGTTGGACGTGGACATCATTTATTCTAACGAGAGCCCAATGGTTTGTTACATGTGGGCCTGGATGTTGTTTTGGGTCAAAACCTTGTCATTTGACCTTGATCCGGTGGGTGAATATTTGTTGCCCTACTTGAATTACAGGGTCCGCCTTTGGTGATGATCTCGGCATCCAAGATATTTACTGAGAAATGGATACCCAGAGATTTTGGCTCCTATATAAAATAATGGAGTCATGGGATACGAAGCAATTTCTACAAGGCTGGAAGTACCATTAATTGGAGAATTCAAGGAAGAGAGACGGATGCACAAAAACAATTCTAAAATATTTGAATTAGGAAATTTAATAAGATCAAATTCATTATATCCTTCTTCTTATTTACATTTTTGTAACACCTCTTTTATGTTCCATCGACAATTTCACTTCAGGATGTTTCATTGACAATTTTACATGCCTAAACCATTGGACGAATGACTTTAGATAATCAGCTATAATATAAGTTGGTATGCGAAAGTCCAAATTACGAATCGCTTGTTTCTTTTCAAATTAGTTTTATGGTTGCTTTCCAATCATATGAAAATATTACACTGCTGCAACTATAGAATAACAGTTTTTCAGTCAATTTTGTTAAAAAAATCTTATTGTGTTTTGCACAATTTTAGTTAATCAGATATTAGTTAGTGTGGGAGAGTCAATTTTTTCTTTTTGGATAGAAAAGATCATTTCATTCAAACAAATCTATACTAATGGCAGAAAATACATCGAACAAAGATGATACAAATACATATAGATCTGAAATCAATAGATATTAACAGATCTAAAAAACAATACAAACAAAGATAACATTGATACTCTTATATATCTTCTATCTGGCAAATAAAAACAACAATAATACTCCTATATATCTTCTATCCAGAAGAGTTACTGTAACCCAATACATCAGTGCATATCTGCTGACAATCAGATCTGATTAAAACTAGTTCAAGTCCAAAGAAAAATTTAGATTTGACAATAATAGAAAAATTGCAGAACTGAGAAACTAGATTCTAAATCTACAAAATCTCAAATTTCACAAAGATAAAAACCTAAAAATTTATGAACCATTTGTTGCGCTTGAAATTAGGTTCATATGAATTTCCAACCATATCAAAATGTTACACCAACTCCAACCATATAAAAGCAATTTAATCTGTCAAATTTGCTTAAAATCTGGTTCTGCTTTGTGTCCACATATCATTGGTTGTGATCGTATATAATCAGTAATTGATTGGTGTGAGAAAGTTGGCACTACTAACCGGTTGTTACGTTTGAAATTAGATTAACAAAGCTTTCAAATCATATGAAAATATTGCACTATCTTCAACTAGATTAAAGGAGTTTATTAAATAAAATTTGCCTAGAATTTGGTTATGCTCATCCTGCGTCGACCTGACATAGGACTAATTATCTGTAATGAGAGGTGCTTAAAAAAAGAGATAATGTTGGTGTGAAAATGAGAGTTTTACTGTGATATGGTATATGTTGAGGGCTTTTTTGTAGCGACGTAAAGCTTTAAAATAAAACTAAAAAATATAACAACAGTAACTCTCAGCGATCTCTGTGCAACCTTAGGTACTTAGCTATAAGTTGATGTAGGAGGATTGGAGATACAAATCGTTTGTTGCACTTGAAACTAGATTGACACGGAATTTAATCATATGATAATGTTAAAATAACTCCAACTATACAAAATTAGTTTAATCAGTTGAGTTTGCTTAAAAACTGGTTGCTCATTCTGTGTCCATTTAAGACGTGTTTAAATCTTGCTTAATTTTCAGCTTTAAATATTGACAAATGTTCTACATATGCAGGACTAAAACTGCTGCATTTCTTTAGAGCCACGGGGATTTGATCCTAAACATTTCTAAAAGAAGACTACAGCTAGACATGGCATAAAATGATTCCATGCATGCATATATGGATATCATTTGTTTTAACTTTAGCCCAAAAGATATCCGACATTAGTATTCGTGCAGCGCTAACCCTAAAATTCTGAGGACCTCTATAAATAATCAGTACCATGATATATGTCTATCAACGGTGATAATTGATAAACGTTGAACGAAGGCCAAAAAAAGGAAATCAAAGAATCTAGTCCCCTTTTATTTTGGGCCATTGGCTGCTCGACAAAGGTATTACATGAAAAGCTTAGTGGAGGACATTGGAAAAGCATAGATACCCCTTTTGATAATGACGAGCAAATGAGAAAGTAGCTGTTCTCTTTTCAAACTTTTTTAAAAGACCAATTACTATAAAGAATCACATTCTTCTCCAGTAGTCTAGGCCTTGAGAAAGTGGAAAGTTGTGCTTGTTATTAGTTGTTTAATATGAGCAAGTTAGGTTTTCTCGAAAACATGCTGTCAAGTACTGTTCACGTGTTAATTTGTTTTCATTTTTAGAGTATTTAAACTGACAAACGTTTGATTACAAAAAGTAATTGAGGAGAGAGTTTCTTTTATAAAGAATTTTTGGTATATGTAATCTTCAACATATCATATTACCTTGTCAAGTTTCAAGCATCATTTTACCAAATACTTCTCTTTTAGTCTCACCAATATTGTCAGTCTCATCTGAATTCCGCGAAACTCAGTTAAAGCCTTTAACTTTCGTCTTGTATACTTTTCAAATTTTCAATAATTTTACATTTTATATCATTGGGTGCATTTGAAAGTTGTGTTTTTTGGATGTTTGTATAAAAGTTTATTGTAGTTCACTGTAAAATCAATAGAAAAACTTTTATGTATTTAGGTTTGAAAATTAAAAACTTTCCCTTTTTTTCTTTTCTTTTCCATTTTTTTTTTGACTTTTTTTTCACCCTTCTCCTACCTCCTCACACTAGACCCTTCTTCCTCCTCCCTTCCACTCCACTGCCAGCAGGCGACACTACCATCAACAGGTCGCCGGCTGGTGCCCTTCCTCCTCTCTTTCCTTTTTTCTTTTTTCCTCCTCTCTTTCTTTTATTTCCTCTTCTCCTCCCTCCCTCCCTCCTCCTGCTCCTCCTCTCCTCTCCTATCCTCTCCCCCTCCTCCTCCTCCCTATGTCACCCCCTCTCTCGACATCTCTCACCTAGTCCCATCTCCTCATTTGTCTCCCCCTCCCTCGAGCGACCAAAGGCCAAGCCTCCTGGTCGCGCCACTAGAGGCCACTCTATTTGATCGCACGAGAGAGAGGGAGATAGAGGGGTAGATGGGGCAAGGTGAGGCAAGCTAGAAGAGGAGGTGGCAAAGGAAGGGGGAAGAGGAGAAGGAGGGAGAGGAGAGAAGGAGGAGGGAGGGAGGGAGGAGAAGGGGAAAGAGGGAGGAGGAGGAGGGAGAGAAAGAAAGGGAAAAAAAATGAGTGGAGGAGGGATGGTAGCGGCTTCAGCAGAGGTGCAAGCAATGATGGTGGTCTGAGATGGGGGAGGATGAAGAAGAAGAAAGGAAAGAAGAAAAAAAATTATTTATTTTTGGGTATCTTGGAGTGTATAGTTTAAAATTTTTTGAATTTTTTTAGGAGTTATTATTACAAATAAAGTTGTAGAAAAAACTTGTCTAATAAAAACAGGTCTAAAAAACATACTTCCAAGCAGGCCCATATTTTCTGTGAAAACTTGATACTAGTAGTATTTTGCAATCATACCATCAAAAAATTTTTAAGAGAAAACAACATGAAATTCATTTATTACATTTAAGTTTTATTGATCAAAAACCTACAATGGTGACAATTAACATTAGCAGAATGGAGGGAGTGGTTCTCTTTTAATTTAGACTTTTTTTTGAGAAAAAAAAAGTTAAAAAAGGCATAACCTAACAAGATTAGTCCCCTAGTTGATACTGTATCCAGATTCGGCAAATGTAAAGTGACTGGTGTATCGGTCTGACGCAGACCACTATAAACATTTTGATCACAAACTTTTAAAAATCTACATTGGAATCTTTTTTAAAGCATTGCATAATATTCTGCTGATGAAAGCGACTCGGATTCTCCAACTAGCACCCAAAAAATCACATCAGTGAAATCAGAGAATAAAGAAAGAAAAAAAAAAGCATATTTTAACATTCAGATGTTAGTAGCCCTGAAGGCGGGCAGCTCTATATAAGGGCAAATGCAGTGTAACTTTAGGCAACAAAAAAACATGAGTTGAACTCATTGAAGTTCAATGCAAATTAGCACAATCGTGTGATCTGTGCAACATGGTTGTTGGTGGTGCAAGGAGAGGACAGCCGAGGTGTCTACCTTAGGAGCACTCCTCGGCGTCCTCCTTGCACCACTGACACCCATAGTTGCTTTTATAAGGGCACGAAGATGGCCAGAAAAACCGGCTGCAGCTATATGTTTCCTTTCTTCTTCTTCTTCTTGTTTCCTTCTTTTCTCTGTACATCATTATTTCTTTGTGGGAAGATATATAGGTAAAACTGTCACAGAGTAACTGAAAATATTGCATTTCTGTCACACCATCTAACCTCCCCCCCCCCCCCCCCCCCGCCGGGTAGAAATCTAACCTCCTTTATCCAAAGTTTGTCACCACACATTTCTTGCAGTCAAGTTTAACCCATTCTGAGTTCATTTTTCAGTTCATTTATTTTAAAGCAAATCTCGTACACGCAGTTTATATTTGAGTTTAGTTGAGTATGATTAAATCGTTGGTTCTTCTGGGCAATTGACATATTCTTAGCAAATTTGGTTGTAGCTGTGGATGGACCTAGGAATGGTGAGAGGCCACTTCACCCGAGATCACAAATGTTCTTCCCTTCTTTTGGTACCCTTTACAAAATTTAAAGTTTTCAGAGTAATCATTTTACAAATAAATTGTTCGATCTCATATGAATTTTTAAGAATTTCACGTTACACTATAAAGTTCACATGATAGTAGTTTTCTCTACTAATCCACAGTAAAATTTGTGCTCCATGAATGGTTGCAGCAACACGATTATTTTAGAGTTGTTTTTTTTTTGGAATTTACATAGGTCGTATGGAAAATTACAACAATCCATTGTTGACGCGCGTGCACTCACACACATATATATATATATGAAAGTGAAGCTCGTAGAGCTTCTTTACTATTTTTCCAACCCGTCATTGGCGACTTGGTCTGGTATATATGCAAGTAATATGCACTCCCTTCACTTAGTCCTAATTGAAGAAAAGAAGCTCTACAAGCTTCACTTTCATATATATATATATATATGTAATATGCACTCCCTTCACTTAGTCCTAATTGAACGCAAAATGAATTTTCTGCAGTCTGGTTTCTTTTTGTTGTGATAAATAGTTATTGCCTTGGGTATAATGTTATTTACATTCTTCTACCAAATTTTTTTGGCATAATCACAATGTACAAATAGCAATTCAAGGAGTATATTATTTGCTTATCCAAGTTTTGGTACGAGCTGTAACTTATGAACTATGATTTTGATATTTAACATGCAGATCCTTTTTCTATTTTGGCTGGGTAATTCGGGATGGAAATTAATATATTTCCCATCTTCTTAAATGATGAAGGCGTGGTTCAAAGTTGCACTGTTGCGGAGGCCATGATTCTCTACATTGGTCACATTTCAAGCAATATGGCGTACAATATAGAAGAGATTCCATGCTAAAATAATAAGCAAATCAAATGTTCCAAGGCGATATGTCTTACATTCGCCACACGGCTAGAAACTTATGTTATACTTCAATATGTTGTTTTGCTTCTTGGATTATTGCTTTGTGTCTCACGTGAATTGTTTCAATGACAAATTGAAATGTGAAAGTGGCCAAAGAAGCTTAATTTGGTGCAGCAGTCAATATTGAGAATCTAAAAATTAGATGTTCAGAATTTAAGTCCCGCTTCTCTCTACCTATTTTTTAAATTCCATCCTGCTAATAAAAGCAAGAAATGTGAAGGTGAAAAAACAAATTGTTTCATGGGATCAATTCATGTACTTGAACATTACATTTAGTTAGGTATATGGTATAGGACTAATTCTGTAATTACCCTTTTGCACCTTAATATTTCTACAATTCTCAATTTTCATCTTTAACCTGTATTTTGTACATTGTGAGCTCTAAAATTAAAAATTATTACCACATCGAGCTTCAACCTTCGGTTTGAAAATTTTAGCACCTTAAATTTGCCAATTCAACTCAATACCATGATCTTGTTCAGTATTAATGAAGAAATAAGGACTATGTTCTTCTACGCATCATTCCAAACTCCCGTCACACTGTTGAAAGCTGCTATCAATGCTTGAGAATATTTAAATGAGTGGATGTGCATGATTTTTTTTTTTTTTTGAAAAAATCATCTCCTGCAACATTAGCCAATGGGCTGATTTGGGATATTTCAATAATTTTAGGATGTAAACAGGCTAAAACAAAAGTAAAAGGAGTACACTAAGAATTTAAGGTAATTGACATAAGGTGATTAGTTATAATTGCATCATTAAATAGAACAAGAATTATTTAAAAATAAGCATGATTATTAGACCTCTTCATGTAAGCATGATTCATCCATTATTGACAGTGAACAATAGAGATTGGAGACATTGAACTTAAACATACAATTCTATTCTTCGTTATGGACTTTTAAGATTAAAAGGGTACAAGCTTTGGCATGAAAGAAGAGAAATTAAAGAAAAACGAAAAAGGAGAATGGAATGGGAAAGAAATCGAGAATCATTGATGCAAGGGTGCATTTACTGTCTATTAACGTCTCAAACGTCTCAAAGGGGGCTTAATCTTAATAAAGAATTTGATGAGCATTTTAGTCACTAATATTAGTATATGAAAATATCGCAGAAATTAGTGTTCAATAAACACCTCAATGAATAGTATTTATTTTTTTACATCAGATTGGAGAACTTTGGGCTACACGTCTTTTCTTGTAAAAAGGGAAAAAAAAGGGAAAACAAGAATTATGAGAAGTATGTTTAGCAAAAATGATATTGTATATCCAATAATTAAAGACATTTTATAGCATAAAATTTGAGAAATATCACTAGGCATAGTCTTGAAAAATTATTTAATATTTTTAAATCTGCCCAGTTTCCATCGAAGAGTGTGGGAACCTGGACATTGCTGATAAGGATTTGGACCACCAAGATAAACAATTGGGTTTGAAATTGGAGATCTTGCAATCAAAATTTCAAATTCAGAATTGTAGTTGTATAATCTTGGTTGGAATTTAGTTCTACTATTATATTTTTGTCCTATCTTTTCTGGATTTTTTTAGTTGTGCTTGTTTCCAGAGAAGGGATAAGAAAAAAAGGAAGAAAAAAGGATTAAGAAGAAGATGAAGTTGTGCTTGTTTCCAGAGAAGGGCAAAGAAGAAAAGGAAGAAGAAAAGGAGGTGGAGAAGGAGAAGGTACGGGTGTGTTGGAGTTCAGGGGTAGAGAAGCAACACGAAGACTATTTGGTTGCTTGAAGAGTCACCTAAGCACCCTTGGTCTTTCTTTTTTTGATGACTAAGTACCCTTGGTCTTATTACTCTTTTTCTGTTGGAGTAGCATCCGTGGCTTGTAGATTGACTTTGAAAGAGACAAATATCGCTATATACAGACACAAATGTCAAATTACTTTGAAAGTTCAAGTCCTTAATTAGATTGCGAGTTTTTGCATAAAATTCCGCTAACATATTTCTCTATCATTTTTTTATCTTACATATATAGTATCAATACAATATATATATATTCAAAAACTCCAAAAATTTGTAAGCCAAATGGGCTCTAAGTGTTTGTCCAAGACCCCCAAAATGGGCTAATTGATACTGAGCTTTGAAATATGTAAAGCAAGTAGCAAGTCGAAGTCCACATATTTCCAGTGAAATTGTGAAAATGATGATGTGAATACATTATGTTTGCTAAACATATATACAACGTTTTGAGTGGATGATGAACTATTTGCTCCTTTCGTATAATACAAAATGATCTCCGAAAGCCATTCAATGAAATGGAGATTTTCTTATCTTCAAAACTCAACCCAACTAGTAGAAATACTAGCCCAAAGTGATCATGAGATTTCTGATTAGGCTCTTAAACGCTCCCCTTTCTCTTAAAGTGTCTTTTGAAATAAAAACAGAAAAGGGAATTTAACTTCTTAAGATTCTATAGGAGCAATTATCTTAAAGGGTATTGATATTTATACACCTGTATTTGATATTCAAATACCATTTATCACTTTATCATTTTATTTTTCATTAAACTCTAATTACCCCTCTTCTTCCCTCTACAATTAAAGTTTTTTCTACTCACTCACATTCTTCTCTCTCTCTCCCTCTCTCTCACAAACACACACACACACACACATTAAATCATCAATTATTTTCATTATTTACTGAATTGGTAAAGTCTTACATGATAAATATGAATATTTGATAAAAGATAAAAGTCAAGATTTGCATGACAAATATAAAAGAGAAAAAGTTGGTAAAGTTTTAACAACATTAGTTATTTAGAGGCATGACAAACAAGCAGAATTCAGAGGAAAAATGCATGTTGCATGTCAAAAAAAATTTCTATGCTAAAATATTGAGTTACAATGGCAACATAATAATCATTATTTTAAACTGAAATTTGTTGGAGTTAATGAAGTTCTATTTTCAAAAAACAAATAAATGAATAAATAAAAGTTTTGGAACTGAATAAAAAAGCAAGAGCACATAGAACCAAAAAGATTCAAGAAAAGATTAAGGCAAAAACTATGTTATTTAATTATAAAATAATAGATCTATTAGTGTGTGAGTAAGAAAGAGCGAAATGAGAATAATAGGAAGAAGAGTGAGATACCCTAGAAGAAAATACCTACTAAGAGAGAGAAAATAGGAGTAATTAATATATAATGGATCCTAGAAAAATCAATGAATATATATAAAGTTGATTGATTGAAGATAACCTTCGCATTTGAATAAAATGGGTTCCGACAGGAAGATAATTACTCTGAAAATATCGCTTGCCATTTAAGATAGTGAAGTTATGGATATCAATACGGGTGTTTGAATTTCATTTCCTTTAATCAATCGCCACTGGACTTTAGAACAATTCCAACTTCAGTGGGCTTGTGTTGTTGATTTTTGAACTTCTTCCAAACAAAAAAAAAAAAAGATTACAGTAAAATTTTTGTTACACTGATATGTTTATTTTGAATAGAAAGCATCGATTCAGGTAATAGCTGAAATCAGTCAGCATTTATTTTCATTTGTAGAATTTTCTAATAAGTGTCCATTCCTAATTAAAACACCTAATTTACTAAATAAATATGTACATTCACATGAATTACATCTGTGAATTGTGACACTTTTCTAAAAAAGTAACATCTGAACCTCGAATATTCAATGGATGCTCGTTAGCCAACTATTCATTTGTCAGGAATAAACTTTTATTTATTTGACTATTAAGTCATTTTGCCAATCGAAACAAAAATAACTTTTATAATTAAAAGCTTGTTATACAACAATTGGAATTTTCCTAAGTATGCACAAAGAGAGCATTCTATAATCATTTTCTTTAAAAAAAAACTTTTAGGAAAGCAAAGACTGTGTTGAGAGCAAGACCAATTTTTTTTTTTTTTTTTTTTTTTTTGTTTCTGTTATTAACCTTTTTTTTTGGGCCTGATTAATTAAGTATCATTGCATAGCGAATTCCAATACAGTACAAATCTAGTTCTAGCTGGTTCAATATCAACGAAGAATATAAATAAGTTGGGCCCCACTTTCACATCGTACTGAGTCTCGAAAGTTGCAATTTCCCACCGGTTCGCAATCAGATCAGAAGAAATGCCATTGGTGCTAAAAATTTTCAGAAAGTATGAGAGAAAATTTGAACTTCAAATCGCACGAAATATATGTCTTGTTCTCATTTTCACTTTCAATTGGTGAGTGTAACAGTGGAAGAAGAAAGTGAAACCAAAAATTAACAGGAAGTTGGAGATGAAAAAAAGAAAGAAGGTGAGAAGAAGTTTGCACAAGAAACCAATTAGTGGATTTGTTCAAGAAGCTGCTGCAAAGTTTAAACTTTAAATTGGTGGATGCCAAATCCAATTTAAAAAGCATAAGGTTGATTAATCTACAGATTTCAAGAGTAGATCTTGCATCCAAATTTGAGGTAAGGAATGTATTCCTTCATTCTTATTTGTGTCCCTCTTGCAATTATAATTTTCGCATGCAATTATAAGCTTCGAATGAAGAAATTCTTGGTTTCGGGTATAGTGAGATTGTGAGCGGGGAAGATGGCGGATTGTCAATACATATGCAATATAAAAATTGAACTTATAATTAATAGAGGGTTGGCAAAGGAATACACCACTTTCTTATATGATTACGTTACATATGTATGTTGGTACACCCTGTAACCTGTGCAATTCATGAGCGTGGTATGTGGCATGTGATCTTAGTACATCCTATAATATATTGGCTCACTTCGGATTGCTGAGTTTTTCAAAAACTAATTTTTCAAATATTATTAAAATTTTTAAAAGTTACTCTAAAAGATATTTTAAAAAATAGTCTAAATTTTTTTTAATGTTTAAAAATATTTCAAAATATATTTTAAAAACTTTTCTATTCTTAAATATTCCAAAGTATTTTCTAAAAATATTTCAAAATATACTATAAAAACTCTGTTACAGCAAAATTTTTCAAAAATACTCACAAAAACAGTTAATCCAAACAGT
The DNA here is from genome assembly GCF_036785885.1 of Coffea arabica. Classification (NCBI taxonomy): domain Eukaryota; kingdom Viridiplantae; phylum Streptophyta; class Magnoliopsida; order Gentianales; family Rubiaceae; genus Coffea; species Coffea arabica. The sequence continues at coordinate 8,839,836 of NC_092311.1, forward strand.
TTTTGAAAGTAGGAAAAGAGTGAGATTTGAAAAATACAAAGGGATAAGGAAATTAAAATTCAAAACTTCACATCTAATCCCAAGAATTAATACACCCTATAACTTGTACACTATAACTAACTGGTGCAAAACACCATTTCCTTGTATGATTATGGGATATATGTGATGTTAGTCCACCCTATAACTTGTGAAATTCAAGAGTTTTCACTGACAATTATAATGTCATGCATAAATACTGAGATGCTTCGCTAAATAAGTGGGTTTGGTACGGCAATAAAACAACGACATGAAAATGGTGCATTAAGTATGTGTATTTTGTACACCTGTATGTTTATCAACATGGTCAAAATTGAACTAATATCAAACCTAGGTGGGAGTAATTTTTAGGACCCAAGCGCGGAAAACTATTGAGATATTAAGTACACAACAATTTAATGATAAAAAGTCACAAGTATGAAAGATAAACGACACACAATATTTAACGTGATTCACCTCCACCATTGAATCTATGTCCAAGGAGAGAAACACGTTCTTTATTATGAGAGGAAAATCCTATATAAGAATACAATTTGAATTCAAATCCAACCCTTGTATACCATATCTCATCTCCCAAAAACCCTCTCTCATCACCCATATATAAGGCTATATGTCACCTCTTGTATGCCCTTATGTGCATCTCTTGTGTAGTATGCCAACCCACCTATTTATAGGGAACATTATCTGGCCAAAAACTCAAATAATAATAGGAAACCAATTCTAATTCCTAGACTTGTACAAAATAGGAAATAACTTCTAATCTTAAACAAAATAGAAAATTCTTTGACTACTATTTTAAGTAATTAAACCAATTAGAAAACTAGTTACTTCCACACAATTAAGAAACCTATCTAAAAGAAATTAAGCCAATTTCCTAACAAATATCCATTTTGGTGAAAATTTCTTTTAGCAACCATTTGTTTTCAACTACCAAATAATATAGTTCGGAACTACACACCCGAATCAATACAGTTCTAGCACCAAATTGATTCAATCGGTAAATAAATGTGTAGTTGCCCCAAGTCCAACCTCCAGTTGACTCGCGAGAAGGTGCCCCAATTCACCATCTCCCTTTGCAGGATTTCTTCTCACTACCACTTGCAATCCGGGATCCCCTTCAGTGACCTCTAACCCTAATCATTGAGGTAATCAAATGATAAAATCACTATACTTCTTCCCATCCTCAAGACTATCTCGCCACGTGTGGTTTTCAAAACTCTACCTAAAACGAAAAACTCGTAATTTATTAAAGTCTTCTGATGCATGAAAATTAGATATCTTTATTTTTTGGGGACACGTGTCACACCATCCAAAGAACATAACCGAAATCTAAAAGCCACCGGAATGAAGTATCAACCGTTGGAGGTGTAAGAAAGATTCCATCAATTTACGTCCAAAATCAACATTGGATTCCACATTTTTCTTGACCCTTGAATCACCTGTCTAGATTCACCATCAAGTATCTCTATGCCTTTCGACTTCCCATCTTTCACCATCAATATTTTTTTGCCAAGCCATTAAAATAAGAATACCACTCGTTAAATTGTTCAATTGATAACAGTCACCAACCCACTTGATTTCAATAGTCAACCAGGATCCAACCACGAACCTTGCACTATTACCCGTGAGCAGTCCGGTCTCGTAATCAAGCTCTGATACCACTTTTTAGGATTCAAACGCGGAACACACAACTATTAAGATATCAAGTACATAATAATTTAATGACAAACAAGCCACAAGTATGAAAAATAAACAACACCCAACATTTAATGTGGTTCGGCTTCACCATTGAGCCTGCATCCACGGAGAGAAAGTCGTTCTTTATTATGAGAGAAAAATCCTATACAAGAGTACAACTTAAACCCAAGTCTAACCCTTGTATACCATCTCTAATCTCCCAAGAACCCTCTCTCACCACCCATGTATAAGGTTATATGTAGCCTCTTGTGTGCCCTTATGTGCATCTCTTGTGTAGTATGTCAACCCACCTATTTATAAGGAACATTATCTGGCCAAAAATTCAAATAATAACAGGAAACCAATTCTAATTTCTAAACTTGTACAGAATAGGAAATAACTTCTAATCCTAAACAAAATAGAAAATTCCTTGGCTGCTACTTCAAGTAACTAAAACCAATTAGAAAACTATTTACTTCCACACAAATTAAGAAACCTGTCTAAAAGAAATTAAGCCAATTTCCTAACAGTAATATTATGGAACACTTTAATGCCTAGAGCTTTTTTTAAAAAAAATAAATAAATACACGGTTGGTTTGCTAATTCGAGCAAAAAGTTTAAAAAAAGCTATAAAGCAAAATTTGTAGAGAGTAGAAGGTTAGAGAAAGTGAGTAATTCACTAGACCTAGTGGTGTGACGGTCAGAGAATATTATAAATATATTGTTTTAGCAAATATGTGTGATTCAGTAGGATGGATAGGTAAGACAGATTGGGTTCCTCTCGGTGAATTTCTAAATATATTGTTAAAATAAAAAAATATCTCACTTTTAGTGTTGTGTAAAGTGGTTTTCTCCACTTAGGGTCACCACATTTCATAGGAATTGCCAACCTTTTTTATTGCATCCACACAGTCACTGCAGCTGTTGCCGCGACAAACGTGGCATGGTACAAACGAGGCTGTGATCGATACAAACGACGCATGGCAATAGTCAATCGATGCAAACGAAAATGAAAATGTTCTATAAATACAACGCCAAATGCATTATTTCAATCCGCACAAACCCCATATCCTCTCTCTCTCCCCCATTAACCTCTATCCCTATCCTATGACATATACTCGTCCCCATCCCCAAACAACGAGTCAAACGATTGATAGGCTGGTCTATTGGAGCCACATTAATCGATACTTTGCATGAAGTTTTGATTTCTGTCAGTTGTTGGAGCCGTATTGGTTGAGACGATCGATGAAGTCTGATTTTTCCAGGTGGTCATTCTGACATTGGTGATAGAGGTTCATGGTCAGTGGTGGAGATCTAGCTCTGCTCGTCAATCTTTTGTAGTCAGTAGTGAAGGTTCGGCTTAGCTCTTCAATTCGGTGAGTAATTTATGTATTCAATTAATAACTTTTTACTATTACTAATTTTAGTAAATTTAATTGAAGTAATTAATAGTAATTAATAGTTATTTCTTGAGCTGTAATTACGAGCTATTAATAGTAATGTATTGAATTGTAATTATGAATAATAATTTTTTTTATTTGTAGGTAATAATTAATTAATGTATGTAATTTGTGTATTTAGTTAACAGTTGCACTTAATGAATTTTTTGAAATAAATCAATAAGCATTTATTTCAATTATAGATAATAATGATTGTGGTAATGATGTTAGTTGTCTGTCAAGTTAACATATATAGTTAATTAATATTATGTGTAATGAATAATTACTTTTTGTGTTTGTAGTTTAATAGTTTATGGACAATTGTTTATATAAATGAATAATTAAATTTTGTTTATTTAATTAATTTGTGTACTTAGTTAACATTTTTTGGTAGTTAATGAATGCTTGTTTTATTAATTGTAGATAATTATTATTATGTTAATTAATGAAGTAAGATGTGAAAGCAGAAAAAATGAATTTTTTTCAGGTGTAGTGAATAGTTAATTTCATCCATTTGTAATTGTATATGATTATTCTTAGTTAATTGGACTAAATAGTGTACAATATTCAAAATGAATGATTGGCTTAATAGAAAGTGCAAAGGTGAATGCTTGGACTAATTATATTTACGCAATTCCTTCGCAGCACCTAACTAGAAAATATTCATTAGATTAGGCAAAAATATTGATGGATATTATATTGGTGATTTAATTTTATTGGAAAGACAAAATAGTGGAAACTGGAGGATCATTTCATTATGACCCTTCGACGTGCAAGAAAGCTATATTAATGAAAGATCGAATATGTTATGATGAGTTGGTAGATAGAATGTATATCAACATAGGGCTAGATCGGGATACGTTCAAATTAAATCTGTGGTTTAGGAATTTTGTAGGTTTAGTTGCTTTTGTTCGATTGCGATTGGGGTGTGAGACTTCTTCTAGTGCATTTACAGTTCCTGCCTGTCCCAGATGGGGTCAAACTCTAGTGGTGGATCCCTCCTTTCACGAGGAAGAGGAAGAAGCACCTATTGAAGTATAGGTACTACCGATAAGGTCCGAGCAGCTACAATTTCAATTTGATCTACACACCGAAGAGTATTGGAAGTGCAACTACTCTACCACACCACGCAATAAAGGCAAGAGGCGTGTTGATATTTGATATTCCAACATCAATCATTTTTTTATAGCGGTTCATGATGATTAGTCAATGCCTATGATGGAAAAATATTACAATTGTAAACCTTCAGTGGAGAAAAGAATTATACACAACACCATATTTGAGATATTTTTGAAATTTGACATTATTTCTAGAAATTCAACACTCTATCTCTCTATTATCCCCAATAAAATTAATTTAAAATTTATTTTTTGAAAATAAATACTAGTCATAATATATTTCATCATTAGTGTTAGCTATATATAAAATTTCATATAGAATTGACTAAGTTTTACCTTTTGATTAATCATTATAATTCTTTTTGTAATTTTGACTCATTTTTCACCGTTTAAATGTTTCATGTAAATTGAATGTCAAAATACTCCCAAAAGAATATCAATTTTTTTAGTATGTTGATCAAGAGATTAAAAGAAAAATAATGACATAATCATAGAGTTATGAAATTTTAGATATAAATAAATGGAGGGAATAATGGAGAGAAATTCAATGGAGAGTTTCCTAACCCAAAGTGGTAAGACACGATGAGAAGCAAAAAATGCTGAATGATGACTAAAACAGCAACAAATTAGTTGTTTGGTTTAACACGTACGAGTCTTTAGGGGTTGCCTAGGTGAAAAAGTTGATACGATAGATCCATAGTTGGAAGATATCATGAAAAGTTGTTAGACTCATGGGGGCAGTTACGTGTTTTTCATAGATGCAAGGAATAATAAAATTTTATGTGTACTGACGCATTTCAAATTCTCATCAGCAGAGGGGATGGAATTGGTGGAGAACAATGGTAGGCAGATCCTAGCTTGTAGAATCCGAGTGTGGGAATGCAGTTTGACTCTGATATGGATGCTTATGAATGTTACAGCAATTATGCTGCGATGAAGGGGTTCATCGTGCGAAAGAAGTACATTAACAGAGACAAAGATGGAATGATAACTTCAAGGTGGTTCACATGTTGTAAAGAAAGTAGAAGGCAGTTGGATGAACAAGATAAAAGGACTAGAATGTACAGTGCTCATACTAAGACAGGTTGTGGTGCAAGAATGGGCATTTCCTTGAACAGGATATTGAAGAAGTATGTGGTTGCTGACTTCGTGACTGAACATAATCATGAATTACATCTACAAGAATGCTATCACATGACAACATCACAAAGGATGATAAATGAGGCACATGGAGTTTAAGCTGAATCTATAGATGATGCTGGCTTATCATTGTCAAAGTCAAGTGATTTGATGGCAAAACCAGTTGGGAGTGCATACAACATAGGTTGCAAGGAGGATGATGTCAAGAAGCACCTAAGCACTAGGAGGGAGCGAAGCTTAAACTATGGCGAGGCAGGAAGCTTTTAGTAGTATTTTAGTGAACAAGTTGCAAAGAATCCTTCTTTTGTGAATGCCATGCAAGTGGACTATGAGGAACAAATAACAAACATTTTTTGGGCAGATGCAATGATGAGAGTTGATTACTCATTCTTTGGTGATGTTGTTATATTTTACATGACTTTTATGACATATAGGGAGTATAGGCCATTGGTAGTGTTCCTTGGCCTCAACCATCATAGACAAATAGTCATTTTTGGTACTGCCTTCCTATGTGATAATACAATGGATTCTTTGACACGGTTGTTTGAGACTTTCCTAGATGCCATGTCACATAACCAATCGAAGACGATACTCACTCAACGGGATATTGTTGTTACTACTGCTGTTGCACAAGTTATGCTAGATTCCAACCATGGGCTGTGCACTTTCCAAATTAGACAATTTTGTGAAGCAGCTGGGCGATCACTTTGAGGCAGAGTCATCTCTTTACAAGCAATTTATGAATTGCATAGATCACATTGAAGATGAAGATGAACTAACTAGCTTATGGTTTGATATGTTGGCTGAGCACAAGCTTGAGGAGAACACGTGGTTGAGGAGTTTGTTTGAATTGAGACAAAGTGGGCAAGGTATCATATGAAACAGTGGTAGACTGTAGGAATGCGAAGTATAGAGTTAAGCGAGAGTTTTATCTCCCAAATAAAGCCTTAGTTGAAGTCGGACCACAATCTCCTCCAATTCTTTAGCCACTTTGCCTCTGTGGTTGTGAAGAAACGGTACGAGGAGTCTTGTGCTGAGTACGAGGCCAAACAAAAGTTGCTGATACTTATTTTAAAAAAGTCACTGGTGCTAAACCATGCTGCATCTATTTACACACTGGCTGTATTTGCTGAGTGTCAGAATGAATTTGATGAGTCAATTGCCCTTGTTGTCAATTCGAAGGAGTCAAATGTGGAGAATGTCGAGTACTTGGTTGGTTACTACGATGGCGGGTGTGAGCATTTAGTGACATACCAATTATCATCCGATTCCATTTTGTGCAGCTGCAACAAATTTCATTCAGTGGGAATTCTCTGTTCCCATGCTTCAAAAGTTCTCGATTCCATCGGGATTAAGCTGCTTCCAAATTGATACATCCTGAAGAGATGGACACGTGAGGCAAGGAATAATAACATAGTTATGGACTTGAGGGGTTTAGAAGTTCAAACACATCCCGAGTTAAAGGTTGTTGAGTGTTACCAGTTGTTGTGCTCAAGTATAATTAAAGTTGCAGCACGAACTGCTGGTTGTCCAGAGGCCACAACTCTAGTAGCCAAGGCCGTCAATGAGCTTAGCAAACAGGTTGACTGCCTACTTTCTCCCTTTGTTGGAGATGATAATGTGGCAATAGACTCTTGGGAGATGAGGTCAACTCAGAATGGCCAAGATAACACTTCGGAATCCACTTCTAACAACCAAGTTTCTAGCATAAAATGAAATACAAAAATGTAGAGTTTGATGGAAAAGCACAAGAAAAGAAAGTATTGCCAAAGAAATTTTGGGTGTCAAAGTGCAGTGGTATACCAGCAACACCTTTGATTTATACAATACACTTATTAATATTTAGACATTCAACTATGTATTAACTCCAGTGTTTTGCATTTGAATAGTCCTCAGAAGCGAGAAATGTTAATGTGGTATTGTCCCACATCGCCTTTTGTATAAGGGAACTTTTCCCTTAGTTGCCTATACATATAGTGGACCTGTGATAGGATTAAATACACCAAACCAAGAGAACATTAGTGGGTCATTAAGGCTTTTGTTTAATAAAATATTTTTGGATTTTCTTGTGTTTTAAGTATTAGGTGTTTTGGGCCTAAGAACACTTTTCTAAGATATTTTTGTACTCTTTTCTTCATAGTAAAATATTGCTCCTCATCCGCCCGTGAACGTAGGTCAATTTGACCGAACCACATAAATTCCTGTGTTCCTGTTTTATTTATTTTTGCTTTGTTATTTGTCTTTTGGGATTGTCAAAAATCCTTTCGTCAATTTCTTGGGGCGAAACCTAACAAACTGGTATCAAAAGCTTCTTCGGAGGTTTTGGATTTTGTGACAACAATGACAATAACAAAGACTGTCGTCGAGAAATTCGACAGGAATGTCAACTTCGGGATGTGGTAGCTCAAGATGGAGGCCATTTTGGTTCAAAACGAAATTGATTTAGCGATACACGAAATTGAGAAAAAATCAGAAGGTGTGACAGATGCAAATTTTGCTAAGATGGATAAGAAGGCAATGTCCAGTATTATTTTAAATCTCTCTGACGAGATTTTGCAGAAGGTAGCCACTGAGATTTTAGCAAAGGCCATGTGAAACAAACTTAAGACCTTGTACATGAAGAAGATAGTTGAGAATCAGCTTTATTTCAAGCAAAGTTTGTATATGCTTCGCATGATTGAAGGTATATCTATATTCTCACATCTTGATAAATTTGATTCCATTATTATGAATTTGGAGAATATAAATTCGAAAATTGGTGATGAGGATCAGGCATTGTTACTTTTGTGTTCCCTTCCCCAATCTTTTAAATATTTTCACAATAATATGATTTATGGAAATGAAACAATTTCGTATCAAAAAATTAAATCTGCATTAAAATCTAAGGAGTAGATAGACAGGGATATTATTGGAGAATTTAGTAGAGGTCAGGCGAAAGATCTGGTTGTTAGGGGTAGAATCGAGAGAAGAGAATTTGACAGTAGTAGATCTAAATCCAGACATTGAAATTTGGAGTGCAATTATTGTCATAAAATGGGGCACATTAAGGCAAATTATTTTAAATTGAAAAATAGATTGAAGCAAAAGGAAAAACCTGGTGAGAAAAATATTTAGACTGCCGAAATTGGAGTTGCAGCTGATGAGAGTGAAGAAAATATTTTCTTGTGGCTGATGACAGGACAAGGTTTAAAAATGAATGGATTTTAGATTCGGAGAGCTCTTATCACATGTGTCCCAATAGAGATTTATTTTCCACTTATGAATCTTATAATGATGGAATTGTTTTGATGGATAATAATGTCGCTTGTAATGTTGTTGGTAAGAGTACAATTCGAATTAAAATGCATGATGGTATTGTAAGGACGCTCACTAATATTAGACGTGTTCCTGATTTGAAAAAGAATTTCATCTCTTTGGACACCTTAGAGGCTCTTGGGTGCAAATATACAGTTGAAAATAGCGTTATGAAGGTTTCTAAAAGTACTCTCGTTGTAATGAAAGCTTGCAGAGTTTATAGTTTATATGTTTTGCAGGAATATACTGTCACAAGCTCGGTTGCAATTTTGTCATCATCATCTTTGTCTGATTTTGACATCACCAAATTATGGCATATGCATTTGGAACATATGAGCGAGAAAGGTTTGGGCATACTAAGCAAAAGGGGACTTCTTTGCGGTTAGAGTACTGGGTTGCTGGAATTCTGTGAACACTATATTTTTGAAAAATAAAAAAGAGTTAGTTTCAATTCTCCAGGAATCCATATGACGAAAGGTACTCTTGATTATATTCATTCAGATTTATAGGGTCCATCTCGTATTTCGTCTAAGGGTGGTACCAGGTATATGTTGACTTTCACTGATGATTATTCAAGAAAATTTTAGGTTTATTTTCTTAAATATAAGAATGATATTTACCTCACTTTCAAGCAATGAAAAGTTTTGATTGAGAAACATACAGGTAAACAGATCAAACGGCTTAGAACTGATAATGTCATGAAATTTTATGAAAGAGAATTTGATAAATTTTGAAAGAATGAAGGAATTGTTCGGTGTCGCATTGTCAGGATGACGCCTCAGCAAAATGGTGTGGTCGAACGTATGAATACAACACTTTTGGAGAGAGCGAGATGTATGATCTCTAATGCAATGTTGACAAAGGACTTTTGGACAGAGACGATCTCTATGGCATGTTATATTATCAACCGTGCTCTTTCTGTTATTCTTAATTTTAAAACTCCTGATGAATTCTGGTCAGGTACTCCTGCTGATTATTCTGATTTAAAAATTTTTGAATGTCCAGCATACATGCATGTAAATGATGAAAAATTAGAACCCCGAACTAAAAAGTTTATTTTTTTATATGCTTCTGGGGTGACGGGTACAGATTATAGTATTCTGATTCAAAATTTTTAAAATTTATAATCAGTAGAGATATTACTTTTGATAAATTCTCTATGTTATCTTTCAAGAAGGAGTCTTCTAGTTCTTGTCAAGCAGAGGATAGTATGCAGAAACAGGTGGAGTTTGAGATTGGTAATTCTGGTCCTTCTATTCAACAAGTCCCAATAGATGCATCTGAATCTACTGATGAAAATAATTCAGAAGAGAAAAAATATTTCATTGTCAGAGATAGATCAAGGAGGGATATTCAACCACCACAAAGATATGCAAATTTGATTGCATATGTTTTGTCTGTCGTAGAAGAAACTGATGTAGTTGGTGAATCTACTACCTATTCAGATGTGATTTCTTGTGATAATTATACTAAGTGGTTGGTTACGATGAATGAAGAAATTGAGTCTCTCCGTCGAAATGGAACTTGGGTTCTTGTGAAGCCGCCTCCAGATAAGAAAATTGTTGGATGCAAATGGGTCTTCAAGAAAAAAGAATGTATTACAGGAGTCGAAAATGTAAGGTACAAAGCACGTTTAGTTGCAAAGGACTATAGTCAAATACAAAGTGTTGATTTTAATGAAATATTTTCACCTGTTGTTAAACATAGCTTTATTCGTATTTTGCTTGCTATAGTTGCCATGTATGATTTGAAATTGGAGCAGTTTGATGTTAAGACAGTTTTCTTATATGGTGAAGTTGAAAAGAAAATTTATATAAAACAATCTCAGGGATTTGAAATTGAAGAAAAGAAAAACCATGTTTGTTTGCTAAAGAAATCCTTATATGGATTGAAATAATCTCCAAAACAGTGGTATAAGAGATTTGACACTTTTATGTTGGGTCATGATTATTCAAGGAGCATGTATGATAGTTGCATTTACTTCTGAAAGTTAGATGATAGTTCTTTCATTTATTTGCTATTTTATGTTGATGACATGCTCATTGTTGTCAAGAATTTGTCAGAAATTCACACATTGAAGTTGCAATTAAATAGTGAATTTGAAATTAGACATTTGAGAGTAGCTAAGAAATTCTTGATATGGAGATCAAAAGAGACCGAGGAGTTGGAAAGTTATTCTTGACTCAAGAAAATTACAATGAGAAGATCTTGGAGAAGTTTGGCGTGAAAGATGCTAAACCTGTGACTACTCCTCTTCCTAGTCATTTTCGACTATCTGCTGCTCAGTCACTACAGTCAGTTGAAAAGGAAGAGTATATGGCACGGGTTCCTTTTTCTAGTGCAGTCGGCAGCATTATGTATGCAATGGTTTGTACACTCCAGATATTGCACAAGCAGTCGGTGTGGTTAGCAGATATATGTCTTGTCCTGGAAAAATACATTAGCAGGCTGTGAAGTGGATTTTCAGATACTTGCGAGGGACTTCAAACTGTTGTTTGGAGTTTGGAAGAAATAATGACACTTTTGTTGATTTTGTAGACTCTGATTATGTTAGGGATCTTGATAGAAGAAGATCACTTTCAGATTACGTATTCTGTATTGGTGGTTATGTAGCTAGTTGGAAAGTTACTTTACAACCTGTTGTAATTTTATCTACTACGGAGGCAGAATATATGGCCATGACCGAGACAATCAAAGAATCATTGTGGTTGAAGAGTTTGTTTGGCGAATTTAGTCTGCATCAAGATGTTACTACAATTAACTGTGATAGTCAAAGTGTCATTCATTTGACTAAAGAATAGATGTATCATGAGAGGACGAAATACATTGATGTGAAATTTCGTTTCATTCGAGATACTATTGCTGAGGAAAAAGTCCTTGTTCAGAAAATCAATACCAAAGAAAATCCTGCTTACATGTTCACAAAGCCTCTTCCAGTTTACAAGTTCAAATAATGATTGAATTTGGTTGGTATTCGTTGTTGGTGATTTAAACCCATTGGAGTTTATGTAGAAAAGGTGGAGCAGTTTTGTTATTGTCAATGTTGGGAATACGTCAAGATAGAGATTTGTTAATATGGTTTTGTCCCAAATAGCCTTTTGTAGGGAACCTTTCCCTTAGTTGCCTATAAATATAGTGGGCCTGTAATAGGATTAAACACACTAAACCAAGAGAACATTAGTGGGCTATTTGGGCCTTTACGTCATTAAACCTTTTGTTTAGTCAAATATTTTTTGGATTCTTTTGTGTTTTAAGTATTAGACGTTTTGGGTCTAAGAACACTTTTCTAAAACATTTTTGTACTCTCTTTTTCATAGTAAAATATTGCTCCTCCTCCGTCTGTGGATGTAGGTCAATTTGACCAAATCACGTACTGTTTTATTTATTTTTGCTTTGTTATTTGTCTTTTGGGGTTGCCAAAATTCTTTCGTCAATTTTCTGAGACCGAACCTAATAGGAATATCATGGAGGATAGTAATGGAGGAAAGCATTACGAGTTCAGTCTCTTCAAATGGTTCCATATTTATGATATCCCCTTAGGCAATCGTTCTGCTAGCATGCAACGAATAGAACAGGTGAGTGCTAGGTTTGACTTGTATTGTCCCATGTCAAATAAAGCGGTTACTATTGCCATCTAATCCAACTTCTTAAATAATTTAACGAATTTGCATTTTGTAGTTGGAGTAAATGGTGGGTGTTTGGTGCTAAGTAATATTAATTAGTTGTTAAGAAAATTCTTCTCTATTACTTCCCATTTGTCATGCATTTAGCTAGAACACACTAGCAGATGTGTACACATAGGGAGTAGTTTAGTGTAAGCTAAATTTTCTATGACCTTATATGCGTTCTATAAAACTTGGAAGGATCGGTATCCTGTTCTGTTAATAATGGGAATATCTTTGTGATTTATATCAAAGATTAGATTCAAAGAAATGAATTTTCTTCATATACATTGAGGATTGAGGAAAATTGTAGCTTTTTGTGAACCATGGGAATTTATTTCTACCTGATTCCTGAGTCTAGCATGGTAATCAACTTTTTAACTGTCTATTCTTAATATGCAGTTGATCAAGTTCTTTTTGGTTTTAATAATTCGTAGGTTGACTTTTAACTTTTCAAATTAGGCAAGACGAGGTAACAGACACTCTTTTTTGCGCAGGTACCAGTGGCATATTACATGCCTTATGAAAGAGTTCAACAAGAGCCCATATTTAGCTTACATGTGAGGCCCCAGTTCGTACTACGTTGATATATTCATTAATTTGGCGGTAACGTTTGGTTTTGGGAGTATTTCGAAAACCCTAAGTAGGGATTAAGATTTAAACCCTAAGTTCCGGTTAAGATTGAAAACCCGTTTTTCTACATTTTCTTTATTAGAAAATTCCCCAGATAATTTTATTTGAGTAAATATAGTTTTTAGATGATTTTTCTAGTATTAGTTAGTTTTTGAGAAATTACGAACGTATATCGGACGTGGGACCCACTAGTGCGAAAAGTTCGGAAAAATTCGGCCAATAAGGTTAAGTTTCGGATACTGTGTAAAATTTATCGGGTGTTAAGAGATAAGTAGAGTGTGTGAAATGATTGATGTGAGAGAGAAAAGAAAGGATAGGAATGCATTAATGGTGGTGACAAGTGTCACCATTTCATTGGAGAAGACTTATGAATTACTATTTCATTTTTTTTTGACTTTTGACCAAGTTGTTAAATATCTTCAAAAATCACCAAAATTCACCATTTTCTTTTCCCTCCATGGCCGGTTCTCCCTTGGGCTAAGAAGAAAGAAATACTTCACCATTTTAGCTTCCATTTGGTTCAATCTTCCAAAAACAATTGCCTAGATTAGTTTCTATTCCATAAAATCTTTCTAGTTGGTGTTAGTGGTTGATTTGGTGAAGCTTTTTGGAAGAGTTAAGGTGTCCAACATCTCTACCTCTCTTGTTACTAGGTGAGTGGTGTGTGAATTCCCTCTTGCACTTAATGAAGCTTAAGTTATGCTTATTAGTGATCAAAGTGCTGAAATTTCTGGTTTTTATCTTGGTTTGAAGTGATTTGGTGAAGTTTTTATTTTATTGATGATTTTTCTGGTTTAATTGGATTATGATGGTGTGGTTGTTTATGATGATTGGCAATGGCCTATAATGACACTAGTAGGTGTGCATAGTTGATAATTGCAATCAATTTTGGATTTGGAAGAATTTCTGGAAAATTAGGGTTTTGTGATGAACATTCTGTCCGAATTTTTAGGTCCTAGATAGAGGCCGAATTGGCCTTTGCTTAAAACATGAAAGTTTTAGGGAATGACATTTTAGAGGTGCCTACAAAATTTCAGGTCATTTGGAGTAGTGTAGAGTGAGTTATGCCGTTTTTACTGTTGCTGTTTTTGGTGCACAGAATGTCCGAACTGCGATAGTAATTGCCTGTTTTGACTGGAATTGGTTTGGATTTTGAAGTTGGTGTCTTCTGAGGAAATGTAGCTGGATGTCTTAGCTAACTTATGCCTTTGGAATTTCGGCATTTGGACCTGTGTAGGCTGAGATTGACGTATTACAGTTTTGTGTGTCTTGCAAACCTGTTTTGGTAATTCTGGTTTCGTATTTTGCATATTTGACCTAGTTGTGCTAGGATTTGGACTGAGTGGCCTTCTACATTGTTGTAGCCCTGTTTCATAGCTTCGAAACGGTGGGTCTTACACCCCCATCCGATAACCGTAGTGAATTTGGTGCCATTACCGCATATTGAGGTCAAATACGGTTTGTGATTCTGGTACGTTTTTGGAAAGTTTATGGCTGGAACTTTGGCTTCACATTTGACTGAGTTACAAGCTGTTTGGGCTTCCGACCAAAACACCAAACTTATAGCCCTATATCAGAGCTTTCTAACGCCCTTGGAATTTCATGAATCAGATTTATAAAACCTGAGATATAGCCGAGCAAACAAGGCCTGCCCGTGAAAATGACCAGAAATCTGTTTTGGTCCTGATGACCAATTTCCGTTCCGAATTTGGATTGCCGACCTTCATGAAAGTTGTTCCATTTGGAATGAACTATCTAACTGCCAATTTTCAGCTCTTTTGACCATGTGTAGCATAGAAAACAGTTTGCACTCAAAACTGACCATTTGTGCATTGGCCAGATTTCGTAAGTGATTGTGTTTGGTTCATTTGGGACTAAAGCCTCCAGTTTCAGTTCTGGATGTCTTCATAACAGTTGTTTTTCATCATTTAAGCTTCGATATGGCGTCTCATACGCCTTAATCCGATATTTGTAGCTCAACTTATGAGTAAACTAGAAACGAGTGTCAAATCTGCCGTTTCCGCTAACGGCCGTCTCCGTTTCCGTTCGTCATATTTACGTGCGCGCGTGCCGTTTTTGCCGTTTTGCTTGTTTTAGGCACGATAGTAGTCGTTTGCGATATTATGTGACACAATCTTCTATTTCAGACGGTGGTGAGCTGGGCGGAACTGGTGGGGCCCACTACTAGCTGTTCATTTCGATCCGACTTCGTACTTTTGCTATTTCAGTTTCTGTGTAAGTATTCAGGCCAGTTTGGTGTGTTTTCTTTGCTATGTGTTTGAGATATGTGAAAAGGGCACTTAGGCGAGGGTGTACTTTATCGCACTCGACCTAAACCCTAATTTGAATGTATAATTATACTTGGCATATGTATATGAACCTTTTGGAACCAAAACCCTTGAGCTTGTGGCTCGGGGCGACTTTCGAATAAAGTTTGTAAAGTTTGCAAAGTTTGTGATTTTGAATAATTTTGTGAAGTTTGTGAGTTTGGGGCGAACTCTTGACCTGGTTGGACTATTCGAGCCGGTAAGGGCTTGGTCGAAGGCAGTCCAACTTAGTCTGAGGTCACCAAGTTTGTAGGTTCATGTTATGAACCAATTTTGTGAATCCGGTTCACCGAGAAGGTGACCAAGTTTGTGACCCGAGCTTGTGACTCAAGCTCAAGTTTGTGATTTCGTTCGCCCGGGCAAGTTTGTGAGGTGACTGGCCAGTGAGGGTGATAAGGTGTCGGTGGGTGTACAAGTGAAGTTCTACGGACTATTATTTGCAGTCGACGGAGTGTCGGCAGGAGATCACGCATGGCATATGAGTTGGCTTTGGAGCCACCTGTATCCTTATTATGTGATGTTACTTTTCTGCTTTTGCTTTACTCTTATTGTGTAACTGTTATGTGAAATTTATGCTTTCGCCCCTGTTTACTTACTAAGCATATAGCTTACCCCATTCCTTTTGTTTTCCTTAGCAGGGGTCGACGCGGGGACTTTTGGCTCGTATACTAGTATAGTTAGATTGGCTTGTAATAGTTGAACAGTTAGGATGTTTGTTTTTGTTTTGGTGGTTTGACTCGATACTTTTGGAGAATGTAATTATAACTCTTTTGGGATTGTATATATTGTATTTAGTGCTCTTTCGAACTTTAGGTTTTGAGTCCTGGCGCGAGCTAGGCAGGCGGCCCGCCGATACCCTTGGGTTCGCCCTTGGGAGAAGTGGGGTCGTCACAGTTGGTATCAGAGCTTAGGTTTCAGATTTCTGTAGTGTATCTTAGGCTTGAAGTTTAGGATGCCGGACTGTGGGATACTTGGCTATTAAGGTAAATGTTGAATGCTAAGATTTTGATATTGACTTTTGTAATTTTCCATAAGGCAAAGTGGGGATTGAGTTGATTGCACTTGGAGATGGCCAGTCCCAGTGTGAATCGATTTGGTTCTTACTTAATATTGAAGTTAGCTATTTGGACCTATTCTTTAGGTTTGCACCCTAGGGCCGCCGGGGCGGTGCTGGTGGATTAGGTAGGTTCCGTAGGGGAGGCGTGTAGGACCGTTGATGGAATTTCCTTTTGACTATCTGATATGTTTAATTTGTTATATCTGCCATGTTTATTTTGTTATAACCAGTATGCCTGGCTTCTTTTGTTACCCAGTGATTGACTACATTTTTGGAGCCGTAGTGCTCACGTAAATAATGGATTTTGCACCGACCGGATGTCGGATAACTTGTATATTTTTAGTGTGACTTTGTAAAAATATGTATATTTGAGTATAATCTTTTGAGCTTATTTGTTTGAACCCGGCTTTTGAACTTATTCGTACTTGTGTGGTTGTAGACCGGCTACTACTCGAGTGGTTGAACTTTTGAGGCATTGCCTGTTGTGTACTTGACTGCTTTTGAGGATTATTTGATCTGATTAGTGCAAGTTGGAATTTCGAGGACGAAATTCTTTTAAGGAGGGGAGATTGTGAGGCCCCAGTTCGTACTACGTTGATATATTCATTAATTTGGCGGTAACGTTTGGTTTTGGGAGTATTTCGAAAACCCTAAGTAGGGATTAAGATTTAAACCCTAAGTTCCGGTTAAGATTGAAAACCCGTTTTTCTACATTTTCTTTATTAGAAAATTCCCCAGATAATTTTATTTGAGTAAATATAGTTTTTAGATGATTTTTCTAGTATTAGTTAGTTTTTGAGAAATTACGAACGTATATCGGACGTGGGACCCACTAGTGCGAAAAGTTCGGAAAAATTCGGCCAATAAGGTTAAGTTTCGGATACTGTGTAAAATTTATCGGGTGTTAAGAGATAAGTAGAGTGTGTGAAATGATTGATGTGAGAGAGAAAAGAAAGGATAGGAATGCATTAATGGTGGTGACAAGTGTCACCATTTCATTGGAGAAGACTTATGAATTACTATTTCATTTTTTTTTTCACTTTTGACCAAGTTGTTAAATATCTTCAAAAATCACCAAAATTCACCATTTTCTTTTCCCTCCATGGCCGGTTCTCCCTTGGGCTAAGAAGAAAGAAATACTTCACCATTTTAGCTTCCATTTGGTTCAATCTTCCAAAAACAATTGCCTAGATTAGTTTCTATTCCGTAGTGAATTTGGTGCCATTACCGCATATTGAGGTCAAATACGGTTTGTGATTCTGGTACGTTTTTGGAAAGTTTATGGCTGGAACTTTGGCTTCACATTTGACTGAGTTACAAGCTGTTTGGGCTTCCGACCAAAACACCAAACTTATAGCCCTATATCAGAGCTTTCTAACGCCCTTGGAATTTCATGAATCAGATTTATAAAACCTGAGATATAGCCGAGCAAACAAGGCCTGCCCGTGAAAATGACCAGAAATCTGTTTTGGTCCTGATGACCAATTTCCGTTCCGAATTTGGATTGCCGACCTTCATGAAAGTTGTTCCATTTGGAATGAACTATCTAACTGCCAATTTTCAGCTCTTTTGACCATGTGTAGCATAGAAAACAGTTTGCACTCAAAACTGACCATTTGTGCATTGGCCAGCTTTCGTAAGTGATTGTGATGATTGGCAATGGCCTATAATGACACACTAGTAGGTGTGCATAGTTGATAATTGCAATCAATTTTGGATTTGGAAGAATTTCTGGAAAATTAGGGTTTTGTGATGAACATTCTGTCCGAATTTTTAGGTCCTAGATAGAGGCCGAATTGGCCTTTGCTTAAAACATGAAGTTTTAGGGAATGACATTTTAGAGGTGCCTACAAAATTTCAGGTCATTTGGAGTAGTGTAGAGTGAGTTATGCCATTTTTACTGTTGCTGTTTTTGGTGCACAGAATGTCCGAACTGCGATAGTAATTGCCTGTTTTGACTGGAATTGGTTTGGATTTTGAAGTTGGTGTCTTCTGAGGAAATGTAGCTGGATGTCTTAGCTAACTTATGCCTTTGGAATTTCGGCATTTGGACCTGTGTAGGCTGAGATTGACGTATTACAGTTTTGTGTGTCTTGCAAACCTGTTTTGGTAATTCTGGTTTCGTATTTTGCATATTTGACCTAGTTGTGCTAGGATTTGGACTGAGTGGCCTTCTACATTGTTGTAGCCCTGTTTCATAGCTTCGAAACGGTGGGTCTTACACCCCCATCCGATAACCGTAGTGAATTTGGTGCCATTACCGCATATTGAGGTCAAATACGGTTTGTGATTCTGGTACGTTTTTGGAAAGTTTATGGCTGGAACTTTGGCTTCACATTTGACTGAGTTACAAGCTGTTTGGGCTTCCGACCAAAACACCAAACTTATAGCCCTATATCAGAGCTTTCTAACGCCCTTGGAATTTCATGAATCAGATTTATAAAACCTGAGATATAGCCGAGCAAACAAGGCCTGCCCGTGAAAATGACCAGAAATCTGTTTTGGTCCTGATGACCAATTTCCGTTCCGAATTTGGATTGCCGACCTTCATGAAAGTTGTTCCATTTGGAATGAACTATCTAACTGCCAATTTTCAGCTCTTTTGACCATGTGTAGCATAGAAAACAGTTTGCACTCAAAACTGACCATTTGTGCATTGGCCAGATTTCGTAAGTGATTGTGTTTGGTTCATTTGGGACTAAAGCCTCCAGTTTCAGTTCTGGATGTCTTCATAACAGTTGTTTTTCATCATTTAAGCTTCGATATGGCGTCTCATACGCCTTAATCCGATATTTGTAGCTCAACTTATGAGTAAACTAGAAACGAGTGTCAAATCTGCTGTTTCCGCTAACGGCCGTCTCCGTTTCCGTTCGTCATATTTACGTGCGCGCGTGCCGTTTTTGCCGTTTTGCTTGTTTTAGGCACGATAGTAGTCGTTTGCGATATTATGTGACACAATCTTCTATTTCAGACGGTGGTGAGCTGGGCGGAACTGGTGGGGCCCACTACTAGCTGTTCATTTCGATCCGACTTCGTACTTTTGCTATTTCAGTTTCTGTGTAAGTATTCAGGCCAGTTTGGTGTGTTTTCTTTGCTATGTGTTTGAGATATGTGAAAAGGGCACTTAGGCGAGGGTGTACTTTATCGCACTCGACCTAAACCCTAATTTGAATGTATAATTATACTTGGCATATGTATATGAACCTTTTGGAACCAAAACCCTTGAGCTTGTGGCTCGGGGCGACTTTCGAATAAAGTTTGTAAAGTTTGCAAAGTTTGTGATTTTGAATAATTTTGTGAAGTTTGTGAGTTTGGGGCGAACTCTTGACCTGGTTGGACTATTCGAGCCGGTAAGGGCTTGGTCGAAGGCAGTCCAACTTAGTCTGAGGTCACCAAGTTTGTAGGTTCATGTTATGAACCAATTTTGTGAATCCGGTTCACCGAGAAGGTGACCAAGTTTGTGACCCGAGCTTGTGACTCAAGCTCAAGTTTGTGATTTCGTTCGCCCGGGCAAGTTTGTGAGGTGACTGGCCAGTGAGGGTGATAAGGTGTCGGTGGGTGTACAAGTGAAGTTCTACGGACTATTATTTGCAGTCGACGGAGTGTCGGCAGGAGATCACGCATGGCATATGAGTTGGCTTTGGAGCCACCTGTATCCTTATTATGTGATGTTACTTTTCTGCTTTTGCTTTACTCTTATTGTGTAACTGTTATGTGAAATTTATGCTTTCGCCCCTGTTTACTTACTAAGCATATAGCTTACCCCATTCCTTTTGTTTTCCTTAGCAGGGGTCGACGCGGGGACTTTTGGCTCGTATACTAGTATAGTTAGATTGGCTTGTAATAGTTGAACAGTTAGGATGTTTGTTTTTGTTTTGGTGGTTTGACTCGATACTTTTGGAGAATGTAATTATAACTCTTTTGGGATTGTATATATTGTATTTAGTGCTCTTTCGAACTTTAGGTTTTGAGTCCTGGCGCGAGCTAGGCAGGCGGCCCGCCGATACCCTTGGGTTCGCCCTTGGGAGAAGTGGGGTCGTCACAGTACACCTGGCCATGCATGTTGTTGTATGATTAAGTTTCCATTTTAAAAGCGGCAAATGTTTTGAAAAACCACAATTGAAGTGAGCCTCGTGGACATGTATAGGGAGTTGAAGATAGATTAAATTCTTTTTAACAAGGACGTAATACAACAAACGATGCATTGGAGACCATCATTCCAACAACTATTACAGGTATGATGCATTGTGTCGTCTTCTTGTTTGTATTCTAAGCAGTTACATTTGT
Organism: Coffea arabica; assembly: GCF_036785885.1. Taxonomy (NCBI): domain Eukaryota; kingdom Viridiplantae; phylum Streptophyta; class Magnoliopsida; order Gentianales; family Rubiaceae; genus Coffea; species Coffea arabica. The sequence goes on from NC_092311.1 coordinate 8,860,506, forward strand.
GTGAAATGGTTACAAATTTATTACTGTAATTCCTATTGGCATTGGCAGAGCTATAGTTAGCAGAAGTACAATGCTTCCCCACCGATCTAGGTATTGAGCATCAGTCAACTGCATAATTTAAGCCCTCAGGGAATGCAATAATTTGAATAAGAATCTTATCTAGAATGGGTTTTTAAGTGTCATGACCTGTAGAGGGAAACCACAATTGGAACAAATGCAGGAGAAGGTTTTAGTGGTTAGAACTCAGAATTGAAGGATAATTTTCCCAAGAGATCGTGCAATTTATTTGTAGAATGACATTGATGAATTAACAATTTATTTTGAATTTTGTGAATGAGATTTCGATGACAACAAATAGTCACAAACAGCTTATGTGAACTAATTTCTCCAGCTTCTGTCATTGATGTTTTTGTGATACAAGTAGGTGCTTTGTGCATAATTAGTTTAGAAAGCGATTATTACGATGCAGGCCAGAAGGTAGATGGCAAAGATTTGGCAAAAAAAAAAAGAAAGGTCCAGATTTCATTTTATATATCGTTTTTTACATCATGTGTAGAACCTATAAAATTTTGTTATATAATTACATGTTGTACAAAATGAGTTATATTGTGCACAAACTAAGTTATATCTTCTGTAAAATGCATAAAATCAGTTCGGACGATTTCTCTGATGACTGTTCTTACCCTTGTTTCCAAACAATATGAGTCTCCCCAGTGACACCTAATAGGTGAAATGTGGGACCCTATGTTATGGCAGTGCGGCACAAAGATTTAAGTTAATTATTTTTTACTCCCTTATAATTTAGTACTTTGCCATATTATCTCCTTATGATTTAAAAACTATACATAATTTTTCTAGGTTAAAGTGTCACTATTATTTTTTTATTAAAAATAATGATAAATATTAAAAAGTCCAAATCAAACCAATAAATTGTCAAAATCTTTAAATAATAGTTAAATAAGAAATTAAAAAATGCCACAAATCTTTAAAGACCGCAAATTTTAGTATAGGTTTTTAAACCAAATATATAATGATATTTTTTATTTCTTCTTTATCTATTTTTTTATTTCCCTTTCTTTGCTTTTGTATTTTGGAAAAATTAAGAGCTATTGTGATTTAGTGGGAAAAGGTGCAGTTTTTAAGAATCATCTTCTCTTCCCAAAGAAAAAGAAAAAAGAAAGAAAAGAAGAATAGAAAAAAAAAAAAGAATTAGCAAAAGGGTAAATTTATCAATTTATTAATTTAACATTAGCTTTTTATTAGTAACTATTACTTTTAACGAAAAAACTAAAGATATTACTTTAGCCCAAATCATATTTATCGTAAGGAAGTTATGCATAAATTTTTAAACCATAAAAGAATGATATGATAAAGCACTAAATTGCTGGAGTATAAAAGGTAATTTACCCCAAAGACTTGGCACCAAGTGCAATGAAAGTTTTGTTGGGAAAAGGGTACTAGTGCAGGCATATAATATCAGAGTAAATTCAGAATAAATTACTCTTTCCTCAAATACAAGTTAAAATAAAAATAAATCAAATCACCAAATAATAATGCCAGTAGTGATAATAATAAAATGTAGGAAAAATAAATAGCACATGACACCAAGATTTTTACGTGAAAAATCCAAATTAAAAAAAATCACGGGATCTAGTCCAGTCAAAAATCTCCACTATTATAATAATGGGAATATACAGGTCTACCCGAAATATTCGGATGACAATAATATCACCAATATCAACCAAGCAAAATTACTACAAAATCACTCCCAAAAATTACAACTGTCAAAGAAATGGGTTTGGAAATGTGTTATCAAACGAAGAGAAAATCCAAAATTTGAACTGGCAGATGAGTAGAGCCTGACGAGAAGATCACGTGGGTAAAATTTCGTCTCAATCGAGTTTCGAATCACCCTCCAATCAAGATCTTGAAATTTCTCTCTCTTCGTTTTTCTTCCAACAAGCAAAAAGGTGACGGGTGACTTTCTCTCATACAAAAAAAAGAATGCTACTGACGGCTACTGCTTGGATGTCCTCTTAAAAAGCCCTCAAACCTTATTAACTTATGTTTTTGGTTGGCCCACAAATGGGCTGACTCACACAAGTCTAACAATCTCCCCCTCCAACTCATTTGGGGGGTTTCACCAAACCTGTTTCTTGTCTGCGAAACAAGAGTTTCTCCTTAGGCAACGTCTTGGTCAATATGTCAGCACCATTATTATTTGTATGTACCTTCTCAAGTGTCAATAATTTGGAATCCAGTACTTCCCGAATCTAATGATATCTCACATCAATGTGTTTGGACCGAGAGTGAAATGTAGAGTTTTTACACAAATGAATAGCGTTCTGACTGTCACAATAAAGGTTGTACTTCTCTTGCTTCATACCCAACCCTTGAAGGAATTTCTGCAACAAAAGAGTCTCCTTGCATGCTTCAATGGTTGCGATATACTCTACCTCCGTACTGGAAAGCACAATACACTTTTGTAACTTACTTTGCCATAATACTGCTCTCCCTGCAAAAATCATCAAATATCCAAATGTGGATTTCCTATTGTCAAGATCACCCGCTATATCTGAATCGGTGTATCCATCTAGTATAGTTTTACCATTGCCGAAACACAGACACAATCTAGAAGTTCTCTTGAAATACCTGAAAATCCATTTAACAACATTCCAATGCTCCTTACCAGGATTAGAAGATACCGACTAACTACTCTAACTGCATGAGCAATATCTGGCCTGGTGCAAATCATTGCATACATCAAATTATCAACAGCTAAAGTATAAGGAACCTTCTTCATATCTTCTTTATCTTTTTCACTTGTAGGACACTGCTTGATATTCAGTTTAAAGTGACCCGCAAGTGGAGTTGAGACTTCCTTAACCTTGCTCATGTTAAACCTGTTGAGTACTTTCTCAATATACTTTTCTTGAGACAACCAAAGCTTCCCATTTTGTCTGTCTTATGAGATTTTCATTCCCAATATTTGTGTAGCCGGACCCAAATCCTTCATTGCAAAAGATTTACTTAACTCCTTTTTTAACCTGTCAATCTTCAGAGTATCACGACCAACAATCAACATATCATCAACATACAACAAGAAAATAATAAAATCACAATCTGAAAAATTTTTCACACAAACACAGTGATCAGATATAATCCTGTGGTACTCGTGATCTATCATGAAGGAGTCAAACTTCGTGTACCACTGTCTCGGTGCCTGTTTCAACCCATATAAACTCTTCTTGAGACGGTATAAAAGATTTTTCTTGCCACTTTCTTTGAACCCCTCCGGTTGCTCCATGTAAATCTCCTCTTCCAAGTCACCATGCAGGAAGGCTGTCTTCACATCAAATTGCTGGATCTTTAAATTTAAACTGGCTGCAATATCCAAAACAACTCGAATTGACGACATCTTTACCACAAGAGAGAAAATTTCTTCAAAGTTTACACCATTCTTTTGACTAAATCCCTTCACAACCAATCTTGCTTTGTATTTTGGTTGTGAGCTGTGCCGCTGAGTCTTCAACCTGTAAATCGATTTGTTCTTCAGAACTCTCTTACCCTTAGACAGTTTCACTGAGTCATAAGTATGATTCTCATGCAGGGACACCATTTCTTCTTGCATGGTTCGCAACCAATCTTCTTTGTTCTCATGCTTTAAAGCCTCATAGTAGGACTCTGGCTCTCCTCCATCTGCTAACAACATATATTCATGAGGATTATATCTGCTAGAAGGTCTCCTCTCTCTGGTAGATCTCCTAAACTCATCCCTGTGGCGGCAGTGGTGGAGTAGGTGGCGCCTCATGCTCAGGTTCATCAGCAGTAGGATTATCACCATCATTAACATCCTCTCTCTACTTCATCTCAGTTCCCTCTTGATTAAAATCAACATGTACTGGAATTGGATTTGGATTTGAATTTGAACTAGCAGGAATGTCATCTGAGAATTTTGAGTTGTCACCGTTATCAATGTCTTCAATGGTTTGATTTTAAAAAAAAAACAACATCTCTACTCCTAATCGCCTTCTTTTCAACAGGATCATACAACCTATAACCAAAATCTTCATGTCCATAACCCCAAAAAATATATTACTTTGATTTTACATCAAGTTTTGACCTCTCATATTTGAGAATATGAACAAATATCCGGTAACCAAAAACTCTCAAGTGCTTAAAAGGTATATCTTTTTCCGTCCATACTCTCTTTGGGATGTTACCATCTAGAGAAACTGATGGAGAAAGATTAATCAAATCGATCGCAATCCTCATTGCTTCACCCCAAAAGAATTTTGGCAACTTAGCATTAGAGAGCATATATCTGACCCGTTCAGTGATGGATCTATTCATCCTCTCTGTTACTCTATTCTCTTGAGAAGTTTTTGACACAGTTTTCTCCAATCTGATCCCACGGGACTTGCAATAGATGGTCCTCTGTACTCACCACCATTATCAGCATGAATACACTTTAACTGCTTGCCAGTTTCTCTTTTAATTTTGTTATGAAAATCTTTAAATACATCCAAAACCTGATCTTTGGATTTCAAAGCAAAACACCAAACCTTTCTAGTAAAATCATCAATAAAAGTTACAAGATAAACAGCACCACTAAGAGACTTATCTTTTATATAGCAAACAGCAGTGTGCATAAATTCTAACGGATTCAATTTTCTAAGTGGAGAAAAATTCTGAAATGCAACTCTGCGTTGTTTCTCATAAATGCAGTCAATACAAGATTTAAGTACATTACCTCTAATTTCAGATAGGAGTTACTTGCGAACAAGTGTCTGAATCCCCTTTTCACCCATGTGTCCAAGTCGTCTATGCCAAAGGTCAATTGAGGAATCACAAACTGCATTTACTTCTCCCTTCCTCAACTTGGCTTGCATCACGTAAAGAGTACTATACTTCTTTCCTCTGGCAACGAGATTTCCTTTGCTAAGTTTTCATTTGCCTCCACCTTGCGAGCTACGGTAACCCTCATTGTCAAGTTTTCCTGTAGAAATAAGGTTAAGGCGAATATCAAGAACATGTCGAACATTTCTCAAGATCAGCTGGCATTCGGTATCTGTGTCCAAGTATATGTCTCTCATACCAACAACTTTGCACGGGACTTCATTTTCCATCCTAACATAGCCAAAGTCTCCTTCGATGTAGGTTGAGAAGAAATGCCTGTGTGGAGTAATATGGTAGGATATACCTGAATCAACTACTCAATCACTATCATAACAAATAATATTCACCTAACCATCATCACAGAACACAAACATATCATCATGAGCTGCCACAACTGCTGTAGTCTCTTCATCACTTTTTTCCTTCACCTTACCCTTTTTCTCAGTTTGTTCCTATTTTAAAATTCTGCATTCCTTCATATAATGCTCATTCTTTTTACAATAATTGCATGCAATATTTTTTCGCGATTCAGACCTGCCTCTAGATTTGTCATTCCTGTTGTAGGGTTCTCTACTTTTACTTTCCCTCTTCTTTCTTTCTTTTCTGTCACCAGGGTCTGGAACTCATAGACAATTTCTTGTTCCTTCTTCCTGAACTCTTCATTCATCACGGCTTCTTTTGCAATAGCCATGGTCAACACACCATTGGGAGTTGAATTGCTGAAGGAGACAACCATGATTTCCCAACTATCCAATAGTGAACTGAATAATAATAAAGCCTGCACTTCGTCATCCAAATTCAAATTTAACATAGTTGCTTGGTTTATCAATCCCTGAAAATTAATCAGGTGTTCAGTCATATCTTCTCCATTTTATATCTCATCCGAGTAATCTGCTTCAAACAACTAGCCTTGTTCAAACCGGTCTTCTGTTCATACATGCTTTCAAGCTTTTTCCATAGTATATCAGCTCTGGTGTCATTAGCAAAATGTTGAAAAATACTCTGACCAATCTATTTTCTAATGTTATCAACAGTTTTTCTGTGCATAACAGCTCATTTTTCATCACTCAAATCAGTTGGTCTACCTTTATCCCCTAGAACAAACTCAAACAAGTCTCTACAATACAGATAGTCTTCCATTCTAGACTTCCAAATCGAATAATTAGTTGCATTTAATTTTATCATACAACCACTATCTGAATCATCCATTTTTAACTAGTACAACTGAGCAGCCCAACTTGATTGCTCTGATACCACTTGTTGGGAAAGGGATACTAGTGCAGGCACACAATATCAGAGTAAGTCCAGGATAGATTACTCTTTCCCCAAATACTAGTTAAAATAGAAATAAATCAAATCACCAAATAATAATGCCAATAGTGATAATAAAATGCAGGAAAATAAATCGTACAGGACACCAAGATTTTTATGAGACAAGCCCAAATTGGAAAAAATCACGGAACCTAGTCCAGTCAAAAATCTCCACTATCACAATAATGAAAATACACAAGTCTACCCGAAATATTCGAATGACAATAATATTACCAATATCAATCAAACGAAATTACTATAAAATCACTCCCAAAAATTATAGCTGTCAAAGAAGTGGGTTTGAAAAAGTGTTACCAAACGAAGAGGAAATCCGATCTGAACCGGTAGATGAGTAGAGCCTGACGAGAGGATCGTGTGAGTAAAATTTCGTTTTAATCAGGTTTCGAATTACCCTCCAATCAAGATCTTGAAGTTTCTCTCTTTCGCTAGCTCTTTCTCTCTTTTCATTTTTTCCCAACAAGCAAAATGGTGACGGCTGACTTTTTCTCACACAAAAGAAAGAATGCTACCGACGGGTGCTGCTTGGATGTCCTCTTAAAAAACCCTCAAACCTTATTAACTTATATTTTTGGTTGGCCCACACAAGTCCAATAAGTTCAAACCAAAAGTTCTCATAACCACGCCAGACTCTCGAGGGAACATAATTGTTATCACCAGGCTTGTAAGTTATGCCTATCGTGCGAGATTGAACAGAGAGGCTAAAAGAATGACACACCCAATTAGTTGTATATGTGGTAAAATGATACTGCTCCAATATTACGGGTCAGGGCATGCGCTATCACAGTGGTGACGGCATGGTGTATTTGGAGATAAAGAATGGGGTATTCTCAAATTGGATGGTGGAGATTAATGAGACATCATGTTAAAAATATTTATTGTATTTTTTTTCAAATTCAATGGTGGAGATTAAATGAGACATCATGTTAAAAATATTTATTTTTTTTATATTGGTATTAAAAATACTTTTAGTAAAAACTCAAATTTGGTGCTTTCAGAATAAATTTTAGATTTAAAAAAATAAAACGTCAAATTTAATCAATTTATCCTATATTATGAACTAAATAAAGGGATAAATGTATTTAAAAAGTTTCAAACTATATATTATTCAATACAATAAGTATTTGTTGTATTATGTATCCAAATAATATACTTAAAATCATTTAAGCATTTAATAAATGTTTATATTAAAAACTCTATTGGTAAAATACTTTTTAATAAGTTATTCTAACCCCAAATGGGAATGGAGAGATTTTTTTTTGGCACTGTTTGCTCGGCTGATCATTTCCATGGGCGTCTATTTCTATCTTAGCTATTTAAAGGTCACCATATAAATTTACACTAGCTACATCTTCCTTCAATTTGGAAAACGAAATAAGGATACTTTTGGGAACCTCCCCGAAGATCTCTAACAGTCTCACTTATCACCCTTTTAATTTCAAATATTACACTTAGTGCCTCTTTAATTTCAAATATTACACTAACCTCTCTTCATGGCTCAAATGACTATAATAACCTTCTGAAAAGAATGATCCTCATCATTTGCAAAATTTGTTGCCAGAATTTTTTTAAAGAAAAAAGTAAAAAAAAAAAAAGGGTAGTAATACATTTCAATGGCTATCTAAATTTAAACAACTTATCACCCAGCGTCATCTCTAAATAACCTATCAAAAAAGTGCCACAGCCCACCTTGAATAGTGAAGAAGATTTAGGATGCTCTGCCTTCTCTCTAAAAAACCTTCTCTCTAAAAAGCCTAGTTTCTTCGTGAAATCACTTAGTTGGCATGGCTGCCCTTCAGCCATCGGCTGAGGGGCAAAGGTCTCCTACAGAAAAAAAATCATTTTCTCAACTTTTCTCATAGCCTGCTACATCACCTATCAAAATTCAGCATGTGTCTGTTTACAAGGGTGAAGCTGCGGTTATTTTCTCCAGAGAAGATGTGGACAAACTTGCGGCACCGTTTAGATGGACTTTGGTTGGAAAATTTTCTCATGGAAGACCTTCATTGGAGGATACTCGCAAATTCTTTTCTTCACTAAATCTGAAAGACCAAGTTTCCATTGGTTTGATGGATTATAGACATGTTTTGATTAAGTGCATCGCTGAAGTAGATTTCAACAGGATTTGGATGAGAGGGATTTGGCAATTGGGTAAATATCCGATGTGTGTATTCCGATGGACCAGGGAGTTTCATGTTCATAAAGAGTCATCTCTGGCTCCAGTTTGGGTAGATCTTCCTAACTTACCTATTCATTATTTTGATAAACATTCTTTGTTCTCCATACTTTCTCCAGTAGGAAGACCTTTGTTCTTGGATTCGGCAACGGCTGCTGGGACACGACCTAGTGTGGCCAGGGTCTGTGTGGAAATTGATGTATCGAAGCAAGTTGTACCAAGGGTCTGGATAGCTGTTGAAGGAGAATCAGGTTTTTGGCAAAAGATAGTACCAGAGAATCTGCCGTCATACTGTTCTTATTGCTGGAGATTGGGTCATTTGTCTGTCGACTGCAAGAAGAATTTGACTGAGCCTCAATCCAAGCGGCTGCAACATGGTTTAAATTCACAAATCCACAAGGATTCAATACTAGTTACTAAACAAATGCATTTTACTAATGGGAAAGTTACTGATGAAGTGCCAGTTCCTGGTATGATTGAGGATGAAGGGACATCAGCCGATGCAAGGGTGAAGAATGGAAGATCTGTCCAGCTCGAAAACGAAAGAAAATTAATGGATACTGATGTGGGTTTAAAAACACAAAATGGGAACAATGATTTTTTGCCAGAATGTTCAGATCGTTCACATGAGCACAATACAATTTCTAATGAGAAAAATTCTGAGAATTTGACATTAACAGGTGTGGATGACAATGAAGGAAACACAACAGCGGTTACAATGATGCCTCCTCTATCTGTTCAACGAGCCATTGATCCAGAAACATCAGTGACCGAACATGGAGATACTGATGTGGGATTACAAAAACAAACATTGGATGCTGTTGGACAAGCACAACCCATTTCGGATGATGGTTTGAAGAACATTACCCAAGACCATGATTGTGAAGGGTCCCAGATGGTAATGGATGCTACTTTGACAGATTTACAGCAGCAAAGGGCCGAAACAAATGAAATGGCCGACACTCAAATAACTTATAATTTCAACAGCCATGATTGTGAGGGGTCCAAATCAATTGCAAAGCAATATTACGAAGCTGCTCAACATCACAAGGCCGACACTAATGCACTTAACAATCTTTATGTTGATTTGTGTGGGGCCGAGCCGGACAACTTCACTTCAAATATGACGAATGTAGTCATATTGCCAACTGGTGTTGGCGACTTATCTCCACGCCTTGTTGAAGCTCGTGACAAGTCCTTGGATCCATCAATAAATCCGTTAAACATTGACCAATCTGTTGTTGACGAGAACAATGGCCGACAAACGAGAGGCAAAGGTGTGCGGATTATTGTGCCATCTGATAGACAATTACGGTCCACAACATCTTTCCAAAACTCATTCCAGGTTCTTTCTAATGATTAGTGGTATCTTTTGGAATATTAGAGGGGTAGCTAAAGCCCCTAATTTAAGAAGACTGATTAAATTGGTACGATTTCATCGTGTTCAATTTGCTGTGATTTGTGAACCAAAATTAGATGTCTAAATTAGAGTCCATCCGTCTAAGGTTATCTTTTGATCATGCCTTTGTTAATCTTTCTAGTGATATTTGGGTATTTTATAGAAACCCTTTTGCATGTTCCATTGTGGGTAATTCGGATCAACACATTTCCATTCATGTTCAGAATTCATTCATATCTAGTCCAATTATCATGTCGTTTGTCCATGCCAAGTGTTCAGTCGAGGAGCGTCGAGAATTATGGTGCAATTTATTAAATGACAAACCAATCTCTCTTCCTTGGTGTATTGGGGGTGACTTTAATGTCATCTTAGCTGCTCATGAAAAAAGCGGTGGTCGTCCATTCACAATAGCGGAGGGGGTGGATTTCATGTCTTTCATGGAGGAGGCGGGGGTTTTTGATATAGGCTTCTCTGGAGCTAGTTTCACCTGGTCTAATAATCGGAGAGGTAGAGCCAGGGTTTCAAAGAGGTTGGACAGGTTTCTAATTAATGGGTCATGCTTGGAAATTTCAGATGTAATTTCTGTGATTCACTTGGCAAGACATCCTTCAGATCATGCACCGTTGAAGATTTCTTTTGTGGATCAATCAGACAATAAGCCGCGGCCTTTCCGTTTCTTGAATATATGGACTACCAAACCCGAACTCTTGGAGGTTATTCGGCAAGCTTGGAATCAAGATGTGGTTGGTTCTCCGTTATGAGTACTATGCTCCAAATTATTGGCAACGAGGAGGGCTATTCAAGTATGGAATAAACAACACTTTGGAAATATATTTGATGCTGTGCGATCTGCGGAAATGGCAGTCCAACGGGCAGAACAAGTTGTGGATCAAAATGTCTCCGAGGAATTTCATGTTCAGCTTAGCAAGGCTCAGGCGGAATTACGGCATGCACTATCAATTGAAGAACAATTCTGGAGTCAAAAGGCCAGAATAAAATGGCTTGCAAAGGGAGATCGTAATTCAAGGTATTTTCATGCGGTTGTAAAGCAGAGACGAGCTCAAGGAAGGATACATCGTATAAAAAATTCCAATGGTATTTGGGTGGAGTCGAAGGCTGAAATAGTATCTGAAGCAATAACATACTTCTCAGATATTTTCACAACGGCCTCTTTACAGTCTTTTACTGATTTGCTGCATTTAATCCCGCCTATGATCTCGGAAAATGACAATGACAAATTGGAAAAATTACCCTCGATTGAGGAGGTCTATCGAGTTGTGAGATCAATGGATGGAGATAGTGCTGCGGGCCCAGATGGATTCACTGGCAAATTCTTTACATTTGCATGGGAAGTTGTCGCCCAAGATGTTCATAATGCAATTCTCAGCTTTTTCTGTGGGGCAGAGTTACCTCGATTCATCACTTCTACCTCTATTGTATTAATTCCCAAGACGACAAATCCTCAAGATTTCTCTCAATATAGGCCAATCAGTCTGTGTAATTTCTTCAACAAGATATTATCCCGGATTTTAGCAGATAGAGTGGCTTCTATATTGCCAAAAATTATTTCTCCCCAGCAAACAGGATTTGTGAAGGGACGTAATATAACAGACAATTTTCTTTTAGCTCAAGAGATAGTATCGGGCATTGGAAAAAAGAAAAGAGCTGGAAATGTGGCAATGAAGCTGGACATGTCTAAGGCATATGATCGGGTGGCATGGGATCATATTACTGGTGTTCTAAGAAGATTTGGTTTTGGGGAAAGATTCATTGATCTTGTATGGCGATTGATTTCTAATGTTTGGTTTTCGGTCATTATAAATGGGTCTACCCATGGTTTCTTTAAATCTTCAAAAGGATTACGTCAGGGTGACCCTTTATCGCCTGCTTTATTCATTATAGGAGCTGAGGTTTTGTCTAGAGGTTTGAATAATCTTGCCTTGCAATCGGGATTTGTGGGCTTCAAAACTCCATACGCATGCCCTTCTATAACACATTTGGCATTTGCGGACGATGTCCTCATATTTGCAAATGGATCTTCACATTCTTTAAAGGCCATCATGCAGGTACTACAGATGTATCAAAGGTGTTCGGGGCAGTTGATAAATGTGCAAAAAAGTTGTTACTTGGTTCATCCATCCTTGTCACTGGCTAGAAGAAGGGTGATTGAACGTATCACCAGTTTTACCTGGCATTCATTTTCGATACGTTATTTAGGCTTTCCTCTCTATTTCGGAAGGTGTAAATCATCTTATTTTGGGGAAGTATGTCAGTCTATCCTAGGGAGGATTATGACATGGAAATCAAGGTTGCTTTCATTTGGAGGTAAGATAGTTCTAATCAAACATGTTTTAGCATCGATGCCATTGCATCTGCTCTCAGCATCGATTATCCCAGCTAAAGTATTTAGAACTATAGAAAATGCTTTGTCGACCTTCCTTTGGAGGTCATCACCCGAGATGTCCAAGTATCACTGGATACGGTGGTCTCTGATGTGTTATCCAGTAGACGAGGGAGGAGTTGGCTTTAGAAGACTTCAGGACGTCTACAGAGCATTTTCATTCAAGCTTTGGTGGAATTTCAGAAAGGGGATATCGTTATGGGCTCAATTTATGAAAGCAAAGTACTGTAGACAACAACATCCCTGCCAGGTAGAAATCAAAACAACGGACTCGGCACTCTGGAAAAGGATGGTGAATGTGAGTCGACAAGTGGAACTTTCTATGCTATGGGTGGTCAAAGATGGAGCTTGTCATTTTTGGTACGACAATTGGTTGGGTAATGGTGCATTATTCCTCCAAGCCACGGTTATCCCAAACTTATCTTTTAGTAACTTTATCAGTAATGGACATTGGGATACGAGTCGGTTATGTCAGTCTCTGCCAAGTCAAATGGTGACCTCCATTTTAAACCACCCGGTCCCCGAAGAAGGGGGTGAAGCGGAAGTCATATGGATGCCTACTTCTTCTGGAAATTTCTCTCTTGCTTCAGCTTTTCGGGATATTAGGCAAGCCCGTAACACGTCAATGGTGTTTGATAGAATTTGGCATCCTTGTCTTCCTTTGAAAGTTTCTTTCTTCATGTTAAGGCTGTTGCTGGGGAGACTGCCAATACCCGACAGGTTACGTAACATTGGTTTTCATCTTCCATCAAAGTGTTTTTGCTGTCCATTGGCATCTGAGGAATCAATCGAACATTTATTCTCAAATGGCAATATAGCATCAACAATTTGGAATTATTTTGGAGCTGCATGTGGATTTGATTTATCAGGGTCATCTTTGAGACTCCGCATAGTGGGTTGGTGGTTGAACTCATACGATTCTGAGATACGTCGGTTCATTGGACGGGTTCTTCCCAGTGTTGTGTGTTGGCATATTTGGAAGGCAAGAAATAAAGCAATGTTTGACGATGTCCAGATGAGGTCGATTGCCATTTGTCATGCCATTTTTTCCGAAATCCAATCCATGGTGGGAATTTTTTTCAAAAAACCTCTCCGAGTATCATCATTTTATCATTTGTATGACTGGCCTAATTCATCGGAGGTTAGGTTTACATATAAACTTGTACGATGGGAAACGAAGGAATCTGGTCGCCTCACACTTAATACGGATGGATGTTCTAAAGGTAATCCAGGAGTGGGTGGAGGCGGTGGAGTTCTTCGGGATTCAAATGGCCTACCTTTGATTGGTTTCTCGGCATATTTTGGGGAAACAACATGTCTCCATGCAGAAGCTCGTGCCCTCCTTATTGGTCTCCAAATCAGTGCACATAGGGATTATTTGAATCTCTATGTGCAATCTGATTCGTTGATATTAATTGGAATTCTCCAGCATCGCATTCATTGTCCTTGGCACATTAGACGGGTTATTAGGCAGATTTGGCAGATCATGGAAGATCCAGATCGATTTTCCCATTGCTACAGGGAAGCAAACACAGTGGCTGATGTGTTGTCCAACGAGGGCGTATCTCATCCACAGCAGCAACTCAGGATATATGAGACATTTAATACATTTCCACCTATGGCTCGTGGAGCAATTCGTCTGGATAAGCTAGGAATGCCTTCAATTCGAAAAATTAGGCTTGTGTAATAGTTTGTTTTCTTTTACCTAAATAAAAAAAAAGATGTTAAAAAAAAAAAATAACCTATCATCAACAGTCTTACTTCTTTTTCACAACTTCAAACCCATCATTTTGCCTATCTAATTTTTAGCATCCATTTACATAAACCCAACCTCCATATCTCACAAATCTCAACGTCAATCACGCTAGTTAATCCACCCATCTTTCATTCTTCCATTTATTCTAGTTTTTTTGGCTCTCACCAAATTTTAATAAACAATTACAAACACTATATACAATGATAAATTGGGCCAAAGGAATATAGAGGAAGTAATTAGGCCTTAGGCATGATAGAATATTCAGGACTAGGAGGAAAAAAATTTATATTCATTGAACAATTTTTTTTTCAAATAAAGACCTCCTTAAGGCAATTTCAGATATTAATATGGTTTTTCTCGACATCAACCAAATAAAACCGAAAACTAGTGTTGAGGGGAGGTCTGTACAAAACAGTGAATGAGTTATCTATAATTGTAATAAATCTCAGGGGAGGTTTGTAAAATTATTCCAATAAAATATTAACAATTACAAGTTATTCCAATAAAATATTAACAATTGATGCTAGTAACAAAAATTCATTTCAGCCACAAGTTTCAAGGCATTTGAACAGGTAGACCGGAATTTTCATAACACGTGTAACTTTGGTTGAATTGAATCTAACCCAAACCATTAACGGGTTTGCTAATGATGTGGGTATGTTTGGATAGTTCAATTTTGGCAAAATAATATTTCGTTTATATCATAAATATATTTTTTAATTTAATTTTTTATATTTTTAGGCATGTTTTTATCTAATATACATCACATTATAAAAAGAGTTACAATAATTATTTTAAATAATACTATATCCAAACACTTTAACCATACCCATGTTAACACAAACATGACTTGTTTAATTATTTGTGTTACGTTCTTTGAAGCAAACACGACCAACCAGTTTCGTGGGCTAAACACGACTTGAAAAGTCCTATTTAATTGACATAGGTCATCTTAACCTATATGATAAATATGTCAATTGTTTTTTTTTTTCGTACATCATTTGTGTATTGGAATATTCATTGTCAGTACATTATCATTTTTTCTGTGCATCATCTGCGTTAATCATTGAATGATTAACCACAATAAGAGATGATATAATCAAGTTTATAAAAGTCTCAAGGCCATGAATACTAATCATTGACATCCAAAACAAATGCCTACAATGTAATAATCCCAAAAAGTCATAAACTAGTTGACCACATAAATAATCTATATTACTTGTAAAAGTGTGTTGGGTGATTTATATTTGAGTGTTTCAAATACTAATACTAATCCTCACAAAGTAATTTCCTATGAATTCACTAATCTCCTACTGAGATACTAATGCTAGTCCTCCGAAACAGATGGATGCTTATACTAATCCTCACAACCCAATGATGCTTTTATATTTTCATTTAGAGTTCGTTGCCCATTATTCCTTCTCCTTCATCTGTTGAAGTCTAAATCCATAAACATTGGTTCAAGTTATGCTAAAAATTCGGGGGTGAATCCTACGCAAAGCACGAGAGTAGTGCCTTCAAGCAAAATTTTTTTTTGCCATGATCTTTTAGACAATATAAAATTGAGAATGGAAAAGGATAAAAGACATATTCTAAGTTACTAACAAACTAGTGTGAATACCTGTGCTATGCACGGTACTGACATTATTGAAAAAATGAAAATAAAAGGGTGAATTAAAAAAGGTTAAAAAATTACACCAATACAACTAAAATGCAATATCTGTCTAACAATAGTCTGAAATATGATAGAATGTATATATCATTCAAAAATTACCTTTTTTCAAAAGACAGATCCTGAAAAAATGATAGAAATTTATATTAGAAAATAAATGGTGTATGAATAAAAATGAATGTAATTAAATGTTGTTAAAATGAAATACTTACAAATATTATGCATTCGATTTGATAATCTTGTATGAAGGTGCGAACACTCTTCACACCAATCAACTTTTAGTACGAAGGCCAAAATTTATGATTTAATTAATTCTGTTGAATTTTGTGGAGTGCATACTACAAATGAAAATGCACGATCTTTGTATGAACTGATTCGTTGGTTGAACAATCTATCACCATTGTCCTGAGAATTAAGTACGTGCGAAATTTAAAATTAGTGTATTTTTTTTACATAGTTTATAAATAGCATTATAAAAAATAAATATATATCAAGAAATTCTACCTTCCTTTGTAATTCTCTAAGATAAAAAGCATCACAACCAAATACGAATCGTGCATGTCTATCATGCAGATTAAGATGCATGTTACCACTGGAATTTTTTATTTGTATGTTAACATTGTACCTGTTTGACAAATAAAATGTTATATACAATATAGAAAAATATGTTGAAATTAAAGGTACATGAAATTAATCACCTAACAACAGTGTCGACCACGTCATTACAATGCATGCACACTGTTTTTGAAAAATGACCTTCAAATCGGTGTAGTTGGGATTTTGTCCTTCGAATTTGAGTGAGATTTCTCTTTCGTTAACGCAAAGTTGCTGAAACTTTTCGAACTGCTGTGTGGAATTGTTGCAGTGCACGTTTCGTTTTCTAAACAAATGTTTCTTCCTTTGCAATCTTACGAGTTTGAAATTTAGCTGTCGTTGAAATGCTTGTAGGCGGGCATGTTCCATGGTGAAATTAGGTTAAGGGCTAAGATGAATACCATAAAAAACTTGAAGAAGATAATAAGTTCTGTGGAATCGTTGCAGTGCAGGTTTCATTTTCTAAACAAATGTTTCTTCCTTTGCAATCTTGCAAGTTTGAAATTTAGCTGTCGTTTAAATGCTTGTAGGCGGGCATGTTCCATGGTGAAATTAAGTCAAGGGCTAAGATGAATACCATAAAAAACTTGAAGAAGATAATAAGTTCTTGGGAAAAATGCAAGAAAGTTCTCTTAATTGGAGTGAATACGCAAGAAAGTTGAATGAGGATGCTATGTTTTGGAGGACTTTTAATTGGAGTGGAATTCTTAAATTTGAGGGCTCTTAATTGGAGTGGGAAAGTGGGAGAAAATATATGTAGGAAAAACGTGAGCATGATTATAGGATTTTTAGGAGCGATTATAGGATTATTTAAGAGATAAATATTTCTTAAATTGGAGGACTCTTAATTGGAGTGGGAAACGTGGGGGAAATGTAGAGAAAATGTGAGCATGATTATAGGATTTGTAGTATATTCAATAACTTGATACTCAAATCACCGATGAGGTAAAGTTTGCCTAAATAAGCTTTACAGTGCCTTAATTCCTTGCAAAAAAAAAAAAACGCTAAATAGTTCTAATTGGCATCGCAAGTTATGTCACATCTAGGCCTAATTTTTTTTTGGGGTCAAAATCTAATTGGTTCTACTATTTCTTGATCATGTTGTATGCTTCCGAATTAAAATTGTATTAAAATAGCATGTGAATGAACATTTGTCTTTAATTAAAGAGTAAAAAAGATTTAAAGTATAAATAAATACAAAAGTATAAAAAGGATTTAAAGTATAAATATATTTAATGATTTATGAAGTAGATTATGGGAAAGTTTTATATTTTAAATTTGATTGGTGATAGGATAGGTTATAACCCAATACTTTTTATGTATTAAAATAAATATAGAAATCTAGACAAAAATCTATAACCCACTACTTGTTCAGTTCTTGGGGATTTATTTTAGGGTTAAATATAGTAAATCCCTTAACCTTACATTTAGCATGCTTTACCCCCTCAACTTTACATTTAACTAGTTTTGTACCCGTTCGTCGAACGGGAATCGTAGAAAAAAATAAACTATTTAGTTAATTTTATAAAAATGTCGATATAAAATATAAATTTAATGTATAATCTATTATAACTTGTCTTAAGTATATTACTATGTGCGCATTGTAATATAAAGTATTCTTATAATATAAATTTGAACATCTAATTCAATGAATAATAATTCAGAAATGGAAAAAAAAACATTCAACAATACCATAACATCCAAAAACTTGAAAATAAATAAAAAGTGCAGTAAATAGTATCAAATAATATTCTACTACCAAATAATTTGGAACACAAAAGGTTTCCACGTGATCTTATTTATAATTGTTGACACGATTTCATTGCTAAATCCTTCCTGGAAATAAAATGCGTAAATTTTTTTTTGTTAGAATATTCAACGACTGAGATAAGTGTCGGATTGTCTACTATTATTAAAAATATTTTAAAAAATTAGATATAAGTTTACCTTGTTAAATTCTTCAAGAACAAAAGAAAGTTTGTGTTCTATTATTCTTTCAACCTCTTGATCAAATATAACAAACCAAGCATTACTGGTTGCATCACTTGCCAAGACTTTTAACATATACCTGTATAAATACACATATTCTAAAAGTTATGTTTATGTAGATATTGTAGCAATTAAAATGATAAAAAGGTTAACACCTACAACATACCTCAATTTAGGATACTCCACATTTTGATTGCAAGCATTACACAGTTTAGGATACTCCATATTTTTCTTACAATACAGGGCCTTGGATGTCGACTACTGACAACATTTGAGAATACTCCTTGGATGTTGACTACTGAGAGCATTCATAGTGGTAGCTAATATTCTGAATGTAGATAGAATTTACTTCTAAACTTCTTGATTATGGGAGCAAGGAATTGATGTATTCTGCAAAGCACTTTCATGGTGCTATTTATGAAGCACAGACTAGAAGTGTATATAGCCAATAGTTGCAGGAAGTTCATGTTGTTTAAGTGATCAGGTTCCTGACCTCTCTTCTATTTAAACTATGTTGGTAAAACCATTCTCAAGTGGATGAATATTCTCAAGTGGATTAATTAAGTAAACGGCTAGAGTCTTTTAATTAACTAATAAATTTGCAGATATATCTAATAGAGATATTTAAGTCTCTTGTATTTATATCGCATTACTTTCCAGTGCCTTTTGTTTTTGGTTGTTTTTCCTAAAGGCAAATTAACAAACATCTTACCATATGATCACAAAAATCAATTAACAAACATGTTACCAAAAATCCTACAAAAATAATGATGAAAGTACTTGTTTAAATCCTATGTCTTCATACAAAACAAACAAAAAATAAAACAAAAAAAAACAAATTCAAGATATGTTACTAAACTCTTGCAATTGAAGATCAACATGCCTTTTTTAAAAAAAAATGTATTGAAAGAAGTTGTACCTGATAATCAAGAGGAGTGGAAACCCAAAATCGATACTTTAATGTGCCAACCGCTTGCACTAAAAATATCTAACCATGAATTTGATGCTTCAAATCAATATATTAGAAGCTATATGTAGTGTAGGCATAAAAAATAAGAATTGATAAGGATATAAAGAGATATTGATAAGAACATTAAAAGTAGGTTTATCTTGATTTAAGTTACTTAAAGTACATAACTTTGGATGGGAAATAAGAATCCTATAATATTAAGAATTCTTATAGGAAATAAGAATTGATATAAATCCAAACAAAAAAGGAGCAAGCCATGTAGGAAACTACTTGACGTCTCGTTAAGCCACGTAGGAAAGAGAAAACATGAAGGGATAAGAATGAGAATACGACTTTATTATATATATATATATATATATATATATATATGATTGCACTTTACATTAGTTGCACATTTGTGATTTTTGTGAAACGTGATTATAATTTGCAAAGCTCATTTGTAGGGGTGATTATAGGGTTAGTTTGGGGATAAATTTTTCTTAATTCTAAAAATGTAACATTGTATTAAAATAGCATACGAATGAACATTTGTCTTTACTTAAGGAGTAAAAAGGATTTAAAGTATAAATAACAAAGTATAAACGGTTTATGAAGTAGATAGTGGGAATGTTTTAAATTTTAAATTTGGTTGGTGATAGGATTAGTTATAACCCACTACTTTTTATGTATTAAAATAAATACAAAAATTTAGAAAAAAGAATGAGAAGTTTAGAAGCCATTGAGAGGGTTTCTGCTAAAAGCCCCTTCTGCAATACATATAGATATAGATATAGATGTTTAAGGATACCATCCAATAAAAAAGATAACAAATCTTTTGAGAAGTAATTTTATTTTAACTAGAATATCTGGAACCAATAAACAGTGTAAAGAAAATAAAATAAAATGTATACTATATATCAAAGCTAATCACAATGACAAACAACAGCCTTAAGTGCTTCCCACAGAGCTAAAGCAAAGATGTGCTGGTCTATTTCTTGAATTAACAGATGTAGGAACTTCAATTTGACCATAAGTCTCTAAAGTGAAATATTCAAAAAATAATTGGAATTGCTTCTAAAAGCTTATTATCAAGTATCTCCCAAAGAGAGCAACACAGCCCATAATGAATCAGCATGAATAAGTCTTGTAAGACAGTTAGTTCTGATCTGTCATCAAAGAAAAACTTCAACTTTTCTAGATTAGAAAATCTAGCACTACACAAATCTTTAGCTTGAGATAGTAAAGCATATCACAGAGGCATGGGTGGTGAAACCAATCTAAACATTGAAAAAGGTTAAATGTAGTAAATTCTTACGAGCTATTACACCAGTTACACTTTACACACTAAAATATTTTAATAGGTACTTTATAGCTTTGGTTAACTAAAAATATAATAGGAAAGTTAACTCCATCCAAGTAGGTGGATAATGTTGAATTTAGTAGGACGAAATGTCACATGTACGTCTTTTTTTTAGTGTTTCTTTTGGATTTTGGTTTATTAGGTGATAGTTGTATATAAAGTAAGTTTATTGTATTGCCAAAGTTTGAGCGCCAAAAAATCAATAACTCAAATTATCATAAAATTTTACGTTGTATTTTGCAAAATCTACAAATACACACACACACATATATGGTGATGAGACAACATTATACTAATCATCCACTTGGGGCATCAACTTTAAATAGTTGATGTCCCATTTTGATATTGAACTTATTAATATACGAATTTCAGCAAAACAGACTAGTTTTAAGTTTAAATTAGTTTCCGTTCATATTAGGAGAGAGGTTTGGTAGCAAACAATTGTGAACGAATATTTAAACTGTCTATGGTGGACTAATAATTTTTGAAGTCCTGAAGAATGAAGATTCTGCATTGGATAAAAAACAATAGACACCGTTATTTGCTATCATTCTTTAAGCTTATAGAAGGAAAATTACATGCATTAGTGCGTTGAAATAGTTGACATAGGAATGATGGCCCCTTTTTCTCAAGTTGCCGATAACAATAAATTTTAAATGTCCACAATTCTTCTGTTATCAATTCTTCAGTTAATAGTTTATACCAAGTAAATAGTTTATCAATGGAAATTAAACAACTTGAAAGGGCAAATATAGTGAAAATAGAATACATTTGAATTGTGAACCTTCGTAGTGTGTTGGAAGTTTTTGTTTGATTTATTAGAAGACAATTTTATAAATCAATGAAACTAGAAGAATAAGGATATACAAGTAAGGGTAAGCTTTTTAATACACTATCAGTATACAAACTTTTTTACACTAGTAGATTTAGATCATATCACATGACATAAATTCAAATTTGAAATTCAAATCAAGCAAATATTTCATTCAACTCCAAGTTTTTATATTTAGGCCTATATTTAGTGCTTTAGTTGGAGAGGCATATTATTCTTGATTTCAATAAATCATAAAGCTATTCTGCTACAATGCCGCATGTGAAGTTATTCTAACATTTTAGGATTGAAAGAGCATATTTTCATTGATATGGAATGAAAATTTAAGTTTACCTTAAAACACTGTAGTTATTATAAATATAAGATGATTTACTTCAAGCACAAAATACAAAATAAGAGCAAATTGTTTGATAGAAAGATGTTACTAAAACTTGTAGATGACAAGGCAACCATCCTCAAAAGTTTGGAAAGGGATATCCTACAATCTATAGTAAATTAATTTGCAATTGTGGTTATGAGAGGAAAACTTTTGAGGTGTGTTTTGGTTATACATAATCGGATCTTTTATAAAGAAAACTGATGATGAGACATGATCGAGATAAACAAGCTTGTAAACTTATGACTCAATTCACTAAGTGTCTAACTTAGCTCACTAATGTCGAAATGTACTTTTTGATTTTCAATAGTATGTGTTTCTTTTTTTTTTAATCTGTTTTTAATGCAAGAAGATTATAAAATTTCCCACGTGAATATGGATTGGAAAATTAATGATGAAACGATCTTAGAGCATCGGTCCTTTCCTATGAATAATATATATGGTAAAGTATGCAAGAGATCACCAAATTTTTCATAAGTCTCATTTTATTCAGTCAACCACTTTTTTTTTGTACCAAATAGCCTTATGAATTTTTTAAAAATCTTACCCACTGAATACTTTTTGTGCCAAATAACTTATTAAACTTTTCAAAAGTCTCATTTTGCTCATTCAACTATTTTTTGTGTCAGATAACCAATTAAACTCTTTAAAGTGATTCATTTTGACCATTTTGTTAAATTTTGCTATTAAGATAGTAAATATAAGTTTGCCATGTAACCCCATTTTGAATAGACAACTTAATTTGTCATTCACACCCAAATCCATCTGTTCAAATTGTTAAATTATGTAATAGCTTCAAAGAAACCTCAAAATTCCATTTTTGAAAACGGCCAAATTCTGTTTTTGTAGGGATTGAGATTGTATTTTGAGATTTTAGGATTTTTCTAAAGTAATAGAATAGTTTAATCAATTTAGCAGATGGACTTAGGTGCAAAATGACAAAATTGTCCATTCAAATTAGGCTCACGTGACACACTTTCATCTTTCTTAGTAGTAGCATTTTGATAGAATGGTTAAAATGGAAGAGTTTAGTGGGCTATTTGCCACAAAAATAGTTTAGTTGGTAAAATAAGACTTTTAAAATGTTTAATGGACTATTTGGTACAAAAAAATAGTTTAGTGGATAAAATGAGACTTTTGAAAAGTTTATTAGACTAGTTAACACAAAAAATAGTTAAGTGGGTAAAACGAGACTTTTGAAAATCTTGATGACTTTTTTATACTTTACCCTAATATTATCTAATAGAGATGCAGTTTGGAGGCATTGGATATTTGACTAACGGGACAAGATTTTGCCTATATGGAACGTTTCTTATGTGAAGAATCCTAAGATTTTGTCTTCAAGAGCAAATTATAGTTCATTAGCTTCCAAACAGTGTGAAAAAGTAAAAGTAAAAGTTGCACTCTAAGTTTAGTCCTTAAACTTCAATATTCAAAACTTTACGCCCCATGTTGTGAAATTCATCCCACTTCAATTTGAATACTTTACTCCTTAAAGTATGCTATCCATTCCACGAAATTAACAAATGTAACGGAATATTAGGCAAGGGATGCTTAAAGTTTAAGGATGAAAGTGAGATAGATTTCACAGTTTAATGGGTAAACTATCCAAAGTAAATGTTTAAGGACTAAAGGGATAAGCATCCAAAATTAAAATTTAAGAATTAAAATGAGTGTGTGTTTATAATTTAAGGTAGAATTTAATCCAAAGAATGTTCACAAAAGATCATGGGATTAAGAATTGTAGACAGAAGCTATTAATCATGAAAAGAATACACATACAATTGTTTTGCTGTAAACCACGACCTCAAATTTGGAGTAAATTAAAAGTTATAGAACTTCAAAAGAAATGGAAAGTGAAAAGCAAAGTAAAGCTCTTTCAGATGAAGAAATGCTAAATCATGATAAGTTGAGTGATTAAAAAAAAAAGAAAAAAAAGTTACAAATATCAGCAACATGAGTAAGCTAACGATCAAAGAAAAGCATTAATAAAATTCAAACCACAAATGGATACAATAAAGGAACCAGAACATTTAGATTGAAAGGCGAACTTCATATACAAATATAATTTGGAGTTAGCATAAAAGTTTCAAAATTTTTGAAGGGACAAAAATTCTTACTTATCGAGGATATCACTAAAAACTTACAAAAGATTAGGGGAGAAAAAAATAATCTTGGAGCACTTTGGGTGGGGGACAGGGGCCCTACTTGTCCCCCAAAGATTGGCCCTTGAACCTATCAATTTAAAAGGAAGAGTTGCCCTATGAATAGTATTTTTTTTGTCAAGCGATTATCCTGTAATTGTTATTAGATGTCTGGACTATTTTCGTCAATTGTCTGTTTTGTTTGTTTGTAGCTAGTATAGTTTTGGTGCATTTACCGGACATGTTGACCGAATTGGTAATTGATGGTGTAAAAAGTGAAGCTTATGGAAGTTGATTTTTTTGTGGTTAATTATTTGCTTATGAAGTGTTCTATAAATGCAAAATTACTTAGGAAAGAATTGATAAATTATTGTTAGCTTTAATGACTTTAAAAATGGCCTTTATTACTGTGACATGAAATAAAATTGTTAAATGTTCTGTAAATGCACAATTATTAAGGAAACAATTAATAAACTATTGTTGGCTTAAGTGACTTTAAAAAATGGGTTTTATTACTGTGACATGTGGTGATTAATTTTCAATAATATCAAGTTTTATGGTTTAAGTGCTCAGTTGACTTGCGGGGTTCCTTCTTTTTTGTGTCAACAATAATTAATATTCTTTTGGAAATGATTTACTTTACAATTTTCTAATTACCTTGATTCAATTGCAAAATAACATCGCCCTTATGCATTCTATATAAGCTCTCTCATGCATTCTATATATTATTGTCGTCATGCATTCTATATATTTCATAATTGTTAACTTTTAACAAAAACGATAATTCCCTAATGATTCGTATGAATTAGATAATAACAAAAATGTACACTAATAAACCCACACAATGAAAAACAATTAACACGGAAAATATTAGCCCCCTGCGCATCACGCAGGCCATCTCACTAGTGGATCCTTTAAAGAGTTGGATCATCGTAATAGTCCCATTATTAAAAAACAATGATGAATTTTGATCAAGCCCTCCAAAGTAGACTAATATATTGATTCAGCCTCTAAAAGTGAAAAGTTTAAATCAAATAAGCCTCTAAAATTGATCCACCCCTCTAAACTGGTTTTTTTTTTTTTTGTTTCAAATAAGCCCTCCCATCAATTTAAGTTTAGTCAATCAAATTTAACCAAGCTTTTATGGTATAGTGATGTCTATCAATTTTTTTGGTACATTAGAAAATTTTTTGTCTATCTAAAGGAGTTTAAAAGGATAGCATAGTGCATAGTGCTCTTCTAGTCATGTTTGGAAAATTTAAAATAGTAGTAATTTTTTGGTAGATTTTAAGAGAAATTATTTGTTTCAACTTATTTAGGCGAGAATTAATTGCTGCACTAAAATGGCTTGGATTTGTAATAGATGTGTTGATCAATCTGTCAAAATTTTAGGAACTTTTGCTGAGTTTGTCTATTGAACAAATTATTTGGGTAGCCACTAAACATTTCGAATAGTCGAGTTTTGACTACTCAACAATTAATAGTACGTTGTTACCCACTGAACTATCAAAAGTATAAATTTTGAACCATTCTGTTCGATTCCATCTTTAACTATGTCAGATCTAAATATTATAAGTATATCTCGTAAGCCATGTGGACTCTTAAATCTGGCAGAGTCAACGGTAGAATCAGATAGAATAACTCAAAATTTATACAGTTGATAGTTTAGTGGATAAAAATATATTATTAATAATTGAGTGGCTGAATCTTGACTATTCAAAATGTTCAGTTGCCACCCGGGTAATTTGTTCTTTCTCTATTTTTTCCAATTTCCAATTTTAGGTTAGAGAGAAATACAATTTTTGTCCCTAATGTTTGGCACCTGTGTGATTTTAGTCCATAAACTTTTGATAAGAATAAATCTAGTTCTCAATGTTTGGCATCTAGTACAATTTTAATCCCTAAAGTTTCAACAAGAATATTTAGGTAAATTATATATTTAGTACGATATAAAACACAATTATGTGTTTGTTGAATTAAATTATTTAAAAATGAAGCAAAATAGCTGCTAATTTTGAACAATAAGAATAACTCATTTACTGTCACATGAGTAACTAATTAACCAAGAAACACGAAAAAAAAAAGTTAGACAAAAATTGATTGTTAATATGTTTTGTTAGGGGAAGTGGGGAGAGAGAATAAAAATAAATTCTGGATTGATGAACTAAATGTACCATATAGTTTTTTTTTAAGTGCTCCCTATAGTTACAATTTTGTAGTGTAACAAATTTCTCCTTTCTTTTTCTCTATTACTTGTCGACAAGTTAGCACGAGTTATTAGTACTTAATCTTATTGTTTAACATTAGCCACTATTTTACTTATTTTATTTTTAAATCTAAATCAACGGACACATGACTGCGTACGACTAAATATGTAAATAATTGGAAAAAAAGTTTTCAAATGTCCCAAATCTGCTTTAAATTGGATTTATCCAGAACCATATTTGTTCTTGTCAAAATTTTATGGACTAAAACTATACAGGTGCCAAACATTGAGTACCATATTTGTTTTTATTAAAGCTTTAAGAATTAAAATCGTACAAGTGCTAGACATTAAAGCTAAAACTGCATTTTTCCCTTTGAAGTGAGATTAGGATAAAAATATGATGCATTCTATGTTAGACAGCTATTTAAAATTAAAATTGACGGTTGAGAATATATTCTTTATTTATTTATTTTGTCTAAAGATTATATTCTATACTCTTTTTTTTTTTGCAACAGACAAAAACATGATACATTGTATTCTATACTTACCAACCTCTTTTTTTTTGCTAACAACGATACATTGTATAGCCTACTCTATCCTAATCTAGGCGGAGAGGGAGTCTAAGGAGGCTTGTGTTAAGAATTAATGGATACACAGACTCAATTAGATCAAAAAGATACTATAGCACTATCTTTAAATTTTTTTTATTACAAATAAGATTTGAACCCTTACCTACAATTCAAGAGGGACTTCAGTCCCTCCCTCTTTATGGGCTTTTGCGAGAGCAGCATGTATATCGTACTTCCTTCACATGGTCTGCTATAAACAATAAATTAGTGCGCTAACGTGGAGATGGGATCACGTTTGTCTGTCAAGTATGTGCCCCCAGTCTTCGTTCAATACTGTCTGCGGTCCGCACTTGAGTATTTCTACGAGCACTTCTTTCTTTGTTAGCTGAAGCCAGGTACACACTTACACCAGCAACAGGTGTAGGCCAATTTGAACACGTCGACCTTTATGCAAATCATCGAACATGTATTTATGAAAACAAAATGCATGTGTAAAGTTTTCGTTTCTATTGGTAAAAAATAAAAAAAAGTTTTCATTTCTATGTATACATTACAACAATGGGATAATTTAAGAAACCAGCCCTAAAGCTTTTAGCAATTACAGAAACCTCCTCTCAATTTTTATAAATTTCGCCT
This sequence comes from Coffea arabica, assembly GCF_036785885.1. NCBI lineage: Eukaryota > Viridiplantae > Streptophyta > Magnoliopsida > Gentianales > Rubiaceae > Coffea > Coffea arabica. The sequence continues at coordinate 8,887,793 of NC_092311.1, forward strand.
ACTTCCCTCGCTTTTACTGTTTAGGTAACAACATCAGCTCAACAATCTGGATTTTTTTTTCAAAAATCCTAAACTATCCTTTTTGTGCAATAACAAAATAAAAAGTACTTTAGCAACCACCTTCTACTTTTGCGTCAAACCAACATTACTATCAACTCAAGTAATTTTTAAGCAATTCTATTAACAGTCATAAAAATTGCTTCTCACAACCCACATGTTAAACCGCATTCAACACTAAAAGGATCGTTCACTCCTTCAGTAAAATGCTATGGGTCCCATGGAATAGTCAAGCTTGCAATCAACTGCTCGTGTTTGCATAATTTTCAATACAGGATGCCAAGGTATGTTCCACACAAGTTCTTGTAAAGGTGCCACATTGTAGCCATCAAGGAAATCCTCAAGGGAGTTTCCTAGATTTGGATGGAATTAATTAGATTTAAAAGATAAAGTCATCCTTATAACTACTAAGATCTTCAAAAAAATTAATTTCACCAAAAATCAAAATTCTATTTGCAACCGATCATACCCCAAACTTCAAATCCAATGCTAGAGACCATATCAGAACAAAATAATCTAACATACCACCAAATTCTCAAAAATATTAACATCTTAAATATAGAGAAGCCCTACTTCTATAGAAAAACCAAAACTAATTTTAAAGGGAAGACAAGAAGAAACACACACAGTAGAGTTAGAGGGATAAGTTATGAAATGGTAGGCGTTGTTGGTGGAAATTGAGAGAGAGAGAGAGAGAGAGAGAGAGATGAGTCCATAGATAGATAAGAATAGAGAAAGATTAAAGGAGAGGGAATGGGTGGTCCTTGGTTGTTAGCCAGGGAGGTACGGTTTCTATATTTTTTTTTTCCTGTGTATATATCTCATTGCATTATATTATGAATCATCTACTAGGTTAAGGTCATTATAATCATATTATTGTGCCAAGCGAGGCTTGAGGAAACTGAGTGAAATTGTCATATGCCTCCTCAGGAAGGTTTCTGAAATTTCCCTACAATAATATCTGAGTTATAGTTTGAAAAAATAATTGTACATTAAAAAGAGTAAATAGTGATTCAAATTTGGTTACATGCATAAAATCTGCAAGACTGCAAGCCTTCGTATACAAGTTTTTGATCTCATCAAAACTATAGCATGTGTGAAATTTTATTTTTCCATGCTTAGCCCATTAGAGTAACCATGGTCCACAGACATATAGTGAATACAGTACTTGTGTTTCGATTCTTTGGTAAATGGAAAACAAATACCCGCAAACCATCTCGTCAAATCAAGTATTTTTGAACGAGCATAACTGACATCACAAGTGGCAAGCAAGCTCCATTTCTGTCGTGATATGAACTTTATGCAAAGCTCAATTTGTGATTGATTGCCACATTGATTCAATCCGAATGCTTTCTACCCACCACATCGTACCTTCCTCCAATAGCGGATGTTGTACCTTCTTCACATTAATAATTTACTAATCTATATACTCTTAGCACGTTTGATAATTCTAAACTCATCTCATTGTGCCAATTGCAATGGCCTATGTGTTCTTGATCCATCTCACATGCTTCACACTTTTCTGCCCATTTCATATTTTGGCTCAAAATAGTGGCCTTGTTTCTGTAGGCAGCATTCTGGCAGCAAATGAATCATCCATTCCATGGCTTTCACCTTCTGGTGATTTTGCATTTGGCTTTCGGCAACTTCAGGACAAAGATATGTTCTTGCTTTCCATCTGGTATGACAAAATACCAGATAAAACTGTAGCCTGGTATGTAGGTTCGTTAGGAAATCCAGTGCCACGAGGATCTACAGTAGAGCTTCAAGCTAAAAGGGGGCTCGTGCTACGTGATCCTCAAGGTCAAGATATCTGGAGTACTGCTACTATATATGATGAGGTGAATTATGGTTTTATGAATAATACAGGCAACTTTATCATTATGGCCAGTAATAATTATACAAGGCTGTGGGAAAGTTTCAGGTTTGCAGTTGATACAATATTGCCTTTGCAGAGGCTAACTTATGGAAGTGTTCTTTATTCTAGACAGTCTGAAACCAACTTTTCCAGGGGAAGATTCTCTCTTCGCTTTCATCAAGATGGGAATTTATTACTTCGGGTTGGCAGTGTTCCAATTTTGGATGCTAATGCTGTGTATTACAGTAGTCAGACTTCTGATGCTGTGAACCCATTGAATTCTGGCCAATTTGTCATGTTTGATAGCAAGGCCTCCATTTATATTCAGATGAGGAACAATCAAACTATGCAACTTACCCCCTTTGGGATCCCACCAGTTTCAGAGAATTATCACAGGGCAACTCTGGATTTTGATGGAGCCTTCACCCATTATTTTCATCCAAGGACCTTCACTGGCAAGCCAAACTGGACTGCTTTCTGGGCTATCCCAGAAAATATATGTACTGCAATGGATGGAACTAAGGGCAGTGGAGTATGTGGATATAACAGCGTCTGCAGCCTTGTAGGCAGAAAACCAGTTTGTGAGTGTCCACAAGGGTATTCTCTGCTTGATCCGAACGACAAGTATGGTGGCTGTACACCAAACTTTAATCAAAGTTGTGATGAACTTGAGCAGCTCCCTGTAGAGGATAAGTATGACATTTTGGGAGGCAGTGACATTGAATGGTCGAATAAATCTGAGTATGAGGTAGTAAATCCATCTACAGAGGCCAGATGTAGAAAAGCATGCTTGCAGGATTGCTTATGCGCTGTTGCTGTTTTGAGAAACAGTAGTTGCTGGAAGAAGAAGCTGCCATTATCTAATGGGAGAAGTGTCACAAATATCAATTCGAAAGTTTTCCTGAAGTACAGTAAAAGTGATCTTCCACGACAACCACATAATCTGTATCCAGCATCAGCCCGATCGAAGGATCGAGAAAATCTTATACTTGTGGAATCAGTTCTTCTTGGCACTTCTTTGTTGCTTAATATCGTAATTATTGGTGCTATTTGTTTTGGTTTTCAAGTAATCTACCAAAATAATAAGTTAAATCTTCATCCAAGTAAAAATGGTGTGGAAATAAATTTGCATTGTTTTTCTTACAAAAAGCTGGCTGAAGCTACAAATGGATTCAGGGAAGAATTGGGCAGAGGATCATTTGGAATAGTGTATAAAGGTGAGATAAAAGTAGGCTCCTTTAAGGACACTGTTGCAGTGAAGAAGCTGGATAGAGTGGCTCAAGATGCAGAGAAGGAATTTCTTGCAGAAGTAAATACAATTGGCCAGACCAACCACAAGCATTTGGTACGTTTACTTGGATTCTGTTATGAAAAGCAGCATAGGTTACTGGTTTATGAGTATATGGGGAATGGCACACTTGCAAGCCTCCTTTTTGGTAAAACAATACCGAGCTGGAAACTAAGGACCCAAATTGCCACAGGGATTGCAAGGGGACTTGTATACCTGCACGATGAATGCAGTTCTCAGATGATCCACTGCGACATAAAGCCTCAGAACATACTTCTTGATGATTACTACAATGCTCGAATTTCTGACTTTGGATTGGCAAAACTTTTGCAGATTAATCAGAGTAGAACACTCACAAATATCAGAGGAACGAGGGGATATGTTGCTCCTGAATGGTTCAGGAACACTCAGATCACTTCTAAGGTTGATGTTTATAGCTTTGGTGTCCTGTTATTAGAGATCATATGTTGCCGAAGACATGTTGAGGATGCTGACATTGGTGAAGGAAGAAATGCAATCTTAACTGATTGGGCTTGGGACTGCTTCCAAGAAAGAAGATTGGATGCTTTGGTAGAAAATGATTTTGAGGTTTTAGAAGACAGGATGGAGCTAGAAAAATATGTTAAGATTGGCATTTGGTGCATTCAGGAAGACCCATCTCCTAGGCCTACAATGAGGAAGGTAAGCCATATGCTTGAAGGAATTGTGGAAGTTATGATACCCCCTTGTCCCTCTCCTTTCTTCTCTACTATCTGAGAGAATTTGTTCAACTATTTGCCATGGCCTGTATTATCTTACTTTTATGCATTGATCTACTTTTAATTGGCAAATTGTATTAAATCTCATCGTGAAGAGATCTCAAGGTTCCCTAAGGGCAAATTACTCTTTACCCCTATGTGGTTTAGTATTTTTGTATATAATCCGCCTATAGTTTCAAAAACTATACATAACACTCTCATGGTTTGAATTAAAGTGTCAAAGTAATGGAATTTGCAATTCATAACGGAGTCACTTAAAATGTCAAAAATACCTCTATGTAAATTTGAAAATTATTTATTAACCACGGGGCAGTTATGTGTATATTTTAAAAACTATAAGGAGGTTATATGGTAAAGCATTAAACCATAAGGGGGTTATATTCTAAAATATAAAACCATACGGGGTTAGTGTATCATGTGCATTATGTTTATATATTTTGGTGGCTTCAACCATTTTAATTTTTAAACAAGGGTAATTTCGACATTTTAAAAGGTTCTGTTAGGAATGATAATTTCCGTTACTTTGACACCGTCAAGCAAACCATAAAGGGGTCATGTATAGCTTTTGAAATCATAGAGGGTAAAATGTAATTTGCCCTTTCCCTAAAATTATTCTGTGCACTTTGCTAATATAAAGATAATTTGACAATCCATTTGTAGTACTGCAACTTTTCAGTAATGAAGACTTGAATGTTAACATTTTATAAGTTGTTTTATCTCTAATTATTGTCCAGTGAGAAGCCCAATCGAACATTTCTTATTTTTATGATGCAACTTCCAGATTCTTTCCAATAATGAACCTAGTAGTATGCCCCAGTGTGTATGTTCCAGTGTCCTTTTGTCTATAACATATGATGACCACCTATGAGGATGTCCAGTTTTCTTGGTTGTTCTCCTGTCAAGAATGGAATTCTTCATTTCAGAATTCTCAAGAGTGGCATTACAGGATATCAAGGCATCATTTTTTAATGAGAATTGATATCCCATTTCAAAATTTTAGGAACGAACTTACTGGTTACTCTGCAATTCAACGTAATTGGTCGTGAAAGTTAATCAACACAACTACAGAGCTCTAACTCGGTGGCCACCACCTCTCTTGGTGGGGTGAGAGGTCAGGGGTTCAACTCTTGCCTCCCACCAAATTGCCTGCCCTCATGGACAACTCGGTTGGTCTCAACAAGCCTCCTTAGAAGTTGGTGTCCAGTGCTCGTAAGGATCCGAGTCGTGGTTATTGTGTTCCGGGGGATGGGGCCTCTCCTCCCGGGCCGGAGTGAGATTAGTCGGGCCCCGCAAGAATTGATCCGGACACCCACTCCGTCAGAAAAAAAAAAAGTGAAAGTTAATCAATACAACATCCAAAATGCAACATTTTATTTTGACAGCATTTTTCTAAAATCTCTAGAAAGCTAGGTAATTTCATAATTGTGGACTTGAAAGAAGTTAGATACAAAATAGTAACAAATTTCATAATCGTGGACGTATTTAGAAAATGTAATAAGCGTTTTCAAAATGTTGTGTCAATTAAATGTATTGCTGAATGACATTCTATTAATTATCTTGCTATATGGATGAAGGAAGTGTTGGTTGAATTAGACTAAATTAACTGTTGACATTCTTAATTCTCCATGCAAATCACCACGGCATATTGATAGACAAATAATTCAAGTCCGGAAATGAGCAGCAGAGGCTCATTTTACTTTTATTCGCTCCAAGGTGGCTATATCCAAAAAAGAAAGAAAATGAAAATAATTATCATGCGTTCTTCCAGACTATCAAGATATACTATAGTTAATTAAGTATTTGGGATAATTTTAGAAACCTCCCTTGAGGTTTTTAACAATTTCATTTAGTTCTCTCGAGATTTTAAAAATTATACATACCTCCCTTGTCATTTCAAATGACAATATTACCCTTAAATATTTTAATGAAATTCTCTTGTTTGGTATGTTTATATTTAGAATGATTTTTAAAATTATTTTTTTATTCTTTTTCCTTCTTATTGGTTTTTTAAAAAAAAAAATTGCCAATAAAACTATAGAATTACCACTATTACCTCTAATTTTTATTGTAATCAATTATCGAAATAGTAATTTTTTTGATGAATTAATTTTATATGCAATCCAATGTTTTTACTGATCTCTGTCTTCTATTTTCTGGTATTAAAATTAACAATAAATCAAAAAAATAGCCCAAAACCACTACTAAATTATGATAAACCCATTATTCGAAAAATCAGTTGAATCAGTTTATGGGTTGGAATATTCAAAATCCACTGAAGGCCTAATGTGGCGTCTAAAACACCAGACACATCCATTTTTAATGATCACAAGATTACACGCCTTTTTGTGCAATAATGCGCAATGGCTTTTCTCCTCTATGGATGAAAAGCTTTTTCTTCTTTTCAGTCTATGTTTTATATATATTCTTCTCCCCTATTGTGCCCACTTTTTCTTGAAAATTTAAGGGGAGTAGCTTTCACCAGGATTAATCCATGAAATAGTTTATTTTAATGCACTATCTGTTTTGTACCTAGAATAAATAAATAAGGCAAAAGAAATTCGTTGATTGGGTTCAAGAAATTGATTGCAGCCTGAACAGGGCCAAAATTACAACGACACAGTCTAGAGCCCATGTGCCCAAGACTTTTGGATAATTTTCAGAGACCCACAGTTAGAATTGTTTGCGTTAAAGATCATTTTCATTTTAGGCCCGATGCAAGTTGGGAGACCTACTTAGTTAATTTAATCTGTGTTGTTTTACTCCTTTTCTTAGGCTCAATGGCCGGCCCTTTAGCTAGAAAAGAGGCGTACTCATTGTAGTAAAACCTTTGTAAATTAATACTAGATAAATTAATAATTTTTATTAAATAGTAATTCTTTCAGTCTTAATTTGAACTGATGAGCTCAATTAATAATTTTGATAAATGATAAGACAAATTTTTTTTTTTAAAATCTGACATAATCCTTTGATCCCATTCATATTATAAATTAATAATTCATTAAAACTACCTATCATATTTTCCTAAAATGAATCTATTGTTGTTTATTTCCCTTAAATATTAGATTTATCTGAATCTTATTCCTAATTTTTCTTATTATATCTAAGAGTTTTGTATTTTTCTTTTTGTGTAAGTGAGAGGTTTCGAACTCGAAACCTTTTACTTATGTACTCTCCTTCATATCACTCAACACATCCCTCCTCCTAAGAGTTAGGGTCTGTTGGATAACATAAAAAGTGCTGAATCTGAATTTTTTCAGACATTCAGATGTTTTGAGTGTTTGATAAATGAAAATCTATTTGCTGAACTTGTTAAGCAGTGCTGAACCTGTGTGTATTTTTTTCAGCACAAGAATCCTAACTGAATGTTTAATTCTGATAAAAATCAATAGAATTACTTCAACTATGTGAGAACCCTAAAATTGTCACATTTTCTTAGCCTTTTGTTTATTCTCACTTTCCCTTGTTAAGTGAAAATGTGTTAACCATTTGTTTTCAACAAAGGAAGGTTTTGATATTACGTGTATTTGGGTGAACGATATGTATATACGTGTATGTGTTGGAAGTACGGTTGAGCGCGGCAAATGAACTAGGATTATTTTATTTCTTTGCCTACATTTTATACTTTTCTTGGAAATATTAAAATTTCTATGCATTTTTACAAGCAAGTACAGTTTTAAATTCATTTTTCTAGTATGAGTTAGTGGACGTTAAATTTGAAACGCGTTATCGATGTGGGGCCCGCTAGTGCGATGCACGCAACATTTTGTTTTTTCAACTAGTTGGTGAACTATGGAGTTAATTACAAAGATTAAAAGTTATTGGGGCCATAGTGTGAGATTTAGCAAAGTAAGATATTAGTAACCTTGAAGTTTCTAAGGTCTTCCTAAGCTTAAATTTGATTGGTGGAGGAAAAGTGACCTTTGACCTTAGCTTAAATATCTAGGATGTTAGTAAATGAGAAGGAAAACAAAGCAAAAACTCATAGAAAATAGAGAGAGAGGGCCGTGAGCCTTGAGGAAAACCAAGAGGAAAGAAAACTTCAATTGCATCTTGGGTTTGCTTGATTTAGTGAGAACAAGAAAAACTAAACCGATTAATCATTAGTTTGGAAGCTTGGGAAGTTTAAGGAACCAAAAATTTCAAGGAGTAGTGGATGATCACTCTTACAAGGTCTTGTCTTGAGGTATAATGGCTGATCACTCTTTCTTTCTCCATTAATCATGATTAAGTTGGGTATTAATGTTAGAGTTGTGCTTGTGATGCTTGTTTCAAATGGTTTTGATGATTGGAGGGAGGAATATTGAGTTAGGATTTTGATTTATTCACTCATATTTCTTGTGGGTTAGGTGTTATATGGTGTATATATATGGTATATAATCTTGTAAAGGAGAAGGTAGTGGTAATTTTTAAGGTAAAAATGTGAACTATAGCTTGACTATAACAAAAGTCCAGATTTCTAAAAATTCAAGCTTCAGTTCTGCCCGGTTCCAGTTCATGATGTTAGAGGCCAAATTAGGCTTAGTATAAAACATGAAAGTTGTAGATAATGATGTTTTATAGTTTCCTGTAAAATTTCAACTCAATCGGAGCAACGTAGCCTGTGAAAAGATAAAAATACCCCTGACTCTCATAGGTTTAGTCCAGTGGACAATTTTGATATTTCACAACACTAACCGTATCTGTTCACCCTGATGTGTACTGAATTAGCCTTTGGCCAAAAAATGAAATTTGTATTTCTATGTCTTAGCTTTCTAACGCCCCTGGAATCACCTAGTTTGGACTTTGGTAGCCTGAGTTATGATTGTTTACGCATAGTGCGGTTAACTAGCCCGAATATGAGATTCTGGTTCTGTAAATGGCAATTTTGACTTACATAAACTACAAACTGGACTGAGTGGTCTTCATCAAAGTTGTAGGCCTTTGTCTTAGCTTCGAAACGACATAAATTTCACCCCAATCCGATAAGCGTAGCTTCGGTTGTGTCCGTTACGCAAAACAACATCAAATCTGTCTTTTGTTTCTTGACTCAACCTTCATTTCCGCACATGCTCCTAGCTTGATTTTGTACTTGTATGACTTGGAGCCTATGGAATAGCTATTGAAATGAGATGATTTTGTATATGTCTTTGGGTTTGATTGAGGAAAAGAATGAAGCCATAAATGGCTGGAAAATAGGTAAATACAAAGAGCGTGCTGCTCAAATTTACGCTCGAGAACTAGGTCGATATACTTGTGACTTGAGTAAGACTTGAGAGCGAATACCACGTGAACCATTTAGGGTATTTACGTTTTCTTTGCCACTTCGACTCAAATAGCGATTTTAAAGTTTTATAAGTGAGTCTAAGTTTTACAAATATTTTACTTATGTCCTTTGGTTTCAATGTACTCTTTTCACTACCAAAACCATATTTATACTTTGTACTAGTACGTATTCGACTTGACTTTGACTCACTTACATCTTTGATGGTTGAAGCATAATGTGTTCGTTTAATTATTAGGGTTTCTTGGTGATTGAGAGTATTATCCGAAAGGAAACTTTAGACGTTATTTTGCTTAAATAGGTGAGTGTTACTTGTTGTTATGTTACTCTTGACTATATGCCTTGTTCCATGTTATGGACTGAATGTTAAATGCTTTCAATGATTGCTAAAAACGAGTTTTTTAGGCGGGTGTGTACTTTATCGCACTCGACAATGAAATGAATGAACGAATGTCAATGCAAACGAGGGTTTTACTTACAAAAACGCATTTTCATAATTGGAGGAATAAGGGGAATGACAGGAGAATGAACGAACGAACGAACGAATGGCTCCTTGTGAGCCCGTATCCTTTTAATGAATGTGTTATTATCGCTTTCCATTGTAAATGTTTCTTGAACTATTGATACTCTATGATTAATGTATTGGATTGATTGTTTTATTATGTGTTCGGAACCTCACTGAGCTTTTAGCTCATTCATTTAGTTTTGTTTTCCTTAACAGGGGACGGCGAGCAGGACGAGAGCTCTGTATAGACTAACCTAGTCTAGTTCTTTGATTTTATAATGGTTCTCGCCTTAGTGCTTGGCACGGGTTGGATGTGTGGTGAATTGAGAACCTTTGTATACTCGATGTTTATACTCCCTTTTGAGATAGTAATGTACATAAGTTTTGCTTTAAGTTTTGGATCGTCGTTATATTTATTCTTGTGGGTTTATTCTGGTTTTGTTTGAGGGTTGAAGTGAACGACTGAGTCCCGGCGAGAGTTGGGCAGGCGGTCCGCCGAACCCTTTGGTTCGCCTTAGGGGGAGGTGGGGCTGTCACAAACTACCTTATCTTATCTACCAAATCTACCCTTATTTGTTAATTATGTTCAAAATTCTTATCTAATTAAACAACCTAATATTTTCTATCTAACGATTTTTAGTTTCTTTTTTCTCCCTTTTTAATGACTTTCACATCTTCTCCATACGCCTCATATAATATATTTCATCTTTTATATTAATTTGATTTAAAAATAAATATTGTCATTTTCATACCTAACAATTTTAAACTAATTAAATCATAGATTCTATTTTTTTTGAATGAAAAGATATAAGGGCAAAATTGTCAAATTAAACTTATTAAGCATTTAACTATAAATATTTATCAAACAGTATAAATAAGTTTAGTATTAAAATTCAGACATTCATATATTTTTTTCAGTGCTTAAAATTTAGCAAATTAATTGTTTCAGTATTCAGTTTTCAGAATTCAGAATTCAGATTCAGTTTTATCAAACGGAACCTTACTTTTGCTTTGATATGAGTTACATAAATACATTGAAGATATTAATAGAATTACCTTAGGCAAAAAACCTAAATGGCCCTTAAGATATATAGTTGGTCAACTTTTAACCTATAACTATTAAGTATTTGCATTTGTCCCTTGAACTTGTAAAATGGGTATACTTTTTACACTATTGGCTAGAGATAATTTCAAAAACCTTCTCCGAGAGTTGTGATAATATCACTTGACACTGTTGAAATTTCAAAAATATATTGTAACTCCTATATTAGTGAGATGGAACTATTAATCACTATCATAATATACAAAATGACAAAATCATCTTCACTACTTTAACAATTTTTAGAAAAAACATTATAGAAGAGAAAATTTTTAGGAAAAAAATGTAAATCTTATATTATAATTAATTTGGTAGAAAATTCAATATAAGACAACACAAAAGGGTAGAATTTGAAGAAAAATATATCTCTCGTTAAGTGATTATTATAAGAATATTTTAATAATACAAAGGTAAGATTATTACAAACGTATAGTTTTATGGGAGGTTAGTGATATTTTAAAAACTTTAGAGATGCTAAGTGATATTAACATAAACCTCGAGGGAGGTCATCTCTAATCAAAAGGATGGGGAGCACACCAATTTATAAGTTTGAGAGGCGAAGGTATATACTTAACAGTTGAAGGTTTAAAAGTTCACCAACTTAATATCTGAGGACCATCCAGATTTTTACCCAATTATATTGTACTTACAAATCAAATAGATAAGGAACGATTTATATTTCTTAGACTTTCAACTTCTTTTATCAATAGAATAATTTATATTTTATAAAATAAAATAAAATTTTAATTAATTAAATGAGTATTTTTTTGAATTGTAAGTACACTCGACAAATTAATAAATTTATTAGTTTATTAATTAATTAATACCTCTTGAAATTAATAAATTTTGTATAATTTTAAAATTATTAATTTATAGAGCTTTTACTACACATCTAAATCTGCTGGTGCTAGCGTTTTAAATTTACAACATAAAGATCATCAGCTTTGAGTTGCATATTACATGGTACAAAAGTATGTTGAAGTACATGCTAAAAATATTTTTTTTATCTTAAATGCAATATTTTAGTTTGAAGACATATATTTTAATAATTTAAAGAGAAAATGAAACGCATTTGGGATCTGTTAGCTTAATTACGTCAAGAGAGAGAGAGAGAGAGAGAGAGAGAGAGAATCAATAATAATAATAATTGTTGTGCCACGATTTTTTTTTCTGTTGTATTAACTATTGAAAGAGAAGATAGAATAATATGCATTTCTACTACTTTATAAGTACCTTATATCCAAGAATTGCTAGAAGGCCTTATTATTTGTAGAGGTCCACGGACCCGTCTTGGAATAGGTTAATCCGTCTTGGAATAGGTTAATCTCTTAGCATCCACGAGGTTCACTAGGGGACAAGAAGTGAACGAGTTTTACACTTTTACCTATTAAGTGTGTCCAGGAAGACTTAAGAAAATATCAGTCATGTTTAATCCTAAGTCAATTACTTCCACTTGTTTACTATGGAACTGGAAATCAATTCGGAACAAGATGAATGAAGCAAATCTTGAACAAATGGATTGATTAACTTGTTTATTTAATTGAAGTCGTGCACCCTTGTCCATTAACAATTTCTTTTTATTTTTTTCCACTGAAGCGCGGTGCATCAAGGCATTTGCTTTCGGCAAAGCTCAAACGAGCATCGTGCATTTTCTATTTATTAAAAAAAAATTTGGGATAGTTTTTTTTTAAAAAATAATTTAAGATAATTTTTTGAAAAGTACTGTAACATTATTTTGATTTGATATATGTGAGATAAAAAAAAATAATTATAAAATATGTTCATAATACAAATAAATAAAATTTGACAAATTATCTACTGCCCAATCAAAAGTATTTGGAGGTTGATGCAACTGATGAGATATCTTATTTCATTTTAATCTCAGTTGGACATAGTTCAGCATAAATTATCCAAACTGATCAATTACTTCCTCCAACTAGAAAATACAACTTAATCATGTGATACAGATGTTAATTACTGAGCAAGAATAGTAACCTTGTGGGCTCTCAAAATATCAATTGATTTGGTGGCCTTTTGTAAAAAGCCAATTGTGATGAGACCATTGTCACACTGCTAATTAATGTACATTCCATGCATACCTCCTTGAAATTGCACACCTGCCTCGTTTAAAAGAACAAACGAAACTGACGACTCACAAATGCACTATGTACTGTCTAATTGGAAAAGACTTAGCTGTAGTCCCAGTCCCAGAAGGAACTTACCACCACTGTGTAGTGTGTACTTAATACTCCCTCCCTTTTTTTATAACTGACGTTTAAGGTTTTGCACACCAATTAAGAAAAGTTTTTCATTGCTTAAATCTGTACACTACTTTCCTTTTGTACCCTCATTAATTATCCAATTCACCCATGTTTTCTCTCACTATAGTACTAAATGGTGTTGTTTTACTAGGCCAAAAGCAATGCAAGCTAACTCCCACCAAACTAGGAGTAGTAATTAAGAACCCTGTATTGAAAAAGAGAGATAAAAAGGTAAAATTGTGAAAAAATAATTAATACTGTATGGGAATAATAAAACGACAGATAAAAGTACACTAGAGCAAATTTCTTAAACGTCAGTTATAAAAAAAGGGAGGGAGTATTAATGATCACCTACCTCATTGAAAAAGACAGAGTGAGACCTGCGTCTGACAAATAGTATGTATTGCTAATTAATGTACACCTACCTCCTTGAAAAGAAAATAATTTATGAGACCTGCCTGAAATTGACGCCTGACAAATGTATTATATAATTGGAAAGAACTTAACACTCCAACATTTACGCTAATACAAATATAAATGGCAATGGCGCGGAGGCGGGTTCCCGTTACCTAAACATGCCCCACCGCCTCCGCCCCCTTTTACCTGCTTCCCCGCCCCAACTCGTTCCACCTTGTCTATTGTTACAAACGAATTGAGTCGAATCGAATTTTAATCTAATCGAGTCGAGTCTTGATTTAATTTTATCAAATTCGAACTCGAATCTTGACTTAATTGTTTTATTTTTTAAAAAATAAATAAAATAATATTTTTTTCTTAATAAGTAATTAAAAATTAGGGATATATATGTAATTTTACTATTATATATATATATATCCTCGAGCTCGTGAATCGACTCGCGAGCTAATGAACTTAATATTTTGAACTCGAGCTCGAGTTTGATATATATTTATATATATATATATATATATAATCTTTCCAATGAGATTTATTAACTTCGTGATTACCATCCTTCTTATTTATGCTACTGATAGTGTAGATCTACAAATTTAAATTTGGTTAGATGAGACTGGTTAACTTCATGATTACTATCAAATGTATTCAAACCTATTATAATTTTGATAGTATTGATTTCACAACTTTGGATCTGGTTGAATGACATGGATCCAGTAAGTGCCAACGTCCGGTCCAGGTAAGACCATGAGGGATTTGGCTCTGTAAGGGCGTTGAGGTTCTTGGGACGTACTCCAAGACAGGGAAGTGTCAAGAGGTCAGATCCAGGGAAAATGGGTTTTTACTATCAATCTTATGATTTGTTTGGAAATATAGTCGTCATGCATAGTTAATCTTTCTCAAAAGATTTAGATCTATTCTCGTAGATTTATTTTTACTATCTTTAATATGATGGAAATATGGTCGTCATGTATAGTTAATCTTTTTCAAAGGGTTAGATCTTTTCTTGTAAATTTTCACACTATCCTTTATAATCTGTTTAGAAAAATGGTTTATCCTCCATGGATCCTGAAGGATTCTGTGCCAAAGGGAAGAGGATTATAAGTTTTTAAAATCATTTAAGTATTTGTTTATTTACTTTCTTGTTTTATTTTCCTATGACTTCTCCGGTTAAAGCATACTTTATAAATTCTAGTTCTTCTTCAAACAACAAACCTTTGAATAGACTTCAAACTAGAATTGCTCAAATTGAGCAATCAATCCTTATTCAAAGAAAACTAGAAAACAAACCTTCTGAATTCTAGATTAATGAACAACACATTAGATCTGAATTCTTTGCAAACCACAACCATTTGAAAAGAAAACAATTTTTTGACAAATATAAGGGAGAAGCCCGAAAAAATATACAAGAAAACTTTTATGACTTTTTGACAAAAACAAAACAAAATATTCATTTCTTTGACTGGTATGAGTCTCAAACATCTAAGGTGTCTGCACCAGAACTCAAAAACCCAGTCCAAAATACTTCAAAACCTGCATCCTTTATGACAAAAACCCAGGATTCCACATTAGATCCCGTGGATCCAATCCAAACTAAGAAGAAACCTGTAGATCCTTCCATAGATCTATCTCAAACAAATTCTACACAAGAATCTTTATCTATCCATAGATCTGCCTCAAACAACCCAGACACTACAATCCTCTTATGAACTTTCAGAATCCATAGATCCATCAAAATCAATTCATATAAACCCAGCAGATATATATCTACCAAATTCTCCCGTGGATCTATTAAATCCAATAGATTTACCAAACCAAGCGTCTGTTGAAACTTTAAAACTTTTGATTTCCAGACAATCAATTGATAATTCTACTAGTATTGATATTAGAAAAGACATAGGAAATCCCTTAGACGTAGGATATTCCTCAATAAATGTCTTAACTAAGAATCAACCTAGTATCAAACCTATAACTGATAAAAATGTTCAAACAAAAATTGATTTCTTCAAATCAATTATTAAACAAGAAACTGCTGAAATTCCCTCTCAACCTTTTTCCAAACTAATGGTTATTAGAAATTCACCAATAAATATTATTTCTTTTAAACAAAAAAACCAGTTAGTTGAAAAACCAATCAGCTAAAAATATAAATCAAAATACTATTGATTCCTCACAAACATTTACTTCAACCTTGTCCCATAATTCTAACCTATCTTCCAGGAGTATAGGTAGCAAACTTATTTCTCAAGAAAATTCAAAAGAAAGTTTTACAAATGATAATCAGGAAGAAATTCCTAAATTATCTATATACTCTTTCATAACTTATAAACAGTTGCAGCTTGATAAGCTAAAGGTACTTAATATTGAGTACCCAAGTCTCAAAGTGAAGTCTCATACAGAAGAAACATGGTTATCCAGCAAATACAAGGGACAAACAGAAGAGACATGGATCTTCAACAAATTAAAGGAACAACCTCAAAAACAAGGAGTATCTGAAAAATCAAATCTGACAAATCTGGCTAGATCTCGAATATCTCATCATTGAAGACGAAGAACATCTCATCATTGAAGACAGAAATATTATTCACAACATTCTAGTCACAGCCAACAGGGATGAATCTGATCTACAAGATGGGAACATCCTGCCAGAAACAATGTTATTCAATATCACATCTGATGATGATTCTGGAGTCATCCAAGAGGATTCATCAAAACTATTCCCAAGCTCCAGAAGATATCAATACATATTCCTGATGAAATCAGACAGAAACAAAGTTCACAACAAAGATTTCTTCAAAGGCCTTCTTGATATATATATCCTCGAGCTCGCGAATCGACTCGCGAGTTAACGAACTTAATATATTGAACTCGAGTTTGAGTTTTGACTCGAGTCGCTCGCGAGCGACTTGGTTTGTTTGCAACACTAATTCCGTCCCACTTTTCCAATGGATACCTATGGGGGATAAAGTTTATAATTAATAAAAATATATAATTAAAAAAAATATATAATAGAATAAATATATAATTAGTAAAAATGATAATTAGTAATTATTGTAAATATATTAGTATAATTAATCACTAATTTGTATTAATATAAATATATAATTATTAGTATAATTAATAATATTAATTATATTACATATGCATAATTTGATATTTATAACTAATACTATTAAATATGTTATGTATATAGTTAATATATATATATATATATATATATGTGTGTGTGTATATATATTATTATTTTATTTAATCGAGGGACGGGGTGGGGGATGGGGCGAGGGTATAGTCCCCATCTCCAGCCCTGTTTTTTAATGGGGGAGCATTTTATCCCCCGTCGTGCCTCATCCCCTGCCCCATTAATTTTTCAAGGATACCCGTTTCAATTGACATCCCTAAATACAAAACCATGAATTGTTCCAAATCAACTTCTCTGTCATATTATTCTGAATTGTTTAATTAAACTCTTGGCCCTTCAAATTTTTGAATCCAATCTCACAGCAGCATGAAAACACCAGCACTGGCTAGCCCTTGATGTTAATTGGTCAAGCTAAAGTGATCCACTGCGGGGGGAGGCTAAATTGAGGTCGCACCCTCGTCCTGGGTCTCTTCTCCTCTTACATAATAACTTTTTTGTTGTCCACACTTTATTTTATTGGCTGCCGACGGTTTTGTCTTCTTTCTCATTGGTCTGATTGAAATGTGCCCGACATCTTTTGTATCATCTGAGACACCTTTTGAATAATATTTCGAGATAAGGAGGTTTTTGACAAATTTCACTGAACTCCTTTGAGATTTGGAAAATTACACCTCTCTCTTAATTTGATATTTTTAATAATAAAATCTTAAAATAATATTGACTTGGACAAATTTTTAAATGAATATCTAAAAATGCCCTTGTGTAATGAGATTTAATTTATTTCTCTATACAATTATAAGATTATCTAGTATAATTATGAGGAAAAAGTATCAAATTTTTCATGTTCATACCTACTATTTGATAAACAACTATAATAATAATTTTATCACTATGATAATATACTTTTGATGGTATTTTCTTATGGATTTAGATTTATAAAATAGAAAAGAAAATGTTGAAATAAGTCAATTATAGTTTATGAATTTTTCAAGTAGTAGAATTATCATAATTTAGTAATAGTTTTGGGCCATTCTTTTTTATTTATTATTAAATTTAATGCCAAAAAATAGAAAACAAAGATTAGCAAAAATATTGATTTGCATATAAAGTTAACTCATCAAAAAAAATCACTAATTTGACATTTAGTTAAAATAAAAACTAGACGTAATAGTGGTAGTACTATAATTTTATTGGCAAAAAATTTAAAAAAAAGGAATAAGAAGGAAAAAGAATGAAAAAAATAATTTTTAAAGTCATTCTAAGTATAAACATATCAAATAAGGGAATTTCACTAAAATATTTAAGGGTAAATAATAAGGGAGGTATATATAATTTTTAAAATTTTAAGAAAACTAAATGAAATTGTCAAAAATCTCAAAGGAGGGTTTTGAAGTTATGCCTTATATTTCATTAGGTCATGTGCCCATAGTCCATCAAATGGGTCTGAGCAGAAGCCAGCCAATGCTGCTGCGTCCGTGTCCTTTTGTCTTGTTTTGAGAAAGTTATGCACCGTTGAACCATCTCTGGATCTGTCAACGTGTTCTTTTAAAGATCATTTACAGTACCAAATTTTGTTGATATATTTATTTAGCTGTTGAAAGATTCCTTTTTTGACTTGCTGTTGAAAGATTCTTTGAAAGGTCCTTTTGAAGCCTCTTTAATATCTCATTTTAACTTTTCTCCAGTTTGCAGAAATTTTAAAACATTTTCTTGGGAACAATATTTTAATGAGATTCCTGTCAGTTATTGAATTTGAATTCTCGTACCAAATTCAAGGTGCTAGGTAATTTCGTAACTCCAACAAAATATTCAAGGAATCTCGAATTCTAAATGAAATACAATTATATGCATTTCTACTGTTTTGTAAGTACGTTATATCCATCCAAGAACTACTAGAAGGCTTTATTTATTGAGGTCAGTGGACGCTTGTCCTGGAATAGGTTAATCTCTCCTCCTCCAACATATTTTTCCTTGAAAAAAAAAAAAGAACCCATAGTCGCTTTCAATTTTGTAGTTGCCTATATTACTTGACAAAATGAAGCATTGTGCCAATGAGTTCTGCTAACCTATGCTTTTGGAACCAAAATGACTCATTTATAACGAAAATTTAAATGAGTTATTGACGTGTTAAAAAACGACGCGTTAATAGTGACACGTTCAATAATTTCACATATTAAATCCTCAGATTATTTTTTTTTTGTAATGAAAAGTTTCAATAGGTTTGACTCTGATCACCGCCATTGATTAAGATATAACTTGAATCATAGGTCGCTTACATGGATTCTTACATATAGTCTACTAACACACTCTTCACATCGATTGTAAAGTTTAAACGCAAGACTTTTTGTGCTGAAGTGATCCCTTTTGCTAACTGAGTTAAATTGTGTTGGATTAGATTACCTGCATGATGCATTGACAAATTAATGGGGTAAAGACTTAACTAGATGGAACATAATAAAGTAACATAACATTGGCTCTGATTGGAATCTCCATTTTTTAAAAACAAGTTTTTCATATACAATATTACAATAGTATACAAATAAAAGCAACTCTAAAAGTATTACATCCATACAATATATAAAAAATAACTCTAAATATGGAAAAAAATTAAAAAAAATAAAATCTACACCATCTTTTTCTTCCATCTATTACCATACCCCACCACCACCAGCCTCACCCATCACCACCACTTTCACCCACCACCGCTACCATCCCCTCCTTTCTCCTCTTTCCTCTCCCTTCCCTCTTCCTCCTTCCTTTCTTTTCTCCTCCCCTTTTCCCCCTCTCCTCCTTCCTTCCCCGCCACATCTCACCCTACCCCTCCCCTTCCCCCCCTCGACAAGATTGAGGAAGGGGGAAGGGGAGAGGTCGGGTGAGGTGCGGTTAATAGGTGTGGAATATGTGCAATAATAAATATCTATTCAAGAAAAATTACAAATTTTGTATATAAGGTGAGAAGAGTCGAATCCATAGGGATTGAGAAAAATTTTGTTTCTTCGAAAGTTCAGAGTATTTGGGGGATTTTTATAAAAATGGAAATAAGTAAATGATTGAATAAAATAAATAAGTAAATAAAAACTAAATGACGATTTATTAAAATGGAATCAATAATAAATAACTCTAGCCAAGGAATAACTTTGAAAATGATTCACTTAATTGATCATTGATACAATAACAATTTCATTTATTAACTGATAAACAAGTTATAACTGCCAAACAAATAATGACAGTCAAATCCTCCTTACAGTATTGGTGATTAAGGTGCGATTGTTAATCACTACCCTAATTAAGAAATAACCCTAAGTATGACCTTAGAGTTCAATTTCTCAATTGCCTTAAGAATTAGAGAAGCCCTATTCTAATCAAATAATGTGCTACAAGGGTTATTTTAAACTAGCTTGTATATTCCCCTGACACAAACCCAATCATTCAAGTTACCACTAGTTTAGAATAATTAAACAATTATAGATTTAATTGTTCTAATTGATTTTAGATTATTGAATTAATCTAAATTCCGGACCCTTGCTATCCGAATAATACAACAATAAGATAGTAAAGTAGGGAATATATGAATACCATAAAATAAAAGGAATAAATAAAATCAATTCGATCTCACAATTTTAGATGAACCAAGTCCCCCGTTGCTTCTTGACTAGAAATAAAAAATTAGTTCATCTCTGTTGAAGAAATCCCATGCAAAATGGTAGAATCAATTGTCGAATATATTCTTCAATATTGAGATAGAGTACCCGTAGAAAAGGAAAAGAAAAAAATGTTTTTCTCTCGTCTCTTGCGGCCGACAAGAAAAGAAAAGATAATCTCATGACTAATCTCTGCCGATTCATAATGAAGTGATAATGAAATGGCTAAAGAAAACAAACTACTGACTAGTCTCCTACTACTACTAAATTACTACTACTAATTGAGGTCAAGTTGTTCTTTCAATTTTGTATCTTAACCGAACAAGACAAATTTTCTTATCCATTTGGTGAAACATCCAAGATTTTGGCAGTTTCAATTCAAATTTTGGAGATCACAGGCCAAATCCTGAGCTTCTCGGACAAGCAGAGTTTTAACTTTGATGTGACCATGCCGAACAGCAAGTCTAGTGAAGAAATCACGCCTTTTAACTCCTTTTTGCTCCAATTCTCTGCAACCGACAATAATTATAAAAAATAAGTAGAATCTACCAATTAACTCAATATTTGGTAAAATAAAAGAGGGATATAATCATAAAAATTATAGTAAACATGCAACCTATCAATTTCCCCACACCCAAACTGTGCTTGTCCTCAAGCATATCCAAGCTCAAAAATACACTTAAGATAGCAAGATTCTTCAGCAATTCATACCAACATAGGCACTCTATTATCCCAACAAGTTCCCCAAAGTCCAAACACACAGAATTTAGCAACTTTTAACAAGGGCACTCACCACTCACAAAAGTGTATAGGCATAATATACTCTCAAATCAACACTATGGAATGACTTTACCATAAGTTTGCTCATGTATCACATCTCCACCACTAATAGTGAATCTAACACCAGAATCCAAGGGACTTAAATAACAGTGTAACGGGGCTTGGGTTAAGCGTAAGATAGAAAGATGAATTGAAGATGTAAACATGTCAATGAAGACATCAGAAAATCACTGCACAAACCAAATGGCCAAATTCTCAACACTTCACTTTCCAAGGCACACAACCAAATTCTCACCCATTTAGCAAGTAAAAGCATACTCATGGGCTTTCATCAATGATCACCAGATATTGAATTATGCCCAGAAACACGTAACAACATGTCTCTCTTTCTTTTTTTTCATTCATTATTTTTTGGGATCAATTGCTTGCTAATACTTGCTAAAATTCATACACTGCCTTGTATCAACATAGAAAGTTTTCATGCAATTATATCAAGACACTTTTTTGACATGAGGTTCAATAAGAAAGTCTAAAACAAAAGGTCTCGAGTGTCAATTATGGCTTAAAACAAGGAAGGGGTGAAAGGTTCAAACATGGCTCACTAATGGTAGATAAAGTAAAAAAGGGTCTTTAAGAAAGTCAAAAGAGTTTAGCTCCTAAATACCCTTGTCATTTTCCAGTATCAAAGTCAGTAAACATGTGGTCTTGACATGTATACCAAAGCAAGTACTAGAATGACAAACCATGGGCGAAAACCACTTAACAATAAAAGATAGAGCAAATTAAGACAAAAATGCTCATCAAATAGGCCCAACAGACTCACAAAGTGGCTCAAAATTTTCAAATCCAATATATTCATCATTCAAAATCCTTGTCATGAAAAGTAAGATGCCCAACTAACACAAATTCACCACATACACTTGCATCTTGATCATATAAATTCATCATTGCCCATAAAAAGAGAAAAGAAAAGACAACCAAACTAACTAGCCAATAAAAATATGCACAAATGAACCTAGCTAGGTAACATAACTCCTCCCCCATACCTAAATCTGACATTGTCCCCAATAGAAGAAATAAAATCCAAATTTAAAAGAAAAGGGACAATGAAACTTCTCTGTATGTGGAGAAGGTATCACATAGCTACGGCGAGGGAGGAAGAGGTGCGTTGAAACTCACGTGATGGAAGAAAACCACCAAGTTTTGTGTCATCTTGGATATATGCCGCTCGAGACGAGTAAGATGCCCACTCATCTGCTACATCTCCCTGTGAAGAGTTTGGTACTACTCGTCCCCACAAAATGAAGGTGGTCGGGCACTTGTGGAGGGCCCAGGGTCTTCACGAAGTAAATCCTCGGTACGTGGGGGACCACGTCTACGCTATCCTCGCTAAGGAGGTGGCTGAATAGGGTCAGGAGGGGCAAACAGGTATTCACCAAGAATGCACTGTACAACCCCCATGTTCTCTAAGCAACTTAAATTTAAGGGCTCCATAGGACAAGTTAGATGCAGATCATGGTTAGCCAAATCCAAAAGACTCAAATTAACCACCAAATGAGTAATGTATGAAACCTAGATAAGAGGTTTGTTCTTCTTAGGCAAAACCGAATGGAATTGCGTGACCAACCAACACTCGAGATAAACCTTAATGTTATTCAACATGTACCACAAGAAGAACTACTCGGGTTTGGCCATAATGCCTGAACTGTCTTTCCTACCCGAGAAGTTATAAGCGAAAAAATGCTAAATATACCTCCAAGAAGGAAACTTAAGAAACGAGCTCTTAGACTAGCTCGGGTCATATCGCTCCCTATCGACAGATAACTCCTACCACAAACTCACATGTGTCGAGAAGAAAGGCTCGATGTAGTCACACGCACTATCAATATACTCCCTAGTCTTTGATTGGGCTCTATCAATAAAACCAAAGGCAAGGTTAAACTCGATAATGGATTGTTTGAACTTCCTATCCAATAATCAATACCTAATCACATTGGGAGTGTTGATAGTGAATTCGTTAGGTAACTCAAATTCGAATGTGGCATAGAACTCCCTAGTCAACTCAACAAAGGCTGAACATCGAATACAAGTACAGTTACTCCACCCGATAATCCTAAATAGCTTATCCACCTCATTAGCAATTTGTAGAGTTTCTAGTGTAGGCTAGTGTATGTACTTGCTAGCAATGATTCGCCTCTCACAACAAGTGGCGTATCGGCGCTTATCCTTCTGTCTAGTGAAGTTCAAGTTTCCCCTAAAATGCACAAGCGAATCTATGTGTATGCCTTTATCCCTACCCAACCGAGATTGCTGTCCTGAAGTAGAGGCAACGGAATCCGTTTGGATTAGCTGTTTTTGGGGTTGTTTTTCAAAAACAACACTGTAGCATTTCGTTTTTCAAATACAAGTCCGTTTGGATTAGTTGTTTTTGGGGTTGTTTGTCAAAAACTATATGAAAAACTTTTACTGTAGATGTTTTATGGATTATTTTTAGATGTATTTTTAAAACATATTTTCGATTATTTTTATATTTATAATTTATATATTTTTATAACAATATATATTTATACATTTATAAATATTTATAAATAAATATATATTATATATAATACATAATATAAATATATTTATAAATGTATAAATATATATTATTATAAATGTATAAATTATAAATGAATATTATATAAATGTATAAATGTATAAATTTTATATTTTTATAATTTTATATTTATATACATTTATGCATTTATAATACATTTATAAATATTTATAAATAAATATATTTATATAAAAATATATAAATGTATTATAAATGTGTTATATTATATATAATACATAATATAAATATATTTATAAATGTATAAATGTATATTATTATAAATGTATAAATTATAAATGAATATTATATAAATGTATTTTATAATTTATAATTTATAATTTATATATTTTTATATTTATATACATTTATGCATTTATAATACATTTATAAATAAATATATTTACATATTTATAAATAAATATATTTACATATTTATAAATAAATATATCTTTATATTTATAAATAAATATATAAATGTATTATATTATATATAATACATAATATAAATATATTTATAAATGTATATTATTATAAATGTGTATAAATTATAAATGAATATTATATAAATGTATAAATTAATATATTATAAATATATACTAATATTATGTATAAATGTATTAATATAATAAATATAAATGTATAAATGTATTAATATTATGTATAAATGTATAATTAATATTATGTATATTAATATAAATGTATAAATGTATTATATTATATATAATACATAATAGAAATGTATATTATAACTATACATAAATATATATATTATGTATAAATGTACATTTATAGCAATGTATAATATATATAATATATATAATGTATATATTAAATATTAAATATTTAATATTTAATATTTATAAAAATATATAAAAATATATGTTATATAAAATAAAATATTTATAATATGTATAAATAAATATATTTAAATTAATATAATATATATATATCCTATACATAATTGAGATATACAAATTGAAACAAACATATTAAATATGTATTTGGAGTTGTTTTTGATATATTGTTTGGATATGGTGTTTTTAGAGTTGTTTTTGAAATACACATTTACTGTAGCATTTGGAATGTGAAAAACAGTTTTTCAAAAACAGGTCCAAAAACAAGGAATCCAAACGGACCCTTAGTTTTTCGAATGGTGGGTTGTGGTGATGGGGTGTCGGTCTTTTTCTTAATGGTGGGCTTTTTCTTGCCCATTATCTTTCTTAATCAATCTAGAAGGTGAACAATCGACTAAAGAATCAATTAACCAGTAGAACAGGTTTGTCAAATCATCCAAATCAATGAACTGAATGTTCACCAAAGAAAAGTCTCAATCAAATTCTAGCGTTAAATCAATTCATCCCAAGAAAATATGAACTTTGCCCAGCCAAGAAACCGCAATCCGAAAATTAAGTTTGAAATTGATGTCGATTCACCAATTCAATCAGAAAATATATGATTAACCAATTCAACTCACCAATTCGCCAACATAGAGATAGCAAATTACCAATAATTTACTCACTATCGATTGCAAAACAATCAATAATAAATTCATATGAAAAACCCAACGAATTAGTGTGTTATTGACCCAATACCATCAGCAGATTAAAGCAAAAGTTAGGTTACTAATACCTCTACTTCATTCCAAATTAGTTCTAGAATTGAAGATGAAACACGAGTTGTCGATGGTCGATGTGGCGGTTGATGACAGTCGACGAACAAAGCTGGTGACAGTGGCTAGAAATGATGGACGAGTGCTGGCTTGGAGGCAAGCAAACAAAACGGCGGCAAGTTCCCTGCTATAATCGGCGTTGTGATGGCGGTCTGCAATTGACAACAAATGACGAGCGGAAGTGGAGACAAAGATCACAGCGAATGATAATGACGGTTAGCGACGCTCATTGGCGGACGGCAAACGTAGCGAGTGGTGACTAGCTAACTGAAGACGGTGACAACCGACGGTGATTGGAGGGAGCCGGTGAGAAGCGACAAGCAGTGACGAAATTGGACAAGAGTAGCGAGCGGCGGACTTTGATTTTTGACAGTTGGCGGCAAGCAGTGAATGCCAGCAATGAAGTTCAACGTGTGGCAAACGGCAACGATCAGAAAACGATGAGTGGCGATTGTTTGTGCGCCGAAGGGAAATGACGAATGAAAAGGTTAATAGTAATCAGCGGCGGGCGAAAACCCTTGTCTCGGCGACGGTAGTCGTGCAGTTGGAGAAGAAGAAGAGGGAAAGAAAGAAAGAGAGAAAGAGGAAAGAAAGAAGAAAAAGAGAGAAAGAGAACAAAGAAAGAAAAAGAAAGAAAGAGAAAAAGGAAAAGGAAAAGGAAAATTATATATATATATTTATTTATTTATTTATTTCACTTTTTTAATATTTTTGATTTTTTTAATTTTGAATTTTTATTATTTAAAAAATTTTTAATTAATTTTTTTTAATTTAAAAAATATTCTTTTGTCAAAAACACTGGAACAATAAATGGGGATGTCATAAAGTAGAACAGTCTTCTAATCTTGCATCGAAGAATTTTTTCCTAACACATAATTGGAAGGCATGGGCACGACTTGTCGACCCTTTGACTCTTTAGAATTCTGAACTTATGAAAATGATAGACCAATAGGTTAAATGCAGGCACGTCTTATGAAGAGGTAGTTTTCTGTCCATCTATATAATCAAACTTGCTCAACCACAAAATACAAACACCAATGAGCAAAATAAAACACAAATATAAAAATGAAGAAAACACAATTGAAATTAATATCAAATAGAGTTGGGTTACCTCCCAACGAGCGCCTTTATTTAATGTTTTTGACTAGACATGGCTAAATGTCCTCAATCTGTATAAGTTGGCTCTTCAAGTCGCATCATTTCCACCTCTTCCATAGGAAAACCTTTATCGTAAGATTTGAGGTGATGTCCATTTATCACAAACTTCTTGTCCATTTTTAAGTTTTGGATTTTCACTGCACCATAATGAAAAACATGAGTAACTACAAAAGAACTAATCCAACGATAACGTAATTTATCTAAAAATAATTTAAGCCTCAACTGATAGAGAAAAACTTTCTGGCCAACCGCAAAGGTCTTTCTTGAAATTTGTTGGTCATGAAAAGCTTTATTTCTTTCATTATAGATCACTGCGTTCTCATAGACTTCATTTCGAATTTCTTCTAATTATTGTAATTAGAGCTTCCTGTGAACTCCGATCTCCTCAAGGTTCATATTGCTTTGCTTCACTGACTAAAATATCCTGTGCTCGAACTCTACCGGAAGATGACATGGTTTTCCAAACACTAACCAATAGGTGGACATCCCTATAGGTGTCTTGTACGCGGTTCAACAAGTTGAAAACTGGTTTTCTAATCTTAAACTCCAATCCTTCTTGTCAGGACAAACCATCTGCTTCAAAATAAACTTGATTTTCTTGTTCGAGACTTTCGCCTGGCCATTTGTCTTAGGATGATAAGATGTTGAGATCTTATAAAGGACACCATACTTTCGAAATAGTGCAGCTATCATCTTATTGCAGAAATGTGTACCCCTATTGCTCACCATGACTCTTGGCATTCCAAAACGTACAAAAATATTGGATTTAATAAAATCTGAAACCACTTTTGAATCACTAGTCCGGGTGACTTTAGTTTCCACCCATTTGGAAACATAGTCCACCATTAACAATATATCAAAAAAAAATCAAACGATGTAGGAAAAGAACCCATAAATCAATACTCCAAATATCAAAAATTTCAACAAAAAACATGGAAATTTGTGGCATTTGATCTCTATGAAAAATATTACCTACTCTCTGACATCTATCATAAGATTTACAAAATGTGTAAGCATCCTTGAACAGGAAAGACCAATAGAACCCGTTTTCCAACACCTTGCGAGCCGTTTTCTTTGGTTCGAAATGACCTCTACATGCAAAATTATGACAAAAGGTTAGTATCGAATGGAATTCACTTTTACTTACTGTGAGGACTCGTAAATTTTCCTTATTTCATATTCTTTTATTTTATTTTCTCTCATGCATTTTCTTCACTATACCCTATGATATTGATTTTTCTAGAGATTTTATAAGTGAATACAGTTTTTAAATCATTTTCCTGATATAAATTAGTTCATGTTAAGTTTGGAGTGTATATTGGACGTGGGACCCGCTAGTGCGTTAAGTGAGAGAAATTTGGCCAATTAGATTAAGTTTTGCACAAAGGGATTTAATTACTAGGTGTTAGGAGATAATTAGAGGTTACCTAGATGGATTAACCATGGGGAGACAAGAAGATAACTTTAAAACATAAAGGGTGCCACGTGTCCTTTTCTTATTCGAAGTTGGATTTGCCTAACTTTCTTACCTTTACTAAAAGATCAAATTTGACCCAAAATCATCTTCATTTCTACTCTTCTTGGCCGAGCTCTTCAAGAGAAAAGAAGAGAGCAAACTTCAACTTTTGGCTTCTAATTCTTGTTTATATCTTGCAATCCAACCGATTAAATCTTGAATTTGCCCACAAAAGTGACTTGCTAAGGAAGATTGAAGGTCTTGGTGGAGTTGTTTTGGAGGAGAAATCCCTAAGCTACTACCTTTCTTGAGGAGTTAAGGTATTTTGCTTGGAAACTCACTCTTTGTTCCTAATTATGGTAAATTAGTGATTTATGGTGGCTAAGTAGGTTATTTTTGGAAGATTTCATGGATTAAAGTGGAGTTAGCTAAATTTCTGATTTTTTTTGGGGATTTTTCTGTTTTCATATGATGGTTATGCTTGACCTTGGATTGATAGCTCTAAATTGTGTTAAATGGAGCCTTTGTACGTTAATTACGGTTGGTTGCGGAAAATTTCAGTTTTGTGTTGAAATTTCAGTTTTAGAGTTCCAATCTGCCCTGTTCTGACCGGCTTTATTCGTGCATGTTAGAGGCCTAATCAGGCTTAGCTTAAAACATGAAAGTTGTAGCAAATGGTGTTAACTAGCTGCCTAAACAATTTCAGCTCGATTCGATTACTGTATCATGTGAAATGACAGAAATACCCTTGACTGCTCATGAACCCTGTTTCGCGGATAAATTTCTGTTTCCGTGGAAATTTCCATTTTTGACCATGAAAATGCATGATTTGGCTTTGGAGGTCTTCATAAGAAATGTAGGTATATGTTTTGGCTTCGAAACGCCATAAAATTCGTTTCAATCCGATAAGTGTAGCTTCAGTTGTGCTTATTGTGCCGAAAGATGTATTTTATAGTCGATGATGTGTATGTGGTTGATTTGAGATGAATTGGTGTTGCTTGTAGGATGGAAAAATAAGGAAATTTAGGGGAGATGCTGTCCAATTTTCTAGGCCGTTTGGTCCCTTTAAGTTGAGTTGCCTTTTTGGTAGAAATAAAGGACTTTTGGGTCGTTCAAACCCTAGGTCCTCTCGTTACCTTTTCGTTCCAAAATCACGCTTTTGCACCCTTGCATTCGTAGTTCGTTTGGTTAGGCATACGACTCATAGTTGAATTTCATTTGAGAATATCGTTCCCATAGGAACCATAATTGTTATCATTTTAGGACGAGCTGGTGATCCAGGAAGTACTTCAGGGGGGAACGTTTGAATTTATTTTACTTGAACTGGTGAGTGTACCACTTCCCTAATTTGTTGCTTATCTGGCTATCCGTGACTTCTGTGTACTCTGTATGAAATGATGGTGTACTTTATCACTCTCGTTTCTCCCGTCTGTTACTTTGTTTCCTGCATACTGTATAAGTCTGTATTTGCTCTCTGTTTTCGTTATCTGTATCTGTTCTCTGTATAAGTCTGCGACCTCTGAGTTCAAAACCTGTGGCTAGTTACTCGAGTCGAGCCGGCAAGGGCCAGGTCGATTAGATAACGAACCACGGTAGTCTGTTTCTAGGAATCTTTGGGTATTGAGACTCTTGATTCCGGTATACTCGAGTATTACCACTTCTGTTTCTGTTGAGGTGTTCGGGCCCGGTAAGGGGTAAGTTTGGTGGACGGAATTTGGTGTCAAGTGGGGGTCTACGGACATGGTTGTTCTTCATATGTTGACGGAGAGTTAACGGGTTTGGATCAAGCTCTGCCATGAAAATCTGGCTCCTGAGAGCCACCCGTATCTTTTCTATCTATGGTGTTTGTTCATTTCTTTATTTGATTTGCATATGTGACTAATTGAATATGAAGTTCCATGATTTTTAATTACTATTATTTTGGTACCTCATTCAGCGTAAGCTCACCCCCTTCCCGTTATCTTTGTTTTCCTTACAGGGAACCACACTTTGAACCGTGATTTTGAGAAAATGGTTGAACTAGTGTAAACGTTCTTTTGTTAGCTCTTGTGTAATCAAAACCCTAATTGTCTTTTACTTAAGTATCACGCTTTTAATTGTAAAGTTTTCAATGTATGAATATAAGTGTTTTATCATGTACAGTAAGTGTATTCATTTGAGATGGTACCTTTGCGTTTGTTGAGATGCTACTTATAACCATTGGATGATCGGACGAGCGTGGCATTTGAACAAGGAAAGAAAATTCTAGCGGGAACTGCTCACCAAATCCAGCCGTATCTTGGTCGGATTGTGATGTGTCCACTTTTCATTTGCATTTTCGTCTTCATTTTCATTTCCGTTGAGGCGTTTAATCGAAGTATCATGGTACCTTACGGTGTAGAACTCATGTTTCTCAACTTAGTAGTCTTCGATTGACTGTCCTCTTAGGGATTCGTTTGTGCGCTATATCGGGTTTGTGAGATTCAACTCCGTAGTCCTGGCGAGAGCTGGACAGGCGGTCCGCCGAACCCTTTGGTTCGTCTTAGGGTGAGGTGGGGCCGTCACACTTACACATCTTATTATTACTTGATTCACGCGCTGCTTCCATAGATAAGGATTGTCCCATATGAAATATCTGGCATCACTTCTCAACTTATCCTTTTTTGCCTTAGACCACCCTGCAGGTAATTTACTAGTCACTAAATAATTAACAATATTAGCGTACCAAGACAAAGAAGAATTAATGAAAAATAATTGTTCGCTAGGAAAAACTTCTCTCAATGGAAAATCCTCTTCAACAACTGGTATGCGCCTCAAATGATCAGTTACTAAATTTTTTGCAGATCAAGCTCTTGTAGAAGCAGTATCTACCTAATCAACCTTGGCTTCGTATCCTTCTTTGTTATTAGATATCGCAAAGTTGCATGATCAGAATACACGATAACTTTAGCACCTAACAAATATGACCTGAATTTTTCTAAAGCAAAAATAATGGCTAGGAGTTCCTTCTTGGTGGTGGAGTAATTAAGTTGAGATCCATTCAAGACCCTTGATGTATAGTAAATAGCATGAGCAATTTTTCCCATTCTCTGACCCAGCACTACTCCCACTGCATAGTCGCTAGCATCGCATATGATCTCGAATGAGAGACTTCAATCAGAGGGTTGGATGATAGGTGGCGAGGTCAAGAGTATCTTTAACTTGTCAAATGCCTTTTTGCATCCGTCCTTGAACTCAAATGTCACATCTTTTTGCAACAACTTGAACAAAGATGCTCCAATCTTTGAGAAGTCCTTGATAAATCTGCGATAGAAACCTGCATGTCCATGAAAAGAACGTACTTCCCGCACACTTGCGGGATAAGGTAACGCAGACACAATATCTATTTTACCTTTATTAACTTCTATGTTCCTAGACGACACTACATGTTTTAGAACTATCCCGTGTTCAACCATAAAATAACATTTTTTCCAATTGAGCACCAGGTTAGTCTCTATACACCTTTTTAGAATTAATTTTAGATTGTCAAGGCAGTTGTCAAAACTATCCCATAAATACTAAAGTCATCCGTGAATATCTCTATAATTTTCTCTACATATTCAGAAAAAATACTTACCATGCATATCTGAAAAATGGTAGAAGCATTACACAATCCGAAAAACATTCTTTTGTATGCAAAAGTTCAAAATGGGCACATGAAAGTAGTTTTCTCCTGATCCATCAATGCAATTGTAATCTAGAAGTAACCTGAAAAATCATCTAAAAAATAATAATAAACTTGACAAGTTAATCTCTCAATCATTTGATCAATAAAAGGGAGAGAAAAATTATCATTTTTTGTGACGGTGTTTAGTTTTCGATAATCTATACACTGATGCCATCCGGTGGGCTGTCGGATTGGAACTAGCTCACCCTCTTGATTAGTTTCTATTGTCACTCTAGCTTTCTTCGGAACTACATGCACTGGACTCATCCACGGGCTATCTGATATAGCATATATAATCCCCATGTCCAACAACTTGAGTATCTCTTTCTTTACTACCTCTATCATCAGGGGGTTCAACCTCTATTGGGCTTGCTTTACAGGTTTAGCTTTTTCTTCGAGCCTAATTCTATGCATACACACAGAAGAGTTGATCTCTTTGATATCGACTATGATCTAACCTATTGTCTGCTTGTACTCTCTAAGAATTCGAATCAACTTGTTTTCTTAAATTGGTGACAATTTGGAAGAGATAATCACAGGAATAGTCTCCTTGTCACTGAGATACGTATACTTCAAGTGGTCTGGCAGGAGCTTCAACTCTACAATAAGTGCCTGCACAACAGAGAGTAATAACTTTTGGTGAAATTCTAGCAAAAAAATAGGTGCAAGTTCATACCTTATTGGCGTGGTTGCTAACGAGTGCAGTGCTCCAACCATGTGTTCTAGATCATCACTTAACTCCATCTTATAAGTTGTTTCCAACTCAAGTGCTTGATTAAAACAACCTTTAACTCATCCCTACCATGAATTTCAAAAACCTCCTGTACCACAGGATCAATAACACTCACAGCAAAAACAGAATTAGAACTAGATAGATATTTCATAGCCTCAAATATGTTAAAGTGAACAATTTCTCTATCAAATTTCATAGTCAAAGTACCCTTATTGACATCTATTTTTGTCTGAACTGTACTACAAAAGGGTCTACCTAATAGCAAAGGTGATGGTTCTGAGGAGTGGTCATCGTCCAAATCAAGGACGTAAAAATTAGATGGAAATACTAATTATTAATTTTGATTAGAACATCTTCAATCAGTCTATTAGGATATGCATTAGTTCGATCAGCTAATTGAATTATAATTCTAGTCTCTTTTAACGGTCCTAAATTTAAAGAAGTATAAATGGATTTTGGCATTACATTAATCGATACTCCTAAATCTAGCATGGCATTTCTAATCAAGGTGCTTCCTATTTTGCAACAGATAGTAAACATATATGAATCCCCGCATTTGGATGGGAGTTCCCTTTGTAGAACTGCCAACACGTTTTCTTCCATGATAACTCTCTCATCTCCCTTCTCTTTCTGTTGACGCATAAATCCTTCAAGAACTTTGCATACCTCGATACTTGTTTGATTGCGTCCAACAAGGAAATGTTGACCTCCACCTTACGAAATATCTTTAGAATCTCTTTCTTCGGTTTCTCCAACCTGCTAGGAAAATATGATGGGTTAGTTTTAACTTTAATTATAGGATTAGGAATTACCTCAGGGTTTGCATTGTTTATTCCTTCCTTCTCAAGCTCTTTCTCAATCTGGTTCTCATTCTTATCTTTTGAAGTCATGAGTTTGGGGCCTTCAATCTCCTTCCCGCTTCTTAAAGTCATAGCACTTTACATTTTTCGGATTCACTTCTGGTTGAGATAGCAATTTTCCTTGAGATTGGGATTTTGAACGGTTAAGTGATGTTGCTATCTAACTCATTTGGTTCCGCAAATCCTGCATGTCGGACTCCATCTTTTGCTAAAACTGCAAAGTGTTAGCAATTAATATTTTCATCAATTCTTCTAAAAACATACCCGAATTGGAAGCAGAAGGTTGTGATCGGGATTGGTACTGCTAATGGTACCCCTGCTGTCTGTTGGGTCCAAAATTTTGCTGTCTATTCCCTCCATAACTGAGGTTTGGATGATTCTTCCAACCTGAATTATAGGTGTTAGAGTATGGATCATACTGCTTTCTTGGCGCGGGCATGTGATCAGCCATATTTACTTGCTCAGCATTCTTCTCTTGAAGCATTGGACACATATCCTTGGAGTGCCCTATATTAATACAAATCCCACACGCCTTGGCTTCTAGTGAGTTTCCTACAGCCAATTATCTAAGAAAAGAGGTTAGTTCAGACAATTGCTGTTGAATATATGAAGTTTCTACCTCATTCACTCTGCGTGTTGAAACATCTTCTTGTATACCAAAATGTTGTGAGTTCTCGGACATCCCCTCAATCAATTTCCATGCTTTTCACAGAGTTTTGTTTACTATCGCTCCTCCACTTGCAGCATCAATAATGCTACTATCTGTAAAGAGTAAACCCTCGTAGAAATATTGAATTAGCAATTATTCACGTATTTGGTGCTAAAGGCATCTAGTATCTAGCTTTTTGAATCTCTTCCAGTAATTATGGAGAGACTTTCTAGAATGTTGTTTAATGCCACATATCTCCTTCCTTAGACTGGCAGCTCTTGATGTAGGAAAATATTTTTTCAAAAATTTCTTCTTTAGCTGCGTCCAAGTTGTGATACTACCTGTTGGTAGACAGTATAACCAATCAGTTGCTGAATCCCTGAGGGAAAAGGAAAATGCTCTCATTTTTATCTATTCTTCAGTAATCCTAGGGGGTTTCATACTTGCGCATACTAAATCAAATTCCTGCAAGTGCTTGTAGCGCTCCTCACCTGGAAGACCATGAAAGGAAGGTAAATGGTGAATTAGACTAGTTTTTAGTTCAAAGGTGTATTATCATCTAAATTTGGAAAGGTAATGCATAATGGTTGTTGATTTAAGTCAGGAGTAGCCAACTCTCTTA
Organism: Coffea arabica; assembly: GCF_036785885.1. Classification (NCBI taxonomy): domain Eukaryota; kingdom Viridiplantae; phylum Streptophyta; class Magnoliopsida; order Gentianales; family Rubiaceae; genus Coffea; species Coffea arabica. Next base: position 8,922,281 of record NC_092311.1, read on the forward strand.
GTGTTCAATTGATGTCCATGGTAACTTCTTTCTTTTTAGAATCACTCGAGGCAGCACTCAAAGAATTCGTCGATTTGGCCTCTAAATCGAGCCTCTGGGATGCAACAATTGACTGCTCCTCTATGTGTTGTCTAGTCTCTTTCCTTACTCTATGCACAACTTTTTCTATTTTCGGATCGAAAATTAATTTGCTTGTACGAGAAGAACGAGACATAAACTAGAAAAGTACCAGAAAATTAAAAATAAAATGAACTAAAACAGGCACAAATTTACTAATGCTAGTCCCCGACAACGGTACCAAAAATTGACCGGTGTTGAGCCTGTGCAATAATAAATATTTACTCAAGAAAAATTACAAATTTTGTTTATAGGGTAAGCAGGGTCGAATCCATAGGAATTGAGAAAAATTTTGTTTTTTCGAAAGTTCAAAGTATTTGGGGATTTTTATAAAAATGGAAATAAGTAAACAATCGCATAAAATGAATAAGTAAATAAAAACTAAATGACAATTTATTAAAATGGAATCAATAATAAATAACTCTAGCCAAAAAATAATTTCAAAAATGATTCACTTAATTGATCATTGATACAATAACAATTCCATTTATTAACTGATAAATAAGTTATAACTGCCAAACAAACGATGACAGTCAACTCCTCCTTATAGTATTGGTTATTAAGGTACGACCGTTAATCACTATCCTAATTAAGAAATAACCCTAGATACAAGCTTAGAGTTCAATTTCTCAATTGTTTCAAGAGTTAGAGAAACCCTGTTCTAATCAAATGACGCACTACGAGGGTTATTTTAAACTAGCCTGTATATTCTCCTGACACAAACTCAATCATGCCAGTTACCACTAGTTTAGAATAATTAAACAATTACGAATTTAATTGGTCTAATTGATTTTAGGTTATTAAATTAATCTAAATTCCAGGCCCTGGATATCTAAAGGGTTAATTCCACTTTGTCCCCCCAAATTTTGGACGATTATCCACTTAAGTCCCTAAACTTCAAAATGGGACACTTAAGTCCCTAAACTTATAAATACCTCCCACTTAAGTCCCTAAACTTATAAAATGGGACACTTAAATCCCTAAACCCTTATAAAATGGGACACTTCGACCACCAACGGCATTCAGGATTTGTTAACAATTTTCCTTAAGTGAGAGGTATTTATAAGTTTAGGGACTTAAGTGTCTCATTTGGAAGTTTAGGGACTTAAGTGGGTAATCGTCCAAAGTTTGGGGGGACAAAGTGGAATTAACCCATATCTAAATAATACAACAACCATAAGACAGTAAAGTAGGGAATATATGAATACCAGAAAATAAAAGGAATAAATAAAACCAATTCGATCTCATAATTTCAGATGAACCAAGTCCTCCGTTGGTTCTTGACTAGAAATAGAAAATTAGTTCATCTCCATTGAAGAATCCCACGCAAAATTGTAGAATCAATTGTCGAAAACATTCTTCAATATTGAGATAGAGTACCCGAAGAAAAGGAAAACAAAAAGATGTTTTTTTCTCATCTCTTGTCGTCGACAAGAAAAGAAAAGATAATCTTATAACTTGTCTCTACCGATTCATAACGAAGTGATAAGGAAACGGCTAAAGAAAAAAAAACTACTGACTGTCTCCTACTACTACTAATTGAGGTCAAGTTGTTCTTTCAATTTTGTATCTTAATCGAACAAGACAAAATTTCTCATCCATCTGGTGAAGCATCCGAGATTCTAGCAGGTTCAATTCAAATTTTGGAGATCATAGGCCAAATCCCGAGCTTCTTGAACAAGCAGAGTTTTAACTTTGACGTGACTATGCCGAACAGTAAGTTTAGTGAAGAAATCACGCCTTTTAACTCCTTTTTGCTCCAATTCTTTGCAACCGACAACAATTACCAAAAATAAATAGAATCTACTAATTAACTCAAAATTTGGTAAAATAAAAGAGGGATATAATCATAAAATTATGGCAAAAATGCAACCTATCAGTGGTAGGGAAGGGGAAGAGGAGAGGAGAAAAGAGAGGTAGGAGGAAGAGGGAGAGGATGGTGGCGACGGTGCATAGTAGTATTAACTTTTAAAAAATATTCTAAAAATTTTTAAACTTTAAAAATACCCAAAATATAGCCCAAAAACACCTCCAAAAAATATCCATAGTAAAAATTTTTCATATATATTATTACAGTAAAATATTTTAAAAATACCTAAAAAAAATTAATCCAAACGGATTTTTTTGCGGAACTTTACCAACTAGCTTATTATTCCGCAAGTTCTCCAATATCAATTTATGACTTTCCACCATGGACATAGACCTAACTTGTCACACAATCATGCAAAATTTGACTATTCGGTACCCGAGTTAACTAAACTATATAATACGTGTCCTCACAATCCTTTTTCCTTAAAAGCATTTTGTTCTCGAAATTCTTATTGTAATTCGTGAATAATTTTGGGTACCTTTCTTGAATCTTCTTCTTGGGTTCCCATGTTGCTTCTTCAATATCATGGTGTCTCCAAAGTATCTTAACCCATGGAATTTCTTTATTTTTTAAGACTTTGATTTTCCAATCCAATATCTTTATTGGTTTCTCTTCAAAGGAGATTATCCTATAACTCCAACTCCTCGTGTTGTATAACATGCTTGGGATCATGGTGATATTTTTTTAACATGGAAAATGTCATGCATTTTGCACAAATTAATCGGCAAGTGTAGCCAAGATGTCACTTTCCCTACTTGTCGTAATATTTCAAAGGATCCCACATGTCTTAGACTTAATTTTCCACCTTTTTTTGTGCCTAATTTCTCCTTTATAAGTTGATACTTTTAGAAATACTTGATCCCCCACTTCAAACTCCAACTCTTTCCTTTGGTTATCTGCATAAGTCTTTTGTCAACTTTGAGCCATTTGCATTCTTTGTTTTATTAGTTTCACCTTTTCATAGGCTTCATCAGCCCAAGGTACATCATTCGATTCAATGATTTTCCTCTCAACTTCAACCCAATGAACTGGTGATCGGCATTTTCTTCAATATAGGGCTTCATAAGGAACCATTACGATAGAAGAATGGTAGCTGTCACTATAGGCAAACTCTATCGGTATAAGGTGTTGATCTCAATTTCTCCTAAAGTCCAAAACACATGATCGGAGCATGTTGTCAAGAGTTTGGATCTATCCATTAGTTTGTGGATGAGCAATAGTGCTAAAGTTCAACTTAGTACCCAATGCCTCTTGCAATTGCTGCCACAACCACGAGACAAATTAGGAATCTCGATTAGAGATAATACTCACTGGTATTCCATGTAGCCACACAATTTCATCCAAATATAGTTTTGCCAATTTTTCAAGTGTGTATCACATGTTTATAGGTAAAAAGTGGATTTAGTAAGTCTGTCAATGATGACCCATATTGCATTATGACTTCTTTGAATTCTAAGTAACTTCGATACGAAATCCATTGTTACATATTCCCATTTTCACTCTGGCATGTTTAAGGATTGAAGATGGGATTTTGATCTTCAACTTCATTAATCCATAATAACAAAGGTGGTTGAATAGTGATATTACCAAATATATTAATCTTCCCAGAACTGGTCTTAGGTTCTACTCGCATGCATTTTCAAGCTATTCCTACTCCTTAACCATTAGTCTGGTCACCTATGCTCTTCTACTTAGTGCATCTATGACAATGTTAGCCTTTCTAGGGTGATAATTGATCACTTGTCACGAGTGTCAAGGATTAATTATTGAATTCCCAAAATTTTTAGTAGTCGGAGTCTAGTCGAACCCATAGGGAACAGTGAAAACTTTTAAATCCGTTTGGGTTAATTTTTTTTAGGGGTGTTTTTGAAATATTTTACTGTAACATGTCTATGAAAAATTTTTATGGGTGAATATTTTTGATGATTTTTTGGACGTATTTTTGGAATATATTTCGAAATATTTTTAAAGTTTAAACATTTTTAGGATATTTTTTTAAAAATTAACACCACCACCTATCACCGCCATCATCATCTCCCTCTTCCTACAAGAGGCCTCGATCTGGTCGAGGTCAAATCGGGGAAGGAGAAAGGGAGGAGTGGGGTGGGTGTGGCAGGGAAGGGAGGGGGAAGAAAGGAAGATGTTAGCACAAAAAATTACGTGCACAGCTAAAATAATTTTGACACATGTAAAAATATGTGGGAAGAGGAGGAGAATAAACACACAGCAATAACTTAATAATTTATTAACCCAAAACTCAATAATAATAAATATCAAGTCGTAACTTTTTATTCACGACAACTCACAAATCTCAACTATAAGACCTTCGCTCAAACTTAATCTCAAGACTCAACTCAACTTTTCAACTCAATTCTTCAAATAATAACTTACTAGATTGGCAGTATTTATAAACTCCAAAACTTCCTAAAATAAATACAATTGTAAATCGAAACTTATCTGAAAATTGACTTGAGATTTCCTTATCTAATATGGAAACTAAACAAACAGGACACTAAAAAGAATTAGAAAAATAAATATAGCTTGGTTTAATTTCTTTCAGAGAAGAAATGAGAGGGAGGGAGAGGAAAGAGGAGAAAGGAGGGGATGGTGGCGGTGGTAGGTAGGGGTGGTGATGGTGGTGGTTGGTGAACGAAAAAGATGTTGTAGATTTTATATTTTAAATTTTAAATATATTTAGAGTTGTTTTTGATATATTGTATGAATGTGACGTTTTTAAAGTTATTTTTGTTTGTATATTAGTATAGTACTGCATATGAGAAACTTGTTTTTCAAAAAATGGAAGGTATTGTTCTGCGCCTGAGTCATCTTTTTGTATAGGTATTGTTCTTTTTGGTTCTTCAAAAAAGCATATTCATTCTTTAGTTTCTAAAGTAGTTTCTACCGTAATAGGGGTCTGAAAAATTTGTAATCTTGCATGTGCAGTTGAGAGTAAACTGGAATAGTTTGGGGGAATAATCTCCATGCTAATTTGTTGATGACATGCAATAGAATCAAAGTTGGCAACTGGTATTGTATAATGAAATAGACAAATCGTCCTTCAAAAAAAAAAAAAAGACAAATCGTAGTGTTATTATTCTTCAAACTACATGTAACAACTAACAACAACCTTTGCCTTGTCGTATACACAAATAAATGTTTTTTTACTCAACCAAGAATTATTAGCAATGCACAGTAGAATATTCAATTGTGTACAAAGAAAATTTTGGATTAATGTGTTTAATACGCAAAGTTTTAGGTAATTATTTTTGTTGTTGACAAACGTTTTCCATAGCCACAACAAGGCGTTCCTCTCTCTCCGCAAACCCAATGGCTGCTTCCTCCTCCTCAGCGTTGTCATCTACGCAACCACCCCCTCCTCATCCGCCTTTCCTGTCTCCATTTACTCTGCACCTTGGCATTCCGCACCAAGATCGAATCCCCTAACCCCCCCAAAATTACTGCCTCACCAATCACCGGAAAAAATTAAAGGTAGAAAGAAACGGAGCTTGGGAAGAAAGCCGAAGGAGACTCTGTTGTCTTCAATATTAAATTCTTCAAATGGTAAGTTAAATTATGGACCGCTCTGTTGTCTTCAGTACGTCACGTGGTCCACAGGTGAGACCGCAGACCCTATGCTATAAATCCTCATCCTACACCCTTGATGGGAGCAGATGAGATCGGACTATTCTCAATACACTAAATATCGAGCTAGCGCTGCAAAATCCCGTCTAGTTCAATTTCATGGATAACCCAAAGTTGCAAAAACTTCCTGTCATCAACTTTGCCAGGAGAATTTGCAGCATGGCACAGAAAGCTGGTCCTTGGCATGCAATGAAGTCCGCCACGCTCTTGAAGAGTACGGTTGCTTTCTTGCTATGTATGATGCAGTTTCTTTCAAGTTGAGGAATTCAGTATTTTCTGCGCCAGAAAAACTGTTCGATCTTCCCGTGGAAACAAAAAGAAGAACACTTCTGATAGGCTTTTTTTTGGTTATTTTAGCAACGACCGTGACCCATCTATTCATGAGAGCATGGGAATCGAAAATTCAACCAACATAGCAGAAGTCAAGAAATTCTCTAAGCTCATGTGGCCCCAAGGAAGTGATGACAATTTCAGGTACAACTTGATTTATCCTCATCTTATCAATTCTTACTAGTAATTGCAACAATTAATTATCGAGCAATGTATTGATCCCAAGTGAATTGAACCTTCAATTTGTTTCCTTTTGTGAATAATTGTTAGTGGGATCATCCATGAATATGCAAATCTGGTGGCGAAGTTGGTACAAGTGGTGACTCGAATGGTTTTCGAAAGCTATGGGGTAGAGAAGCTGAAGTGTGATTCTCACATAGATTCAATCACGTACTTGCTTCGATTCAACAGCTACGAGGCGCCTGGAGTAGACAAGAAAACCGTGATTGCTCCCCCTCATACTGATAAGAGCCTCATCACAATTCTTGCTCCGAGTCAAGTTAATGGATTGGAGGTAAACTTGAAGGATGAGCAATGGATCCCTGTTGATTTCTTGCCTTCATCATTTATTGTTATGGCAGCAGATGCATTAATGGTAGGTTACGTCCTCTTCCTTTTCTTGAATTTAATAACTAAAAGTAGGTATTTTGACAATAGGAATCCACTGGCGTGACTTTTAAGGTATCAGTAGTGTTCATGGTTTCTTATCAAAGTTCAACAACTAGTGGTAAATGGTAAGGGTTTCATATGAATTTATACTACTTGATTTTTTACCTATCATTTGAGTAACTTATTTAGAAGTATTTGCTTAGAAGGATTTTTTTTAAATTTTTTGGCGGCTAATTTTTGCTTGCCCCTACTGAAAAATATTTTTAGCTCCGTCACTGGGTGAAAAGAGTCTCAAACAAGAGTTTGGGTTGGGAGCAAAATTAAATAAATTGAAAAAACATTTTAAAAATGCAAGGTGAAATCATTCTCAGTATAATAAACAAAACACTTGCATTCCACAAGAAAGAGGAAAAACAAAAACAAGAATAAGGATGCGATCTCATGTCACGTGAACATGTATACCAATTGACCCCCTCATTGTAGAAACGACAATTGTTCTCTAGCAGAATAACTTTTATATTTGTTTTCTCAAATGATTTTGATATAGTTATTCCTTTTGTCCTCTATAATTTTTTTTAAAAAAATTAATCTATATTTTTTTGTCCTCTAGAAAGCATCTTAATTTTTTTTTGAAACAAAAATCTAGATAATCAATCTATTTTTGCAGGCATGGAGCAACAAAAGAATACGACCTTGTCTTCATCGAGTTCAAATGAACGCGAACGCAAGAAGATCCTCACTGTTGATGCTCTCTTACCATAAGGGGGTCCTGCACATCCCTCAGGAGTTGATTGATGAGGAAAATTCACAGCGCTATAAGCCATTTGATCACCTGGGATACCATAGTTTCTTAAAGAAAGAAGTGCAAACGGGCCAGCACGTTCAATGTGATGCCATCAAGAGATATTGCGGTGTTTGAAGTATCATGATTCTTTAGAGGGATCTCTTGTACGCATGCTGCGGATCATGATAAAGCATGCATATCTTAGCTAAACTATACAATCATTTTCTCTCTTCATATGCATTATTACTAGTACTTCATTAACCTTCCAGTATTTGAATACCAGACATCAATTTCCCTTCAAATCAAGAGAATCTTTCAGTACAAGTAAATTATATTTGGCCGTAATAAGCCCTACTAATTCTAGTCCATTAATGGTGACGTGAACTCTTTTCAAATTTATTTCGTACTAAAAATGGGTCTACAAAAGGATTCAAAACTAAATACATTTATGTACTGCGTGCTGGATTCTTAATTTTTGAGTCCAAGCAGGGAGTCAAATGAAATAATCATATCCACTTTAGGCTGGTCTGCTGTCGTAGGACACTCAGACATTAGTGCAGACGCCGGGCCGATGGATGAGTGGGTGCATACGCACGAGTGCTCAATAGACGAATAATTCAATGCTACGACGAAGTAAATTTCCTATATCGATCAAATGTTGAATTATATCAGGCTATGTAACTCCAATTACGACATTACCCAATTACTGGAGCACAGAAGTGCGCACGCTACAAGAAGTAGGTAACAAAAGGATTTGTTAGACAATCTGTCAACCTCATGATCATCACGACCATCTATCATCTTCCCCTTCAAATCGATGGAGAGCGGATGAAACAATTTATCACTTCTGATCTTTAAAATCTTACAAGCTTGCTAGTCTTGACTCTTGAGCAAGTTGATCTTAGTCATCAACTCAATTATTTGCAAACCTGTGCTGAACCAGGACAGATGATGCTATAGATGTACATTATGGAAAATAAAAAAAGTGCCTAAAATCCGGTGGAGTTATAGATATAATTAAGTAGACTTTGATTAGTATATATCCCAAGAAAAAGGAGGGTGTAAGGGGTTGTACATGATATATCAGATGTTATGGCTACGATTGCCCATTTTCCACTGAATTAGTGAATCCTAGCATAAACTGTAACTTAAACTCACCTTCCCTGCGTCAAATTCTTTGCACGAGCTGCTCTAGGTTGTTAAGTTCATGAATAAAGGGTTAGTCCCACATTGGTCTGAGAGATAGAAAAAGAGCGATTAATATGTAAGTAAGGGCCTGAGATCAAATGGTTTAAACTTTTGGGTCATAGTTGGGTTCCTGACTTACATATTAGGTTCTTTGGTGAACTCTCTCGAGATGTTTCCCCCTATCAAACTTCAGGAGCAAGTGGATTCTTTTCGGAGTTGAACGGGTGAAAATTCTCTTTTTGATGGTGGACTGAAGTGCCAAAGAATTTGGTTGGTGTTGGACCAGGTGCGCCATGGGTTTGGCAGGAGGTCCGTTTGGTATTAGACCAAAGAGCCAAGGGTTAGCAAGGATCCAGAATATAATTTGGATGTTGAAGAAGAGTGGATCCATATTTGAGAGAAGAGGTAACCTTAGGTGATAAGGTAGGTTTACGTTGAGTATTAAAGTGAGCTCGAAGAAGGCTTGTAAATTTGGATTTAATGTGGGGTTACTCATAAAGGGGGAGATTTGTTAAGTTCATGATTAAAGGGTTAGTCCCACATTGGTCCGAGAGATAGAAAAAGGGCGATTAATATGTAACTAAGGGCCTAAGACTTAATGGTTTAAACTTTTGGGTCAGAGTTGAATTCCTGACTTATATATTAGACTCTTTGGTGGACTCTCTCGAGATGTTTCCTGATTACCAACATGATTTGTGATAACATCTCGTAGAATTTAATAAACCATATGGGTCATAATTAGAGGCAATCATGACTAAAGACAAGCCAAGATATTGCATGGCTCTCCTTTCTTTCAACGAAGGGACAGTGAAAACAACAGAAGCGAGAGCTGGTGGATGAAGAACACCCTTTACAATTTAAGCCATTTAAGCACATGAGATTTGTCCGTTACCACCTTGCTGGTAAAACTGACATGATTGCAAAGTACTGCTAAAGCCTGCTGTGGAACAACAGCTTGATATAATTACTTCAATTCCGTTGCATGGAGACTTTTCACCACTCATGAATTACCATCAAATTATGATATCATAAAGTATAGACAACATGCTAGCCTATGTGTTCCCCACATATGTTGTAATATATCTTCATGTAACAAAATGCAAATGATAATAGAAATTTATGCATAAATATATGCTTTATCTGTAGATTGAGTAGACATGGTTTCACCATCGAAGAAACAGTACTACAATGCTGAGATTGGTTGGTTTACTAGACACATATAAAGGTCGGAAGTTTATGTAATCATAAATGTCTAGAAGACCAAACGAATAATAATTAACCATACCATCATAATACCTGTCACTGAATCAGTTGAATCAGAGGCTCACTTTAATTTTATTCGGTCCAAGGTGGCTATATCCAAAAAAGAAAGAAAAAGAAAATAATTATCATGCGTTCTTCTAGAATACCAAGATATACTACAGTTAATTAAGTATTTTTATCTTGACATAGCTGTGTGAGATGAAACAGGTAAAATGGCAGAAAGGAAATTAGAAAAATATAGAAGATAAGTGGTCTAAACAGTCTAAATCACAATTGAAAAATTGATTTGCCAATTTCTTGCACCGTCTACCATTTGTAAGGTCATACTCAGACGTGCATGAATAGTTACAGGTAATAAAACTGTGTTATCAATAAACTTTTTTTAGCTGTATCATCGAGAAAATTACTTTTATATATCTATATGCTTTTTCTTCCAACATAATATTCCCTTTTTTATATCTCATAATAGGAGGGCAGAATGTCCTAATCATGTCATCAAGTAAAGTTAGTGCCCAAAACTATAAAATTCTTACTGTTTTTTATCAACATGATTAACTTTACTTAGTGCAAACAAAAAAAATTAGTATGATTTGAATTGTTATATCGGTAGATTTATTATGATTGATGGACACTGAATTTGTTCATATTTGCAGTAGTTGATGAATATTATTATATTGCAGTAAAAGTATGTAAAGAAGTTTTTGAAAATTGGCATGGTAGTTGAACAATTAGAATACATTAATTTTCTAAAAGTAATATTCATGAATATGTAGGAATATTGCTAAACTTTTTGCTTGAGTTATTCCTACTTGTACAAATTCAAAACTAGTAAAAAAAATGTGCTAAGGCATGGGCTAATTACTAGTTAAAATACAAGAAGTTCATAAGGAATGTTTCTTACTATAACCTTTGGTCTATTTTCCTAACCTTTCATTCCTTACCAAGAATATTGCCCTCCCAAGTTTTTTACATAACTAAGCAAGTTTTCAAGCCTGACAGCCTAAGTCTAATGACTTGATAAAATTTTATCAAGCAATGTTCCTTCTTTTCCACCGAGACGCTCCTTAAAAAAGGTCTAAACCATTGCAAGCAACATTTTTGTGACCTTTTATAGTTGAAGACATTAAGAAGTACTAAGTATGAACGGAGAGAAGGTGCATTAGTTTAAATAGAATTTTGAAAGGTTAATCGCAGTTAAAAGTTCAAATTTAGTAAACGCTTATCAATATCAATATTTGTAAACTGTTTGTCTTAGTATTTCAGGATTATTCTTGCCATTCTATTTTCATTTTTTTCTCAATCAATATTTTATATCTGTGTGTGTGTGAACTTAATCATCAATTAATCTTTTGTCTCCTCATTAACTTTTATTTTCTCCTTAAAACAAAACGATATAATATATATATATATAATAAACTGTAATCATCATAAATTGATAATATCACAATATGAGATAATCAACAACAAAATTCAATTATAAGGGCATAAAGGGGATAATAAAAATTAATACACAAGGATGCTTATTTTTAAAAAATCAAGACCCATCCTACTTATATAAAGCGTAATAGATTTATAAGAGCAATAGATTATAGATGGATCAAAAGCCAAGCGAATGAGCGGTGTTGGGCTTGTTCAATGGGACCATCTCAGAGGTTGTGAAAGTTTAAATGTCATGGTTGAAGGGTCTGCAAACACACCTGCAGGCCCATGCCCATCTCATCTATCCTGCACTAGCTGAGATTGGTTTCAATGTTGCTTGACTGTATGGCGGACATTTAACTTGGTTGTTGTCTACATTTTATCAATGTTTCAATTACTCAATCAAATCAAAGATTGATTGTGGATGTCGAGGTAGAAAGTTTTTGGATGGTTGTTTGGTTATCATCCATAAGAGCTGAAATGTATAGTTTGATTACAGTACATGAGTTCCACGCTCGCTAGGGCTCTGCTTGGACTGTCCAATTTGCCAAAAACTAGTTTTATTTTTAAAATCAACAGTAACAAATTCCAAAAATGCTCTAAAAATATATAATTTCAAATACACCTAACAAAAATAAATAAATAAATAAATAGTCTACCATCTCTTCCTTCTCCCACCTATCACCCACCGCCACCACCTCCCCTCCTCCACCACCATCATCACCCCTCTCCCCTCTCTCCTCCCTCTTCCTTCCTTTCCCTCCTCACCTTCCTCCTTCGTCCCTTTCTTTCTATCTACTCCCTCTTTTTTCTTCCCCTTCACTCCTTAGGGGTATGCATTAATTGAATCGAAAACTGTAACTCAGAAGTTTGAAGTCGAAATTTTTAGTAATTTGGACATTGGAATTTTTGAACAATTTCGCATTCAAATTCACCAATTTCAAATTCAATTTCATTTTGAATTAATTTCAGAATTCGGTAAACTACCAAAATTGCCGAATTTGACTTGGAGATTCCACGAACCACTTTATTTGTTTATTTTGTAGAAACAATGTTCAAACTTCAAAACCTGTAAGTGTAGGATGTTGACTGCTGGACGAGAAGATAGAAACTAAACTAAACTATTTTATTTCCTAATTATTTTAGTTTCTTGTTTTGGTTCCTATTTGTTTAGTTTCCATATTAGATTAGGAAATCTCAAGTTAGTTCCAAATAAGTTTTGTTGCAATTGTGTTTGTTTAGAAAACTTTGCAGCCTATGAATACTATTACTATAGTCAATTGTTATTTGAAGAGTTGAGTTGAGTTTTAAAGAATTGAGTTAAGTCAAGTCGTAAGATAGAGGGAAAGCCTCTAAGAATTGGTATTTGTGAGTTATTGTAAGTGAAAGGCTATGACTTAATATTGTTACTATTGAATTTTGAATTAAAAAAGGGTTGTTGAGTATTTGTTGTATGTTTATTTTCCTCCTCTTTCCACATATTTTTATGTGTTAAAATTGCTTCCGCCGTGCGTATGTTTTTCTTATTGCCAACAAGTGGTAGCAGACTTCTGGATTTTGATCCTGAGATTTATTTGTGAAATTAAATTATGGATCCATATTATTTACAATGTTGTGCTATTTTTATCTTTGATGGTAAAAACGAATTTCAAGTTTGGGTTATGATGATGAAAATGTTTTCTTGAGCTATTGGAATTTGGGATATAGTCCAAATAGGATTCAGTAAACCTACAGAAGATATGAAATTATCGAGCAATGTAATTAAAGAGTTAGAGAGAAATAAACATTCGGAATGTAAGGCATTCCATTATCTTAGTATAAAAGTTAAGTTGCATGTAGTTAAAAAATTCATACATGCAAAGATGGCAAATGGGGCTTGGAAAATTTTGATGAATTCTTATTATGGCCATGGTGTAGAAGAAATTTTGTGACGAGAAAGAAGAAAAATTTTTTTTGGATGAGGTAGAGAAAGAAGAAATTGTAGAAATTGTGAGTGCACACGAAGTTGAAGAATTTGTGATTTAAAAGAAAATTTCACATGTGGTTGAAAAAGAAAGTAAAAATCACTAGTGAGAAATTCTTGATTTTGTTGGAATTGATGAATTTTTTGAAGAGAAAAATCAACTAGTGGAGTTGACTGATATCAATTATGGAATGGATGATTTAATTGATGATTTTCACATTGTTTTAATGGATGGGATTGTACAAATGGACAAATTAAAGCAAAAAAAATGGCGAAGTTGAAATCTTTGGTGGTAATGTATGATTTTGCATTGTTGGTAATGTGGATGAATTAAATTATAGAGCATGCAACCAAGTATGGGTAAACATGTTTGAATTTTTTGACAAATTTTGACAAAGGAGAGCAAGCAAAAAAATTGTTCGAGAATACAAGTTCAGTCCGCTGACACGCTGACACACGTGAAGATGCAGTTGAAGACCAATCATAAGTTAGGGTTGAATGTTGTGCTTACTGCGATTGAACTTTTCATAGATATTCAAGATCGAGATGGCATTAGAGATGACCATAATGAAGAGTTTAATTTAAGGGAGGTAATGATCGAAACTAAACCAGGCTATTTTATTTCCTAATTATTTTGGTTTCTTGTTTTGGTTCCTGTTTGTTTAGTTTCCATATTAGATTAAAAAATCTCAAATCAATTCCCAATGAGTTTTGGCTTGTAATTCTGTTTATTTAGGAAGCTTTGCATTCTATATATACAACTAGTGTAGTAAATTATTATTTGAAAAGTTGAGTCGAGTCAAGTCATTAGATAGAGAAAAAGCCCTAAAAATTGTTATTTGTAAGTTATCGTAAGCGACGGACTACAAATTGATATTATTATTGTTGAGTTTTGAATTAATAAATTTTTGAATATTTGTTGTGTATTTATGCTCCTCCTCTACCAACATATTTTCATATATGTTAAAATGGCTTGGCTGTGTTCGCGTATTTTTAGTGCCAACAAAAGATCACATTGCAGAATTGATAAACAAGCAACTATTTACTCAAAATCCACCAGATGCAAGCTAATAGATAATTAGAATTAGATATAGTCTAAGTTGAGTTTTAAATCTATGAGCCACAAGCATTTTCAGTAACAGAGGATCTCAATCCAATGGTTTTGGTGGCAAGGCATTCAGCAGTGTGTGGTTATTGCTGGTTTTGTGTTAGACTACAGTAAGAATACGACGTCCTATATTGAGTTTTTTTGGCATTAGTCAGATAGGAAGAAGATGAGTTACTCAAATGTGTCCAAAATGTCGCTCATGAAATGATTTCTGGCACACTTTACCCAATGAATAAATGTACAAAATGTCCAAAATTATAGGCATTCGGTTGTGTGTGCCTGTGGTTATTGATTGTCTGTGGCGCACTTTACTCAATGAATAAATACCCATTAGCGCTATACGTTTGAGTTGCCAAAGTCAACATTGTCAAATCCACCAATGTTTAAGAAAACTAGATATGAGAACTACAAGTTGTATGTTTTCTCTAATTCTTTTTTCTGTTAGAAGATTTATCGTTTATTTCTCAAATCGCAACTTGCTCACAAATTTTCTAGAAATCATTGTCCAGGTGTAAGAAAAGTTGCTGCTGTTTGCAGGTACTCTTTGTTAGATGTAATTGCGCACAACAATTGTTCAGTTGGATTAGAGTGATATTGTCATATCCCTAATTTACAAAATATTTCAATCATGAGGAATTTTGTAGGAATTCAACATTATATTTTTCTTAAAAAAAGTTTGGATGGATTCATTTCGATCACCATTACAGGTAAGAACATGTTTCCGAAATCATAACTCGCTCACAAGGATTCTTATAAATTGTCCACGGATACAGTTCCCATATCGATAATGAAATTTGAACACACAACATTTTGTAAGAAATGTATCCATTTTTACCAATTGAACCACCTTTTATTGGCAGAAATTCTACAATATATAATATTATAAATTCCAGGATATAAAAGTGTACGTGGACATATTTCAATTATGAAAAAAAAGGAATAAGTGATCTTATTCTATCAAGACTCGTCTCAGTCAAATATGCCTAAGAAATGACAAAATCCGTCTGGTTAACTTCACCAGCTGGTAATTTTCCTAATTAGTATGAGCACATACAGGCCAGAGATGTGGTCAAACCAAAATCAATGATGAAAACGACGTGCTCTAAGCATATAACTCTATATAAATCCACATGTTGGAACTTGGAACATTACAAACTAAGAAAATACCCAAAATACCAATCATCGACCAAGAAACTCAAATTCTTTGGCCATGGATTTTCTTCGCAGCCTATTATCTCAATGGCTGCCTCCTCTTCTTCTTCTCTATGCTTCTCGACTTCCATTTCATCAGCTATAGACCATCCCCACAAAATACCGAGGCTCGGTCCAATACGGAGAACAAACCTTCGAGACCCTGAGAATGCTATAACTGAAGCTTCTCTTTCAGAAGATTTCAAGACATATTTTTTTGAGCAGACGCTAGACCACTTCAATTATAACCCACAAAGCTATACCAAATTCAACCAAAGTTATGTGATCAATTCAAAATTCTGGGTGGTGCCAGTTCGAACTCTTCAATCTTGGCATATCTTGGCGCCGAAGCTCCGTTGTCTGAAGATCTAGAATCTATTGGTTTTCTTACTGATAATGCTCCACGGTTTAAGGCTCTCCTTGTCTACATAGAGGTAAAGTACTATCATGACATCTTTCAAATCCTCTTTCTTAACTTACTATATTATTAATAAACTATAGATACTCAATAAACTCAGGACTCTTGATTTTCCTTTTCAGCATAGGTTTTATGGAAAATCTATACCACTTGGATCAATGGAAAATGCCATTAAAAATAAGACTATACGGGGTTATTTCAAATTGGCTCAAGCTTTAGCTGATTATGCAGAGATTTTACTGCATGTAAAAGACAAATTTTCTGCTCAAAGTTCTCCGGTTATCGTTGTTGGTGGATCGTACGGAGGAAGTAAGTGCTAATTTGCCATGCATTTTTTTTTCGTTTTTTTAGTATCCTGCATTATCATGCTCCACCGCCCCCCCCCCAAAAAAAACGTATTGGTGTTGAAATGTTTCTGATTTCAACTTGGCAGTGCTTATGTCGTGGTTTCGGCTCAAATATCCTCATATTGCCCTTGGTGCTTTAGCCTCAACAGCTCCAATTCTTTATTTCGATCATATCACTCCTCAACATGGTTACTATTCCATTGTGATCAAGGACTTTAAGGTAGTGAAAACGTTGTTCATGCTTTCAGTTTATCTAATCATTACATTAATTATTATATGTCAAGAGTTTTGAGAATAATTTTGTCATGTTAATTACAGGAGAAAAGTGAGCACTGTTGCCAAATTATAAGAAAATCATGGCCTGAGATTGACAAAGTTGCTTCTAAACCAAATGGTCTCTCCATTCTCAACAAAAGATTCAAGACTTGCTCGTAATCCATCCTCTTTGCTTTCGTTCATTTTACCAATCAAGACGTTCTGATAAAATAGACTAGGAAGGGAATGCCCGCGTATCACGTGGGTGTTTGGTGCTTGTGGTTAAAGAAAATTTTACGGTAGTTCAAGTGAATATCAAAAAACTCACGCACATTGAGTAACAATATGAAGTAACAAAATATCTAATGTATACTGGGAGATGGAGAAGGAAATTATGCATGCTATCTTGCTTGGTTCATATATTTTGAAACAAACACGTGTATATGAGCTTTTCATTAACAAGACTAAATGAATTTTAAATAGATACCCTAACGATTCAGAGAATGGCAATAAACAAAGTGATTATCCACTTAAAGATGCATCTACACAACATTCTTGTTGATGAAAGTAGCCAACTTGTTTAGCAACGACAAAGCCTAGCCTCGAAAGGTTTGGTTCCATCAGAGGATTCAACAATGGATCATCAACCCCTATAGATTTTGGGTGAACATAATGCCAAATGCACTTAACATAGGCATTCGCCTATAATTTCGTTAACTCAATACTGATTAGATCTTTCCCCCAAAATAAGGACAATTGAGAAAAATCACATCAAAATCGAAGTCGTCTAGTATCTCCAGCCAAACCCTTGATGCCATATTATGTGCTAAATTGCCACAAGCACTATCCCTACCAAAAATACCCTATCAAAGCCAGCATAATCCCTAAGCCATACCTTAGGACCCTTGCCATTTGAATGAGGGACAACCCAGTTGACTGCAATCTAAGAATCTTCATAAGCAATAGGCAAAGGATGCTCAGGGGCGAGCCGATAGTTAATTGAAACTGCTACAACACCAGCTTCTGCAACTACTACATTAAGATGCGCGTGATATGTAGGAGAGAAGGCAGATTTGATCAAATAGCCTCCACCATATAAGTAGACCAAAAGAAGAAGTTTTGTATCTCCAAACCTATTCCAACAAAACCACACGATTTAAATTGTATAGAACAACCAACTTTATGGAGAAACAATAATATCAACATTAAATTGCGCTAACAGAGTATCCAATTTTGGAATGAAAGCATTTAGCTAACAATAGAAATTACGATTTTACAAAGCAAATCATACCATTAAAAAAAAGAATGAAACCTCACCTCAAGTTGAACCACCAAGAATAGCTTCACCAGAGAACCATATTGAAATCCAGAGTACCATGACAATACAAATAAGAATTTACCGGAAGACGAAAGGAACATAACGGAAGAATGTGAAGGGGCAGATATTTGAAGAATTGAAGTTGAAACTAATGCTCAATCATAAATTCCTTAATAAACCACATTGCCCTTGCTTTAATTGAGATGAAAATGACGTTTGAAGTTCTTCCAGTTATAATAGCAAAGTAACAGTAATAATTGATACAAACCACAATGAATGTCTCTGCAAGGACATTTAAGTAATTACACCAATAAAGAAGCTTATGGGTTGTACCCATTGTAGAAAAGATGACCAAATAATCTCACATTCCCAAACTACCCAAACCTTTGAACAAATCATCACTGCATCTTTTAGAATACAAGGACATTTCAGTAAACATAATAATACACATGTTATCTAAAGTAGTACCTAATACTATAACTACACTCAAAACAACCTCACAATCCCAAAATACCCCTACTCTTGCGGTTGAAATTCAAAATCATTCTTTGACCCAAACTCATTCTTATATAGTACAAGGAAATAGTCAAGCCAATATATAACTAGTCATTATCATACATGTACTGATAATTTGCTTTATTCATGATCATTTAGGTATTAGTAATGGGCTTTATTTGCTAGGTATGACGTCTAATGATTAAGGAGAAGCGTTTCACGCGTATTTTATTTTAATCCAACTAATTACCTTACCATCTTAGATTGACATTACATTAGCTGGTAGTTTGGCCCCCAATTAAAAGCCATTTTGAGTTATATTATAAGTTTTTTTTTCTCTTTTTTTTTTAAAAAAAAGGATTAATAGTAGTTTTCCCACTTATCTCCTTGATGACTCAAATCATGACCTAATGGTTATAAGTGAAACGTCTTATCAATTAAACTGCACTTCATTGTCTGATTATATTTATAAGTTGTCAACATTTTTCTATCAATTTTATTTGTTGTTTCTAAAGTAGATTACACAAACTTTAAAGCAAAACTTGTGCACAAGTACATTAATCATGTAGGTGTACCCAACCCTACATATGTATAGGATCAAATTAGTAAAACATGAATAAAAATAAGGGATAATTTCAGAAACCTCCGCTTAGGTTTCTAATAAATTTCACTTGGCTCCCCTAAGGTTTCAAAAATTACACCTACCTCCCTTGTCCATTTAAAATGGCAATACTAACCTTAATATTTTTAATAAAACTCTCTTGTTGCCATGTTTATGCAAAGGATGGATTTTATAATTTTTTTTACCATTTTCCTTCTTATTCATTTCTCTTCTAGTATTTCATTAGAAGTATCGAAGAACTATCAATATTGTCCCTAATATCTATCCAAATTAAATGTTGAACTAGTAATATTTTTTTGATAACTTTTAATATCCTCCAATTTTTTTTGTAGCTCTTTTTTTGGGTATCAAAATCAAGGATAAGTCAACAATGATTAAAAACAAATGGCCCAAAATCATTACCAAATTATGATGGTTCTTCCGCTAAACTAGTCCCTAAATTTTTATTAAAACAATAGTCCATAAACTTTAAAAGAAACAAAATAGCACTTTCTTCTCTATCTTAAAAAGAATTTATATTCCCAATAAAGCACTATGAAAAATACCTATTATAGCAAAAGATTTATTGTTATAGTTGATTATTAAATAACAAATATTAGTATGAAAAACTTGATACTCTTTTTGCTTAGAAGAACAAATTGAATTTTGTAAGATAAGGGCATTTTAGGATATTCATTAAATTTTTTACTCTATTTTAAAGTTTGGTTATCAAAGTGTCAAATCAAGGGAGATAAGTATAATTTTTAAAACATCAAGGGAACTAAGTGAAATAGTAAGAAACCTCAAGGCAGGTTTCTGAAATTATCAATAAGAATTTGTTTAATGAAATGTCCTTCTTTTTTAATTTCAGGCCTTTGAATAGCTCGTCTGAGCTTAAGGATTACTTGAATTATGTGTACACATTGGCTGCTCAGTACATCTCACCTTCGAATTATCCCGTCACTGAAATTTGTAATGGCATAGACAAAACACCTAAAGGAACTGATATTCTTGGCCGTATTTTTGCTGGTGTTGTTTCTTACAAAGGTGATAACTCATGCTATGACCCATTGGAACATGCCTATCCCAGCGAAGCATGTATCGGATGGACTTGGCAAGTAAGTTTCTCTAGACTCTCGTTTCCATTTTATTTTAACTTTTTCTTTTTTTCCTTTTTTTTTTGGGTGAAAAGACATATTCACTTCATTTTTATTTTTCATTTTTTGGCGGCTAAGCTAGGTCCTGATTAGTGGTGTTAGCAAGATAATTAAGTGGTGTACTCGATAGGAGAAAGGGACAGATTAGACGATTCGGGGGGAGAGGGAGTGTAAGTGTGAGATTTTGAATTCGAATCCTTCTACTTACACTATTAAAAGAAAAAAAAAGTTGTGTACTCGAGCCTATATGGCCCTAGAAACCATTTTCACTTGAAAAGTTTTTTCTTTTTATTTTTTTTAATAGACTTGTAGTGAGATCGTGATGCCCATTGGGTGTGGCAGCAATGCAGACGGGATCCTCTATCCATTATATCTATCCATTTTCCTGTCCAATGTAAACTACGTAGTTCCATGTATTAATACTGCTGATGTGGCACATAATATTGAATGCGTATTTAGGGGGTGTTTGGTAAATGGGTTTCAAATTCAATAATATCCCCAAATAATGTTTGTTTATGCCTAATTGTATCCATAGTCTTCTACTTTGGAATTTCACGCCGTATGATTCAGATGAGATTAAGCAAGCATTTGAGGACGAGATTATTGAGTTTTTAAGAGTTACAGTTATGTGCAGCCACGTTGATTCAAAAAGTAAGTCGTCCATACTAAAATTAAATTTGACACCCATTTACCAAACACCCTCTAAATATGCATCCAATGTTATGTGCCACATCAGTAATATTAATAAGTAGAACTATATAGTTTTGCATTGGATAGAAAAAATAGACAAATATAATGGACAGAAAATCCCATCTAGGCAGCAATGATACAATGTTCCCACCTTCACCTTTCATCCTACCAGATTTCATTGAGTATTGCAAAAGTTCATATGGGGTCTTATCTCGACCTCATTGGATCACTACTTATTATGTATGTCATGTAGTGTTGTTCTTGGTTATTTTCTTTGTCATTTGTTCATATTTTTCCAAATAGAAAATTCTAACTTAGTTATTAAAATCACTTTCACTTTTTTCATTCTTGATTCTCATATACAAATTCAACAAATTGTAGGACATAAAATTGGTTTTCCAAAGATTTGGAAGCAATATCATATTCTCCAATGGATTGAGGGATCCTTATAGTAGTGCGGGATAAATGAATAAGACATTTTTACTTTTCCTTGTTTATTGATTTCTTTGTACATTTTAATACTTATGGCTTCTTAAGCTTAATTGTTTGATTTCTCAATCACAGATGCGAGAGAACTTATCCAGCAGCCTTCTTGCTGTTTTCAGTCCAAGTAAACTTTAACTCGATCCACTACTGCTTTTTATATCTTCTCAAGGATTCTTCTTGATTCGGCATGCTATTTCCTCCCAAGTATAACCAAATTAAGTGCTGATGCCATTTTAAAATACATGAGCCGCATGTTTTTGTGCCTTTAGTATGTGGGTTGTGGGCTTCCATTAGATGATTGATGACCATTTCGGAATGATTTTTTGCAGGATCGCATTGCCTGGACATACTGCCTGCAGGAAAAAGTGATCTGTCCTGGTTGGTTGCTCAAAGGAAAATGGAGGTTGAGATCATTGAAGGATGGATCAAACAGCATTATGCTGATCTTTATGCCATTAGAAAACAAAGAGATGCTTAAATCATGAAACTTTTTTTACGTTTAAAACAGATAGAATGCCAATCTTGAATTGTTTAGAATTACATAGAATGAATTAAAGATGGAAGAATGATTATTGACCAAATGCCCCACTTTTTCTTTTATTTTCTTTTCTTTTCTCCTTTTTTTTTATAATTTAAGGCACCAAATGATTCCCCAATAACATCATGATTCATATAACTGAAAAAAATAAATTCCAACATCTTAGTCTTAATAACATCTGTTTTACATGATTTACACATCACATGGAACCTATCTCTGTATTTCTAGGGTTCC
This sequence comes from Coffea arabica, assembly GCF_036785885.1. Lineage (NCBI taxonomy): Eukaryota > Viridiplantae > Streptophyta > Magnoliopsida > Gentianales > Rubiaceae > Coffea > Coffea arabica. The sequence continues at coordinate 8,944,304 of NC_092311.1, forward strand.
ATGTGGTTTCATACGGAACATCAAAGATTCAAAAAACAATAGAACAAAATTGACAAATCAAATAGCAATGAGGATAATCCTCATTGAAAAAGGCGGTCTGGAGAGGTAACTTGTAGGTTCTTCCATCAGTTTGATATGTAATGAGAAATTTGTTAGGACTACTATAATTTCCATTCAGGGTTCTTTTGTTTAATTTTTTTCCTTTTCTTTTTAGCTTCGAAAATTCCTTTTACAATCAACAAAGCATCTTCTTCTACTTGATTAGCTTATTATATAAGATAAAATATTTTACCATTTTCATATTAGCATTGATAGTGGAGGCAGAAGACTGTAGCCAGATTTTACTATTTTGAACTGGAATAAAATTCTGGTTTAATTAGAATTAGGGAGTGAAACTGATGGTCATGATGTGTTGCCAGCGTCATTTAGTCATACCTTTTTAACATTCAGATGCTAAAATAAAGCATTTTTGAAGTGGTATAAAATTTTGCTTTAATTAGAACTAGGGAGTGAAATTGATGGTCATGATGTGTTGCTAGCGTCATTGAGTCATACTTTTTTAACGTTTAAGAGTTTTAGTGTTACAAATGCAAAACCGTATACAATCCACTGTTAATGTTCTATAACAACCTCGCCCTAAATCACCTCCAGTGTCTGGTTCCAACATCATGACCTCTTAGCAGCCTCAATTTCTGAGAGAATCGATGGTGGATTGATTGGGTCGACAATAAATTGGAAGCAATGAGAATGAATTTATATTTGTATCTCAAACTCTATTAAATATTTTAAGTCTTTTTCTTTTACAGTTTTTTTTTTTTTAGTGTAAGTGGGAGGACTCAAACCCGAGACCTCTTGTTTACACTCCCTCCCCCTGTACCACCCAACCCAACCTCCCCCTATTAAATATGTTAAGTCATGTATACAATGTATGTGCACAAGTAACAGAAAAGAAAAAGTAACTTGGGATGCAACGTCAACACAGCTCAAATATTTACCAAAGTATGATAAAAACTTTAGGCTATAGTATTCAAGTTAGAAGATTTTTCGGGATGACTGAATTCCAGATTGGTGTTTATCGTTACACCAAATCAGCCAGACACACACAAAATGTTGGAAATTTAATTACACAATGCTTAAAAAAAACTCAAAAAGCCCAATCTAACGATGTATTTTTTCTAGATGTAACTCAAGTTTAAATTCAAGATTCAAACTATGTTATGTGTATTGAGTGATGTGTATAATCTGTGTACATATATCATTTTTCTTCTTAGATTAGTACACAAACTATTTAATATGTTTGTCTAATGAGTGCTCCTAAAGGACTGATTATGTGTGCTGCAAGTATTAATGCTTTAGTTTTCTAGAGCAGATAAAATTAAGTTTTAAATTGTATACATATATAAGGGAGACTAATGTGAATATGTAGAGTGTAGATGGAATAGGGTGTATCAATTGCAATCCAATGTCTACCGCATAGATGGGATGGCTTGGGTTAACCATTACGGCCAGATAAATACTCGAGTAATATTCCCAAATATCTTACATATAGATGGTAAGCTTCGAAACGTACAAGTTATAATTACAGTACAAATAAGTTTTCTTTTTCTTTGTTTTTTTTTTTGTGTAAAGAAAAAACCATAGTGGGATATTCCATATTATTAGTTTCATGTTGTTAAAATATCGTATGGTTGTTCTTGGGTAATGGGAGGAAGTTTTCTGAAAAACCACAAAAAGACTTCATTTAAACTGAAGGCTGTTAGATTAATTACTTATTATGGCCTACATGATCACATAAATGGGAGGAAGTTTTCTGAAAAACCACAAAAAGACTTCATTTAAATTGAAGGCTGTTAGATTAATTACTTATTATGGCCTACATGATCACATAAATGTATAAGTAATAAAAGTCCCGCATACATTGAAGAACAAATACCGGATAGAATCAAAATATCATGACCAAAGTCACGTACCAAATTAATAAGTAACAAGATTCAATGACCAAATTCATGAATAAATGAATTTATCTATACATTTATGAAACTTTACATAAATAAATGTATATACATTTATGACTATGTATATACATCCCTGAAATAATTGATTAATGGTAAGATTTATCTTATCAAGTAGAAAGAATTAATGGGTCTTATTAATAATTAATAACGGGATGGATCACTTATACATCTATAAATAGGCTCTTGGTTCCTCTCTCCATTCAATGAGTTTGTGAGAATTATCCCATAACGAGAGCAAACATAAGAGAAAGTAGTAAAGAAAAGATCAAGACTTGAAACCATATAACTCCAAGTAGAGACATAATCAATGGCACAAGATATATCTTAATCCTCTTTGTTCATGCTTTGTAAGTCATGGTAGAAAATTTTAATCTTATTTTCTAACAAACTACTCTTCAATAGCTGCCCTGGCTGGAGCATCAACAAATCGTTATCGTCATTGTCCTAGCCAGGGTTCAAGTCGTTGCTATTGTGTTAGTCTGGGTTCGAGAACTGGTAGCCACACTTAAATACAACATTTAGAGCTTGTTGTGGCAAGCTGCATTGATTGGATGGTCCATGTCAAGTCAGCACAATGGTCTCAAAGGAGATGATGTGTCATGATGCGTCATCAATGAATCCCACATTTCAAGTCAATGATAGGGCAACTTTGATGATATGGCAAAGCCATGTCACCATGGGGCTTGCTTATAGTGAGATGGCAACACCACTTCATCTTAGGGACGTATAATAGATAGATGATGAATTATCTACTTTTATTGTAAGTCATTTGAAAAGTAACTAATGCCTTTCTTATGAATTAAATAGCAGTTGTATCCCTCTGATAAATTAGATTTCGACACCTAAATTTAAAATTTTTACAATGCCCTTTTCCAAAAAAAAAAAAAAACAGATATTATATTATAACAAGATTTTGAAACTCCATTTACCTATATATTTATAAACTTGATATATTTTATGATAAAATTTTATGTATTGCTCCCTCTCTTATCCCTGGCAACCCTCCTCCCCTAGGAGAGTGAAGGAAAAGAAGGAACGGAGAGGGACAATGGTGGCAGTGGAGGAGGGGAGGTGGTGGTGGATTGATAGGGTGTGAAGTATAGTGATTTTATATGTGTAACTTGTCAGTTAATTATGTTTTTAGTGCTTAATTTGAATGGAAACTGCCTAATTTGAATATTTGTCAGTTTCTATAGGAAAAATATGCAATCGAGTAAGGAACAAGTAAGATCCTGTGGATAGTCCGACTGATTAATAATTTAGTTTTTATCAGTAGGTTTCGTGATCGATCCCGTGTGTTATCTCGTTGTGCCTTAGAATAAGTCTCTACACGGTTTTAGGGATTTAAGTAAAAAAAAAAAAAAAGAATACCTTTAAGCAAAAAAAAAGTAGGGAACAATTGGCAAATGCGACAAAAGTGGGAAAAAGCCAAAGGGAAGTCCGATGCCAGATTTATTGCCAAATGTATCACCCCATTTCCACTGACACGAATCTCATATATCCAACATCTAGATCATAGATTTATGATGAAAATTTTTACCAAAAAGAATAATAAATAGATAAAAATTTTAAACACTAAGTCTTTTTTTTGGTGGGGGGGAGGGGGTTTCAACTGGAGGCCTAACTACCAATTACATAATAATAGCACAATCAAGGAAACATTCATAAAATTTGTTGATAATAGAGGCTTAGGAAATAAAGCGCCCCAAATTGCAAATTCAAACTCATCTTTTCTAGGAGATCAATGCAGGAATTGCCTTTTCACCAGTATTGAGAACGCTTGCATTGGCGGTTGCTACTTAGAAGTTCCCAATTTTCTAACATCAGGTTGAAAACTTATGATGAGCATCTGCATAATTGACAAGTTGAATGTTTATGTGAGTGTTCGACACAACTTCAATATGTTGAAATATAATTTTTAGTAAGTTGAATCAAACTAAATACTTAGCGTTGAAACTTTGTTCATATAATATATGAACAAAGCTTTTAATGACTCAAATCAAATTAAATATTTAGTGTTCCAACTTTATTCATATAATATATGAAAGGATCTTGAGCTCAATTCGAGTATTATTTATAATCGAACATCTTTTTAACTCAAACAAGTTGAACACGATCCTGTGAAAAATTCAATTCATTGAAAGTTCTATGTCAAGGTCCCAAATGCCATGCCAAAGTGCTTACAATTCAATTGCCAAGCTAGATGCATTCCCCGTGTTTCCGGTAAAACCCATTAGCCAATGTCGTTGATCATTTCGGAGAACGCCCCGCCACAGGCTACACCAAGCCAAGGTGTCCTAATTCCCAAAGCCAATCCATGAATGCTGAGTTTTAGCCCAACCTAGTTGACGAAAATTTCACCTTGGAAAAACATCCTTCTTTCTGGTTTGGATTGCTATTTTTAGAATTTTTTGTAGAAAAATGTGATGATTTGACATATATGAAATAAAAAAATAATATTCAAAAAAGCATAAAATTTTTCTGCTAAAACCCACAATCCAAACAAATTTTTAACTTTGAAGTCTGATGCCCAATCTCCAACAAATTTTCAACTATCAGGCCCAACCATGTAATGATGCAAATTCGAGATGGGCCTAGATGCGACTTCAGAAGGAATCTGAAACCTTCTTGAAGTACCGAATACTGTGTTTTCATTTCGGCCATTTCTTTTTCACTAGTCCATATTCATGGGACTAGGCCTGTCAACGGGCCGGGTCAGGGTCGGAATTCATTATTCCAGACCCCAGACCCGGCACACTATATCGGATCCGGATCCGACCCGTTTACTCGACGGGTCTTTTACTCTAGTTCCGGATCCGGATCCGGGTCTACTCGAAAAAAAACTAACAAAATTTATAATTCCTAACAAAAATGAGAAAAAAAACATATATTTATAAACTAATTTCTAACTAATACAAAAAAAATCAAATTAACCTTACTCAAATACATCACCTTAATCAAATTATATTGATTAGGATCCGGGTCCAATTATATTGATTACTCAAATACATCATCCTAATCAAATTATATTAATAAATATATATTTTAAATTATTAATCCATTTGTATTTGAATCCGGGTCCAATACGGGTCGGAATATTATATTCCGTATCCGACCCATTTTTTTGTTTGATAAAACGGATCCGGATCCGGGTCCGGATAACGGAATTAAATCCCTACCCATACCCGGATAAATTTGACGGATCCGGTCCGGGTACGGGTCTAGACCCGGACCGTTGACAGCCCTACATGGGACCAAAAAAAAAAAAGAGAAAGAAAAAAATCTCCATATTCACATTTTTTTTCATTGTTATTGCCACTCAATTATTCATCAATGTTCCCCTTCTTAATACTTATATACCATGTCAATTAGGTAACAATATCCCTATTCAATCTCCATTCATTTTTGCTATCAATTACTGCATTTCAACAACTATTTCGTTATGAGATTGTAATTGAAATTAAAATTTTAAGTATTTTGTTTATTCACATAAATAAAATGAAGGAATTATGATGTAAAATACGAGTATCTATAATCTAATTAAAATTGTTTTTTTAATCATTATTTATCAATGTTTTATCCAAATTTTTATTTACGACATCCATTAGGCAATAATATCCCTACTTGATCTTGCTATTTATTATTGCATTTTTAAAATAATAATATATTTAAAAAAATCAATTTATTTACCAAATTAGATCTTGTCATTTTTCTCTAAAAATTTTTTATCATTTTTATAAATTTTTTTATAAATTTTTTTATCTCACATATATCAAGTACATTTTGTTTACAAAAATTTAAATAAAGAAAAAACAATTCGAACGGAAGTGTTGAGAAGGTTCTCCAAGCCTACGAGCTTTGCCCATGCGCGGCTGTCAAGGATTTTTTTTAAAAAATAATTTCAGTAAAAGAAAATGATTTCTATCGTACCAAAAAAAAATCTATAAATGTGGTGGTGGCCAAATTTCCTAAATTAAATAAACAACCGACTTTGGGGCAATACGCGTAAGGAAATCTTAGCCCGAGTCCAACAAGGATAAGACCTCTTTTTAACCGTCCAGATCACGGGTGACCGCTTAATCCTAGCCGTTCATTCTCTTCCCAAGCATCTATAAATGCATCCCAATCCCCGCTTTCCTTTCCCGTAGCCTTTGCTTGCGTTTCGTTGTGTGGTAAGAAATCATCTGCTTTATCTTCATCGTGGGTTTTCTTTTGATTCTCCGGTTAGGCTTTCCCTAAATGAGATTTAATTGTTGTGGTTTTTTGTCTTAGCTGAAGGTCAGGATCTTCAGTTGATGATCATCGCTAGGTTCAATCGTTGCTTCTGTGGCTGTGATGATTTGATTAATTTGAAGCTTATTATCGCTAATTTTTTTGATGGCGACTTTTGAGATTTAATCATGGTTTTTTTTTGGCGGTATTTTGAAGGATTGAACGGGAAGGATACCAGTTTTTGCACTAGATTCGGTTTGTTTATGTGGTAATGTCTGCATCATTCCAATTATCGGACAAATTTGACATCAATTTTCCTTCAAAATTGGCCCTGTTTTGGTTCAAAATTAGCCCCATTTTGGTTCTTCTTGCTGTGCTTCTTGTAGAATGATGGATTTCGGGCGGATGCAGTGGGAAGGAACTCTCTGTTGGATGGATGTGAGCGTAATCTGAATCTGGAGTTTTTATTTAATCCATATCTGTGGCTGTTATTGTTGTTGCGAATGCTGTAGGCGGTGCTCTGGACTTTCGGTAGTTTTGGTGTGGTGTCTATCGAGGATTGATGAGGAAGATTGAGTTTTTACTATTGTTGGGTTTGTTAATTAGTAATTTCTCGATCGTTTTTTGTTATCAAGATTCGTCTTTTCTTTTTCTGGTTCTTTTGATGTTCTCGTTGTGGCGTGGCAGAATCCTAGTCTTCGGTGGGGCTAAAAAAGACTTTCTGGATGCGCATATTATACTACGACACCGGGAGTTTTTCCCTCGTCCCTTTTTCCGGTTTCCTTTTTTATTTCCTGAAAAAATTAACTGGGGAGTCAATTAGTAACTGGCCTTATCTGTTGTATTGATTTAGGGGAGCTTGGATGCAAGAGGGTCTGGTCATGTTACCCTGCTATACTGGTTTGCAAGATTCCTGAGAATTTTTCTGTCCTTACTTGTTTTCAGCTGTTCTGTTTGACTGGGAGGTTTCTGGCTATAGAAGCTGATTTGCTCTGTGAGACAGATGTCTTCGTTTTCTGATCTCCTGCATTACTTTGTGTTGTGCAATATAGGGTTTCAGTGGTTCGGAGTTGTTGTGACAACTGAGCCAGCCTTCCTCGGATGGTAAACTGTTTTGGAGGGAGTTATCTTCTTACAAACAATCTTGTGCTTTTGTCACCTTTTGATATCTGCAGACCTTTTTTTCCCAGGACAAACACCATTGAAATAGCTTTCAACCTCTTCATTCAATTTGCCTGCACCTATTTTGCTGCTTCTTCGTCAGTTATCTTTGCCCATTTGTTCTCTTTAGGCTTTTGAATTTATTTTGGTTCCATGCCTTCTGTATCTTTGGGAATGGTTCTCAGATGCTTAGGATTGTATCAATATGGCAATATGGATGTTGTCAAGTATTTCTTAGTTTTTAAATTCTGGTGCTTTTGATGTGATCTTAGAATGATGGAGTTCTGTGTATGAAAGTAAAAAGAGCTCTTCCTGGATGGATGGAAGCAAAAAGAGCTCTTCTTGGATGGATGAAGGTGATAAATCGGGAGTTCTCTTCTACCAATCAATTCTTTGTTTGTGTTCTTTGCCTAAAAATCACTGGCGATCGTTGGTAATGGCTTAACTATTGTCTTCATTTTAGGGAAGTTTGGATCAGAGCATTCTCATCATGTTTGTTACCCTGCTATTCGGGCTTAACAAGATTTTGGAGGACCTCTCTTTCCCTGCTTGTTTTCTGCTGTTTTGTTGAAGTTGATTAGGACGTTTGTGAATTTGCTCTGCTTGTTCTCTAATTTCCTATATTACTAGGGTGTTGCAACTTATTGTTCCAGTGAAGTGATTCGTGATTCAAACTTGCCTTTCCATCATCGGAACAAGGGCTTGTAAAATTTTTTGGAGGGAGTTATTTTCTGACCGACGCTAGTTGTTCTTTTGTGCTTGAGGAATTTAGGAGTTTTGACACCTTATTTATAATATATAATTTGTCTGTGAATCTTTTTGGTCTGCAGCATGTCATGCAGAGTCAACTTTCCTGATCCACTATGAATGAATAGAACGGGTTGTAACCAAGTGCATATCTTTGCTATTCAACAGTTTATTTCGGGAAAAACTGTCTATGAATGCTTTCAACCTACCTATTCAATTCACCTAAGGTTAGCATTTTTTTGGCTTTTGGATTTGATGGACTAGTTTAATCCGGGGCTTTTCTTTGGGGATGGTTCCGTGCTACTCAGTATATAACAGGAAGTAGATTCCGTCATCAAACATTCTTGTATGGGTGGGGGGTTCCTGGTATTTTGCTTATTCAGCTGGATCTGAAGAAGAGTTAAGGCTATGCATATTGGTTTGATCGAATGGTAAATTGTTGACAGTTTTTATTTGAGGATTATTCTCATCTTTGTGCCAAGTCTTCTGATCCATTCCTTTACTGAGGGTGGTGACGGAGCATGGGCTTTTGGATGCCATTCTTCTTAGAATTATGGGGTGCGATTCTTCTTGGAATTATGCAATGGATGTGAATGTGATCCTTAATTTTGCTTTCTGCTTTATTTTTGCATTGTTGTAGGCAGTTGTTCTGGTTTTTCAGCTGTCTCCCTATAGAGTTGATTGTAGAAGGACTTGACGCTAATTACTATGTTTTGTTGTTGGTGGTTTTTCAAGATTTGTCTTTTCTTCTTCTGGTTTTTTTGATGTCGTCTTTCAAGAATAGTGGATTTCTGGTGCGTGGAGGCTAGAAAAGCTCTCTCTTGGATGGATGTGAATAAAATTGGGAGATTTTCTTTTCAATATGGTCTTTCTTTGTTCTCTTTGCCTGAAAAAATCACGGGGGCGGTTGGTGATGGCTTCTGTCTGTTGTCTTGATTTTAGGGAAGCTTGTTGCAGGAGTGTTGGTGTGTTTAATACCCAGCTAACCGGATTTGTAACAAGATTTTGGATAAGCTCTCTCTTTCCCTACTCTTATGTTTTTTGGCTGTTTCTTTAAAAATGATTTTCTTTACTTGTTCTCTAATTTACTATATCATTTTGTGTCAAATCTAGGATTTTGGTGATTCAGAGGTGTGGCCAAAACTTAGGTCTCTGTCCTCAGATCAAAGGCTAGTACATTATTATAGAGGGGTTTATCTTCTTACCTATGCTTATCAATTTTTTTTTTTTGCTTGAGCATTTTACAGGTTTTAGTACGTTTTGATGTCTGCATACTATTATAAATATAATCTAATTTTTTTTGTAAATTTTTTCCTTCACAGTCCATCATGATTGTAGAAATGCCCTATGCATCATTTGTTTGGTCAGTAATTGCTTGGAAGTCGTGCATTTCTGACCCTCAAGGAAAAGGTATCGCTGGGATTATCCCAGCGATTAATGGTTGGACACCTTCGACCTGCCCATTCAATTCACATGCACCCATTTTGTTGCTTATCCCATGCCTTTTCTACCTCTGGCGAATGGTTTTCAGGTGCTTAGGATCTTACCAGTTTGGCGATTTTGATCTTCTGAAGTATTTCTTAGTGCTCAAATTCTGCCACTAAACATGTTTTTTTAAGGTAGTTTCTGGTGTTTTGGTGGTTCATCATGATCTGAAGTTTATGCTTGTTATATGAATGGTGTTGGTGTTATGGTAGGTGATCTAAATTTGTAAAAAGTTGGTATTATTGGTTCATTCCATTGTCAGTTCTCATCTTTGTGCCTAATTTCAAATTTTTGTTGGCTTTTTTGTGTTGCTTGCCGAACTCATGGTCAAAGGGAGGTCTGTGCGATGTGTCTCTTTGTGAATAAATTGGATGGGTTTGAACATAATGTAAAATCTGGAGCTTTTATTTGGACCTGCAGGTGGTGTATTTGTTGTTGCAATAGGTGGTGGTGCTAGAGGTGGTGGCTCTGAGTTTCCAGAAGTTTCTCTGTGGTGTTGATTAAGAATTGATCATGAAGGCCTACACTTTCTTGCAGTTTTGCAGTATGTTGAGTACTTTGTGAATGGTACTCTTTTTTTTTTTTTTTTTCTAAAGATTGTCTCTTCTTTTCTGGTTCTTTTGGTGTGGTGGTCTTAGAATGGAGGAGTTCTGCATGGGCAAAAAGAGCTCTCTTCTCTTGGATGGATGGATGTGGTAAATCAGGAGTTCTCTTGTTTGTTCTGTTTGCCTAAAAATCACTGGTGTTTATTGGTAATGGCTTCTCTCTGTTTTCTTCATTTTAGGATAGCTTGGATCAAAGCATTCTTATCATGTTTGCTACCGTGGTATTCTGGGTGAAAAAATTTTGGAGGAGCTCTCTCTTTCCCTACTTGTTTTCTGTTGTTTTCCTTGAAATTGATTGAGAGATCTCTGGATGGTAGATTTGCTGTCTCTTTTCTAATTTCCTATATTACTAGGGCTTCGGTGAAGTTGGTTCAACTTACCTCTCCATTTTCGGATTGAGGGCTAGTAAACTTTTTTGGAGGGAGTTATTTTCTCGCCTATACTAATTTATCTTTTGTGCATGAGGAATATAGGGGTTTTGACACTTTATTTATAATTTTTCTGTTAATCTTTACTTATACCGTCTCCATTATTTGGTCTGGCAGTAATTCCTGCAGAGTTGACTCTCTTGATCCATGAGAAATAGATTGAGGTATAACCAAGAGTGTCTCTGCTTATTGTCAACTTGTTTATTTCTAAACCATCTATGAATTGCCTTCTGTCCATTCAAATTCACCTAAGTTATCGTACCCAATTTTTCTTTTCTTGGCTTTCGTATTTTGATGGATTAGCTTAGTCCAGGACTTTTCTTTGGGGATGGCTCTGCAGTGCCTGGTATCTAACGGGAATTAAATTCTGTCATCTAACATGTCTGTATAGGTAGGGCTCTTTGGTGTCGCTGATTCATCATGGTCTGATGAAGAATGAATGCTACATTTATCAGTTCTGATAATATGGTAGATGATCTACAATTTTTATTTCATCTTTGTGCCAAGTTCAAGTCTCTGTTTGGCTATTCATGTTTTCACTCGCAGAATTCTGCTGAGGGTGGTGACTGACTGGGGGCTTTTGGATGTGTCGATTCTTAACAATTATTGGATGGATGTGAACGTAATCTGTAATCTGGAGTTTTGCTTTCTGTGTCATTGTTGCATTGCTATAGGCAGTTGCATTACTGTTTGCTTCGATCTTTGTGATGTTTCAAGATTTCGTTTCTTCTCTGGTTCTTTTGATGTCGTCTTTCAAGAATAGTGGACTTCTGGCGTGCGGAGGGTAGAAGGCTTTCTTTTGGATGGATGTGAATTAAATCGGGAGTTTTTCTTGCCAACGTGTTTGTTCTCTTTCCTGGAAAATTCACTGGGGGTACTTGGTGATGGTTGCTATCTGCTGTCTTGATTTTAGGGAAGCTTGAACCGGGAGTATTGGCCATGTTTGGTATCCTGCTATTTGGTTTTGTGATGAGATCTTGGATGAGCTTTTCTTTTTCCCTACTCTTTCTTTTTCTATTTTTTTGTTCATTTTCTTGAAAAATGATTTTCTTTCTGTGTGCTTTAATTTATTATATTATTTTGTGTTAGTGTCTAGGATTCCCATGACTTGGAGGTTTGGCGAAGACTTAAGGTCTCTATTGTCAGATCAAAGGCTAGTATATTGTTTTGGAGGGGGGCTGTCTTCTTACCTACTCTTCAGCGTCACGATCTAGCCACATGAAACCTCAGTCTGAACAGTCACCCCTATTGGATTTGCCTTAGATGAGGGCTAGCATTTGTGTGAATGCGAAGTCAGCACAGTAATATGAGGCACGGATCAAAATATGCGCAATGTCAGTCCCACGCAAAAAGATGTGGAAGAATGCTTTGATAGTTGCTGCAGTGAAAACCTGTTGTTTCCCGAGATGTAGAGAAGTATGTGAATTTTGCTTGTAGCATGGTGGCCTTACCATTCCTTTCTGCTTGAGGATGTTACGGGCTTTGGTACTTCTGATGTCTATAATTTAAATTTAATTTAAAATTTTGATGATCCCTTTCTTCTGCAGTCCACTATGTTTATGGAAATACCTTATGCATCAATCATTCTGGCAGTAATCACTTGGAAATCCATGTTCCTGATCCTCATTTAAGAGAGCAGCGATTTGCGTATCACTGCTTAATCCCAACTGTTAATTGTGCTGTGACCTGCCCATTTAATTCACTTGCACCTATTTTGCTTCCCCATTAATGTGCGATTAGCTTAATCCCAGGCACTTTCTTTCTTTGGGGATTGTTTTCTTGTAAGCTATCTAATTCTGCCATTGAACATGTATGTATAGCCGGTTCCTGGTGTTCATCATGATCTGAAAAGAATTAACATTATGCTTGGTATATTAATTAGTTTTGATGGTATGTATATAATCTAAATTTCTGGATGGTTGGGGACTAATGGACAGCTCTGATATTGGTTTCCATCTTGGTGTCGAGTTTTAAGTTGGGTTCTGATGTCCTGGTACTTCCTTGCAGAACTCTATAGTCCTAGCGAGAGGATTGTGAAGACAGAGAGGTCTCTTGGATGATGATGTTATTCAGATATCCACGATACTGTGGTTTGAATCATGGAATCTCTCCATTCCATCCTGTTATTGTGTTTGTCGAAAACATCACATGCATTAGTCAGGCTTTATAATTTGTTTAATTCTGCAGATTGGATTTAGAGTTTGGTCATGGTTTGATTCTTAAGTAACAGGTTCAAGATAAATGTTTTAGGCCTTATGGAATTGGGTAGCACGGTGGGATGATGTTTTTAGCTTTTGATGGATGAATTCTGAATTAGTCATGATGGTCGTTCAGCTATGCTGTTTTCAGCGTTTTTACTATTGAGTTCATGAGTAAGTATTCGAAAGGATAAAGGGTGCATAGAAATATTTGGTTTGTCATGTTCTTCAGGGTCCAGTACAAGTGTGTGGAAAATCCTGACATCAATTAGCGTCATCATCTGTCAAAACACTCTTTGTCGCTATTTGATGTTTTTGCTGTAGACTGACGGGGTGAATTATCAGAATTCGGGGATGCAAAGAAGAACTTTATTGGAGGGATGGGAAAATTTATGGTTCACCATGATCCTGATTGATTTTGCATATGCTGAATGTGATTGTTGCTGGGCTTATTATTGACTTATCTGGTTTCCATTTAGGGAGCTTGAATTCAAGAATCTCTGGTCATTTTGTTACCTTTTGTTACCTGGTATTGTGGTCTACATGATTTCAAAGGAGTTCCTCACTCGTGGTTGTGCCTGGTTTTCTTTGTACAGCACTGTTTTTTTTAAGTTATGGCATTCAATTTCAGGAAGAGCTGGGAGTTGAACTGGGATGAATGTTTTCAAGCCTGAATTTCTGCATTTACTAACCCATTCTGCTTGCATACTACTGATTGCCATGAAATCGAAACAGACATAGAGGTTTCTTATCCTGATCATTTGTAATGGATATGAGTGCAATTGCAGTGTCATTTTGTTTGTCCAGGTTTATTCATGACGGTGTCGTCAATATACTTTGAAGTTTGCAAATTCTGCTTCGATAGCATGAGAGGAGATTTGGTGGTGTCTAGCAAAATTTTGGATATTCTGTAGCAAGCATGCTTATTCCAGTGAATTTGAGATATCTTTACCTCAACCAGTTCTTGAGTTTAATATCCAGAAATTGGGATTTCTATTTCTGTTTCTCCTTTCAAGTCATATAGATTGTTGATGTGGCGCTTCCCAGTGTACCTGGAATTTGATTGACAACTTTGATATTATTTGAATGTGGAAAGAAACTTCTGATAATGGGGTGCGGCCTAAGATGTAACTCAGTATGGATTATGGTCATGGTCAAGTTGGTGGTATATTTCTTGCTTGTATCGTTCTTGGGCTTTTGGTGTGTTGTAACTGGCAAGTCCATTATTATAGAAGAGGGTCAGAAAACCGTAGTCCTCCTCTATCACCATTGAATACTTGCTGATAGCCTTCATTATCTACAATTGAATGGAAGAAAACATTTGGTTATTCTCACTTTGTAAGCAGATGCTGGTTCAGTCAGGTTAGAACAGATGCATTCAATATCTGTTTTGGTAGTCATAGACTTACATACCACTGGTACCGCTACTGGTATTGTTCAGTCATGTAAGGACAAATGCATCCAATATCTGTTTTCATAGTCATCAACTGACACGGGTACTGGTATTGTTTGTGAATTTCATTTCATACTTGAATTTTGGGATCCCCTGGTATTGTTAGTATGCAATTTTAAAGTGCAAGTAACTGAATTTTGTTTTGTTTCCTTTTTTAAAGGAAGAAGTTAGTGGACAATATTTGCTTATGACCTTAACAGACATGGTGTGGCATTAAGAGGTCCAATCTAAGATCTGCAGTAGTTGTATGCATTGCTGTTTTGGGAGGTGGTTAGAACCATTTGTAAATGATTGACAAATTGAGAGGAATCCAAATGCCTTGTTTTCAAGTATTGAAAATCATTAATTTCTTTGAAGTGCGTACGACTTTGAGGTTGATTTCGTTGGATTCTTGAAATGAAAGAGTTCCAGGGCAACTTAGTCATTTGTTGTTGTTGATTTACCTGTGCAGCTTAAGCCCCTTGAGTGTTATAGAATTGTCGCATAATATTTGTTTCACACACTGGTTGATCTCCTATTTGGAAGTTCATAACTGATGGTGATAACTTAGTTGATTTATCGGTTAAGTCCTGCAGTTATTCTAAGGGTGAGATTTGGTATGAAAATAAGTGAAGAAAGTGTGGGGGTAATCGTGGTATATGTTTGGCGAGTCGCTTTGTGATAATAGTGGTAAATTTAAGGTTGTCTAATGGGATTCAAGGCCGTGGACACACACCCACACACACACACCCCCTCCCGGGCCCCTCTTTCTTTCAAAAAAATAAAACCCAATATAAAAAAAGCTTATTATCAGGAAAAGGTGAGATTTGGTATGAAAACAAGTGAAGAAAGTGTGGTAATCGTGGTATATGTTTGGTGAGTCACTTGATTTGTGATATTAGTGGTAAATTTAAGGTTGTCTGATGGGATTCAAGGCCCACACACACACACACAAACCCAATCCCCCCCCCCCCCCCAACAAAAAAAACCCAAAAACTCAAAAAAAAAAAAAAAGAGAGCGTATTATCAAGGAAAGGTGTGCTATTCGTGCGGTTCTTTTGTACTCTGGTATAGATTGCTGCAGATGACCAATGATTATTGATGCATAAGTTTATTTTGCTATTCGTGTTAAAACTGATTAATTGAGATTGCTGTGAGACGTTTGTAGCTTGCCTATTGGTGGGGATAGCTAGGTGATACCCTCGGCCTGTTGGTCTTTTTTGACCGCGCTGCATATGAGTTGGATTTTTCTTTGTTTTGTTGGAGATGCATCTGCGGCAGCACTTTCTTGTCTGTGGTTTTTGATTGCGGCTTGCTTGTATCCTTATGTTGTTTTGTTTGGTAGGATGCTTGTAATTCTGCCTGTCACATCAGACAGCCGGTCCCAAGCCCGGCAAAAAGAGGAGGGAAAGCATGATCTTATGTGAGATAGGTCATTACTAAATATTCATTACTATGGTTCTTCCAAGTCTTACTAATAGATTACAATGTCTTGCTGTTGTGTGATCTGGGAAATACTTGCTGATGTTCTCTCCTTGGAAGGATGTATTTTCCTCCTCTCTTCATTTGGTGGATTTGTGAATGGCTGGGGCTCCATTCATACGTACAATTTCTGCCTTTTTAGAGTTGGTGATCAGTACAGAATGTTTCAATGGCTTTGTTTTATCGGTCCGTTATCTTGTTAGATGGGTTATTTTTGAAAGGCTTAGGCGAGGCAAGAACTTGAAGCAATGGCTTGTGTTGTTTTCGTTGGGGGAAGTGAAAACCATTTTTAACTCCAAAGCCTGTATGGTGACATATAGTTTAGTTTCTAATGCAAATTACTATTTGTTTTTAGTCGAAACAATTTCTTCTTGGATGGTTCTTGAAGATCTATGTGGATGCGAATGCCTTTTTAAACATCTTATCTTCCATTCATGCTTTTATCTGGTCGTGTAAAGATGTTGGATCCCGTCTAATTTCTACAGAACGACCCCAAAAGAAAGTGGACGAATGTTGTACTAATGCAAATTACTATCTGGTTAGCAGACAAAATATATGATATGCCAGTCATCAAGTTGAAGACAATGCAGGTGGTTCATTTTTTCTGTTCTTTTATTTGAGAATATTTCAAACAAAATCCCTAACCAGAGAAATATTTGGTGTAAATTATTTAGGGAGTTTTTAAATTATTTTAGTTATATACTTTTAGCCCATGATATTTTATGTATCGGATTGGCTCTTCACAATAGAGAGCCTCAAATTTAACGTTTGAAATGGATCAATGAAGTAAAATTGGACCCACTTGATTTTGAGGAATCAAATTCAAATTTGAAATATATTATTGATCAAAATTTGACAATCGAAGTGGTCTAAACTTAATAGTTTTTTCTTATTTCATCTTGATGCGATTACTCAGGGGCACAAAGGTGCATGTAATGTCCAACTATTGTTGGGAGGTGAGAAAAATTTATGCACAATCACTTGAAAATTGAAATTTGTCGTCAAGTTTTGTTGTGCTCTATTTTTTTATTTTTTTGGTTAGAATGAGTCTTGGTGGTTATAGGATGAAATAAAACAAAGGAAAAGATTGGCCAACAGTCTTTTTCCTGGTTTCATGACATCATAATAGTTGTAGGCACTTAAATGTTGCATTATTCTTTTTTAGACACAAAATAAAATTCATTGCTAAACCTTCAATTACAACGTTCTGGTTGCATGTGCCAGATTATGGGCTTTCATTACTAAGGATCTTGCAACCTTAACCACCTGGATTACAGGGAAAGACTTGCACATATATAAGATGTCTTCTATTATAGAGTGAATATGTGAAGGACAATTCTCTGGTTTAGCTGGAGAATGAAGTAGCAGGAGAGAATCAGCTCTGACTTGAGCAGAATGGCAGGGGATGGTGCAAAGATGTTTAAGAGCCCGCAAACATGCTAGAACCTCAGTCTGCAAAGCTGTCAAAGCGTGAATTTGGATGGAATGCTGAAAGATCAATTTGCCAGTGTTATCTTCAACAACCCATGCTATGGCTGCATTATGCGTATGATCGCTTACTTGAAAGATTGCATTATTCGAATCTTAGGCAGCTCATGCTTTTCTTGTGTATGCCATTTTGCTCTTTTTCTTTTTTTATTATTTTTGTTTTTGTATTTGACTTATTTCGGAAGTTGTTTATTTGTTCGCATAATTTTACCAACATTGTGGTAGTGTCCTAATTTTTCATTTACAGGAACGCTACTATTGTCACACAAGATTTGTAGAAATCAGAGGTTTAGTATTACTAACAAAAGTATCCGATTGTTTAATTTCCTTCTCCTAGATTTTTTTGATGTGAGATAATATTTAAAGATAGTTTGTCTTCCATATTTTTTTGGGCATGCATACAGTTGCAAATCTGAAGTATTACACATTTTGGAGATATTTCTGAAATCTTTGAAAACGACTTCACTTTCTTAGTTTCGAATTTTTGTATGATAGGAAGGAGGATTGTCCGTTTACTCTTGTATCTTCATCTGTTGAATCTAATAAATGGTATTGAAAAATATTTAGATATTAAATAAAATTGTTAAAGCAATTGTGGTTGGTACAACCAAGCTCTATAATTACGGTCAATTTCTTAAGAAAGACCTCAGAAAGAAAAAAAAAATCTTAAAGACGATATAGTGCTTACGAATGAAATCTTTGAAAACAATTTTACTTTCTTAGGTTTGAATTTTTGAATGATAGGTCTCTTTTAATAATTATTGTTAATTAATCTAACATTATACCTAAAAAAAAGAATTTCTAAAATGATAGGAAGGAAAATTGTCCTTTTACTCCCATATCTTCATATGTTGAATCTTTTTTATTTCTTTTCCATATAATTAATGGTGTTGAAAAATATTGATATCAAACAAAATTGTTAAAACAATTGTGTTTGGTACAACCAAATTCTATGATTATTTTCGAGTTCTTAAGAAACAACTCAGAAAGGAAGAAAAAAATTCCAAAACCAGCAGGTTCATAAAAAATTGTTGGGTTTAGCAAGTTACCGGTTCGACCGTTCGGATCAAACGGTTCAAAGCAAGTTATCTGCAATTTCGATCCAATTATTAAATCAGTCTGGTTTCATGACAGATCCACCAGTTTGATCGGTTCAACCATCGGGTCGGACTGGATTTAATAACTATGACATAAAATGAAAGGATGTGTTTTGGTGAGGGTTCTGTAATGAAGGAATTTATCGGGAATTAAATTTTTTGTATCATGATTTTAAGAGTAATATTATCATATTTGAAAATTCACTAAAAGCTGCTGTATTTTCATTCATTTTCTGCCCAACTTTGGGTGGAAAGTTTTCAAAGAGATGGAGAGAAGTCAAATCTTTCCAAGTATTTTCTTTTCGCTCTCATTTTTACTCAAAACCTTTTCTTTCTATTTATTTCCTTCCTCCCAAACTAGCGGTAAAGGTACCCCTTCAGTTTTACATATTTCATAGTCTTTGTTCCTCGATCCAACTCTGAAGGTACCCAGAACTACAAGGATACAAGACTGGATTTTAAGTGTATCGTAATTCTAAAGTCGCTTAGCTTTTCACAGTTTCATGTCCTAAATCTAGTTCCGTCTATGACGGGAGGGAATCTACATATACTTGTCAATGTATTTATAATAGAATCACAAAATCAACTAACTAGCAAGACAGTATATTTTGCCAACATATGAATGGAGTTTGGTCTTGATATAGTTGGATGTACTGTAAATTAAAAAAAAATTAATAAGCAAACACGTTGTTTTAATGTATTCTGATGCCCTGGTAACAGGACTAAAAATCCTTGTGCAAACAATTTGAGCATTTTGACGGCTAATTCCTTAGATTATTCCGGAAAAAAAAATGTTGGCCAAACGTTGCTTTGACAAATGTATATTCTCATACTATATCTGCCGTACTGACTAAGTACGCCAGGGACCCGGCCAAGTAAGCACGGCAGCCACTAATGGCTGATAGCAACATTCGGACTAGGCTACGGAGTTGAGGCTACCTAATGTGCGTTTCAATAGATGAGTATTCTAGCTTAGTGATGATTGAGGTGTAAATATTTGTGTAATACTAATAGTGATAGCTGTTGGCGTAGTTGGAATGAGTACATTCCTTTGTATACACTTCCATTGCTGATCAATAAACATTCAATGTCACTTTAAAAAAAAAAAAACTTGGCAAATATAAAATTATATAGATTAATCTTTTATACACTAACAGTATATAGATTATCACTATTGGATGCATGACATCTTATATGAATTTAAATTTAAAATTCAAATTTTACTCATGTGTCATACATTCAATCGTGATAGTGTATATACTATCAGTGTATATAAGATTTACTCAAATTATATGTTTACAAGTTGAATCCATGTCACACTTTTTTTCTCTTTCTTGGATTTATTTACTTTTCTTAATTAATCTTATATTTCTAAAAATATAACACATGAAATATATTTTAACAAATGTCCAATGAACACCCATTAGAGAGATCCTTTGCAATGATATGTTTAAAATGAGTGGGTAATCAAAATTATACCCAATTTAATGATATTTAACCGCTAAATTTAAGGAACGAGCTTATGTTGGCGTTTAAAAAACGATATGTAAGGTTATGATTGAATTTAAAATTCACCTACGGAGTGCTTCCTTATTTATAGAAGTTGCACATTAGCTTTCATCATGGGTGAAGAGAGGAAATGTCTGATAACTTTTAAAATAGTAACTTTATATCCATTACAAAATCAAATACATAAAATTTGGTCCTAATTGAGGATTTCGGTCACTTTCTATCCTAAATCCATCACATGATCCGCATATGATCATTTTTTTGGAGCAAAAAGATTAGATCCTATTTATAGACAAATAAATGATCCGATCCATATTAATTTTTACTCCTGAAAAAGTACTACATTATAAACAAATCATATTTGTTTTTCACTAAAAAAAGTGAGATCTAAACTTTTCGTACATAAAAATTGTTTGCATATGGGTCATATAGTGATTTCATGGTAAAAAGTGGTTGCAAATTTAGATTGGGATCAAATTTTTTGAACTAAATTTTGTAATGTATGTAAACTCAATATTTTAAAAATGAGGGATGAAAAAATTTATTTAACAAAATATAAGGGACGTTTTTAACAATTTTTTCTTAAATAACTATAAGGGTAATATACTTACAAGGAGACAATAAGTATACTTTTCCAACTTGTAATAGAAATTTTGTTACAAAGGAATGATCAGCAACGGAAGTGTATACAAAGGAATGTACTCATTCCAACTACGCCAACAGCCATCACTATTAGTATTACACAAATATTAACACCTCAATCATCAGTAAGTTAGAATACTCAGTATTGAATTGAAAAGGGATGTACAATCGGGCACTAAATAGATAAACATACTGAGTCTAAACACGAGAATAGTTTAGCGTTTATATGACATAATCACCTAAGATTTTAAAAGGTGCAATTAAAACTTGTGATGTGAGATTTAATTGGATACAATTTAGATGTATCTAAATATTTTTGTGTGCTACGTTCTTGGCATGTTGAGAAAATAACTGGATAATTAATTTAAATTCTGGATCAAAATTTGAAATCCTAGTCTTTTACCAATTGTTTTCTCAACTTTATTTTATTTGACTTGATTATTGATTTTATTTCTTAATTAGAAATTAAAATCCTTTCAATTTCAAATTTATTATTTTTGACAATAATTAAAATAGAAAAATTAACTCATCCCTGCGGGTTCAACCGCAAGAATATTCCAAGTGATTTATTAGTACAAATTGACTTTGTATACTTGCAAAATTTGTCGATTATCGGTGGTAGTGATAAGAAACTTTTAACAAATTTAAAAAATATCTCAATAAAATTTTAAATTTTAAAAAAAGACTCTAAAATACATATCCAAAAACACCTAATTCAAGTGGACTATTTACAATTAAAAGTTTTTCAAATACAATACTACAATAAAGTTTTTGAAAAACATCACTCAAAACATTTAATCCATAAGGACCCTAGATTTTTATTGTCAGTCCTATTTGGTCTAAACTTTAAAAGTGCCCGTCATTGGAATATATGAGATGTTTGTTTGGTAATGAAACGTATAATTTGTTTACAGCAAATGAATCCGATGGTCCATAAATTTTTACTGTTAATCCAATTTGATCTCAACTTTTGAAAGTGTCATAAGGTTTTTAAATTTTCCTTTCGGTTTTAATCCTTTTGGGCAAATATAAGAAATCTATTGATCAGAAAAGTAAAGTACACACAGAGGTTAGGCACCGCTAATAAAAGTCTTAAACACAGACAATTATTGACTAATGAATGCTAGAGGGACAAAAACAGGTTTGCTCTTTTTCCCACTCAACGCAACTTCCCAATTTTCTTTGTTCCAGGAATATTACGCAAAGAGTACTTTTCCATTTTTGGGGTACTTTAAGTATCATACACATGTATATGCAGCTGGAGTCTTGTAGGTTTGGTGTGTGAGAACATGAAAGGAAGTTTTGTCCTATGTTGGTGAGAACTTGCCTAATATTCTTTGGAAAAATTTTGGACACGAGACCAGAAGTCTTAAACTAAAAAGGCGGTGCAAGCTTGAACTAATTCATAAATGACGTTCATAGTTCATGCCAACAAAAAAGTATTTTCATATTTTCTGAAATATTTTAACTGTATAGTGCCCAATCGCTCAATTTTTTTATCGACACAATAAATTCTATTCTACACCTACTTCTACTTCATGTCAAGAAAAGAAAATCTAAAGAGGTCAAAGGAAAATCCGATGAACTACCACTAATTCAGATAGATGCCTCGTATTCGTTGACAAAATTTTCAAACAAACCTAAATATTAGAATGAATGTCAAGAGATTTAATCCTTGACTTATGTTCCAGTAAAGTTTTAAAACTTGGTAGCCAAAGAGTAGGTTCAATGAGGGATTCATTAGTTCTCCCGTTACCACATGTCAGTATAGACCTCGGGACCAAATGGGCCACTTATCATTGGGCGGCCATATAAGCCACAAGGTTTTCGGGAAAAATATCGTGCTGCTAGTTGACAGATGTACATTTTGTGCTGCTAGTTGAAGTCCCTGTGTCTATTATTATTTTTTATCATCGTCATTTTATTTATATTACTAGTATGGTTCTGGCCGTGCTACGCAGCGGCCCACCCACTGACATGATCAAAAAAAGTCTGTAACAATGAGGATAATTTGCTAAGGTTCAAGAAGTAAATAATATGCAAATGAAAACCATACATTACATAAATAAGTCATTCATGTCTTAGTAGAATACATATTTGAGTGCTTCATGGCCTATTGAGTTACAACAACTATTAATAGTCATATTAGGATCCATTACTTTTTAAGTCAAAAGAATAATGGATTATAATATAATTCAAAACACATTGTCTAAGCAATGAAGTCAGGCACCAAGGCAATGAACAAAAGATTTAACAAAAGTCCATAATGAGGGCATATCAGTCTTGCTTAGGCTTAGCTTTCTTTGCTGGGCTGTCTTTGATATTGCCAGCTTCTGTTGCACGTTTAGGAGGAGTGTCTGTCAGGAAAGCTTCATTTTGAGATGGACTTTCTGGAAACTCAAGGCTTCTTTTTGCACGTACAGAAAATGAAGACCATGAGGAGAACAGCAAGCAGACCTGGATGTATTGGAAGAAAGTAAGGAAGAAACCACAGTTCTGGGGGTAAAGGATTGTTGCCACTCCAGTCATAAGCCCCAAGTACCTAAATTAGAAAGATAAAAACACCTTACCACCAAACACTTCAACTAACTATTTTTAGTAATTCAATATACTTGTCTCGTGTTCAATTAGCCAATTGGTGAAAACATATAAGTAATTCTAGTGAATTTTGTCCAAAAAGTGAGATTACTTATATGTTTTCAACTAACTATTTTTAGTAATTCAATATACTTGTCTCGTGTTCAATTAGCCAATTGGTGAAAACATATAAGTAATTCTAGTGAATTTTGTCCAAAAAGTGAGATTACTTCGAAATTCTTTTTCATATTATTCCTAAAAAATTCATTTTAATAAACTTTTTATCTTTTTAAACAAATATCGTGTCACAAAAACTGTGCTAATGAAAGACTTATGTCATTGAATACCAAAAACGTGGACTACCACATGCACACTTCTTGCTAATTTTAAAGTCAAAATTCAAGTTGTATACCCCTGAAGAATATGATAAAATTGTCTGTGCTGAGATACCAAATAAAGAGAAAAATGAACATCTATATAATTTGGTCATTAAACATATGCTTCATGGACCATGTGGTTCACTTGATCCAACAAGTGTATGCATGAGAAAAAATGGAACTTGCAAGCACTACCTTAATAACCCAAACTATAATAACACTAAATTATCTAATTTTTCAATACATAAACAGCTAACAACATCATGCAGCATTTGAAATTAAAAAAGAGGGAAAAATAAACATAAGCTAATCCGAAAAATAACCATCATAGCATAACATCAAACACATGGAGGTCGTTAATTAACGGAAGGCAATAGACAGATGCAACAACAATGAAATTTAAAAATTGCAGTTCAAAATAGAAGGAGAGAAAATATAAACATACCTATATTTTCTTTGCTTGGCTGAAGGTTGGCAAAAGTCGGGCAACATTTGAAATCAATAAAAACAAAGAAAAAAAGTAAACATAAGTTAATCGATAAATTACCATCATAATCACTCTTTTATGCATAATATGAAACACATGACAGTGTCTAATTAACGGAAGTCAATGATAAACAGGAGGGAAGAACATTCAAACTAAAAAACTTGCAACTCAAAAATAGGAAGAGAGAAAATAGAAACATACCTAGATTTTGTTTGCTCCTCTTCTGAATACCGGCAAAAGTGGGAAACAAAGGTATATATAAGGCTGGAAATAGTAAGTTCTCAAAGCTGTACATGGATGATAACTCGGTACAGTAGCCATACCTAAAATGAGCTGTTTTTTGGGAGAAAAGAAGAATTCACGTGGATGAGGAGGATTTTTTGGAAGTGAATCGAAAGGAAGTACAATTAGTTGCTGGAGCAATTGGCAGAAAACTGAAAATTTTGCAGGCTCGCAGATTTTGGGGAAAAGAAATTTCAGTGACCTAATTTTTGGGGTAAAACAAAAATTCACGTGCGTGCGGAGGAATTTGTGGATTGCAATCAAAAGGAAGGACGATTAGTCGTTGAAGGAATTGGTTGAAAATTGAAGATTTTGCAGGCTCATATAGCTGGCTACTAATCGGCGGAAAGGAAGAGGCTACGCGACGCAAAGAAAGAGGAAGGAAAGTATGCTTAAATGAAGAAGAACTTCACTGACTAATAAGACCTTAATGGTGTTGACTAACCTACATTATCAGCATCAGTCATACTAACGGCAATAACACAGGAACATTAGTTCTAACGGGTATGACTCCGTTAATTTATATTATAATTAGGAATATTTAATAAATATAATATAATCCAAAACACCCCATGTGATAAAAGGACATCCAAATAGTCTACAACTATTTGCATTTGACCAGAGAAATATAATAGGAATAATTTCAAATAGACAAAAATAACCCTAAATAGTTAGCAACTATTTGAAGAGCTAGTTTTCATAAAAGGATTCAATTGACCTTTCTCACCAATTAAAAACCAAACAAAAGAATCAAATGAAAATAATTAAACTATTTTTACCAATTAGCCCCTAAATAGTAAGGAACTATTAGGCCTTTGAACTTGAATACCAAGGTTCAAATAGACATTTCACTCTCTTTAATGTCCAAAATAAAGAAATGAAATTTGTTTTCTCAAATGAGACCTTGACACTTGGCATCAATGGAGAACTTGAGTTGTTCTCTTATCTAGTTGGTAGATATTATATTATATTATTTTAATTTATCTAAAGAAAGGTCTAACTAAATTTACGGAAGACTGATGAGAACGGAATCATCATCGAACCAAATGAATATACTATCCATTCATATGAATTTTTTTAGAAAATCACATATTATAATAATTAATGAGAGACAAGATTTTTGAACTCTTGATCTCTCACTCTATCAGAATTCTGTTAAAGTGATTTGTCAAGAACAAGTGATAGTTTGCGTATGCATTTTAGCAACCTTTTATCATGAAAGTATCAAAATTTGAAACTAGATGGTAATCTTTTGTACAAAAGTTTATATGAAACTACTAACATTTGCCAAGTAATTGGTCCAAGAAAGACAAATTTTTGCAGTTCATGTCCGCTCATCTAGCTCAGTGTCTGAGTAAGCAATGACAGGATTAATAGCCTCAGTCATAAACTGAGTAAGCAAGCAATGCATTTACATTTTGATGAGAAAGTCTTTGATCCTCAGTGTTTTAGTATACTTTTGTGAAGAAAAACTTGAGCCCTTGCTCACACAGTGTAATTTCTCTATTAGTAGAAATAAAAATTTCTATCGTTTCAGGAAAAAAAAAATGTCCGCCCATCTTGCTAATTCAACAAAATCGACAAATCAATTCAACAACCTCGACGCGAAGCTGATTTATCAAAACCTCTCAACAAATCAAACAAAGCTATCTACAAATCAAATGAAAGGAGTGAAGTCAAATTAAAACAAAATTTGAAATGAACCTGCATATGAGCCGCCGACATTGAGGGTTTCTAATCTTGGCTTCCAGCGCAACGTTGGAGTCCAAAAGGGCAAGGACACAACTACTACCATTATGCATTGATGATAAGGTCAATTTTGTAAAACGAATTTCCTCGAACCTTGGTGGTGGGCACCAGCCAAAGGCTGGCCGTTGGGCTGGTGCTCAAGTTTCTGTCTTTATTAGGCGTCTTTTGGTCAACATTGTCTGCTACTAGTTGAAGTTATGGTTCATTACTCATTTAGCTCAGTGTCAAAGTTCAGACAACCACACTGATTGTGTTAGTAGCTGCTGCTGCTTCTGTGTCCTAGATTATGAAGTTAATTCAATGCTAGTGCAAGGATCTGCGATCATGGAGCATATGAGTTGAGCCCGAAAGTCTTTCACTTAGTATAAGAAGACAATAAGATTAAGGGGCATCATCACACACATATATATATTTTAATCAGTATTTTGACCTGTTTGATTTTTCGTGTTGCCTAAACCATTTTCTGCAATGGCTTCTGCATCCTTTCGTCTCAGTTTGTTTATATCTATGTTCTCAGTTTGTGTTTTGGCTCAAAATGATGGCAGTTTGGCTGTGGGTAGCACTCTAACTGCAAAAGAAGCATCCAGCTCGTGGCTCTCACCTTCGGGTGATTTTGCGTTTGGATTTCTTCATCTTCAAGAAAATGATAGGTTCTTGCTCTCTATATGGTATGACAAGATACCAGACAAAACTGTAGCCTGGTATGTGGATTCTCCAAGCAATCCGGTTCCACGAGGATCCTCTGTGGTGCTCGATGCCCAAACAGGTTTGGTGCTACGTGACCCTGGAGGGGTAACACTCTGGAGAACTGACGGCTTTTCTGGTGCAGTTAATCATGGTTTTATGAATGATACAGGCAATTTTATCCTTAAGGATATAAATTACACCTGGATATGGGAAAGTTTTGGATTTGCGAGTGATACAATATTGCCATTGCAAGAGCTGGTTTATGGAAGCGTTCTTAATTCCAGACAATCAGAAAGTAACTTCACGCGAGGAAGATTTTATCTGCGCTTTCTTGATGACGGGAATTTGGTTCTTCGGACAAATAGTTTGCCAAGTTCGGGTAATGATACTGAATATTACAACAGCCACACTTCTGATCCTAAAAATTCATCAGATCCTGTTTACCGAGTTATCTTTAACAGCACGGGGTCTTTGTATATGTTGAAAAAGAGCAACCAAACAATACAACTTAGTCCGCTCTCTGTACGCTCAGCCTCTGAATATTATTACAGGGCAAAACTAGATTTTGATGGAGTGTTCACTTATTATTCCCATCCTAGGAATTTCACTGGCAACTCAACCTGGACCGTCCTTTGGGCCGTGCCAGAAGATATATGTTCTGACTTGGATGGAGTTCCAGGCGGTGGGGCTTGTGGCAGCAACAGCATTTGCAGCCTTGTTGATAGAAAACCAGTTTGTGAGTGTCCAAAAGGGTATACACTGCTTGATCCATATGATAAGTATGGTAGCTGCATGCCAAATTTTAATCAAAGCTGTGGTGAAGTCGAGAAGCTCTCCGCAGAGGATCTATATGATACATGGGTGGCCAGTGACCTTTACTGGCCAAAATCTGACTACGAGGAAATAAGTCCATCTACTGAAACAGGTTGCAGAAAAGCATGCTTGGAGGATTGTTTATGTGCTGTTGCAATTTCGAGAAACAATAGCTGTTGGAAGAAGAAGCTGCCCCTCTCTAATGGGAGGATAGCCACAAACCTCAGTTCCAAAGTTTTCCTTAAGTATAGCAAAATTGATGTTGCTCCACAAAATCCATGTCTAGGAGGACCGAAGTCGAAGGACCGAGAAACTCTGGTACTTGTGGAGTCTGTGTTTCTTGGCAGCTCTTTGTTCCTTAACATCCTATTTATTGGAGCCGCTTGTTTTGGCTTTCAAGTCATCTATCAAAAGAGGAAGTCCAATTTTCATCTACATAACGAGGCTGTGGAAACAAATTTGCGTATTTTCTCATACAAAGAACTTGCAAAAGCTACAAATCATTTTGAGGAAGAATTGGGGAGGGGATCATTTGGAATTGTTTACAAAGGTGAGACAAACGTGAGTTTGACCAACAAGATTAATGTTGCAGTGAAGATGTTAGATAGAGTGGCTCGAGATGCAGAGAAGGAATTTCTTGCTGAAGTAAATTCAATTGGTCAGACAAACCACAAGCATTTGGTCCGCCTACTTGGAGCCTGTTATGAAAATCAGCACCGGTTGTTGGTGTACGAGTATATGCCGAATGGCACACTTGCAAGCCTCCTGTTCGGTGATACAATACCGAGCTGGAAACTAAGGACCCAAATTGCAACAGGGATTGCAAGGGGACTCGTATACCTACACGAAGAATGCAGTTCTCCGATGATCCACTGCGACATAAAGCCTCAGAACATACTCCTTGACGATTACTACAATGCTCGAATTTCTGACTTTGGATTGGCAAAACTTTTGCAGATTAATCAGAGTAGAACACTCACAAATATCAGAGGAACGAGGGGATATGTTGCTCCTGAATGGTTCAGGAACACTCAGATCACTTCTAAGGTTGATGTTTATAGCTTTGGTGTCCTGTTATTAGAGATCATATGTTGCCGAAGACATGTTGAGGATGTTGAGGTTGGCGAAGGAGGAAATTCAATCTTAACTGATTGGGTTTGGGACTGCTTCCAAGAAGGAAGGTTAGATGCTTTGGTAGAAAATGACTTTGAGGTTCTTGAGGATAGGAAGAAGCTACAAAAGTTTGTGATGATCGGTATTTGGTGCATCCAAGAAGACCCATCTCTCAGGCCTACAATGAGAAAGGTGAGCCATATGCTTGAAGGGATTGTGGAAGTTGTGGTGCCCCCTTGTCCCTCTCATTTCTTCTCTACTATCTGATACAATAGGTTCACTGATTATCTTTGCCCTGGATTGTCTATCTTTTTAAGCATTTATCTACTCTTTCATTGACAACTTGTATTAAATTTCACTGACGAGAGATCTTGTATTTTTTCCTAGAGCAATTTTCTGGATTGTCTTAGTTTTTTTGCATTTATCTACTCTTTCATTGATATGAAATGAATGTTTAACGTTTTAGCCGTTTTACCTGTAAATTATTGTCCAGTTAGAAGCCAAATACAACATTTCTTATTTTGAATATGCAGCTTCCCATATTTTTTTTTCCAAGTTCAGTAGTTTGCCCTACGATATCTGTTTTAAAATCCGTTTTGTTAAGTCCACTTGCTATCAAAGGGGAAAAAAAATGCAGTTCTAGTGTTTAATGTATAGCCCTGTATGGTTATTTTCAGTTAACTGAATTTCATCAATGTTTGAGAAAATCAGTCAATTGTCCTAAATTTGTTTCAAATTAGAAACATCGAGGACCAAATTTGGTTTTTCAAAACTTTAAGTACTAAATTTACACCAGACATCAAACATTAGGGACTAGATTTATTTTTGAGGAAAGTTTAAAAACTGAAATTGCACAAGTATCAAAAATTGAAGGACAAAATTGCTTTTCTTTCTGCTATCAAAATCACCTAAGACGCAGCACTAAAACCGTGCAATGACCACTTGTGAATATGTGTAGATTTATTTGTTGTTTTCTCACCAAGAATGGAGTTCTTCATTTC
The DNA here is from genome assembly GCF_036785885.1 of Coffea arabica. Classification (NCBI taxonomy): domain Eukaryota; kingdom Viridiplantae; phylum Streptophyta; class Magnoliopsida; order Gentianales; family Rubiaceae; genus Coffea; species Coffea arabica. Next base: position 8,973,891 of record NC_092311.1, read on the forward strand.
ATGAAACTGTAAGATTATGAGAACGGACATGATTACATTATGAGAACCGACAATAAGCATATCTTACATCATACATGTCTGCCATCAATTCATCAAACTAAACTAGTTTAGACTATTTTTGATTGTGAATTTTTGTAGAAAAAAATTTTTAATAATTTTTTTATCTCAAAAATATCATATCATTATAAAATATTTTAAATTTCAAGCACCTCGAAAACTCCCTCGCATTACACCTATAGGGGAACATGGAGATCCCTCTAATCAGTACGAAGGTACAGCTGACATAAATGGAAAAAGCACATGTATATGGGACACTTTCCTTATTGATAACCATCCTGGTATCTTCCCCTTGCCGGTTTTTAAGGTTTTTTCTGGGGGTTAGATTTCTAAAAGTCGAATTTTTAACTTCTGTTAGAAAAGGTCCTTTCTTTAGTCAAAGTTTCAAATTCATTTATTGATGGACTAGCATAGATAAATGTCAAAAAGTTATCCACAATTTTGGACGTTTATTCTCCACAAAAATAAATGTCAATTTATTAGTGGACCACTAAACGCGTTAATGCAGCGCAGGAAGTTCTGACTTCAATGACAAGTCGTCGAATTTTTTTTTTTTTAACACAAGTTATTTACAAAAAAAAACCATTTTTGGTTACGGAAAAGTGTAAACTTATTTAGTTTCTAACATTTGTTATGCAGTTCATAATTCGACTTTCTATTGATCGTTTTCATTTTCTCTTCAAACTCTTACTTTTTCGCCTTTGACCAAAATTTCACTATTTTTGTCCATAGCATTTATACCAACTCTCCAGATGAGAATTTATTATCATATTATCCTTACTATGTGCACAAGTGATTCAAGAACTTGTCTAGTAGACTAGTAGTGATGATAATAAAGTTTTAATATTAATGCTAGAATTCTCCTTTTCTTTTTTTATTTTATCAGATTGTAACTTATATAACAAAGATATTTTCATGAATTCTCATAGAAATTTGGGAACATATTTGTCATATATGTAATTGAATTGACTTTCCATTTCATCTTAAAACCTCTAACTATAGCTACTTGAAACGTAAGGGACCATATCAACCAAAACTTCAAATATTATGGACTGAAAATGTAAAGTCAAAATTTTTTAGTAACACCAATTTGATTTTGGCCATTAGCTATTGCGATTTTTCATTAATTGTCCTAAATTTTTCCAAAATAAAAAATTTTTTGGGCCAAATTTGTTTTGGCTAAAATATTAGAGAGCGATTTGGCACATAGACCAAATATTGGGGATCAAAACAACAATTCTTCCTAAGTTTCTTATTGTTCTACTTTAACCATTCACAATTACAATATTTCCGTAAATGTTATGTTGTGTTTCTTATCGAAGTTTTTCAATGTCTTCCTTCCTTAAATATAAATCTTGTCTTGCTAAAATTCTTATATCATTTTCCTAAAAGATTTAGGACTGCAATGGCCACTTGTTTATAATTTTCTTTTCTGAGAAAATTTCCATTTATTTTTCTTTAAATTCCAAAAATGTTTTTCATAAAAGCACGCTAATAGTCACTAAAGTTTCACTTACCCCACTATATTATTATTATTTTTATCTAAAAACTAACAAAAAATGACCCTCAAATGTGTTGTGCCAATTACATGCTTAAATTCCTTCACTTTTGACTAGGGGAGAAGAGACAAAATGACCCAATCGAACACTTCCAAGAGTTTAGTGGATTAATTAGCATAAAGTAGAGTACAGTAAGTTAGATGAGACATCATAGAAGTTTGGTAACTCGCGATGCACTTTACCCTCTGTCGAATGACCAACTCAATTATTTCCTTTTCTTATTTTTTTTTCACATCTTTAAAATTCATGTTATTAAACTAACAACTATCCACACAAAATATATTTTCTGGTAAAGCACGGGGAAGAAAATGTACTTATTCGATTACTTTGTGGACAAAAAACTAAAAGTTAGAAACTATTAGGTTAATGCATATTCACCAGTTAATTCATATGTGGACTAGGTCAAGTTTTGAAGCTAATAAATCGCTTTTCAATTTGGCTGATAGAGAAGCCGACCATATTGGTTTGGATGGTTTTGTTACAATTAGGGAACCTCGGAAATCGACATGAAGGGTTTATAATTCATTGGTTTAAGTGGTTAACCTTTCGTGCATTGACAATGTCAATGCATGGGTTTTTGGGAAGAGTTGTTCGAAAGCATTCTTTCTAAGGCGTATTATTATCAAATCTGTTGTCTATATCTTGTTTTCTAACCATGACCTAGCACTTTGACCAACGCGTAGTATGGGCCTAAATCTTGAATCACAAATGCAATAATTTTTTATGAAAAAAATCTTAGAAGAGTGTTATTTTAGCGTTGATTTCTAACAAAAATGCTAATATCAAATAAGAAGTTAAGAGAAAGAGAAAAATTTAAGAGAATTTGTTGTTTTATTCTCAATATTAGGTAATTTAGCACCCTAATTTATATTTTCAAGGAAAAACAAGACAGTCAATTATTATGGCATTATGGAACTCTTACTTTTTGGTATTAGAAATAAAGTCTGAATATGTAAATCAATAATTATTGTTGCATGTAAGGTAGGGAATTAAGCCACAAATTTGTAATAAGTAGGAAACATAAACAATAAATCAATAAACATGGTACAGCAGCCAACAAAATTATATTCACATCAAACACCCAATATAACATTTGGAATAGAAATAATATAGACCTTAGTGGCGGTCTTGTATGTTTTTTTAAACTATTTTTGGTAACAACTATTGATTTTTCGTACTTTGTCGAATTTAAATTGGGAAACCTTGGGCAATCGATGAGTTCAACAAATATGTCTATGAATATTATCTAGGGTTTATCTATCGAGCGCCTAGTATAGAGTTCAAATATAATATTTTGGAAAAGTAAAAGTTAAATAGGAATAGTGTATAAATGTAAGGTATGATAATTATTAGTGTGTATATTCACATAACATGTTAGGAGTGATTTATGTGCAGTTACGAGTGCCCACTAAATATCTGCCCCAAAAACCCTATTATCTATGCTAGAAATTTTTCTATTGTATAAATTTAGCCAGGCAGGTTGCAAAACAATTATAAAGGAGACTTTTTCAGTGTACTTAGAATTAGGGGTGGGCGCGGGTCGGGTACCCGCCCCATTCACTATTTGACTGATCCGACCCGCACCTTGCGGGTCAGCCATTTTCTGACCTTTACCCGCCCCGCATATCAGCGGGTACCCGATTATAGGGTACCCGCTGAGATAGGGTCGGGTCAGCGGGTATCTGCTCCGCCTCATTTATCATTAATTTTTTTAAAAAAAAATGATTTATACCAATTTAATTTTATATTTTACACATTCATCTAAAATTTAATAAATTTTTTTTCTAAAAAAAGATTTCCCACTAAGAAACAAGCATGTGAAGAGAATATAAGATAAAGGAAAAAAATTAAAAGAATTCAAAATCAACAAAAGTTTGAAATGAGGAGCACAATTTTTAATATATATGTTCCACATTAATTAAACTTTTTTCTATAAAATATAAGATCATGGCCTCTACAAATGAATCTTGTAAATAAACTATAGTCTCTCATATTTGTAATGCAATTTATTCAATAAAATTACTTATTTAGTTTTAACTTATTATTTTATAGTGCGTGTATAAAAATAAAAATAAAAATAATAAAAAATATATATATATATGCGGGGCGGATTGGGTACCCGCAGATTTTCAATTATGTGACTCTAACCCGCCCTGCATCTTAGCAGGTACCCGACCCTCTTTTGACCCGATCAAATAATAAAAATCGGATATCCTAATTTTCGGATCGGATCGGATCGGATATGAAGGATTTTCGGGTTAGCGGATAATTTTGCCCACCCCTACTTAGGATTCTTTCATGCAAGCAGTTTAAATGAGAAACATTTTAATGCTATTATGAAAAAAGATTAATTGTTTGAAGCCCTTTTTGTGAAGTTTATGCAAAGTGGCTAACGTTAATATAGACTGCAAAATACATCCCAACAACACGGTGTAATCAAGACAAACTCCATTTTTTCCTTAATTATGGGGCAAAGAAGTTTCATTCTTTCTTTGTGATTAGGCTTTTGATATTGCTTATTGACTTTATAATAAAGAACATAAGATACATATTCTCAAAGCTATTAATCTCACCATTCTTTCTTCTTCTTTTAAAAGGGGAAAATAATCACGTTTTCTTTTTGGTGTTTGGCATGGAGTACCTGTCCTGTGAGGACTCGCAAATTTTCTTATATTAAATTCTTATTTCGAGCTCATTTAATTATTTACTTGGCCATTTACTCCGAATATTATTTTCTAGCCTCTTGAGACATAATTACATTAATCTATGACTTACTTATATTTTTAGAGTGGCTCGTTTCAAAAATTAATTTTTTGAAACCCGTTAAATGAAAATAGTGAATGCACGTTTGGGAACGATAACCAATTTAAGGGTACAATGACGTTGGAAAATTGGAGACTTGCACGATGGTCCTAAAATAGGTAATTTTAGGTTTAAGTACTCAAGTGATAGTTAGTGGTACGATCGTTATAAGAATTTTTCGGAAATTTCACTCTATCGCGCTTAAAGTGGAGATACGCGTTTTCACGCGCGCGATTAATTGAGGAACTTTAGACCTTTATTTTGGGGTAAGTAAGAGTGAATAATATTTATATGAATATAAGTGCATTAGAGGTTTAGTGCACTAGTGAAATAAACTCGAGGGGAATCGAGCACAAAACGCGCGCGTACGCGCACTATTCCTAGTTGACTTTTGAAACAAACTTTGGCCAAATCTTAAAGCTTCTCACAGAAGCTTATCATCAGCAATTACTCTTCTTTTTCTGCTCTCATCAGCCGAGCAACACAAGAGAAAAGAACACTCCAAGCTTCAACTTTCTCCTTCAATTTCTCCATCAAACTTCCTCCGTTTCACTCCAAATTTCACACACACTTAGCTTAACACTTGGAGAGTTCATCTAGCTACAAAAAAAGGGAACTTTCCACGGTTTTCTTGGACCAAGAGAGGACCGAAATTTCTGCCTAGTTCATCAACCAAAGTAAGTAATGATCTAACACTATAATCTTGGTTTGTGGAGGTTGTTTGACACTTATGAGTTTAGATATTCATGTGGGTGGTTTGTTATTGTTGGAAAATTTTGAATGTGGGCTCTATGAACTCCCACTTTTGGGTTGATGGCTGATGTGATGCTTGATGATGGATTTAATGTTGGTTTAGGGCTCAAAATGGTAGATTAATGGTGCATAGCTAATATAAACTTCAAGGAGTGCATGAGGGAAAAAGTTCCAATTCTGCCCCTGTTTTGATCGTGCCCCTTTTTGCGAAATTTTGAGGTTGTAATGACTTATATATGATGTTTATATGTTGTATAGATAGTGTACCAAATTTCATTGAAAAATATTGAGGTTTGGTTGGTCAAATGAATTGATTTCACAAAGTTAGTAAACCTGGAATTCTTCCCGAAATGCTTAGACCAGCTTTCTTGTTTCGTCCATAACTCTGTGCTCCGATGTTGAAATCGAGTGCCGTCAGCGGAATTTAAAACTAGACATTCCCACCTTTCCAACTCTATAAAATTCACATTCTGGTTCCATGTATGTGAGCCGAACCAACCATTTAAATTCGGCTGTTCTGTTTCTCTGTTTTCCTGGAACGAAATGCTGAGGCTGCAACTTGAGGCTCGAATTCGAGCTAGTTGTGTGCCGAGTTTCAGAATGATTTCTTCTGTGAAATTATAGCCCTATTAATTTATTTTCTAACGCCGTAAACCATACTCAATTCTGAGTTAAGATGAGTAATTTGTGATTAAAATACAGAACCTGCCCTGCTCTTGAAAACCCTAACTTTTGGACAGATTTGATGCAAGGCTTGGTGTAGACTTGCTAATTGAATTTCTTGGTGTTAAACACCTACCAAATGTACCATGAATGTTCCTTAGGCCTTGCCTACACTAATGAACCATGTTCGGAGGTTTTCCTTGACCAAATGTTTGGAAACGGCAAGACGGAAATTCAAAGGCAGCTTAGCCTTAGAATTTCTTGTGATTTCAACAGTTTTGTTAACCCACTTTCTATGCTTATTTATCCATGAAATTTGATAGAGGAACAACCCTTATATGGTAGTATTATACTGCTAAATTTGGTGTTATTCCAAGGCCGTTTCATTGCTCAACTAAACTTCCAAAGTCCGTGACTTGATTTTGGAAAAACCCTTGTTTCCCAAGAAAATTTTGGTAACTTTGAGTTGCCATATCTTAGTGCTCAAAACTCCGTTTCTTGTTCCGATTGTTTTGTTGTAAACTTGGATTGTAACTCTAATGGTGTTCCAAATTTCAAGGCTAGTTCCAATCAAGTGAATTTAGCCAAATTTTCAAAGTTGGCCAAAAACCAACCTAAAACTGTCTTTATTGCCCCAAAACAGCAACTTTGAGCTAATTTTTGGATACCTTCCGTTTGAAATCATGGAAAATTGTCTTCTAAGAACTTTTAGTACTTTCTAAGAGGTTTCCAACGGTACCAAGTTTTCTAATTTTGGACCTACTGAGTGCAAGATCTGATTTTTCAAAATTTGACGCGCAAAGCTGAAATTTGCCGATTCCTTAGAAAATGAAAATTTGAAAACTCGTTATTCCTTCTTGATGATAATTGGTCGCTTTAAACTTGATTTCATGAAGGAAATCAGTTTTTCTTGTGTTAATAAAACCTCACTTTTGAACCTTTATTTTGAGTGGCTAAGGTTCTTGGTTTGAGGTATTGACTAGTCCAAATGAGTGTAACTCCTTTCTTGATTAATACGTGATTGTGAGTGAAAAATACTTGTTAATTGCTTCAGGTGCTCAAGCGAGTCTTGAAGAGAATCCCGGAGGGGACAACTAAAGATTTTCTCACTCAATTACTTTTGAATTGGTGAGTGTCAAGTGCATGACTTGTCGTGTTTACTTGATTTACCTGCTTATATATGTGAATATCACTTGATGAGACGAGTGTGTACTTTATCGTACTCGCTCTCCTTTACTCGAATTTTACTTGCATTAACTTGGTTTTCAAAGTCGATTTGAGTGAATCTCGTCGACTAAAATATACCCGTTTTCGTGTGCATGTCGTGTTGCCGTGCGTGTCGTGTTGTCGAGTGGAGTGAATCTCCTCGACTTATGGAGACGCCCAATTCTCTTAGCCAATCTTGCAACTCGAGCCAGCATGGGCTTGGTCGAGAAGCTTGATAAACCAAGAGAATAACAAAACACAACTTGATCTTTTGAAATCTTGTTCGGCATACTCGTGGAGTATCGCCCTTTTCGTGCGTGTTCAAAAATCAAAACTTGATCTCTTGAGATCTCGTGCGGCATACTCGACGAGTATTGCCTTTTTCGTACGTGTTTGGTTACAGATCGAGAGGGTGGAATGTTGGCCGGAGGAAGTAATAAGTGAAGTTTCCACGGATATAATACCCACTCGGATGACGGAGTGTCATCACGAGGGGGTATCGGATCGAGCCGTGGCGAAGCAAGTGGAAAATAGCTCCTGAGAGCTCCTATATCCTTGAATTGTTTTTGTTTAATTTTCTCGCTCGAATTGTTATATATTGAAATTTCATTGCTCTATTTGTTAAATTGGGATTGTTACTTGAACAACGTGCTCGCATGTGTGTTCTTGGCCTCACGAGCTATTGGCTTACCCTGTAGATTTGTTTTCCTTAACAGGATTGGACATGGAGCGAACTCGGAGAAACCCCGTTTGATGTACTTTTGGCTTAGGGTTTCTAATGTAATTTGGGCTAGACCTCTTGATTGGATGTATTTTGGGATTTTAATGTATGACTGGAATATTTGATGTACCTGGATGTTTATATTTTGGGAATTGAAGTATCCTTGGATATTCTATGTAAGGTTTGGGTAATCATTTAAGTTGTTAAGTTTGAAAGCTTCCGCATTATTTGATTTGCCTTACCTAGTTGTGATGTCTAGTATTGCATTAAACTTGAATGAAAATTGCTTGAGTCCTGGCGAGAGTTGGGTAGGCGTCCCGCGGATACCCTCTGGTTCGTCTTAGGGAGAAGTGGGGGCGTCACATGTCCTTCATTCCCATTGCCTTCTCCAGACATGGTATAAATGTCTTGATATAAAATCAGACATTAATAGTATATTTTTAGGGGATAAAATGTCAGATCTCATTTTCTCTAATTTACCAAAATTGTCCAAACCAATTATGAAATTTCAAGATTTTTATACTAATGATTGTGTTTTTATTCTATTCCTCCAACTTTACTAATATTGTGAAAAATATAGATGATAGTAATGAACTCAAGAAGGATTAATTTTTTTCTTAATTTTTACAACGGAATAAATGTACGTACCAAAAAGGCCTTATGTTGTCCACTTCTCTTGTAATTCTAAACTGAGGCCTATTCTTAATTTCTTGTCCTGTGATATCCCCCACTCCGTCAGCAAAAAAAAAGAAAAGAAAAGAAAAAAAGATATCCCCCACTCTATTGTTCAAAGTACTCTCTATGGCTTTTTTTATTTTATTTTTTATTTCACGTTTCTCCTTCTCGTCCAAAGTATTATAGATGCAAAAACTTCATTTATTAAAATATTCTATGACAATTAAATGCCAAAAGTTAATTATGAGCAGGAACTTAATTAGTATCAAACAAGTTGGCCGCTAAATTTCAACTTCGGACTAGTGAACATTTCAGCTTGCTTGTCTAAATATTGGCCTTAATCAGCTTGTCTTTGCTAAGTTGACCACTAAAAAGGGAGGTTAATGTCCCTTTGGGTTGTAGGTTGAATATTCAAAATGTTGCACTTGCAATTAAAAATTTGGACCATGCAGTAATAGTGCATTCCTCTAGTCTACATGCGTATTTTTATTTTAATCTCTCATATAACACAATTGGGATTCCCTTTTCTTTTCGAGTAAGACAGAACAAATAACAGATGATGTTGCGTGAGGGGAAAAAAAAGTCTAGATATTAGCCTTAATTAAGATGGGAAAAATGCACTTTTCATCCCCATTATTTGGGGTGTTGGATAATTTTATCCCTAAAGTTTCAGGTAAAACACATTTGTTTATGGCCATTTTTGACACTTTCTGGTCATTTTATGGGCAAATTTGAGGCAATCTTTATAAAATATCGCAAAAGCACCATTCCATGGAATATTTAAAAACGACAACTATTTTAAATTTTATTTTAAAAAAATACCTTAAAGACTCTCAATCCAAATAGAGCCTAAAGCTTCAGTGAAACTTGTAATATGCATTTTTTTGCCCAAATTTTTAGCTTGAGTTAATGAAATCGTGTCAAAGCTAACCACAGCGGTTATTTATCTCGTATAGCTTTTTTAGTCCATACACCAAAAAAGGAAAAAAGTGTAGCCATTTGGATGAAAAAACTAACAACTACACTTAATCTTGATTTATCTAAAATTAAAGATTTAAGACGTATGTTCTCTTCCAGATGTTACTCAGGAAAAAAAACGATATAAATGTTCAATGTTTCTACCTAGACTAGAGAAAATTTTACACATAGCATACGAACTTTAAAAAAGGACAAATTACACTTATCTCCTTGTGGTTTAGTATTTTTTTACATAATTCCCCTATAGTTTCAAAAGTTATATATAATCCTCTCGTGGTTTGGATTAAAGTATCAAAATAATGGAAATGATCATTCGTAATGAAATCACCTAAAATATCAAAGTTACCCTTATGTAAAGTTAAAAATTATTTATTAACTAAGAGGGGTTATATGTATATTTTAAAAATCATAAGGGGATTATATGGTAAAGTATTAAATCATAAGGGATTATATGATAAAATATAAAACCATACGAGATTAGTGTGTCATGTATTTATAAGGGTAATTTCGATATTTTTTAAAGTTTCCGTTACGAATGATCATTTCTGTCACTTTGACATTTTAATTCAAATCATGAGAGAGTTATGTATAGTATTTGAAACTATAAGGGATTATGTAAAAAATACTCAACTACAGGGCGTAAAGTGTAATTTATCCTAAAAAATTAATGTGTCATCATCAAAATATATTCAGTGTTCTCTAACAAAACACAAAATGCCAAAAGCAAGTTTGGTAAAAGCATCCAAATTCCAACCTTCTCCAAAGCAATGAAGAACTGCAGCAAACTGTGCTTAACGCGTAAGCTTTAATTTTATCGGCGGACCAAACTTCATTTATGCATCTTTACCTTCTTCACTGCTTCACCTACGTTTCCACCACCAGCTTGTCAGCTGAGAGTAAATTTTTGATGCTGAACGTACCTTTGTTTTGACCATTACTTCGATCACAAATGGCAACATTCATCAGACACATAAGCAGAAATTTCCGGCCATCCAATCTCGGGCATGTAAATGATTTTTTTTTTCTTGTATCATAAATATGCTTTCTGATCAGTCCCCTTATCCGTTTTTCGTTTTTTAAATCCCACCCCACTATCATTATAATATTATGTTATAATTTTTTTTCAAATAATCATCTATCCAAAGACGCCTCAATCAATTATTTCTTTCCCCAGATAATTTTCTATGTAAACGGACTTATCAACAAAGCGTGAACGGACTGGAGTTTCTGCATACTTGTGCATAGGCCTCTGCATCGCAGGGTCCAGCATTGATTGAGAAATTACGTGTGAACATGCCAGCTATTTCCATGGAAAAAACAAAGCATCCAACTTTCCCGTTTAAACTCCATTAGTACACCAAAACCTCATACATTTTTTTTTTTCAATTTTTTAACAACATTTGTACTACTAGAGTACTAGTTTCTAGCTAACAATATTCATAGCTAAGGCTTCTGGAATTAATTCATACTAATAATAAAATTATTAAAACCACCAATTAAGTAGTAACCATTTTCCTATGACTAGAATGCAAAAAGGATAAGCTCAAAATAACACATAATCTCACCTATTAAGCTGGAAAGAGAGGGGGGGGGGGGGGTTCAAGCATGCCCGGTACTTTAGGCCTTCTTTGGATAGCATTTTCTGTAGAACAATTTTTTTTGGATTTTTGTGAGAATATTAGATATAATATTTTTAATTATTTTTATTTATCTTACATACATCACATCTTGAAAAAATGCTACAGGAAATTTTTCTACAAAAATATCCAAAAAATTACAATATAATTGTTTGGATTGTGATCTTTTGCCAAAAAATTTTTATGTCTTCCGTGAATACATTTTCTAATGCATTTTTATCTCACATACATCAAATCACTAAAATACATTTTCTTATAAAAAAATCTTAAAAATAGCATTCCAAACCTATTTAAGGTCCAAATTTCAAAGAATGTCATTTTCTTTTTTTTTAAAAAAAGAATAAATAAAACGGTACGATCAAAGGCACGGTTACTTGTGAGAATAGACGAAAGGATGTGTCCATCTCCACCATTAATTCGTCAAAAAAAAAAAGAAAGAAAAGAAAAGAGATTGGATTCCATACCCCATCAAACCCCCCTTTCATTCCACCTATAAATAGGCCTCTAATATGAACTAACTGAAAATCACTGCCTAAAACCCACAAAATGGAGACACCAGAGAGTCATGTGTTCCCTACTGAAGGATCCCTTAGACGCATTACTTTTTTTCTTTTTGACCAAATTTTTACTAATTTTGTCAATAACATGTTATAGTTTTCTGCAAGGGTAGACATCAATTTTTTGCCCAGAAGAGTAATGTTTTGGAAGATTTCATCTGGAGAGTTGGCATTTACACAACAAATGAAGGGCACACACCATTTTTTGTGCAAAAACCAACTCTCCAGATGAAATCTTCCAAAACATTAAAATGGCGAGTCAACTGTCCCAAATCCAAGAAATTTTGTTAAGTTGAATTGACGTCAAATCTTAATCTTCTCCAAGAACAGGATGCAGCTTAAGAAATCAAAATTAGGCACAATTTTTGTGCCACATTTCACATATTCTACAGTTTCTATGACTTCTGATAACATTTTTTCTGTTCTATTTTAACTTTAAATTGTAGAAATTGTTCAAGCTGGAGGACTCGATGCCATTGCACATTATCGCCACTACAAAGTACAGTAGTGACTGCTGAAACTCTTATTTGCATTTTGGGCTTTGCTTTTCAAGAAAGAAAATAAGTTACGTTTGTTTTCGTTTTCTTTCCTTTCGAAGAAAATCATTACTATGTGGTGAATTTTAAACATTTTTCAGGATGATGTGCGGGTGATGAAGGAAATGGGACTTGATTCCTACAGATTCTCAATCTCATGGCCTAGAATATTGCCTAGTAAGAACCATAGTGACCTCGAACTAGAAAAACTTTTGGTTCAAATGATGAATATTCTATCTTTATCAGCCATATAATTGTTTTGAAATTCAAAAATTCGCTCATAAAAATTTTCCAAAATGTGTAATGCTTCTTAGCTGGAAGAAGAACTAATGGAGCTGGGATAAACGAGAAAGGAATACAATTCTACAATAGCCTCATAGACGAGCTGCTTGCCAACGGTCAATTACATCCCCTCAAAGACATACATTTATTTCATTTTATCCTCTTGATAATGTTATTGACAAATACACATATTGCTTTTAGTTTGAAAAATCTATATACTTAATTACAGGTATAAAGCCAATGGTGACTATCTTCCATTGGGATGTACCCCAAGCATTGGAGGATGAATACCATGGGTTTCTTGACAAGAAGATTGTGTATGTGAACTTGCAATTACTATGCTTCCAAATTCCAGTATACACATATTCTTCAATTTTTTTATGCATGAGGAGCAATTTGATACGACAAAAGGTTTGACTTCCACCGATTCTTGATCGGGAAAATTTATAAAAAACAGTGTGATTGAAACTTGGATCCGTAAAGCGTGGCATAAATTTGACTTATCTATTCTAAATGTCACTCGGAATATAGAACTCGTATTATTTTATTTACAACGAATAGCTGAAAACTGTGACATCCTTATCAATTACTAGTCAAAATCGCACACACTTTTGGCTAGAGTTCCCTAGTTGTTTATCAAATTGATGCCTTAAAAGAAAATTGAAGCCTAAAATATACTGTTTTATCGGTTTTGTAGGATTGACTTTGTGGATTACGTAGACCTATGCTTCAGCAGACTTGGTGATCGAGTGAAACACTGGATAACATTCAACGAGCCATGGAGCTTCAGTGTGGGAGGGTACGCAACGGGCACTTTGGCACCTGGTCGTGGAGATTCTTCTAATGCAAGAACTGACATAGCATTCCAGTTTCCCTCAAGCAAGGCAACTTCACAGCAAGCATCGGAATTTGCTGGTGCTCCCAAGCAAGGGAACGCCGCCACTGAGCCATACATAGTGTCACACCACCAGCTTCTGGCTCATGCTGCTGCTGTTCAATTATACAGGCAGAAGTATCAGGTTTGAGTTTGGATATCATGATAAATTTTGGTACCTAGATGATGCATCTGCTAATCAGTTTAAATTAATAATCTATCTGTTTGAGAATTTAAGTTTGAACCCTAAGGAATTAGAGGTCTTGTATTCAAATCCCCCTCCCTTTTTCCACTTCTTAAATCCCACCTCTCCTTTATTAGAAAAAAAAATTTAAAAAATTAAGCTATTCCTCAGAGTTAATTCAAGCTGTTTTGACACTCTGAAGAGCTAGAGAGGATTTACCAATTTCTGTAACTAAAATGGACCTTTCTTAAAGATTATCCCTATAACTTACTAGGTGTGTATTATTTCAATATGTTTCAATGAAATCTAGTGTTGTGATATATTATTATTATTATTTTGAATATAACAGGAGGATTATTTTTTTACATTTTGCAGAGGAGCCAAAAGGGTAAAATTGGTATTACACTTGTGTCAAATTGGGCTGTACCTTACCACAATACTAAAGAAGATCGGGATGCTGCACAAAGGGCAATCGACTTCATGTTTGGATGGTGAGAAAGCATACGAGTGCCAGCGATTATTTTTCATAATTCCAATACATTATGCTAATTAAGCTTTAAACTTTAAGGTGAGCATGAGGTTAATTTTTTTTAATTTTGTTATTGAGTACGAAGTTTTTGGTACCTTAATGTTTCTGTCTACAATTTGTGACTAAGAAGTTTTCATATATTAACTTTCTTTCGAAAGTTCTAATAACAAATGATATTAATACTCCTATTTTATCCATGGAATTCAATATATTTGAGGGTAACATGAGCTTTCTTTTGTTAATTACCATTAGATGATCAGTAAAACGGGATCTTAGGATCTCTAACTTGATTATATGGATTAAAAGTTGGTAATGTATAACATCCATGCCATGCATTTGTCAACTTGTAGATCCATACAAATAGAAGTCCAAATTATACTTGATTCTTACTACATTCTTCTTCAAATAAGAACAGTAAGTCCCTCGTCATGCTTATTTCAGGTTCATGGATCCCATAACCCATGGCGACTATCCAAGTTCAATGCGGTCTCTTGTAGGCCATCGACTTCCAAAGTTTTCTAAACCGGAATCAGAACTCTTGAAAGGATCATATGATTTCCTGGGATTCAACTACTACACTGCTAACTATGTGCTCAACGAACCAGGTCCTCCTTACACTTTGGATTCTCGGGCTAAATGCACTCGTAAGTCCAATGCCTTTACCTTCATCATTAATCGGAATGCAATTTTAGAACTAAATACTTCAAAGTCTACTATATGATAATTAAATACTTCTCTCCAACATTACGATTAGTAATTCAGCATATTTCTCAACAATATTAACTTAATTTCTTTCTTGCAGCTTACCGTAATGGCAAACCAATTGGAGAACGGGTAAGGCTCTTCCTTTAATTTTTATATATCACAGAAGTCAACGAAAAATGAAGAAGGCCTGCTTTTGCAGAATTGATTTGTGGATGGGTCATATCATGTCAATGAAAAACTTTGAAGAGATAAACACAAATTTTTTGACACTTACAAGGGCTAGCATTTTTTTGTCCTTGTATCACTATCACAATATGATGACTATCTCAGCATTTTGCAGGCTGCTTCTGACTGGCTCTACGTTTATCCAAAAGGAATATTGGAACATGTTGATTACATTCGAGAGAAATACAACAACCCCCCTATTTACATTACTGAGAATGGTATGTTAATTGACTCTTAGTTAGTTGCATTATTGGTTCACTACTTTTAGATGATTATTAAATCTGGGCAAATTACACTTTACCCCCTATAATTTAGTATTTTTGAACATAACCCTCCTATGGTTTCAAAAGCTATACATAACTCCATCATGGTTTGGATTAAAGTGTCAAATTAATGGAATTTGCAATCCATAACTGAATCGCTTAAAATCTCAAAAATACCCCTATATAAAGTTAAAAATTATTTATTAACCATATGATGGGTTATGTGTATATTTTGAAAATCATAAAGTGGTTATATGATAAAATATTAAATCATAAGGGAGTTATATGGTAAAACATAAAACCATACGGGATTAGTATGCCATATATATTATGTTTATATATTTTGGTTACATCAGTCATTTTAATTTTTAAATAAGGGTAATTTTGACATGTTTAATGGTTTCGTTACAAATGATCATTTCCATCACTTTGATACTTTAATCTAAACTATGAGGGGATATAACTTTTGAAACCATAGGAGGGTTATGTACAAAAATACTAAACTATAGGGGGGTAAAATGTAATTTGCCCTTAAATCTATTAATTGTTAAGTAGGTTTAAAGAAATGGAAGATGTTATTTGGAGATTAATTAATAGAACACTTGTATCTTGGGCACTGTATTTAATTTTGTTTTCTGGCGATACAATATGTTAAGCTCCACCAAATGCGCTGCTTGTTGCATGATATTTGCAATTATAAATCTTACCATCTATAAGTTGTCACAAATTGCACATTCCGTAAACAATCTTTGACCTATATATGCATATCTTGCAGGGCGTGATGAGTTCAATGAAAAGAACTTGTCTTTCTGGCTAGCTTTTTTTGACCCCAAAAGGATATCTTATCACTACAGGCATCTTCGATTTCTGAAGAAAGCAATAGAGTAAGATCTTTGGCTTCTACTATTGTTATTACGTTCAGTATTTTTTTCATTTTATGGTTCATACTTAAAAAAAAAAAATTGACGTTTAGGCCATCTATGCACATATAAATATGATGAAAATTAAAGCACTGAGATCTTATTTGGAATAGATGTTGCTATTCTCATGTATGGTTAAACAAATAATCTTGCAAATTCTAACCAAGTTTTGCTATCACTAATTCTGCCAAGTTGTGGCGCAAAAAAAAAATCTGCCAATTTCTGAAAAATTTATTCCTCTAATAGTTCAAGTTAGTTGATGGAAACAAGCATTTACATGGATATCCAACTTATACTAAAAGTCAAGAGCAAGCAAAGAGAAAATTTCAGAATCTTTTGCAAAGTATGTACCCTTTTTAACCAAAGAAATGGATAGAAAACCTAGGGACCATAAATCCTACGCAAATTTTTAATTTTCCCGTACATTTAGCTCTTAGAAACTGAACATTCACATCTACTAAATCATCTTCCTTAATTGAATGAGTAAATTAAGGCCGACTTCAAGGCTTTTCATGTTGTTGTGTTTAATGCAGCAAGGGAGCAAATGTGAAAGGATACTATGTCTGGTCATTGATGGATAATTTAGAATGGAGCACAGGTTTTAATTCTCGTTTTGGTATGAACTTCATTGACTATGCTGATGGTCTGAAAAGGTATCCAAAACTGTCAGCTGGATGGTTTAAGTTCTTCCTCCACAACGATGAAGAAACTAACGCTTGAGGACTTCAATGGTCTGGAGACTTTCTCCAATACCACTTCCCTATCAAGTTCATTTACCAAGAATTATTTGTATGTGTGCTATTGAGACTTTCTTGTACTTCACGTGAAGTTCATTTACCAAAAAATATTGTAAGTGTGCTTTTAACTTGTGCCTG
Source organism: Coffea arabica (assembly GCF_036785885.1). Taxonomy (NCBI): domain Eukaryota; kingdom Viridiplantae; phylum Streptophyta; class Magnoliopsida; order Gentianales; family Rubiaceae; genus Coffea; species Coffea arabica. Next base: position 8,990,892 of record NC_092311.1, read on the forward strand.
GATTCATCATTTACTATTTAGAGTAATGCTGGATTCATAAAATGTATTTCCTGGTTTTTTTGTGTTATGCTATGTTGTTTGTACTATCTAAAGCACGATGTGTACTGCATAATAAAGGGGATTTCTACTTGTCGTAATATGATGCCAATTTTTGATTTTTCTACTATCTCTTTTTAAAGAAAAAATCAATGCTAAATTCTATTTTAGACCTTCAAACTATAAACACATTCTCACTTTAATTTTCAGAGTTCGATGTTGGACACTTTATTTCATAACATAGGAAATCCATTTCACTTTAATCCGTAAACTTACTTAAGTTTAAGGACTAATGTGGAATGGATTTCATGCTTTAGAGGATAAACTATCCAACATTAATGTGTAATGACTAAACTATGATAGATTTCATACTTTAAGGGATAAAGTATCTAAAATTAAAGTTCAAGCATCCAAATTGAAGTTTAACCAAAGATCGATAGGGAAGCTTTCCAACTCAAACGTACAGCGATTCTTCTTAGTTTAGAAATTGGATTGTAGATGCATTGCTTTCAAATGGTGATGTGTAATGAGATTTCTTGCATGTCCACAATAACAACTGGATCTCGCAATGGAGCAACGGAAAATCAATCGTTGGAGCTGCAAAATTGCATTGAGCATGCACAAATCCACACAGATCCATCCCTTAGCCAATGGATTTGCCTGCAAATCCACTTCAAAAGGCAATCCTACTCTTGGATCTAGCATCAGATTGCAGGGCTAGATTTAAGCCAGATAGTAGCAACACAGATCCGCGAGGTAGATCCGTGCCTTGTCGGCTTGGATCCATCCGTGGATCCTTGGTCGATGCATATTGTGAATTTTAGTTATTTTTTGATTTTAGGCGTAATTTCGTTCCTTTTCAGTTTAGAACACTTGTAATCTATAAATAGCCACTCTTATGGTTATTTTGAGGGCTTTTGACATTATTATTGAAATTTTAATGCTTGTCATGTTGTTTGGATTTTATACCCTTTCTTTGGATGCAGGCTAGGTCTAGATTCTTGTTGAATCTTTGTGATATTTTGGGGTTTGGTCTTGTATCAACCATTGGTTTTTCTTATAGAGTGTGTTTGTGTAACTCTTTTTCTCAAGCTTCTGCCATTGCGTCAGTTGGTATCAGAGTAGACTTCTCCTATAATGATCATTGAAAAAATGGTGGAGTTTCTAACGCTTAACCATAATTTGGATCATGAAAAAATGGTGGAGTTTCTAACAGAGTTGCTCACGATTCACGATCGCATCCTTATTCAATATGGTCGACATCAACCTTATAGACAACTAAGTTATAAGGCATCATCTTTGGATGATGAAACTTTGCCAAGTTTTGGCGGGATTATCCCTAACCCTAGGGATAATCTTTGTTAGAACAAACAACCTGTGTATATGGTTCGCAATTTTTTGCGAAGGAAGTATGAGACACAATGACATCAATTATTCCGAACCAAGTGTAGAACTTTTAATCACATCTTTAATTTGGTAATTAATGGTGGTAATTATTGAAATATTATCTCTAGCATCATAATGAATTTGTTAAAATTTTCAATTAAAGAGCTTCGTGAACCTTATAGAATTGGTTAAATAATAAACAGTAGAATTTGTTGAAGTGACTGTGAGGTGTCATGTTCCATTTTCAATAGGCTATTATGCATATGAAGTTTTGTGTGATGTTTTGGACATCAATGCTTGTCACTCATTGGTTGATAGACCATGACAATATGTTGTAAATGCAGCATATAGTAGATGTGACAATATATATCATTTTGTCGAAATGGCAAAAATATTGTCCTCATGCCACTGAAGCCGCGTTCAAAATCCATGTCCAGTCAATTGATTGCAATCAATTTGTTACATGCTGCACATACAGATTGTAATTTATATACAGGTATAAAAGATGTTGAAGGTGCCAAAAATGTTGAAGAACTTCTTGACTCAGCTATTGAACCCTAAGCAAATTTGCTGTCTAGCAAATATGAAGATGCAGCTGTAATTCCAAATGAGGAAAATAAAAATCCTTTTGGAGAGATTGAAATCAATAAAATTTATCTAGTTGCAAAGAAACCTCATTAGTTGTCTGTCACATCTATGGTATCAATTGTTTTCCCAAACAACAAAAATATTGACTTTGGACAGAATATTGTGTTTGACAAATTTTTTTCGGTCAAATATTTTCGTGTGAAGGTTGAAAAAATTGAATTTTAAATCATCTCCACATGTATAGTCAAATTTTTTCTAACCATATTGGATTGTGAAGTTGTGAGATTTAAAATTATTTCAAGATTGTATACAACTACATATGTTTGTGGTTAGATACAAAGGTTCGTGAAGAAATTTTGTCCTAATAAAATTTGTGGGAGCATAGTTCATGATCGAGTTCAAAGATTCTTACAAATCACATGGAAGATTCATTGGATTATTTCGATTTTCTGATATTGCAGTTTTTTTTTTGGAACTCAAGGTTGAGTTCTTTCGAAGTACGGGAATTGATGTGGAACGAGATTTATTTTCAATAGTAGCAATTGGATCGTGCAATGGAGCAATGGAAAATGTGCACGGATCCATCTCTCAACCCATGTATCTATCTGTGGATCCACTTCAAAAAGGCTATTCAGCTAACTGGATTTTTGATCCAGATCCAAAGTAGACAACAACGACATGGATCCGTGAGGCGAATCCACACCTAGCCGACTTGGATTCGTCTACATATCCATGGTCATTGCACATTGCAAAATTTTAGTTATTTTTCTGATTTTAAGTGTACTTTCTTTTTTTTTTAGTTTAGAATACTTTATCCTAAGATTTATTTTGACGACTTTTGACATTATTATTGAAATTTTAACGGTTGTCATTATTTGGGCTTTATATCTTGTACTTTGGATGCACCCTAAGTATAAATTCTTGTTAAATCCTGGTCATAATTTGTTGACAGTGTATTCTTGTAGAGAATGTTCATATATTCGCTTATCATACTTCTGCTACCGTGGACGGATTTGTGCGCTCAAAGGATTGATTTTATGTCACTCTACTGCACAATCCAACTACTACTATTGACAAGGAATCTCATTTCACATCAAATGACCATATTGCTCCAATAAGCATATATGAATGATCAACTTATACATAATTTTTATATAACCACATTAATCCAATAAGGATATATAGCGGGATAGGGCAACATGCATGGAAACATATAGTTTAGGAATCACACAACATTAGATGATTGACGAGACTTCTTTCTTTACTTCAAATTTTTAAACACTCGACAAAAAACTCAGTTGTACACAATAATTTCATTGTAATGTGTGTCGTTTAGTCACTGAGCAGTCACTTAGGGGTCTTAGTAGGTGATCCGGGCTATTTCCTTCTCGATGATGAAACTTATCTGCCAACGTCTAACTGGCCAAGAAAGAATCGGAATTGATCGATAGATCTCTGTAAAAGATATTAGATGTCAATCCCTCAAGAAAGATTATTAATTATCGGTGTGAATTGAACTCCTTTATTATTTAGACGATCACAAGTAAGCAAGTAAATTTAAATTATCATCATGTGATAAAAACAGTAAAAATGATAACAAAAAGATTCTTAGAGTTATGGAATTCCTATTTACTCTTCCAAATGAAAATTACCAATTAAATGAGTATTATTACCTTGATGATCGGAGTAGACTTCTCCCATGATGATCGTTGTAATGCTCAACTATAATTTGGATCCAGAAAAAATGATGAAATTTCTAAGAGAGTTGCTCACGATCACATCCTTATTCAATATAGTCTACATCAATCTTATGGATAACTAAATTATGAGGCGTTATCTTCTGATGATGAAACTTTGGCAAGTTTTGGCGGGATTATCCCTAACCCTAGGGATAATCTTTGTTAGAACAAATAACCTATGTATGTGGTTCGCAATTTTTTGCTAAGGAAGGATGAGACACAATGACAGCAACTATTCCGAACCAAAAACAAAACTTTTAATTACATTTTGAATTTGGTAATTAATCGTGATAATTATTGAAATATTATCTCTAACATCATAATGAATTTTTTAAAATTTTCAATTAAAGAGCATCTAGAACCTTATAAAATTAGTTAGATAATGAATGGTAGAATTTGTTGAAGTGACTGTAAGGTGTCATTTTCCATTTTCAATAGGGCATTATGCATATGAAGTCTTGTGTTATGTTTTGGACATCAATGCTTGTCACTCATTGGTTGATAGACCATGGCAATATATTGTAAATGCAGCATATAGTAGATTTGACAATATATATCATTTTGTCGAAATGGCAAAAATATTGTCCTCATGCCACTGAAGCCGCGTTCAAAATCCATGTCCAGTCAATTGATTGCAATCAATTTGTTACATGCTGCACATACAGATTGTAATTTATATGCAGGTATAAAGGATGTTGAAGGTGCCAAAAATGTTGAAGAACTTCTTGACTCAGCTATTGAACCCTAAGCAAATTTGCTGTCTAGCAAATATGAAGATGCAGCTGTAATTCCAAATGAGGAAAATAAAAGTCCTTTTGGAGAGATTGAAATTAATAAAATTCCTCTAGTTGCAAATAAACCTCATTAGTTGTCTATCAAATCTATGGCATCAATTATTTTTCCAAGTCACAAAAATATTGACTTTGTAGAGAATAGTCTTTGACAAATTTTTTTCGGTTAAATATTTTCCTGTGAAAGCCAATTTTTTTCTAACCATATTGGATGGTGAAGTTAGGGGATTGAAAATTAATTCAAAATTATATACAACTACATATGTTTGTGGTTAATGCAAAGGTTCGTGATGAAATTTGATCCTAATAAAATCTGCGGGAGCATAGTTCGTGGTCAAGTTCAAAGATTCTTACAAATCACATGGAAGAGTCATTGGATTATTTCGATTTTTTGATATTGCATCCTTATTCAACATGATCTACATCTACCTTATAGACAACTAAGTTATGAGGTGTCATCTTCGGATGATGAAATTTTGGCAGGTTTTGGCCGAATTATCCCCAACCCTAGGGATAATCTTTATTAGAACAAACAGCCGTGCGTATGGTTAGCATTTTTTTTGCTAAGGAAGGATGAGACACAATGACATCAATTATTCCGAACCAAGTATAGAACTTTTAATCGCATCTTTAATTTGGTAATTAATGGTAGTAATTATTGTAATATCATCTCTAGCATCATAATGAGTTTGTTAAAATTTTCAATTAAAGAGCATCTTGAACCTTATAGAATTGGGTAGATAATAAATCGTAGAATTTGTTGAAGTGATTGCAAGGTGTCATGTTCCATTTTTAATAGGCTATTATACATGTGAAATCTTGTGTGATGTGTTGGACATCAATGCTTGTCACTCATTGGTTGATAGACCATGGCAATATATTGTAAATGCAGCATTTAGTAGATGTGACAATATATATCATTTTGTCGAAATGGCAAAAATATTGACCTCATACCACTGAAACCGCGTTCAAAATCCATGTCCAGTCAATTGATTGTAACCAATTTGTTACATGCTGCACTACAGATTGTAATTTATATGCAGGTATAAAGGATGTTGAAGGTGCCAAAGATGTTGAAAAACTTCTTGACTCAGCTATTGAACCCTAAGTAAATTTGCTGTCTAGCAAATATGAAGATGCAGCTGTAATCCTAGATGAGAAAAATAAAAATCCTTTTGGAGAAATTGAAACTAGTTGCAAATAAACCTCATTAATTGTTGCCACATCTATGGCATCAATTTTTTTCAAGTCATAAAAATATTGACTTTGGAGAGAATATTGTCTTCGACAAATTTTCTTCGATTAAATATTTCCTGTGAAGGTTGAAAAAGTTGAATTTTAAATCATCTCCACATGTACAGTCCAATTTTTTCTAATCATATTGGATGATGAAGTTGTGGAATTTAAAATTAGTTCAAAATTATATACAACTACATATGTTTGTGGTTAGATGCAGAGGTTCGAGAATAAATTTGATCCTAATAAAATTTACGGGAGCACAATTTGTGATCGAGTTCAAAGATTCTTACAAATCACATGGAAGAGTCATTGGATTATTTCGATTTTCTGATATTGCAGTTTTTTTTTGGAACTCAAGGTTGAGTTTTTTCGAAGTAGGGGGATTGATGTGGAACGAGATTTATTGTCACTAGTAGCGATTGGATCATTTAATGGAGTAATGAGAAATGTGCACAGATCTATCCCTCAACCCATGTTTCTATCTGCAGATCCATTTTAAAAGACAATTCAGCTAGTTAGATTTTTGAGCCAGATCCAAGGGAGACAACAGCGACATGGATCCGTGAGACGAATCCACACCTAGTCGACTTGGATCCGTCTACCTATCCTTGGTCATTGCACATTACAAATTTAAGTTATTTTTCTGATTTTAAGTGTACTTTCTTTTCTTTTTAGTTTAGAATACTTTATCCTAAATTTTATTTTGACGGCTTTTGACATTATTATTGAAATTTTAACGGTTGTGATTGTTTGGGTTTTATATACTTTGGATGCACCCTAGGTCTAGATTTCTTGTAGAGAATGTTCATATATTCGCTTATCATACTTCCGTTGCCATGGACGGATTTGTGCGCTCAAAGGATTGATTTTGTATCACTATATTACACAATCAAACTGCTACTGTTGACAAGGAATCTCATTTCACATCAAATGACCATATTACTCCAATAAACATATATGAATGCTCAATTTATGCTTAATTTTTAAATGACCACATTATTCCAATAAGCATATATAGTGGGATAAGGCAACATGCTTGGCAACATATAGCTTAGGAATTACACAACATTATATGATTGACAAGACTTCTTTCTTCAATTCAAATTTTTACAGACTTTTTTTTTGGAGGGTTCTCTCTGGAAACTGAAGACTCGAGAATCAATTTTTGGTAGTTTAGGGTTTTCTCCATGGCTGGCCTCCAGTCGCCTGGAGGTGGGGCTGGCAGCTCCTTTGCTGCCGCGCTCCAGAATCAGCCGTCATCTTCGTCATTGTCTCCTTGCAAGATCAAGACTGCTGCTCAGTATCGAGGGGAACCAACCGTCCTGTTTTCAGAAGAGGATATTGCGAAGCTATCTGCTCCTTTCAAGTTTGCTGTCGTGGGAAAATTCTCCCATGGAAGGCCAAGCCTGGATGTCATCCGTAAGTCATTCTCGGCGATAGGCTTCAAATCCAACTTCGCTGTCGGACTTCTAGACCAGAGGCATATCCTCATACGATTTTGCTTGGAGGAGGATTTCCTACGGTGTTGGACGAAGGGCTTATGGAGCATTACAGAATTTTCCATGCGTGTTTTTAAGTGGAGCACTGACTTTACAGTATCCAGTGAATCCTCACGAGCCCCTGTCTGGATTGCATTGGAGCATTTACCTATTCATTTTTTTGATAAAATGTCCCTGTTCTCCATCGCCAGCACCATTGGCAACCCGCTGCAAATTGACACCGCTACTGCCTCCTTGGCGCGGCCCAGTATTGCTCGAATATGCATGGACCTTGATATCTCAAAGGAATTGCCGGTTCGCGTCTGGATTGGGACAGGCAACCATGGCTTCTGGCAACGAGTCCTCTACGAGAACCTGCCGCTTTACTGCCCACTTTGCAGTCGACAGGGGCACTCCAGTGACGGCTGTCGGCAAAACAAACAACGCAGAGATGGCCCAAGGCCTGCTACGGCGGCGGCGGTCGCCCAGACCCAAGAGGTGAGGGGCGGCGCACAACACTCCAATGCTACTCCGCACCCAGCGCTCGCGGTCCTCACGACCGTGGATGCCCAGACACAAGACGGGAGTGGCGGTTCCCACCCTTCCATTTCAACTCTACACCCAGCAGCTGTGGATAGCCAGGCCTAGGGGGGAAGAAGTGGAGCTCACTGCTCTAGTGTCGAGCGCCTAGCTGCCGCGGCGGATCAGGAGGCTTTGGATGGTCGTTGCGACGCTGTGCACAAAGGCAAGCAAGGGCAGGTTGAGACTGCCGAGCACAGATACTCCGACCCTGCGAAGCTCGTAGATGAGACCGGCCCTTTGCAAGTGACTGCAAACCCACCAGTTTTGGGTAGTATCTACGATGATTCGCAAATTCAGCCGGCTCTGCATGAGAAGATGTCTCCCCAAGGATCCCTCTCGGATGGGGAGGAACTGCCAGAGGAGGGTGCGCGCGATAGGATGACACTGGTCGCCTCTCTCTAGCAATTCAGCAAGGCTTTGGGGCCGCGGGTACAACGGAAGTTTGCTGATCGGGATGAAGATGGATTCACCATAGTGCTCTCGCGAAGGTCAAGGAAGAGGCGAGCCTACACCCCTCTGCCCCGACAAATCTTGACACGGCAAGCTGCTAAAGCCATCATGGTACCCCTCTACCCTAACTCCAATGAATAATCTTCTTATTTGGAATATTAGGGAAGCGACGAACAGGCTTTCTGTACGTTGCTTGCGCATTTCAGTTCGTCTTCATCAAGTTGCCGTTTTAGTACTCTTAGAACCTATGGCAGAAGCGTACAACCTAGAAAACTTGCGGGTGAAGTTATCATTTGATTTTTGTTTATTTAATCCCTCAAATAAGATATGGGTATTTTGGCGTTTTGGATTCCATTTTAATGTCTTGCATAACTCGGAGCAAATTTTCCATGTCATAGCGGGTCATGATTCTTGGATAGAGACTATCTTTGCCTCCTTCATTTATGCTAAATGTACTAGGGCGGGAAGACGTGCTCTGTGGTCTGAACTGCGCACTCTTGCTAGCTCGATCACAAGATCGTAGTTGGTAGGGGGGGATTTTAATGCTATCCGTACGCTGGCGGAGTATACGGGTCGGGCAAACCAGGACCTGGGTGCCATTTCAGATTTCAACACAGCAATCTTTGACTGCCATCTTCAGGAGTTGCCGTACTCCGGAAGCTCATATACGTGGTCCGGAGTTAGGGCAGGAGCTAGGATATGGAAACGTTTGGATAAGGTCTTAATCAACCAGCAATGGCTCAATTTCTTACCAAATACTTCGGTTCAGCATCTCAACCGGGCCACCTCTGATCATACGCCCTTATTGGTGAATCTGCGCTCTGCTGATGCTAGTGTTCCGAAGCCCTTTAAATTCCAGAATTTCTGGGTTTCTAGCTCATGTTTTAAATCGACGGTGCAGAGCAATTGGGAACTTCCTACACAGGGATATGGTATGTATCGGTTGGCTTTCAAGCTAAAGCGAATGCAGGCATGTTTACGCCACTGGAGCAAGCAGCATTTTGGAAACATCTTCCAAGCTGTCCGGCAGAACGAGTTTGAGGTACAACAAAAGGAAATCTTGTTTGAAGCTACCCCGACGGATGAGGCGAGAGCTGAACTCCATCGGGCAAAAGCCTGCCTGTTGCAAAGTCTCCGGGTTGAAGAGGACTACTGGCATCAAAAGGCGCGCCTGCGTTGGTTGAAGGATGGGGACTCCAATACACGATATTTCCATGCATCGGTTAGAGAGAAACGCTCAAAGCTGGCCATTCATCGCATTAAGGATGAGGGGGGGATTTGGATGGAGGATGAAGACCGGATTGGCCAGGCAGCGGTGTGTTTTTTCCAGCGTCTTCTTACAGCTGAGGAGGTCAGCGATGTTGATGATCTTCTCATACACATACCGAAGCTAGTGTCTGCGAATGAAAACTGAGTCTTCTTAAGGGAGGTAACAATGGAGGAGGTCAAGGGGGTGGTCTTCGAGCTCGACAAGGATAGTACCCCGGGTGCGGATGGATTCAATGGCACCTTTTTCCGCAATTGTTGGAATATTGTGGCCCTTGACGTCTTAGCAGCGACCAGGGATTTTTTGGCTGGGACTCCGATCCCAAAGGGAATTGCCAGCACTTTGATTGTGTTAATCCCGAAGAAGCCGAACCCAGCTACGTTTGCAGATTTCCGGCCCATTAGCCTGTGCACCTTTGTAAACAAAATTTTTACGAAGGTCCTTGCCAATCGGTTGCAGACTATTCTCCCGAGCATTATATCTTCGGAGCAATCCGCGTTTTGCCCTGGTCGTGATATTGCTGAAAATGTTCTCCTGGCACAAGAAATGATTGCCTCCATTAACAAGAAGGCCCGCGGACATAACAGCATCTTCAAACTGGACATGATGAAGGCTTTTGATAGGGTGTCATGGTGGTTTCTACGGCAGCTCCTCTGCAAGTTTGGTTTTGACTATCGTTTCATTTTGCTTATTTTGAATAACCTCTCCCACAGCTGGTTTTCCGTGTTGGTAAATGGCAGGGCCAGGGGTTTTTTCCAGGCATCCCGCGGGATCAAGCAAGGTGATCCTCTGTCCCCTCTCCTCTTTAATCTGGCATCCGAGGCTCTTAGTAGGGGACTGAATGCACAGGTAGCTGATGGCAGTGTGGCTCCCTATGCAACACCGCGTGGATGCGTTCGGGTCACACATTTGTCCTTCGCTGACGACATCATCATTTTTGCTCGGGGAGATAGGAGGTCGGTAGGGAACTTGGTTCATTTCTTAAATCTATATCATACTGCAGCAGGCCAGCGGTTAACAATCACAAGAGCTTATTCATAGCATCGCGTCGGTGTGGTACTGGCCAAATTCGTAGAATTCAACAGATGACCGGTTTTAGGCATGGGTCTCTACCTCTCCCTTATCTGGAATGCAATCTATATGCTGGGCGTCGGAAAAAGGTGTACTTCCAATTCGTAATAGACAAATTTATTACTAAACTTGCGGGCTGGCAGAAAAAATTTCTCTCCCAAGGGGGACGGTTCATACTCATTAAGCATGTGCTTTCTGCCATACCTACGCACGTGTTAGCCGTAATGGACCCACCATCCGGGGTGCTCAAGGATCTGGAGCGAATAATGGCAAATTTTTTCTGGGGTCAGACGGAGCTGGGCCCTAAACATCACTGGCGTTCCTGGCAAAACCTATGCTACCCAGTGGAGGAAGATGGCCTTGGCATACGATCCTTTAAAGACATACAGGGGGCGTTCAGCTGCAAACTGTGGTGGCGGTTCCGCCATTCGACCTCCTTGTGGGCTCTTTTCATGAGGTCTCGGTATAGTGAAGACAATGGGGCAGCCCGCGGGGCATCCAGATTCTGGAGACGAATGCTGGCCGTTTTTTATACGGTGGCACAGTTCACCCGACTTATAGACTTCGAGGACAGGGCTCGACCAGCTTGGATTCTTACATCCTCTGGCAATTTCACTATTTCTTCAGCATGGGATGCTTTGCGGCCTAAACGGGCTTGCCTTGGATCTAGGAAATGTGTATGGAGTGGTCGATTTTCTTGCAAGATCGCCGTCTTTATGTGGAAGCTACTCAATAAGTACCTCCCTTCCCCTGATGCCCTACAGCGGTTTGGCCTCCACCTCCCCTTAAAGTGCCCGTTCTGCCTGAATGGAGAGTCTCAAGATCACATCTTATCGGGCTGCTTTCTAGCATCTGAGGTATGGAGTTTCTTCGCCGGGGCCATGTAGGTTCCCAATGCACCTACGACGGCCATTCTCTGCCGGCTACAGCATTGGTGGCTTTGTCACCCTCCAGGCTCCGTACGGGAAAAGCTGTGCAGGGTGTTGCCGTCGCTAATCTGTTGGGGACTTTGGAAGGCTAGAAACATGGCAGTTTATGAGGGGCTTATTTTAACATCATCGCAGGTTTGCTGGAATATTCAAACGTTGCTGCATCACGTGTCCCAGGTCTGGCCTTTCGCTCAAGTGACGCGGGATAACGGGGAGCTGGTCCACTCGGGCTTGTTACTTCGACTGACATCACGCGAGCGGATGCCCCCGCGCTGGGTCGTTTGGAAAAAACCACCGGACGGGTATGTCAAACTGAATGTTGACGGCTCATCTCTAAGGAATCCAGGCTCCTCTGGTGCTGGAGGGGTGCTTCGTGACTCGGGGGGTAATGTCCTACGCGGTTTCTCATCTTTTTTGGGATCAAGGACAAATATGGAAGCGGAAGCCTCGGCATTACTGGAGGGTATGCTACTCTCCACAGATTTCCACTTTCTACAGGTTGAAATGGACTCTCAGGTTCTGCTGGCTATGGTGAATGGCAATGGAAGAATACCTTGGACGCTATGGAAGACTATCTCACGCATCCAAACCTTAGCGCTGGGCCGCCAGGTCACCTTCACTCACGTTTATCGGGAGGCAAACGGGGTTGCCGATGCACTTGCAAATCTAGCAAGTTCCACAAGTGTCTGTCAAAGTTTTGGTGCTTCCACACTTCCGAACCATATATAGGGGCTAGCCCGCCTAGATAAGATACGGGTGCCTTATGTACGTTTGGCTTAGCCTTACTGGCAAACGTTCAGACCAACTGCTGTATGTAGTGTGTCCTTTGAATAAATTTTGGAGTGGCGCCCCCCCTCGTGTGCGAGATTAGCCAAAAAAAAAAAAAAGCTTGACAAAAAACTCAGTTGTATACAATAATTTCATTGTAGCGGGTATAGTTTAGTCACTGAATGGTCACTTAGGGGTCTTAGTTGGTGATTCAGACTGTTTCCCTCTCAACAATGAAGCTTGTCCCCTATCGTCTCACTGGTCAAGAAAGAATTGGAATTGATCAATAGATCTTTATAAGAGATATTAGATGCCAATCTCACAAGAAAGATTATTAATTATCAGTGTGAATTGAACTCCTTTATTATTTAGACGATCACAAGCAAGCAAGTAAATTTAAACTATCATCATGCGATAAAACAGTAACAATGATAACAAAGAAAATTTTAGGGTTATGAAATTCCGATCTACTCTTGCAAATAAAAATTACCAATTAAATGAGCTTTGTTACCTTGATGATCAGAGTAGACTTCTCCAATGATGATAGTTGTAATGCTTAACCACAATTTGGATCATGAAAAAATGGTGGTGCATGTAGGAGAGTTGCTCAGGATCGCATCCTTATTCAACCTGATCTACATCAACCTTATAGACAACTAAGTTATGAGGCGTCATTTTCGGATGATGAAATTTTGACAAGTTTTGGCGGGACTATCCCTAACCCTAGGGATAATCTTTGTTAGAACAAATAGCATGTGCATATGGTTCGTAATTTTTTGCTAAGGAAGGATGAGACACAGTGACATCAATTATTCCGAACCAAGTACAGAACTTTTAATCACATCTTTAATTTGGTAATTAATGGTGGTAATTATTGCAATATTATATCTAGTATCATAATGAATTTGTTAAAATTTCCAATTAAAGAGCATCTTGAATGTGAGGACCCAAAATTTTCATACATTTCATTTTGGTTGCTTGCTTGTATACATATAGCGAATGATAACGGATAGTTGTACCTTATTGCTTCTTTTAATTGATTGCCTAACGTTTTGTGACACGAGATATTTATGGCAAAAAAGAGATTTTAATACAAGAGATTTCAAACCCTAGCTTTGACCAAGGAAAAAAAAGATTTGTTCATTTTTGCACACTTTTAGATGTTTACAAGTTGTGTTGTAACCCGATAGTTAGTTACATATTTTCTTTGATTTCATTTACTTGTCTTAAATTCTTGGTTGTTTAATAGTTGAATCATGATTTTAACCTATTTTCTTATTTTATTTGGTGCATTTTTCATGTGATACATGTTGAGTCTCATAGTGCATAATACTAGTGTGATCGATTAGTAAAGTGTGTATCATAAATTTGGAGGATTAGAAGGAGTTTTGTGTAAAAAAAAAATATGTGACTAGAGTTGTTACAAGCTAATTGGAGCATTTGGATGTTAGGAAGCTAAATGGATAGATATTACTCATTTTCTAGCCAAATATACATCATCCATGGAAAGTTGACCAAGACCAAGTCTTTATATGACCAACCAAGTTTTATATCATCCAAATCATCTTGTTTTTTTGCTTGCCTTGGCCAAAAATGTGAGAACTTGCAAATTCCTTATATTTTTCTTAAAAATTTCCTTAAATTTGGAAATTATTATTTTATAGTAGCCTTACTATCCAATCACCCCATAATAAATGTAAATGAATATAGAAATAAGGGTTTTTCCTTTTTGTTTTCACGTTAACGCGAATTAGAATTTTTACGTCTTTTCGTAGTACAAGTAACCGGTACGGGGTGTGTACTAATTTTGGTGTTTAAGAGTGAGTTTTAAATGAGAAATAATGTATGTTTAGAGGTGATAATAATGAGTTAGTGAATTGTAAGTTAAAACCATAGTATACGCGATTTAAGGAAAATCGGCTCAAACCGACGGGTATCGCTCACTACCGATTGACCACACCACTTGACTACCACTTCCTCACCATAAAATATCATTGATATTGGTGCAAAATATCTCCCTCATCCTCAGCCCTCTTGGCCGAAATATTTGACCAAAAAATGCAAGGAAAAGCAAAAATTTTGAGATGGATTTTGGTTGCGACAAGTGGCAACCATCCTTTAAGTGTTGACCAACCAATTTTTCTCCATATTTATCATCAAAAAACACACAAATTGCCCTCATTTTCCTCCTCCTAGCCGTGAACAAGAGAGAGAGTGTGAGCAAGAGAAAAACAACTTCATTTCATCTTGATTTGCACCATTTGAGTGAAAAAAAACAAGATTCTAAACCGATTAACTTGTAAATTGGAAGTTTGGGAAGCTTAGGGAACTAAAAATTTCAAGGGGAAGTGAAGGAAAACACTAGTAAGCTCTAGTTTTGAGGTAAAATGGCTGACCACTCTTTTCTTTTTCCCTTAAGCATGTTGGAGTTGTTTAGTAACTTGTATTTGTGATTGTGATGCTTAAATCAAGAGAATTTGGATGATTGGGCTGATGCACTTGAGTTAGGGTTTGAATGATTTCCTTCTCATACTTGTTGTATGGATGGTATATGATGTATACAAACTTGTATATGAGGTGGTAGTGATGGTTTTAAATTAGAAATGGGAATTATATCTTCATTGTAGCAAATTTCCAGAATTGAAGTTAGTATGCACCCTGTTCTGCCCGATTCTAGTTCACCATGTTAGAGGCCGAATTAGGTTTAGCATAAAATATGAAAGTTGTAGAGAATGATGTTTTATAGGTGCCTGTAAATTTTCAGCGCAATCCAAGCACTGTATCATGTGCAAAGACAAAAATACCCCTGACTGCCATAGGTAGAACTTTAGGGACAGTTTTCACATTTCACCAAGTTGACCGTGCCTGTTCACCCTGATGCGTACTAAATTAGCATTTAGCCAAAACACAAAAGTTGTAGTTCTATGTCTTAGTTTTCTAATGCCCCTAGAATCACCTCGATTGGACTTCGGTAGCCTGAGTTATTGTCATTTAAACATAGCGCGATTAACTGACCTGTTTGTGCGATTCTGGTTCAGTAATTTCAAATTTTGACCTAGATACACTATGAACTGGACTAGGTGGTCTTCATCAAAGTTGTAGCTCTCTGCCTTAGCTTCGAAACAGTATAAATTTCACCTCAATCTGATAAGCGTAGCTTCGGTTGTGTCCGTTACGTAAAACAACATTAAATCTGTCTTGTGCTAAACTTCATTTCCGCACATGTTCTTAGCTTGATTTTGTACTTGTATGACTTTGAGCCTATTGAACGGCTTTTGAAATGAGATTATTTTATGTGTAACTGTGGGGTTGATTGAGGAAAAGAATGAAGCCATAAATGGCTGGAAAATAGGAAAATACAAAGGGCGTGCTGCCCAAATTTACGCTCAAGGGCTAGGTAGACATACTTGCAACTTGAGTAAGGGTTAAGAGCGATTACCCCTTGAACCATCTAGAATATTTGCGTCTTCTTTTATTGAGATATATTAGTGAGGATTTGGCTGAACTCGTACCCTTGAGAAATACAATCATGACTACTAGGAATACGTTTTCCTTGTACTTTCGACTCAAATGGCATTTCCAAGTATAAATGTTACAAAGTTATATAGTTTGAAAAGCGAGCGAGTGTTTCACGAATATTCTCCAAGTGAATTTCCATTTCTTGATTCTTATTGAACGAAACGTCTAAGTTTCGAACCTTAGTCGATTTTCAAAGTTCTTAAACAAAGTTTTATCGCAGATTTGGACTCCAAATCCGGAGTACAACCTAGACACGATCACTAGAGGCACTACTTTTGGTGAGTGCTTCCAAATATCTGATTGAACTTGATATTTGTGAGTTATCTTTGACCAATGTGATTACATGATATATATAAGTGATTTGATAGGACAAGGGTGTATTTTACCGCACTTTCCCTAACATGATTTGTTCTTGTTCATCGATTGCAATTGACTTGCTATACATGCACATGAATTGTATTTGGCTTGGAATTCCAGAAACCCTGTGGCTAGTTAGTCGAGTCGAGCCGGCAAGAGTCTGATCGATTAGCTAACGAACCCTGGGTAGTTAGTGATGTCGAGCGGAGTGCTATCTTTTCGACTAATCGATATACTCGAATACTACCACCAGTGTTTATTGAGGATTTTGGACCCAGTAGGGGGTGTGAATGGTGGACGGAGAGTAGTGTAAGTGGTGCTCTACTGGATTGGTTTCTTTACTTGAAAGTTGACGGAGTGTCAACTATTACGTGATCAAGCTCCTGGTGATGCAATGGGAATTTGGCTCCTGAGAACCATCCGTATCCTTATACCTGGAGATGATTATTACGTGTAGTGTTATTGTTTCTTTTAAAACTTTACACTCGCTCATTTTGAGATTGCTACTTGAAGTGTTATTGCTTACTTTTATGAACTCTTCATGCTCGTTACTTTGCTACATTAAAAACTTGTACTTATAAATAATAGTCAATTTACTATTTGGAATCTCACTGGGCTTTTAGCTCATTCCACGCCATTTGTTTTCCTTACAGGGGTACGAGCGAGGCGTGAGACGTGTACAGACTAGCGTAGTCTAGTTATTTTGACTTTTGTAATTGTACTTGCACTAGTCGCTCGATTAGGGTTGAATGTACTGAGAACTTAAATCTTTTGATGTATTTAGGACTGTATGGATGGTTGAAATAGAAATGAATATATTCGTATGTTCCAAACCTGGGAACTATTATTTCGTTTATTACTGAAATTGCATCTTATTTTATTTGATGTGAGTGAGTGAGTCCTGGCGAGAGTTGGGTAGGCGGTCCGCTAAATCCTAGGGTACGCCAAAGGGAAGGTGGAGCCGTCACAGATGGTATCAGAGCTCCTATTGAGCTCGTGCCGGGAGAGGATTCTCGGACTGCGGGGATTGACTTGTTAAATATGGAACAACTGTCTATTGTTGGGGTCTTAGATATGTATGTTGGGTAGGAATTTCTAATACGGGTGATTTGCTCTTAAGCCTGGCCAACTTGAGTGGTGAATTATCATATTTTCGGATTCTTGTACCCAAGTACCAAAGAGTGGTACCTTTACGATAAGTTGAGATCTCGAGGGTTCAAGGGGTAATCGCTCTTAACCCTTACTCAAGTTGCAAGTATGTCTACTTAGCCCTTGACCATAAATTTAGGCAGCACGCCCTTTGTATTTTTCTATTTTTCAGCTATTTATTGCTTCATTCTTTTCCTCAATCAACCCCACAGTTACACATAAAATAATCTCATTTCAATAGCGGTTCAATAGGCTTAAAGTCATACAAGTACAAAATCAAGCTAAGGACATGTGCGGAAATGAAGTTTAGCACAAGACAGATTTGACGTTGTTTTGCGTAACGGACACAACCGAAACTATGCATACCGTTTCGAAGCTAAACAGAGAGTTACAACTTTGATGAAGACCACCTAGTCCAGTTCGTAGTGTATCTAAGTCAAAATTTGAAATTACTGAACCAGAATCGCATAAACAGGTCAGTTAACCGCGCTATGTTTAAATGACAATAACTCAGGCTACTGAAGTCCAATCGAGGTGATTCTAGGGTCGTTGGAAAGCTAAGACATAGCACTAAAAATTTTATGTTTTGGCTAAATGCTAATTCAGTACGCATCACGGTGAATAGGCGCGGTCAAATTGGTGAAATGTCAAAACTGTCCCTAAAGTTCTGCCTATGGCAGTCAAGGGTATTTTTGTCTTTTTACATGCTACAGTCCTCGGATTGAGTTGAAAATTTACAGTCACCTATAAAACATCATTCTCTACAACTTTTATGTTTTATACTAAGCCTAATTCGGCCTCTAACATGGTGAACTATAACCGGGCAGAACAGGGTACATACTAACTTCAATTCTGGAAATTTGCTACAATCAAGATATAATTTCCATTTCTAGTTTAAAACCATCACTACCACCTCATATACAAGCTTGTATACATCATATACCATCCATACAACAAGTATGAGAAGGAAATCATTCAAACCCTAACTCAAGTGCATCACCCCAATCATCCAAATTCTCTTGATTTAAGCATCACAATCACAAATACAAGTTACTAAACAACTCCAACATGTTTAAGGGAAAAAGAAAAGAGTGGTCAGCCATTTTACCTCAAAACTAGAGCTTGCTAGTGTTCTCCTTCACTTCCCCTTGAAATTTTTAGTTCCCTAAGCTTCCCAAGCTTCCAATTTACAAGTTAATCGGTTTAGAATCTTATTTTTTTTCACTCAAATGGTGCAAATCAAGATGAAATGAAGTTGTTTTTCTCTTGCTCACACTCTCTCTCTTGTTCACGGCTAGGAGGAGGAAAATGAGGGCAATTTGTGTGTTTTTTGATGATAAATATGGAGGAAAATTGGTTGGTCAACACTTAAGGGATGGTTGCCACTTGTCGCAACCAAAATCCATCTCAAAATTTTTGCTTTTCCTTGCATTTTTTGGTCAAATATTTCGGCTAAGAGGACTGAGGATGAGGGAGATATTTTGCACCAATATCAATGATATTTTATGGTGAGGAAGTGGTAGTCAAGTGGTGTGGTCAATCGATAGTGAGCGATACCCGCCGGTTTGAACCGATTTTCCTTAAATCGTGTATACTAGGGTTTTAACTTATAATTCACTAACTTATTATTATCACCTCTAAACATACATTATTTCTCATCTAAAACTCACTCTTAAACACCAAATTTAGTACACACCCCGTACCGGTTACTTGTACTACGAAAAGACGTAAAAATCCTAATTCGTGCTAACGTGAAAGCAAAAAGGGAAAACTCTTATTTCTATGTTCATTTACATTTATTGTGGGGTGATTGGGTAGTAGGGCTATTATAAAATAATAATTTCCAAATTTAAGGGAATTTTTAAGAAAAATATAAGGAATTTGCAAATCCCTCCTAGCACTCTTGGCTTAGTCCCTCGTACATTTGCTTGTTCAGGGTTTAGATGTGACCTATGGGGACAAGTTTCAAGCTGGTGCTCGGCACTACCACACCATAAATATTTTCCTGCCTTTCGCCAACAATCATTCTCCGTATGATTGGCCTTCCCACAGTACCTACAAGATACTTGAGGGACTGAGGTTTGACCTCCTGGTGAGGTACCTCTTGCTTGCTCCTTTCCACGCGAGGCTCCTCTTGGAGTAATTTCCTTAGGTGTCCCTGAAATTTTCTCACTACCATCTCCTCGACCCAACTCAGAGGGTGGTATATCTAAATCACCTTGTCATTGCCTTTGACTTCTACCAGACACACCTCTCCTTTTTGCATGAAAAGCTCTCATTTGTACCCTAGCAATTTCTATTCTTTGAGCCTTCTCCAAAACTTCCGTAAAAGTGTTAATCTGGGCCGCTGCCAAGGCCTCCTGTATTTCCACATTGAGCCCCTGTACAAACCTCCTAACCCTCCGTTGCTCCGTAGCTATCAATTTGGGAGTAAACTTTGACAGTTTAGTGAATTGAGTCTCGTACTCAGATACACTTAGAGTTCCTTGACAGAGCTTAATAAAATCATCTTCCCTCTTCTCCTGGACTATCGGTGGAAGGTATTTCTCATTAAACTCTCCAACAAAGTTCACCCAAATCCATGCAGTCCCCTCTCTTTCCCATTTAGCCCTAATTACATTCCACCAGGTCCTAGCTGGTCCTTCAAACTGAAATACAGTGAATTGCATCTGCCTATCCTCCGTATAGTTTAAGACAGCGAAAATATTAATCATCGACTCTAGCCATCTCTCAGCTGCCTCAGGGTCCGGCCCTCCCAAGAACTTAGGAGGAGAGAATTTTTGGAATCTCTCGAGGGTCCTATCTTGCCCCATATCATTCCTAGGTTGATTCACAGGGACTTGACCCTGTTGCTCCACCAATCGAGCAAGAATATTAGTCATCTGTTGAATCGCAGTTGTCACTTGATCCCCCCTATAACTTGGGGTCCAGGTTGTGGTCCGCTCGTTTCACCTCTTTCCCCTCTGGGTTCTTGCGTGGGTCCCTGCGTCTGTCTACCCCCACGCCCACGATTAGAGCCACGCCCGCGAGTAGCTCCCTGATTCTGGTTTCTTGTACCTTCCATGTTTCGCGACTAATCAACTATAACAAAGCAATATAGCCAACTAATCAATGATAGAATATAGCCACTAAATAACTATATAGATATAAACAGAATAAAATAGGGCTCAAATAAACCTTTCCAAGTCGTAAAACAGGGTAATGCAACACATTCAATCAAAACAAGTCACATACCCTATAGGATATAGGACATTAACCCTAAATATTGCTCAGGCACTACACTTAATCAAAACTTGAAGCACGTGAATAATAAGGGTCCCAAATCCCATGAATATCTTCAATATATTTCAAGTCCAGACTATTCACATCCCCCGTGCCTTTGATTTTGTCATAACTTATCCTATTAAGTAAAGTTGGACCAATTTCTGATTTATTGGAGATTTTTCTGATTTCATATGATAATCATGGATTAGCCTTGGAATGATGGATTGATATGGTATAACATGAAGTTTGTGTCTCTTAATTGTGGTTAATTGCGAAAAATTTCCATTTGAAGGGTAAATTCCAGATTTAGGGTTTTGATTTGGGGCTTTCTTATGATTGGTTCTTGTGCTTTTAATTGTTTAAGATTTAAGGGTGTTGTGACCCTAATTAAGAGTAATTGCGTCTTCTTTTATCGAGGTATATCGGTGAGAATTTGACCGAACTTGTACTCTTGAGAAATATAATCATGACTACTAGGAATACGTTTTTCTTGTACTTTCGACTCAAATAGCATTTCCAAGTATAAATGTTACAAAGTTATATAGTTTGAAAAGCGAGCGAGTGTTTCACGAATATTCTCCAAGTGAATTTTCATTTCTTGATTCTTATTGAATGAAACGTTTAAGTTTCGAATCTTAGTCGATTTTCAAAGTTCTTAAACAAAGTTTTATCGCAGATTTGGACTCCAAACCTGGAGTACAACCCAGACACAATCACTAGAGGCAATACTTTTGGTGAGTGCTTCCAAATATCTGATTGAACTTGATATTTGTGAGTTATCTTTGACCAATGTGATTACATGATATATATAAGTGATTTGATAGGGCAATGGTGCACTTTACCGCACTTGCCCTAACATGATTTGTTCTTGTTCATCGATTGCAATTGACTTGCTATACATGCACATGAATTGTATTTGGCATGAAATTCCAGAAACCGTGTGACTAGTTAGTCGAGTTAAGCCGGCAAGAGCCTGGTCGATTAGCTAACGAACCCTGGGTAGTTAGTGATGTCGAGCGGAGTGCTATCTCCTCGACTAATCGGTATACTCGAGTACTATCATCAGTGTTTATTGAAGATTTTGGACCCAGTAGGGGGTGTGAATGGTGGACGGAGAGTAGTGTAAGTGGTGCTCTATTGGATTGGTTTCTTTACTTGAAAGTTGACGGAGTGTCAACTATTACGTGATCAAACTCCTGGTGATGCAATGAAAATTTGGCTCCTAAGAGCCATCCGTATCCTTATACTTGGAGATGATCGTTACGTGTAGTGTTATTGTTTCTTTTAAAACTTTACACTAGCTCATTTTGAGATTGCTACTTGAAGTGTTATTGCTTACTTTTATGAACTCTTCATGCTCGTTACTTTGCTACATTGGAAACTTGTACTTATAAATAATAGTCAATTTTCTATTTGGAACCTCACTGGGGTTTTAGCTCATTCCATGCCATTTGTTTTTCTTGCAGGGGTACGAGCGAGGTGTGAGACGTGTACAGACTAGCGTAGTCTAGTTGTTTTGACTTTTGTAATTGTACTCGCACTAGTCGCTCGATTAGGGTTGAATATACTGAGAACTTAAATCTTTTGATGTATTTGGGACTGTATGGATGGTTGAAATAGAAATGAATGTATTCGTATGTGTGACGCCCCCGCTTCTCCCAAGGACGGACCCTAGGGTATCGGCGGGACGCCTGCCTAACTCGCACCAGGACTCAAAATTTCAAAACAAAATATTAACGATATGAGCCAAAAGAGCACTATTCACAATATATACAATCCCCAAAAGAGTATTTACATCCTCGAAAGGAGCTATCGAGACTACTATCGAATTCCACACCACTAACCAAAAGCAAAAGTAGACCCGAAAACAGGTTCTTATACAGATCACTAAAATAAAGATAAACACCTTAACTATCGAACTATTACAAGCACACCTAACTATACTAGTGAATGTGCCAAGAAATTCCCCGCGTCTTCTCCTGCTAAGAAAAACAAAGGAAACGGGGTAAGCTATATGCTTAGTAAGTAAACAGGGGTAAACACGTAAACTTCACATTAAAATAAACAACTATTTCACAAAATGCCAAGTCAAGTGTAAAAGTAACAACACGAAAGAAGGATACAGGTTGGCTTCAAAGCCAAGTCGTTTGCCATGCGTGACCTCCTGCCGACACTCCGTCGACCACATATAAGGGTCCGTAGAACTCCACTTGTACTCCCACCTAACACTTTATCACCCTCACTAGCCAGTCACCTCACAAACCTACTCGAACGAACGAAATCACAAACTTGAGCTTGAGTCACAAGCTCGGGTCACAAACTTGGTTCACCACTTGAACCTACGAACTTGGTGACCTTAGACTAGGTTGGACTGGTTTCGATCAAACCCCGGCCGGCTCGAATAGTCCATCCAGGTCTTGAGATCGGGCCCACAACTTAAACATTTTTCATGAACTCACGAAAGTCATCCCGAGCTCCAAGCTCAAGGAGTTCAAACCCAAAATAATTCATTTAGACATGTCATGTATAAATATGCACGTAAATTAGGGTTTAGGTCGAGTGCGATGAAGTACACCCTCGCCTAGGTACCATTTCATTCACCTTAAACACATAAGAAAGTTATATACAAAATGGCCCGAATACTTACTCAAAACACAAAAGTAGTACAATAGTAGAAATCACTTCGTGCGTGTTAGTTAGTAGTTGGCCCCACTAGCTCCGCCTAACTCACCACGGTCTGAAATAGAAGATTGCATCACATTATATCACAAACGGCCACTTACATGCCCAAAACAAGCAAAACGGCAAAATCGGCACATGTAAGTGCGGAAACGGCAAAATGGACACGCGCGCGCGCGTGGAACGGCAAACGGAAACGGCCAAATCTGTCACCTCAAACCGTTTTGATCAAAAGTTAGGTTAGGAATATCGAATCAAGGTGCGTGAGACACCGTTTTGAAGCTACGAGGAAGGGCTACAACTTTTATTTAAACATTTCAACCCAGATCTCAATAGGTATTGGTAAAAAATGTACAAAATAGTTCCAGCCATTTCATTTCGGTTTACCAAACAGGCCCTGTTTGAAAGACCGTAACTCAGGGCTTAGAAATCGGAATCAAGAAATTCCAGAGGCATTAGAAAGCTCATCCATAAGGCTATAACTTTCGTGTTTGGACTAAAAGTTGAATCAATACAGAGCATGGGGGAAAACGGGTCTAAACATTCCTGTCAGAACTGTCCAAATTCGAAGGCAGTTCTGACAACCGATTTTGTTTTGGTCATAACTAAAGCTACGGGACTCGGATTTGGATGAAATTTATACCGTTTCGAAACTAAGAACAAGATCTACATTTCTTGTGAAGAGGTCAACACCCAATTCGTACGTTATCAAAACAGACAGAACATGGTCAGAGGCTAAAACAAGAAACGCGGCAGAATTCTGAGTTTAGAATAGATGCGACTATTTTGGTCATAACTCAGGCTACATAGATCCGTTTGACCCGAAATTTTGTAGGCACCACAAGAACTTCAAAAGCTACAACTTTCATGTTTTGAGAAAATTCTGAATCAATACGTAGTATCAAGAAAAATGGAGCTCAAGTTCAGGTGCTGGCTGCCCTGTTTACCCGGATTTGCCGGTTTTGCGCGTCGCAAACGCATGGTCCGTTCCATGATTCTCATGCAAATTTTCTAACCAATTTCATACCAAAGAAACACATATATACCAGCTTCTAAATGACCTACCAAAGGTCCGAAACTTTCCTTCTAAGACACTACAACTTGCCCAAAACTAACCATAATCCCTAACCTAACTTTATTTGCATCACTAAACTTAATCTAACAACCTACTAACCAAACCCTAATTCATTAAACATTAGCCAAGCTAAACCAACCTAAGAAAGCCTAGGGTTTCTTAACCCAAATCAGTTTTTACCATTCACTCACCAAACCAATGAAGCCAATCATCAAACACAACCACTACAAGTTCAATAACACAAGATTAGAACTAACTAGAATGTTTATTATGAAACCCCTAATTCTTTCTTATCTTGACCGAAATTCCAGCAGCAATAAATCACTAAAATTAACTATTAAACTACTCAATAATCATCACACAACCTATAAAAATGCATAATCACCACAAAAGTGTCACTTTCATAACTTCAAGATTAAAACCCCAAAACTTAACTTTCAAAAGAGGTGATTTACCTTCAAACAAGCTTTGTAGTTGATCAACCTTCAACAATCAAGTACCCAAGTTAATCCCTTAAGCTCCAACAACAAGATGGAAGGCTAGAAGATGAAGAACTTGAAGGAAATTTTTCTCTTTTCTTTCCTCCTTGGTTCGGCTCCTTTCTCTCTCTCTTTTTAGTTTTATTTTGTTTTTTTTCTTATGATAATCTTGCAATCCTATGACATATATAAGATGGTCAAAGTGTAAGAAGATATTTTCTCTCTCCACCAATCACATAAAAGCTCACATTTTGCTCTCAAGCCCTTACACCTTCAACTTTGCATATGATCAACTCTTGCCCTCAAACATTTGGAACTCTTTCAATTAACTCCATAGGTCATAACTTAATCTAGTCAAAAACATGTAATCACACTTAATTGCTTCACTAATCACCTTCCTATCTTAATCACCTATACTTAAACATACTTTATCCCACATAAAAGCAATTAAATACCAACCTTTTTGTCAAGGGTGAAATTAGGGTTTTAAATCCAACTTAAACTTCTAATACATCATAACACTAAAGATTTTGCTAACTTAGGGTTTTCTAACTTTTAAACTCACTTAACCTATATAAAATGGATTAAATCCTATACTTACTTTTACTAAAACACACACTAACATAACTAACTTTAATCACCACTCGAACTTATAATTAATACAAAAACTAGGGTTTCAATCCTAACCCCAATTTAGGGTTTTTGAAATAGTCCCAAAACCAAATGTTACCGCACAAATAATGAATATAACCTAATATCAAATTTAAGAACGGACTGGGGCCTCACAGTTTGTTCCAAATTTGGGAACTATTATTTCGTTTATTACTGAGATTGCATCTTATTTTATTTGATGTGAGTGAGTGAGTCCTGGCGGGAGTTGGGCAGACGGTCCGCTAAACCCTAGAGTACGCCTAAGAGAAGGTGGGACCGTCACAAAAAACATAAGAAGAGAAAGGGAGAGAAAAGCTCCAAGTTCAAGCCTTGATTCTTGTCCAATTAGTGAGGGAAAACAAGAGAAAACTCATATATACTACGACATATCTTGTATCAAGTTGGAAGTGAGCTTGTGGTGAAGTTATTTGAGGAAGAAACCTCTTGTCTTGCATCTTATATTGGGGTTTTGAGGTATTATACTAAGAAACTCCTCTTTTTCTTTTTACTTTGCAATTTAATTCACATATGACTTGATATTGGAGGATATCATGGAAGATCCATGGTGGATATGAGCTTTTTATGGAAGTTTTGGTACTAGAAGTTTGATAGTCTCTTGTATGTTTGAATCTTGAAAATTTTGGCCAAGAATTTGTGGATTGTTGTTTCTTGATATCCAAGGGTTAATGATTGATGAAACCCTTGAGGATTTGAGTTATATTTCTAGTGATTTGTTGGTGAAAATGGAAGAAATTTCTATGTCCACCAAGTGTTTGACCTTTTGTGAAGGGTTGTTTATGTGCAAATTTTCATGGTTTTTCTTGCTAACAATCTTGGTTATATATTATTTGCTATGTTCATGGATTTGTTATGGAAAAATTGGGAAGATTTGATGGAGAAATGTTTAGAAAATTCTTGTGGGAAAATTCTGCCTTTGCGATCCAAAACAGGGGAAGATATTCTAGCCTTGATTTCCACTTTTTCTTAATAATTGTGGACAAGTTCTTGTTCAAAAAACTTGTTAACACATCACTCTTTACTTGTATGTTGAATTTGAATCAAAACTATGGATTTCTTCCTTGTTTTCTTGTTGGAAAGTTGTAAAATGGACTGAAACTCAGAGAGTATTTTCAGTCAACTTGTCAGATTTTCTGGTGATAATTGAAAACGAATTAGAGTCTAAATTTTATGCCATTGGAAAGCCTTTTGAGTTTAGTTTCAAACTTAACCAATGCATTCGATTTCGATTTTTCTGCATTGAGTTATAGCCATATTTCCGAGACTGCTCAAATGCCCTGATATGATGCGACAGCTTTCTTGTACCTCTGTGATTGTTATTTTTTACCATGAAAATGCATGAACTGAATTTTGATGTTTTCATAAGAAAGGTAGATCTATATCTTATTTCGAAACGTCATAAAATTCATCTGAATCCGATAAATGTACCTCCAGTTGTGATCAAAATGTCGAGAGGTGTCAAAACTGTCACTTTGATTCTTCTCCTTTGCACTTTTTCCTTCATTTTTCTTGATTCAATTTAATGTTTTTCACTCCATATTATATCTGAACCATTGACCTAACATGTACATGGATTTTCCCTTTAAATTGAGATTGAAAACATGTGTTTTGGAAGACTTTTAGGGACGTAAAAATACGAAAATCTTGAGGAATATCTTGGGACTTCTAAATTGGGATTTGAAAGTAGTTTTGATTAAATGGTGGTTTGGAGTTGTGAATCTCATTATACTCTAATTACTTGGTTCTAGGACTTGGAAGTGAACACAAGATTTGCACCCGAGGCGGACGTTTGAGCTTTGCTTTACATGATGAGTGTCAAGTGCATGTTTCTTGATATTATGATTTGAATGATGCATGTTGCCACGTGTTATGTATTGAATACTAAATTTGATGAGGCGAGGGTGTAATTTATCACACTCGTCCTTCCCTTCTTGAATGATCTTGTACTTGCTTGAGTTTGATTGACATGTACTAGTATTTGTGCTTGTGCTTAATTTGTAAGTGTTGAGCGGCAGCATGTACCACACTCAATTCGAGTAGGAGGTGCCTCTTATTCCGTCTCAGTACTTTTATCCTTATTAAGTCGATTGGAGAGTTATCTCGTCGACCCTAACGCTGAGCAGCAGCATGTACCACACTCAATCCGAGTGGGAGGTGCCTTTCATCCCGTCTCAGTGCCTCTATCTTGATTAAGTCGATTGGAGTGTTATCTCGTCAACCATACCTGTTCTTAGTTGGGTATACTCGAGTATTATCACCACTGTTTCTATTTGGTGTTCGGACTCAGTAAGGGGTATGTTTGATGGACGAGAAATTGGTGTAAAGTGGAGATCTACGGTCATTATTTTTACTTCTTTAAACGTTGACGAAATATCAACGGGTTTGGATCAAGTTACTGCAACGGGGAAATTGACTCCTGAGAGCTCGTGTATCCTCTTAATAAACGTGTTTTGGTTTTTTTATGGCTTTACGTGAAACTATTATTGTTATTCTGTACATATGCTACTTGAGTTAAATTATGGTACTTGCTCTACTTGCTTGTTTGATTTCTTGACCTCACTAAGCATCCACTCATCCCTTTAAATTGTTATTTCTTAACAGGAATTTGAAGTGAAGAATTGGAGGCGCTAGACTAGCCAACTTTTGTCTAGAGTTAGTGTGATTCCTTGAGCGATTTTTGGACATTTGGAAATATGGATTTCATTTGTATTTGAAATATTATGATTGTAATAGTTAACGTTGTTACCTAAGGATTGTGGCTGTTGTTGTTCAAGTATTTTCTTGATTTTAAGAAATTGTTTGGTTTGAAAATCGTGATTTGGTTCGAGTGAGTGCATGAGTCCTGGCGGGAGTTGGGCAGGCGGTCCGTCAAACCCTTGGATTCGCCCTAGGAGGAGATGTGATCGTCATAGGTGGTATCAGAGCCGTTTCGCGTGGTCTTTGCGCAGAGTGAATTTAGGACAAGTGGTGTTATGGTCCTGATTATGAGAATAAGTGTAAAGGATTGCGTACTCTTCTTGAGCATAAGCTGTGAATCATGAATGTTATAGGCGTAAAACGTTTATCATGATATTTGGGAAAGACAGACATGTATGTCAGATAGGAATATTAAATGTGATTGATTTACACTTGGGAATGACCAACTCGAGTTGTGAATTGCCCTATTTTTGGATTCTTGTACCCGAGTACACAAGAGTTGTGGACATTTGGATGAAAGTCGACATCACGACTATATTTGAGGTAAATGTAAATGACAAAGGTCAAGGCACAGAAGATTTTAATGTGTGACCTAGGAATTGAACTGATTGAGAAGAATGGATCGACAAGTGCTATAAAGGACTAATCCAGTAACTAGTGGTTAGGATTTCTATGGCTGGTGGTTAGATTGTCATGCATGTTGGAGAAGCTAGCATTGCTAACCTGTCTCCTTCTAATTTGGTTCTTGATTGACTACCCATGCCTGTGCTTCTTTGATACCTACCCTACGATGCAAGAGCAGGGATTTGGCTTTGATTCCTATCTTGCCCAGATTGAGAGTTTTGGATTAGGTATGGAAGTTTTGGAGAAAAGGGTTTGGATTCTAATCTTGTATATGTTCTTTTGGTGAATGTAGGCTGACAGCTTCGATTGAGGATGGAAAAGGATACTAGGGGAATAAGTAGCTATAGTGTCTTTTGGGTATGGCATTGACAATGACCATGAGTAAATTGGAGATTGCAAACTTGAGTTTTTGCTAGCAAAGATTAGAATTTCGAGGACGAAATTTTTTTAAGGGGGACCCAAAATTTTCATACCTTTCATTTTGGCTTACTTGCTTGTATATATATAGCGAATGATAATGGACAGTTGTACCTTATTGCTTCTTTTAATTGATTGTCTAACGTTTTGTGGTACGAGATATTTATGGCAAGAAAGAGATTTTAATACAAGAGATTTCAAACCCTAACTTTGACCAAGAAAAAAAAAAAGTTTTGTTCATTTTTGCTCACTTTTAGATGTTTGCAAGTTGTGTTTGTGACACCCCCACTTCTCCTTAAGGCTAAACAAAGAGTATCCGCGGGACGCCTACTCAACTCTCGCCAGGACTCAAGACAAATCGATTCAAGTTTAACGATACAAAACAATTAATACAAGTCAAATAAAGAAAAGTCGCTTCCAAGACCGAAAATCCAAATCTTACACCACGAGTTCGAAGTACACCAAATTTCCAAATCTTACATCAGGTTCTCAAAAGATACCTCAAATCTCAAAATACAACCATTAAAAGTCGACTAAAAATTTACAACCAAGATTTCCAATAAAAAACATAAACTAGTCGGCTTAACCATTACACACTATCGCTTAAAACCCCTAATTATCAAGAAAGATTGCACTCATGTACAATCTTAGAGAATATTGTGAAAATGAGTCTTAATTTCTCGTAAATTGAGGTTCAAAAGTGGGGTTTAATAATATTAGGAAAATCTGATTTTTATCTTTGAAATCAAGTGTAAATCGGTCAAGCAATATCGAAGGAAAATGGAGAGTTCTAAAAACTCAATTTCCTTTAGGTTCGGAAATTGCAGATTTGAGGAGTTATTTTTGAAAAATCATATCTCACTCTATGTAGGTCCAAAATTGGAAAACTTTGTACCATTGGAAACTACTTCCAGAGTACTAAAAGTTCCTAGAAAACACCTTTTCATGATTCAAAATGGAAAACACTCGAATTTCTGCTTAAAGTTGCTGATTTGGACTCCCAAGACAGATTCGGGGTTGGTTTTTGGTAAATTTTGAAAATTCGGCAAAATCTACAGAATATGAACTAGCCTCTCAAATTTGAAACTCAATTAGAGTTACAATCAAAGTTTAAAACACAACAAACAGAACATGAATCGGAGTTTTGAGGGCCAAGATATAGCAGCTCAAAATTGGTTCAAAATGAAGACCATTGGGCAATTTTCCAGATTTAAAACATGAACTTTGGGACTTCAGTTGGACATCGAAATAGATTTGGAATGGCGCCAAATTTAGTATGATTATACTACCATATAAGAGCTACTCCTCTGTCAAATTTCATGTAAAAATTCGCACAGGAAGTTAGTTATCAAGACCACTAAAGTTCTGGGAATATACAAGGCTATTCTGCCTTATGCTTCCATTTTCCTTTTTTTAACTTTTGGCCAATGAAATCATCTCAAATCTGGTTCATTTATGAAGGCAAGGTCTAAGCAACATCCAAAAATACATTTGGTAGGTGATTGACACTGAAAGTTTCAAAATAACAAGTCCCAATTCGAGCTAAGGCATCGGCTAGCCAAAATTAGGGTTTTTGGTCACTGACACAGGTCTGTAATTTGGCCACAACTCACTCAATTCAACTTGAAATTGTACGTGGTTGGTGGAGTTGGAAACTACATTCATAGGGCTACAATGTCTCAGAAGGAATCATTTTACAATTCTGTCCATAGCTAGCTCAAATTTAAACAACAATTCCCAACACCTCATTGACTCTCTAGCAGAGTAACAAAACAGGACAGGTAACTTTGAAGAGCTGGTACAGTTCACTCAAGTCGAATCAAGCGATGTATTTTATACTGTTAGAAAACTGGAAGTGTCTAGTTTCTAATGCAACAAACGACACTTGATTTCGACGTTGGAGCAAAGAGTTATGATTATTCAATGTTCACTGCCAGAGTACCTCTGTACACGTTTTCCAGCTTTGAAACCATTTCGGAAATTCAACCTTTTGCCAACCAAATCAAGTGATTTTTGGTGGAAACTTTCCACACAACCTATACAATATATCTACATCAAAATCAAGGCAATTTAACCACAAAAGAATCGCACTAAGGCTGCGGCAAGAACAGAGCAGATTCGGCCCCTTCCTCCCTTCTGTTTCCTTTGAGTTTCTTTCCACTTTTTCAACATATAACCACTAGTTTAACACTTAATCAACATAAATAACATCCAAAATCATCATATCAGTCCAACAAGTCCATTGTGGGATTTCATAGAGCCCACTCACATGATTTTCAACCAACCAAAGTTACCCACATGAAACTACAAGCTTCTAAGTGTAATTTAACTCACTAAAACTAAGATTCAAAGGTTGGATGATTTGCTACCTTCTTGGATGTTGAAGACCAGAATTTCGGCCACTAAGAAGCTCCAAGAAACCGTGGATAAGTTGCTCCTCTCCTAGTCCAAGATAGTCTCCAAGTTGTTTTGAGTTTGTGTGGCAAATTTGAAGTGAAATGGATGGATGATTTGAGTGAGATGATGAAGAAATTTTTTGCTCCTTCTTGCCTTGAGGGTTTCGGCTGCTTTGAGAGAGAAAAGAGAGAGATGGTGCTGATGCAAAGCTTCTTGGAGAAGCTTGGTAGGTGTAAGCTTTAAGTGCACAAAAGTCAACTCTCCAATAGTGCGCGTACGCGCGTGTTTCGTGCCCGTTTCCTCTCGGGTTTGTTTCACTTGTGCACTAAACCTATAATATATTTCCTTTAACACTATTATTATCCACTCTTAGTAGTCTAAATATAAATGTCCAAAGTCCCTCAATTAGTCACGCGCGCGAAAACGCGAACTTCCGACTTGTGCACGATAAAGCGAAATTTCTAAGAAATTCTTATAACGATAGTATAACTAACCAATACTAGGGTATTTAATCATAAAAATAACTATTTTAAGACTAACGCATGAGTTCTCAAATCTCCAAAATCACTGTACTCTCAAATCGAATATTGCCTCCAAACGCGTATTCGCTAAATCTCACTAAACGAGCTTCCGAAAATTAAATTTATTAACGGGATGTTTTAAAAATATATGTAAATCATAGTTCCATGTAAATGGTTCTAAAAGGGTTGAAATAATTTATTCGAAGAAAACGGATGAATAAATAATTAATTAAACCAGTACAATAAGATAAAAATACGAAAACTTTCGGGTCCTCACAGTGTTGTGACCTGATAGTTAGTTACATATTTTCTTTGATTTCATTTACTTGTCTTGAATTCTTGGTTGGTTTACTAGTTGAATCATGATTTTAACCTATTTTCTTATTTTACTTGGTGCATTTTTCATGTGATACATGTTAAGTCTCGTAGTGCATAATACAAGTGTGATCGATTAGTAAAGTGTGTATCATAAATTTGGAGGATTAGAAGGAGTTTTGTATAAAAAAAAAATTATGTGACAAGAGTTGTTACAAGCTAATTGGAGCATTTGGATGTTAGGAAGCTAAATGGATAGATATTACTCCTTTTCTTGCCAAATGTCCATCATCCATGGAAAGTTGACCAAGACCAAGTCTTTATATGACCAACCAAGTTTTATATCATCCAAATCATCTTCTTTTTTTGCTTGCCTTGGCCAAAAACATGAGAAGGGAAAGGGAGAGAAAAGCTCCAAGTTCAAGCCTTGATTCTTGTCCAATTAGTGAGGGAAAACAAGAGAAAACTCAAATATACTCCGACAAATCTTGTATCAAGTTGGAAGTGAGATTGTGGTGAAGTTATTTGAGGAAGAAACCTCTTGTCTTGCATCTTATATTGGGGTTTTGAGGTATTATACTAAGAAACTCCTCTTTTTCTTCTTACTTTGCAATTTAATCCACATATGACTTGATATTGGAGGATTTCATGGAAGATCCATGGTGGATTTGAACTTTTTATGGAAGTTTTGGTACTAGAAGTTTGATAGTCTCTTGTATGTTTGAATCTTGAAAATTTTGGCCAAGAATTTGTGGATTGTTGTTTCTTGATATCCAAGGGTTAATGATTGATGAAACCCTTGAGGATTTGAGTTATATTTCTAGTGATTTGTTGGTGAAAATGGAAGAAATCTCTATGTCTACCAAGTGTTTGATTTTTTGTGAAGGGTTGTTTATGTGCAAATTTTCATGATTTTTTGTACTAACAATCTTGGCTATATATTATTTGCTATGTTCATGGATTTGTTATGGGAAAATTGGGAAGATTTGATGGAGAAATGTTTGGAAAATTCTTGTGGGAAAATTCTGCCTTTGCTATCCAAAACAGGGGAAGATATTCTAGCCTTGATTTCCACTTTTTCTTAATAATTGTGGGCAAGTTCTTGTTCAAAAAACTTTCTAACACATCACTTTTTACTTGTATATTGAATTTGAATCAAAACTATGGATTTCTTCCTTGTTTTCTTGTTGGAAAGTTGTAAAATGGACTGAAACTCAGAGTGTATTTTCAGTCAACTTGTCAGATTTTCTGGTGATAATTGAAAACGAATTAAAGTCTAAATTTTATGCCATTGGAAAGCCCTTTGAGTTTAGTTTCAAACTTAACCAATCGCATTTTTTATTTTTCTACATTGAGTTATAGCCATTTTTCCGAGACTGCTCAAATGCCCTGATATGACGCGACAGCTTTCTTGTACCTCTGTGATTGTTATTTTTGACCATGAAAATGCATGAACTGAATTTTGATATTTTCATAAGAAAGGTAGATCTATATCTTACTTCAAAACGTCATAAAATTCATCTGAATCCGATAAATGTACCTCCAGTTATGATCAAAATGTCGAGAGGTGTCAAAACTGTCATTTTGATTCTTCTCCTTTGCATTCTTTCCTTCATTTTTCTGGGTTCAATTTAACATTTTTCACTCCATATTTGGGACAGCCCTACCTTCCCCTAAGGCGAACCAAAGGGTTCGGCGGACCGCTTGCCCGACTCTCGTCAGGACTCGATCGTTCTCAACAAGTGAAATAAGATATAATCTCGAGACTAAGCGAAATACCAATTCCCAAATTTGAAACATATACTTACATTCATATCCATCTCAAACAGAAATACAATCCCAATTAGAACAAAAGCGTTAAGTTCCTAATACATCCAACCTTATCCAAGCACTAGCACGAATACAATAAAAACAAAATTTCAAAAACTAGACCAAGCTAGCTTACTCTCACCAAACATTGGCCCATTCCTGTCTCCCCGAAATAAAGATCGCAAGTCCTTAGTATTGCCCTCAACTCCCGCGTACTCGGGTACAAGAATACGAGATAATTCACCACTCGAGCTGGCCAGCCCGAAAAATAAATTATCTATATCGAGATTCCTACCGGACGTATATATCTATTGTCCTCAAGTACCATGAGAAAGATTTAAAATCGATAACAATTCATGATTCGTAACTTATGCTCAAAAGAGCACTTGGTCCTTCATACTTATTCACGAAATCAGGACCATAACACCACTTGTCCCAAGCTCACTCCGCGCAGAGACCATGCGAAGTGGCTCTGATACCACTTGTGACAGCCCCATCTTCCCCTAAAGCGAACCAAAGGGTTCAGCGGACCGCCTGCCCAACTTTCGCCAGGACTCGATCATTCTCAACAAGTGAAATAAGATATAACCTCAAGACTAAGCGAAATAACAATTCCCAAACTTGAAACATGTACTTACATTCATATCCATCTCAAATAGAAATACAATCCCAATTAGAACAAAAGCCTTAAGTTCCTAATACATCCAACCTTATCCAAGCACTAGCGCGAGTACAATAAAAACAAAATTTCAAAAACTAGACCAAGCTAGTCTACACAGGACTCACGCCCTCGCTCGCATCCCTTGTAAGGAAAACAAAACTAACGGAATGAGCTAAAAGTCCAGTGAGGTTCCATACACATGGCCAAGTAATTAAACAGGGACATTAATCATGTAATAACAAGTAATCCAGAAAAAATTTACAATATAAAGCAATGGTATCACACTCATTAAAAGGATACATGCTCACGTGGAGCCATTCATTCGTTTATTCACCGACCATTCCCCTTATTCCTCCAACATTAGAAAACATTTTGCATTTGAAAACTTCTCCAATGTCCTTAACATTCATTCATTAATTTCATTCCCCGCTACTAGCCATTTCATTGGCCAGTCTCCACCAGACTTCTTGGTCATACTCAAGTATACCAAACATTAACTCAGGGTCACCAATCGCCCGACCGAATCCGTTTCTGGCTCGAGTCGACTGGCAACGAAGGGCAAGGGCCCAATTCAGCTAAAAGACTTACATTCATGCACAAGTAGTATTTAAATATTTAATTATTTAATCATTATAAATTTCACATTCATTTAGGTCAAGTGCGATAAAGTACACACTCGCCTAGCAAAATTCATTTTAGAAATCATTGAAAACATTTAACATTTAATCACACATTCACAAATAGTCACATAGTCACAACAATCCACATAGTCATTAGAAACATAACGTACAAAGAACACTCACCTATTTAAGCAAAATAACGTCCAAAGTATCCTTCTGGATATCACCTTCAATCACTAAGGAACCCTAAGAGCAACCAAGAGAACACATTACGGTTCTACCATCAAACTTTTAGGTGAATCAAAGAAAATCCGAATACCCACTAGTACAAGATATAAATATGATTTTGGAAGTGAAAAGAGTACATTTAGACCAAGGGACATGAGTAACGAAGAACTTCCCAAACCAAAAATAAAACTAAACTCAAAGGTTTTTAGAAAATTTCATCGAAAAACAAATAAAATAGTGCCACGTCAGAATCCAGCCAAGATCTGGCCGGATTCATGGCCAGATTCAAGGCAGTGGGCAAACGAAAATTTTTTCATCTTCCCCTGTCAATCCGGCCGGATATGGAAGATTTGGCCGGATACACGGCCGGATATGAAAAACATTTTTTTTCTTTTTTGTAAAACTCTTTGTTTGGCTCAAAACTAACACATATGCAAGGAAAGAATGTGTAACAAGTGTCTTGGGTAAAATCATATGAAAAGGAAGATAAACAAACCCTAAATTCACACCTAAAGCCTCGCTTGATAAAATAGGTTTTGTGGCTGAGAAACCCTATGCAACTCCTCCTTGTTTTGGGAAGAAAATAAGCAAACATTTGAAGTTCAACACTTGACATTTGTAACTAAGTATCATGTTTAAAACGGTCATCACATTCACCATGCGAAAATGTATAAGTTCAAATGAAATTCAGCTCATCTAACATCACTAGAGTGAACCTAAGTATGTCTAAGCAAAGTAAGTCCAACGCATCACAAATCATCTTTTCAAATCTCACTTTCACTCACTCCAACTACAAGAAAATAAACCGACAGCATTTCCCCTTGAATTCCCTATTTTCCATCCTACACTTAACCACCAACATTCATTCAAAACGGCCACAATCACACACACAAATCATAGGCTAGTAAATACACTTCCTTAAGGTCACAATACCCTTCAATCACAATCAATTGGTAGCTTTACAACCAACCACAATAAAGCCCTAATTAGAAACCCTAATTTGAAATTTAAGTACATAAGCTGGAAATTTCTTTATGCAAATTAAACTAACACCAAAATACTAGATTTTTCACATATCAAAGCTAGTAAATCATGGCCAACCCTTAAGCTTCATATATGGGCAGAAACTATAAAAACTGAAAATCCATATATCACCACTTCTAACCAAGAAATATTGCATAAAACTACCAAAGTGGCAACCACAAGCCACTAATTTACAACTATTAGAAGCAAAGAGGGATGTTCTTATCAAATTACCTTGGAACCTCAAAGAAAATGGTAGCTTAGTCTTTCCTCCTCCAAAATAATTCTACCAAAGCCTTTACACTTCCTTAGTGAGCATTTGTATGGAGTAGTTTCCAATTTGATTGGCTAGAACTCAAGATTCAAGCAAGTTTGGGAGCTAGAAATTGAAGTAGTCTCTCTTGTTTTTTTCCTCAAGAGGGCCGGCCAAAGGAAGCTCAAAATGGAAGAAAATTGGGTCAAAATTGGAGTTTAGGAAAGTTAAATAAATTTGGTCAAAGTCCACCCTCCAATAGTGTAGTGACACTTGGCTCTTTCAAGTTCATGCTCATCCTTTTGTCTCCCAATGATTCATCTATCTAGTTAACCTCTAATCATCTCCTAACACCTTGTAATATAATATCCCTCTAAACAAAAATCACTTAGTCACCAAAATTTTATTTCACTTACCGCACTAGTGGGTCTCACGTCTATAATGCACTTGAAATTTAATGTACGCTAACTTATATCAAGAAAATGATTTAAAAACTGTACTTACTTATAAAATGTATAGAAAATTTAATATTTTAAAGGACAGTATAAAAATGTAGGCAAAGAAATAAAATAATACTTAGAAAATGTGAAAATTTTCAGGTTCTCACAATATTATACCTGAACCATTGACCTAACATGCATATAGATTTTCCCTTTAAATTGAGATTGAAAACATGTGTTTTGGAAGACTTTTAGGGACGTAAAAATATGAAAATCTTGAGAAACATCTTGGAACTTCTAAGTTGGGACTTGGGAGTAGTTTTGATTGAATGGTGGTTTGGAGTAGTGAATCTCATTGTACTCTAATTACTTGGTTCTAGGACTTGGAAGTGAAAACATGTGTTTTGGAAGACTTTTAGGGACGTAAAAATATGAAAATCTTGAGAAACATCTTGGAACTTCTAAGTTGGGACTTGGGAGTAGTTTTGATTGAATGGTGGTTTGGAGTAGTGAATCTCATTGTACTCTAATTACTTGGCTCTAGGACTTGGAAGTGAACACAAGATTTACATCCGAGACGGATGTTTGAGCTTTGCTTTACATGGTGAGTGTCAAGTGCATGTTTCTTGATATATTGATTTGAATGATACATGTTGCCACGTGTTATGTGTTGAATACTGAATTTTATGTGGCAAGGGTGTATTTTATCACACTCGTACTCCTCTTCTTGAATGAACTTGTACTTGCTTGAATTTGATTGACCTGTACTTGTATTTGTGCTTGTGCTTGACTTGTAAGTGCTGAGTGGCAGCATGTACTACACTCAATTCGAGTTGAAGGTGCCTCTCATTCCGTCTCAGTACTTTTATACTGATTAAGTCGATGGGAGAGTTACTTCATCGACTCTAGCGCTAAACGGCAGCATGTACCACACTCAATCTGAGTGGAAGGTATGTGACGACCCCACCTCTCCCTAAGGCGTACCACAGGGTTTAGCAGACCGCCTGGCCAACTCTCGCTAGGACTCACTCACTCACTTCAAGAAAATAAGTTACAACTTTAAAAGTAAAGGACACAACAATTCCCAAGTTTAGAAAGTACATTTATACTCATTTCTATCTTAAACGTTCATACATTTCCAAATATAACAAAAGATCCAAGTTCCAACTAACTTCCAAACCTAATCAAGCACTAGCACAAGTACAATCACAAAAATTCAAAAAAAACTAGACGATGCTAGCCTGTACCAGCCTCACGCCCGTGCTCGTATTCCTCTGTAAGGAAAACAAAACTAATAAGGTGAGCCAAAACTCAGTGAAGTTCCAAAACTTCATGCAGACCCAAGTAGCAAGTTGGTCATTATATAAAACTTGAAATCTCAAAATGAGTGAGCGTACAAGTTCATAAAAAGAAACAATGGCACTACAAGTAACAAATTGACTAAATATACAACATTTCCAAATATAAAGATACAAATGGCTCTTAAGAGCCAAATTTCCATTGTATTACTTGATCCGAACCCGTTGACACTCCGTTAATGTTTAAAGAAGCAAAACCATGACCGTAGATCTCCACTTTACACCAATTTCTATCCACTAATCAACCCCCTACCGGGCCCGAACTCCTAATTAAGAGTGATGGTAATACTCAAGTATACCGAATCCAGTGGACCATATCCAAAGGATTACATAATAAACAATAAACAGTACCTATGGTTCGCCAGTCTTCTCGACCAAACCCTTACTAGCTCGATTCGACTGACTAACCAATAGGGTGAGGATCCCAGGTAGTATTCAAGTTGTACACATGTATATCAAGTCAATAATATCCAGTAAACAGTAAGAAATCACATTAGGGCAAGTGTGATAAAGTACACCCTTGCCCATCCAAACAAGTCAAGTATTTCTTTCAAATATCAAGTTCAATCATGCACTTGAAAACACTCACCAATGAGTTATTGCTTTTCAAACTCACGCTCAAGTTCAACTCCCTGGCTGGAGTCCAAATTTGCAATAAAATACCGTTTAACAGTTTGAAATCAATTAGAGTTCAAAAT
The DNA here is from genome assembly GCF_036785885.1 of Coffea arabica. NCBI lineage: Eukaryota > Viridiplantae > Streptophyta > Magnoliopsida > Gentianales > Rubiaceae > Coffea > Coffea arabica. The sequence continues at coordinate 9,030,468 of NC_092311.1, forward strand.
AAAGGAGTTTCAGTTAAAGAAAATCAAGTAAATAAAACTCGTTTAAAATATTTGATATTTCTTTCAAATATCAAGTTCAATCATGCACTTGAAAACACTCACCAATGAGTTATTGCTTTTCAAACTCACGCTCAAGTTCAACTCCCTGGCTGGAGTCCAAATTTGCAATAAAATACCGTTTAACAGTTTGAAATCAATTAGAGTTCAAAATAAAGGAGTTTCGGTTAAAGAAAATCAAGTAAATAAAACTCGTTTAAGTAGTACTCATTTTACTTATCAAACCCTACAAAATTCATGCTCGCTCTTTTATTTTCGATAAAGAAGCGATTAAAACGTTTAAGTTCGCAACTTGGCGAAAGAAACTAGAAAATCGTGTTTAAAGTGGCCATTACTTTGTTTTTGAGAAATATACACTTTTGATCAAAAATTTTAGCTTATAAGTCACCCACAAGGTCACTTAAGCATCTCTACATAACTAAGTCTCAAATCGAGTGTGAGAGCCCGTAATTTTTTCATTTTAGGGTTTTATTATATTCAATGGCTTGCTTTCTGCACTTTCTGTATCCGGAAAATTTTCTAGATAATTTTTATAAGTAAATATAGTTTTTAGATGATTTTTATAGTATCGAACAGATTTTGAGAAATTAAGAACGTATACCGGATGTGGGACCCACTAGGGCGAAAAGTTCGGAAAAATTCGGCCAACTAGGTTAAGTTTTGGATACTGGAATTAATTTACCGGGTGTTAAGAGATAAGTAGAGGTTGCAATTTGGATTGGTGTGAGAGGAAACAAAGTGATAGACTTGCATTAAATAAGTGACAAGTGTCACTTGGCTATTGGGTTTACCTTTTGACCATTATTACTTGTTTTACCATTTGACTAATTTACACCAAAAACTTACCAAAATAAGCTTCATTTCCAAGCTCTTGTGGCCGGCTCTCTCAAGGAAGGAAGAAAAGAAAACATCTTCAATTTCTTGGTTCGTTCTTACTCCAAGCTACCAAATCAACCATTGAATTTTGTTTTTGCTCCATAGAAACACTTAAGGGAGTGATAATGAGGTGTTTTGTGGAGTTGTTTGGAAGGCTAAAGTGATTAGTTGCTCTATCTCTTGTCTTACCAAGGTGAGTAGTTAAGGACCCCTCTCCTCCCTCTAATGATGCTTAATTCATGATTGGTGGTAGTATAAGATGCACTTTTATGGATTATTTCTTGATTTTTGGTTGAATTGGTGAAATTTTGTAATTATTGGGGATTTTTCTGTTTTCATATGAATATGATTATGTGGTTATGTATGATGATTGGAAATGGTATTGAAGGAAGCTAGAAGGTGGAAAAAGTGGTTAATTGCAAGAAATTTCTGTTTTGGAAGGAAAATTGGAAAACTAGGGTTCATGTTCCTACATTCTGCCCGGTTTTGTAGCTCATAGTTAGAGGCCGAATTGGCCTTGGGTTAAAACATGAAAGTTGTAGGGTATGATATTTTAGAGGTGCCTGCAAAATTTTAGGTCAATTAGAGTAGCGTAGCTTGAGAAAAGATGGAATTACCCTTGCTGCCCTGGTTTTACCCGAAATTGAGAATTGCTTCTGTAATGGGTTATTTTGGTTGGGAATGCTTCCGAATTGGTTGTTGAGGTCTTCTGATAAAATGTAGCCCTGTTTCTTAGATTTCAGATGAATTTGGAATTTCTGGATTTGGACTTAGGTAGGCTGATTTATGATGTTTACACTAGAATGCGTTCTGTGAATCTGTTTTTACTGTTCTGGTGTCGTATCTTGTATTTTTGACCTAGTTACACTCGAAACTGAGCTGAGTGAACTTCTGCAATATTGTAGCCCTATCTCTTAGCTTCTAAACGGTGGGTCTTGCACCTTCATCCGATAATCGTAGTGCCATTGGTACCAAAACCGCATAATGACGTCAAAAACTATTTTTTTTTGGTAATCTTTGGCATTGGTTTATGACTCGTTATCGAGTCTCATTGTACTTGTTTGCACATTTTAGGGCATGACGGTGGTTCACGACGTTCTTTTGACGGAAGTTCATGAAATATCACTTTCAAGCTTGGTGAGTGTACCACTCACTTGTGTGTTACTATATGGCTTTGATACTTGAACTTGATGAGTTAAATGTTATTGCACCATCGATATTGATTGAAGTAAGGGTGTACTTTATCACTCTCACTTAATTCTCATGTTATTGGAATGTTACATGAAATGAAAAGTACTTGACTTGGTGTCGATTGGACGAGTATCCAACGACCATGATTGTTACCATTGAGCTCAACCCCATTGGTAATTGATTGAATCGAGCCGGCGAGGGCTTGGTCGTGCCAATTAATGAACCTTGGGGACTGTTATATGGAATCTTGTAGTATGAGAGACTCTCGATTCCGGTATACTCGAGTAATACCACAGTGCAAGTGTTTGGAATTCGGGCCCGGTAGGGGTATGTTGGGTGGAAGGAATGGAAGTAAAGTGGAGTCTACGGTTGGTTACTTTTAAACATTGACGGAGAGTCAATGAGATCCGATCAAGAATGCAAACGAGGAAAAGGGCTCTTGAGAGCCGCCCGTATCCTTTTTATCTCCACCATTAATGTGTGCCTTTGCTTACTTTTGATGAATTGAAATGAAAAGCTTTATGCTTATGTGAACTTTGCTGATTGAGTGGTATTATCTCACTGGGCGTAAGCTCACCCTATTCCTTTTGTTTTCCTTACAGGAAAATAAATACTTTTGGACTGCAATTGATAGTTGGTTGCCGAATTGAGCTAGTTGGACATATCTTTTGTATAGCTCATTTATTGAAACCCTAAATGTACTTTTGGGACCGTTTCTCTTTTGATTTGGCAAACCAGACATGTATCCACTTTTGAATACTTTTGTATGCCACTTTGGCTTGTAAATGCTAAATTTCAAGATGTGAATGTTTGCTTGATATTTGGTTGGGTTCTGACGGGTCGGTTACTATTCATAGCCGACTCCGGTTTCATTTTTTTTTATTTTGACATTTTGACTTGTTTACACGCGTTTGTAAGTTCCGGAACATATTAGCTCGCTCTATACCGAACCGTTAGTTCTGGCGAGAGTTGGGCAGGCAGTCCGCTAACCCCTTTGGTTCGCCTTAGGGAAATGTGGGGCTATCACATCGAGCATAAGTCACACACTTATTTCCACTTTCATTTGATGCATGTTAAATTTTATAGTTCATGATACTAGTGTGATCGATTACTGAGGTGCATGCGATAACTTTGGAGGATTAGAGGGAGTTTTGTGCAAATGCAATTGTTGGAATAGAGGTGTTAATAGATAATTAGGAGAAAGAGAGATATTTGGAGGCAATTAGATAGATATCACTTGGTTTCTTGCCACTTATCATTCATCTAACCAGGGTTGACCAAGACCAAGACTAATTCTCTTATAACTAAGCTTCCATTTCACCAAACAAACATTTCTTTTTCTTGTGCCTAGGCTGGACGAAATTTGGGGAGAAAGGGGAGAGAAAACAACTCCATTCCTAGCCTTGATTCCTTGCCTATTTAGTGAGAAAACAAGAGAGAAATCCAAATCTACTCCATCAAATCTTGAATCAAGCTTGGGAGGAAGCTGTTGGAGGAGTTCTTGGAGGAAGAAACTCTTAGTACTTCTTCGTTGCTTTTCATCTTGAGTTTGTGGGAAATAAGAGGTAAATTTGCTAGACTATCTATCTTTCTTTTCCTATACTTAGCATATGAAGTTTTGTAAGCAAAAAGGAAAAGACTTCATGGAAAATTTTCTTTGTTTTCTAAGCTATTGATGGCTGATTTTGATGCATGAATTGATAGTCTAGGGTAAACTTCTATATTTGCAATTGTGATGAAATTCTTTGCTAAGAATACCTGCTATATAACTCATGACATGTTGGATAAGATATATTGTGTATTTGCCATAGAATTAAGGTTGGAAGTTGGAAGTTTTGTTGGAAAAACTTGGGGGGAAATTTGCTGAAATTTCTGCTAAAGTTGGCCAATTAGGAGAGAGAGATTTTTCAGCTTTACTTTCCAGAATTTTATGGTGATTTTGGCAAGGTATTTGCGTAAGATACTTTGTTAACTTAATCTTCATACGTATGTTGATTTTGAGCCAAAACAAAGAGGTTTAAGGAGGAAAAAACCTAGTTTTTCAAACTATTTGCTTGCTGGAAAATTTTTGCCGGAAACTCTATACAGCTTTGGGAAATTGGCAATAATTTCGTATAGAAAAGTTAGAATTGAGTTCTGTTTGTTGTGTTTGAAACTAGACTCATAGAGCTTCCAATGATATAAAATTCAGGATTTGGTTCAATTTTTATAAATGCCAGTAAATGTGCAAAATTTCTTGAAAATCATGACTGTTTTGTTTCTGCACTTGTGATAGCAATGATTTTTAAACTGAAATTTGACTAATCTATGAGTTGAATTTCATGAAGATGTCTTCTAAAGCCTATTAGTACTTCGAGTCTATTTTATAATGGTGTAAGATTTGTGATTTTTGGACCTACGGAACTAAAGTTATACCTTTTCAAAGAATGTCACCAAAGCTGGAAAATTTATCAAATGGATTGAGTGGGACTTGGAAAGCTTTGGAAAACTTTTGTAGGTTTTAAACCTAACTTTCTTTGGTTAAATCTTGCATATTTTGATTTGAAATACTTAGTGATGTGTTAACCTTAGCATGCATGAAATATTTCACTTAATTTGAACTTGATAAGAACTTGATTTAAACAAGAAACCGTTGTCATTTTGGTCTTCTAATATTAGGGTTAAACTTGTAGTTTTTATGGTTGCTAAGTGAAGTTTCGAATCTCATATTTTCTCATCATCTTAGCTTTAATTGACTAGACTCTTGATGGATTACATGATCACAGGACTTGAGAATGTTCTAGAGGAAAAACCTAGGTGACCAATTGGTGAGGATAAGTGGTGAGTGTACCTTGTGTTTGTGAATTAAATGCTTTTATTGTGTTGTTATTGGATTGTTTGACTATTAAATGTATTTTCAAAGATTACTTCGAAATGTATTGTCAAAGATTGTTTTACAATTGATAGGCGAGTATGTACTTTATCGCACTCGATCTAACTGAATGTGAAATTTGCAATGAACAAATGGCTAAATGTTACTTGTACATGTCACTTGTGCATGAATATAAGCCATTGGCTGAACTGGGCACTTACCCTTCGTCACTAGCCTATTCGAGCTAGAAGCAGATTCGGTCGGGTAGGTTGGTACTTTGGGCCACTGTTTTGGTATGCTCGAGCATGACCATTGAGTCAGGTGGAGAACTAGCCTGTGAATAGAATACAATGAACGACTGAATGATGGAAACTGAATGACTGAATGAATGATTCCAAGTGAGCGCTTGAATGTTTATTACTCTTGGAATGGTTTGAACGATTTTAAGTCTTTAAATGTTTGAACATTTACTTCCTGACTGCCTTGAATCATTAAATGAGATGTTCTCATGATTTAACTATTTGGATTGCCTGCTGGATACTCATCTTTTATTTTTATTTTTAGAAAATAAAACCTCACTGAATATTGGCTCACTCCCCCTTAGATTTGTTTTCCTTGCAGGAGTGGAGACCCGGAGCGGATAAGTTTGAACTTGAATGTAACGACTCTCTTATACATGTATATTGGCAGATAGATTTTATTTTGATATTTTAGTAATATACCCTATGTTTCACTTTTGGTTTGTAATTAAGTTTGAATTATTGGTTGAATTGTAGAACTCCAGTACTTATGTGGAGGTTTGAATGGTTATTTTGAGAATTGATTGCAATGAATGTAGTGAGTCCTAGCGAGAGTTGGGTAGGCGATCTGCCAAAATCTTGAATATGCCCTAGGAGGAGTTGGGGTCATCACAATCATAATCACAAATAAGGACCACATGCATATTATTCAAACATTTATGCTCTGACAATCCAAATAAAAATAATTAATCTTTTCAACCCAATTCAACAAAATTTTTCATACTTTTATGTAAAAATCTATTTATTTTTATTGATTTTTATTTAGATATTAAAAGAGTGTGCATTTTACAGTTGGACTCACCCCTTTTAGGCATATTCCTTTGCAGATTGTTAATACTCCATAAGATATACTCTGCTGATGTCACTGATTGGTTCTGTTTGTCATTTTAATGTTACAAAATCAACTTATTTGTTTATTACTTTAAGTTGGTCAGCAATGAGGCTGACGCAAACGCGGAACGCCAAGGCCGACACAGACCATTTATATATTGTCTAGCCTTTGAAGGAAACGCATATTAGACCCCATTGACAAAGTCAAGTCTTCAATTTTTAGCTGTTGTTATGACAATGTGTATTCAATGCCAAATCCCGATTAGTTTCAAGAGTTTAATGTAATGTAGAAAATTAATTAACATATTAACCAAAAACGACAATTGCATAAGAGCACCATTTACTTGCTAGTTTTCTTAACAGTTGTGTGATTTTCTTAGTTACAAATTTTACCGCATAAATTATAATAGGAACTTGCAGGCCGTCAAGCATCAGTTTTAGTGTTTTACCAAGTCGATTTTGAGAAAATTTCAGATGAAATGATTTGTCATGACTTGAGAAGCAGTATAATTATGGACTAGATGGTTACTTGTTACCCGGAATTGATAAAGTACTATTTTTTCTTACACGCTGTTGTGTATGAAAACTACTCATTGTAGCTTGATCACTGAACTAGAAGAAAAGAACGTTAATGGTAGTAACTAGATTCCACCTATACTATATATGTGGATGTGGTCCCATACGCGTAAATGGTGATAGAATCGTAGAAATTGAGGCGAACAAGCAGATCTCACTGCTACTATGCAAGAGTTGACTCCAAAGTCTTTCGTCCTATTGTCCTATGCATACAACATGTAAACAGGACTAAACCATCTATTGCAATGGCATCCCTATGCATACAACTCATCTTCTTCTTGTTTCTCTTCCCAATATCTGCTTTATCTCAAAAAAATGGTATTGTGCGTGTGCCTTTGGGCAGTACTTTGACTGCAGGTGAAACATCTGCTAGTCCTTGGCTTTCACCTTCTGGCGATTTTGCATTCGGGTTCCAGGAAGTACAGCATAAGGATCTGTTCTTGCTTTCCATATGGTATCACAAGATACCAGACAAGACTGTAGTTTGGTTTGTTAATTCAACAAATCCAGTGCCACGAGGATCGACTGTAAAGCTTGATCCTCAAACAGGGCTTGTGCACTGTGACCCTCGAGGCTTACAACTTTGGAGTGCTAATGTTGATTCTGCTCAAATTGATCATGGTTTTATGAATGATACCGGCAATTTTGTCCTCAAGGGGAATGATGATAGCTGGCTCTGGGAAAGCTTCAAACATCCTGCTGATACGATACTCCCAAATCAAGAATTGAAAATTGGTGATTCTCTTTCTTCTCGAAAGTCAGCAACAAGCTTCTCTAGAGGAAGATTTTATCTCCGTTTTCGCGATGACGGGAATCTAGTGCTTGTTACGGATGACGATGCTGAGTACTACAATAGTAAGACTTCTGATTCTAGAGATCCACTGTATTCTGGTAGCCAAGTTACTTTTGATGGCAGAGGTGCCATGTACATAAGGAAAAAGGACAATCAAACAGAGCAGCTGAATCTAGTTTCAATACCACGGTTACCACCAGCATCAGAAAACTATCATCGGGCAACAATAGATTTTGATGGGGTCTTCACACATTATTATCATCCCAGGACTTCTACTGGAAATCCGAACTGGAAGGTTCTTTGGTATTTGCCGCCGAATATATGTATCAGCCTTCGAGCAAACAGGGGCAGTGGAGCTTGTGGATTTAACAACATTTGCAACCTCAAAAATGGAAGACCAGTTTGTGAGTGTCCAAAAAGGTATGTATTGCTTGATCCAGATGACACGTACGGCAGCTGCATACCAAACTCAACTCTTAGTTGTGCTGAAGTAGATGGGCGCTCTGCAGAAAACCTTTATGATTTTGAGGTTGTCTATAACATAGATTGGCCACTGTCTGAGTTTGCGAAAATACATCCTTCAAATGAAAGAGTCTGTGTGCAAAATTGCTTGCGTGATTGTTTCTGCGCTGTTGCCATTTACAAAGAAAACAATTGCTGGAAGCATGGGCCGCCACTATATAATGGGAAGGCAGATAAGACTATTCACACCAAAGCTTTCATCAAATACCGCAAGAGTGATGGATCAAAGCCGAAGGACCGAGGCACCTTTATACGTGTGGAACCTGTCCTTCTTGGCACCTCTTTCTTAGTAAACTTGATATTCATTACGACTGCTTGTTTGGGCTTTTACCTCATGTACCGGAAAAAGAGGGTAATATCATTTGAATACTGATGTTGGGGGATATAAATTAGCATATTTTTCCATACAAAGAGCTTGCAGAAGCTACCAATCGATTTAAGGAAGAGTTGGATAGGGGATCATTTGGCCTTGTGTGTATAAAAGATGAGTTACAAAATTAGTTCCGAAAGTAGCATTGTTGAAGTCAAGAAGTTAGAATGGCTTAAGATGCTGAGAAGGAATTTCGTGCTGAAGTGAAGTGATAACAATGGGTCAGGCTAACCACGAAAATTCGGTCCCATCGCTTGGATTCTGTGATGAAGGACAACATCGGCTATTGGTGTACGAGCATATGAGCCATGGCACTCTTGCAAGATTGCTATTGTGAAATCCCGAATCTTTTGGTCCTTCCCTTACTAAACTATTTAATTGGCTAATTGTATATTATTAATTATTTTACGACTAGTTTAAATACTTCATTTAACTAAAACTATTTAATTGACTAATGTTATTGATTGTTTTACTAGTAGTTTAGATACTTCATTTATCTCTTTTGGGATTTTATATTAAACTAGGCATTGGTCCCCGCGGCGTCGCGAGGAGCCCATATTGTATGTTTTTTTGTGGGTTTTTGGGGTATGATAGGTTTCTTTATTATTATTATTATTATCATTATTATTAGTATAAGTGGGAGGTCTTGGATTTAAATCTCCTACTTACCATTTCTCTTATCTGATCATCCAACCCAACCCTCCTCTATTTGTTTATTAATTATATGTACATGTGTTTTATATTGGAATATGTGTAAAGATTTGTAATATAATTTATATAATGTAGTATGAATTTGTCATATTTTGTATTATTTTGAATGATTATGATTATGTTATGTTTATCTATTGGTAGAGTGGTTAATTGTTTTGCATTGTTTTGGTATTTTTATTGTTTACCGTATATTTATGTTTTGTCCAATTTTGATTTGATTATTGGTTCTAATTTATTTTATGCTAGTGAAAGTTGTGAAAGTGGATTAATTGAAGGATTTCGTAGCATGTATGATAGTATAATTTGAGGTGTATTATCCTAGGTTGCGTTGAATTTTGTAATATTTAGTATTGATTAGTTATGTGTAAATTGTATAAATTTTTTAATTGTTTGTTGTTGGTACTATTTAACTTGTGAAGAATAATTTGTAATCTAAAGTTGCTGATTTGTTTGCATATCATATTTACTAGTATTTACGGTCAATTAGGTTAAAACTCATTTTTCATTTGCTAGTGGGCTTCTGAAAATTGTATTTTTCAAATTGTTAGACAAATCTTAGGAAAAGTAACTTTTCAAAAGTTCCTACTGTGAATCAGATGAATCAGAACCACAACCAAGGCTCTGCACATCCTTGGACCATACACTTGAAGAATCTTTGTTAATTTAGATACGAATAGTGGAGCCATTGAATCAAGAGATTTCATTGGGAAATTGGGCTTTTGAAACGAATAGAAAAATCGATGAAAGGGTGAAAGTCGCAGGCTGCAACTCGGTGCCGTGTGGCACGTCTGGATGGCATCCTACTGGCTACCAGCGTGGCTCCTGTGGGAGCAGCTCAGGATGATTGAGTGTGGTGGTGGAGGCCCAGAAGCGGCGGTGTGATGAGGGACTGAGCCCAAAGGAAGAAGACGGCTGATGTCTTGGTTTTAATCTTCAAGGTTGTGGTAAAAGTTTTAGAGTTGGACTAGTTTTCTAACTAAATGGCCCTTTTGCTTAAATTAAACGCGAATTGTTGTACATTTGACCAATTGAAGAGGTATAAAGCCTAATTAAACACAATAATATGAAGAAATGCCTACATCAATTATTGCAAGCTGTTTTTATGAAATGGACAGTTTTTGTGAGGTCTAATCCTTAAGAAATGACCCAAAGTTAATTAAGCTCTAAAAGCCCAATTTTATTATAATGATGCGGATTTAGCTAACTGAATCCGATGGCTTCAATGACTTTTTTAAGAACCTAACCTTGGTAGATTGTAAACACTAACATGAAGTTAAACAAGACCTTTTCATGGTGTGCTTCGCTGTTGAGTCAAATCCAAACTCAAATCCAGCACGAACAAGTGTGGGCCTGTTTATACCAAATTAGAAACTTTCTTAATTTATAGATAATTGAACTAAGACTGTTTATCAAATGGAAAAGTCTTCCCAAAATGGGAAACCCTTCAACAGGGTAACTTTCAATTTTTGGAAACTTTTCAAGTACTTTTTATAGAAGAACCGACATGATTGCTAGGGCTATTTAAGATAGGAATAAGTACTTTAAAGATAAGATGGATGAACTAATTGAAAGATATATGTTATTGCTTATAGGGTTGGAGGTACTTTAAATTTAAGGATCTCTTTAAGCAAATAGTTTGAGGTAGGTGTTTCTTTTCCCTCTATGTTTTTCAACTACTAAAGTATGAATTTCTCTCAAATGAAATCTTATGTTAATATATGAAAATGGATAATGTATTCCTACTTGCCTACATTTCTTATGTTACAAAATATGAATGACTCGCATGTTTTACCAAATGTAAAGAATGGGCACGTGATGTGTGAAATGAGTTTATGTTATAAAAGGCTCTAAAATGTCATGAAATGAATGGTAAGGGCTATAATTCTTTCATGTTATGATGATCAAGTAAAGATCAGGAAAAATGCTTGATCGTTTATAACCCATGATTGGGTAGATCAATTGAAGATGAAGGAAAATGCTTGACCTACCACTCTTCTAGAAGGGGTTAATTTCTAAGTTAGTGCTCAGAAGCCAACTATTGTGTGTACTTGTTTATGAGTTGTTTCGTGAAAGGAAAAGAATTGCAGGCTTATGAATTTCAAGTTTGACTATGTTTGTGCCATATACGATATTGTTTATATTGCCACTCACAAGTTCTATATGTAAAGCAACATATGCTTTTGTTTTCAAAATAATTATGCATGTAATATGCTGTTAAAAATCTTACGAAGTATATTGTATATATATTAGCTACATGATCTAGTAGGCAATTAATTGCTACCTACTGAGTGCACATCGTTCAACCCATATTTTTTTCAGATCGAGAAAGGAAGATTAATTGCAGTTAGAAGATAAGAGAGAGGTAAATAGATAGATGACCAAACACTAGAAATTATAGATCAAGGTGTTAGTAGATGTATTAAATTAAGACTATTATGTCTTTAGTAATTATAAAGTTTAAATTTCAGTAAATTTTTGGAAGTTATGATCAAGATATCTAATATTTGTGAGAGTAAGGTCTTGTGGATACAGCATGCCAACTTACAAATATGGTCTATGGACCTGAATTTGGAGGATGATAGCCATTATGTGATACCCAAGTTTTCTATTTGTGGTCTCAAGTCAAAAATTAAGAAGTTTGGGGTAAAGTTGAGAAGTTTAGGGAAGTTGTGGTATTGGAGGATAGTCAAATAAAATATTGGAAGAATTGGCAAATGAATTTTTAAGGTGTTTGTCTAAAATTTTATTCTAACTTACTCTAGAAGTTGTAAAACAAATTTTAAAAATGTAAAACTTTTTTTTTTCTTTTCTTCCTTTCTTTTTCCTTTTCTTTCCTCTCGTCTTCTTCTCCCTCACCTCACCATTCACTGCCCGCCGGTGCCGAAACCTCCACCAGCAGCAGCAGAAAAATTTTTTTTTTTTGCTTTCTTCTCTCTTTCTTTCTCTTCTCCCTTTCCCTCTCCTCCTTTCCCCTCTCCTCTCATCCTTCCTCCCTTCCCCGTCACCCCCCCTTCGGCGTTCGGGTCACGTGATCGGGAGAGGGGGAGGGAGCGGGGAAAGAAAAGTGGTGGGGAAAAGGAGGAGAGGGAGAGGAAGAGGGAGAAAAAAAGGGAAAAAAAAACCTCTACCAACGCAGGAAGAGCTGCTGGCCGATGGTGGCCGACAGCGGAGGTGAAGGTGGGTTGAGGTGGGAGAGGAAGAAAAAGAAAGGAGGAAGGGAAATTTTTGTGCTTCAGCAGGATTAAAAGAGCGCCCCCTCATTTCTCAGCAGCCTCAAAACTACGTTAAAATCACCACCAACGATCCAAGCATCAGATGCTGGGTTATCCCTCAAAAGGTCCGCCCAAAGTTCAGATCTTTCAGCTGCAGTACACCGGGCATGCACAAAGGAGACGACAACCTGAGCGCCTAGAATGTGGGTGTGGGAGAGACGGATCGACACATGTTGGGAGCTTTCTGACGGGATTTTTAATTTCAATGCAACTTTAATTCCGAATTTACACTCGTTGGACTGCAAGTATACAGGTCGCAATTATAGTACAAGATGTGTATCGGGTCGATCTCACGAGGAGCAATTTAAACAATTACTAAGCCCTTGTTTTCTCTATTATTTAGACTTACAATTAATTTGAGCAGAGAAAATATAATGTTGTAATCTACAAACCTGATCTACAAATCTAGTTTAACAAATGCTGAATGCAAATAGCGAAATTTCACTTAAGGAAGATTCTAGGGATGTAGATTCCACTTATGGCAATAAACAACACAAATTAATGGATTTACTTTTTGCTATTATTCTTGTTTAACCAGAGATTCATTTCGAAAATTACCAAGTCTCATTTTCATGATGAAATGGCCTAGAGCAATATAGATTTCCCTATTTTCATGGTGAAATACTACTACTACTCTGTTTTATTTCATGAAATGCTAAATAATCCACCTAAGTGTATCTCTATTTTCATGAACATACAACTCAAGCTCTACTCCTGTGTTTCCATTGTTATTACCAATCCTCATTGAACAATAACAACTAATAACAAGCTATTGGTGATCAATCAACAACAAGTAATCACAGCTACACAAGTAGACAAGTTAATAAAAGATCTAACAAGTGTACATCACCTTCAATTCATATTATTTAGCCATAAGTTTCATCTACTCCCTAGATAAAGAAAATTAGCTACTCATGAATGATTTAACAATCAAACTCACAAGTTTATTAATGCAAAACATCATGAAGTACAAGTATAAGAAAGGTAAAAGAAAGCTTAGCCAATTGAAGGTAAAGCTCTCCAATTCCTGCTATGTTCTTGTACAAGATGGTTACAAGTGAAACTCCAAATGCTTCTCTAAGAACTCTTAACTAGAGAGAAAACTTGTTACAAGAAGGAAAACTAGCTACGTATCTTCTCCTGCTTCTCCTCTGTGTTTCTGCATAAAAGGTGGTAGAAAGTCTATTCTTTATCCTTCATAATTTCTTCCACTCAAATTTTGTAAAAAGAAGTCAAAGATATGATATTTCTTTTTTTTCTACACTCATTTGGTCTTCTCTTTTGTTGCAGAAGCATGTGCCACCGATTTCTGGCCCTCAAAATAACTGAAAAAGTTGTGAGAAAGGTAAAGAAAAACGGCTGTGCCACTTGGTGAGGAGAGAGACAGATCCGAACCTCTGATCCGAGGGCTGAAAATTGATCCGAGCTCGGATCAGTGGATCCGAGGACTTCCCATGATGGATCCGAGGTCGGATCGTCCTGATCTCGGATACACTCCGCCAGAAGTACAGACGAGGGCTCGGATCCCTCTTGTACACACGGATCCGAGCTCGGATCCGTGTTGAGCAATTTTCCAGTTTTTCACTTCTTCCCATTTTCTACATTTCTGCTCCCAATTTCTTGTGTACTTTGTCCTCTGGGTAATCCTTACATTTCTTTCAGCTTGTGCATGAATTTCATACATCAATAACCTTCACAATTTCACCAAATTAACGCATTAATCCACTCATTTATCAAGTTTTGAACCTTTAAACAATATTTAAGCAATTATCACCAAAAGAATCCAAATATGGCTTTAATTTTCTCAAAACATACCAAAAAATCATGCCAAATTTGTACAAAATGTACGTTAAATATTCACATATCAAATTCCTCCACACTTGAATCATTGCTTGTCCTCAAGCAATTTTACACAAAACTTCAATGATTTAATAAATAAATCAATATACGTATTTTTGTCAAATTTAATTCCTCAAAAACCTAGAAACCAATCATTATGCCATTTCTCAGATTACACTAAATACTCATAATATTCAATTAAATAAAAATAATTATGCCTTAATTTCAACAAATTCAAATCAATTCTCTCATTCTATCCTAATTCCACAAATAAGTAAATCACATAGTCAATTTTATGGCCTTCCTCATCCCAAAACTTAACAATTTAGAGGGATTTATTCACATTTCATCTTATTTAAATAGTGAAAACGTCTTTTTACGCGAAAATCAACACTTTTAGGTGAAAATTCCCGGTTACTCAACATTTCACTTATTTAAATTGCTAAGCATACTCTTAATTCCAATACATTTTTACGCGAATGTCGACATTTGTAAATGCCAACTCCCGGTTACTCAGTATGTGAATCATTGGAGTAGAAAATTAATAATAATATTTTTTTTTAACAATCAATTTCTTTTTCCCTCTAAATATAATTAAAGGAAGAATTTGGCCTTGTTTTTTACTATATCAATCATTTACTTATAAAATTAAGTAAAAATGAGAAATATCATTAATCTTGCAAAATTCTAAGCATAATTTTTCTTATTTAACCAAATATACTTTTTAAAAATGTAAAAAATCCTAATTGCATAATAATTCATTCCAAGTCAAATAAGAACTAAACTTTTCCAAAATACACATATCATTTTATCCAATGGAAGAATTAGATACTTAAAATTTTAACATTTTGGCCATTTAATTAGAAGAATTGCAATGAAATATTGGAAAATATTTTAGAAAAAATTTTGACAGAGTTTCCCCATAAAAATGGATGAAATTCCCTGCCAACAACCTCAATTTCACAAAAATTATCCTCATGACAATATCTCCAAATATAATTCCAACATTTTTAAGCCATAAACAACTAAAATCATGCATTTCAAGACACAATCACCCATAAGATATAGTAATCCCTCCCCCACACTTAAAATCTACAATGTCCTCGTTGTAGAGGAAGGTAAAAGAACTGAAACTTCCCTCAAATAGGTGGTGATGCAATTTGAAGCCCTTAATCATCACGATCATCCAAATTCTGCCCAAAATGAGACAACAAGGGTACCAAACACCATAAGTAGCACAAGATGATTCAAATAAAAGAAAACTAAAATCACAAAGTTTGTCTTAACAAAAGAAAAGAAAAATAAAGAAATAAAAGATCTAATCCGCTAAAGAGTATCATGGCTGCTCGGAACGAGGGTCTACTGCCTCCTCGGCTCCATGAGGACCATGTGAGGTACCAATATGGCCCTCCTCCTGATGAGGTGTCGGAGTAGGGGACCGTCGGATATGGAAATGATCCTCGATCGCACGAAGACGGCGATCATGTCGGTCGAGGCGCTCGGTCATCATCCGCTCCGTCTGGTCAATGCGCTCGACGACTCACGTCTCCATACAGCACATGGCATTGAGGAGCTCTTGCCATTTGGAGCGCGGTTGAGGAGGTGGTCGCGGAACCGGAGGAGGAAGAGTCTGCTGTGCCTCCGTCTCTTGAGTTTCTGCTTGTGGTTCAGTGTGAGGCGGAGGTTGAGTGGAAGTCGATGCTTCTCCTGTGTCCCGGATCAAAGCAGCTCCAAAATCCGTAGAAATACCCAAAGCCTTGAGTATAGAAGCATTTACCTCCTCGGCAGACCTAGTTACCACCGCTCTCTCGGTTCCAAGAGGAACCTTGAGCTTCTCAAAAACGAGGGATAGCAGTCGAGGGAATCCGAAGCAAGTCTCGCCGGCCCTCATGCGAGCTGTGGTCCGCATATAGCTGATGATAATGCTGGGTAGAGGAATACCGGTCAACTGCACACCCACACCATGCATCATCTTGTCCAAGAAGTAGAGATCACTGTTGCGGAGCTCCCGTTTTCCACTTCTTTTTGGTACCACATTGAAGGCAAAGAGGTAGAAAATCAAGTGGTACCTATGCTCGAAGGAATCGGCGTAAACTGTAAGCTTCTTCGCAGTTCCTCTCTCTCGATACTGGCCCTTTAGGCGTCCAACCGCCTCTCCCACCTGCCAAGGGTCTCGAGCCGTGAACTCCTTGGTCAATTTGACATCTTCGCCTGCGTCTTTGAGTTGGACGAAGCGTCTCAGTGTATCTCGATTGAGAGCCACTCTCCTGCCTCGAACCCATGAGACGATGAGGTTGCCACTGTGGCTCTGTTTGTTTTCTACATTAGCGTAGAACTCCCGGACCAGATTGGGATAGTAGTGTTTGGGCAACTGAAGGATGTTCTCCCATCCAAGTCTCTTGAATGCTGTAGAAATGTGATAATACGCGTCCACCTCCGGTGCCAAATGCTTTTCTATTATGATCTCCTTGTCCAGTCCGGCTTCATACCACTGTTGGTTTTCAAGCGATGTGAATCGTGTGGTATCGTAGTCCGGAGGTGGCTCGGCACGGCTAGTAGACGCGGTCTTCCGGCGAGAGCGAGGTGGCGGCTCCGGCGAAGGAGATTCTTCCTCAGGTGACTCCTCATGCAAAGAGGGTGTGTGTTCCTCACTTGAGGAAGGAGTAGGAGTACGAATGCGAGCCCTCCTTGTGCGAGTCATAGTTCCTATACAAAAATAAGATGAACGTTCATTAGAAATCATAGAAACTTGCTCACATATGTGAAATGAGAATTTAAGAAAATTTCGGCAGAGTTTCCCCTTGAAAAAGGGTTAAACTCCCTGCCAAAATGTACCCAAATTTAAACAAATAACTTCCTAACAATTCTCAAATCCAATTCCCACATTTAGAAAGGATATTACCAATAAGGAAATCATTTCATGCATATTAAGTGCAAACAATTGAAAATTATATCCATTTGCAAGAATGAACACTCAAACACTTGAGAATATCTCCAATCCAATTCATAACACTCATAACACTCAATTTACATACACATGAGTTCCAATTCATCCAAACAAATACTAATTATCTCAAGTAAAAGTGGTTCAATGTGCTTAACTTAATTGGGAACACACTCTTTTACCCCATGGGCTATTGCTCTAATGATAGCATATCATTTTCAATTGGTATAACAGTGATGTATACTCCTCGGAACAAGTTCATATATTCAATGAAAGCAAAATTCAAGAGTATAAATCACTAAAATGCTCAAGCCCAAAAATTGAGAAAAATTCTTAAAAATATCACCAAATCCACAGTTTTCTCAAAAATAAGCATGAAAATAGTTGTAACAATCTATTTAAGCACAATGTAGCACAATTGTATCAAGAAATTCCAACAAATATGCATTTATCATAATATTCCCAAAAACTAGAAATATGTAGAATAAGAAATTATAAAATGTCAAAGAAATTCGCAAATTGTTACCTCAAATGTGTGGGAAGATGATAGAGGATGATAATGATGAAGAATGAGGAACAAACAAGTCCAATTTCACTCAGAAATCAAAGAATTTCCGTGCGGCCCAAAATCCCCTTTTGAAGATCAAAATCCACTTTTGATGATGTGTCGTGGTGAAATAGTTTAGGGTTTCTGATCATACAAGGGTTGTGGAGGTGTTTATGATGAAAGATTGGAGATTTGATGGTTAAAATGGAAAATTGGAGGAAAGAGGTAGGGTTTCGGTGAGAAGAGGGAAGAAGAATTTTGAAAAGTGTAGAAACGAAGCCTCGTTTCTGCTATATCCGCAAACGGATCCGAGGTCGGATCGTTTCTAGAGGGCCTCGGATCCTACAGGGCTCGGATCAGTCCCAACAGAAACACAGACGACCCCTCAGATTTGTCTGGGTTAGAATGGATCCGAGCGCGGATCAATGGATCCGCGGTCGGATCTTTCTGGGCTTTTTAGGATCCGAGCTCGGATCCTTATTTCTCTGCAATAATTGCAGAAACTGCAATTTTTCAAACTTTTTCTCCCTTTTCCGACCAATTCCAAATCACACATTGGACAAACTTTTTATCAATTCTAACCTCCCACACACATGTAATATACCATAAACACAATATCCAACCTCTCAAAACACATCAAACACATTTTCATTGAAAATCGAGGTGTGAGGTTCTTTGATCATTTTTGCATTTTTACATCAAAATGGCACTTTTGGACATTAAATATACATCAAATGAGTCGATGAGCCTTTATAACCATGATATCACCAAAACTCACTTAAATATACTTGAAATGCACAATGTATGTATATGCATGGGGATTTTAAGCACTTAAAACAAAATTTGGTAAGAAAGACTCCCTTTTCACACATGTTCTTCAAGTGCACCTCCAAGATGGATAATAAAACTCCCGTACCTCCTACAAACAAGTGAAATACATCTAATTAGTCAATTAAATTACACCAAAATGTAAGAAACACACAAATACACTATTATTATTGGGTTGCCTCCCAACAAGCGCTTTTGTTTATAGTCGTTGGCTCGACTCTCCTATAACTTCTTTAACTCTCCATTGCATTTCCTAAGGAGTAAATTACTCCTTTAGGAACTTTTTCTCCGGCCAAATAGAGCTTCAATCTTTGGCCATTTACTTTGAATGTAGCACCATTTTCTCCTTTTATTTCCACTGCTCCATAAGGAAATACTTGAGTAACTTCAAATGGTCCCGACCACCTTGACTTCAATTTTCCTGGAAATAACCTCAAGCGTGAGTTGAACAGAAGTACATTTTGTCCTACCTGAAATTGTTTAGGAATAATATGCTTATCATGCCAATATTTGATCTTTTCTTTATAAATTTTGGCATTTTCGTATGCATGTAGTCGGTGTTCCTCCAATTCATTTAGCTCAAGTAATCGCTTTTCACCTGCAAGATTAAAATCCATGTTAATAGATTTAATTGCCCAATAAGCTTTGTGCTCAATCTCTACAGGTAAGTGACAAGCTTTTCCATAGACTAAACGATACGGCGACATCCCTAGGGGTGTCTTAAATGCCGTTCGGTAAGCCCATAGTGTATCATCTAACTTTGTAGCCCAATCCTTGCGTGATTTATTCACAGTTTTCTCCAAAATGAGCTTTATCTCTCTATTAGCTAGCTCTGCTTGCCCATTAGCTTGAGGATGATATGGAAGTGATGTCTTGTGCCTACAACCATATTTAAACAATAAGGAATCCAATTGTTTGTTACAAAAATGTTTCCCTTCATCACTTACTATGGCCTTGGGTATACCAAATCTACTGAAAATATTCTTTTTAAGGAATCTAAGTACAATCTTAGAGTCATTAGTAGGTGAAGCGATTGCTTCTACCCATTTAGAAACATAATCCACTGCTACTAAGATGTACTTATTATTAAAAGAACTAGGAAATGGTCCCATAAAATCAATACCCCATACATCAAATAACTCAACTTCCAAAAATGTAGTTAGGGGCATTTCATTTTTTCGAGATATATTTCCAGTTCTTTGGAATGCATCACAATTTTTAACATATTCCCTAGCATCTTGGTACATAGTTGGCCAATAAAACCCTGATTGCCATACCTTTGCCACAGTCTTGGAAGTACTGAAATGACCACCTGTTTCAAGGTTATGACAATGATATAAAACATTATGTACCTCATCTTTGGGAATACATCTACGTATCATACCATCGGCACAATGTTTATATAGCAATGGTTCCTCCCAAAAGTAACTTTTGACATCATGTAAGAATTTCTTCTTTTGATGATAATTAAACCCCTTTGTAATCTCTCCACTGACCAAGTAGTTAGCAAAATCTGCATACCATGGAGAATTTCTAAGTGTTAGGACAAACTCATCCGGAAAATTCTCTTGAATTGGAACCTGATCTTTGATTGAAATATATTCCAAACGTGATAAATGATCTGCAACTAGACTCTCCGAACCCTTTTTGTCTTTTATCTCCACATCAAATTCCTGCAATAAAAGAATCCACCGAATTAGTCTAGGTTTTGCATCCTTCTTATGTAGCAAATATTTAAGAGCTGAATGGTCCGTATATATAATAACTTTAGATCCTACTAAATAAGATCTAAATTTATCTAAAGCAAATATCACTGCCAATAGCTCTTTTTCTGTCGTTACATAATTGAGTTGTGCCTCATTTAGCAACTTGCTAGCGTAGTAAATGACGTGCAATCGTCCTTCTTTCTTTTGTCCCAAAACTGCTCCAACCGCATAGTCACTTGTATCACACATCAATTCAAATGGTAGTGACCAATCGGGTGAAGTTATAATTGGGGCCGAAATCAATTCCTTCTTCAACCTTTCAAATGCAACCAAACAATTGTCATCAAATTGAAAAGGAGTATCTTTACATAATAAATCACATAATGGCTTTACTATTTTAGAAAAATCTTTAATAAAACGTCTATAAAAGTCAGCATGTCCTAAAAAACTCCTTATCCCCTTGACATTGCTTGGAGGTGGCAATTTTTCTATAACTTCTATTTTGGCTTTATCCACCTCAATTCCCATGGAGGAAATCTTGTGTCCTAAGACAATTCCTTCTTTTACCATAAAATGACATTTCTCCCAATTTAGTACAAGATTTGTTTCCTCGCATCTCTGCAAAATTAATTCCAAATTATGAAGACAATGATCAAAAGATGAACCATATACAGAAAAATCATCCATAAATATCTCCATAATTTTCTCAATATAATCAGAAAAAATAGCCATCATGCATCATTGAAAAGTTGCAGGAGCATTGCATAAAGCGAATGGCATTCTTCTAAAGGCAAAAGTGCCATAAGGACATGTAAATGTAGTCTTCTCTTGATCCTCTGGAGCTATAGCTATTTGATTATATCCTGAAAAACCATCAAGAAAACAGTAAAATTCATATCCAGCTATTCGCTCCAATAATTGATCAAGAAATGGTAGGGGAAAATGATCTTTTCTTGTTACCGTATTTAACTTACGATAATCAATACACACTCTCCATCTTACCACAAGTCTAGATGGAATTAATTCATCATTTTTACCCATGATTGTAGTCATTCCACCTTTCTTTGGTACCACATGAATTGGACTAATCCAAACACTATCGGAGATAGGAAAAACTATACCTGCGTCAAGCCACTTAAGAATTTCATTTCTTACCACCTCTTTCATGTTTGGATTCAGTCTTCTTTGTGTTTCCACCACTGGTTTGCAACCGTTCTCCAATAAAATTCGATGCATACATATAGAAGGACTTATACCTTTAATGTCTGAAATTGTCCATCCAATTGCTTTCTTACGCCTTCTTAAAACTCTTAACAACTTTGCACACTGCTCATCATCAAGGTCAGCACTAACAATTACAGGTAAAGTGCTATTTTCTCCAAGAAATTCATACCTTAGATGAGTTGGAAGTGGCTTGAGCTCTAACTTTGGAGGTTCAATTTCTGAAGGTTGTGAAAACCCTTTTCCTTCGCCAAGACTTTCATACAAATTACCCCTTTTATAAGGTGCTTGAAAATCCAAATACTTGGCCAATTCTTCAATTTCTTCACAAAAATATTCTTGCTTACCTACACTCATTAAACAATACTCAAGAGGATCTAAGTCAAAGTTGACTTGACTCATCTCTTGAGTTAGTTTATCAATTGTGCCAATAGAATAAGCATGATCGATAAAAGAAGGGTATTTTTTTATTTCATGCAAATTAAACTCTATCTCTTTTTCACCTACTTGAAACTTCAGCTTGCCATTTTTGACATCAATAATAGTACTTGCAGTAGCTAGAAATGGTCTACCAAGAATAATTGGCATAGATACATCTTATTCCATATCTAATACCACAAAATCCACTGGAATGATAAATTTTTGAACTTTTATCAAAACATTTTCCAACACTCCAAGTGGATATCTGATAGATCTATCCGCTAGTTGCAAAGTAATATTAGTGCTTTTAAGCTCATTCAAACCCAATTGTCTAGCCACCGTTAGAGGTATTAATGATACACTAGCACCAAGATCACACAATGCCTTAGAAAAATCAATGTTACCTATGCTGCAAGGTATAGAAAAACTCCCCGGATCCTTCAACTTCGGTGGTAGCTTATTTTGAATAATTGCACTACATTCCTCCGTTAATGCTATTGTTTCACAGTTTTCTAACTTTCTTTTTCTAGTCATGATTTCCTTGAGAAATTTTGCATAAGACGGAATCTGCAAAATAGCATCGGCAAAAGGAATGTTAATGTGTAATTGTTTGAACAGTTTAACAAAATTTTCAAACTCTTTATCAAACTTATTTTGCTTTAATCTTTGTGGAAATGGAATCGCAGGAGGTATTGGAATGGTAGTGGAAGATGATGGTTGCTTTTCTCTTGGATTCTCCCAACTATTTTCCTCCACAATCGCCTCTTGGTTCCTCTGCTTTTCTTCTTATTTTTCATTCTCATCTTTCTCAACTTCCACCACTGGAGGATCTTCTAATTGTCTACCACTACGAAGAGTAATGGCTTTCACATGCTCCTTAAGATTGACCTCTGTTTTGGTAGGTAATTCTCTTTGATTTCGATTATTCAAAGAACTAGCAATTTGACCAATTTGGACCTCTACATTCCTGTACATTGTAGTGAATTGATCCAGTCTCCCTTCTACTCGTTCAAATCTGTCCGAGGTAACTTTAGCAAGTTTTTCTACTGCAATCTCCCAACCCGGTTTAGTTTCAGCTTGTGGTTGCCTTGATTGGAACCCCGGTGGATTGGTTGGCCTTGGTTGATTTCCTTGGTCCTTCCATCCAAAGTTTGGATGATTTCTCCACCCTGGATTGTAAGTATTAGAGTAGGGGTTATTTTGAGCATTACGATTGTAATTATTAACGAATTGTACCTGCTCAGAATCAACACACTCATTAGTATCATGTTCATCTCCACATATAGAACAACACGCTACATGTGCATTAGATGAACTTGGACCAACTCCACCTTGTCTACTTAGCAACTTCATCACATTATTCATTTGAGCACTCAGCATATTGAGAGTGTCCATTTCTATCATACCTGCGTGACGTCTTGTATTACCTCTCTCATTGGCCCATTGGTAGTTATTTGCTGCCATTTCTTCTATCAAATTATGAGTTTCTTGGGGTGATTTACCCATTAAAGCTCCACCTGCAGCTGCATCGATCATAGTTTTAGTAGAAAAAACTAAACCATTATAGAAGGTTTGTATGATTAACCACTCCGGCTGATGTGAGACGGATCTAGACGAACACCAAGTTGGGATGATTGGCGGAACTTTGACCCTTCTAGAATCACGAGCCACGAACTAAGGAGATTCCTTAACCCACGACTAGCAAATTTAGTGAACCAAAAGTATGGATAGAAGAACGCCACAATCAAGGAGACTACTTGATTGATAAGTTCAATGAACAGCTTGAGATTGATTCTCAAGTATTCAAAGGAAATTCTCTTGAGGCAAGAGAGAGTGAAATAACTCACATATATTTTATAAAATCTGAATTCCCTTTAATGAATGAAAACCTAGGCTATATATAGCCTTACAACTTGAAAACCTAAAGTGACTTGAAAACCCTAAATCGGCTAGGCTAGGCCTTTGGCCCGATTCCACTACTCAAATCCACTATCTAATGGTCAGCTTATAATCGATCCAATGAAAGCTTTAAGCTGGCCCAACATAACCCAATAAAAGCTAATTAACCAACTTAAGTTATAGTGAGCCTAGACTCTATAAATCGGATCCAACTCAACATGAGGTCTTGGACCGAATTTATTCCTAGCAAATAAAATAGAAATCTAGAAAATAAACTACTAACTATTACTAAAAGATTCAATCTCTTGCAGCCCAAAACATGGCCCATAAGCGGCCCATATTTCGTATCATTCCCCTCCTCTTAAAAAAAGATTTGTCCTCAAATCGTGTTTGGAAATGAATGGTACTACAAGAGTTGGCAGTATGAAACTTCAAATCTCCACATATTGGCTCTCTTAGAATGGATGATACTTGCATACGTCATGATTATTGTAATTCGGTGCACATGTCTCTTGGTTAGCTTGAAAATGCTCACAATCCGCCATGGGAAACTCAAGGCTTTGCTCCAACCACTCCAAAGCTCTCTAATCAGCATTGTGTCATGAATGGTCGAATTTGGACCTACACAATAAATCACACGATTAGGATTTGTAGGTATAAAATCACTTGACAGCTTACCATTCACATTCACAAGATAAGGATCTTCATAGTGATGCTCAATCAGGCTAGGAAAGTCTCGGACATGATTGTGCAAAGTTACAAAATTCATTGCAAGTTGTTGTGGGTATGGCCTATCTTGCACAAATGGAACAAGATCGAGATAGGTAGCTTTTGAACCCTCAAATTGAAGAATAAAACCAGGTTGAAAGGAATCAGAATTTGGACCAATGAGGAAAGGATTGTCACCAACAAAATAAGAAGGAAATATATAACAAGTTTCAAGTGTAGAAACTCCCTTTGAAACTTCATTATTCCTCCCAACAAGCAAATCAGGCTCATGGTTGACGTTGAACATCAGTGGATGACAAAGAGAGACAACACTTAAGGTGCAAACTCCATGAAAAGTTTGATATTCACCAATGGATTTAGGCATAGAACATGCCAAGATCAACTCAATTTTTCCTTGCTTAACCTGCATAAAAGTAGAAACACTAAACAAAGTAGAGTCAAGATCGTTAGAAAAAACATATGATCTCACATCCTTTCTCACAATCAGCTTACTCTTAGAATTTTTAATCTCTTTTTCATGCTCAGTAGCTGACTTTTTCCCCTCATTATTCTCAACCTCTTTCTCCTTTTCAACTCCCTCGAATTTTACCTCTTCAGTCACAATTCTCTCCTCCAGCTCTTTCTTCATACTATAACGCTCATGCTCACTCTTCATGTATGCTAGATCAATACAAAGTTGCTTAGAGTTAAGCGACACAAGCCTGGTACGACGGCCATTAAATGTGAAGGAATACTTATTAGTATATCCATCATATTTGACTTCTCGATTAAACATCCACCATTGTCCCAACAGCACATGCGTCACTTGAATGGGAACCACATCACACAACACCTCATCCACGTATTGACCAATACGAAAAGGAACAAGTGTGTGCTTAGTAATCCAAATATCACCACTATCACTTTGCAACTTGTAAGGGCGAAGATGATCAATGGTTGGAAGATTCAATTTCTCAACCAAGACAGTACTTGCGAGATTAACTTCACAACCCTTATCAATGGCTAAGCTGCAAACTTTATCCTTGATATGGCAACGTGTATAAAACCAATCATTTTTTTGAGCTTTGATGATTTCCAATTGCTCAGTTATCTCACGCAATGCCACAGTATTTACTCCTTTAGGCACAAGATGGTGGAGCTCCAGTTGAGCATTTGTTTGTCTCATACTTTTATTACCTGCAAAACTCAACAAAAATTAGTAGAACAGTCCTCACTCGCTCCCTTACGTGTTTCGCTCACTCTCGTGTTTTGCTCAAGTGTTTAAAACACTCTAATGATCTCACCAATTCACTTCTCAGACCACTTGTTTGTTTCCTTTGAAGAAATCAGAAATTTTCTCAAGAAAGTTCAATCAAACTTTAATCAATATAGCTCCCAATTGTATCAAAGGAACAAGGAAACAAAAAGTAGAAATGGAAAGCTCAAGTAATGAATAAGGAATGGAAGAGGAAAAAATTGATGTACAAAGAAAAAGAAAGTCCAAGTACGATGATGGAGTTCCCAAGTGCTTTACTTAATTGCCCAATTGATTTTTGGAAACAAGTTAGGTGTTGGACTTATTTGGAAATTTCCTTAAAGTCGGCTAACCAAACAGAATTATTACCAAAATTTTTCCAGATTCCCTCTCCAAAAACCTTCCTAAAGTCGGCTATAACAAATCAGAATTTGGTAGCTAAAAAAATTTCCAGATTTCTGCTCCTTTTAAACCTTCCAAAGTCGGCTGCAAAACAGAATTTGGTAGCTTCCTAACCGCTGAAAATTTCCAGATTTGTTACCTTATCAAATCAGAATAGCTTCCACGAAAAAAATTCCAGATTTCTTGTCTTTTTAAATTCCCCTCAAAGTCGGCTGGAATTTCCTAAAAATTTTTCCAGATTTGGTAGCTTCCTAACCCCAAAATTTTCCAGAATTGCCTCTTCTTAAATCCCCTCAAAATTTTCGTCCCTTACTCTCCCTCAAGAACAACAATTCGGCCCTCCCCTCTTTGCTCCACACAAGGACAGTTTTGACGCTTGGTGCTAAACAATGGCTTCACAAGATGACACAAGCAACGTCACCCAAGAATACCCCAAGCGGCCTGCTCAAGAAACTCCCAAGAGGTTTACTCCTAAGCCAAGAAAGCCCCGTATGGATGCAAGGACGTACAAGAAACTGTTTATACGTAGGGAGGTGCAAATCTTCAAGAATCAAGATGGTCAAGATCCTCAAAAAAACTCAACGGGTGATACAAGTGATCAAGGCTCAAGGTGTGCAAGATTTTCAAGAGGAGGTTGGTCAAAACTTTTGAGTAGTCTTTTCTTGATGTAATTTTCTGGTTTGTTGGAACAAGTGCAACAAGACAGAATTTGGCAAATAAAAGTGCGGCTTCCTTCTTTGTTGTTTGCTACCCGAATGCCTTTTCTCTTTTCCTTTTTCTGTTTGTTTTTTTTTTTTTTTTGACTCTAAGAACACACAATTACTCGGCTGTTTTTTTTTGGGCAGAATTCCAGAATTTAATGTCAATCCAATGTTCTCCTTCAATCCTCCAATAATTATCAAGACATGTATCAAAGTTTCAAGATTTCAAGATTAGTTTCAAGAAACTCAAGAAACCCTAGATTATGGTAGTCCCTCTCCAAGATTCCAACCCCAAACAAGTTCAACCACAAAATCAGTTTAGGAAATTAATTAAAACAACTTGGTGGAATAAACTAAAGTTTGGACAGATTTGGCAAGAAACTTGCGCCCAAAGGAAACCCTAGCGGCTGGATTTTTTTTTTTTTTTTTTTTTTTTTTTTTACTCTAAACCAACACAAAACTTCAAGAACAATATAACAAGACACCAAAATAAGAAAGAAACACAAGTTATGAACAAAAGTTTTTTTTTTCGGGATGAACAGTGTCGCTACAGCAGCGATGAACAGTATAGCTACAGTGCGGCGCGGTGAACAGTATCGCTACAGTAGCGATGAACAGTATGATGCTACAGTACTTTTTTTTTTTTTTTTTTGTAATAACAATCGGATTTGACACAAGGAAGACACGACCAGAATTGCAAAATAAAATTGACTAGAAAGCTTACGAACAAACTCAACGGGATATACTTGATGTCGTCGACTAGCTCTGATACCAACTGATGTGAGACGGATCTAGACGAACACCAAGTTGGGATGATTGGCGGAACTTTGACCCTTCTAGAATCACGAGCCACGAACTAAGGAGATTCCTTAACCCACGACTAGCAAATTTAGTGAACCAAAAGTATGGATAGAAGAACGCCACAATCAAGGAGACTACTTGATTGATAAGTTCAATGAACAGCTTGAGATTGATTCTCAAGTATTCAAAGGAAATTCTCTTGAGGCAAGAGAGAGTGAAATAACTCACATATATTTTATAAAATCTGAATTCCCTTTAATGAATGAAAACCTAGGCTATATATAGCCTTACAACTTGAAAACCTAAAGTGACTTGAAAACCCTAAATCGGCTAGGCTAGGCCTTTGGCCCGATTCCACTACTCAAATCCACTATCTAATGGTCAGCTTATAATCGATCCAATGAAAGCTTTAAGCTGGCCCAACATAACCCAATAAAAGCTAATTAACCAACTTAAGTTATAGTGAGCCTAGACTCTATAAATCGGATCCAACTCAACATGAGGTCTTGGACCGAATTTATTCCTAGCAAATAAAATAGAAATCTAGAAAATAAACTACTAACTATTACTAAAAGATTCAATCTCTTGCAGCCCAAAACATGGCCCATAAGCGGCCCATATTTCGTATCACATTACAACCGGCATCAAGACCCTTTGATTTTTGCATTAAATTTGGTTTCAGTGGTGGCGATGTGATATATTAGCAAGCATATGGTAACATCATGTTATTGTGTGGTCAGAGTGACCCTTTGTGTTTCATGTCGGTGTGGTGAGTAGTCATATACCATTCTATAAGAGAGGGTTAAGTCTTGCAATTTCTGAATTTGATAATATTGTTAGGAGGATAGGATACTTGTGCTCGCATGGTGGACTGCTGCATGTGTGTAGCTGTAATTGTATCCCTGAACTTTGAGATGCTTGAGGACAAGCATTGTCTTGGTGTGGGGGGATTTGATAGGAAGATAATTGTGCATTTTATTCATTGATGTTTGGTCTTGATTTTGGCCATTTATTGTTTAGAGTAATGGGTTTCTGCTCATATTTGATATTTGTGTTATTTGCAAGTAACCAGTGTTAAAAGTGACAAAAAGAGGCAAAATTCCAGAAGACTAGTCATTCCAGAGTGTGCCCACGCCAGAGACCGCAGAGCTGCGTGAAAAAGACGAACTGCGGGTCTTATCCCTGGAGCTACCGCCTTTCTTTGGAGACACATTCTGAACCTGCGTGGGATTAGGAAATTTTTGCAGAAAAGACTTTTGGAAACAATTCAATGAGGGAAATAAGGAAGCAATCTTTTTGAGAAACAAACTCTAAGTCGGAAAGCAAGTGTGCGGCGGAAATACTTTAAATAGGACAGCAGCAGACTAGGGTCTTTCATCCTTCGTCTTTGTCTTTTACTTCTCAACGCAAGTCTTAGACTGGCGGCGATACCCTTTTACTTTTCATCAACAAAATTCCAAGAAAACTTTGAATTGCTTCGTCGTTATGCGACAAGGCTAATTCCTTTATCTAGTTGAGGAATAATCAAGGCTTGGGGCATGAACAATTGTGAGATCTTTTTGATTATTCTAAATTTGGTGTTTGAGAGTATTTAATTATTCTCTGTTTTAAGAGTCTATTATTGTTTGGATTTATTGGATTAATGTGGCTAATTGTTCAATTGTCTGAATAGTATACTACCAATTAGGACAAGGGTGCGTATCACTTGATTGTTTTAAATTAGTGGCGAACAACACAATTTCATTGCCTCCCAAGTAGTCTAATCTGGGTTGTGGAAATAATTGGTCTAGTTTAAATGAACCCGCATGTGTGTTTGTTAACTAGAATTGGGTCTCTCTAATTCCTAAAACTGTGAATAGATTAAATCCTTCGAGCGTCTCTGGCGTTATCTAATTTACAAGAGGGTAGTTTAAGAGCGTCTCTGGATTACCATATAATTAAGGAGAGATTGGTGGTTCGGCGGTTGTTGAATTGCTTTAACCAATTTATTTGCGAACGTGTGGATTAATTCAGGTATCTATGATCAATTGCGTGAACCGTTGCCGAGATTATTTCCTTGACTAGGTTGTGTCAATTAAATGTTTATTACATTCTTTAGTTATTGCACTTCTTGCAATTGTTTAGTTAGTGACCTTACATTTTTAATTTGTTTCTTTTATCTTCCTTCCAAAAATCCACCAAATCATCTGTGTGTGATAAATCTACCGGTTCCCTGAGGAGACGACCCTACTCATCAAAAATTTGTCCACGACTCCACCACTTCTTGCTTCTCCTTGTTGTTCTTTTCCTTCAACAATGCCGCACTTTCACAGCTTTTCGCAATGTCACACTGGATAGTGTTGCCAATCTCCTATTTTTCTTTGTTATTTCTCCTCTCGTAGCTTTTCGCAAGCAGTTGTGAATTTCAGCAACTGCTTCATTTGGTTTGGGAGGGAGTCTAAGTGCGGCTTTTCATTTTCAACCTTTCATTTTGGGTGGGACTTTGCTTACTAATGGTGCTGACGTTCCGTAACTTGCCGTTACGGTCAGCACATCTATCCATTTTTTTTTTACCTTCTCACTTAATAAAATGACGTCGTTTTGGGCCAAACAGAAGCCTTCAGACGTGGTTCATTTCTCGCATTTCCTTTCTGTTTGTGAGATGACCGCTCGGGAACGGTCAATCTGATGACCGTTCCCACCCCATATCCCACATTCCACCACTCTGACATGAACTTTCATGCCAAAATAAGGTCAGGAAAACCAAAAAACCAAAACATCCGAATTTCCAAATCCTAAATAAAGTTGAGCATTCTCCCTCTAGGGTAAACAGTTGTCAAACAGATTCATTCCTCGTGGCCCAGCCTAATTGTCAATTTGTCATAGATGTGAAGCTCAACAAAGACACGTTCAGTCAACAATAACTTATGATTACTTAGTCAGTGTTAGTGTTGGGTATTTGGGTTATATATATATATTTATTTATTTATTTATATATTTTAATTTAATATGCGTGGGACGAAGCAGACGTATGTTTTCCTACTCCCACCCGTTTTAAGGTCAGGGAGAGAGAGGGGAAAACCCCACCCTTGCCCCATTACTCCCTCCCCCTCGGGGTGGGTAATCATGCCCATTACTATCCCTAAGTGCTCGTATAGGTGTAAGTCCCACATTCAGGGAGGCAAACTAATAAATAACAATTGAATAACAATATATAAAGTACTGAGTTAAACAAATTGTCAAAGAAGGGTAGGTTTCTAATTTTTATGTGTCTTTATTCAAACTGCTATAGACAAATTATTGTATGAATTTTGAATGTACATTTTAAATGGCTATAGTTAGGAATTGTGCCACTGCAATAGAGAGTTTATGCCTCGTCCTTAAAGCATAAATTACATGTTTTATACATACTGAATAGTAAATCATGATGTCCATCGCTTTCAAGGTTCTTCAAGTAATCAGCTTGGAAGACTTTGACATAGGAATGATAATTGAGACGGATGACGCCGTGAAGGGTTGATGGGGCTGGGATGGGATGGGACGGGCTAGGGGTCATTTTCTCCTCTGGTTAAAAAATAGAGTGGGCCATGGAGGAGTATAACCCCACGGTCCCCATCTCATTCCTGGCCTAAAACATATATATATATTTAGTTATACTAATAATTATATGTTTATACTAATACAAATTATTGATTAGTTATATTTGTACATTTATATTAAATTACTAATTACACTTTTATTCTTTTACACTTAACAAATTTCTATTGTCAAGAAATTATTAAAATGAGTCAAAATACGGACTCGAATGCCTCAGCTTGTGGAATGTTTGTCGATGATATTCTCATATACATACAAAGTTTTGCAACCTGGGAAGCATCATGGGTGCTTAGAAAATTGAACAAAATTGCCCATTATTTTGCTAAACATGCTTGTTTCATATTTGGTGATTGCATATATGGAGGGACTTTCCTCCAGATTTTATTTCTACTTCACTTGCTACCGACATTATTTTGAACTAATAAAATTTCTCTTTTTTATAATATTAAAAAAAAATTTCTTTTAGCACCTACGGGCACCCACGAGAAAGTGGGCGGGGCGGGGGAGCTGGTGATGGGAGGCCGCGCAGGGGCGGGACCCCATTGCTATTCCTACTTTGAAGTCATTTTCTACTTAGTACTAGCATTTGCCACTCTGCTTTTTCCCCAGTTTTATCACCAAATATACATGAGGGAACCACATCCACATATATAGCAGGAATCTAGTGACTAACTTCAATGATCTTGTCTTTTGGTCCACTGGGAATTCTCGTATCAGTGAACACTCGGGTTTATTACCATGTAAACGTGCCTAGTTTTCCTCTCTTGGACATTGGTGTTTCAAATATGTAGACATTCTACGGCGACAAGTCACTTCTGCTGGAAAAATGGACAGAAGACATCAGGATGAGCACCGAATATGAAGTCAGTCAGTCAATTCTAGCATGGCTCATTTTATTACTACCACAGACCAAGACGTGGTCAAAAAATCGAAGTACGAGTATAATTGCATCCAAGAAAAGTTAATAACATGCAATGAAAACTTGCTAATATACTGGCGCAAAACAAAAGATACAAATAAAAATAAAACAGTGCCAACATCAATTTTTTCTAAGATGGTTGCCCAAAAATAAAGAGCTAAAAGACACCCTCTTGTCAAGTTTTAATAAACGAAGGCAGAAAGAAAACATACTCCATATTTCAGAAGACTATAGGTTTGCCATAAGTTAATTGGTAATACAATTGCTAGTTCCCTTCCCCGTGAAAACCCAGTCGAGTCTCTTCCACAAATGAATTAGGAGAGAGACCATCACATTGTTGTAAATATCAATGTCAATTGGTTATTTGGACAATTGTTTTGTTAATATTCACTGTAACTTTTTTTTGTAATGTGATGCATCTAAAATAAGTGATAGTTGAAAAGCTAAAATGATGATTGAAAAACATGATAAAAGAGAGTAAATAACTCTTCCAAAATAATCTCTCAATTACTTGAATAAAACATGGAATTTCATCCTTTATTTTTGACAAATATCAGGTATTCTTTTATAGCTTGCTTCATAGCGCCAAAATAAAAGGTTACCCAGTTGATACTTGTATAACTTACAGTTACCTTGCTCATTTTTCTGTAATAACTTGAGAGGTATGCCCCTTGATCAGTGTTTATTTTACATCTTTTTAGTATATTTTATTTCATGGTTTTTGGTATCATAAGAGTACAGTTATTTATTTCATGGTTTATTTTACAGTTATTTTTATCATAAGAGTACATAATCATACCAATTCAATAGTTAATAGTTAATCACAATAAACTCATGAAGTCTTGATCTCTATCAATAATCGGACATTTAGTCCTAACTATCTATCCCGTCAAATAGGCCAAATAGAATGTTTCTAATTATTTATATCCCATTAGGTAGGTCTGATAAACAAAAAAATTCCTAGCAATTTGTCTCGCTAGGTAGGCTAGATAAATAGAAGTGGTGGAATTAGTTCCAAAAATAATAACCAAGAAACCACAAGCTCATAGTGCAGAAGATACATGGCATTCATAATCTAGAAACAAATCATATGATAATTCATCTTCATCATAATTATTTATATGTCAAAAGCAATAAATATATTCTTACCCATGCCAAATTTCATATTAACATAAGCAGTTGAAGCTATTTTCATCCATAATATTTGAATTGAAAATGTAGCGAGTGGCAAAACCACTTACCTTACATGAACGAACCAATACCCAGCATAATTCAAGTAATCCTCGTAATTCATGTCCTCCCCACATATAAACAATCCCAAATTACTTAACTCGAGACCCATGAACCAAGAAATATAGAACTTCCCACACCTATAAGATGAGAACCTAGTTGAAAGCAGCATTGTTAGATATGATTTCCAACTGTGGTAGTGATTAGTTAAACAAATATTACTTAGCTATGTACATAAAAAAACTACAAAATTGATATAGTTGAAAACTAGACTCCTAATACTAAAGAATCCCTAGAAGACACTATTCTATGACTCGAACACAAACTGGCCTATTTTCCCACAAGTGTCAAAACATTTCCAGTACTGCAAGATGAATTTCAATCAACTTCCCAAATTTTCTAGTATCAATAGCTAAAGAATCAGAATCTAAATTTTACACCATTGGACAAGCTTATGAATCAAGTTTCAAACACAACCAAAATCACTCAATTCTGACATTTTTAGATAAAGTTATGACCAATTTTTAATCACTTAATTCTGATATTTTTACACCAAGTTATGACCAATTTTTTAAGACTGTACATGGCTGACTGTTATCGTGAAATTAATGAAATCCAAGTTTGTCTTAAATGTAATTATCGAGAATCCATTCTATTTGCGATGCCTAATCCTTAATTACAAGTTCAATACCAAGATATACAAGAGATTATCCCAATCCCAAACCATCCAACCTTAATTTTCATTTCCAACCAAGTTTTCAAATGGCAACAATAACTCAAAAACAACATGTAATAAAGCCAACTACATGAAGGACTTCAAAATTTCAGAACATATCTCATGGGCACATTCGGAGAATCAACGAATGCTTTAATTATGACCAATTCTGCAGTCACGCCTTAACCTTACAAATCTGATCATTTAAAGAAATATTCATTGTCAACTACATCAAAGCCATATGCAACTAAGCAATACACTTGAAACCCAGATATTGCTCTAACCACAAAAGTCACTTTATCCATCAAACTTTCATTAAATAAAACTATAACAACTTAAACATGAAAGGGATTACCTTAAATAGTAAACAAAGAAGATTTTCCAATATCCTCACCAGCCACTTGACTGTTATCCTCCAAAAGTCCTCTTTGATTGGAAGAAAGAAGAAGAAGAAAATAAGAAAGGATTGAAGGAAGAAGAAGGAAAGAATTAAGGAAATGGTATACTTGAAACCCAAATAATGCTCTAACCACAAAACTCACTTTATCCATCAAACTTTCATTAAACTAGTAATAGTTCACATACTTTGCACGTGATTGCATTATCTTAAAATATATTATTCTTTAAATATTAAATTTTTTTTGTGAAATTTTGATCATCAATATTATAATATAGTATTTTTATGTTATTTATTTTCTTTAGCCAATTACTTTTAAAAATTTTATTAAATGAAAATAGATAGAAAGCATTCCAATGTAGTTAACATGTCCCACAGGATTGAATTTGGAATCATGAATCAAACACTTTTGATTTATTGATTGAACTCTAACATATCAATTATTGATAATATCATGTTTTACCAAAATTATTGTATATTCATGATTCTATTGCATATAAGCCACAATCATTATAATCTTTTATAAATGAAGAATATAATTAAGGTAGAAAATTAAACATACATTTAATTTGAATTCTTTGTATTATGTTAACTCTATTTTTTGTCAATAATGGAGTATAAATGATCCACCACTTAAAGTTTTTTTTTTTTGGTTTATATATTCTGACAATTGAAATTTCATAGATAGAGATAGTTGAGATTTTCTATTTTCTTTTTATTTTATTCATATTTTTTAGCACAATTCATTACAAAGCAAAAGCAACAAGACTACTTTTTCATATGAACACAATTTTTTGGTTTTAGTGTCAGTATTTTTTATGATTATGGAATTGGAAATGATAACTGTGGCAAATTAACAATTTTAATATCAGTTTTTAGTATATTGCAGTGTTTTATTTTTTAATTGGCAGCTTTTAATCCATAACCACTATCATTATTGTCACTTATTGGAATGCACTAAATCTGTCTAATTACAATTGTCACCATTAATGAAATTTACGTAATTTTAAAGCTTTTCATTTCATAATCGCTACCATTATTTACTAATATTGCAATACAATAAATATGTGTAATCATTAGAAAAATAAGGGTGTTTTGGGCGTCACTGAAAACAATTTAGATATCATTTTTATTTTATCATTTATCATTTTAAATTTACTTTTATTATAATTCTCATTTTATCATTGGAAATGGCTTCTGACTTGATGGATAGATTTGGTTTGCTGAAACCAATACAAATGGAACATTACTATATTATTGTCAATAGCAATATTTGTTTTCCCTAGATATCAGTGATTTTGACATTGCCTTTGGTATTATTTGAATTATATTCTAGTTTATTAATTTATTTGTTATTTACTTTATGTCATTTTATGAATAGTTTTCAAATTTTTTTTAGTTTTTATTATTTTGAGGGTTGCTATTGATGATAATAATAGTTTGTATGGCTCTATTTCAGATTTTCTTTTTCCAATTTAATACCGCTATTTCCGTTATAAAGGTGTCATAATTTTTTGTATATTGAAATTTCATTGGGTACAACATGAAAAATTTTTAATTAAATATAAGTAAAAAGTGCATAATTTTCAAATTTACTTGTGATATTTAGATGAAGATATACAAATGAATAAGGGTTTTCTTCTCCTTGTATGTTTCTCTTTTTTTTTTCAGAGAGTATCTATTTTTGACATTGATTTTTTTTTACAATCTCAACCAATGACTAATGAGAAATTTTTCATGCTTCGATTAAGAAATTTTAATCTGTATAATAATCAAAGATGGAGTCCAAGGGTAGGTAAATTTTTTTAATGAGTGATTTTTAATTATAATTACCAATATTATTGAAATGTAATCAATTGGAGTGTTTTATTTCTTTTAATTAGTGTCACATTGAAATGCAATAATTCTAATTAAAAGACATGAGGGTAATTTAGGATAACAAAAACTAAGATAAAAAGGTGCTTACATTCCTTAATGCCAAGATTCATACTTTTTTATATAGTAATGCTAATAATAAAACGATAGCAACTTAAACATGAAAGGGATTACCTTAAACAGTAAACAAAGAAGACTTCTCAATATCCTCACCAGCCACTTGACTGTTAACCTCCGAAAATCCTCTTTGATTGAAAGAAAGAAGAAGAAGAAAATAAGAGAGAATCGAAAGGAGAAGAAGGAAAGAATGAAGGAAATGGTCAAGTTTGTTGAATCGTAGAATCCAGCTACCAACTTACGACCATATTTGGCAAAGGGTTTTTTTGCCTATCTTTTCGTCTACAAGTTTTTTAACAATTTTAATTATAATAATCTTAAAAAACTTTTCAAAATTTTTAAACAACACACTTCAAAATACCCAAAACACACAAAAATTTTTCTTCCTCCTTTCTGTTTCTTCCTCTCCCACCACCACCTCCGCCGTCGGCCACCATCAGCCAGCAGCTTTTCTTGCGCTAGTAGAGGTTTTCCTTTTTCCTTTTTTTTCTCCCTCTTCCTTTCCCTCTCCTCCTTTCCCCTCCCCCTCCCCTTTCCCCCACCACTTTTCTTTCCCCCCTCCTTCCCCCTCCCCCGATCACGTGACCAGAATGCCGAAGGGGGGGTGACGGGGGAGGGAGGAAGGATGAGAGGAGAGGGGAAGAGGGGAGGGGAGGGGAGGGAGAGGGAGAAGAGAAAGAAAGAGAGAAGAAAGCAAAAAAAAAAAAAAATTCTGCTACTGCCGGCGGAGGTTTCGGCACCGGTGGGCAGCGAGTGGTGAGGCGAGGGAGAAGAAGAGGAGAGGAAAGAAAAGGAAAAAGAAAGAAAGAAAAAAAAAAGTTTTACATTTTAAAAATTTTCTACAACTTCTAGAATAAGTTACAATAAAATTTTAAACAAACATCTTAAAAATTCATTTGCCAATTCTTCCAATATTTTATTTGACTATCCTCCAACACCACAACTTCCCTAAACTTCTTAATTTTACCCCAAACTTCTTAATTTTTAACTTGAGACCACAAATAGAAAAACTTGGGTATCACATAATAGCTATCATCCTCCAAATTCAGGTCCATAGACCATATTTGTAAGTTGGCATGCTGTATCCACAAGACCTTACTCTCACAAATATTAGATATCTTGATCATAACTTCCAAAAATTTACTCAAATTTAAACTTTATAATTACTAAAGAAATAATAGTCTTAATTTACTACATCTACTAAACACCTTGATCTATAATTTCTAGTGTTTGGTCATCTATCTATTTACCTCTCTCTTATCTTCTAATCGCAATTAATCTTCCTTTCTCGATCTGAAAAAAATATGGGTTGAATGATGTGCGCTCAGTAGGTAGCAATTAATTGCCTACTAGATCATGTAGCTAATATATATACAATATACTTCATAAGATTTTTAACAGCATATTACATGCATAATTATTTTGAAAACAAAAGCATATGTTGCTTTACATATAGAACTTGTGAGTGGCAATATAAACAATATAGTATATGGCACAAACATAGTCAAACTTGAAAGTCATAAACCTGCAATTCTTTTCCTTTCACGAAACAACTCATAAACAAGTACACACAATAGTTGGCTTCTGAGCACTAACTTAGAAATTAACCCCTTCTGAAAGAGTGAAAGGTCAAGCATTTTCCTTCATCTTCAATTGATCTACCCAATCACAGGTCATAAACGATCAAGCATTTTTCCTGATCTTTACTTGATCGTCATAACATGAAAGAATTATAGCCCTTACCATTCATTTCATGACATTTTAGAGCCTTTTATAACATAAACTCATTTCACACATCACGTGCCCATTCTTTACATTTGGTAAAACATGCGAGTCATTCATATTTTGTAACATAAGAAATGTAGGCAAGTAGGAATACATTATCCATTTTCATATATTAACATAAGATTTCATTTGAGAGAAATTCATACTTTAGTATTTGAAAAACATAGAGGGAAAAGAAACACCTACCTCAAACTATTTGCTTAAAGAGATCCTTAAATTTAAAGTACCTCCAACCCTAT
The DNA here is from genome assembly GCF_036785885.1 of Coffea arabica. Lineage (NCBI taxonomy): Eukaryota > Viridiplantae > Streptophyta > Magnoliopsida > Gentianales > Rubiaceae > Coffea > Coffea arabica. The sequence goes on from NC_092311.1 coordinate 9,068,941, forward strand.
AAGCAATAACATATATCTTTCAATTAGTTCATCCATCTTATCTTTAAAGTACTTATTCCTATCTTAAATAGCCCTAGCAATCATGTCGGTTCTTCTTTAAAAAGTACTTGAAAAGTTTCCAAAAATTGAAAGTTACCCTGTTGAAGGGTTTCCCATTTTGGAAGACTTTTCCATTTGATAAACTGTCTTAGTTCAATTATCTATAAAGAAAGTTTCTAATTTGGTATAAACAGGCCCACACTTGTTCGTGCTGGATTTGAGTTTGGATTTGACTCAACAGCGAAGCACACCATGAAAAGGTCTTGTTTAACTTCATGTTAGTGTTTACAATCTACCAAAGTTAGGTTCTTAAAAAAGTCATTGAAGCCATCGGATTCAGTTAGCTAAATCCGCATCATTATAATAAAATTGGGCTTTTAGAACAAACGCTTGGGTATGCTTAATTAACTTTGGGTCATTTCTTAAGGATTAGACCTCACAAAAACTGTCCATTTCATAAAAACAGCTTGCAATAATTGATGTAGGCATTTCTTCATATTATTGTGTTTAATTAGGCTTTATCAAATTTACAACAATTCTTCATTTAAGCAAAAGGGCCATTTAGTTCAAAAACCAGTCCAACTCTAAAACTTTTACCACAACCTTGAAGATTAAAACCAAGACATCAGCCGTCTTCTTCCTTTGGGCTCAGTCCCTCATCACACCGCCGCTTCTGGGCCTCCACCACCACACTCAATCATCCTGAGCTGCTCCCGCAGGAGCCTGGCTGCTAAGCAGCGTGCTCCATCGCAGCTGGTTGCTTCGGCTAGCAGTGGGATGCCATCCAGACGTGCCATAGACGGCGCCGAGTTGCAGCCTGCGACTTTCACCCTTTCATCGATTTTTCTATTCGTTTCTAAAGCCCAATTTCCCAATGAAATCTCTTGATTCAATGGCTCCACTATTCGTATCTAAATTAACAAAGATTCTTCAATTGTATGGTCCAAGGATGTGCAGAGCTTTGGTTGTGGTTCTGATTCATCTGAGTCACAGTAGGAACTTTTCCTAAGATTTGTTTAACAATTTGAAAATACAACTTTCAGAAGCCCACTAGCAAATGGAAAACCGTGAAGATCACTTCAATGGTAGGCAATTGCTATGATTCATGAAAGAAACTCTGGGTTGAGTTTTAACCTAATTGACCGTAAATACTAGTATAGCGCATCAATTTCAAAACATTATGATTTGCAAACAAATCAGCAACTTTAGCTGACAAATTATTCTTCACAAGTTAAATAGTACCAACAACAAACAATTAAAAAATTTATACAATTTACACATAACTAATCAATACTAAATATTACAAAAATCAACGCAACCTAGGATAATACACCTCAAATTATACTATCATACACGCTACGAAATCCTTCAATTAATCCACTTTCACAACTTTCACTAGCATAAAATAAATTAGAACCAATAATCAAATCAAAATTGGACAAATCATAAATATACTGTAAACAATAAAAATACCAAAACAATGCAAAACAATTCACCACTCTACCAATAGATAAACATAACATAATCATAATCATTCAAAATAATACAAAATATGACAAATTCATACTACATTATATAAATTATATTACAAATCTTTACACATATTCCAATATAAAATACATGTACATATAATTAATAAACAAAGAGAGGAGGGTTGGGTTGGATGATCAGATAAAAGAAATGGTAAGTAGAAGATTTTGAATCCAAGACCTCCCACTTATACTAATAATGATAATAATAATAATAATAAAGAAACCTATCATACCCCAAAAACACACAAAAAAAACATACAATATGGGCTCCTTGCAACGCCGCGGGGACCAATGCCTAGTTTAATATAAAATCCCAATAGAGATAAATGAAGTATCTAAACTACTAGTAAAATAATCAATAACATTAGTCAATTAAATAGTTTTAGTTAAATGAAGTATTTAAACTAGTAGTAAAAAAATTAATAATATACAATTAGCCAATTAAATAGTTTTAGTAAGGGAAGGACCAAAAGATTCCGGTTTTCACAATAGCAATCTTGCAAGAGTGCCATGGCTCTAGAGGTGGCAAAATGGGCGGGATGGGCGGGATTTGCTTGGGTTTGTGATGGAACCGAGTCATATGGGTATGGGTCCAATCTTACCCATATGTGTTTTGGGACTAAGTTGGGCGGGATCACTTTGGGATGGGTTTAGATTGATCCCGCCCAATACCCAAATCTATTTTCTACATATTTTTTTTCCTTTAATTCATTTTTATTTTTTATATAATTTTAATATTTTTGATTTATTAAATTTTTTTTAATTTTATTAAATAAACATGCAAGTGCTTTATACTCAGGATTCCCATCAAAAATTGGATTAACAAATAAAGGAAAAAATAGATATACAGTCATATTCCAACATATATCAAGATGGCCAAGGTACTTAAGATATTGAATATTTATTCTCATCATTGTCCAAAGATGACAGGTCTAAATTGACTGAAATGTTTAAAATTCTTGTGGATAATGACTAGGAAAACTACTAGATTATATTCTCTAGTATGACTATAAAAATTGTTAAAGATAATTTTTGAATCTAAGACTCCGTTTGGATTGGCTATTTTTTCAAAAAATAAGTTTTTCAAATACAATGTTACAGTAACATACAATAACTCAAAAAACATCCCATCCATATTAGTATATCAAATATTTCAAAAAAATTTTATAGTAAAAATTTTTCATATACACTGCTATAATAAAATATTTCAAAAATATCCCCCAAAAATAGCTAAACCAAACAGAGCCCTTGTTATTTGAGCCCAATGGGTACCCAAGTATTTCCCACCCTTTCCCATTCATTAATGGGTATAGTTGGGATGTGTCCCAACTTAAACCCAATACCAAATTATAATACCCATCCCGCCCAAAGTTCCTTTAGGCATGGGTAGCCCATTGGGACTTGGGACAAATTGCCAGCTCTACATGGCTCATATGCTCGTACACCAGTAGCCGATGTTGTCCTTCATCACAGAATCCAAGCGATGGGACCAAATTTTCGTGGTTAGTCTGACCCATTGTTATCACTTCACTTCAGCACGAAATTCCTTCTCAGCATCTTAAGCCATTCTAACTTCTTGACTTCAACAATGCTGCTTTCGGAACTAATTTTGTAACTCATCTTTTATACACACAATGCCAAATGATCCCCTATCCAACTCTTCCTTAAATCGATTGGTAGCTTCTGCAAGCTCTTTGTATGGAAAAATATGCTAATTTATATCCCCCAACATCAGTATTCAAATGATATTACCCTCTTTTTCCGGTACATGAGGTAAAAGCCCAAACAAGCAGTCGTAATGAATATCAAGTTTACTAAGAAAGAGGTGCCAAGAAGGACAGGTTCCACACGTATAAAGGTGCCTCGGTCCTTTGGCTTTGATCCAGCACTCTTGCGGTATTTGATGAAAGCTTTGGAGTGAATAGTCTTATCTGCCTTCCCATTTGATAGTGGCGGCCCCTTCTTCCAGCAATTGTTTTCTCTGTAAAGGGCAACAGCGCAGAAACAATCATGCAAGCAATTTTGCACACAGACTCTTTCATTTGAAGGATGTATTTTCTCAAAGTCAGACAGTGGCCAATCTATGTCAGAGACAACCTCAAAATCATAAAGGTTTTCTGCAGAGCCCCCATCTACTTCAGCACAACTAAGAGTTGAGTTTGGTATGCAGCTGCCGTACGTGTCATCTGGATCAAGCAATACATACCTTTTTGGACACTCACAAACTGGTTTTCCATTTTTGAGGTTGCAAATGTTGTTAAATCCACAAGCTCCACTGCCCCTGTGATTTGCTCGAAGGCTGATACATATATTCTGCGGCAAATACCAAAGAACCTTCCAGTTCGGATTTCCAGTAAGAGTCCTAGGATGATAATAATGTGTGAAGACCCCATCAAAATCTATTGTTGCCCGATGATAGTTTTCTGATGCTGGTGGTATTGAAACTAGATTCAGCTGCTCTGTTTTATTGTCCTTTTTCGTTATGTACATGGCGCCTCTGCCATCAAAAGTAACTTGGCTACCAGAATACAGTGGATCTCTAGAATCAGAAGTCTTACTATTGTAGTACTCAGCATCGTCATCCACATTGGTTGACACACTCTTGGTAACAAGCACTAGATTCCCGTCATCACGAAAACGGAGATAAAATCTTCCTCTAGAGAAGCTTGTTGCTGACTTTCGAGAAGAAAGAGAATCACCAATTTTCAATTCTTGATTTGGCAGTATCGTATCAGCAGGATGTTTGAAGCTTTCCCAGAGCCAGCTATCATCATTCCCCTTAAGGATAAAATTGCCGGTATCATTCATAAAACCATGATCAATTTGAGCAGAATCAACATTAGCACTCCAAAGTTGTAAGCCTCGAGGGTCACAGTGCACAAGCCCTGTTTGAGGATCAAGCTTTACAGTCGATCCTCGTGGCACTGGATTTGTTGAATTAACAAACCAAACTACAGTCTTGTCTGGTATCTTGTGATACCATATGGAAAGCAAGAACAGATCCTTATGCTGTACTTCCTGGAACCCGAATGCAAAATCGCCAGAAGGTGAAAGCCAAGGACTAGCAGATGTTTCACCTGCAGTCAAAGTTCTGCCCAAAGGCACAATACCATTTTTTTGAGATAAAGCAGATATTGGGAAGAGAAACAAGAAGAAGATGAGTTGTATGCATAGGGATGCCATTGCAATAGATGGTTTAGTCCTGTTTACATGTTATATGCATAGAACAATAGGACGAAAGACTTTGGAGTCAACTCTTGCATAGTAGCAGTGAGATCTGCTTGTTTGCCTCAATTTCTACGATTCTATCACCATTTACGCGTATGGGACCACATCCACATATATAGTATAGGTGGAATCTAGTTACTACCATTAACGTTCTTTTCTTCTAGTCCAGTGATCAAGCTGCAATGAGTAGTTTTCATACACAACAGCGTGTAAGAAAAAATAGTAGTCTATCAATTCCGGGTAACAAGTAACCATCTAGTCCATAATTATACTGCTTCTCAAGTCATGACAAATCATTTCATTTGAAAATTTCTCAAAATCGACTTGGTAAAACACTAAAACTGATGCTTGATGGCCTGCAAGTTCCTATTATAATTTATGCGGTAAAATTTGTAGTCTAAGAAAATCAGACAACTGTTAAGAAAACTAGCAAGTAAACGGTGCTCTTATACGCAATTGCCGTTTTTGGTTAATATGTTAATTAATTTTCTACATTACCTTAAACTCTTGAAACTATTCGAGATTTGGCATTGAATACGTATTATGATAACTACACCTAAAAATTGAAAACTTGACTTTGTCAAGGGGGCCTAATATGCGTTTCCTTCAAAGACTAGAAAATATATAAATGGTCTATGATGCCCTTGGCGTTCCGCCTTTGCGTCAGCCTCATTGCTGACCAACTTAAAGTAACTAGGAGGAGGCCACCGCGCGGCTGCGCGGTGATGCGCGGTGTTATGGATAATTATGCCCAATTATATAGTTACAGTGTTAAATACAAAAGGCGGTAACCAAGCGGAATAATTTTGCAAGTGAGAATGAGAATTAGCTGTAGACTGTGCATATAAGCTAACTATGGACAAGATTAAACGTAAATATTTGTTTGAAAAGGTTGCTTGGCACATTTCTTGTATATTTGAGCATTCAAATTAAGGTGGATGATCTCAATCGACATGAAAGTAAAATTTAGAATAATTCGATAAAAGAAAAGAAGATGAACAACATAAGAATACATGTAATCTACGTAAATTATTCAAGTTGACACTAAAGTTTGACCATGCCCAAGATTTAACGGCACCGACAAATACTACATATGAAATAGCATGTAGCAAATTGTTCAAGTTACAGCTTTAAATCTTGTCCTCAAACATAATTTAAGAAATGTAATTCTAGTGGACTACATTGAGTGATCATGGGAGGCTTTGATTGGGAAAGAATCTGGAAATAACCGTATCAGGAGTTTTCAAATGAAACAGCCAAAAGGAAAATGTCAAAAAATGTCAAAATCATTACCAACTAACTAAAACAATTTAAGAGAAACAGCCAACCCACACCCTTTTACTCTGAATTTCTTGATTGTGAAGAATTGCTGGCAATATCAAAAGGAAAATAAAACTTTCCAAGAATATGAAAAAATAAGTTAAACTATTTCACCTAACGAAATAATCATAAGTGCAAGGGTAAACCATATAAAAAGAATGCTCCTTGTGAGCTACGAATTCAACAAACATTTTTGGGAGAAAACACATGAAATGGTTAAAAAGAAAAAACCTGCCATCAGTTGCTGTTCATTCTTCTATCATATAGTCGCCATTAAAAGAAGATATAAACAGGTTTTAGAAGACCCAGAAAAGGGGAAAAAAAAAGAAGTGGAAAAAAATGACTAAAAAATAATCACATGGTGGGTAAAATGAACCTTTGAGGTTAATGTTTTTAGTAAAACATCTGGAACCATAGGGAAACGTGAGAACCTCCATTAAAATCACCATTACTTCCTCTTGAATTTTCATCATCTTTTTCACATTAATAAAAACGCAGCCATTGGTTGGGATTTTTTGCTTCAGTTCAAAATTTGTTTTTCCTTCTTTTTTCCAAAGCTTCTCTAGCCTTTTGTGTTTTTTCCCCTTCTTTTTTAATTTCATATTTTTTTCCTTCTCTAGCCATTTTTTTTTCTTTCTCAAGGGTCTTGGCCAAATTTCATCTAACCATCAAGTACAAAACCTTGCCATACATCACCAAAAGATCAGGGACAAATATTAAAATTATCAACTTTTAAAAGTTTTGTAGAAAGAGATTGTTTTCGAAGTTTCTAATCTCCTTCTCAATGGTTCACATGAACCAAAACCATGTGAGAAGGAAAAGAGAACACAAGAATGGAATGGCAGTACGTGTGTGGAAATCAACTGCTAAGCATCATCAGCTAATCAAAGACACGGAGCACTAATAGTCTAGAGATTAGTAGAAAAACCCCTCAATCAAGTCCTTTAGCGGGGGATTCATTCCATTAGGGATATACAAGAGGTTATTAACAATCTGTGAAAAGTGCAAATCTCCAACTACAAACGACTATAGAAACCAGTAAATGAACAAGACACAAAAAGAATAACAAGCATTCCTGTTCTTTACAGGACATTTGTACGTGAGAAGGCAGTGGGAATACATTATCATACTTGTAAACCCAACTACCGACATGTCAGCAACTGTGGTATGATAGGTTGAACCTAATTATACTGAAAAAAAGATGTAAATACAAAGGGCCAAGTACTTCTGTAAGTATGCAGAAGTGAATCCTCAAGTCTAGCATACTTTCAGCATCAATCATACAACTACCTAAACAGCACTCTGGTGTGGTAAAAATAGGAATCCCAGTAGAGCAGCGAAGTTCATTGTTATCATCCTAAAAGTAAAAGCAGGTTAAGAGAACATGACAGACCAAAATTAGAACGCAAAGCTATAAAATAAAACAACAATCACCGGCAACAAAAACGAACCCATTAGAAGGTGTGTACCATATTGCTCAATAGGAGATCCTCACAATCCAACAAAATTGGAGGGTTATTTCTAACAAAGAAAAGGTAACAAGCATGTGCTATAACAAAAAGAAAGACTACTCCTTACTTTATTGTTTGGCATTTTTTTGGTCTAGAGAAAAAAATTGTCTTATTTAATCTTTCTTATGTGCCTTACTGAAAGGCATTTCTAGGTGTGCACAAAACCACCTCAGTGGACCATGATCAGACATTTTGGAAATTCTTCAACAACCACACAACAAAAATAACCTTTTTCAAGTTCTGTCTCTCTGGTGATAACAGGATGATATACAAGATGAAAAAGCTACAGTCAATTTAGTGAGACAGAGATCTTATAGAGAGGAATATAAAACAACATCCAGATGTCAGTGTGCTGGAATAGTAGTTCTTCTACCAAGTAAGGATCCACCTTAATGTAAAAATATTGCGAAAACTGCAGGGCATTACCTTAACAACCTGACCAACACTAAAATCACCAATCTTCACAATCCCAGTAGCAGCTACCAAGAGTTTATCAGCTGTAATATCACCATGCACTACATTCTGTGAAATTGGAAAGAAATTAGTGTAAAACATTAGAACATTTTAATGTTAAGTAAACGATATAGAAAGACAAAAGCTTAGGTTAAGTTGAATACGTAAGACAGCATAGGAGAAAACAAATGGTCATTTTCTTCATCAAATTATAGGCACATAAGTAGGTGAAAAAATTTACAAGAGCACTCAAGTTTTGATACTTCAATCTTACCAGAGTCTCAGATGAAGGTAAGAATACCATAAACTATCTACAACAGAACAACATCATGGAAAAAAAATTTCCTAAATGATTCAACTTGCAAAATTATTTTAGGTAATCTATAAGCTTAAGTAGCAGTCCGTCAAGGGGGAAGAGCTTATATTGCCTTATAGGCAATGCAATAACTAAGGAGAATACAGACTGTAAAACCATGTAAAACCCACAATTGGCAAGGGTAGTCTTAACACAAGCTAGGATACAACCGAATAATAAGAAATTTTTGTGATTACGTCTCTAACAGACCTTATTCGGGAAGCAACAATATGCATTGGCAAGTAGAAGACAAAAATGGAAATCCTATCCCTTACAATGCTTGGTAGTGAACAAAAATGAAATATGATCATCAACTATCACTAAGAAGCTCTATTTTGGATGACTTTGAGCTCAAAACTACCACAAAGAAGATTAACATCTACTTCATGCACAATGGATTAGTAGTCAAAGGTATTTCAAAGCATGTCAGAAAAAAAGATTCGATTTTAGTGAAGAAGCCTTGGGCTGGAAAAAATAAAAAGCCACAGATAAGCAGCAAGGATTAGTTTTTCATCAAGAAATTTGTGCAACTACAAGTATCACAGCAAAACTTTTAAAAAAATGGAAAAGTTATTTCTATGCAAGGGAAGAATAACATTGAAATGGGTTGGACCAGTTAGTTAGTTTAGAGTAAAGAAAGTGAACATATAAGATCAATAAAAAAATGAAAAGTCATTCTCTTACATTTTCATGAGATACATCAACCCATAAAATATATCTCGAAAATACTTCCGTAATGTACTTTCTCTAAGACTATCAGGCGAGCCAGCAAGTTTAAAGGGCCATTGCCTTCCACATACTCCGAAACTGAACAAGAAATATATAGAAGTTGTCAACCAAACTACCCGCATAATAAACATAAACATTCAGACAGAAATTCATAAAGGCAAAGAAAGATGAAGAGCAAGTGCTTTATTTCAAGAACATTGATATACTCTTTCTAGTTTCTTCCTTTCATTTTGTTCATTTTAAAAGGAGAGGGTTGGAAATGCGGAAGGGGTGAGAATACCCATTTTTAGAAAATAACCTTATGGAACCTAACTTCAAAAGGGAAAAACAAAATTTACAAAATTACATGGGGATGGCAGAGGAAATTTCCAAATTATGTACTTTCTGCATCACAACATCACAAAAGGGCAAAAAAATTAGACAACTAAACTGCATTGCCACAGCTGCACAGAAGGAAAAGCAGGAGAACAAGTGACCTTGGTAGAATTGTACGAACAAAGAGTGAGGAATCAAAGAAAACTTACAAAATCTAATTAAGGTGCTGGAGGAAATTTCTAATATTTCACCTGCAAGATCAGAAATTTATGCATATTAGATAAATAAAAAAAAAATTTCAAAAAAAGAGAGCTAGAGCTGGAGAAGAGAGAAGCTACTGAGAGGAGGAGAAGAAAGAGAGGGACGGCAGAAGTCGAGAGAGGATAGTAAAATTTTGTAACCCTAGACATTTTGTAACAAAAAATCGAAGAGAGATTGGTGTGATTTGACATGGGCCGCTGTTTGCAAGAGTTGCTCACCTGCTCTCTGACAACATAGGAAGAAGCAACAAAGAGAAATAGAAGAGAAGAATTGAAGGTGAAATAAGGGCGACTAAACTTGCCAAAAATTAAGTACAAAGGAAGTCGGAGAAGCAACCATTTTCATCAATACCATCACATTGAACTGTAAAACGAGGAATAATCTCGGAGAAGCAAAGTACAGTGCAGTCAAACAGGACTAAGGAAAGACGGGGCTTCGAAGTGGGAAGACGTGTACGGAGTGGGAGCAGCCTCAGGATGTGGAGGAAACACAGCAGCAGAGAGGAGAGGGAAAATGAGTGCAGAAAGAGCTAAAACTTGGAGTGGAAAGAAGAGTGCAGAAGGAGGAAAAACTTCGAGTGGGTGGAGCCGGTATAGCAGAGACTGACGAACTGGCAGAAAGGTTGCTGACGAGCTCAACCAACCACCTGCAGAGCAAAGGAAAACACTGCCAATGAAAGAGACAGAAGCTGGACCACGGCGGGAGGAAGGATCAGGTGCAATGAGAACAGTTGGAAACCAATCAATTCGCGCCACGTCACCATCAAACCAATCCCATGTTGCCACGCGGAGGACGACCACATCCAACGTGGATCCCGGGCGTTCACCCTTAGTCTATATGGTTAATAAACTAGTACGTTGACTTTGTAACATTAAAATGACAAACAGAACCAATTAGTGGCATCGGCAGAGTATATCTTATGGAGTATTAACATTCTGCAAAGGAATATGCTTAAAAGGGGTGAGTCCAACTGTAAAATGTACACTTTTTTAATATCTAAATAAAACTCAAGAAAAATAAATAGATTTTTACATAAAAGTATGAAAATTTTTGTTGAATTGGGTTGAAAAGATTAATTATTTTTATTTGGATTGTCAGAGCATAAATATTTGAATAATATTCATGTGGTCCTTATTTGTGATTAAGATATTAAGATGGGTCCATGATGTTTGCATTATTGAGTGCATTGTTGTTAATGTAGGCCCTGTTGATTATTGAATGATTGATATATCCATTTTTTTTATCAGAACAAGGTAGCACGCTTATAACTTTAAGGTGCTGCCATGAAGAGTTGATTTCATACACTCCCCATCCACATTATGAGGGTGGAGATGTATGTGTCATTAGCTATGTTGAAAGCATAAGTTTAAGCATTTTTGAAGTAGATAAATTGATTGAAAATGCTGGAGTAGTTGTACACAACATAAACGTTCTAAATCAGAACTACAAGTAGCTATTTCTATATTTACAGAATTGCATGCTATCATTGACAAGATCCAAAAGCATGTTGTTTCTATATTTACAAATTCAGTCAAATTTCTATCCCATGAAAAAAAAAAGAACCATAGTCAGCAGCCCCTACTCACTCCAAACTTGGTACCAACTTTGCCTCTCTTGCATGTCCCCTTGTTTTCCCAGTAACAGATATCATAAGTAGCATAGCTAACATCAGGATAATACAAATCATAATTTTTTCTCTTCTTCGACTTTTTTGAATTGTTTCCTCTGTCCGATTTATCCTTTCTCTTGCACAGATTGGTTCATCAAGCCATTCAAAATATTTGCACCTATCCAGTCTCTACAAATACAACCACATTCTTATAGCATCAGCAAAGTGAATTTTCTGTACTTTACTTACAAAAAATTGCTTTACGACCATCTTGGACAACTATCTTCTTCTAGGATTATCATCCCGCCAACAAGTCATCAATTTTGGTCTTAATCCACATTTGCAAACACGGCTGCTGCTATTGGACGAAATTGAGGATTCTAAGCTTCGCGACCTCATTTTAGGGCAAGTATCAGCTGAAGATGAAGTTTTGTTGCTTGAGCCAACCGATTACTCCATTAACTCTACTCCATTTCTTCGTAGATTGTAGATCTGGAAGCTAGGGTTTGAAATTGAAAATTGGAAATCAGTGTGAAAAGGGGAAATTTGGAAAGGAAAGCAATGAAAGAAAGTGAGAGTAAAATACTGCATTTTGTTTTGTTGGTTTTGACCAACAATTTACTTTTTGTTTGTGAGCCTTCTTCGTCCAAATTGAGCAATTTACCGTTTTTGGACTAAATGTGGCCAAAATTTGTTAATTCATGTATTAAATATGTTGCGTCGAAAAGTTTGGGGACCAAATGTATCCCTAACTCAAAGTTTAGAACGAAAAGTGAATTTTTTCCACAAATCAAAGTTGTTGGATTAACCTTAACATCCTACAATCACGAAGAGAATTCTTCAGTCTCACCATAAAATGCATACTAAAGCCAAAAAGTACTAATATATGAGAGTGAATCCTAATCTCTCCATTTCCCTCAATACACCCGTAGATGTGTGACACATATCATGTGAGGAAGGGCCAGGATCATTTTGAGTTAATCACATCTAGTAATCTTGGTTATTTGATGTTAAATAGCTGAAAATTAACACTGTTACTACTCCTATTTTCTTGCTTTGCTAGCCATCCGAAAACATGGAAATCCAAATTTTCAATATGCTACCAAAATTAAAAATTAGAGGACCTCAACTAAATTATTCAAGTGCACAAAGCAGAATCACAAGAAGAGTATCCAAGTGCAAAAACCAGAATACGAATAAAGACAAGAAGAAGAAGATTTTTGGCCCATTTTGCAAAATAATAAGTTTGTAATTTTATTTTTCTAGTTTTTTCTATATGTAATAAGTGTAATTGAGTCGGATAAAGAACATATCGTATTGCATGCACTTGTGATTGGTGAACTGAAGTACGGGATAGAAAATTTGAGATTGTTTTCAGCTCAAATTTGATACAAGGAAATCTACTTCGGGGTACTTGATTACTGTTGCAGGGGGAGCAGTTTCTTGGCAATCGAGGTTGCAAAAATGTGTTGCACTGTCAATCACTGAAGCCGAATTATTGCAGCTACTGAAGCATGCAAGGAGTTGCTGTGGCTGAAAAAGTTTCTAAGGGAACTTGGTTGCTCTCAAGAGAGGTATAAATTGCTTTATGACAGTCAAAGTGCAATTCATCTTGGAAAGCATCCAACTTTTCATTCCAAATCTAAACATATTGATGTGAGATATCATTGGTTACGTGATGTGTTGGAAGAGAAGTTGATTAAACATGAAAAGGTACATACGAATGACAATGGTGCTGATATGTTGACCAAGTCATTGCCAAGATGGACGTTTGAAGTATGTTGCTCACTTGCCGGGAGAGAAAGTTCCTCCACATAGTCGAGAGGGGGGAGATTTGTTGGATTTTTTGGGCTCCCAACTTCTGTGGAAAAGTCCAAAAATTAATGGGTAATTGTCTAAACCCATTAAGGAGTTGCCTTACCTATTTATAGGTCAAATTAGGTTTATTGTTAAGGTAGAAAAGTGAAAAACGCAGAAAAAATTCTGGAGCAAAATTTCAGCAAGTGTCTGGTTTGAGCAGTTGCGGTAATTCGCCTGACTTACATAGTAAACGATGTCTGATTGGCCTGAAATGTTAACTGAAGTTAGAGAACATCCAGTTCTATGTTCTGAACGGCGAAGATAGGATTCCAACGGTTCAATTTTTATTTATAAATTTCGGAGTGCTGCTGTTTCTGGTGAAGTTTTTCACAGCTTTTGTTCTTTATTTGGGATTTGGTGACTTTGTTGATTGTTTAAAGCCATATCTCAATTGTGTACTTGCTGAAAGTTGTACTCTACTTGTAATTGGTGGTAATGGAGTAATTTGCGGTGGGCTTAAGAGCCTCGTGGTTTTTCCTCTTCACATTGGAGAGGTTTTCCACGTAAAATTCCTGTGTCTTCTTGTGGTTGATTTTTTTTGTGTTTGTGGGCTGATTTATCTTCCATTAGTTGCTGGATTTTGTCTTGTATTATGCTCCTAATCTGTTCTAACAAATTGGGGAGGTTTTCACTACGTGTTGTGGTTATTCGAAACCCGATACCTCCCAACAGTTCGTAGATTCATTAAAGCAAGTAAGTTTTCTTATGAACTCTTTTTTTAATCTTTTTAAACAACCGAATTACGAAATTCTGTTGTTCAAGTATGGTCGAAAGGAGAAATAGAGGATGCTGGGTTGGAGAAGAAGAAAGGGAGGCGTTGGATTTGAAGAGGGTTTAGGAGGAAGTAAGGTTGTAATATTTGCTTATGAGGATTGGGTCACTTTGTAACATATGAAATTATAATATACTTTTTTCAATATTCACAAACCAGTAGTACATGCGGTGCCTATAATATGAGTGGGACTCTTAGTTAAGCGGTATTGTCATTTGAACACTATGCATTTATAACCCAATTTTGAAAGTAATAAGGATAGCTGTATGTTTGAATTGAAATGCTTCTCTTGTGACTCTTTCTTTTTCAAGGTTGAGCTTGTTCAATTGAATTATTACATGATGACCAGCGCCTTCACGAGCGACTAGGTGAGTTCTACTGTCTAAATAAAAATTAAATTAAATTAAATATACTCGATCGAGAGTAGAAGTCAATCCATGAATTTTCTAGCCAGTTACTTCAGGAGGAAGTTTGCCTATTGTATTCTTCTCGTTTGGGTCATAACAAGAAGTTTGTATGCATCTGGATTAAAACCTTCTTGAGTTCAAGTGGTTGGTAATGAATTATATTCCAGTACATAATAAGGATAGCTGTATGTTTGAATTGAAATGCTTCTCTTGTGACCCTTTCTTTTTCAAGGTTGAGCTTGTTCAATTGAATTATTACATGATGACCAGCGCCTTCACGAGCAACTAGGTCAGTTCTACTGTCTAAATAAAAATTAAATTAAATTAAACATACTCGATCGAGAGTAGAAGTCAATCCATGAATTTTCTAGCCAGTTACTTCAGGAGAAAGTTTGCCTAATGTATTCTTCTCGTTTGGGTCATAACAAGTCTTAACAAGAAGTTTGTATGCATTTGGATTAAAACCTTCTTGAGTTCAAGTGGTTGGTAATGAATTATATTCCAGTACAGGCTCTTCTTTTGGGCAAACGAATCCCTCAATGACAACTTTATCATTCTTGATTACCTCCATTTTGGTGAGTGCAATATTTAATCCTTTAAATGTGTCACAACCAACAAAAAAAGATTGACCTTCCTTTTTTTAATTTGGAAAATTACACAAAATAGGTGCTTTAGATTTTGAATTTCTTCTTTCACTGATTCTTTTAATCTTGTGTCACCTTAGAGATAAAATTTAGCATCAGCAAAATGTTCTTTAGTTTCAGTGAAGGGCTTATCATCTGCAATTTTTTTGACAATGCCATCACAAGAATATTTAAACATTGATGTAGAGTAGATTGTACAATTCCATTCTCGTGAATCCACAGTCTCCCCAAAAGTACGTTGTAAGAAGTTTTGGCCTTCAATAATATGAAAAAACACACTTGAATATAACTCACTAATAAGCAGTTCAAGTCTTATGAGACCATTGCTCTTTGTCCCCCCTCCCCCCCGGGATTATACCCTTGAATCGTGAGACGGTTTTGGGAGAGTTCATAACTTGAAATTCCAAACTCTTTTATGACATGTAAAGGTACGATGTTGATAGCAGATCCTCCATCGATGAGTATTCTATTTATTTTTTGTTCCCAAGCATACCATTGACGAATAAAGGGCACTTATGGGATTTAGAACCAAGTAAAATATGATCATTATCAAAGATGATGGTTGTTGCACATTGAACAGTATTTTTGAGTTTTTATTCTAATTTAGTATTCATTTGTGCAATTTGAAGATTTTCGAGTTTGGTGACGTTAATAAACGCATAGTCATTATAATCACTTAAATATCTCTTAACCATGAATTCTCTTAATGTTACAGGCTGATGGACCTTTTGGAGCGATGGATCTCTTGGAAGACTTGACACTTTAATCGCACTTTTTAATTTCTTTATCGTGTTTTGTTTTTTCATAACTTTGAATTTTGGTAGAGGGGTGCTTTTCTTCACCTTTTGCCTGCGATTCTTGCATCAAGTAACGAGAGTCCATCCTTCATTATCATTTTTATTGATATTTTGGCTTGAAGATTTTTTTAATCCTCTCCTTTGCAAATAAAATATTGCTTGATAAAGATTGACTAAGAGGAAGTTCTATTGAACGGTACAAAGAACCAAACGTTATTGTGGTTTGGTTTGTAGATACTTTATCTTTTTCGAGAAGGATTTTATCTTGACGGGTTAAATCCATGATTTTGTCTTTAAAAACAAAACATTTTGCAAGAGAATGACCAATCAAACAATGATAACAGCAATAATTTGGGTCATTGACTCGGCTAGCTTCCTTAGGACATTTCATCTCAGGAAGATTAATGAGTTTTGCCTTGACAGGCTAAATCCATGATTTTGTCTTTAAAAACAAAACATTTTGTAAGAGAATGACCAATCAAACGATGATAGCAGCAATAATTTGGGTTGTTGACTCAACTAGCTTCCTCAGGACATTTCATCTTAGAAAGATTAATGAGTTTTGCCTTGTAAAGATGATCAAACATTCCTTATAATCAGAATCAAGGAAAGGGTATCTTTCTCTTGCATTTCTTTTAGAGTGGGCTTTTTTGTTGATTTATTTTGAGAGGAATCCAATTTCTCAATGACTTTTCGACTCATCTTTGTAGCAATTTTCATGGGTGTCGAATTTACTGTCATAGACTCCTGTTATTGACCTTTGGGTGAGCCTTGCTTCCTTTCTGATACGAGTCATGACCCTCCAAGAAAAATCAAGAATAAGATTCACAAGCTTGGATCTAGAATTAGGTTCAACGTTTGGGATAAAAATTTTTAATCAATCTTGGACCTCTCAAGAAAGATTATGAAGTGTAGAACAACATCGTAATCAAGTGTGTTGCTTGATTGATAAGTCGATGTTCATGTTAGGACAACTCTAAGATGTTCAAAAACAACTTTTAGAAGTCAAAAGAATTGTTTCACTCAGGAAAACTATTGTTGTGAAAATTCTCCCTTTCTCTATAGTGTTGTGTACAATGCATAAGTAAGGCTATTTGTAATCAAAAGACTAAACTAACCCAAGTTCGAATCGGACATGGAATACTTCACTTATTCCCTTAAACTACTATTCTAATGGCATAAATAGCTAATTTAGCTTGCCACTTGTTCCTAATAACTAATAATTAATTAGTTAATCAAAAACCTAACAAATTGAATGAAAATAAGAAAACTACTAAAAATTGATTTGATGAGAAATCGCGGCCGGTTTCCCTAGAAAATTCTCCTGCGGTTTATTGGTAGCATCTCGACAAAGGAAAATAACGATGAAACGAAGTGTCAGACCGGATCCATGGACAGATTTGATCGATTGGATTCATCAAGGATCATTTTTCCATGTGTTTGCCTACTTTATTCGATGCTCCAAATTCATTCCATTCTTGTCCAACTCCTTTCACATGTTTGTAAGATCCAAATTGATCTTGAACGGCACAAACCAAGGCCTAAAATGTCTCCTTAAACACCTTAGCTCTTGCATGTGGAACCTTACCCGCACAAACCCATATTGGATCATCTTGGATAGTGCATGTGCTCACATCATTCCCCTCCTCTTGAGAATTGGTTATTGATAGGAGTAACATTGTACATATTCCACCTAGATCGAAAAGCCATTTTGAACAAGTAGATAGAATCGATGACATTGAGGTAGAAATCTCCCATGTCGATCCTCTTAGATTGAAGCATGCTTGGATAAATCATAGTGAAAACAATACATCTTGTATGTCGATTGCATAGCTTATATTTCATGCACAAGAATTGAGGTGACTGGAAATCAACGTCATTCAAGAACTTTCTAGCATGTACTTCAAACCGTACAAAATATGTAGCAATTAATGAACCTCTACACAATATGCTAGGAATGGCGCACATACTAAGCAAAATATAACATGCACTAATGCCAGACTTGAACCCCAAAATGACTAAATGTTTCAAAGCAATTAACTCAAGTTGACGCATCCTACCACTTGCAATGATAATGTATGTACCCGAACAAAGAGCATCAAGAAAATAAACAACTCTAAGTACATCATCCATCAACTCGAGGACTTCAAACGTACCATAAATATGAAAAGAATGATCACATAACTCAAAGAGAACAACGGTCACATAATGATTCAACAATAGACTCTCACAACAAGGATAAACACTATTCTTAGAAAGACCCAAATTAACTCTAGTATAACCAATATAATTCAAACCAACAATTTTATTAAGATGAAAAACAACAAGCTGATTATCTACATTATATACGTAGACAACCTTAAAAACAAAGCCAACTAATTCAAGAGTTATACCACGTATCAACAAATCAAGAAACATATCCTTTGAAATGCAGAGAGGCATTTTAGGAAAAAACTTTACCTCCTTAGGCAAGACAAACATTTCAATTCCACCACAATGATTAGGAACTATAGTGAAGAAGAATCTTACCTCATCAAGAAAGAACTAATAGACAATGTATTGACTTTCCCAACCATTGGATCAAGTAACCATTTACCATGAGTGATCGATTCAATAAACTATGGATCAACTACACTTATACATGAATTGATCTCTACCGTTCCATGATCAAGTACAAATTGCAACACTTTAGGTGACTCCTTAACCGGC
The DNA here is from genome assembly GCF_036785885.1 of Coffea arabica. NCBI lineage: Eukaryota > Viridiplantae > Streptophyta > Magnoliopsida > Gentianales > Rubiaceae > Coffea > Coffea arabica. The sequence goes on from NC_092311.1 coordinate 9,087,482, forward strand.
AAATTATCAACAAACATGCTAGGTAAAATAAGGTAAGGATGGTTAGTCAATAGTACAAGATCTTTTCCCTTATTCTATAAAACTAACTCACTCTCACTGATTTTGACACTCAACCCTCTAGTGGGTTTAATGGCTAACTCAATCAACTCTTTTCAATTTTCACCATGCGACAGCCCCACCTCACCCTAAGGCGAACCAAAGAGTTCGGCGGACCGCCTGCCCAACTCTCGCCAGGACTACGGAGTCGATTCACACAAACCCAACATAGTACGCGCGATAGGATCCAAAGAAAACGAAAAAAAATCAAAAATCATATATATTTACATTGGAGTCTTGAACAAATAACATACAGTGCAATCCGTGGTATTCATACTACACAAAATACAATTATCGCTTCGTTTTTCAAAAGAGCAAGTACAAGTAGGGTTTCCAATCATTGAGGAGCTATACCAAATATCTAAACTAGCTCAACTCATGCTTCAAGGTCACAGTTCCAAAAAGTGGTTCCCTGTAAGGAAAAACAAAGGTAACAGAAAGGGGTGAGCTTACGCTCAATGAGGTACCAAACATATAAGGGTAAAATCATGGCCTTTCACGTTGAATCAATCAGATACATATACCAGATATAAAGGAAAGCATTTAAACACCATGGTTCAAAGGGAAAGGATACGGGTGGCTCTCAAGAGCCAGCTTTCCATTTGCAGTACTTGATCCGAACCCGTTGACTCTCCGTCAACGTAAATAGAACCAACATATCCGTAGACCCCATTTTTCACCATTTTTCGTCCACCAAACATACCCCTACCGGGCCCGAACTCCATACAGTACAGAAATGGTAATACTCGAGTATACCGGAATCAAGAGTCTCAATACCCAAAGATTCCCAGAACAGACTACTGTGGTTCGTTATCTAATCGACCAGACCCTTGCCGGCCCGACTTGAGTCACTAGCCACAGGTGTTGAGCTCAGAGGTCACAGAAAGGTCGTTGGATACCAGCTTCCAAACGACGTCCGAACAGATTCAGATACAGTTAACAGATTATGCACAGTAAATAGGCATATGGACAGACAAGAGAGCGAGTGTGATAAAATACACCCTCGTCTCAAACAGAATAAACAGATAGTACAGTCATTCAGATCACAGATTGCAAGTGCAGAAATCAAGTTAAGCAACAAGTGAGGGGAGTGGTACACTCACCGGTTTCAGTACAGATACTTCAAAAGTTTTTGCTCAAATTAGAGCTTTAATCACCAAGAAACCCTAAAATAACCAAGGTGAAACAATTATGGTTCCCACTTTCACGAATCCAGTACACGAAAGGCATAAATAAGACTCAATTATAAGTCGTGTGCCTGATCAAATTAGCTACCAGTGCAAAGAAATAACAATGTGATTTTGGAGTAAAAGGTAGCGGTTGGTATCAAAGACATGAACAACCCTAAAACCCTTCGCTCAAGTCACAAGTAAATCCAACTAGCCTTCAAGTAAAATTTCGGGCAGCATATCCCTTGTGTTTACCTATTTTTCAGCCATTAATGGCTTTATTATTTTCCTCAAATCAATCCCAACATCTCATACAAAATAATATCATTTCCAAAAGCCGTTCACTAGGCTTAAAGTCATATAAATACAAAAATCAAGCTAGAAACATTTCCGGAAATGAAATCTAAGTTACGAAACAAAAGGCAGATTCGCCGCTACTTAGCGTATCGGACCTAACCGAAACTACGCTCATTGGATTGAAGTGAAAGTTATACCGTTTCGAAGCTAAGACAGAGGGCTATAATTTTGATGAAGACTACTTAGTCCATTTTCTAGTGCAACCAGGTCAAAAATTCAATATACTAAACCAGAACCGCAAAAACAGGTTAACAAACCGTATTCTGGTTAACGAACCGTAATTCAGGCTACCTAAATCCAAATCAAGTGATTCCAAAGCCATCCGAAAGCTAAAACACCAGGATACATTTCTTAAGAAGGCATTAATAACCAAATCAGAAGTATTCCCAACAAAATTAACCAATTACAGAAGCAATTATCAAGTTCGGGTAGAAACAGGGCAGCAGGGGTATTTCAGTCTTTTTATAAGCTACGCTACTCCAATTGGCCTGAAATTTTGCAGGCATCTCTAAAATATCATTTCCTACAACTTGCATGTTTTAACCCAAGGCTAATTCGGTCTCTAACTATGATGAACAGTGCCAGGCAGAATGAGGGGAAATGAAACCCTAACTTTCACAATTTCCTTCCAAAACAGAAATTTCCTGCAATTAACCACAATTTACACCTTCTTGCTTCATTCTAGATCAATTCCCATCATCATACAAAGCCACACCATATGAATCATATTAAATCACAAAAATCATGATTAAATAGAAAATGTCATCAATCTCCACCAAAATCAAGAAATAACACCTAATCACATCCCTTAAGCTACCACAAGTCATGAATTAACCATCATTAGATAGAGGAGAGGGGTTCCTTCACTACTCACCTTGTAAACACTAGAGACAAGATAACTTAGGGTCTTTCCTTTCCAAACAACTCCACCAAGCACTTCTATCCTTCTTAGCAAGTAGGTTTTATGGAGAAATTTGGGAGATTAATGGTTGGATTTCACGATTTGGCAAGAAAAGGAAGCAAAAGTTGAAGAGTTTTCTTTCTTTTTTCTCCAAGAGTGGCCGGCCAAGAAGATGAGATTTTTGATGAATTTTTGGTCAATTTTTTTGGTTATTTAGTAAAGGTAGTAAGATGGTCAAAGTCCAAGGTCCTATGAAAACGCGACACCTAGCATCTCTTTTGGCTTATAATTATCATTTTGTCTCTCCACCATTAATCCATTTAGCAACCTCTAGTTATCTCTTAACACCCGGTAAATTAAATCCAGTATCCAAAATTTAACCTAACTAGCCAAATTTTACCGAACTTTCCGCACTAGCGGGTCCCACGTCCGATATACGTTCTTAATTTCTCAAAAACTAACCGATACTAGAAAAATCATTTAAAAACTATATTTACTAATAAAAATTATGTTTTAAAATTTTTTGAATAAAGAAAATATGAAAAAACGTGCAATTCAAAGAAAATAAAACCTAGAAATTAAGAAAAATTACGGGTCCTCACACTCTCTCCCCCTTAAAGAAATTTCGTCCTCGAAATTTTCTTATCAACGAAATCTATCAAAACCTAAGATACCCAACGGATCGTACCTTCTACGTCCTCAGACGTGTCAGGGACCTGATGCTGCTCTAGAGAATATACCCGAGTTGGTGCCTTCGATCCAGTCCCTTCTCCTTTCGTCTATCCAGGGTTGATCTTGGCTGGTTGCTGAGAATTGGTCTTGGTTGGTGGCAGAGTCCCTCTCCGCTCGCGCAGGCGAGCTGGACAGTTAGCAATCCGATGTTCGACGCTTCCACAGCGCAAGCGTTTTCCTTCTTTCTTCCAGCAATTTGCTTCCGTATGATTTGGCCCTTCGCAATATCCACAGGGACCACGAGTAGCAGAGACTGATCCCCCCTGTGGAACGCCACCTGTCACCCCCGGTAGCCGTACTTCCCCGTTTCCCTTTCGAACTTTAGGGGTTGTACTATTATCCGCTTGTTCTGAGCTGCTCCCAGGAAAACCCCTTTTCTTGGTTTGGAAATTTCTAACTTGTAACCTCGCATTTTCAACCCGCTGGGCTTTCTCCACAGTATCACTAAAGGTATTAAGTTGAGCTACCGCCAAATCCTTTTGAATCTCAACATTTAGTCCCTGAATAAAACGTCTTATCCGTCTTTGTTCGGTTACGATCAGTTCGGGCGCAAACTTAGACAATCGAGTGAATTGACTCTCATACTCGGCTACGGTTTGAGTTCCCTGGCGAAACTGAATGAATTCATCTTCCTTCTTTTCTTGGATTAGAGGAGGGAAAAACTTGGCGTTAAATTCTCTCATAAAATTCGCCTACGTCCTCGGGGTTTGTTCTCTTTCCCATTTCATTCGAATAACATTCCACCAGGAACGGGCGGCTCCCTCTAGTTGAAAGACATCAAATGTCACATGTCTCTCCTCGGTATAGTGTAAAACAGCAAAAATATCGATCATCTTCTCCAGCCACTTCTCAGCCACGTCAGGATCAGGGCCTCCAAGAAATTTGGGTGGGGAGAACTTCTGAAATCTCTCAAGGGCTCTATCCTCGCCCTCTATGTGATTACCAGGGTTCCCAGGGTTGGGGTTAGGGTTTTGACCCTGTTGGTGCACCACTTGGGCTAGCAAATCAGTCATTTGCTGCATGGCAGCAGCTATTTGGACGTTAGGGTCAACCCTAGGTTCAGGATTTGGTCCATATGAGATTTCCCCAGTGCCCCTTTCAGATGTGGGTTGCCTAATTTCACGCCCACGGCCCGGTCCACTACGAGTGCCCTCCATTGGTCTAATCAATCTAGGGTCGAAGCGGGAATATAATATTAAACATAGGTAGGCAAAAACAAGTAGCAAGAGGGACGCACAGATCAAAAGCATACATATATAACATAACTGTACTAAACAAGCCACACAGTAGCAATCAATTAGATACAAATATGAGAAATCCATGAGAGTAGCGGGGTCATCCAAAAGTACTATAGACAAACTAGGTCACAAGTACAAGAATAACTAACAAAAGGTTTTCCCCTCTAGAGCTCCGTCCTTAATCTACGAAAACAGCACCAATTATATCTTAATCAAGGTTGATCATGCTTAACAACACCCGAACAGACTGCGCGAAGTTCCATCGAATCACATTTCTAGTTCGCCCAAGTCCTTTTTAACCTAGGCTCCCATTTCTTTTGTATTCGGGCGCAAGAATCCCATCTACGATAATTCACAACTCGAGCCTACCGGTCCCAAGAGTAAATCATCCATATTAAAGATTCCTACCCGACAAACATACCTAACTTCCTCAAGTCCCATGATAAAGATCTTTACACTTATGACATGCACGATTCATAACTTATGCTCAAATCAGCACTTAGACACATTCACGAAATCAGGACCATAACACCACTGGCCCAATCTCACTCCGCGCAGAGACCACGCGAAGCAGCTCTGATACCACCTGTGACAGCCCCACCTCACCCTAAGGCGAACCAAAGGGTTCGGCGGACCGCCTGCCCAACTCTCGCCAGGACTACGGAGTCGATTCACACAAACCCAACATAGTACGCGCGATAGGATCCAAAGAAAATGAAAAAAAAATTGAAAACCATATATATTTATATTGGAGTCTTGAACAAATAACATACAGTGCAATCCGTGGTATTCATACTACACAAAATACAATTATCGCTTCGTTTTTCAAAAGAGCAAGTACAAGTAGGGTTTCCAATCATTGAGGAGCTATACCAAATATCTAAACTAGCTCAACTCATGCTTCAAGGTCACAGTTCCAAAAAGTGGTTCCCTGTAAGGAAAACAAAGGTAACAGAAAGGGGTGAGCTTACGCTCAATGAGGTACCAAACATATAAGGGTAAAATCATGGCCTTTCACGTTGAATCAATCAGATACATATACCAGATATAAAGGAAAGCATTTAAACACCATGGTTAATAGAACCAACATATCCGTAGACCCCACTTTTCACCAATTTTCGTCCACCAAACATACCCCTACCGGGCCCGAACTCCATACAGTACAGAAATTGTAATACTCGAGTATACCGGAATCAAGAGTTTCAATACCCAAAGATTCTCAAAACAGACAACTGTGGTTCGTTATCTAATCGACCAGACCCTTGTCGGCCCGACTTGAGTCACTAGCCACAGGTGTTGAGCTCAGAGGTCACAGAAAGGTCGTTGGATATCAGCTTCCAAACGACGTCCGAACAGATTCAGATATAGTTAACAGATTATGCACAGTAAATAGGCATATGGACAGACAAGAGAGCGAGTGTGATAAAGTACACCCTCGTCTCAAATAGAATAAACAAATAGTACAGTCATTCAGATCACAGATTGCAAGTGCAGAAATCAAGTTAAGCAACAAGTGAGGGGAGTGGTACACTCACCGATTTCAGTATAGATACTTCAAAATTTTTTGCCCAAATTAGAGCTTTAATCACCAAGAAACCTTAAAATAACCAAGGTGAAACAATTATGGTTCCCACTTTCACGAATCCAGTACACGAAAGGCATAAATAAGACTCAATTATAAGTCGTGTGCCTGATCAAATTAGCTACCAGTGCAAAGAAATAACAATGTGATTTTGGAGTAAAAGGTAGCGGTTGGTATCAAAGATATGAACAACCCTAAAACCCTTCGCTCAAGTCACAAGTAAATCCAACTAGCTTTCAAGTAAAATTTCGGGCAGTATATCCCTTGTGTTTACCTATTTTCCAGCCATTAATGGCTTCATTATTTTCCTCAAATCAGTCCCAACATCTCATACAAAATAATCTCATTTCCAAAAGCCGTTCACTAGGCTTAAAGTCATATAAATACAAAAATCAAGCTAGAAACATTTCCGGAAATGAAATCTAAGTTACGAAACAAAAGGCAGATTCGCCGCTACTTAGCGTATCGGATCTAACCGAAACTACGCTCATTGGATTGAAGTGAACGTTATACTGTTTCGAAGCTAAGACAGAGGGCTATAACTTTGATGAAGACTACTTAGTCCAGTTTCTAGTGCAACCAGGTCAAAAATTCAATATACTAAACCAGAACCGCAAAAACAGGTTAACAAACCGTATTCCGGTTAACGAACCGTAATTCAGGCTACCTAAGTCCAAATGAAGTGATTCCAAAGCCATCCGAAAGCTAAGACACCAGGCTACATTTCGTAAGAAGGCGTCAATAACCAAATCAGAAGTATTCCCATCCAAATTAACCAATTACAGAAGCAATTATCAAGTTCGGGTAGAAACAGGGCAGCAGGGGTATTTCAGTCTTTTTATAAGTTACGCTACTCCGATTGGCCTAAAATTTTGCAAGCATCTCTAAAATATCATTCCTTACAACTTTCATGTTTTAACCCAAGACTAATTCGGTCTCTAACTATGATGAACAGTGCCAGGCAGAATGAGGGGAAATGAAACCCTAACTTTCACAATTTCCTTCCAAAACAGAAATTTCCTGCAATTAACCACAATTTACACCTTCTAGCTTCATTCTAGATCAATTCCCATCATCATAAAAAGCCATACCATATGAATCATATTAAATCACAAAAATCATGATTAAATAGAAAATGTCATCAATCTCCACCAAAATCAAGAAATAACACCTAATCACATCCATTAAGCTACCACAAGTCATGAATTAACCATCATTAGATAGAGGAGAGGGGTTCCTTCACTACTCACCTTGTAAACACTAGGGACAATATAGCTTAGGGTCTTTCCTTTCCAAACAACTCCACCAAGCACTTCTATCCTTCTTAGCAAGTAGGTTTTATGGAGAAATTTGGGAGATTAATTGTTGGATTTCAAGATTTGGAAAGAAAAGGAAGCAAAAGTTGAAGAGTTTTCTTTCTTTTTTCTCCAAGAGTGGCCGGCCAAGAAGATGAGATTTTTGATGAATTTTTGGTCAATTTTTTTGGTTATTTAGTAAAGGTAGTAAGATGGTCAAAATCCAAGGTCCAATGAAAACGCGACACCTAGCATCTCTTTTGGCTTATAATTATCCTTTTGTCTCTCCACCATTAATCCATTTAGCAACCTCTAGTTATCTCTTAACACCCGGTAAATTAAACCCAGTATCCAAAACTTAACCTAACTGGCCAAATTTTACCGAACTTTCCGCACTAGCGGGTCCCATATCCGATATACGTTCTTAATTTCTCAAAAACTAACCGATACTAGAAAAATCATTTAAAAACTATATTTACTAATAAAAATTATGTTTTAAAATTTTCCGAATAAAGAAAATATGGAAAAACGTGCAATTCAAAGAAAATAAAACAGCTAGTTTGTTGGACGCAAAAAACAGGAGTACCGGACGTCCGATACTCCAACAGCTAGTTGACTGTTCAGCTACTTTCTATCCGTTGGAAGCATTAATGAAGCACTTTGTTGGTCTCCTATAAATAGAGTATGGTCAGAATCTTCAAATAACTTTTGCACACTGGAGATACAAAAGATCTAGAGTGGTTTTAGTGAGAAAACACTCTCCAAAGAAGATTTGTTGTCTTAATGGTGTGAGGTTCATAGTAACCTTTTCATTTGTGAGTGAATACTTCATGAGTGTAACTCTGTGAGGGTTGTCTTGAGGGATAATAAAACTTTCTAACTTGACCGAGTGGAGTTCGGAGTAAGGAGGAGGTGAACCTTCCTTCGTATACAAGAGTGATTGTAATTCATCAACTTGAAAAAGCTTGTTTGAATTAATCTACAAGCTCAAGAGGAGTTGGATAGTTAATTGGTTTGCTATTCTTTCCTTTTTATTCACTTATTGTTACGTTTGTGATCTTTACATTGTTTATCTCTTCCACTTGATTGTTTTCGATCCTTACAATTGGTATCAGAGCTTGGTCTCCTTGAGATTAAGCTCAATCGATTTAGGAGTTATAATGACAACCAATAATGCCATGTTTTTTGAAGGACATTCTGTCATTAGACCACCTATGTTTAATGGGTCAAATTATGTGAGTTGGAAAGAAAGAATAATTATCTTTTTGCAATCAATTGATATTGAATTGTGATTTATTATTAGTGAAGGTCCATATGATGCCTCTCTTATAGATGAAAATACTCATAGATCTAGACCAAAAATAAGAAGTGAATTGACTACTTTGCATAGAGCTCATCTCACCTTAAATGCAAAAGTCATGAATGTGTTATATTGTGTTTTAAACTCAAATGAATCTATTAGAGTCAAGGGTTGCAAGTCAGCTAAAGAAATTTGGGACAAATTGAAAGAAATTCTTGAAGGTAGTGAGAATGTTAGAGAGTAAAAGAAATCTATTTTAGTTACTAAATATGAGTCGATCAAGATGGAAACTCATGAAAATATTGATCAAATGTATTGTAGATTCAATGATCTCATTAAAGATTTAAAAGTGTTGGAAAAGGAATACTCTTTAGGCGAGAAAAATAGAAAAATCTTGAATGTCTTGTCCAATGATTGGGAAAATAAAGTCACTGCTATTGAGGAGGCTAAAGATTTGAATACTATGTCTATTGAATCACTTATTAATTCTCTGACCTCTTATGAGTTGAAACTTAAGATTAAGGTACAAGAGGAAGAAGATGCAAAGGTAAGAAGGAGCATTGCTCTAAAAGCATCTCAAGATGAAGATGATTTGGCCTCCTTGGATGGAGAAGATGTGGAAGTTGATGACAGTGATCTTGTTCTCATTACAAGAAGTTTCAAGAGGATCCTCAACAAAAAGAGATTTAGAAGAGGAGGACCTATCAATTCAGATTCTAATCAATTCAACAATGTAAGAAACAAAGGAAGATATGAGGCCAACAAAAAGTAAGGTGACAAATGCTATGAATGTGGCCAACTTGGACACTATATGAGTGAGTGTCCAATGAAGAAGAGGAAAGGTGAATGAAAACCAAGATTCAACAACTTCCAATTCACATGGAATTAATGCAACTCCGATAGTGAAATTGAAGAGGAAGAAGAATCTGCTCAATTGGTTTTCATGGCCATTGGAGATGATGAGGTAACATCTTCTAACTCTCAATTTGAAAGTGATGATGATCTTGAATCTTTCATTATAAAATTACATGATAGTTTGAAAGAATCTTATACTAGAAACAAGGAATTAAAACATAAAATTGGCTTTCTTCTTCAGGACAATGCACGTCTTTTTCAAGAAAATAAAAAATTGAAAACTGAAAGTGATTTCTTAAAAAAGAGTGAGACTGTTTTACACTTTGAGTTTGATAGAAAAATAAGACTTTGTGAAATGTTCAAAAAGGAACAAGGTGATTTGAAAATAAGAATGAATAATTTAAATGAGTTACTCCAACGTAAAAAATAAGATTATTTTCAAGGTAATAAATCAAAGGCTCATTTTGGCACTCATGAGAAGAAGTTGAATTCTAGTGCAATGAATTTGATATTTATAAGAGAAGACAAATAAGATTTATTAAATCTGTTCATGTAAATAACTCTTTGGTTATGTATAATTTTTGTTGTCAAAAAGGTCACATGAAAAGTGATTGTTATGTGAGAAAGAACATGAGAAGAGGCATGAAATGCATGTGGATAGTTAGACATGATACTAACTCTAACAAGTATGAGATATTGGTAAGATTGATGAGATTCTTGTTCATAATGCTTTTTTGTAATTCTCTTTTGATGTTTCTGATGCTTTGAACTGAATTTTTCTTGATATTTTTGAATATTACTGAATTTGTATGATGTCAAAAAGGGAGAGAAAAGAACAATTCTGATCTAATGATGATTTGCTTTGTTAAACTCTCTGTGATATGTTGGTACTTCTTTTGGTATCAAGTCTCTGTGATATGTTAGTATGTTGGTGATTGCTGAATTCTGGTATCATTTCTCTGTTTTTGTTTGAAATATTGGATTCTCTGTTGTTGCTGGATTTTGGTATGAGATTTTTAGTCTCATTTTATGAGGACAAAAAGGGAGAGAAATGGATGCTATGTGTAAGGGGGAGTTATTCTGAGATCATAAGTTTGGATGCAATAAGTGAGGGGGGGCTTTTGCTCATATGTTCAATCTTTTTTTCCTCCATCCATTGTTTTGTCATCATCAAAAAGGGGAAGAGAATGTCAAACAAAGGAAAATGAAGATGAAACGAAGTGTCAGTGGATCTAGTCACGGATCATTTTTCCATGTGTTTTCCTACTTCGTGTGATGCCCCAAGCTCATTCTATTCTTGTCCAACTCCTTTCACTTGTTTGTAAGCTCCAAATTGATCTTGAACGGCACGAACCAAGGGTTGAAACACCTACTTAAACTTCTTAACTCTTGCATATGGAACCTTATCCACACAAACCCATATTGGATCATCTTGGATAGTGTGCATGCTCACATCACTTTCACATTCTCTTGTCTCTCATTGCTTTGTCAGGCCGGTTGAACATGGTGAACATGAATAGGAGCACTATCAGTTGAATTAGTTGTGATGCTCAATTCAATATCATGAGCTCGAGTAGTTAACTCTTTAAAAGTATTTGGACGAATGCCTTGTAAAATGTAGCTGTCACGCCCCATTTTTTTCGCAATGGAAAAAATAAGGTGTTTACAAAAAATGTGATTTTATTTAAAAATAAGTGAAAAAGGACCTAAAATGGGACTCTAAAGAATGCGACAGTTTGGGTCCAAAATTTAGACTAAAAAGGGTTTTTAAAAGAATAGGAGTCGCCACTTGGTATTAAGTTTGGGTATACAAAGTCACCCGAAAAATATTTTTGATAAAAATAAAATAAAATAAAACCCTTTTTGACAACTCCAGGTCTTTGAAAAATAAGAGAAAATGGGTTCGGAAGTCACGGTTGAAGAAAGGGAAGGCAAAGGTTCGATTAACTCAAACCTAAAGCACCCTTTCAACCTAGTCTAAACTAGTTGCGAGTTTTATTAAAAAATTTTCTAATCTAACCCTTAATTTTATCACATTTGAATGTTTCCTACATGAATGCAAATCTAAAATATCGAAAGAGACAAAATATCCATTCAAAGGTTTAATTGATACCAATCGCATTGCTTGCGAAGGCCAAAATAATTCCTTGAAGGGATCACGAGTATGCGAATGATGAAGTTAAAAGAAAAGAAAAGAAAATTAAATTATATACATAAGGTATAAGTGACCAAAGAATAGGAATGCAACATAATAGATACGGAAAACAAAAACTTGTGACATAACTTTCTTATATAGGGACTAATGGGGTATTTAAACTAAAAAGTCATAATCACTCATTTCCTTGTTCAATGAATAATTCTCCTAACATAGACAAACAAATGAACTAACTTAAATTAGATGCAATTCTAAATGACATGATTAACATATATAGAGAGTAGGGGGTAGAGGATAATATAATATGAAACATCATGCAAATGAGAAAAATCCTAAAAAAATAAAATATGCATGGAAATATAATGAATATCACACAAGAGATGAATCTAACGTATGAACAATCTAAGAGTCTAGCGTTGGACTAACCCATTTCTAAAAGTCCTTACTAGCGTTGGACTAGCAAGTAAATGGAGGGAAAAACCACAACTAGTATTGGACTAATGTGGTGACGTCATGCATTCATAATACACAGTAAAACAAATAAGAAATAAATTTAAACACATAAAAGCACGTAGCACATAACATGTAAGCATGATATCTAGATGCAAATATTCTAAGAAAGCGAGTAAACACATAAGCACGCGAGCATGCAAACACATAAACAAATAAAAGCGAATAAAGACCTAACTATTACATTCGGGGATCCTAATTACAATCTAAAGGGGTAAAGAATAAAAAATAATAATCTAACTATTACAATTTGGCATTTAAATGCCTCTCAAATAAACAAAAATTCAATTAAACAAAATAAAACAAAATAAAATAAATAATAATAATAAAAAGAAAAGAATAATAATAAATAAAAGAAAAACACTCAAAACATGTAATTGCACATAAAACACATTGGAGCAAAAAAGAGGAATTTAAAATAACAAAAGATGTTATCTCTCTTGAAGTGGTGACTAATGGAAAATTGGATTTGTCCTATTTAACTCTAAAATTAACAAAATCATCAAGGCACCAACTTAATTAACAAATAAATTATAAAAAAATGGAATTAAATATGAAATCAATCAATTGAATCATTCAAATGGAACATAATTCATAAATAAAGAGGAAAAGCAACTTTTATTTGAGAAATAAAATCTGCTAAGGACCTAATTGCAAATATTAATAAATTTTCAAGGTCAAATTATAATTACTACAAAAATTGGGGTCCAAATTAAAGGAAAAAAAATTCTAGAGACCTATTTGCAATTAATTAAGGACCTAATTGAAATAAATCTAAAGTATTTAGGGTCACAATATAATAAAATAAAAGTACAGGGACCAAACAACAAATTCGTTTCTGGTCTTCCTAACCCAACAGGCAACTTGGGCCATTTTATTTATTTGTTTGGGCTGAAACTCCCTAGCCCAACCGAAACCCAAAGGAAAGGAGCGGGCTAAGCCTAGCTCTTTTACCCAACAAATCCAATGAAAAAGAGTGAACTTCAATTGCCAAGCCTATACTAAAATCCATAAAAGTAAGCCAAGACCCACTTCCTAAAATCCAATAAAATGAACTAGATTTTATACCAAAACCCAAACAAACAAACCTCAGCCCAAAAAAAAACTCTGATTATTTCATTAAAACCTAATAAGTTAACAAATCATCTAAAATTCTTAAAACCACAATTATGATCTAAAATCCAGAATTAATCTAACAAAAACTATTTAGGAAAAAATAAAAAAATAAAAAAAAAATGATTAAATTTTAAAAAGGCGAAATGGAATCAATTGCAAAAGTGTTTGGACTATAGTGAAATTAATTAAAAAATTGAGGGGCAAAATGCAATTTTGGAACATGCAGCCTGTACGAAGAAGCTTTCTTCTTCCTCAGCAATCTGAAACTTTTCGCAGCTGGTGGCCATAGCGACCTCTGGCGACGCCACCGTCGGCAAATTTTTTGGTCACAAAATTTCATCAAAATACACACCCTCACTCTATTTTTCACGTAGATTCCATTTTCGGAGTTATTTTTTACAAAAAATGAATCGAAAGCGGCGAAATTGCCAAATTACAGCCGTGATTTTTATTTTTTAAAACACTCAAATCTTCACAAAAAATCATAAAATTTATACTACAACACTCCTTGTGATTTTCACAACATAACTATAAACTGAAATCAATAAAAGCAACAACAAATATGACAAAATTAAATCAAGACAAGGCCCCTAAAAATGACAATAATAATAATAATGATGAAAAAAAGCAATAGAAAAACACAAATTAACAACTAAGTATGCTTACAATATAATTTAAAAAAATAAAAATAAAAATGAAAGGATATACCTCTATGATAGCATTAATCCCTTTTCCTGAGAATTTGATGAAATTTTGAGCCTTCAACCGTTTTTATTGGCCTTGCCCTGTCCAAGAGAAAACCTGAGAGTGAGGGTTTTATTTGCTAAAAATGAGAGGGAGAATCTGAGAGAGAGAGCCGAGATTTTTTTTTTCTTCCCTTCTGCACCCGAGGCCTGAGAGAGGGAGCAAATGAGGGGGTCTCTTGCAATTTTTTCTTTTTCTGCTTCTTTTTGCTCTCTGGAAGTTCAGAGAGGGAGAGAGTGAATTGAGGGAGCCAAAGAGCAAAGGGAGAGGAAATTTTTCGTCTGCTTCTTTTCTGTTCTAGCCGATAGAGGGTGAGAGTGAGGAGTCCGAGAGAAAGGAGCCAAAAACAAAAATTTTTCTTCTATTTTCTCTGCTTCTGCCCGAGGGCCTCTGGAGCAATTTTTTCTTCCTTCTCTGCCTAAGTCCATTGGCAGCCAGTCAAAAAGAAAAGAAAGGAAACCATTATGGGAGGCAGGTCATCATGATGTCTCCACTATCTTTTTTTTTTTTTTTTTTTTTTACAAAAAAACTGATTTTGTTTTTCTTTTCTTTTTTTTTTTCTAAAACAAACCTGCAAATATAAGAAAAAATTTGCATTAAAATGTTAGAAAATAAATAATCCATTAAATAGAAAAAATTCAAGAAAATATTTAAAATTGACAAAAATTTGGTGTCTACAGTAGCTTAACCTGCAATGCATTACTCAAATACACATTTCTATTGCAGAGGCTTCAGAAAAGTCTATCTTTACAGTTGATATTCAAACTTCTCCACCTATCAATATAGTTAAAGGCAGGCTCATTCTTCCATTGAAAGGTGTTAGTCAACTCCAACATACTAATAGTTCTCCGAATGTTACAAAAGCAATTGAAAAACTACTGCTCGAGTTGCTCCTAACTATTAATATATCTAGGTTCAAGATCAATATACCAACCAAATGCATTACCCTTTAATGATCAGACAAATTCTTTAAGTAAGAGGTCGTTATATGTTCTAGCATTATTGCAAGTTTCGATGAAATGGGATGTATGTTATTTTGGATTGCCTTTTCCATCAAATTGATGAAACTTAGGCAGCTAATATCTAGCATGAATCACAAGGTTGTCAATTCTTATAGTATAAGGTTTGGAATAAGTGAAATTTGACCTCAAGCCATTCTTTTTCTTGACTATGATCACATCTTCAACAAACTCCTTTAGTTATTCTACCGGAATTGTTCCCTTAGTGGCGATGTATACTTTTTCATTTTATCTTTATCTTCAGATGAGAAAGTTTCACATTCTTATTGTTCCTTGAAGTTTATATGATTTCCTTTAGGAGTGCAATCTTTTTGATTGAGAAGTTGAGTGATAAGTACATCTTGATTTTTGATGTGTTTCATTATTGTTTCCATCATTTTAGACATGTTCATGACTTGTTTTTCCAAACTTGCAGTGTTTTTCATCACAGCAGGCATTGCAGAGGAAGTATAAGATGTTGCGGAATCTTTAAGGAGTTTTGATTCAGCAATTTCATGAGAAGATGCTGATCTAGTATTTGATAGGTTATCTTTATGATTAGAAAGTTTGGATCTAGATCTAAATTCAAGCATGGCAAGAGTCTTCTCGATTGAGGCAGGAACATTCATGGGCCCCAGTGAAGGAGAAGAGATCATCGGTAATATTGAACCAAAGATGGGAGTTGATGCAGATGGAACCTCTATACTATTTTGAGTAGAAGCTCTTGTCATATTTCTTGTTACAGGTCTAACATCACAAGTATTTCTAGCAGCATGTGAAGCATCATTAGCAGATTTGGTATCAACAACCTTAGAACCAGCATCCATGGATTTGTTATTCTTCAGAGCTATTGATTGATGTGACCAGTTGAATTTGCAAAGAGAAGAGATGAAAGGCAAGGATGGTCCCACCAAGCGTGCTAGAAATTTGTACGCGATAAAATTTAATCCCACAAGAAAATTACAAGACAAGAAAAATATATGACAAATATGAATTATATGGATTTTAAGAAAATATATGAGTTACAATGTGACGCCCCCACTTCCCCCAAGGGCGAACCCAAGGGTATCCGTGGGACGCCTGCCCAGCTCTCTCCAGGACTCGATACAAATTCAATTCAAACTTAAAATCTAATACTAACAATAAAAATCGGAATAAAAGTACGAAGTCATTTCCATACGTAAATATTCAATCTTACATCACAATTTCAAACTTACAATTACTTTTTCCAAAATATACAACTTCCAAAAATTGTCTAAACAATTACATTCAAAATTATAATCAAATGAGCCATCAAGTAAGCTTCTTCATAATTCCTTCCATTTCAGCTCCTATTAAGGAAAACAAATCTAACGGGGTGAGCGGATGCTCGTGAGGCCAAGAAAACATGCAAGACACGTAGTTTAATAACAATAACACTTACACAATAATGGAAGCTATAACATTCAAGTAGTTCACAATTTATAATAAACACACTTGAATAGGGTGCAGGAGCTCTCAGGAGTTAATTTTTCAATTGATTAGCCCCAGGTTCAATTCAATATATTCTTGTAACGACACCCCGTCACCCGGGTAAGTAATTAAATTCGTAGCACTTCACTTATTCCATTTATGTTTTTGAGACGACTCGAGAGGTACCTCCCACCAAATCGGTGTGGTACTTACTATCGTTCAGTTTATAATTCTGAGACGATTAGAGAGGTACCTCCCATCCGAATTAGTGTGGTACTTACTATCGTTCAGTTTATAGTTCTGAGACGATTCGAGAGGTACCTCCCACCCGAATCGGTGTGGTACTTACTATCATTCAGAGGTCGATGAGACATCGCTCTAATCGACTAAGAATGCTTTGTGGTTCTGAGACGATTCGAGAGGTACCTCCCACCCGAATCGGTGTGGTACTTACTATCGTTCAGAGGTCGATGAGACATCGCTCCAAACGACTTATGCAGCCATAGCATATATTTCTAAGTCAAGTCATGTCAGGTCAAGCAATTCAAGTCACGTCAAGCAATTCAAGTCAGGTGAAGCGATTCAATTTAGGTCAAGCACGTGTCATTTATTTCAAATGAGAACGAGTATGGTAAAGTACACACTCGACTCCATTTCCAAAATTTCAAGTCATTGATATCATGTAAGCACGTATCAAGTCCACAGGATCTTAACTATTCACGGACTAATAATAATCGAGCACGTAATATCCATGTACATTTGTCAATCATATTCATTCATATAATGAGTATCACATAGTTACACGAGAAAGAGGACGAGGGCGATAAAGTACACTCTCACCTTGGTAAGTTTACGTATCATGTATAACACTCGTACAACTAATATCTCAATCATTTAAGCATTTAACATACACTTGACACTCATCAAGTAAACAAGAAGAAAAGCCGCTTGAAGTTCAAGTGTCTACCGTGGGATCCTCTTGAAGGTCCTCGCACGAGACTGAGTAATTAATAATGATTCATCACTCATAAACCCCAATTATCGAAGAAGATTGCACTAGTGCACAACCTAAGAAAATCTCATGAAAATGAACCCCAATTATTCGTAAATCGAGGCTCAAAGATGGGGTTTTAAAACACAAGAGCAATCGAGTTTTCATCTTTGAAATCAGGTATAAAACGTTCAAGTAATTTCGAAGGAATAAGAAGAATTCGAAAAACTCCATTTCCTTGAGATTCGGAAATTTCAGTTTTGATACGAGATCTTTGAAAAATCGTATCTCACTCTTTACAAGTCCAAAATTGGAAAACTTGATACCCTTGGAAACCTCTTAGAAAGTACTAAAAGTTCTTATAAGACAATTTTCCATGATTCGAAACGAAAGGTATCCAAAAATTAGCTCAAAGTTGCTGTTTTGGGCATTGAAGACAGGTTTAGGTTGGTTTTTGGCCAACTTTGAAAATTCGGCAAAATTCACACAGTACAAACCAGCCTCTGAAATTTGGAAATCAATTAGTTTTGCAAACAAGGTTTAAAACACAACAAGCAGATCAAGAATCGGAGTTTTGAGCACCAAGATATGGTAGCTCAAAGTTACTAGAATTTCCTTGTTAAACAAGGGTTTTCCAAACTCAAGTCATGAACTTTGGAAGTTTAGTTGAGCAACGAAACGGACTCGAAATGGCACCAAAATCAGCAGTATAATACTACCATATAAGAACTAATTCTCTGAAAAATTTCATAGAAAAATACGTACGGGAAGATGATTAATGAAACCACTAAAGTTCCAAGGAGTTCCAAGGCAAATCTGCCTTGGACTTCCGTTTTGCCGTTTTCAAGCATTTGGCCAAGGAAAATCCCTCAAACATGGTTCATTAGTGTAGATAAGGTCTAATATTCAGCCAATATGTGTTTGGTAGGTGGTTTACACCAAGAATTTTGAATAACAAGTCCCAAACCAAGATTAGTTAAGGATCAGTCCAAAATGAAGAATTCCATCACCGAGTCAGTTTCAAACTTTGGTCACAAATCACTCAATTCAACTTGGAATTGAACGTGGTTGGTGGCTTTGGAAAACACATTCATAAAGCTACAATTTCTTAGAAGAAACCATTTTCAAAATCCGTTCATAACTAGCCCGCATTTGAGCATCAAGTTGTAGTTCATGTTCTGCCCTGTAGTGAACCAACGAAACAGGACAGCAATTTTTAAATGAATGGTTTGGCTCACTCAAGTGGAACCAGGACGTGCATTTTATACCAATAGAAAGATGGGGATGTCTAGTTTCCAGTGCTGCAAACGAAACTTGATTCCGACATCGGAGTAAGAAGTTATAACCGAAACAAGATGACTGCCTGGGCAATCCGGGAAAATTTTCCAGTTCTGCCAAACTTTGGAAATCAACACATTTGACCAACCAAATCATGTTATTTTTCAATGAAACTTTCTACACCATCCATATAACATATATATATCATAAACAAGCCATTAGATCCTCAAAAATCTGCACCAAAGTGCACGAACATGGCAGGGGTAAAATGGTCACTTTTGTTCATTGCATCTTCCTTGAGTTTCTACCAATAACCCAACATTATTCCACTAATATAAGCACTAACCCAACATTAATTTCATCATCATCCACCAAATCAGTCCATCCAATCAAAGTGGGAGTTCATAAAGCCCACACAACAATTTTTCCAACATAAACAAGCTACCCATATGCATGCATGACCTTAAATGTGCAATACTACTTCCATAAAGCAAGGTTTTAAGAGTTGATCGTAGTTTACCTTCTTAGATGAACTAGGACAGAAATTTTGGTCCAAATCAAGTCCAAGAAAACCGTGGAAATGAAGCTCTTCTCCTTGCCTAAGTGAATCTCCAAGTGGTTTGTGAGTTGGATGCAAATTTTGAGATGAAATGGAGGAAGATTGGTGCAAGAATGAAGAAGCTTTTCTTCCTTTCTTTCCGTTGCTGTTTGGTCGGCTGTTTTGGGAGGGAAAAGAGAGTGTTTGGCCGGAACTTGAGGTGAGAAGAGAAGGGTTTTGATCCGGTGTGATACTCCCTTGAGAAGCTTAAGAATGTGTGGTCCAAAATGCTGCGCGTACGCGCGCGTTTCGTGCTCGTTCCCTCTCGGGTTTGTTTCACTTGTGCACTAAACCTCTAATACACTTATATTCATACTATTATTATTCACTCTTAATGGTCAAAAAATAAAGGTCTTAAGTCCCTTAATTGATCGCGCGCGTAAAAACGCGTACTTCCAATTTTGCGCGATAACGCTTAACTTTCAAGAAATTCGTATAACGATTGTATTACTAACTAATATTTGAGCACTTAAACATAAAAATACCTAGTTTGAAACTAATGTACAAGTCTCCAATTTTCCAAACTTATTATATGCTCGAATCAATTATTTACTCCAATTGCGTATTCATTATTTTCACTTAACGGGTTTCGAGAAATTAATTTTTGAAACGAGCCACTCTAAAAATATAAGTAAGTCATAGATCAATGTAATCAGGTCTCAAGAGACTAGAAAATAATATTCGGGGCAAACAAGCAATTAAATATTTTAATAAACTCGTAACAAGAGTTTAAAAATAAATAAATTTTTGCGAGTCCTCATGACTTTTTCTTAATTTACTATTGATCATTTTTACTTTTCCAAAATTAATACACTCTCAATTCAAATATAGTCTCAAAAACCGTGTACTCGTTGTTCCGAACTAAATGAGTTTTCGAAAAGTAATTTTCTAACAAAACGCTTTAAAAACATAAGAGAGGCGTTTTTCCATATAAATGAATTTTAAATAGTCGAATTAATTAATTAATTAAGCCAGTAAAATAAAATAAAATAAGAAAATTTTCGGGTCCTCACATACAATCTCTGAATTTTTCTCTAATTTGTAGAGAGTTTCCTTTGTCTCTTTTCCTTAAACGTTAATCCAAGGGCTTCGCGGTTTGTTCTTGGATCGATTGTCGATTCCTTCAAATCTTGATATAGAATATTTAAAAAGTTCGATGAACTTGAACACTTGAAAATTCAAGTCTTGATATGAGCAAGACTTGAAGAACTTGAAGATACAGAACCTTCACAGCCATGGAGCTTCAAGAAAATATGGAAGTATGAGATATGTGATGTGTGAACTTTGGTGGAGAGACCCCCTATTTATAGTTGTAGAATAGGGTAAAATCTAAAGACATGTATGCCACTTTACTTGTCTTACAAGACATGTAATCATATTAGCACTGTACCATTTTAAATATTATTTCTTCATTTTATATTTATTAATAAAGAAATAACATTAATAAATATTTCCTTGATTGGCCAGACTTGTAGGGATACATGACGTGGCACAATGTAATTGGATAAATCGTTGCAATATATAAGACAAATATATGGATTAAATAACTCTAAATATTATTTTTTTAATAAAAAATAATCATTTAGATATGTATCCATACTTTTGTCAAATCATATGAACATGTGATATGACATAATTTGATTGGCACAGAACCCTCAATATAGTTAATTGGTCGGAACACCTCAATTTGACATATGGAGAGACATGATTTAGGGGTGAGCAAATTCGGTTCTTACCGAATTCATAACCGATTTCAAATTCAATTCGGTAATTTGAAATCCGGTATTTGGTAATTTGGTACAAATTCGGTACATGCCAAATTCACCGAATTCTAATATGGTATGAAATAGGTAATGAGATTATGAATTTGCTAATAACCAATTTCGCATTCAAATTCGGTAATTGAAATCGGGTACCGCATTACCGAATTCGAATTACCAAATTGATATATAAAATTATATAATATATAGATAAATGCTATTTAGTATTAGTATATACCACTAATACTTTATTATATTATATAGGTAAATGCTATTAATAATAATTAGTATATGGTATTATCATCATATCATGTACTTATAATAATAATAATAATAATATATAATAATGTACAATATATTCTTTTAGTATTTGTTAATTGTTATATGACTATAATAATACAAATATATAGTAATACATAACAATATAAGATAACTATAATACTTATTATTTTATACATGAGTAACATGACTAGAATTAGATAATAATTAATACATATATGTATAATACTAAATATTAAACAATAAACATAATTCATAATTAGAATTTAGATATTGGTAATTTGATATATCATTCATGTTTGAATTATTGAATATTTGAATGCGTAATCTGTAACTTGCAAGTATTAGTGTACTCTACATATTTAACATAAAAATTCATATTATCTATTCACTAATCTTAATTCTTAAGGCTTTAGCCTTTAAGTATAGATAAGACAACTAAGCAGTTAGCAGTGTAAGTGAATGCATATGAATTGCAAATCAATGTATTAGTGTATTGACTTTCACAATAACATATGTAAGTAAATAAGTTTTATTTTGATTTGAAATAAATTATAAGTTTGTAACTAATATAACTTATCACTAATCATTGTAATTTGTAAGTTTGTAACTAATATTACTTATTATTAATCATTGTAAATTATGAATTCATAAATTATCACTAATCATTGTGTTCCTTAAATCATAGACTAAGGATTCTAGGTATAAGTTATCAAATAAGTTAAAATTCATATTATCTATTTACTAATTTAAGGTTTTAAGTATAGACACGACAACTAAGCAGTGTAAGTGAATGCATGTGAATTGCAAATCAATGTATTAGTGTATTGACTTTCACAATAACATGTGTAAATAAATAAGTTTTTATTTTGATTTGAAATAAATTATAAGTTTGTAATTAATATAACTTATCACTAATCATTGTAATTTGTAAGTTTGTAACTAATATTATTTATTATTAATCACTGTAAATTATAAATTCATTGTAACTACTAACTAATATTACTTATTATTAATCATTGTAAATTATAAATTCATAAATTATCACCAATCATTGTATAATCTAAGGTTTATTCTAGTTTAAATTAATAGATAAATTATTACTTTTTTTTTAATAGATGAATTTGGTTTAACCGAATTCATTACCATTTTCGAATTTGAAATCGGTTGCGGTATGAATTCGGTTATGGCTAATTCGGAATTGAAAACGGTTTAAATTTCTATAGGTAGAATAACCGAATTCACCGAATTCAGTGCACCGAATTACCGATTTTGCACCGAATGCACACCCCTAACATGATTAGTTGCCGAATAGTCAAATTTTCAAGTGTGTATGACATATGGCAATATCTAATTGAATAAAAATAAATCATGGAAATAATTTATAGACTAATGGTAATTTTTAAAATTAATTAAAATTTCATTGTCTACAGATATATTAGCTTTACAGCCTATTACGTGGAAGGAAATGCTCAAAGTATCAATAACTCTTCATAATTTGTTTTGCAATATAAGAATTCAAGTCTAGAACTTTTAAATGCAATAAGAAAAATTAACTATGAGATTCAAGTAGATTTAAATTTTAAAAAATAACAACAATATATTCATATTTTAGGAAGATATGATATGTAATTTTAGTAAATTATTAATTTATGATATGAATGGACCAAAAGGTTAGGTAAGGTTTTAAAAAAAATTAATTACTTTATTATTTTATCAAAATTATTAATTTTTCTCATTAGTCCAAATCGGGACTAAAAAAATTATTATTTAATAGAGACTATTAATTTATCAAATATTTATTGTAGTTGATGCGGTATTTAAATCATAGACAACAGACGGTAACATATGTGCTCACACTCTTAAGACCCTAGAGAGTCAATAATAATTAGGCCCGTTCACGTTAAATTCACACTTTTCCACAATACTAGTATTATTACTTTGCAAGTAATATTAGGTTAGATAAACAAATCAGGAAAGCTGACCATTCTGTGTACAGGATAAGCACTACAGTACCACCGTCACAACAGAATGTCTGCCTACAAAGAGAATCTTATTAATACATTGGAAAAAAGCAGAAAATGCAAAATACAAAGAAAAAACGGGGAAAACAGCATAAAACTCTCCCAGACATCAAAGTAATTGGCCCAAAGCAGTAAAGAACAAATCTCAGCTCTTGGTAGAAAAAGGATAGGGACACGGGAGCACCATAACTTCCACAATTCCTTCAAGCATCAGGCTCACCTTCCTCATTTTAGGCCTAAGAGATGAGCTTTCTTGGATGCACCGTAAAGCAACCATCAGAAATCTCTCTAGCATCATTTTATCTTCTAGAGCCTCTGAATCATTTTCAACAAACTTATCAAATCTTCCTTCTTGAAAGCAATCCCAAGCCCAATCAGATAAAATTGGGTTTTCTCCTTCACCAATGTTTTCAATGTCCTCCACACATTTGCGGCAAGAAATGATCTCTAGTAACAAGACACCAAAACTATAAACATCAACCTTTGCAGTGATTTGGGTGTTCCTGTACCATTCAGGAGCAACATATCCTTTTGTTCCTCGGATACTAGTCATTGGTCGACTCTGATTGATCATCAAAAGTTTTGCCAGTCCAAAGTCGGAAGTCCGAGCATTGAAATGTTCATCCAGAAGTATATTTTGCGGCTTTATGTCACAATGGATAACCTGAGTTCTGCACTCTTCATGAAGGTACACAAGTCCTCTTGCAATCCCGATAGCAATTTGGATCCTTAGATTCCAACTAGGTTTTGGATCATGTAACAGCAATCTTGCAAGAGTTCCATGGCTCATATACTCATACACCAATAGAGATTGTTGTCCTTCATCACAGAATCCAAGCAGACGGACCAAATTCTTGTGGTTAGTCTGACCAATTGCTTTCACTTCAGCTCGAAATTCCTTCTCAGCATCTTTAGCCACTCTGTCTAACTTCTTGACAGCAACAATACTGCTTTTGGAACTGATTTGTAACTCACCTCTATACACAATGCCAAATGATCCCCTACCCAACTCATCTTTGAATTCGTTGGTAGCTTCAACAAGCTCTTTGTATGGAAAAATATGCAAGGTATGATCTTCTTTTTCTGGTATATGAGGTAAACACCCAGACAAGAAATGGTAATGAATGTCAAGTTTACCAAGAAAGAGGTGCCAAGAAGGATAGATCCCACAAGTATCAAGGTGCCTCGGTCCTTTGGCTTTGATTCTACTTGAAAACCTTGAGGAACAATTGATGCTGGAGGATTTGGATATACTGGAGGAGCATTACCATCACTTTTGCGAGGTTTGATGAAAGCTTTCGACAGAACACGACTGTCCAACCTCCCATTAGAAAGTGGCAGCTTCTTCTTCCAACAGCTGTTGTCTTTGAAAATGGCCACAGCACAGAAACAATCCTGCAAGCAAGCTTGTTGACACACTGTTTCATTTGAAGGATTTATTCTTTCAAACTCAGAAAGTGGCCAATCTATGTCATTGACAACCTCAAAATCATACAGGTTTTCGGCAGAGCCCTCCTCTACTTCACCACAGCCAAGAGAAGTTTTGGCTTGCAGCTGCCGTAACTGTCATCTGGATCAAGCAATATATACCCTATTAGACACGCACAAACTGGTCTTCCATGTTCGAGGTGGCAAACGCTGTTAAATCCACAAGCTTCACTCCCCTTTTCTCCAGCAATTCTGACACATATATTATCTGGCTTAGACCAAAGAATTGTTCAGTTTTGGTTGCCAGTAGAAGTCCTGGGATGATAATAATGTGTGAAGACCCCATCAAAATCTATTGTTGCCCTATGATAGTTTTCTGATACTGGTGGTAATGGAATTGAAACTGGATTGAGCTGTTTTGTTTGATTGTTCCTTTTCCTTTGTACATCGCTCCTCCGCCATCAAAAGTAACTTGGTAACCAGAATTGAATGCATCTGTAGAATCAGAAGTCAGACTATTGTAGTAGGTAGCTTCATCATCCACGTTCGTTGGCACACTCCTGGTAACAAGCACTAGATTCCCGTGATCACGAAAACGGAGATAAAACCTTCCTTGGGAGAAGTTTGTTGCTGACTGTCGAGAACAGAGAGAATCGCCAGTTACCAAATCTTGATATGGCAATATTGTATCAGCGGGAAATCTAAAGCTTTCCCAGAGCCAGCTATCGTCACTCCCCTTGAGGATGAAATTGCCTGTATCATTCATAAAACCATGATCAACTTGACTAGGATTAGCACTCCAAAGTTGCAAGCCTCGAGGGTCACGGAGCACAAGCCCTGTCTGAGGATCAAGCTTTACAGTCGATCCTCGTGGCACTGGATTCGTTGAATAAACAAACCGAACTGCAGTTTTGTCTGGTATCTTATCATACCATATCGAGAACAAGAACAGATCCTTATCCTGAACTTTCTGGAACCCGAATGCAAATTCGTCAGAAGGTGAGAGCCAAGGACTAGCAGATGTTTCCCCTGCAGTCAGAGTACTTCCCATAGTTACAATACCATTTTTTTGAGAGAAAACAGAAATTGGGAAGAGAAATGCGAAGAAAAAAATGAGTTGTATGCATAGGTATGCCATTGCAATAGACAGTATAGCCCTGGTAGGGAGAGCGTACATTGCATGTTATTATATACACGGAACAATAGGTCTAAAGACTCAGGAGTCAACTCTGCCTCTTTGCCTCAATTTCTATCACCATTTCACACGCATATAGGATCAAGATTGAAGGTCCGTCAATGTGGGGTTCTTTCATCCTTGAGGGTTCATCGATCTGTAAAAACTAAAAGGGCAAATTACATTTTAGCCCCCTGTGGTTTTCGAAAAAACCACATAACCCCCCCATCGTTCAAAAAGCTATACATAAACCACCTGTGGTTTGGGTTGAACTGGCAAATAGACGGAAAGCATCCACCGTAACGATTCGTGGGCAAAACGCGCCTGTTCTTCTGGTAGCAGTAGGAAACATACCCATATTACCCCTGACCAATTTGACGTACCCAATAAAGCCTAGATGGGTGCTCCTCATCTCTTTCCATCTTCCGAAATACTTTGTAGCTGACTTTGCACTGAATGTTGGTGAAGGAACCCAAGATAGAGAACGAAGGAAATCTGAAGGTGAGTTCTAACATCAAGGTGCAGTCTTTTCCTTTTCCTGAAATATGACTTGAATGGATTATTAATTTTTTTTCAATAAACTATAGATGTCATGCTCAAGCAGTGCTGGTGGAAGTACTGAAGATCTAAGGTACCAATACCTATTTTGTTCATGTGGGAGAAAAGCAGCGGTAAAAATTGTTGAATCTGACAAACCTTCAAAAGGAAAGCTATATTTTGTTTGTGCGACAAGAAGTTGTGAATTTTTCTCATGGTGCAATCCAACAAGGAGAATAAGACAAAATTACACTAGTGATTTGAATGTTACAAGGAGAGACATATTTAGTGGAGAGTCAAGTATTGATAGTTCAGAAGTGAAAGGCTTGCGCATGGATGGTGGTTTATATTTGAGGAAAATGAAAAACATTGAAGAAAGCTTAGGAGCCATGAAGATTTGCGTGGGTGCTTGTTTTGCTATATCTGTGCTATCATTTCTCATTTTGATGTTTAAGTGAAAATAATTCAGATGAATTGTGGCTCTAAAAGTGTTGTAAATCTGAACCTGTTGTGTTCAATGAATGAATGAATGAATCTGCTTTGGTAGTCAATTGATATAATAGGCAAACATGATTTCCAGTTGGTATGAACCTGCTTTGGTACTCACAGGCTGAACTTGGTACTCATCGAGACAGCATAGCCAAAAAGCACATACATGAGCTATCCAAAGTGGACATTTGCAATGGTTTAAAGCAAAAGAAAGTATCTCAATTAATTTAAGGGATAATTTCAGAAACCTCCCCTGAGAGTTGGACGGGTAACTAGTGTGTCAGAGAGTTGCCATAATCTCCTTAAACCTGCATGCGGGTTTAAAGAGTATTCGGATATTCTCATATGCACCTATGCAAATCGAACCAACCGGATATCTTATCCGTATCCCATTTTTTTAAATAAAAATCTTATAAATTTGAAAAATAAAATCAAATTTAGATGTATTAGGGTTTTAAAAATATTATATAAGTGATAAAAATTTTATAAATTGTAAAAATAAAATCAAATTTAAATAATTAAATGTTATATTTGCATAAGAAATAATACAATAATCATAATAATGATAATACAATAATATTGGTGTAATAAAACTGCCATTAATTTAAATATTTACTTATAATGCCCAAAGAGCCTAATTACCAATTTTTTCTTCTCGCGCTCAAATATAACATTAACCCGCATGCGAGCTAACCTTGAAATAGAAAAAACACGGAATCCCGCTTGCGGGTTTCAGTGTTATTATGCAGGCGGGATTTTAACCTGCTTGCTTGTAAACATGTACCACATTGCTCTGAAATTATCCCTTAATTTAACTACCATTATAGCTATGCGGCAAGAGTTCAAGTATAGACAAATAAGGAGCAGTAAAGGTTCAGACTAAGTTCTAAAGCAAAAAAGCACACATCAAAAGCCAATTTCCAAGATGCCTCAAGCATGGAACCAAATTCTGAAGCATTGAACCAAGCATTGAACCAAATTCGTATGACTTACTTAACATGGGCTCACACCACTGAACTTTGGATTCATTTGACAATATAGCTATCCAGAAGTTCATAACCAATTTTTACAAAACAAAATAAGGTACATAAGTAGCTAATCATTAAGTCCAGCAGACACCAAGATTCAACAAAAAGTGTAGCAACAACATATTAACAGTAGACACCAAGATTCAACAGAAAGTGTAGCAACAACATATTAAAAAAAAGCATTTGCAGACAAATAACTTAATTGAATTACAAACACGTTTAGCCCTCTTAGTCCTCACATTCTAGAAACACGTTTAGCTTTCTTAGCCCTCAAATTTTCCAACACACTTGCAACTGTTGGTACAAGTTTTCTGACTCTAGTTGATCTTCTAGTATCCAAAATGGGTTCAACAGCAGAAGCAGTTCTTGTAGTATCCAAAACAGGTTCAACAGATTCATCAGTTGGTCTTCTAGTGTCCAAAACAGGTTCAACAGGTTCATCAGTTGGTCTTCTAGTTTCAAAAACTGGTTTAGCAGCAGAAGTTTCACAAGGCTGCATAAATAGATAGGTTTAAGTCAGTTAAATGCAGTAATTGCAGTAATAACCATCATCATTAATAGTACCTGTGACACTGAACCCTGTTGTGAGACAGATCCAATACTTGTATTTCCAGCATTTACAACATCTTCACCTGCATTTCCAGCATCACTAGCTCCAGCAGGCACCTATTTTAATGGTAACACATAAGGTAACAAATTAAGTACATATGACACAGAAGTTTCACAAGCCTTTGCTCTGTTTGCAAAAATATCCTCATCTTCTGGTCCTTCTAATCCCTCTTTCAACCACTCAGGCTCTTCTAAACTATCAGATGTAGCATCACCGTACTCATCTTCATTTTCAGGCTGTTTTTCAACTTCATCTTGCTTTTCTACAGCTTTTTCACCTTTTTCCTTTGCTGAATTAGACTCTGATTTGCTGTGCTTTTTGTTTCCAGTTAGCTTGGTCTGTCTTCTCACTGACTTCTTGACTATCTGTTTCCCCTTTTTGTTTGCTAACTTTTTTGGGGTATCTTTATCAGATGCCACATTTTGTGCTCCACTATGTGGGGCATCAGTGGGGGCACTTTTACCATGACTTTTTACTCCAACTGAAGCAATTTCACTAGGCATTTCATCACGCAATTCAGCATATATGTTGATAACATCTACTCCTTCATGTGCAGTTAACATTAACTCTATTTCTTTATCTCCTTTAATTTCAGCTGCTCCAACATACAACCCACAATTTGGTATTTCAAAATATAGGTTCACATTCGAGGCATCACCATACCTACTATACAATTTACACAACATATCCCTGGACAATTTTCTTGTCTCACAATTTTTAAATATGGCTACATCGTTACCAGTATAGACAGTTTCTGGTTCCCATATGAATATACCACCGAAATGCAATTTTATAGTTATTCTTTTTGAAGTTGTCATTTTTTTCAAAGCCTGCATTAGAAATAGTGAAACACATGATAAGAAAAAAAAACACAATCTGATTAAGAAAAGGACATTTAATAGATTACACACTTCAATGAAAACACATGATTACAAAAAAATACAATCTGATTAAGAAAAGGACATATTGCATATCGCATACTTCCATGGACCACATGACGGCCAATAAGCCGACAAGCAAAAATTATTCAATGTCCAAATTGTCAAAACTTTATCAGCAGCCAAATCACTCTATATTATTGAAAATCAAGCCACCCACATTTGACCCAAATCTGACACTAATCAACAAATCTCAAACTAACAAAGTCGTATTCTACCCATGTTTAGTTGAAATTCCGGTGATTTTAGAACTCCCGAATGCAATTTTCTTTACCCTAATCTTAATGCATAAATTCAATTCTAGTCGATAAAATACTCTATGCTTAAATATGATAATACAGATTGTCCCAAAGCAGCAAAATTTTAAATTAATCAACGCTTAAGCAAAATAATCATTGATTTATTAACTTTCCAATGCCCGCTAGTTTCTGTTCAAAAACCATGCAAGTGCATCTTATATGCTAAAATGATGTCAAAAAACTTACCAGATGCAACAACAGCTTTCGTGATGCTCTTTCACAGCTACTTTTTGGTCTTCAATGGTAGATCTTTGTGGGTTAAATTTCTCTCCTTCATTCGGTGGTCATGTTTTTCTCTCCTTTTCTCACGACAAAGACAGAACAAGGAAGAATCTGACTCATCTGCTTCCTTTTTGTATTTATATTAGGGTAATTTGGACATTTTGCCCACGAATCGTTACGGTGGGTGCTTTCCGTCTATTTGCCAGTTCAACCCAAACCACAGGGGGTTTATGTATAGCTTTTTGAACGATGGGGGGGTTATGTGATTTTTGCGAAAACCACAAGGGGCTAAAATGTAATTTGCCCAAACTAAAAACTTGGGTCTACCAATTACAATGCCAAAATTTCATAAATATTAATGTTGTAAACTCCTCTTTTTTTTTTTGACCAATGTTGTAAACTCTTTAACACCGGAAGAATACAGCAATTAGCAAACCGTCAATTCTATTTGAAGTGCATATGAAGGCTTCAGGATGAGTATCGAATTGTCAATCAGCCTCTCAAAGTATAAAGTCAGTCAATCAATAATAGCACGGTTCATCTTCATTAGTAACTCACAATAGTTTGCATGTAGAAATCAAAAGGTACTATGAATAATGCATCCAAGAAAACTAGTAATATTCAAGAAAATTTCTGGGACATTCAAGAAAATTGTCCGGTTAAAGATGCTTTGTTTGATAAAATAGTATCAAAAAACTAAATTGCCCTGCAAATTGAGATCTATTGGCCAATTTATAATTGAATGAAAGAAAAAGTTAATTTCAACATGATCAATGGAAATTTTTGTAGTAAACATAAACTAAAATAACTCAAAACCAAGAAAAATGAAAAGGCATATGATATGAAATGCAGAACAAAATTGATTAGTAAAAAAGTTAATTTCTAGATAAAAATCAAGAAAAATAAGTAGACTTATACATAAAAGGGTCAAAAAAATTAATGAGTGGAAAAACTTAGTTTACAAATAAAAAATGAAGAGAAATATAAATAGTCATACCATAAATGCTAGGAAAATTTTTTATGAGAGAAAAATTCCATATGTAAACAAAATTCATGAAATTTAAAATGGTTAGAGTTTGAGAAAGGAGAAATTTTTATGAGAGACAAGTTTATTATAGAAATAAAAAATTTAAAAATTGAACATACTCATAGCAAGAATCAGACGAAAGATTTTGATAAGAGAAAATTTGGTTCTAAGCAAAAATATGAAGAAAAAGAATAGTCATACGGTGAAGGGAAGAAAAACCTTTTGAGACGTAAAACTTAATATCTAAATACAGATAAGTGGAAAAATGAAAGTTTTATTAGCAGGGAAAGAAAAAAATTGATGACTAGAAATATTCATATCAAAATAAAGAATTGAAAAAATTCAAATTAGTCATAGTATAAATGCAAGGAAAAACAATTGACAAGTGAAACCTTCAGTATGTAACTGAAAACCAACGAAAATAGAAATACTTGTGGATAAAAGGACAGAGAAGAATTTGAAGAGAGTAAACATTTTTTGAAGAATTTGAAGAGAGTCAACTTAATATCTAAAAAAGAAAAAAAAATTGAAAATAAGTTAGTATAGAAATCAAGGAAAAAAGTTTGATGATGAAAAAATTTCACATTTCAAAAAAAACAAGGAAATGTCCTACATTGGGATGGAACAAGAGAAAGGAATAGTATATAACCTCCGACCCATAGGTTACTAAATAATTTCAACCATTACAACTCATGAGTTCAAAATACGCATGATTTCAACTCAGAAGTTACTTGGACCAATTCGTAGGGTTAGGGCATTACAAATGGTATCAAAACGAATCTCACAATCTTTGTGTAGGGTAAGCTTGAGGCTAATAGTGTTATGGTTCCGACTATACAAAAAAGTGCAAAAGAATTAAGTGCTGTGCAGGGTTAAATATCATGTTCGATAGGGCCACCTCTAGAAGTTATGGGACTACGTGCTATGTTGGACAGGAGCCACCTCTAAAGTTGTACGAGTCACCTCTAAAATTTACACATGATTATGTGAACAGTTTGGATTGTAGTTGATTTTGTGAGAACGCGAAGTTTGACTAGATGGACAGTTTAAATTGTAATGGCTTATATGAGAATCCAAAGTTCTAAAGGTGAGAAGAGTGAAATGTTTCACATTAAGATAGAACAAGAGAAACGAATAGTATAGAACCTCCGATCCATGAGCTATTGAATAATTCGGATTAGTCGTTTTGATCCCGTCGTTTCAGTTCAAAAGTTATACGGATAATTTGGATTAACGATTTTAATGCCGTCGTTTCAGTTCAAAGTTATATGGATCACCCCCTGGGGCGTTACAAAAACCATAAAGGGACCACAATATTTATGCAACAAAAATAGTTTGAGATTATTGGAAGGGTATGATTGTTCATAGTTTTTAACGGTCAAGATGGAAAATTCATAGAGCCACTCGAAGACACACACGGCATGCAAGAGCAAGACCAATAGCCATAATGAAATCCACAGCACTTTTTGAAATTCAAAAAATCTACAGCACTTGAACTCACATTCCACCACTCTGACACGAATTTTCATGCCAAAATAAGGTCAGGAAAACCAAAAAGTCAAAACATCCGAATTCCCAAATCCTAAATAAAGTTAAGCATTCTCCTTCTGGGGTAAGCAGTTGTCAAACAAATTCATTCCTCATGGCACAGCCTAATTGTCATAGATGTGAGGCTCAACAAAGACATGTTCAATCAACAATAAATTATGATTACTTAGGTTCTGTTTGATAAAACTGAATCTGAATTCTGAAGTCTGAAATCTGAATACTGAAACAATTAATTTGCTGAATTTTAAGCACTGAAAAAAATTATATAAATGTCTGAATTTTAATGTTAAACCTATTTATACTGTTTGATAAATATTTATAACTGAATGCTTAATTAGTTTAATTTGACAATTTTACTCTTATATCCTTTCATTCAAAAAAGAAGTAGAATCTAGGATTTAATTAGTTTAAAATTGTTAGGTATGAAAATAATAATATTTATTTTTAAATTAAATTAATATAAAAGATGAAATATATTATATGAGAAGTATGGAGAAGATGTGAAAGTCATTAAAAATGGAGAAAAGAGAAACTAAAAACCGTTAGATAGAGAATATTAGGTTGTTTAATTAGATAAGAATTTTGAACATAATTAACAAACAAAGGTAGATTTGGTAGATAGGATAAGGTAGTTGAAGTAGTTCTATTGATTCTTATCAGAATTAAGCATTCAGTTAGGATTCTTGTGCTGAAAAAAATACACACAGGTTCGGCACTGCTTAACAAGTTCAGCAAATAGATTTTCATTTATCAAACACTCAAAATATCTGAATGTCTGAAATAGTTCAGTTTCAACACTTTTTATATTATCAAACAGACCCTTAATCAGTGTTAGTGTATTTGAGTATTTGGGTTATATATATATATATATTGGTTCCATGTCCTTTAATCAGATCCAGAGTCATGAAATTTAGACTACCAAAATTATAATATAGCTTGAATACATTAGATAGTAATCACGAAATTAACCAATCTCATCTAATCAGATCTAAACTTGTAGATCTACACTATCAGTAGCATAAATAAAGAAAGATGGTAATCACAAAGTTAATAAATCTCATTAGGAAGATTTAAACTTGTAGATCTACACTACCAACATCATAATAAGTAAAGAAAGATAGCCATCTCCCCACTTCCCCCTCTAGCTCTGATACCAGACGGGACGAGGGGTTAGCCCCTTAAACCAGGAAAGATAAAAGAATAGAGGAGTAAAGCATAAAAGTTAGGAAGTGGGTCGCAGTCGGACTGCCACTACTTAGTATAGGCGGTTGAACCAGCCATATATAAACAGAATATAAATAACAGAATGTAAAGATTAGTAAGTCAGCTCAGGCGGTATAACCAGCAAAATACAGCAGAGGGGGTATATCCAGCAAAATACAACAGTCAGAGGAGAAAATACAGCAGAGGGGGTATATCCAGCAAAATACAACAGTCAGAGGAGGAAGTGGGGAGATGACCCCACTTCCTTACTATCCTTGTAAGTTTTCTTTTAAAATGATTGTGGTTTGCATAGAATTCAGATCTAAGTGTTTGTTCGTCAATTTGAAATTCAGAAGATTTGTTTTCTAATTTTCTTTGTATAATCCAACAAGCAAACTGGTTTCCCAAACCAACAGAAGAACAGTTCCAAAGAAGAAATCTTGGATCCTTTTACAAACAGTTTGGGCCATTGAGCTACCATACAAGACCCAACAAACAGCCCAAATCTATAGAAAGACTTGAAAATCCTTTCTCTTCTACAAAACAACCAGCCTTACTTTAGATTCAAACAAAGGAGCAAGCCTTGTGCGAGCTTCATATCTTGTAAGTTCTCTTTTATTTTTACATTCTATATCATTCAATCAAATGGTTGGTTGAGCCATCTACATTCATATTCATTTACTTTGTTTTTATTTGCTTTGATTATACTAACAATCAATGGTCGGTTATACCGCCTGAGCTAACTTACTAACCTTTACATTCTGTTTATACATGGCTGGTCTAACCGCCTATACTAACTAGTGGCAGTCCGACTGCGATCCACTTCCTTACTCTCATGCTTTTTATTTCTTTGTATAAACAGTCAAAGGGGGAAGTAGGGAGATGGCTATCTTTCTTTACTTATTATGATGTTGGTAGTGTAGATCTACAAGTTTAAATCTTCCTAATGAGATTTATTAATTTCGTGATTACCATCTTTCTTTACTATCAATTTTATGATTTTGTTTGGAAATATAGTCATCATGCATAGTTAATCTCTCTCAAAAGATTTAGATCTATTCGCGTAGGTTTATTTTACTATCTTTATTATGATGGAAATATGGTCATCATGTATAGTTAATTCTTCTCAAAAGGTTAGATCTTTCCTTGTAAGTTTTCACACTATCCTTTATAATCTGTTTAGAAAAATGGTTTACCCTCCATGGATCCCGAAGGATTCTGTTCCAAAGGCAAGAGGATCATAAGTTGTTTAAATCATTTAAGTGATTATTTATTTATTTTCTTTATTTTATAATGACTTCTCCGGTTAAAGCATACTTTATAAATTCTGGTTCTTCTTCAAACAACAAACCTTTGAATAAACTTCAAACTAGAATTGCTCAAATTGAACAATCAATTTTTATATAAAGAAAACTAGAAAACAACCCTTCTGGATTCCAGATTAGTGAACAATACATTAGATCTGAATTCATTTCAAACCACAATCATTTTAAAAGAAAACAATTTTTTGACAAATATCAGGGAGAAGACCGAAAAAATATACAAGAAAACTTTCATGACTTTTTAAGAAAAACAAAGCAAAACATTCGATTCTTTGACTGGTTTGAGTCTCAAACATCTAAGGTGTTTGCACCAGAACTCAAAACCCCAGTTCAAAACATTTCAAAACCTCAGGGTTCTACTTTAGATCCCGTAAATCCAATTCAAACTAAGCCAAAAGTCATAGATTTATGTCAAACAGATTCTACACAAGAACCTTTAGATCTATCCATAGATTTGCTTCAAACAACCCAGACACAACAATCCTCTCATAAACCCTCAGAATCCATAGATCCAATAAAATCAAACTATATAAACCCATTAGACATAGATCTACCAGATTCTCCCGTAGACCTTTTAAACCCAATAGATTTACCAAACCAAGAGTCTGTTGAGACTTCAAAACTTTTGATTTCCGGACAATCAATTGATAATTCTATTAATTCTACTAGTATTGATATTAGAAAAGACATAGGATATTCCTCAATAAATGTCTTAAATAAAAATCAACCTAATATCAATATCAAACCTATAACTGATAAAAATGTTCAAACAAAAATTGATTCCTTCAAATCAATTATTAATCAAGAGATTGCTGAAATTTCCTCTCAACCTTTTTCCAAACCAATGGTTATTAAAAAATCACCAACAAATATTATTTCTTTTAAACAAGAAAACCAGTTAGTTGAAACCCAGTCAACTAAAGATATAATTCAAAACACTTTACAAATATTTACTTCAAACTTATTCCGTGATTTTAATATCTCTTCCAATAATTCTCGGAAAAATTCAAAAGAAATTCCTGCAAACAATAGTTAGGAAGAAATTCCTAAATTATTTATGTATTCTTTTATAACTTACAAACAATTGCAGCTTGATAAGTTAGAGGTACTTAATATTGAGTACTCAAGTCTCAAGGTGGAATCTTATACAGAAGAAACATGGTTATCCAGTAAACACAAGAGACAAACAGAGGAGACATGTGTGACGCCCCCACTTCTCCCAAGGGCGAACCCTAGGGTATCGGCGGGATGCCTGCCTAGCTCGCGCCAGGACTCAAAATTTTAAAACAATAAAACTAGATAAACCCAGAACGTACTATTCATAATATATCCGATGCCAAAAGCATTCTATTTACATTCCCACAAGTAACTATTCAAACCACCATATACGTTATAATAACGACCAGCAGAAAGTGGACCCTACGGTGGGTCCTTACACAAACCACC
Organism: Coffea arabica; assembly: GCF_036785885.1. Classification (NCBI taxonomy): domain Eukaryota; kingdom Viridiplantae; phylum Streptophyta; class Magnoliopsida; order Gentianales; family Rubiaceae; genus Coffea; species Coffea arabica. Next base: position 9,124,183 of record NC_092311.1, read on the forward strand.
AAAACAAAAACAAACATCTTAACTGTCCAACTATTACAAGCAAACCTAACTATACTAGTGAAGGTGCCCAGGCGTTCCCCGTGTCGTCCCCTGCTAAGGAAAACAAAGGAAACGGGGTAAGCTATATGCTTAGTAAGTAAACAGGGGTAAAACGGTAAAGTTCACATTCAACTAAGCATATAAAATTCAAATATTTCACATCAATACAGGAATGTAACATCACAATGGTAGGATACGGGTTGGCTCCAAAGCCAAGTCGTTTGCCATGCGTGACCTCCTGTCGACACTCCGTCGACCATAAATAAGGTCCGTAGAACTCCACTTGTACTCCCACCTAACACCTTATCACCCTCACTGGTCAGTCACCTCACAAACTTGCTCGAGCGAACGAAATTGAGCTTGGTTCACAAGCTCGGGTCATAAATTTGGTTCACATACTCGGTGAACCGGATTCACAAACTTGGTGACTTCAGACTAGGCTGGACTGATTTCGACCAAGCCCTAACCGGCTCGAATAGTCCATCTAGGTCTTGAGATCGACCTCAAACTCACAAACTTCACAAAATTAGCCAAAAGTCACCCCGAGCTACCAGCTCGAGGGTTTTAGTTCCAAAATGGTTCATATACATATGCCATGTACAAATACGTGTGCAAATTAGGGTTTAGGTCGAGTGTACACCCTCGCCTATCGTACCCTTTTCATACATATCAAAACACATCAGCAAGGAACACGTAAGAATGGCCTGAATACTTACTCAAAATACAAAAGTAGTACAAGAGCAGAAAGCACGTCGTGCGTTTTAACTAGTAGTAGGCCCCACCAGCTCCGCCTAGCTCACCACAGTCTGAAATAGAAGATTGCATCACATTATATCACAAACGGCCACTAACATGCCCAAAACAAGCCAAACGGCAAAATGGACACACGCGCGCGCGGAACGGCAAACGGAAATGGCCAAATCTGCCATCTCAAACCGTTTTGATCAAAGGTTAGGCTAGGAATATCGGATCAAGGTGGATGAGATACCATTTCGAAGCTACAAGGAAGGGCTACAACTTTTATTTAAACATCTCAACCCAGATCTCAATAGGTATTGGTAAAAAATGCACAAAATTGTTCCAACCATCTTATGTCGGTTTATCAAACAGGCCCTATTTGAAAGACCGTAACTCACGACTCAGAAATCGGAATCAAGAAATTCCAGAGGCCTTAGAAATCTCATTCATAAGGCTATAACTTTCATGTTTGGACCAAAAGCTGAATCAATACGGAGCATGGAGGAAAATGGGTCCAAACATTCCTATCAGAATTGTCCAAATTCGAAGGCAGTTCTGACAACCGATCTTGTTTCGGTCATAACTGAAGCTACGGAACTCGGATTTGGATGAACTCTATACCGTTTCGAAGCTAAGACCAAGATCTACATTTATTATGAAGAATTCACCACCCAGTTCGTACGTTATCAAAACGGACAGAACATGGTCAGAGGCTAAAACAAGAAACACGGCAGAATGCTGAGTTTAGAATAGATGCGACTATTTTGGCCATAACTCCGGCTACATAGATCCGTTTGAGGTTTTCTTGGTGGCGTTGAAAAGCTAAGACAGAGAAATGAAACTTTCATGCTTTGCCAAATGGCTAAATCCACACGGATTATAGTGAATAGATACGGCCAAAAGACTGAACTGTCTAAACGGAACACTGGAAGGCAACCCAGGGCAGTGAGGGTATTTTAATCTTTTCACAGGTTACGTTGCTCCGATTGAGCTGAAATTTTGTATACAACTATAAAACATCATTATCTACAACTTTCATGTTTTGTGCCAAGCCTAATTCGGCCTCTAACCATAAGAACTGGAACCAGACAGAACAGGGTGAAATTTTTCCAGAAATCTGGAATTTTTGGGATTCAATGAAACTTTCTTGATTTCTTGCTCCAATCATCACTACAACCACTTATATAAGCTTAGAGACAACATATCTCATCCATATAGCAAGTATAGGCAGCAAATACCTCAAACCCTAACTCACATATATCACCTTTAAATCATCATAACAACTTATATTACTACTAATCCAACCACATCATGAATTATACAACAACTTAAACCAAAATAAAAGGACCAAAGCCATGGTTTAGCCTTATACCTCAACAAATGAAGCTTGCAAGAGTAATACTTCACCTCCTCTTGGAATTCTTGGTTGCCCTAACTTCCCAAGCTCACAACTCACACTTTAATCGGTTTAGAATTTTAAGTCCTCACTTGGATGGCTAGATTCAAGAAAAAATGGAGCAATTTTCCCTTGGTGTTTTTTCCTCTCTCTCTCTTGGCCAAGCAGCAGAAATATGGAGTGAAATTGAAGCCAAATAGATGATAAGAAGGTTGGAATTTGTCTTGGTCAAGGAGCCATGGTTGAGTGACACTTGTCACCACTAATACCAACCAAAATTTTTCTTTTTCTTTCTTGCATTTTTAGCCCTAAATTTCGGTCAAAGCTAGCTGGAAATAAGGAGATATTTTGCTCAAGTATTAATGAGCTCATGTGGTAAGAAAGTGGTGGTTAAATGGTGCGGTCAATCGGTAGTGCGCGGTACCCGTCGATTCGCGCCGTTTTTCCTTAAATCACACGTACTGGGGTTTTACTTCCTATTCACTAACTTTTTATCATTGCTCCTAATCACATATTATTTCTCACCTAAAAGTCACCCTTAATCTGTGACGCCCCCACTTCTCCCTAACGCGAACCAAAGGGTATCCGCGGGACGCCTGCCAAACTCTCGCCAGGACTCAAGCAATTTCCGTCCAAACTTAATACAATACTAGAGTTACGATTAAATATCATAAATACAATCAGTGCGTAAGCATTCAAGCTTATCAATATTCAACATCTGCCCAATCATTACATCAGGACCTCGAAATACATCAATATTCAAAATATACATCAATCACAAGTCTAGCCCCAAAGTGCAACGGAAACCCTAAAAACAAGAGTACGCCAAGAGGGGTTTCTCTAACATTTCTCCAATTCCAATCCTGTTAAGGAAAACAAATCTACAGGGTGAGCAAAACGCTCGTGAGGCTAAAAACACACATGCAGGCACATAGCTCAGGTAACAAGCCCAAGTAACAGTTCAAGTGATAACTTGCAAGTAATTAATAATGCCAACAAAATGTAAACAGATACAATTCAAGGATATGGTAGCTCTCAGGAGCTAAATTCCACTTGCTTTGCCAGTTCATTCGTATATCTTCCCGCGATGACTCTCCGTCAACCGGGTTGATATTTCCAAATCGTAGATCACCACTTACTTCTCATCCGTCCACCATACACCGCTTCGGGCCCGCACGACATTTAGAAGGCTATACTCCACGAGTATGCCAAGCAAGATCTCTCAAATAGATCAGGCTTATCATGTAATTCTCATGACTCACCAAGGTTCCCGACCAAGCCCATATCGGCTCGAGTTCCAAGGTCGGCCTATGAGTTTGGGCGTCCCCCATGTATCATGTAAGTGTCGAGGAGATTCACTCCAACGACGTATGCAGCCAAAGCATACCATGTCATGTAATAAAGCATTCGACAGGTCTAAGCAGGTATTTCAAGTCATGTAAACCAGGAAAATCATGTTAAGCATGAGTCATTTGTTTCAAATGAGAACGAGTGCGATAGAGTACACACCCGACTCCATTTTTTTTAAAACCAAGTAGGCTAAGCATGTAATCAGGTAAGCCAAGCATGAATCAAGTCCATAGAGTTCAAGTAGCCATACACTTGACACTCACCGAGCAAATCAAGAAGAAATATTTTCTGGAAGTTCAAGTGTTCACTGTAGGATCCTCTTGAAGGTCCTCGTGGGCGCCTGAGCAAATAATAATGTATTATCATTCACGTGCCTCAATTATCAAGGAAGATTGTATGTTAGTACAATCTAAGGAAATTTCATGAAAACGAACCTCAATTACTCGTAAATCGAGGTTCAACTAGAGTTTATTAAAGTACAAGAGCGATTGAGTTTTAATTTTGGGAAATCAAGTATAAAACGTTCAAGTAATATTGAAGGGATAAGGAGTGCTTGAAAACTCCCTTCTTTTGAAATTCGGAAAATTTTCAGTTTTGACACGATATTTTGAAAAATCGTATCTCACATTCTACATGTCAAAAATTGGAAAACTTGGTACCGTTGGAAAAATTTTTGAAAGTACTAAAAGTTCTTAGAAGACACTTTTCCATGAATCTAAGTGAAAGGTATTCAAAAATGGGCTTAAAGTTGCTGTTCCAGAACACTCAGAATTGAGCCAGGGTTGGTTTTTCGCTAACTTTGGAAATTCGGAAAGATTCACACGTTACGAGCTAGCCTCCGAAATTTGTAAATCAATTAGAGTTACAAGTAAGTTTTATAATAGAAAAAGTGGATCAAGAATCGGAGTTTCGAGCACCGAGATACGGTAGCTCAAAGTTGGGGAAAATTCGAGACTGTTGAACAAATTCCAGATTTGGGTTTCCGACTTTGGATCTTTAGTTAAGTGTCGAAATGGACTTGGATTGGTATCAAATTTAGTAGTATAATACTCCAATATGAAGGGTATCTCTCTATCAAATTTCATGGAAAAATACCTTTGGGAAGGTAGTCAACTATCCAACCAAAATTTTGAAAAATTCTTAAGGCATAACTGCCTTGAACTTCTTGTTCCTCATTTCCAAACATTTGGCCAAGGAAAATCCTCCAAACATGGTTCATTTGTGCAGGAAAGGCCTAAAGAACATACATGGTACATTTAGTAGGTGTTTAACACCACGGAACTCAATTAGCAAAACCACTCCAAGTCTTGTCTCAAATCAGTCCAAAAGTTGGGGTTTTCAAGAACAGGGCAGTCTCCGTATTTTGATCATAAATCACTCAATTTAACTTAGAATTGAGCATGGTTGATAGTGTTGGAAAATAAATTCATAGGAATAAAATTTCACAAAAGAAAACATTTTGAAATTCAGTACACAACTAGCTCGAAATCGAGTTTAAAATCACAGCTTCTGTATTTCATTCCAGCAGAACAGAGAAACAGAACAGCTGAGTTCAAAAGAGTGGTACGGCTCACAAACATGGAATCAGAATGTGCATTTTATACCGTTGGAAAGGTGGGAATGTCTAGTTTCAAATTCCGCTGACGGCACTTGATTTCGATGTCGGAACACGGAGTTATGGATGAAATACGAACACTGGTCTGAGCATAATGGGAACAGTTTCCAGATTACTAGCTTTGGGAAATAAATTCATTTGACCAACCAAAACTCAGTATTTTTCAATGAAAATTTTTATACAACTACTACAACATGTAAACAACACAATCAAGCCATTAAATCCTCAAATTTTTGCATTAAAGTGACCGAACAAAGCTGGGGTAAAATGGTCAGATTTGGCCTTTGCACCCATCATGAGTTTCCATTAATTTTCCATCAATAATCCACTAGTTTAAGCACTAATCCAATATTATAAACATCATCAAGCATGAGATCAGCCTCCAAGATAAGGGTGGGAGTTCATAGAGCCCACATTCCACTTTTTCCAACAACAACATCAACCCATATGAAAATAAGAGCTTAAAGGTATACTAGAACTTCCAAAAATCGAAATTAGAAAACTTGATCTTTACTTACTCTAGTTGATGTCCAAGGCAGTGATTTTCGGCCTTTTTTGCTCCAGAAAAACCGTGAGTTTTAGCTCCCTTTTGCAGCTCAAAGTGGTGTCCAAGTGTAGAGCTAAGTGTATGTGAAGTTTGGTGTGAATCTATGAAGGTTTGGTGCAAGAATTTGGAGATGAAAAAATTTGAGAAGCCTTGGTTGTTTTTGCTGCTACTGGTTCGGTCAAATGAGAAGGAAAAAGGAGTGTTTGCTGATGATAAAGCTTCCGTGAGAAGCTTAGCAAATTTTGGTTTTAAGTATACAAAAGTCAACTCCCCAATAGTGTGCGTACGCGCGCGTTTTGTGCTCGATTCCTCTTGCATTCGTTTCACTAGTGCACTAAATCTCTAGTACACTTATATTCATATAAATATTATTCACTCTTAATTATCCCAAAATAATGGTCTAAAGTCCCTCAATTAAAATCGCGCGTGTGAAAATGCGTACCACCATTTTAAGCGCGATAACGCGAAACCTCCAAGAAATCCTTATAACGATAATACTAATAACTATCACTTGAGTATTTAATCATTAAAATACCTAATTTAGGTCCATTGTATAAGTCGTTAATATTCCAAGCCTATTGCACTCTCAATCGGGTAAAATTTCCAAGCACTATTCACTGTTCTCACTAATCGCGCTCCCGAAAATTAATTTTTGAAACATGTCATTTTAAAAATATAATGAAACTATATTTCCACGTAATTAGGTTCAATAGATCTAGAAAATAATACTCGGAATAAATGAACAAGTAAATAATTAAATAAGCTCAAAATAGGGTTTTAATAGGAGTTTTATGAGTCCTCACATGAATCGAGTATTAACTCCTCAAATCTCCAATAAATTTGTATCCATGCGTCTTTTGGAAAACAATCCACGCGTGAGTAGTATATGCTCACTTAGAACTTATTCACCTTTAATTCTCGATTAACTTTTCTTAATCTGTTATTGTCCGTTCTTAATTTCCCTAGGATAATCATACTCTCGAATATAATATCACCTTGAAACACTCGTGTTCATTATTTCTCACCTAAACAATCCTCCGAAAATTGAAGTTGTTAACGGGACGTTTTAAAAGCATAATGAAGACATTATTCCATACGAATGGATTTAAAATGGTCGTAATAAATTATTTGGGAAAAACAGGTGGATAAATACTTAATTAGACCATTAATATTCGATAAAAATAAGAAATTTTTCGGGTTCTCACATCCTCCCCTCCTTAACAGAATTTCGTCCTCGAAATTCACACCTGAGAAAATATCATTCCCTTCATGGTTAAGCCTATCAGATCGATCACCAACTTACATTTTTCCAACTTATACTTGACAATTTCCATTCATTCGATTAGCAATCAAACCTTGATTTTTTTTTTCTTCAATAGGCATTTTAACTTCCGAGTCATAGAGCAACTTAATCGGCCTTATGTCTACCTCATATAGGCAATATCTTCACTTCTTTAAGGCAAATATTGTAGTTATTTACTCCCAATCAGGAGTTGGCTACTTCCTCTCGTAATATTTTAACTTCCTAAAGGCATATACAATCACCTTATCATGTTTTATTAATATACATTCTAAACCATCCTTTAAATCATCTGTGTAAATCACAAAATTACCTCCTACATATGTACACCGATTAACATTCTTCATCTCAAGATTTTCCCTTACATTTAGAACCCCAAATGGTTTGCCAAGTCTTGCACTCTTACAACAATTCTTGACAAACCAAAGGTAGTATTCGGCTAACTCCGAGAATTCCAAATTTCGATATGCTTTTCTGGTCGTTTCCTCTTATACAATCTTTCATTTGAGTCAATAATAATTCCTTCCTTAGATACTGTATAACCTAGAAAGGCTATTTCTTCCAATCGAACTCACAGTTATTGAACCTAACAAAAGTTGGCGTTCTCTCGAGGTTCGTAAAACTACCATCAAGTGTCTTTCATGATCTTCTCAAACACTAGAGTATATCGATATATCATCAATAAATGTCTCCACCGATTTGTCCAAATACGGTTTAACTCTGATACCTTGGGTCCATAAATGCTTCTAGTGCATCTGTCAACTCGAAGGGTGTACCGAAATTTTTAGAGTGTTCATGTCTTAATTTGAAAGCGGTATTAACCACATTAGTTCCTAGGATTCCCAAATGGGTAATATTTCTACTTTAAATCCAACTTAAATAGGATCCCGACTCCTTACAAATTATCGAATTCTTATCCATGTAAGACAAAGGGTAGTTGTTCTTAATGGTCACATCGCTCCAAACTCCATAATCTATAAATACATAGCTTCTAGCCTTCATTCCAAATACGATATCTAGTCCTTAATCGTTAGGCACATTGAATCCATTAATTATTTCCTTTCACTAACTCAAATCCACCGATTTTAATATCTCAAATTGGCATTTCAAATATTGAATCCCATTTCAACGCTAAGTCCTCACTTCGGTCCCGATCTCTAGTCACTATCAAGACCTCAGGTGGTCTATATTCTCAAGCAAAATCTCGATCACATCCAATACCATTCGTGTCTTATTATAATTCTAAGGGCGTGGGGCAGGATTTAAACATACGTGTCAGTCATAAAAATAATTAAAGGCAAAGTAAATTTTCATGAGTCATAAAGATCCTAATAATTACATCCAGTTGGAAGAGGTTTATCAAATCCTCTCAAAAGGAAAAGGAGAAACGACAGGATTGTAGCAAAACATGTCAAGTTGCCAGGATACAAACAACAAAAGACTTTTCTCTTTTTCAAATGATTACAACCTCCAAAGGTGCTAGCCTAGTCTAGGGTAAAACTACAACCTCTATTTCTCGAGTGAAGTCAAACCATCTCAATCTGTGAAACCTTCACTACTAGGACCCCGTTCATAACCATTAGTACTAATTACTCCCATCTGGCACTTGATCGCTTTGCGGTGGACCTAGTTGGCTATTGAGTACTTCCTCTTTTTAAAAGCTCTAGGGCAATCCGAAATCTTATGCTTGGTACTACCGCACCCCAGACACTTTCCTTGCTTCATCCAGCACTCGGCCTCAATGTGGTTAACCTTGCCGCAGTATCCACAATTTGCATGAGAAATGGCGTCTTGGCCAGTTCGAGGATTTTCTTTACATTTCTTCTCTAATTCTACATTCTGGCGTAGTAATTCAATTTTCTCTGCATATTCTTGTTTCCACCATCCTTCCCAGTAGTCAGCCAATTTCTTTTGAAATTCTACCTCATTTCGAAGAAGGTCCAATTCCTTACGCATTTCTTCCAACGTTGTCATCTTACCAGTTGGCTTAAATCAAATGCTAACCTCCCAGGCAAATCAAAGGATCAAAAGAGTAGCTATGCATAATGGAAGTTCGAGCCAGATTACTCTTTCATTCTTTTGTTTATAGGTCACCCCGAAATATAAATCTTAGCTATTCTCTGCCGAACATGGGTGAGTTCTTAAGTCTCCATAAAATCACTACCATTAATTCCAATTACAACCAGATACGGGGACTCTATTCCTTGATATAAAGTTTTTCATGTCTTACTTCAATCTTCGATACTTGTCTATGAAGTTGTTCGAAAAGAGATCAAAATCTCGTAGTCCCATTAGTGCCTTATTGTATCCTTTCAAATCAATCTTACTGTTTCAAGGTTAGGTCCCCCGTGAAACCTAGATAGACGACCTTCAAGAATCATTTCATTTTCACACCTCTCCTGGTTCTTAGGTTGGCTTATTGGTCCAGAGCTTTGGCACTCAACCAACCGTTCTAGGATATCAGTCGTATGGTCAATAGTGGGAGCTATGTAGGTGTTTTCCTTCATTTCTAGGGTTTCGGTTCAATCCAGCAATCGTTCCCTAATTATCCCCTGGAGCTTGGGGTGGCCTAACCCCTCGCCCTCGGTCCCTTTTTACTTATTTGGCCACTCATAACTTTAACAGTCATATAAACATGGTATGAAATGAATGCACCTAAACGAAGTTTGAAAAGTGAGACTTTGATCACGCTAAACAAATATGAGAATAAAAGGAAAGACGCTGAGATAATCGCAAATACGTATAACCCCAATTATAGATTTGAAATCATAAAGCAGTAAGGTCAAACATGTCATGAGAAATGTTTAATTGCCTCAAAAGGTAGGAAACATATTGAAACAAGACACAAAATACAACGGCCTTTAAGCGAGCGTCACCCTGTCTATCTTTGGCAAAAACTATTAAAATAGTTTAAATCACCAAATTAGTGATTGGCAGAACCCAAAAGTCTTCACTATCTCCATAGGATCAATTTCATTTCCAGTACTAGGAGTTTTAGATCTCATGTCCCTTATCGAATATCTTGTCATTCTCCACTCATTCAACCAAGGTAACACACCTAGCCACTAACTCATCCATCCTGTCTTTAATTTCGGGCACTACCTTAACAAGTCGGTTCTTAGCTTTTGAAGCTTCTCACTAGGATCCTTTGTCTCCCTCGCTCATTAAGTATTTCAATTTCAATTTCAGGAATTCTAGTAGTCTAGGCATCCGCAATTGTCCTCAGTTCTCGATCATCCCTTCAAATCACTCTAGTTTCTTCGGATAGCCACTTCCAATGATCGACCACTATTAACACCCCACTATTTGGGCTCGAGCAAGTCCTTTGAAATTCACATGAAGTCCTAGTCCAGCAAATCAGACCATTTCTCCAATGCTCTCTTAGGTCACTCTCTCGATAGTGGACCACCGGAGGGCGCCCCCGAGACAATTTAATATCACCATTACCTTCTATAGTTTACACTTAAGAGTAAAAGCTCAGGTAGGTCCAGATACACTAAATAAACAAGATTTGATCATTTCATACTATCCCACATGTATCACATCATATCAAGACTCCTTGTCATCCACTAATTCAAACCTAGGTTCTAATTTTCATTTTCACAAGCAGTCACTTAACTTTCAATCCAATTCCACAGTCCGGCATCCTAAACGTTTAAACCTAGGATACACTACAGAGATCTAAAGCCTAAGCTCTGATACCAACTGTGACGCCCCCACTTCTCCCTAAGGCGAACCAAAGGGTATCCGCGGGACGCCTGCCCAACTCTCGCCAGGACTCAAGCAATTTCCGTCCAAACTTAATACAATACTAGACGTTACGATTAAATATCATAAATACAATCAGTGCGTAAGCATTCAAACTTATCAATATTCAACATCTGCCCAATCATTACATCGGGACCTCGAAATACATCAATATTCAAAATATACATCAATCACAAGTCTCGCCCCAAAGTGCAACGGAAACCCTAAAAACAAGAGTACGCCAAGAGAGGTTTCTCCAACATTTCTCCAAGTCCAATCCTGTTAAGGAAAACAAATCTACAGGGTGAGCAAAACGCTCGTGAGGCCAAGAACACACATGCAGGCACATAGCTCAGATAACAAGCCCAAGTAACAGTTCAAGTGATAACTTGCAAGTAATTAATAATGCCAACAAAATGTAAACAGATACAATTCAAGGATATGGTAGCTCTCAGGAGCTAAATTTCACTTGCTTTGCCAGTTCATTCGTATATCTTCCCGCGATGACTCTCCGTCAACCGGGTTGATATTTCCAAATCGTAGATCACCACTTACTTCTCATCCGTCCACCATACACCGCTTCGGGCCCGCACGACATTTAGAAGGCTATACTCCACGAGTATGCCAAGCAAGATCTCTCAAATAGATCAGGCTTATCATGTAATTCTCATGGCTCACCAAGGTTCCCGACCAAGCCCATGCCGGCTCGAGTTCCAAGGTCGGCCTATGAGTTTGGGCGTCCCCCATGTATCATGTAAGTGTCGAGGAGATTCACTCCAACGACGTATGCAGCCATAGCATACCATGTCATGCAATAAAGCATTCGACAGGTCTAAGGAGGTATTTCAAGTCATGTAAACCAGGTAAATCATGTTAAGCACGAGTCATTTGTTTCAAATGAGAACGAGTGCGATAAAGTACACAGCCGACTCCATTTTTTTTAAAACCAAGTAGGCTAAGCATGTAATCAGGTAAGCCAAGCATGAATCAAGTCCATAGAGTTCAAGTAGCCATACACTTGACACTCACCGAGCAAATCAAGAAGAAATATTTTCTGGAAGTTCAAGTGTTCACTGTAGGATCCTCTTGAAGGTCCTCGTGGGCGCCTGAGCAAATAATAATGTATTATTATTCACATGCCTCAATTATCAAGGAAGATTGTATGTTAGTACAATCTAAAGAAATTTTATGAAAACGAACATCAATTACTCGTAAATCGAGGTTCAACTAGAGTTTCTTAAAGTACAAGAGCGATCGAGTTTTCATTTTGGGAAATCAAGTATAAAACGTTCAAGTAATATCGAAGGGATAAGGAGTGCTTGAAAACTCCCTTCTTTTGAAATTCGGAAAATTTTCAGTTTTGACCCGATATTTTGAAAAATCGTATCTCACATTATACATGTTAAAAATTGGAAAACTTGGTACCGTTGGAAACCTTTTTGATAGTACTAAAAGTTCTTAGAAGACACTTTTCCATGAATCTAAGTGGAAGGTATTCAAAAATGGGCTTAAAGTTGCTGTTCCAGAACACACAGAATTGAGCCGGGGTTGGTTTTTCGCTAACTTTGGAAATTCGGAAAAATTCACACGTTACGAGCTAGCCTCTGAAATTTGTAACTCAATTAGAGTTGCAAGTAAGGTTTATAACAGAAAAAGTGGATCAAGGATCGGAGTTTCGAGCACCGAGATACGGTAGCTCAAACTTGGGGAAAATTCGAGACTGTTGAACAAATTCCAGATTTGGGTTTCCGACTTTGGATCTTTAGTTAAGTGACGAAACGGATTTGGATTGGTATGAAATTTATCTGTATAATACTCCTATATGAAGGGTATCTCTCTATCAAATTTCATGGAAAAATACCTTTGGGAAGGTAGTCAACTATCCAACCAAAATTTTGAAAAATTCTTAAGGCATAACTGCCTTGAACTTCTTGTTCCTCATTTCCAAACATTTGGCCAAGGAAAATCCTTCAAACATGGTTCATTTGTGCAGGAAAGGCCTAAGGAACATACATGGTACATTTAGTAGGTGTTTAACACCACGGAACTCAATTAGCAAAACCACTCCAAGTCTTGTCTCAAATCAGTCCAAAAGTTGGGGTTTTCAATAACAGGGCAGTCTCCGTATTTTGATCATAAATCACTCAATTTAACTTGGAATTGAGCATGGTTGATAGTGTTGGAAAATAAATTCATAGGAATAAAATTTCACAAAAGAAAACGTTTTGAAATTCAGTACACAACTAGCTCGAAATCGAGTTTCAAATCACAGCTTCTGTATTTCATTCCAGCAGAACAGAGAAACAGAACAGCTGAGTTCAAAAGAGTGGTACGGCTCACACACATGGAACCAGAATGTGCATTTTATACCTTTGGAAAGGTGGGAATGTATAGTTTCTAATACCACTGACGGCACTTGATTTCAACGTCGAAGCACGGAGTTATGGATGAAATACGAACACTGGTTTGAGCATTATGGGAACAGTTTCCAGATTACTAGCTTTGGGAAATAAATTCATTTGACCAACCAAAACTTAGTATTTTTCAATAAAAATTTTTATACAACTACTACAACATGTAAAAAACACAATCAAGCCATTAAATCCTCAAATTTTTGCATTAAAGTGGCCGAACAAAGCAGGGGCAAAATGGTCAGATTTGGCCTTTGCACCCATCATGAGTTTCCATCAATTTTCCACCAATAATCCACTAGTTTAAGCACTAATCCAACATTACAAACATCATCAAGCATGAGATTAGCCTCCAAGATAAGGGTGGGAGTTCATAGAGCCCACATTCCACTTTTTCCAACAACAACATCAACCCATATGAAAATAAGAGCTTAAAGGTATACTAGAACTTCCAAAAATTGAAATTAGAAAACTTGATCTTTACTTACTCTAGTTGATGTCCAAGGCAGTGATTTTCGGCCCTTTTTGCTCCAGAAAAACCGTGAGTTTTAGCTCCCTTTTGCAGCTCAAAGTGGTGTCCAAGTGTAGAGCTAAGTGTATGTGAAGTTTGGTATGAATCTATGAAGGTTTGGTGCAAGAATTTGGAGATGAAAAAAATTTGAGAAGCCTTGGTTGTTTTTACTGCTGCTGGTTCGGTCAAATGAGAAGGAAAAAGGAGTGTTTGCTGATGATGAAGCTTCCGTGAGAAGCTTAACAAATTTTGGTTTTAAGTATACAAAAGTCAACTCTCCAATAGTGTGCGTACGCGCGCGTTTTGTGCTCGATTAGCGTACCACCATTTTAAGCGCGATAACGCGAAACCTCCAAGAAATCCTTATAACGATAATACTAATAACTATCACTTGACTATTTAATCGTTAAAATACCTAATTTAGGTCCATTGTATAAGTCTTTAATATTCCAAACCTATTGCACTCTCTATCGGGTAAAATTTCCAAGCACTATTCACTGTTCTCACTAAACGCGCTCTCAGAAATTAATTTTTGAAACAAGTCATTTTAAAAATATAATGAAACTATATTTCCACGTAATTAGGTTCAATAGATCTAGAAAATAATACTCGGAATAAATGAACAAGTAAATAATTAAATAAGCTCAAAATAGGGTTTTAATAGGAGTTTTACGAGTCCTCACATGAGTCGAGTATTAACTCCTCAAATTTCCAATAAATTTGTATCCATGCGTCTTTTGGAAAACTATCCACGCATGAGTAGTATATGCTCACTTAGAACTTATTCACCTTTAATTCTCGATTAACTTTTTTTAATCTGCTATTGTCCGTTCTTAATTTCCCCAAGATAATCATACTCTCGAATATAATATCACCTTGAAACACTCGTGTTCATTATTTCTCACCTAAACAATCCTCTGAAAATTGAAGTTGTTAACGGGACGTTTTAAAAGCATAATGAAGACATTATTCCATACGAATGGATTTAAAATGGTCGTAATAAATTATTTGGGAAAAACAGGTGGATAAATACTTAATTAGACCATTAATATTCGATAAAAATAAGAAATTTTTCGGGTCCTCACATAAACACCAAATTTGATCCTCGTTCCTTACCGGATAATCACACTACGGATACACGTGAAAATCCTAACTTACTCCAACTTGCAAACGAAAAGCGAAACCCTACTTGCTAGGTTCATTTACACTGATTGTGGAATGATTGGGTAGTATTAAGGGTTTTCCTAACTTTTAAACTCACTTTAATCACCACTCGAACTTATAATTAATACAAAAACTAAGGTTTCAAAACTAACCCCAACTTAGGGTTTTCGAATTAGTCCCAAAACCTAATGTTACCGCACAAATAATGAATCTAACCTAATATCAAACTTAAGAACTGACTGGGGCCTCACAACATGGATCTTCAACAAATTAAAGGAACAACCTCAAATACAAGAAGTATCTGATCTGACAAAGCTGGCTAGATCTCGAATCAATATTCCAAGATCCATCAGACCCAGCAAATGGGGTCAGAAAAACCAGATACTTAAGAAGAAATACATCCAGCCTTTATATTCTTGGAAGAATAGAATTGATCATTCTTCTATTCAAACAAGAAATAAATGGCAAGCTATCAGACGAATCAAACGGAAAATTCATACAAGGTCTTCCTCGGCAAAATCAGTTGCCAAACAAGAAATTCAGGCTGAGCCTTCACTGGCAAAATTGGTAATTCATGAGATTGAGATCAGAATTGGCCAAGAAACAGCATATGCCAAGAAAATTCTTACAATCTATCCAGAAAAATACCTCTTCAATCTCTTTACCCAATTTATCCCGAAACCTCCTCTTCTAGATGACTATTTCTCAAACTTGCTTTTCAGACCTTTAAAAGACCAAAAATTTTGGATTATCCAATTCCTTTACCCAAACAAGAGTTCGAAATTCAAAAAACCTCCTTGGTCAATGCCATACAAAACTTTCAAGGGTCTTCTACCCTAAATAAATCATATTCAAACTCTTTTTTACAAAATTATACTCCCAACCGAAAAAACATCCAAAATCTATACCACTCCCAAATGATTCATTCTGATATTTTCAGGATAAAACCCAATATCCTTCAACACTCATACAATAAGGAAGACATCCATGAATGGAGCATAGATGAAATGTTCAGAAACAATCTTCCTATAACATCTCAACAGATGACAACCACAGTTATGTTTAATCAAACATTACAAGGCTGCAATCAACTGATTGCTCATGTCCTATTCATAGGATTTATTGGGCAATTCAAAGGATGGTGGGAAGAACATCTCATCATTGAAAATGGAAATATTATTCACGATATTCTAGTCACAACCAACAGGGATGAATCTGATCTACAAGATGGGAACATCCTGCTAGAAACAATGGGTGTGTTTGGATCCTTGTTTTTTGAGCTGTTTTTGAAAAACTGTTTTTCACATCCCAAATGCTACAGTAAATATGTATTTCTAAAACAACTCCAAAAACACCATATCCAAACATTATATCAAAAACAACTACATATGTATATTTCAGTTATGTATATTATATATATATATATTATATTAATATAAATTGAAATATACAAAGTGAAAATTATATATATTATATATTATATAAATATTTATATACATTAATATTATACATAATATATTATAATATACATAATATAATATACATAATATGTAATATTGTATACATAAATGTGTAAATATTTATACATAATATATTATGTACATTATATTATAATATATACATTATTAATGTATAATATTATTTTGTACATTATTGTGTATAATAATGTCTAATAATGTTGGTATAATATATAATATACATAATATGTAATAATGTAATAATGTATATTATGTATAATATAATATATTATATATATACAATATTATGTATATTATACAAATTGAAAATTATATATTATATATTATATGAATATTTATATAATGAAATATACAATAAATATTACAAATTGAAATATTATATAAACACCATATTTATAATATTATAATATTTATAATTAATATTAATGTATATTATATATATTAAATATTTATATATTTATTTTTACATATTATAAATATTTTATTTTACTTAAAAAATATTTTTACATACTTATAATATATTTATATGAATATTATATATTATATAAATTATATATAATATAATATATATTTTACATTTATATAAATGTACATTTATACAAAAAATATATATTAATGTATATTTATAATATACATTTATATTATGTATTATACATAATATAATACATTTATAATATATTTATATTAATATACATAATATTAATTTTACATTTATACATAATATTAATACATTTGTACATTTATATTAATTATATTAATACATTTATACATAATATTAATATATATTAATAAAATTATAATTTATACATTTATATAATATTCATTTGTAATTTATACATTTATAATAATATACACTTTTACATTTATAAATATATTTATAATATGTATTATATGTAATATAATACATTTATATATTTTTATATAAATAATAAATATAATACATTTATATATTTTTATATAAATAATAAATATATTTATTTATAAATATTTATAAATGTATATTTATATAAAAATATATAATTTATAATTTATAATTTATACATTTATACATTTATGTAATATTCATTTATAATTTATAAATTTACAATAATATACACTTATACATTTATAAATATATTTATATTATGTATTATATGTAATATAATACATTTATATATTTTTATATAAATAAATAAATATATTTATTTATAAGTATTATAAATGTATTATAAATGCATAAATGTATATTTATATAAAAATATAAAAATTATAATTTATACATTATAATTTATACATTTATATAATATTCATTTATAATTTATAAATTTACAATAATATACACTTATACATTTATAAATATATTTATATTATGTATTATATATAATACAATAAATTTATAATATATTTTTATATAAATATATAAATATATTTATTTATAAATGCATAAATGTATATTTATATAAAAATATAAAAATTATAACTTATAATTTATACATTTATATAATATTCATTTATAATTTATACATTTATAATAATATACACTTATACATTTATAAATATATTTATATTATGTATTATATATAATATAATACATTTATATATTTTTTAGCGAATATATAAATATATTTATTTATAAATATTTATAAATGTATTATAAATGCATAAATGTATATAAAAATAAAATTATAAAAATTATAAATTATAAAAATACCCAAAATATGTTTTAAAAATATCTCTAAAAATAATCCAAAAAACATCTACAGTAAAAGTTTTTCATATAGTTTTTGAAAAACAATCTCAAAAACAACTAATCCAAACGGACTTGTATTTCAAAAACGAAATGCTACAGTGCTGTTTTTGAAAAACAACCCCAAAAACAGGTAATCCAAACGGAGCCAATGTTATTCAATATCATATCTGATGGTGTTTCTGGAATTGTCCAAGAGGATTTGTCAAAACTATTCCCAAGCTCCAGAAGATAACAATACATATTCCTAATGAAATCAGACAAAGACAAAGTTCACAACAAAGATTTCTTCAAAGGTCTTCTTGAATCACAATACAAGAAGATTAAGTCTTGGGAAGAAACAACTTGTGGACAAAACCAACAAGCAAACTGGTTTCCGAAACCAACAGAAGAACAGTTCCAAGGAAGAAATCTTGGATCCTTTTACAAACAGTTTGGGCCATTGAGCTACCATACAAGACCCAACAAATAGCCCAAATCTATAGAAAGACTTGAAAATCCTTTCTCTTCTACAAAACAACCAGCCTTATTCATTTCCAAAACCCATCAACCTAGACATATAACCCAACCGTTAAATCCTCTGATCGAATCAGATATTATCCAATCTGAACGAAAGGAAGATTATGACAATTATATTTCAACATCTTCCTTCCCAATCACCAGTGATGAAGATGAAAAAGAAGGACATGTGGTCAATAAGAAGACCAAAAAATAGAACCTTCTTTTCAGTATCATTGAAGATATTCTTGAAATAAGACAACCTTACTTGAACCAAATTTCGAACCCTTTAGAGGGTCTTTTCTTTAACATTCTAGAAAAATCCCTAGACAAAATTCTTGTAAACCAAAAACTTATGGTTTCCAGGAAATTCTTGACAGATTCCTTATTCAACCTATATCCTTACAAAAAGAAACCTTTAACCCTAGGAACCTGAATAACAATTCTCAGTTATTTCAAGAAAACTTGATCCATACACGATTACTAATTATTAATAATTATGTAATCGAAATAAAAGCCCTAGTTAATACAGGGTCAGACCAAAACTATATTTCTGAAAAACTTATTCCTATCCAACTTTTAGAATTCCTCATAAAAACCAATTCTCAAATACCTTCTTTTTCGACCAAATATTTGACTAACCATATCATTTTAGGAGCATCATTTCTCAACCAATTGACTCCTTTCCAAATTATCTAAGGGATAATATCCCAACTTTTCAAACTAACTAATTCTTTTTGCAGAAACATGACAGGTGAAGGAAGTTCATCATCATACAATCCAGAATAGAAAAACTGTCTCTTCGATGGATACTCTACTTGGCAACAAACCTCTCACGCAGAAGTATCCGGTAATCAAACTAATGAAAGCCAAACATCATCCAATCAGAATCAAGCTAATTGGGAGTGGATCCCTGAGGAATCATCCTCAAACTGGATATCTGCGGAATCTACTTCAAATTGGATGCCCAATGAAACAATCTCAAATCAATTCCAAGCAATTGATGAGACTTCAACAATAAACTGGATTCAGGAAACTGAAGAAGAAGAAAATCCATTCCTAATTCCCGAAAATCCTACTACTCAATCCTTCCAAGTCAAACTCAGAGACGATGCATTCTCACGCCTCTGGACAGAATATCACTACTTGGAAAATGAGCACAAAGAATCCAGAATCAGAAACTTTGATAGTATATTCTTTAACCAAGACACCGGTGAAAGAATTCCTATCTACCACATACACAAGTACAATCACGTTGGAGTAAAAGAATCAAATTACTCCATACAAACTTTGAAGGAGCAATGCTTCATACAGAGAAGATACATACAAAGAATGGTTCTCAACAAGTATTTACTTGAGAAACGAGGAGTAAATACACAACATTACAAACAATGGATCAAAGAAGCATTAGAATAATTATCAGCAATGATTTGTTGTACAAATGCTTCTAGAAACATTCAAGCTGGCACAATCGGAACAAAATTCAGAAAAAATCAGTTTTACTGTAGTACCGGAAGCACTGTAGCAGTCCGGCAAGTTACCGTGCAAACACGGCAACAAAAGACAAACGTCGCACTGTAGTGTGCACTACGAAAATTTTGTTATAAATACCCTCAAACCCAACACATTCCAAATACCATTCTTACACCAATTCTTCAAAGCTACTTCTCTCTCTAGTTTGAAGAAACTCTCCTCCCTCTCTCTACAAACTAGCTTTTAGATTTTTAGTTTTTAGTTTTCATCAAACAAAGGGGCTTGCTCACAAGCTTCATATCCTTGTAAGTTTTCTTATTCTTATATTCTGTGATTTATATTCAATCAAATGGTTGGTTGAGCCGCCTATATTCATATTTATTTACTTGTTTTATTTATTTTGATTATACTAACCATAAATGGCCGGTTATACCGCCTGACTAACTCACTAACTTGTTTTTACATTTTATTTATATTCTGTTTATACATGGCTGGTTCAACCGCCTATACTAACTAGTGGCAGACCGACTGCGACCCACTTCCTAACTTTTATGCATTCCCTCTCTTACTTATTATTTACTTTTCAGGTTTAAGGGGCTAACCCCTCGTCTCGTCTGGTATCAGAGCCTTTGGTTAAAGCATACTTTTTAAATTCTGGTTCTTCTTCAAACAACAAACCTTTGAATAAACTTCAAACTAGAATTGCTCAAATTGAACAATCAATTTTTATACAAAGAAAACTAGAAAACAACCCTTTTGAATTCCAGATTAATGAACAATACATTAGATCTGAATTCTTTTCAAACCACAATCATTTTAAAAGAAAAGAAGTTTTTGACAAATATCAGGGAGAAGACCGAAAAAATATAAAAGAAAACTTTTATGACTTTTTAAGAAAAACAAAGCAAAACATTCATTTCTTTGACTGATTTGAGTCTCAAACTTCTAAGGTGTCTGCACCAGAACTCAAAACCCCAGTTCAAAACATTTCAAAACCTCAGGGTTCTACTTTAGATCCCGTAAATCCAATTCAAACTAAGACAAAAGTCATAAATCTATCTCAAACAGATTCTACACAAGAACCTTTAAATCTATCCATAGATCTGCTTTAAACAACCCAGACACGACAATGCTCTCATAAACTCTCAGAATCTATAGATCCAATAAAATCAAACTATATAAACCCAGCAGATATAGATCTATCAGATTCTCTCGTAGATCTATTAAACCCAATAGTTTTATCAAACCAAGAGTCTGTTGAAATTTCAAAACTTTTGATTTCCAGACAATCAATTGATAATTCTGTTAATTCTACTAGTATTGATATTAGAAAAGACATAGAAAATTCCTTAGATGTAGGATATTCCTCAATAAATGTCTTAACTAAAAATCAACCTAGTACTAAACCTATAACTGTTAAAGATCTTGAAACAGAAATTGCTTCCCTCAAAGGAGAAGTTAAGAATATTGAAAAAACAAATACTGAAGAAGATATCCCTTCTCAGATATCTTATAAAAAATATTTTGTTCTTACAAGACTGGTTATTAGTAACAATTATATTGCAGAAACAGAAGCTTTATTTGATACAGGTGCTGATCTCAGCTGTATTCAAGAAGGTCTAATTCCAACAAGGTTTTTTGAAAAAACAAAAGAAAGCATTAGAGGAGCCAACGGTTCCCAATTAAACATTCAGTTCAAACTTTCAAACATTCAAGTCCAATTCTCTTCTGTATCCATTAAAGAAACATTCCTCTTAACAAAGGACCAAACCAACAATGTTATTCTTGGAACAACCTTTGTCACTAAACTTATCCCTTATTTGACTACTAATGAGGGAATCATACCCCAAAATTATGGGCAAAATGCTCTTTTACCCTTTTCTAGAAAACCAGTTCAAAAAATATTAAATTATCTATCCCTCGAGCATAACCAAATCAATTTCCTAAAAGAGGAAATTATTTACAAAAGGATAGATGAGCAGCTCAAAAGGTCAAATATTCAGCAAAAAATCCAGAAGTTGTAAACAAAAATCCAAGGGAAAGTTTGTGCAGAAATACCAACTGCATTTTGGGCAAGGAAACAATATACTGTACACCTTCCTTATGAACCTGACTTTGAAGAAAAAGATATTCCAACAAAAGCCAGGCCTATACAGATGAATCAAGAACTGCTCCAACATTGTCAAAAGGAGATTAATGATCTTCTTTCAAAAGGCATTATTAGTCCAAATCAATCTCCATGGAGCTGTCCAGCATTCTATGTCAACAAACAATCGGAGATTGAAAGATGAGTTCCTAGGCTTGTAATCAATTACAAAGCCTTGAATAAAGCTCTTCGATGGATCAGATATCCCATACCAAACAAGAAAGATCTACTTCAGAGACTTTATTCTGCCAAAATATTCTCAAAGTTTGATATGAAGTCAGGATTTTGGCAAATTCAGATTCATATCTCAGACAGATACAAAATAGCATTCACTGTGCCATTTGGACATTACGAATGGAACGTGATGCCATTTGGACTTAAAAATGCTCCCTCTGAATTCCAAAGGGTTATGAATGAGATATTCAGTCCTTATTCCCCTTTCATCATCGTCTATATTGATGATGTTCTAGTATTCTCAGAAAACATTGAACAACATTTCAAACATCTAAATACCTTCCTTTATATTACCCAAAAAAATGGTCTGGTTGTCTCTTAAAAGAAAATCAGCCTTTTCCAAACTAAGATCAGATTTCTTGGACATCATATTCATCAAGAAACCATCACTCCTATAAATAGGTCAATCCAATTTGCTGACAAATTTCCTGACCAAATTCTTGACAAACAACAGCTTCAAAGATTTTTAGGGTGTTTAAACTATGTCTCAGATTTCATTCCAAACCTTAGTAATCTAGCCAAACCTTTATATGAAAGATTAAAAACCACTCCACCTTTATGGACAGATATACATACAGAAACAGTTAGAAAAATCAAAACTGAGGTCAAAGCCATCGCTTGTCTTGTTCTTCCAGACCCGACAGCTCAAAAAATTGTGGAAACGGATGTTTCTGATCTAGGCTATGGTGGCATTCTTAAGCAAACAAAAAATAGTAAAGAGCAAATTATTGCCTTTGCTTCCAAACATTGGAATAATTCTCAACAAAACTATTCTGCCATCAAAAAAGAGATTTTAGCAATAGTTTTATATATTACAAAATTCCAAGCTGAACTACTAAACCAGTAGTTTTTACTTCAGGTCGATTGTAAATCAGCTAAAGATGTTTTACAAAAAGATGTTAAGAATCTTGCCTCTAAACAAATATTTGCAAGATGGCAAGCAATTTTATCAATCTTTGATTTTGACATTGAATACATTAAAGGGTCTTCAAATTCTATTCCTAATTACTTAACTCGTGAATTCTTGCAGGGAAGATACGATGCCCAAGAAAAAGAAACAACAGGAGAAATCCTCTGACAAACCAAATCCTTCTTCTCAGACAACAAAACAGGACTCTTTGAGTTCTTCTGGCTCATCCCAAATAGAAAAGAGGTTATTGTGACGCCCCGAAAAGAATGAGTGTGAGAACCCGGAAATTTTCTAATTTTCTAAGGTTTATTTTATTTAATCGCCCGCCTTTTCTACATTTTCTTTATTAGAAAAATTCCCCAGATAAAGTTTATGAGCAAAGATAGTTTGAAAATGATTTTTCTAGTATCGGTTTGTTTTTGAGAAATTAAAAGCGTATTTTGAACGTGGGACCCGCAAGTGCGGTAAATGCATTATATTTTTGACAACTTGTTGGAATTTTGTATTAAGTGATATTATTTTACAAAGTGTTAAGATATTTGTATTGGAGAGACAAAAAGATAAGTTTTAAACCAAAAGGTGACATGTGTCACCTTTTTATTCAAAGTTGGACTTTGACTAATTTGCATCACCTTTACTAAACCTCAAAAATTGACCAATTTCTCTCCATTTTAAACTTGTCTTGGCCGAACCTCTTGGAGCAAAAATACAAGAGAAGCCTTTCTTGTCTACTTCAATTACTTGCTCAATCTTGTGATTCAACCGATTAAATTCCAAATTTCTCCACAAAAGTCACTTGTTTAGGAAGATTGAAGGTAGTGCTGGAGTGATTAGAGAAGGCAAAGGACGAAGCCATCAACTTTCTTGATATTTCAAGGTTCCTGTCTAGCAATCCTTTCTTTGTTCTTGATTATGCTAAATTAGTGACTTGTGATGGCTAAAGAGATGGTTTGATGGATTATTTCTTGATTTGTGGTTGAAGTGATGAACTTTTATTATTTTTGGGGATTTTTCTGTTTTAATATAAGCATGGTTGTGTGTCTATCTATGATGATTGGAAATGGTATATAATGATTCTAGAAGGTGGAAAAGTGGTCAATTGCAATCAATTTCTATTTTGGAAGAAATTTCAGAAAATTAGGTTTTGTGAAGGAACATTCTGCCCAAATTTTTAGCTCCTAGTTATAGGCCGAATTGGCCTTGGATTAAAACATAAAAGTTGTAGGTAATGATATTTTAGAGGTTCCTACAAAATTTCAGGTCAATCGGAGTAGTGTAGAGTGAGAAAAGTCGAAATTACTATTGCTGTTCTGGTTTTACCCGAATGTAAGAATTGCGCCTGTAATTGGTTGTTTTGGCTGTAATTTCTTCCGAATTGGTTGTTGAGTCCTTCTGATGAAATTTATCCCTGTTTCTTAGCTTTCAGCTGGTTTTGGAATTTCTGGATTCGGACTTGGATAGCCTGATTTATGATGTTTCCGCTAGAATGCGTTCTGTGAATCTGTTTTTGTGGTTCTGGTATGGTATCTTGCATTTTTGACCTGGTTACACTCGAAACTGGGTTGAGTGACCTTCTGAAATATTGTAACCCTATCTCTTAGCTTCGAAACGGTTTGTCTTGGACCTTCATCCGATAATCGTAGTGCCTTTGGTGCCATTACCGCAAAATGACGTCAAAACCTGTTTTTCTGGTTTTGAGCTTAACTTTCATTTCCGGACTTTTCCCTAGCTTGACTTGTATTAGTACTACTTGGAGCTTGCTGAATGGCTATTGGATGAACTTGTTGTTGTGTGTGTACCTTTGGGTTGGAATGAGGAAATAATGAAGCCTTGATGGCTGGAAAAGTAAAGAAAGATAAGAGGAAGTGCTGTCCGAATTTTGAAAGGACTTGTTTGCATTGAGTTTGTGAACTAAGACTTGGATTTGAGCAAGGCAATGATATATGATGGATGGTTCCTGAGCCATGGAGGTGAGTGACCCTAAACTATTTCCAAAGTACTTGTGAAATGTTTCTTGCATTATGTACTCGATTGCATATCATGCGTGCTTGCATGTGAGGTCATGACATGATTTGGCTTCAATGAGTTCTGGAAAAGTCTTGTGCTGGACACCAACGTCTCCACTCTGTTTATGGTTCATGATCATGTTTATCTGGAGCTCAAGAAGGGGCTCCCTCTGAATGTTAATGTTAATGTTAAATGATCTATTTGAGCGTTGGGTGTTCAAGTGCTATGATTTCCCTGTCTCACGAGAGCACTAAACGAACATTTGATCTCTGAATCATGACATCATCGAAATGATCGAAATGCAACATTGTGAAATATATTTGTTTAATGATTTTACTGGTTACTCGCTGAGCTTCTAGCTCACCCCAAAAATATTTTATTCCCCTCCACAGGGCTCAAGGCGAAGGAAGGACTTGTAGTACTTGTGCACGTGACTGGATGGCCTATGTTTTGTACAATTTGGATTTGGAAATCATTTTATGTATAGTTGAGAATTATAGTTGGATCATGGATCAGAGTGACGCAGTGGAAGCATGGACGCTTCGCTTTTGATATGTAATTATTTATTGGAGAATTTGATGTAATATTTGAGTTTTATCTTGTAATCTGTTTGAGGAATGTAGTGAACGACTGAGTCCCGGCGAGAGTTGGGCAGGCGGCCCGCCGAACCCTCTGGTTCGCTTTAGGGGGAGGTGGGGCTGTCACAGTTATCCTTCTCTTTAACACCAAACAGATTTCAAACTCTTTCCTCACCCAAACCAATATCCATAGCCACTCCAAAAACATGGGTTGATATAACCGAAGAAGAAGATGAAAAATAATTATACTTTGAACGCCTCAAATAATGGGCTGAATCACATGGATACCAGCCTGAACTACCAGAATACCCAATTTGGGATACACCAAGCCATTTTAAACTGGTCTTGGATCAAAAAACTAAGCCCAAACCTATAGAACAAAATATCAAACCTATTACTATCCAAACATCTAAGACCTTGGCCAACTATGAAACAAAACCAAACAAAATGTCCTGCCCTTATGTCAAGAACAGTACCCACATTCCTGTAGTTCAAACTGAACCAGATTATTGGCATGAAAATCCAAACACATTAGCCCAAGCTATTCTTCCAAACACTTACAATTTTATACCTCAAACTCTCACCAAAACGCTTGAATATTACAAGCTCATTCTTACAGATTCAAAATCTTTGATTCTTAAACCTCATGAAACAGAGTTAAGAGACAAGGATGGAAACCTTACTGTAAAATATATTAATTCTCATTCCAGTGCTCAAATTCTAAAGGTTATTAAACCATCAGAATGGGGTACTAACCTAAGCAAACCCAAACCTTTTTCTACCTCTTTCAATCCCCCAGGATATACTTATTGGGATTATAGAGCAACTTGGTTTTATGCATTCACCTTTCAAAATGAACTGAACCAACATTCTTATCTTTTCTATTTTTTGAAAACAAACAAATATAGTTTTTCAGCATGGTTCGTAGCATGGTGGAAAGTACTTGGACCAAATTTGGAAATCCTTCCTTCAGATATCCAACAAAGCTACAAACAATTCAAAAAAAGGTTTGAACCCCCAAACAAATACATACCAATCAACTTACACTTCTTTTCCATATTTTCAGTAGCATGGGTCTACCAGTGGAAATATGAATACCTCCAACAAACACAGCTCCCGCCATTATTAATCCAACAAGGATATTCAAAATGGTGGTCAACATTCAATAAAAATTTCATTCAACCAGCAAACATCCAGGCATGGTTCCAGAAGAATCCACGCTCAATCAAACTTGGAGATAGTCAAACAAGTTAGTTTTTACAACAAAAGTCTATTTCAGCAGCAAAACTGGCATCAATTACTGACAAGCAAGAGTATGTCAAACAACTTAAAGATATACTTCAACAACTGGATCAATCAAAAGAAACTCCAAACGAAGAGAAGGCCTCTAGCTCTGGAATAAAACTTGATGAGTATAAAGGCCCAAAAAATGAAGATGATTGCTATGGAATTTTCTCACAAATTCCATAAAAACAACAAAGACATTTTCTCACTGTAGCACCGAAAAGCACCCCGGCAAGTTATTGTGCAAACACGGCAACAAAAGACAAACGTCGTACTATAGAGGACACCGTAGCGGTACTATAGCGACACTGTAGCAAACCACTGTAATGAGTACTGTAGCACTATGGAAATTTTGCTATAAATACCCCTCAAACCCAAAACATTCCACACACCATTCTAACACCATTCTTACACCAATTCTTCAAAGCTATTTCTCTCTCTAGCTTGAAGAATCCTCCTCCCCCTCTCTACAAACTAGTTTTTAGATTTTTAGTTTAGATTCAAACAAAGAAGCAAGCCTTGTGCGAGCTTCATATCTTGTAAGTTCTCTTTTATTTTTACATTCTATATCATTCAATCAAATGGTTGGCTGAGCCGCCTATATTCATATTCATTTACTTGTTTTTATTTGTTTTGATTATACTAACCATACATGGCTGGTTATACCGCCTGAGCTGATTTACTAATCTTTACATTCTGTTATTTATATTCTGTTTATATATGCCTGGTTCAACTGCCTATACTAACTAGTGGCAGTCCGACTGCGACCCACTTCCTAACTTTTATGCTTTCCTCCTCTATTCTTTTATCTTTCCTGGTTTAAGGGGCTAACCCCTCGTCCCGTCTGGAATCAGAGCCAGAGGGGGAAGTGGAGAGATGGTTATCTTTCTTTACTTATTATGATGTTGGTAGTGTAGATCTACAAGTTTAAATCTTCCTAATGAGATTTATTAACTTCATGATTACCATCTTTCTTTATTTATGCTACTGATAGTGTAGATCTACAAGTTTAGATCTGATTAGATGAGATTGGTTAACTTCGTGATTACTATCTAATGTATTCAATCTATATTATAATTTTGGTAGTCTAAATTTCATGACTCTGGATCTGATTAAAGGACATGGAACCAGTAAGTGCTAGCATCTGGTCCAAGTAAAACCATGGGATTTGGCTCTGTAGGGGTGTTAAGGTTCTTGGGACGTACTCCAGGACGGGGAAGTGTCAAGAGGTCAGATCGAGGGAAAATGAGTTTTTACTATCAATTTTATGATTTTGTTTTGAAATATAGTCATCATGCATAGTTAATCTCTCTCAAAAGATTTAGATCTATTCTCGTAGGTTTATTTTACTATCTTTATTATGATGGAAATATTGTCATCATGTATAGTTAACTCTTCTCAAAAGGTTAGATCTTTCCTTGTAAGTTTTCACTCTATCCTTTATAATCTGTTTAGAAAAATGATTTATCCTCCATGGATCCCGAAGGATTCTGTGCCAAAGGGAAGATTATCATAAGTTGTTTAAATCATTTAAGTGATTAGTTATTTATTTTCTTTATTTTATAATGACTTCTCCGGTTAAAGCATACTTTATAAATTCTGGTTCTTCTTCAAACAACAAACCTTTGAATAAACTTCAAACTAGAATTGCTCAAATTGAACAATCAATTTTTATACAAAGAAAACTTGAAAACAACCCTTCTGAATTCCAGATTAATGAACAATACATTAGATCTGAATTCATTTCAAACCACAATCATTTTAAAAGAAAACAATTTTTTGACAAATATCAGGGAGAAGACCGAAAAAATATACAAGAAAACTTTTATGATTTTTTAAGAAAAACAAAGCAAAACATTCATTTCTTTGACTGGTTTGAGTCTCAAACATCTAAGGTGTCTGCACCAGAACTCAAAACCCCAGTTCAAAACATTTCAAAACCTCATGGTTCTACTTTAGATCCCGTAAATCCAATTCAAACTAAGCCAAAAGTCATAGATCTATCTCAAACAGATTCTAAACAAGAACCTTTAGATCTATCCATAGATCTGCTTCAAATAACCTAGACACAACAATCCTCTCATAAACTCTCAGAATCCATAGATCCAATAAAATCAAACTATATAAACCCAGCAGACATAGATCTACCAGATTCTCCCGTAGACCTTTTAAACCCAATAGATTTACCAAACCAAGAGTCTGTTGAGACTTCAAAACTTTTGATTTCCGGACAATCAATTGATAATTCTATTAATTCTACAAGTATTGATATTAGAAAAGACATAGGAAATTCCTTAGACATAGGATATTCCTCAATAAATGTCTTAAATAAAATCAATCTAATATCAATGTCAAACCTATAACTGATAAAAATGTTCAAACAAAAATTGATTCCTTCAAATCAATTATTAATCAAGAGACTGCTGAAATTCCCTCTCAATCTTTTTGCAAACCAATGGTTATTAAAAATTCACCAACAAATATTATTTCTTTTAAACAAAAAAACCAGTTAGTTGAAACCCAGTCAACTAAAGATATAATTCAAAACACTTTACAAATATTTACTTCAAACTTATTCCGTGATTTTAATATCTCTTCCAACAATTCTCGGAAAAATTCAAAAGAAATTCCTGCAAACAATAATCAAGAAGAAATTCCTAAATTATTTATGTATTCTTTTATAACTTACAAACAATTGCAGCTTGATAAGTCAGAGGTACTTAATATTGAGTACCCAAGTCTCAAGGTGGAATCATATACAGAAGAAACATGGTTATCCAGTAAATACAAGCGACAAATAGAGGAGACATGGATCTTCAACAAATTAACGGAACAACCTCAAATACAAGGAGTATCTAATCCGACAAAGCTAGCTAGATCTCGAATCAATATTCCAAGATCCATCAGACCCAGCAAATGGGGTTAGAAAAACCAGATACTTAAGAAGAAATACATCCAGCCTTTATATTCTTGGAAGAATAGAATTGATTAATCTTCTATTCAAACAAGAAATAAATGGCAAGCTATCAGACGAATCAAACGGAAAATTCATACAAGGTCTTCCTCGGCAAAATCAGTTGCCAAACAAGAAATTCAGGCTGAGCCTTCCCCGGCAAAATTGGTCATTCATGAGATTGAGATCAGAATTGGCCAAGAAACAGCATATGCCAAGAAGATTCTTACAATCTATCTAGAAAAATACCTCTTCAATCTCTTTACCCAATTTATCCCGAAACCTCCTCTTCTAGATGACTATTTCTCAAACTTGCTTTCAGACCTTTAAAAGACCAAAAATTTTGGATTAAACAAAACTTTCCAATTCTTTTACCCAAACAAGAGTTCGAATTTCAAAAAACCTCCTTGGTCAATGCCATACAAAACTTTCAAAGGTCTTCTACCCTAAATAAATCATATTCAAACTCTTTTTTACAAAATTATACTCCCAACCAAAAAAACATCCAAAATCTATACCACTCCCAAATGATTTATTCTGATATTTTCAGGATAAAACCCAATATCCTTCAACACTCATACAATAAGGAAGATATCTATGAATGGAGCATAGATGAAATGTTCAGATACAATCTTCTAATAACATCTCAACAGATGACAACCATAGTTATGTTTAATCAAACATTACAAGGCTGCAATCAACTGATTGCTCATGTCCTATTCATAGGATTTATTGGGCAATTCAAAGGATGGTGGGAAGAACATCTCATCATTGAAAATGGAAATATTATTCACGATATTCTAGTCACAACCAACAGGGATGAATCTGATCTACAAGATGGGAACATCCTGCCAGAAACAATGTTATTCAATATCATATCTGATGGTGATTCTGGAATTGTCCAAGAGGATTTATCAAAACTATTCCCAAGCTCCAGAAGATATCAATACATATTCCTGATGAAATCAGACAAAGACAAAGTTCATAACAAAGATTTCTTCAAAGGTCTTCTTGAATCACAATACAAGAAGATTAAGTCTTGGGAAGAAACAACTTGTGGAAAAAACCAACAAGCAAACTGGTTTCCCAAACCAACAGAAGAACAGTTACTAGGAAGAAATCTTGGATCCTTTTACAAACAGTTTGGGCCATTGAGCTACCATACAAGACCCAACAAACAGTCCAAATCTATAGAAAGACTTGAAAATCCTTTCTCTTCTACAAAACAACCAGCCTTATTCATTTCCAAAACCCATCAACCTAGACATATAACCCAACCATCAAATCCTCTGATCGAATCAGATATTATCCAATCTGAACGAAAGGAAGATTATGACAATTATATTACAACATCTTCCTTCCCAATCACCAGTGATGAAGATGAAAAAGAAGGACATGTGGTCAATAAGATGACCAAAAAACAGAACCTTCTTTTCAGCATCATTGAAGATATTCTTGAAATAAGACAACCTTACTTGAACCAAATTTCGAATCCTTTAGAGGGTCTTTTCTTTAACATTCCAGGAAAAATCCCTAGACAAAATTCTTGTAAACCAAAAACTTATGGTTTCCCGGAAATTCTTGACAAATTCCTCATTCAACCTATATCCTTACAAAAAGAAATCTTTAACCCTAGGAACCTGAATAACAATTCTCAGTTATTTCAGGAAAACTTGATCCATACACGATTACTAATTATTAATAATTATGTAATCGAAACAAAAGCCCTAGTTAATACAGGGTCAGACCAAAACTATATTCCTGAAAAACTTATTCCTATCCAACTTTTAGAATTCCTCATAAAAACCAATTCTCAAATACCTTCTTTTTTGACCAAATATTTGACTAACCATATCATTTTAGGAGCATCATTTCTCAACCAATTGACTCCTTTTCAAATTATCTAAGGGATAATATCCCAACATTTTAAACTAACTAATTCTTTTTGCAGAAACATGGCAGGTGAAGGAAGTTCATCATTATACAATCCAGAAGAGATAAACTGTCTTTTCGATGGATACTCTACTTGGCAACAAACCTCTCGCGGAGAAGTATCCGGTAATCAAACTAATGAAAGCCAAACATCATCCAATCAGAATCAAGCTAATTGGGAGTGGATCCCTGAGGAATCATCCTCAAACTGAATATCTGCGGAATCTACTTCAAATTGGGTGCCCAATGAAACAATCTCAAATCAATTCCAAGCAATTGATGAGACTTCAACAATAAACTGGATTCAGGAAACTGAAGAAGAAGAAAATCCATTCCTAATTCCTGAAGATCCTACTGCTCAATCCTTTCAAGTCAAACTCAGAGACGATGCATTCTCACGCCTCTGGACAGAATATCACTACTTGGAAAACGAGCACAAAGAATCCAGAATCAGAAATTTTGATAGTATATTCTTTAACCAAGACACCGGTGAAAGAATTTCTATCTACCACATACACAAGTACAATCACGTTGGAGTAAAAGAATCAAATTACTCCATACAAACTTTGAAGGAGCAATGCTTCATACAGAGAAGATACATACAAAGAATGGTTCTCAACAAGTATTTACTTGAGAAACAAGAAGTAAATACACAACATTACAAACAATGGATCAAAGAAGCATTAGAAGAATTTTCAGCAACGATTTGCTGAACAAATGCTTCTAGAAACATTCAAGCTGGCTCAATCGGAACAAAATTCAGAAAAAATCAGTTTTACTGTAGTATCGGAAGCACTGTAGCAGTCCGGCAAGTTACTGTGCAAACACGGCAACAAAAGACAAACGTCGCACTGTAGCGTGCACTGTAGCGGGGGTACTGTAGCGACACTGTAGCAAACCACTGTAGCGAGTATTGTAGCACTACGGAAATTTTGCTATAAATACCCCTCAAACCCAACACATTCCAAACACCATTCTTACACCAAATCTTCAAAGCTACTTCTCTCTCTAGCTTGAAGAAACTCTCCTCCCTATCTCTACAAACTAGTTTTTAGATTTTTAGTTTTTAGTTTTCATCCAACAAAGGGTCTTGCTCACAAGCTTCATATTCTTGTAAGTTTTCTTATTCTTATATTCTATAATTTATATTCAATCAAATGGTCGGCTGAGTCGCCTATATTCATATTCATTTATTTGTTTTATTTATTTTGATAATACTAACCATACATGGCTGGTTATACCGCCTGAGCTAACTCACTAACTTGTTTTTACATTTTATTTATATTCTGTTTATACATGGCTGGTTCAACCGCCTATACTAACTAGTGGTAGTCCGACTGTGACCCACTTCCTAACTTTTATGCATTTCCTCTCTTACTTATTATTTACTTTCCTGGTTTAAGGGGCTAACCCCTCGTCCCGTCTGGTATCAGAGCCAGAGGGGGAAGTGGGGAGATGGCTGTCTTTCTTTACTTATTATGATGTTGTTAGTGTAGATCTACAAGTTTAAATCTTTCTAATGAGATTTATTAATTTCGTGATTACCATCTTTCCTTATTTATGCTACTGATAGTGTAGATCTATACGTTTAGATCTGATTAAATGAGATTGGTTAAATTCGTGATTACTA
Organism: Coffea arabica; assembly: GCF_036785885.1. Classification (NCBI taxonomy): domain Eukaryota; kingdom Viridiplantae; phylum Streptophyta; class Magnoliopsida; order Gentianales; family Rubiaceae; genus Coffea; species Coffea arabica. The sequence goes on from NC_092311.1 coordinate 9,157,850, forward strand.
TCTAATGTATTCAAGTTATATTATAATTTTGGTAGTCTAAATTTCATGACTCTGGATCTGATTAAAGGACATGGAACCAGTAAGTGCTAGCATCCTGTCCAGGTAAGACCATGGGATTTGGCTCTGTAGGGGTGTTAAGTTTCTTGGGACGTACTCCAGGACGGGGAAGTGTCATGAGGTCAGATCCAGGGAAAATGAGTTTTTACTATCAATTTTATGATTTTTTTTTGAAATATAGTCGTCATGCATAGTTAATCTCTCTCAAAAGATTTAGATCTATTCTCGTAGGTTTATTTTATTATCTTTATTATGATGGAAATATGGTCATCATGTATAGTTAATTCTTCTCAAAATATTAGATCTTTCCTTGTAAGTTTTCACACTATCCTTTATAATCTGTTTAGAAAAATGGTTTATCCTCCATGGATCTCGAAGGATTCTGTGCCAATGGGAAGAGGATCATAAGTTGTTTAAATCATTTAAGTGATTATTTATTTATCTATTCTTCCAAGAATATAAAGGCTGGATGTATTTCTTCTTAAGTATCTGGTTTTTCTGACCCCATTTGCTGGGTCTGATGGATCTTGGAATATTGATTCGAGATCTAGCCAGCTTTGTCAGATCAGATACTCCTTGTATTTGTGGTTGTTCCTTTAATTTGTTGAAGATCCATGTCTCCTCTGTTTGTCTCTTATATTTTCTGGATAACCATGTTTCTTTTGTATAAGATTCCACCTTGAGATTTGGGTACTCAATATTAAGTACCTCTAACTTATCAAGCTGCAATTGTTTGTAAGTTATAAAAGAATACATAAATAATTTAGGAATTTCTTCCTGATTATTGTTTGCAGGAATTTCTTTTGAATTTTTCCGAGAATTATTGGAAGAGATATTAAAATCACGGAATAAGTTTGAAGTAAATATTTGTAAAGTATTTTGAATTATATCTTTAGTTGACTAGGTTTCAACTAACTGGTTTTCTTGTTTAAAAGAAATAATATTTGTTGGTGAATTTTTAATAACCATTGATTTGGAAAAAGGTTGAGAGGAAATTTCAACAGTCTCTTGATTAATAATTGATTTGAAGGATTCAATTTTTGTTTGAACATTTTTATCAGTTATAGGTTTGATATTGATATTAGGTTGATTTTTATTTAAAACATTTATTGAGGAATATCCTATGTCTAAGGAATTTCCTATGTTTTTTCTAATATCAATACTAGTAGAATTAATAGAATTATCAATTGATTGTCCGGAAATCAAAAGTTTTTAAATATATATAAAGTTTTTACTCATCACTAAAAGAAGAAATCAATATACAAGACATTAATCAAGATATAGACAATTGAAAAATTTCTAAATATACTCAAACTGATATATATGAAAGGGAAAGAAATGGATGTTTTCTACTTCAGATTATACAATCAAAATAGTAGAACAAACTATAGCTTTAGATGCTGATCATGAAGAAATCAAACTATTATCCAAAAGAACAATAGAAAAACATAAGGAAAAATACAACTATATTCATTTTGGATTAGTTCAAATCGCAGCCAAACCTTTGACAAGAGAAGGACTAGATACATCCCTACTCCTTTGTCTTAGAGATAGCAGATTCTTAGAATTCAATGATTCCCTTCTAGGAATGGCCGAAACTAGCCTTTGTGGAGGACCAGTATATTTTGATTGTTTTCCAAACTTTACAGTATCTTTAAAAGATAAAAATATTCTTGATGCTTTAACATTAAACATAAAAACAGCTACTTATAGAGTCAAAACTGGGACTTTTCCTGTAACCATTATTTATAAAATTCAATATAAAGTCATGAATTCAGCATTCAGGACAGGAGCATTAAAGACATTACAATAGGAAGAAACGGTCCTATTCCAAACAGATCTGGCTAGATCTCGGATTACTGTTCCAAGATCTATCACTTGGAATCAAATCTCACTACCAGAAAGCTGGGTTCTTCCTGAAATAGCTCCAGCAGACCCAATACAAAATACATCAGTCTCAAGCATCCAGCAATTTGCTTCCGGAGCTGTTCAAATCAAATTTGACAGATCTATGAGTTTTAGGGCATCATCTTCATTAACAACTGGTATAGATATGCCTAGATATTCAACAGGAAGAAGATCAGTTTCAGACAAACCATTGACTCCTTCCATTTCAACCAGACTACAAGATCTAGATCTTTCTTCTAAGATTTCACAGGCAAGATATGCAGCCAGCAAACCTACTCCTTCAGAGGTTCAAGATGAATCCTCTGATGATGTGGAGCAAGAAGGACTTCCTAGATCTCCTACATATTCTTCAATAACAGAAAGATATCCTCAACTTGATGAGTTAAGGGTAATTTTCTCTGATAAACAAAATATCAGGACAGAGTTCTATGCCGACAATAATTATTCAAAAAGGATGTGGTTCTTCAACAAATACAAGGGACAACATCGACAAAAAATACAAGAAGATTTCTATGGGTTTCTCAGAAGAACAAAACAACATATCTAGTTCTTCGATTGGTTTGAGGTATATTCACAAAGAAAAGGGATTGATTATCCTTTTTCGCAAACAACAAATGTGATAACAAGGTGGCAGACAGCTGAGGGAGAAATCCAAGCACAACTTCCACCACCAAAATCAATTACCTTCACATACAAATCTACGGAAATCAATGCCAAACCCTTCAAGCTCAAAAATACCCAGGATGAAAGCGTAATTAATAGCAAAGATATCCAGGGAATCTATGAGCAAAACAATTTTACCAACAAGTACCTTCAAACACTTGGAGAATATCTCTTAACCCAACCTATTCCCAAAATTCCTCCTGCAACCACTTCTTCTTCGAACCCAATTTTTAAACCTCATGAAATACCAACCAAATTCCAGAAAGAACTTCAAAACAAACCCTTAACCCAATTAGAAAAACGAATAGCCAAAATAGAACAATCATTCTCTACCCCAATGTCCAAACAAGGGTCAAATAATCAAGGTTCTGCAAGTATTAGTCAAATAGCTTGCACCATTACCAAAGGAAAACCTCAAGAGCCGCTGACCATAACAAACTATATCAACCCTCTTCTTCACAAAACCAAATTTCCAATTGGAAAAATTCACAGAAACTATACTATTCCAAAGCCACTTATCCAGATATCCTTCTTGAAGAAAAACCCAACATCCTGCAAAATTCATATAATGCTAACAACATATATGAATGGAGCATAGATGGGATTTCTGAATATAACATTCTTACAATTCTTCAGTAAATGACAATGGTGGCAACAGCCTATCGCACATCACATGGCTGTACTGACCAATTAGCTGCTCATATTCTTATTACAGGTTTTACAGGACAACTTAAGGGTTGGTGGCATGAACATCTTACTATAGAAGACAAAGACAACATTCTTAATGCGGTTAAAGTGGATACCAATGGTGAACCTATTCTTCGAGATGGAGACACCATCTCAGATGCGGTGGCAACATTAATATTCACTATTCCAAAGACATTCGTAGGAGATCCAGGGATATTCAGGGAAAAATCATCGGAGCTACTAAACAATCTCAAATGCAAGAGTCTTTCAGACTTCCGATGGTATAAGGATACATTCTTAACCAGGATATACTCCAGGACGAATGGAAACAAGGCCTATTGGAAAGAAAAATTCCTTGATGGTCTTCCAAAATCATTACGAGACCTTGTTCGAGAAGAATTAAGGACTCAATACAATGAGAATGTACCATGGGAAGAAATAACCTATGGACAGTTAACCAGTCAGATTCAACAAGTTGCACTCAAAATATGCAGACAAGATAGAATGCTCAGACAACTAGCAAAAGATTGAGCCCAAAGAAGAAAAGATCTTGGATCCTTTTGTGAACAGTTTGGGTTACCCAATTGTTACAAAAAATCACATAAACGGCCCAAGCCTACAAAACATCTTGAAAAATCACCCACATACAAAAAATATCAGCCCAAACAACCTTTACCCATACAGTCTCCTCAAATAACAAACTCTTCTCCAGTTTGCTACAAATGCCACAAACCCGGACATATAGCCGTTACTGTAAACTCAACCAGAAGATCAGTATCTTAGGGTTAGAAGACCAAGTTAAAACCCAAATATCAAATCTTCTAATCGAATCAGAAACTGATGATTCTAAAAGAGAAGAAGATTATCTCAATCAGTTAGAAGATGATATTTCAACATTTTCTTCCTCTCATACTACCAGTGACAAAGAAGAAGGAGGTCCTACCATCAATGTTTTGACAAAAGATCAAAACCTTCTTCTTGACATCATTGAAGATACTCCTGAAATAGAGAAAAGACAACTCTATGTAGACAAATTCAAAGAATCCTTAAACCAAGCCACGAATTCTTCAAATCCTTTAGCCAAAGACCCTAGAATCCTCAACACCTACAATCTCACAGATATTCTTGATAGGTTTCCCTCCAAACCTATTAAACCTTTAACCCTTCAATACCTTCAAACAAAAATTGATCTACTCAAAGAAGAAATTAGATCAATTAAAGCCAAACAAGACCTTAACAGCCTTGTTCTTCAAAACCTAGCACCAATTGAGGAACCTTTCAATCAAGAGGATTCCGAATTCCTAAAATAATTATTTAAAAAATCCAAGGAAGACAAGGATTATTTGGTCCAGATCCGATTACTAATTAACAACAATTATGTAATCGAAACTGAAGCCCTATTTGATACTGGGGCAGACCAAAATTGTATCCTTGAAAGCCTTGTCCCACCTCAATTCTTTGAGCAAAACAAAGAAGTCCTTAGAGGAGCTAATGGATCTAAACTTGAAACCAACTTCAAGTTAACAAATGTTCAAATCCAGTTCTCCTCCTTATCCATTCAAAATACCTTTTTTCTAGCCAAAAAAATTATCCAATAATATTATTCTTGGAATACCCTTCATTCGTAAACTTGTTCCTTACCTTACTACAAACGAGGGCATAATACCCCAACTTCTTGATCCCAATGCCCTCCTACCTTTTTCTAAGAAACTAACAGATTCTGTTTTGCAAGAACAATGACAAACTCAACACCAATCAACGAATGGATACCTAGTTACCTTACTAATAATTTTATTGCAAAGGAATATTATTCCTACAAACAACAATGCAGGGAAGACAGGATAAGATACTACAATGTTGTATTCTACAACACTGAAACTGGACAAAGCATTCCTCCATGTCTCCGATACCACCATGACAACATTGTTGTAAAACCAACAAACAATACAGTTCGCAACTTGAAAGATCAAAGTTTCATGAGGCGGAGAAAAATTCAGAGGCTTACTCTTCACAAACATTGGATTAGGCATCAAGGGGGAATACAAGCTCCTGAGATTGACAAAATGATTCAGGAAACAAAACAAGAGCTATCTGTAACAATCTGCTTAGAATACAAATATACATTCAAGTTGGCTCAATCGGAACAAAATTCAGAAAAAATAATCACTTTACTATAGCATCGGAAGCACTGTAGCAATTCGGCAAGTTACTGTGTGAGGCCCCAGTCCGTTCTAGGTTGATATTAGGTTATATTCATTATTTGTGCGGTAACATTTGGTTTTGGAAATACTTCGAAAACCCTAAGTTGGGGTAGGATTGAAACCCTAGTTTTGTATTAATTATAAGTTCGAATGGTGCTTAAAGTGAGTTTAAAAGTTAGGAAAACCCTAACTAGAAAAGTTTCTAGTGATATGATTTGTTAGAATTCTAAGTTGGGTGTAAAACCCTTAATACTACCCAATCATTCTCCAATAAGTGAAAATGAACCTAGAAAGTAGGGTTTCACTCTTCGTATTCAAGAATGGAGCAAATTAGGGTTTTCGTGATTTTTCGTCGGATGATTTTCGGTACGGGAGCAAGGATCAAATTTGATGATTAAAAGTGACTTTTAGGTGAGAAATAATATGTGATTAGGAGTAATGATAAAAAGTTAGTGAATAGGAAAAAAAAACCCTAGTACGTGTGATTTAAGAAAAAAAAAGGGTGTGAACCGACGTGTACCGTGCATTACCGATTGAACACACCACTTGACCACCACTTTCTTACCATACAAGCTCACTAATATTTGAGCAAAATATCCTCTCATTTTCCAGCTAACTTTGACCAAATTTTAGGGCTAAAAATACAAGAAGGAAAAAGAAAATTTTGGTTGGTATTAGTGGTGACAAGTGTCACTCAACCATGGCTTCTTGACCAAGACCAATTCCAACCTTCTTATCACCAATTTTGCTCCATTTCCTTTCATTATTTCTGTTTCTTGGCTGAACAAGAGAGGAGAGAAAGAGAGAGTAAGAAACAACTTCCTTCTTCTTGATTTTAGCCATCCAAGTGAGAAATTAAACTTCTAAACCGATTAAAGTGTTAGTTGTGGGCTTGAGAAGCTAGGGGAAACAAGACTTCCAAGAGGAGGTGAAGTATTACTCTTGCAAGCTTCATTTGTTGAGGTATAAGGCTAAATCATGGCTTTGGTTCTTTCATTTTGGTTTAAGTTGTTATATAATACTTGTTTTGATTGGATTAGTGGTGACACAAGTTGTTATGAGGATTTAAAGGTGATTTATGTGAATTAGGGTTTGAGATACTTTCTGCCTATCCTTGCTATATGGATGATATATGTTGTATCTAAGCTTATATAAGTGGTTTTAGTGATGATTAGAGCAAGAAATCAAGAAAGGTTGCATTGAATCCCAAAATTTCAGGTTTCTGGAAAATTTCAGCTCTATTCTGTCTGATTTTATTTCACCATGTTAGAGGCCAAATTAGGCTTAGAATAAAAAATGAAAGTTGTTGAGAATGGTATTTTATAGTTGTCTACAAAATTTCAGCTCAATCGGAGTAATGTAGCTTGTGAAAAGATGAAAATACCCTCGCTGTTCTAGGTTACATTCCAGAGTTCCGCGTGGACAGTTTAGTCTTTTTGGTTGTGTTTATTCACTATAATCCGTTCGGATTTAGCCATTTTCCCAAACATAAAATTTTCCGTACTCTGTCTTAGCTTTTCAACGCCATCAAGAACACCTCAAACGGATCTATGTAGCCTGAGTTATGGCCAAAATAGTCGCATCTATTCTAAACTTCAGATTCTGCCGTGTTTCTGGATTTAGCTTCTGACCCTGTTTTGTCCATTTTGATAACGTACGAACTAGGTGTTGGTGTCTTCATAAGAAAGGTAGATCTTGGTCTTAGCTTCGAAACGGTATAAAGTGCATCCAAATCCGAGTTTCGTAGCTTCAGTTATGACCAAAACAAGATCAGTTGTCAGAACTGCCTTCGAATTGGACAGTTCTGACAGGAAAGTTATAACCTTATGTCCTACCTTTCCAACGCCTTTGGAATTTCTTGATTTGGATTTGTGAGCTGTGAGTTATGGTCCAGCAAACAAACCCTGTTCGTCACCCGAACACGTAAATTTCTGGTACTGTTTTCCATAATTTTGACCTGCTTCCATTCAGATCTAGCTTAAGGCGTCTTCATGAGAATTGTAGCCCTTCCTCATAGCTTCGAAACGGTGTCTCGTTCACCTTGATCTGACATTCCTAGCCTAACTTTTGATCAAAACGGTTTGAGACGGCAGATTTGGCCATTTCCGTTTGCCGTTCCGCGCGCGCGCGCGCCCATTTTGCCGTTTCCGCACTTGCATGTGCCGATTTTGCCGTTTTACTTGTTTTGGGCATGTTAGTGGCCGTTTGTGATAATATGTGATACAATCTTCTATTTCAGACAGTGGTGAGCTAGGCGGAGCCGGTGGGGCCCACTACTAGCAAACACGCGCGAAGTGATTTTGTTCTTGTACCACTTTTATATTTTGAGTAAGTATTCAGGCCATTTATGTGTATAAACTGCTTATGTGTTTTGATGTGATTAAAAGGGGAACTTAGTTGAGGGTGTACTTTATCACACTCGACCTAAACCCTAGCTTGTACCTATGTTTCTTTATGAGATGTGTATACATGAATAGTTTTGGGTTTGAACCCCTTGAGCTTGTAGCTCGGGGTGACGTTTGTAAGTTGGGGTTGATCTTCCGACCTAGGTGGACTACTCGAGCCGGTCAGGGCTTGGTCGAAGCCAGTCCAACTTAGTCTGAGGTCACCAAATTTGTGAATCCGGTTCACTGAGCATGTGAACCAAGTTTGTGACCCGAACTTGTGACTCAAGCTCAAGTTTGTGATTTCGTTCGCCCGGGCAAGTTTGTGAGGTGACTGGCCAGTGAGGGTGATAAGGTGTTCGGTGGGTGTACAAGTGGAGTTCTACGGACCTTATTTATGGTCGACGGAGTGTCGACAGGAGATCACGCATGGCAAATGACTTGGCTTTGGAGCCAACCTGTATCCTTCCTTTGTATTGTTACTTTTGCACTCGACTTGACATTTTGTGAATAGCTGTTTCTTTAAATGTGAAATTTTACGCTTTTATCCCTGTTGACTTACTAAACTTCTAGCTTACCCCGTTTCCTTTGTTTTCCTTAGCAGGGGACGACGCGGGGAACTTCTTGGCACCTTCACTAGTATAGTTAGGTTTGATTGTAATAGTTGGACAGTTAGGATGTTTGTTTTTGTTTTGGTGGTTTGTATAAGGACCCTCATTAGGGTCTACCTTCTGCTGGTTGTTATTATAATGTATTAGAGTGGTTTGACTCGATACTTTTGAAGATGTAAATAGAACTCTTTTGGCGTTAGATATATAGTGAATAGTACGCTTGTGGGTTTATCTAGTTTTATTGTTTTGAAATTTTGAGTCCTGGCGCGAGTTAGGCAGGTGTTCCGCCGATACCCTAGGGTTCGCCCTTGGGAGAAGCGGGGGCGTCACATACTGGGCAAACACGGCAGCAAAAGACAAACAATGTATTGTAGCGCGCACTGTAGCGGTACTGTAGCAAATCACTGTAGCGTGGTATTGTAGCACTACGAAACTAAAAATCTAAAAACTAGTTTGTAGAGAGAGGGAGGAGAGTTTCTTCAAGTTAGAGAGAGAATGAGACTTGAAGAAATGGCTCTAACACCATTCTTACACCAATTCTTCAAAGCTACTTCTCTCTCTAGCTTGAAGAAACTCTCCTCCCTCTCTCTACAAAGTAGTTTTAGATTTTTAGTTTTTAGTTTTCATCAAACAAAGGGGCTTGCTCACAAGCTTCATATCCTTGTAAGTTTTCTTATTCTTATATTCTGTGATTTATATTCAATCAAATGGTCGGCTGAGCCGCCTATATTCATATTCATTTACTTATTTTATTTATTTTGATTATACTAACCATACATGGCCAGTTATACTGCCCGAGCTAACTCACTAACTTGTTTTAATTCATCTGATTCGTCTAGTATCAGAGCCAGAGGGGGAAGTGGGGAGATGGCTATCTTTCTTTACTTATTATGATATTGGTAGTGTAGATCTACAGGTTTAAATCTTCCTAATGAGATTTATTAACTTCGTGATTACCATCTTTCTTTATTTATGCTACTGATAGTATAGATCTACAAGTTTAAATCTGATTAGATGAGATTGGTTAATTTCGTGATTACTATCTAATGTATTCAAGTTATATTATAATTTTGATAGTCTAAATTTCATGACTCTGGATCTTATTAAAGGACATGGAACCAGTAAGTTCTAGCATCCGGTCCAGGTAAGACCATGGGATTTGGCTCTGTAGGGGTGTTAAGGTTCTTGGGACGTACTCCAGGACGGGGAAGTGTCAAGAGGTCAGATCCAGGGAAAATGAGTTTTTACTATCAATTTTATGATTTTGTTTGAAAATATAGTCATCATGCATAGTTAATCTCTCTCAAAAGATATAGATCTATTCTCGTAGGTTTATTTTACTATCTTTATTATGATGGAAATATGGTCGTCATGTATAGTCAATCTTTTTCAAAAGATTAGATCTTTTCTTGTAGTTTTCACACTATCCTTTACAATCTGTTTAGAAAAATGATTTATCCTCCATGGATCCCAAAGGATTCTGTGCCAAAGGGAAGAGGATTATAAGTTGTTTAAATCTTTTTCTGTGTTTAATTTTTTATTTATTTTGCTTATCTTTACTTATGACTTCATCTGTTAAAGCATACTTTATTTCTCCCAATTTTTCTTTAAACAACAAACCTTTAAATGACCTTCAAACTAGAATTAATCAGATTGAACAATCAATCCTTATACATAGAAAATTAGAAAACAAATCTTCTGAATTTCAAATTGACGAACAAACACTTAGATCTGAATTCTATGCAAATCACAATCATTTTATAAGAAAACAATTTTTTGACAAATATCAGGGAGAAACCCGAAAAAATATACAAGAAAACTTTTATGAATTTTTAAGAAAAACAAAGCAAAACATTCATTTCTTTGACTGGTATGAGTCTCAAACATCTAAGGTGTCTGCACCAGAACTCAAAACCCCAGTTCAAAACATTTCAAAACCTGCATCCTCTATGTCAAAACCTCGGGGTTCTACTTTATATCCCGTAAATCCAATTCAAACAAAGCCAAAAGTTATAGATCTATCTCAAACAAATTCTACACAAGAACCTCTAGATCTATCCATAAACCTGCCTCAAACAACCCATACACCATAATCCTCTTATGAACTTTTAGAATCCATAGATCCATCAAAATCAAACTATATAAACCCAGCAAATATAGATCTACCAGATTCTCCCTCGGATCTATTAAATCCAATAGATTTACCAAACCAAGAATCTGTTGAAACTTCAAAACTTTTGATTTCCGGACAACCAATTGATAATTCTATTAAATCTACTAGCATTAATATAATTGGAAAAGACATAGGAAATTCCTTAGACATAGGATATTTCTCAATAAATGTCTTAACCAAAAATCAACCTAGTATCAAACCTATAACTAATAAAAATGTTCAAACAAAAATTGATTTCTTCAAATCAATTCTTAACAGGGAAACTTCTGAAAATTCTTCTCAACCTATTACCAAGTCTATGGTGATTAAAAATCCCCAAACAAATATTATTCTTTCTAAACAAAAACCCCAGCTAGTTGAAAATAAAAATATTGATTCTTCGTATTCATCTATTTCAAACTTGTCCCATGAATTTAACCTCCCTTCCTATAGCAAACTTATTTCTCGAAAAAATCCAAAGGAAAATTCTGCAAATCAGGAAGAAATTCCTAAATTATCTATATATTCTTTTATAACTTACAAACAATTACAGTTTGATAAGCTGGAGGTACTTAATGTTGAGTACCCAAGTCTCAAGATGGAATCTTATACAGAGAAAACATGGTCATCCAGCAAATACAAGGGACAAACAGAGGAGACATGGATCTTCAACAAAGAAAAGAGACAGTCTCAAATACAAGGAATATCTGAAAAATCAAATCTAGCAAAACTGGCTAGATCTCGAATCGATATTCCAAGAGCCATCAGACCCATCAAATGGAGTCAGAAAATCCAGAAATTCAAGAAGAAATATATCCAGCCTTTATATTCTTGGAAGAATAGAATTGATCATCCTTCCATTCAAACAAGAAATAAACGGCAAGCTATCAGACGCATTAGACGGAAAACTCAGACAAGGTCTTATCTGAACAAATTAGTCACCAAACAAGAGATTCAGGCAGAATCTACTTCAACAAAATTGGTCATTCATGAAGTTGAGATCAAAATTGACCAAGAAGCAACCTATACCCATGCCAATAAGATTCTTACTATTTATCTAGAAAAATATCTCTTCAATCTTTTTATCCAATTTATCCCAAAAACTCCTCTTCCAAAACCCTATTTCTCAAACTTACATTTCAAACCTTTAGAAGACCAAAAATTTTGGATTGAACAAAACTTTCCAATTCCTTTACCCAAACAAGAGTTCAAAATTCAAAAAACCTCCTTGATCAATGCCATACAAAACTTTCAAGGGTCTTCTACTCTAAATAAATCATTTTCTTTACAAAATTATACTCCCAACCAAAAAAAAATCCAAATGATTCATTTTGATATTTTCAGAATAAAACTCAATATCCTTCAACACTCATACATTAAGGAAGACATCTATGAATGGAACATAGATGAAATGTTCAGATACAATCTTCCTATGACACAGATGACAACCGCAACTATATTTAATCGAACATTACATGGCTACAATCAACTGATTGCTCATGTCCTATTCATAGGATTTATTGGGCAATTCAAAGGATGGTGGGAAGAACATCTCATCATTGAAGACAGAAATATTATTCACAACATTCTAGTCACAGCCAACAGGGATGAATCTGATCTACAAGATGGGAACATCCTGCCAGAAACAATGTTATTCAATATCATATCTGATGATGATTCTGGAGTAGTCCAAGATGATTCATCAAAACTATTCCAAAGCTCCAGAAGATATCAATATATATTCCTGATGAAATCAGACAGAGACAAAGTTCACAACAAAGATTTCTCCAAAAGCCTTATTGGTTCGCAATATATGAACGATAAGTCTTGGGAAGAAACAACTTGTGAACAGGACCAACAAATAGGCTGGTTTCCCAGACAACCCGCAGAAGAACAGTCCCAGGAGAGAAATCTTGGACCCTTTTACAAACAGATTGGGCTATCAAGCTACCATACAAGGCCCAATAAAAAGTCCAAACATATGAGTCTTAAAACCCTTTCTTCTCCCACAAAACAGCTAACCTTATCTATTCCCAAAACTCATCCACCCAGAAACACAACCCAACATTTCCAATACAATCAAAATTCCAATATTTTGAGACTAGCAGCCCAATTGTCAAAACAAAAGGAAGATTATGAAGATTACATATCAATATCTTCTTTCCCAATTACCAGTGATGAAGATGAAAAAGAAGGACATGTGGTCAATGAGATGACAACAAATCAGAACCTTCTTTTCAGCATCATTGAAGATATTCTTGAAATAAGACAACCATACTTGAACCAAATTTTGAATCCTTTAGAGGGTCTTTTCTTTGATATTCCAGAAAAAATCCCTAGACGAAATTCTTGTAAACCAAAAACTTATGGTTTCCAGGAAATTTTTGTCAGATTCCCTATTCAACCTATGTCCTTACAAAAAAAAACCTTTAACCATAGGAACCTGAATAACAATTCTCAGTTATTTCAGGAAGACTTGATCCATATACGATTACTAATTATTGATAATTATGTAATTGAAACAAAAGCCTTAGTTGATACAAGGTCAGACCAAAACTATATTCCTGAAAACCTTATTCCAATCCAACTTTTAGAATTCCTTAAAATAACCAATAATCCTAAACTTGATATTGAATTCAAATTTCCAAATATTCAAACCAATTATCGGATACATTCTTTTTGACTGAGTATTTGACTAACAATATCACCTTAGGAGCATCATTTCTCAACCAATTGGCTCTTTCCAAATTATCTATAAAGGGATAATATCCCAACTTTTTAAACTAACTAATTCTTTTTGCAGAAACATGGCAGGAGAAGGAAGTTCATCATCATACAATCCAGAAGAGAAAAACTATCCCTTCGATGGATACACTACTTGGCAACAAACCTCCCTCAGAGAAATATCTAGTAATCAAGCTAATTGGGAGTGGATCCCTGCAGAATCATCCTCAAACTGGATATCTAAGGAATCTATTTCAGATTGGGTACCCAATGAAACAATCTCAAATCAATTCCAAGCAATTAATGAGACTTCAACAATAAACTGGATTCAAGAAACTGAAGAAGAAGAAAATCCATTCCTAATTCCTGAAGATCCTACTACTCAATCCTTCCAAGTCAAACTCAGAGACGATACATTCTCACGCCTCGGGACAGAATATCACTACTTGAAAAACGAGCACAAAGAATCCAGAACCAGAAACTTTGATAGTATATTCTTTAACCAAGACACCGGTGAAAGAATTCCTATCTACCACATACACAAGTACAATCACGTTGGAGTAAAAGAATCAAATTACTCCATACAAACTTTGAAGGAGCAATGCTTCATACAGAGAAGATACATACAAAGAATGGTTCTCAACAAGTATTTACTTAAAAAACGAGGAGTAAATACACAACATTACAAATAATGGATCAAAGAAGCATTAGAAGAATTATCAGCAATGATTTCCTGAACAAATGCTTCTAGAAAAATTAAAACTGGTTCAATCGGAACAAAATTCAGAAAAAAATTAGTTTTACTGTAGCACCGGAAGCACTGTAGCAGTCCGTCAAGTTACTGTGCAAACAAGGCAACAAAAGACAAAGGTCGCACTGTAGCGGTACTATAGCGACACTTAGCAAACCACTATAGCGGGTACTGTAGCACTACGAAAATTTTGCTATAAATACCCCTCAAACCCAACACATTTCAAACACTATTCTTACACCAATTCTTCAAAGCTATTTCTCTCTCTAGCTTGAAGAAACTCTCCTCCCTCTCTCTACAAACTAGTTTTTAGATTTTTAGTTTTTAGTTTTCATCAAACAAGGGGGCTTGCTCACAAGCTTCATATCCTTGTAAGTTTTCTTATTCTTATATTCTGTAATTTATATTCAATCAAATGGTCGGCTGAACCGCCGATATTCATATTCATTTACTTGTTTTATTTATTTTGATTATACTAACCATACATGGCCGGTTATACCGCCTGAGCAAACTCACTACCTTGTTTTTACATTTTATTTATATTCTGTTTATACATGGCTGGTTCAACCGCCTATACTAACTAGTGGTAGTCCGGCTGCGACCCATTTACTAACTTTTATGCATTCCCTCCCTCACTCATTATTTACTTTTCTGGTTTAAGGGGCTATCCCCTCGTCCCGTCTGGTATCAGAGCCAAACGGAAAATTCATACGGAAAATTCTTAAAGGATTCAAAATTTGGCAAGCTGCCAGATGAATCAAATGGAAAATTCATACAAGGTCTTCCTCGGCAAAATCAGACTAACAAGAAATAAATGGCAAGCTATCAGACGAATCAAACGGAAAATTCATACAAGGTCTTCCTCGGCAAAATCAGTTTCCAAACAAGAAATTCAGGCTGAGTCTTCACTGGCAAAGTTGGTCATTCATGAGATTGAGATCAGAATTGTTCATGAAACAGCATATGCCAAGAAGATTCTTACAATCTATCTAGAAAAATACCTCTTCAATCTCTTTACCCAAATTATCCCGAAACCTCCTCTTCTAGATGACTATTTCTCAAACTTCCTTTTCAGACCTTTAAAAGACCAAAAATTTTGGATTAAACAAAACTTTCCAATTCTTTTACCCAAACAAGAGTTCGAAATTCCAAAAACCTCCTTGGTCAATGCCATACAAAACTTTCAAGGGTCTTCTACCCTAAATAAATCATATTCAAACTCTTTTTTTCAAAATTATACTCCCAACCGAAAAAATATCCAAAATCTATACCACCCCCAAATGATTCATTCTGATATTTTCAGGATAAAACCCAATATCCTTCAACATTCATACAATAAGGAAGACATCTATGAATAGAGCATAGATGAAATGTTCAGATACAATCTTCCTATAACATCTCAACTGACAACCCCAGTTATGTTTAATCAAACATTACAAGGCTGCAATCAACTGATTGCTCATGTCGTATTCATAGGATTTATTAGGCAATTCAAAGGATGGTGGAAAGAACATCTAATCATGAAAACAGAAATATGATTCACGATATTCTAGTCACAACCAACAGGGATGAATCTGATCTACAAGATGGGAACTTCCTGCCAGAAATAATGCTATTCAATATCACATCTGATGGTGATTCTGGAATTGTGCAAGAGGATTTATCAAAACTATTCCCAAGCTCCAGAAGATATCAATACGTATTCCTGATGAAATCAGACAAAGACAAAGTTCACAACAAAGATTTCTTCAAAGATCGTCTTGAATCACAATACAAGAATATTAAGTCTTGGGAAGAAACAACTTGTGGACAAAACCAACAAGCAAACTTGTTTCCCAAACCAATAGAAGAACAGTTCCAAGGAAGAAATCTTGGATCCTTTTACAAACAATTTGGACCATTGAGCTACCATACAAGACCCAACAAACAATCCAAATCTGTAGAAAGACTTGAAAATCTTTTGTCTTCCACAAAACAACCAGCCTTATTCATTTCCAAAACCCATCAACCTAGACATATAACCCAACCGCCAAATCCTCTGATCGAATCAGATATTATCCAATCTGAACGAAAGAAAGATTATGACAATTATATTTCAACATCTTCCTTCCCAATCACCAGTGATGAAGATGGAAAAGAAGGACATGTGGTCAATAAGATGACCAAAAAATAGAACTTTCTTTTCAGTATCATTGAAGATATTCTTGAAATAAGACAACCTTACTTGAACCAAATTTCGAATCCTTTAGAGGGTTTTTTCTTTAACATTCCAGGAAAAATTCCTAGACAAAATTCTTGTAAACCAAAAACTTATGGTTTCCAGGAAATTCTTGACAGATTCCTTATTCAACCTATATCCTTACAAAAAGAAAATTTTAACCCTAGGAACCTGAATAACAATTCTCAGTTATTTCAGGAAAACTTGATCCATACACGATTACTAATTATTAATAATTATGTAATCGAAACAAAAGCCCTAGTTAATACAGGGTCAGACCAAAACTATATTCCTGAAAAACTTATTCCTATCCAACTTTTAGAATTCCTAATAAAAACCAATTCTCAAATACCTTCTTTTTTGACCAAATATTTGACTAACCATATCATTTTAGGAGCATCATTTCTCAACCAATTGACTCCTTTCCAAATTATCTAAGGGATAATATCCCAACTTTTTAAACTAACTAATTCTTTTTGCAGAAATATGGCAGGTGAAGGAAATTCATCATCATACAATCAAGAAGAGAAAAACTGTCTCTTCGATGGATACTCTAGTTGGCAACAAACCTCTCACGGAGAAGTATCCGGTAATCAAACTAATGAAAGTCAAACATCATCCAATCAGAATCAAGCTAATTGGGAGTGGATCCTTGAGGAATCATCCTCAAACTGGATATCTGTGGAATCTACTTCAAATTGGGTGCCCAATGAAACAATCTCAAATCAATTCCAAGCAATTGATGAGACTTCAATAATAAACTGGATTCAGGAAACTAAAGAAGAAGAAAATCCATTCCTAATTCCTGAAAATGCTACTACTCAATCCTTTCAAGTCAAACTCAGGGACGATGCATTCTCACGCCTCTGGACAGAATATCACTACTTGGAAAACGAGCACAAAGAATTCAGAATCAGAAACTTTGATAGTATATTCTTTAACCAAGACATCGGTGAAAGAATTCGTATCTATCACATACACAAGTACAATCACGTTGGAGTAAAAGAATCAAATTACTCCATACAAACTTTGAAGGAGCAATGCTTCATACAGAGAAGATACATACAAAGAATGGTTCTCAACAAGTATTTACTTGAGAAACGAGGAGTAAATACACGACATTACAAACAATGGATCAAAGAAGCATTAGAAGAATTATCAGCAATATTTTGCTGAACAAATGCTTCTAGAAACATTCAAGTTGGCTCAATCAGAACAAAATTCAGAAAAAATCAGTTTTACTGTAGCACCGAAAGCACTGTAGCAGTCCGGCAAGTTACTGTGCAAACACGGCAACAAAAGACAAACGGCGCACTGTAGCGTGCACTGTAGCGGACAATAGCGGCACTGTAGCAAAACACTGTAGCGGGTACTGTAGCACTACGAAAATTTTGCTATAAATACCCCTCAAATCCAACACATTCCAAACACCATTCTAACACCATTCTTACACCAATTCTTCAAAACTACTTCTCTCTCTAGTTTGTAGAAACTCTCCTCCCTCTCTCTACAAACTAGTTTTTAGATTTTTAGTTTTTAGTTTTCATCAAACAAAGGGGCTTGCTCACAAGCTTCATATCCTTGTAAGTTTTCTTATTCTTATATTCTGTAATTTATATTCAATCAAATGGTCGGTTGAGCCGCCCATATTCATATTCATTTACTTGTTTTATTTATTTTGATTATACTAACCATACATGGCCGGTTATACCGCCTGAACTAACTCACTAACTTGTTTTTACATTTTATTTATATTCTATTTATACATGGCCGGTTCAACCACCTATACTAACTAGTGACAGTTCGACTGTGACTCACTTCCTAACTTTTATGCCTTCCCTCTCTCACTTATTATTTATTTTCCGGGTTTAAGGGGCTAACCCCTCGTCCCGTCTGGTATCAGAGACAAACGAAAAATTCATACGAAAAATTCTTAAAGGATTCAAAATTTGGCAAGCTATCAGACGAATCAAACGAAAAATTCATACAAGGTCTTCCTCGGCAAAATCAGACTAACAAGAAATAAATGGCAAGCTATCAGACGAATCAAACGAAAAATTCGTACAAGGTCTTCCTCAGCAAAATCTGTTGCCAAACAAGAAATTCAGGCTGAGCCTTCACTGGCAAAATTGGTCATTCATGAGATTGAGATCAGAATTGGCCAAGAAACAACATATGCCAAGAAGATTCTTACAATCTATCCAGAAAAATACCTATTCAATCTCTTTACCCAACTTATCCCGAAACCTCCTCTTCTAGATGACTATTTCTCAAACTTGCTTTTCAGACCTTTAAAAGACCAAAAATTTTGGATTAAACAAAACTTTCCAATTCCTTTACCCAAACAAGAGTTCGAAATTCAAAAAACCTCCTTGGTCAATGCCATACAAAACTTTCAAGGGTCTTCTACTCTAAATAAATCATATTCAAACTCTTTTTTACAAAATTATACTCCCAACCGAAAAAACATCCAAAATCTATACCACCCCCAAATGATTCATTTTGATATTTTCAGGATAAAACCCAATATACTTCAACACTCATACAACAAGGAAGACATCTATGAATGGAGCATAGATGAAATGTTCAGATACAATCTTCCTATAACATCTCAACAGATGACAACCACAGTTATGTTTAATCAAACATTACAAGGCTGCCATCAACTGATTGCTCATGTCTTATTCATAGGATTTATTGGGCAATTCAAAGGATGGTGGGAAGAACATCTCATCATTGAAAATGAAAATATTATTCACGATATTCTAGTCACAACCAAAAGGGATGAATCTGATCTACAAGATGGGAACATCCTGCCAGAAACAATGTTATTCAATATCACATCTGATGGTGATTCTGGAATTGTCCAAGAGGATTTATCAAAACTATTCCCAAGCTCCAGAAGATATCATTACATATTCCTGATGAAATCAGACAAAGACAAAGTTCACAACAAAGATTTCTTCAAAGGTCTTCTTGAATCACAATACAAGAAGATTAAGTCTTGGGAAGAAACAACTTGTGGACAAAACCAACAAGCAAACTGGTTTCCCAAACCAACAGAAGAACAGTTCCAAGGAAGAAATCTTGGATCCTTTTACAAACAGTTTGGGTCATTGAGCTACCATAAAAGACCCAACAAACAGCCCAAATCTATAGAAAGACTTGAAAATCCTTTCTCTTCTACAAAACAACTAGCCTTATTCATTTCCAAAACCCATCAACCTAGACATATAACCCAACCTTCAAATCCTCTGATCGAATCAGATATTATCCAATCTGAACGAAAGGAAGATTATGACAATTATATTTCAACATCTTCCTTCCCAATCACCAGAGATGAAGATGAAAAAGAAGGACATGTGGTCAATAAGATGACCAAAAAACGGAACCTTCTTTTCAGCATCATTGAAGATATTCTTGAAATAAGACAACCTTACTTGAACCAAACTTCGAATCCTTTAGAGGGTCTTTTCTTTAACATTCCAGGAAAAATCCCAAGACAAAATTCTTGTAAACCAAAAACTTATGGTTTCCAGGAAATTCTTGACAGATTCCTTATTCAACCTATATCCTTACAAAAAGAAACCTTTAACCCTAGGAACATGAATAAAAATTCTCAGTTATTTCAGGAAAAATTGATCCATACACGATTACTAATTATTAATAATTATGTAATCGAAACAAAAGCCCTAGTTAATACAGGGTCAGACCAAAACTATATTCCTGAAAAACTTATTCCTATCCAACATTTAGAATTCCTCATAAAAACAAATTCTCAAATACCTTCTTTTTTGACCAAATATTTGACTAACCATATCATTTTAGGAGCATCATTTCTCAACCAATTGACTCCTTTCCAAATTATCTAAGGGATAATATCCCAACTTTTTAAACTAACTAATTCTTTTTGCAGAAACATGGCAAGTGAAGGAAGTTCATCATCATACAATCCAGAAGAGAAAAACTGTCTCTTCGATGGATACTCTAGTTGGCAACAAACCTCTCACGGAGAAGTATCCGGTAATCAAACTAATGAAAGTCAAACATCATCCAATCAGAATCAAGCTAATTGGGAGTGGATCCTTGAGGAATCATCCTCAAACTGGATATCTGCGGAATCTACTTCAAATTGGGTGCCCAATGAAACAATCTCAAATCAATTCCAAGCAATTGATGAGACTTCGACAATAAACTGGATTCAGGAAACTGAAGAAGAAGAAAATCCATTCCTAATTCCTTAAGATCCTACTACTCAATCCTTCCAAGTCAAACTCAGGGACGATGCATTCTCACGCCTCTGGACAGAATATCACTACTTGGAAAACGAGCACAAAGAATTCAGAATCAGAAACTTTGATAGTATATTCTTTAACCAAGACACCGGTGAAAGAATTCCTATCTACCACATACACAAGTACAATCACGTTGGAGTAAAAGAATCAAATTACTCCATACAAACTTTGAAGGAGCAATGCTTCATACAGAGAAGATACATACAAAGAATGGTTCTCAACAAGTATTTACTTGAGAAACGAGGAGTAAATACACGACATTACAAACAATGGATCAAAGAAGCATTAGAAGAATTATCAGCAATAATTTGCTGAACAAATGCTTCTAGAAACATTCAAGTTGGCTCAATCGGAACAAAATTCAGAAAAAATCAGTTTTACTGTAGCACCGGAATCACTGTAGCAGTCCGGCAAGTTACTGTGCAAACACGGCAACAAAAGACAAACGTCGCACTGTAGCGATACTGTAGTGACACTGTAGCAAACCACTGTAGCGGGTACTCTAGTACTACGGAAATTTTGCTATAAATACCCCTCAAACCCAACACATTCAAAAGACCATTCTAACACCATTCTTACACCAATTCTTCAAAGCTACTTCTCTCTCTAGCTTGAAGAAACTCTCCTCCCTCTCTCTACAAACTAGTTTTTAGATTTTTAGTTTTTAGTTTTCATCAAACAAAAGGGCTTGCTCACAAGCTTCATATCCTTGTAAGTTTTCTTATTCTTATATTCTGTGATTTATATTCAAACAAATGGTCGGTTGAGCCGCCTATATTCATATTCATTTACTTGTTTTATTTATTTTGATTATACTAACCATACATGGCGGGTTATATCGCCTGAGCTAACTCACTAACTTGTTTTTACATTTTATTTATATTCTGTTTATACATGGCTGGTTCAACCGCCTATACTAACTAGTGGTAGTCCGACTGCGACCCACTTCCTAACTTTTATGCATTCCCTCTCTTACTTATTATTTACTTTCCTGGTTTAAGGGGTCCCGTCTAGTATCAGATTCCTTATTAACTATGCATGACGACTATATTTCCAAACAAAATCATAAAATTGATAGTTAAAACTCATCACTAGTTAGAGATTAGCCAACCATTATAATTTAATATGCGAGGGACAAAGTGGGCGTATGTTTTCCCACCCGTTTTAAGGCCGGGAAGGGAGGGGAAAAACCCCAACCCCGCCCCCACCCCATTACTCCCTCCTCCTAGGGGCGGGTAATCATATCCATTGCCATCCCTAAGTATTCATATAGGTGTAAGTCCCACATTAAAGGAGGCAAACTAATAAATTG
Source organism: Coffea arabica (assembly GCF_036785885.1). Taxonomy (NCBI): domain Eukaryota; kingdom Viridiplantae; phylum Streptophyta; class Magnoliopsida; order Gentianales; family Rubiaceae; genus Coffea; species Coffea arabica. The sequence continues at coordinate 9,179,813 of NC_092311.1, forward strand.
TTAACTTAATAACAATTGAATAACAATATATAAAGTACTGAGTTAAACAAATTGTCAAAGAAGGGGAGATTTCTAATTTTTATGTGTCTTTATTCAAACTGCTATAGACAAACTCTTGTATGAATTTTGAATGTACGTTTTAAATGGCTATAGTTAGGAATTGTGCCACTGCAAGAGAGAGTTTATGTCTCGTCCTTAAAGCATAAATTACATGTTTTATACATACTGAATAATAAATCATGATGTCCATCACTTTCAAGGTTCTTCAAGTAATCGGCTTGGAAGACTTTGATGTAGGAATGGTAACTGAGATGGATGACCCGTGGGGGGTTGATGGGCCTGGGATGGGACGGGCTAAGGGCTTATTTTCTCCTCTGGTTAAAAAATAGAGTGGGGCATGGAGGAGTATAACCCCATGGTCCCCACCCCATTCCTGGCCTAAAACATATATATATATATTAGTTATACTAATAATTATATGTTTATACTAATACAAATTATTGATTAGTTATATTTGTACATTTATATTAAATTACCAATTACACTTCTATTCTTTTACACTTAACAAATTTCTGTTGTCAAGAAGTTATTAAAATGAATCAAAATACAGACTCGAATACATCAGCTTGTGGAATATTTGTCGATGATATTCTCATATACATACAAAGTTTTGCAATTTGGGAAGCATCATGAGTGCTTAGAAAGTTGAACAATGCAGCCCATTGTTTTGCTAAACATGCTTGTTCCATTTTTTGTGACTGCATATGGAGGAACTTTCCTCAAAATTTTATTGCTACTGCACTTGCTGTAGACATTATTTTGAACTAATAAAATTTCGCTTTTTATAATAAAAAAAAAACAAATTTCTATTAGCACCTACAGGCACTCGCTAGAAAGCAGGGTGGGGAAGCTGGTGATGGGAGGCCGCGCGGGGTGAGACCCCATTACCATTCCTACTTTGAAGTCATTTTCTACTTTAGTACTAGTTTCCCACTCTGCTTTTTCCCCAATTTTATCACCAAATATGCATGAGGGAACCACATCAACATATATAGCAGGAATCTAGTGACTGACTTTAATGATCTTGTCTTTTGGGCCACCGGGAATTCTTGTATCAGTGAAAACTTGGGTTTATTACTAAGGATGGGGCGAGGGTGCCGCTACCACTAATTCCTCCTGCCCTGCCCCGCCCCGCCTCGCATGGCTTCCCTCGCAGGCCACTCGCGGGATTAATAAAAATTTATTATATAATTTTATTATAGTTAAATTTTAACAAATAATCAAGTATTAAAATATCAACACATCACCAATTTATTATTTATTGTAATTTCACAATTGAAACTCATAAAAACACTCAAACAAAATTTATTTAAATATAATCCAACATGATGAAATAAATACAACTAACGTAGCCTAATTTTTACTTTTGGCATAAATACAATCACTAATTCATTATTGTACTTGCGTTTTTTTTTTTGAAAAAAAAAGTATTATTGTATTAAGTGTAATTAGGAATTTAGTATAAATATATTAATAAATTTAGTATAACTAACTAGGGATGGCAACAGGGCGAGGGACCCCTCCCCCATCCCCCACCCCCGCCCCATCCCCTGTCCCCTGCTCCCCACGCCCTGTCCCCACCTCGCTTCCCCCGCGGGGCTAATAAAAATTTGTTATATAATTTTATTATGATTAAATTTTAGCAAATAATCAAGTACTAAAATATTAACACATCATCAAATTATTATTCATTATAATTTTACAATTGAAACTTATAAAAACAATCAAACAAAAAATATTTGAATACAATCCAACATGATGAAATAAATATAACTACAGTAGTCAAGTTTTCACTTTTGGCACAAATACAATCACTAATTCATTATTGTACTTGTGCTTTTTTTAAGAAAAAATATTATTGTATTAAGTGTAATTAGAGATTTAGTATAAATGTATTAGTAATTTTAGTATAACCAATTAATAATTTGTATTAGTACACATATATAATTATTAGTATAATTAATAATATCAATTATATTATATATACTAATAGACATTATATAATACATATAACTAATAATATCATTATCATAAGTTGGTAACTAATTAAATTATATATTATATATATATTTTATACATTTATTTTTTTAAAGCGGGTGACGGGGTTGGGGATGGGGTGGGGGTACACTCCCCCGCCCCTGCCCCCGCCCCGTTTCTATGCGGGGGGAATAACCCCCCGCCTCCTCCACACCCCCCGCCCCAACCCCCTCCCCATTAACCCCCGCGCGGGCACCCGCCCGCATTGCCACCTATAACTAACTGACAATTTATATTAGTAAACATATATAATTTTTACTATAATGGATAACATCAATTATATTACATATACTAATAGACATTATATAATACATATAACTAATAATATTATTATCATAAATTTATAATTAATTAAATTAAATATTATATATGATTACATACATATATATTTATATATATTTTTTAGCGGGTGACGGGATGAGGGATGGGGCCGGGGTATACTCCTCCGCTCTATTAGGCCCCCGCGGAGCCGGTGCCCGCAGCCACCCGCACCATTGCCAGACATTCTACGGCGACAAATCACTTCTGCTGGAAAAATGGACAGAAGACATCAGGATGAGCACCGAATATGAAGTCAGCCAGTCAATACCACAGACCAAGACGCAGTTAAAAAATCGAAGTACGAGTATAATTGCAGCCAAGAAAAATTAGTAACATGCAATGAAAACTTGCTAATATATTGGTGCAAAAAAAAAGATAAAAATAAAAATAAAACTGTGCCAACATCAATTTTCGCTAAGATGGTTGCCCAAAAATAAAGAGCGAAATGACACCCTCTTGTCAAGTTTTAATAAACGAAGGCAGAAAGAAAACAAACTCCATATTTCAGAAGACTATAGGTTCGCCATAAGTTAACTTAATTGGTAATACAATTGCTAGTTCCCTTCCCCGTGAAAACCCAGTCGAGTCTCTTCTACAAATAAATTAGGAGAGAGACCATCACATTGTTGTAACTATTAATGTCAATTGGTTAATTGGAGAATTGTTTTGTTAATATTCACTGTAACTTTTTTTTTTTGTATTGTGATGCATCTAAAATAAGTGATAGTTGAAAAGCTAAAATGATGATTGAAAAGCATGACAAGAGAGAGTAAATAACTCTTCCAAAATAATCTCTCAATTACTTAAATAAAACATGGAATTTCATCATTTATTTTTCACAAATCTCAGGTATTCTTTTATAGCTTGCTTCATAGCGCCTAAATAAAAGGTACCCAGTTGATACTTGTATAACTTACAGTTACCTTGCTCATTTTTCTGTAATAACTTGAGGGGTATGCCCCTTGATCAGTGTTTATTTTACATCTTTTTAGTATATTTTATTTCATGGTTTTTGGTATCATAAGAGTACAGTTATTTATTTCATGGTTTATTTTATAGTTATTTTTACCATAAGAGCACATAATCATACCAATTCAATAGTTAATAGTTAATCACAATAAACTCATGAAGTCTTGATCTCTATCAATAATCGGACATTTAGTCCTTACTATCTATCCCGTCAAGTAGGCCAAATAGAATGTTTCTAATTATTTATATCCTATTATTTTTTTTCCAAAAGCGGCAAAAGTATTTCATTTAAACAGAATGTTGCTACGTCAGTTTGAGCAACTGCTCACCATATCTTCCCTGGCTGCATTCATCAGCCAGACAGGGAAGGAGGTCCTCCAAGAGGTTTCCTTAAAACAATTAGTGGCAACCTGTGCCAAAGAATGACTAACAAAGTTGCAGCTCCTTGTGACAAAGGAAAAGCAACATTTCTCAAACGCACAACTCATCGCAGAGATATCCTCCAGTATCAACCCAATCCACTTATCATTCCAATCCTTTTCCAGTATTTTGTCCACAATCTCCTTGCAATCTGATTCAATCTGCACCCTTTCCCAGCCTTCTAGTATAGCTATCTCCAGTGCTCTCCTTATTGCCAACACTTCTTCCATCCTGGCACTTCTACTACATGATCTTGGGACAGCTCATGTTGCTATCAGCCTCCCACTGGCATCCCTTGCAACTATTCCCCAACCTGCCTTCCTCGCGTTTCTGTTGAAAGCTGCATCTGTGTTGAGCTTGATGCACCCTCTTTCTGGGGGTTTCCACTCTCCATAGTCGGTCCTTACTTTAACTCCCGTCCCTTCGTTCCCAGTCAGGGTCCTTATGGCTTCTTGGTATTCTCTCCACTCTGCCACAGCTTTGTTAACTGGGAGGAAAGGGTCCCTTTCCACCCTCGTGAACTGCCTATCATTCCTTGCTTTCCAAACTTGCCACAGCAAGTTTGCTATCAAGATAATATGGTCACGCCCATCCTCCCTTTTAGTTGCTTGCATCAGTTCTTCCCACCAATGCCAGAAGGAATGTTTAAGCCCCTCTAGTCCATCCCACTGTAACGATGCAGCTTTCCAGATCAATGCTATCCTATCACACTTAAACAGCATGTGTTCCAACGTCTCCACACCTTCTCCACAATTGATACACATACGACTACCTTTTCCCGTTCTCCTCATCACTACTTCATTGACTGGTAGTACTCCTCTTAAACACTTCCATATGAAATGCTTAATTTTGTGCTTCATATTGAGCCCCCATAGCTCCTTCCACACTCTAGACCCCTGCATATTCCTGTTGTGGTTTGCTTCTCCCCCGTCTTCCTGTCGCTTTTGCTTGTTCATCTGCTTCACCCACATGTACCCAGACTTCACACTATAAACTCCGTTCTCATTCCCCACCCAGTACATTTTGTCCCTTCTCCCTGTTTTACTAATGGGGATTGTCATGATCTCTTGGACATCCCTCTCCTGAAATATCTCCTGTAACAACTTGTCATCCCAGTCCCCATTCTTTATAAGCTCACTCACCTTTTGCACCCCACCTGCCCCAGTCCTAACTGTCCTTACCTTTCCCTCCCTTCCCTCTGGCAGCCATCTGTCCTTCCAGATGTTGACAGTTCTTCCATCACCAATCCTTTTCCTCATCCCTGATTCCAAAGTATACCTTGAGCTGAGTAAGCTTCTCCACATCCATGAATCTGACGGCCTAGGTTCCATTTCCCATAATGATTTCGCTTTGTAGTACTTGGATTTCAAAATCCGGCTTACCAGCAAATTTGGTTGGGACACTATCCTCCAGAGTTGTTTGGCTAGCATGGCATCATTGAAACTCTCTATATCCCTAAATCCCAATCCCCCTTTTCCCTTTACCTCCTAGAGTTTCCCCCAACTAACCCAGTGCACTTTCCTCTTATCTTCTCCCTCACCCCACCAAAACTTTGCCATTCCTCTACTAATTTCTCTACAGAGCTCCTTTGGCAACTTGCAATAGTTCATTACATAAGCTGGCATGGCCATTGCTACTAGACCTGTCAACGGGTCGAATCCGGGCTGGAATTCATTATTCCGAACCCGAATCCGTTATACTATACCGGTTCCGTATCTGGCCCATTTACTCAACGGGTCTTCTACTCTATGTTCCGGACCCAGATCTGACGGATCTACCCGAATCCGGATCCGGGTCCTGGTCTGCCCGAAAAAATAGTTGAAACCTGTTTTACAACAAAATTAGAAAAAGTACTATTTTTTTTATTAAGAAAGGTCAATTTAATTTTGTCCAACAAGCATTATTTCAATGTTGTCACTTGGTTAAAGTCTTAGCTGGGCTATATTGCATGTGTTAATTAACATCTTCAAGATATAATGTTTAGCATTGATAAATACTTTTTGTAAGATTCAAATTCATGCTTTTGCAACTGGTGTTGTATATGCCAAAGGCTCTGCATGTCCGTGGATAATATTTAGTTGTTTGAGCCTTTGGGGTATAGAAGTAAATTTGGGGTATAAATTTGGGATATATTATTGGTATATATATATATCTATTTTATATCCGGATACGGGTCAAATACGGGCCGGAATGATGTATTCCGTATTCGACCCATTTTTTGTTTGACAAAATGGATCCGGATTCGGGTCCGGATAATGGAATTATATTCCTACCCAGACCCCTAAAAAATTGACGGATCCGGGTCGGATCCGGGTCTAGAGTTGGAAGGAAAGATTGCTCAGCCTAGCAAGGAAAGAAGTGCTACTCAAGTCGGTAGCAATTAGGCCTGTCAACGGTCCGGGTTGTAATCCTATCCTTGATATATTTGAACACTGCATTCTTTGATCTTCCAATCACCATAGGCAACCCCAGGTAGTGACTCTTCTTGACCTGTTGCATTCCACCCATAACTTGCAGGACCTGCTGTTTCACTTCCTCCCTTGTGTTCTTACTGAATAAAATAGAAGATTTTTCTGCATTGATCACTTGGCCAGAAGCTGTCCCATATTCCTCTATCACCTGAACAACAACTTTTGCTTCCTGCACACTTGCTTTACAAAAGATTAAAGAGTCATCAGCAAAGAATAGATGGGTTAGATTAGGACCTTTGTGAGCAATTTTCATGCCAGAAATTAGGTGTCTGTCCTTGGCCAAATTTAGGAGGCTAGTAAAGCCTTCTGCACGGATAAGAAAAAGGTAAGGGGATAGAGGGTCTCCTTGTCTTATTCCTCTGGTGGGTCTAATATAGCCTTTTTTCTCTCCATTTATGTTCACACTATAGGAAACAGTGGTTATGCCCTCCATAATCCACCCAACCCATCTCCTATAGAAACCCATTTTTCCCATGATTTGGCTATTAAATCCCATTCTACACGATCATATGCTTTAGACATGTCAAATTTGACTGTCATATATGTTTCTTTCCCGTTTCTCTTTCCATTCAACCAGTGGATGTATTCATGGGCCATGAGAACATTGTCAATGATTTGTCGTCCAGGCACAAAAGCTGATTGATTCTGGCTTATGCACTGTCCCAGTATAGGTTTCAGTCTATTAACAAGAATCTTAGTGATGATCTTATAAGCCACATTACACAGGCTAATAGGTCTAAACTGAGACACAAAAACTGGATGCTCTACTTTAGGGATCAGAGAAATGAGAGTTTCATTAAAGGCTTTCAACATTTTATCAGAATGAAAAAAACTCAGGATAGCATTTATCACATCATTTTTAATGATAGTCCAGTATTTTTGGAAAAAGAAGGGGGGCATACCATCAGGTCCAGGTGCTTTATTGGGATGCATGGAGAAAACTGCTTCATTTATCTCTACTTCAGATATTGGTCTGATTAGCCTTCTCTTCATCTGGTCAGAGATAGTCTATGGAATTTTCCTCAGGATCTCATCCCCATCTCTTGGATTTGAGGTAGTGAAAATCTTTCTGAAATAGTCAGTTATCTCCTCTTGCACTGCCTCCTCAGAATCACACCAACTCCCATCCTCCCTTTGAAGTGTAGATATGTTGTTTTTCTTCCTTCTAGTAGCTACACATGCATGGAAGTATGAGGAATTCTTATCCCCCTCCTATAGCCATTTTACTCTAGCCTTCTGACTCCAATAGAGTTCCTCTCTTCTGTAAGCTTCCCCCAGATTCTTTTTTAGCCTAGCAAGTTCTCCCTTCCTGGTATCCATGTGACTACATTGGGCCACCTTAAGTTCCTTTTGTATCCGTCGAATATCCCTTTTTGTATTTTTTTGGAGTTTCCTGTTCCATTCCAATAATGCCAACCTACACTTTTTTATCTTCTGTTGCAGTTTGTAAAGTCTGGATCCTTCTTGCTCCCACTTCCAAGCTTTACTGATGACTTCCTCCACTCCTGCATATTCAATCCATCTCCTGTCAAACTGAAAACATTTCTTCCATTTCCTCTTTTCGGGTTGTGTATCCAGCAGTAGTATACAATGATCAGACGCTTCCTTGAAAAGGTGACTACACTTGGCTTGTTCATATAGATCCATCCATCTTTTGTTGCATAATATTCTATCTAGCCTTTCCCTTACTACGCTACCTGGACTCCAATTATTACACCAGGTCCAGGGCACTCCCTCAAAACCCAAGTCTATAAGCTGGTTCTTATTAATGAAATTCCTAAACACTCTAAAACTACTGTCTGGTCTACTGTTACCACCCCACTTCTCTGTGTTAGACGTTATATCGTTCATGTCCCCCATGATAATCCAATTGTCACCCCAAATTTGCTTCCTATGAGTTATAATGTCCGACTGATTTTTCCTGACAGTGTCATCAGCATTAGCATAAACACACACACACACACCACCAGCTATAATTCCTATCAGTGTCACCGATCAATAGTTCAATGGTAAAATATGTATAAAGAATTCTATTAATCTTGAGATCATCCTTCCAGAAAACAGCCATACCACCAGATTTGCCTACCGGATCAATCACAAACAGTTTGTCAAATTTATATCCCATTAGGTAGGTCTGATAGACAAAAAATTCCTAGCAATTTGTCTCGCTAGGTAGGCTAGATAAATAGAAGTGGTGGAATTAGTTCCAAAAATAATAACCAAGAAACCACAAGCTCATAGTGCAGAAGATACATGGCATTCATAATCTAGAAACAAATCATATGATAATTCATCTTCATCATAATTATTTATATGTCAAAAGCAATAAATATATTCTTACCCATGCCAAATTTCATATTAACATAAGCAGTTGAAGCTATTTTCATCCATAATATTTGAATTGAAAATGTAGCGAGTGGCAAAACCACTTACCTTACATAAACGAACCAATACCCAGCATAATTCAAGTAATCCTTGTAATTCATGTCCTCCCCACATATAAACAATCCCAAATTACTTAACTCAAGGCCCATGAACCAAGAAATATAGAACTTCCCACACCTATAAGATGAGAACCTAGTTGAAAGCAGCATTGTTAGATATGATTTCCAACTGTGGTAGTGATTAGTTAAACAAATATAACTTAGCTATGTACATCAAAAAACTACAAATTTGATATAGTTGAAAACTAGACTCCTAATACTAAAGAATCCCTAGAAGACACTATTCTTTGACTCGAACATAAACTGGCCTATTTTCCCACAAGTGTCAAAACATTTCCAATACTGCAAGATGAATTTCAATCAACTTCCCAAATTTTCTAGTATCAATAGCTAAAGAATTAGAATCTAAATTTTACACCATTGGACAAGCTTATGAATCAAGTTTCAAACACAACCAAAATCACTCAATTCTGGCATTTTTACATAAAGTTATGACCAATTTTTAATCACTCAATTCTGATATTTTTACACCAAGTTATGACCAATTTTTTAAGACTGTACATGGCTGTCTGTTATCGTGAAATTAATGAAATCCAAGTTTGTCTTAAATGTAATTATCGAGAATCCATTCTATTTACGATGCCTAATCCTTAATTACAAGTTCAATACCAAGATATACAAGAGATTATCCCAATCCCAAACCATCCAACCTTAATTTTCATTTCCAACCAAGTTTTCAAATGGCAACAAAAACTCAAAAACAACATGTAATAAAGCCAACTACATGAACGACTTCAAAATTTCAGAATATATCTCATGGCCACACATTCGGAGAATCAACTAATGCTTTAATTATGACCAATTCTGCAGTCACGCCTTAATCTTACAAATCTGATCATTTAAAGAAATATTCATTGTCAACTACATCAAAGCCATATGCAACTAAGCAATACACCTGAAACCCAGATATTGCTCTAACCACAAAACTCACTTTATCCATCAAACTTTCATTAAATAAAACTATAACAACTTAAACATGAAAGGGATTACCTTAAACAGTAAACAAAGAAGACCTCTCAATATCCTCACCAGCCACTTGACTGTTAACCTTCGAAAATCGTCTTTGATTGGAAGAAAGAAGAAGAAGAAAATAAGAGAGAATCGGAAGAAGAAGAAGGAAAGAATGAAGGAAATGGTAAAGTTTGTTGAATAGTAGAATCCCGCTACCAACTTACGACCCTATTTGGCAAAGGGTTTTTTGCCCATTTTTTCGTCTACAAGTTTTTTTAACAATTTTAATTATAATAATTTTAAAAAACTTCTCAAAATTATTAAACAACACACTTCAAAATACCCAAAAAACACAAAAATTTCCCTTCCTCCTTTCTTTTTCTTCCTCTCCCACCTCAACCCACCTTCATCTCCGCCGTCAGCCACCATCGGCCGGCAGCTCTTCCTGCGTTGGTAGAGGTTTTTTTTTTTCCTTTTTTTCTCCCTCTTCCTCTCCCTCTCCTCCTTTCCCCCACCACTTTTCTTTCCTCCCTCCCTCCCCCTCCCTCGATCACGTGACCAGAACGCCGAAGGGGGGTGACGGGGGAGGGAGGAAGGATGAGAGGAGAGGGAGAAGAGAAAGAAAGAGAGAAGAAAGCAAAAAAAATAAAAATTTTCTACTGCTGCTGGCAGAGGTTTCGGCACCGGCGAGCAGCGAGTAGTGAGGTGAGGGAGAAGAAGAGGAGAGGAAAGAAAAGGAAAAAGAAAGGAAGAAAAGAAAAAAAAAGTTTTACATTAAAAATTTTTTTTTTACAACTTCTAGAGTAAGTTACAATAAAATTTTAGACAAACACCTTAAAAATTCATTTGCCAATTCTTCCAATATTTTATTTGACTATCCTCCAACACCACAACTTCCTTAAACTTCTCAATTTTACCCCAAACTTCTTAATTTTTAACTTGAGACCACAAATAGAAAACTTGGGTATCACATAATAGCTATCATCCTCCAAATTCAGGTCCATAGACCATATTTGTAAGTTGGCATGCTGTATCCACAAGACCTTACTCTCACAAATATTAGATATCTTGATCATAACTTCCAAAAATTTACTGAAATTTAAACTTTATAATTACTAAAGACATAATAGTCTTAATTTAATACATCTACTAAACACCTTGATCTATAATTTCAAGTGTTTGGTCATCTATCTATTTACCTCTCTCTTATCTTCTAACTGCAATTAATCTTCCTTTCTTGATCTGAAAAAAATATGGGTTGAACAATGTGCGCTCAGTAGGTAGCAATTAATTGCCTACTAGATCATGTAGCTAATATATATACAATGTACTTCGTAAGATTTTTAACAGCGTATTACATGCATAATTATTTTGAAAACAAAAGCATATGTTGCTTTACATATATAACTTGTGAGTGACAATATAAACAATATCGTATATGGCACAAACATAGTCAAACTTGAAATTCATAAACCTGTAATTCTTTTCCTTTCACGAAACAACTCATAAACAAGTACACACAATAGTTGGCTTCTGAGCACTAACTTAGAAATTAACCCCTTCTAGAAGAGTGGTAGGTCAAGCATTTTCCTTCATCTTCAATTGATCTACCCAATCATGGCTCATAAACGATCAAGCATTTTTCCTGATCTTTACTTGATCGTCATAACATGAAAGAATTATAGCCCTTACCATTCATTTCATGACATTTTAGAGCCTTTTATAACATAAACTCATTCCACACATCACGTGCCCATTCTTTACATTTGGTAAAACATGCGAGTCATTCATATTTTGTAACATAAGAAATGTAGGCAAGTAGGAATACATTATCCATTTTCATATATTAACATAAGATTTCATTTGAGAGAAATTCATACTTTAGTATTTGAAAAACATAGAGGGAAAAGAAACACCTACCTCAAACTATTTGCTTAAAGAGATCCTTAAATTTAAAGTACCTCCAACCCTATAAGCCATAACATATATCTTTCAATTAGTTCATCCATCTTATTTTTAAAGTACTTATTCCTATCTTAAATAGCCCTAGCAATCATGTCGGTTCTTCTTTAAAAAGTACTTGAAAAGTTTCCAAAAATTGAAAGTTACCCTGTTGAAGGGTTTCCCATTTTGGGAAGACTTTTCCATTTGATAAACTGTCTTAGTTCAATTATCTATAAAGAAAGTTTCTAATTTGGTATAAACAGGCCCACACTTGTTCGTGCTGGATTTGAGTTTGGATTTGACTCAACAGCGAAGCACACCATGAAAAGGTCTTGTTTAACTTCATGTTAGTGTTTACAATCTACCAAGGTTAGGTTCTTAAAAAAGTCATTGAAGCCATCGGATTCAGTTAGCTAAATCCGCATCATTATAATAAAATTGGGCTTTTAGAACAAACGCTTGGGTATGCTTAATTAACTTTGGGTCATTTCTTAAGGATTAAACCTCACAAAAACTGTCCATTTCATAAAAACAGCTTGCAATAATTGATGTAGGCATTTCTTCATATTATTGTGTTTAATTAGGCTTTATACCTCTTCAATTGGTCAAATTTACAACAATTCTTCATTTAAGCAAAAGGGCCATTTAGTTCAAAAACCAGTCCAACTCTAAAACTTTTACCACAACCTTGAAGATTAAAACCAAGACATCAGCCGTCTTCTTCCTTTGGGCTCAGTCCCTCATCACACCGCCGCTTCTGGGCCTCCACCACCACACTCAATCATCCTGAGCTGCTCCCACAGGAGCCAGGCTGCTAAGCAGCGTGCTCCATCGCAACTGGTTGCTTCGGCTAGCAGTGGGATGCCATCCAGACGTGCCATAGACGGCGCCGAGTTGCAGCCTGCGACTTTCACCCTTTCATCGATTTTTCTATTCGTTTCAAAAGCCCAATTTCCCAATGAAATCTCTTGATTCAATGGCTCCACTATTCGTATCTGAAGAAGCGCTGAACTTCCCCGGACCGAGCTGACCTCCTAAGCTCGGCGTGCTGATGAGAAGAGCATATCCAAACCCTGCAAAACAAGCGAGAGAAGGTCTGTTGGGTGACTAGCAGGGGAGCCCCGAGGTGGTCCCCGGAGGCACTCCGACGGTCAAGTTAGTCTTTCGGTGAGTGGAATTCACGAGAAGTAAAAGCAATCCGGAGTGATAGGCCAATAGTGAGCGTACCTCGTACAATTGGTGTGTGTGTTCCCATTTATACCTACTCGAGAGTCCGACCTCCGTACGTTTCGGGATCTGCCCGGAATAGCGTCAATCCCGCGCTGAGGGGGATCCTCCCCGCCCTCTGCGGGATTATTCTCTGGAGCCTCTCGGAGCCTTAGCGGCGGTGTGCCCCAGGATAGTCCCCATGGGCCTGGGGTCCAAGCCCAGCTCCGGACTTCCCGAGCTGCCACGTGTCTAAGCCCGGGACGGGGCCTCTGCACTAGCCCCCTAGATTAGGTAGGGCTTCCAGACAGACCTAATCTACGCCCCCTGCCACGTGGGAGACTGGCGTCGCCCTGCTTTGCCATGGTCACCTCCGGCACAGTGCTGTCTCCTGAAAAGCCGCGCTCGCGTCCTTTCAACTGTTGCGTCTCTTTGGTTTCCGTACTGCTTTTAAATGCGTTCACATGGGGGCGGTTCAATTTCAAACAACCGTTTTCCCCCTATTTCACCCCCTATAAATAGAGGTTACCAGATTTCTTCCAACTCTATTTGCCATTTTCCTTACTTCGCATATTGTTTTGCTTCCGAAAGTTCCAGCGGCAAGACTTCCGGCCCACAGTGTCCAGATTCCGGCGGTTCCTTCTTTTTTTCCCATTCCATTCCATTTACCAGTAAGTTTCCTTCCTTTCTCCTTCGCTCTCCTTCCCCCTTATCGTTCTTTGCTTTTTATGTCGGATCAATCCGGCGTCACTTCTACCACATCTCGGGTCCCTGCCCATCGTAGAGCCCTTAGGATTCTCATTTCCTCTTCGTCGTCATCTTCATTCTCATCTTCGTCTTCATCTTCTCCTCCTCCTCTTTCCTCTTCCTCCGCTTCTAACCCTAACTTTCACATCATCAACCTGCTCGAGCCCATAGTCATTATGAGCTCTCCATCAGCCCATTCTCCTTCCGCCCATATCCTGGAGGAGGTGGCCGAGCTCGATGCTCTCATCGAGCAGCAGGCCACTTCCGTTCCTTCCCCCAAGTCCACACATGACTCCCCCGGCGGAGCCCAGGGAGGGGCAGGTGAGGATAGGGATTCCTCCGAGGGGACCCCTGCTCCTGAGCAGGGGGATGATCCTGAACTCGACTACGGTCAACCTGACGAGCAAGAGGTCACCATCTCGCCCGAGGGGGTCGCCGAGCTGGTCAGGTCTTTTTCCATCCCTCCGGCCTTTGAGCCGAGGGTTGCCGGGCCCAACGACCGAGCCAGCCGACTTCCCTCCGGCTTCGTAGCCATCTACAGGGAGCAGCTGGTTGCAGGGCTCCGACTCCCCATTCCTCCAACCCTATCCGAGATCCTGAGCTATTGGGGGCTCAGAATCACTCAGGTCCATCCCAACTCCATCAGGATCATCATTGGATTCCTGATCTACTGCCAAATCTGCTCCATCCCTTATTCTCTTTCTCTCTTCCGAGTCTCTTACACCCTTAAGCTCTCCCTTTCCGGGTGGTACTACTTCTCCCGCCGAACTACTAGTAAAGTTCGGGGTGGGAAGGGCACCCAGAATCTTATCTTCGGGGTCCCCTCCTCCATAAAGAATTGGAAGGGGGACTTTTTCATTGTTAGATCTACACATTTCCCTCCCAATGTGTGGAAGGTCGGAGAGGTCGTCTCCGACTCCTATCCGGAGGACTTGGACACCGAAACTCTCAGCCAGCTGGTGAGCTCTTCGGTGAAGCTCTATGCGGTCAGGTTCTTCACCGAGCAGATATCTGCGGTTAGGCTATGGGGACGTTGTTCGGGTCCCCTGGAGGAGTGGAACCCACCCCTACCAACTACGACACCTGTAATGCCACCTCTGTGCTCCTGTTGTCCGTTGCTTTCTCTTTTTTTTTTCTAACCTGTTTTTGCTAACTTGGTGGTGTTTGCTGCAGTGAGGAAGCTTTCCAAGCTGTTGGGCACGCCCTCCAACGTGGCCGCCCCCACTTCGCAGCCAGAGGCCGCCGAGAAGGTCTCTGGGGTCTCTCCGACTCCTGGGGGCAGCTCGGCTCCCCAGAAGGAAGCGTCTCACTCTCCGTCCCCTTCCAAGCAGGTCGCCAGCAATAGAAAGCGACCGGACAGAAGAGGGGCAGAGGGGACGAGCCATCCCAGCCTGAGAAGAGGCTCGCGCCCACTCCGGCACAGCCCCCCCTCTTGATAACGTCGGGGGGCGCTTCTCACGCGGGTCCGGTCCACCTGGGGGTT
Organism: Coffea arabica; assembly: GCF_036785885.1. Lineage (NCBI taxonomy): Eukaryota > Viridiplantae > Streptophyta > Magnoliopsida > Gentianales > Rubiaceae > Coffea > Coffea arabica. The sequence goes on from NC_092311.1 coordinate 9,194,926, forward strand.
GGTTCCGCGGAGGAGCAAGCGCGGGAGACGCCACCCCCAGCCTGTGACATTTTCGCCATGTGGCCCCCGTGAAGCCGGGTCAGGCCTCCTCCATGCACGACCCCCGGCGCTTTTGCCCTTCGTGGGGACTCTCTATCAACGACCGAACCCAGTTTCCTGAGGTGGCTCGCGAGTTGGTAGCGGGCTCAGTCTTCCCGCGTGACAAGAGGTGGATGGAGCTGGCCAGTCTGTCTGAGCTCCAGGACATGTTCTACACTGCCCAAACCCAAGTAAGCTCCCTACCCCTTAGGCCACTTGTGTCTATGCTTTCCGGCTCGATCCCGTAGTATGCTCATGTCCTTTCCGTTCCTCAGGCCAATGCCGCTGGGACTGCCCTGGCGACCCGCTTCTCCGAGCTGTCTCCCAACTTGGAGAAATTACAGAAGAACAATCGGGAGATCGAGCAGAGGTTTGCCCATGCCCTTAAGGAGATAGACTCCCTAAAGGCTAAGTTGGGCAAGACCGAGAAGGAGCTGGAAACGGCTCAAGTCCAGCTCGCCTCCACCAGGTCAGAGCTGGACCAGGAGAAGGCGGGTGTGGAGAAACTGAGGGCAGACCACGCCATCGAGCTATCCGGCACCGTCAGCCGGGAGCGCTGGAAGGCTGTTCGGGAGTTCATCTCCTCCGAACAGTTTGCCAAAGACGTCGCCCTCCTCAACCAGCCCATCCTTCAGGTCGGCTTCATGCGAGCCCTGGACCAGGTGAAGGGACTCGGCCTGCCTGGTTTTGATTTGGCTGCATTCAAGGACTATAATTCTGCCGCCGAGGAGAAACTAGACTGGCTCTTCGACGGGTATTGCAAGGGGCATGCCCTAAAGGACCTGGTGGGCAGGAGCGACGTGGGAGCCGAGCTGGAGGAGATTCCCTTGGAGGAGGGCGAGGCTCCCGGCAGAGCTTCCGGGAAAGAGCCAGTAGCTTAAAGGTTTGGGGGCTGAGCCGTACCCTTTTTTTTTTCTTTTAGCTCGGTAGGCTTTGTAATAGGTAGGTTTTCGAATGTACATACGAAGTGGTATTAAATGAAATTATCTGATTTTGGCTTCCAATTTTTGTTTGCGCCGAATTCTAATAACCGAAGCGACGTGCCGACCTCCTTGGCCGAGCATCAGACCTTAGAGATTTGGGCTATGCCGACCTCTCGGGTCGAGCATTTATCAAACTTTAAGCTTACAACCAAATGGTCAAGGACAACAAACTAGGGCACTATCAAACTAATTACCAACCGGATTCTAACAACCGAAGCGGCGTGCCGACCTCTTGGGCCGAACATCAGTCTTTAAGGCTTCAAACTACGCCGACCTCCTGGGTCGAATGTGAACGTCAAACTCTCAAACTTTAAAGGTACTTCATCCACTCATTGCCCCCGAGCCCCCCACTAGGACACTTAGTATTATTTGAGTGTGTTAGTGTAGAAGTAACAAGCAAATAGTGTGATAGTTCAAGGTAAACGGTATCGATAAATCTTGTAATGAAGGTTCGAAGTCGAACATTTATTTAATTTGACCTGAAGGTGGATTCCGGAGAGCAGACAGTAAGATATCTTGGACAAATCTAACCTATGAACAATCGCAAGTTCAAAAAGTGCCAAGTGCGAGGTACCTCTACTCCATTTAATTTCGCAAGCTTACAATACCCAACTTGGCTTGCTTCCAGGACTTTGTACGGCCCCTCCCAGTTCGGATCAAGCTTGTTGGAACTATGAACTCGACTGACTAAGTTCTTCCGTAGGACGAGGTCTCCCGGCTGGTACTGCGTATTCCTCACCCTCACGTTATGATAGCGGGCAAGTTGACTTTTGCACTCAGCCATCCGTATCGCCGCTTCCTCGCGTTTAGCTTCCAACATGTCCAAGTTACACCTCAACTCTTCGTCATTGGCTGCCACGACGAAGTTCTGTGTCCGAGGCGATGGGAGGCCGATCTCTGCTGGTACCACCGCTTCTGTCCCATAAGTCAGGGAGAAAGGGGTCTCATGAGTGGCCGTCCTTGGTGTAGTTCTGTAAGCCCAGAGGACACTAGGAAGTTCCTCTAGCCAGCTAGACTGGGCCAGTTCCAACCTAGTCTTCAGTCCTTGCAGAATGGTTCGATTAACGTTCTCCACTTGGCCGTTGGTTTGGGGATGATCGACCGAAATGAAATGTTGGCTGATCCCGAGTTCCGCGCACCAGCTCCTGAAGGGATTTTCAGAAAACTGTCGCCCATTGTCAGATATCAAAACATGCGGAATTCCGAAGCGGCAAACTATGTTTTTCCAGAAGAATTTCTGAACTGCTCTTCCAAAGATAGTGGCAAGAGGTTCCGCTTCCATCCACTTGGTGAAATCGTCAATGGCCACCACGAGGTGTCCGTATCTCCCGGAGACTCGGGGGAAAGGCCCCAAAAGGTCTATTCCCCACTGGGCAAAAGGCCAAGGACTGTGGATGGGGATCATCTCCTGAGTTGACTGGTGACGCAGCGGGACGTGCACCTGACAAGCTCGGCATTGCTGAACTAGCGCCGCGACATCCCGAAATACTGAGGGCCAATAGTAGCCTAGGAGCAGGCACTTCTTGGCCAACACCCGAGATCCCACATGTGTCGTGCATAATCCTTCATGAACTTCTCGAAGGACATAGTCGCCTTTCTCGGGAGTTACGCACTTTAGCCAGGGAGACAGATACGACGTCCTGTAGAGGGTCCCCCCAGATAGGCGTACCCGGCAGCTCTGAGCTGGAGTCGACGGGCCTCGATTTTGTCCTCGGGGAGGACACCTGAGCTAAGGATGTCTACGAGGGGGGTCATCCATGAGGCCGGGCTGTCTATGGCCAAGACTTGGACCTGGTCGATGCTCTTCTGCTTGACTACCTCCACCAGGACCTCCTTGTTCAGGTGAGCAAACGAGGAGGACGCCAGTTTCGACAGAACGTCCGCGCGCTTGTTCTGTGATCTCGGCACCCGCTCAATTTCAAAAACATCGAACAGGGTTATCGCCCCTCGCACCTTAGCCAAGTATTTTTTTCATGACGTCCTCCTTGGCCTCATACTCCCCGCGAACTTGGTGGACTACGAGTTAGGAGTCATTCCGAACTTTGATCGCAGTTATACCCATCTGGTGGGCTATCCGCAATCCCATCAATAGGGCCTCGTACTCCGCCTCATTATTGGATGTCGGGAAGTCAAATTTGAGCGCTTAGGTCAGCTCTTCCCCGGTGGGCGAGGTGATCAGCAGGCCGGCTCCGCTCCCTTCCTTGCTCGAGGCCCCGTCCACAAACAGTACCCACGGCTCTTTCGGCCGTACCTCCTCGGGCAAAGGGCTCGACTCGGCCGCGGACAAACTGGTCCCTTCAGCAAGGAAGTCCGCCAGGGCTTGTGCTTTGATAGCGGTGCGAGACTGATAGCTGATGTCATGTTCGGCTAGCTCGACGGCCCATTTGGTCATCCTTCCCGAGATCTCGGATTTTGTAAGTATCTGTCGTAAGGGCTGATCAGTCATGACAACGATGCTGTGGGTTTGGAAGTAAGGTCGGAGTTTTCGAGCGGCATGCACCAGGGCAAGGACTAATTTTTCTGTCGGTGTGTACTGCGTTTCCGGCCCTTGGAGAGCACGGCTGACATAATATATTGGCCTTTGAGCCCCCTGGTCTTCTCGCACCAAAACCGCGCTAACGGCCTCGTTGCAAGCGGACAAGTATAGGAACAGGGGTTCTCCCTGCTCCGGGGCGGTCAAAGTGGGCAGCTCAGCCAGATACGCCTTCAGGTCGATGAAGGCTTTCTAGCATTCCTCCGTCCATTGAAAGTCCTTAGGCGCTTTCAGGATTCGAAAAAAGGGTAGCCCCCTTACCGCGGAACGCGAGAGGAATCTACTTAGGGCGGTCATCCTTCCCGTGAACCTTTGGACCTTCTTTATGTTCCTCGGAGGGGCCATACCCATGATAGCCTGGAACTTATCCGGATTGGCCCGGATCCCCTCTCGGGAGATCAGGAACCCTAGGAACCTTCCCGACCTAACCCCAAAGGTACATTTCTTTGAGTTCAGCCGCATCCGATTCTCCCACAGGATGTTCAAGCTTTCCCTCAAGTCGGGAACAAGTTGCCGGTCAGTTCGGCTCTTGACGAGCATATCGTCCACGTAGATCTCCATACTCCTGCCGATCTGATTCTGGAACAATTTGTTAACCAGGCGTTGGTAGGTAGCTCCAGCATTTTTTAGCCCAAACGGCATTGTCCGGTAGCAGTAAGTTCCTTCCTCAGTGATGAAAGAAGTCTTTTCCCGATTTTCTTCGGCCATCTCTATCTGGTGGTATCCCTTGAAGGCATTCAGGAAACACAAAACGTCAAATCCCACAGAAGAGTCCACTAACCCGTCAATCCTCGGCAAAGGGAAGCAATCCTTTGGGCAGGCTTTATTGAGGTCTGTGAAGTCCACGCACATCCTCCAAGATTCGTCCTCCTTCTTCACCAGGACCGGGTTGGCTAGCCAGGTCGGGTAATATACCTCCAGGATGATCTTGGATTCCAGCAACTTGTCGACCTCCTTCTTGATCACCTCATTCCTCTCTGGGGCAAAACTCCTCTTCTTCTGTTTCACCGGCTTGAAGCGGGGATCTACATTGAGATGGTGGACGGCCAGGTCAGTCGAAATTCGGGGCATGTCTTCAACCGTCCACGCGAAAACCCGGGAGTACTCCCTTAACAGGGCCTTCAAATCCTCCTTCTCCGCGGAAGGTAGTGACGCACTGATGCGGAGGACCCGGTCGGGCCTGTCCTCTATCAAGGGGAACTCCTCGATCCCGTCCTGGGTGCCCCACTGTCTGGCCTCCTCCCCCGGGATGTAGGGCTCCAAGTTGGTTGTCTGAGCGACCACCTTCTCTTGCCCCCGGAGCATGGCCAAGTAGCAGGCTCAAGTCACTTCTGGATCTCCGTGTACCTCAGCTATTCCTTCCGGTGTGGGGAATTTGACGCTGAGGTGGAGCGAAGAAGGAATAGCTCGGAGGGCGTTCAAGGCGGGCCAACCCAAGAATATATTGTACGGGGATTGTTGTTTGACCACCACGAAATTGACGGGGGTGGTCCGGCATTTGGGCGCCTGCCCTACCCTAACCATCAGGGTGATCATCCCCTCCGGGTTGATGGATGGCCCGGTGAAGCCCATCAGAGGTGTTCGAACCGGGGTCAACTGTCCATCTTCCAAACCGAGCTCCTTGAACACCCGGTAGAACAGGATGTCCACCGCACTTCCTTGGTCGATGTATACTTTCTTCACCCGATGGTTATTGGTTACAACGTCTATCACAATGGCCTCATGGTTCCCTGACGCCAGGGGAACCGCATCCCTTGACCCGAAGGTAATCTCTTCGTCCACGCGCAGGCGCTTCAGGGAATCATCCCCCTCGGGAGGAGGCCGTTTGTCCTTCCGGGCCGCATTGCTGTCCCCCCCGTGGGACCCCCGGCGATGGTGTTAATCACCTCTGCCAAGTTCTGATGTCCGGATCTGGGGAACGAGCTCGAGGAATGCCACGCCGCTCAGGGCGGTTGCGACGCTAGCTCTCGCCCCTGTCTCCGTGGTAGGTACGCCCTGACTCCTGGCCTGGTCGGTCTTGTCGTACAAATAGTCCTAGGAAGCCGCGCTAGATCAGATCCTTGATCTCCTTCCGCAAGGCCCAACACCCCTTCGTGTCATGCCTGACGTCACGGTGGAAGGCGCAATGCCGGTCCTGGTTTCTCTTGTTCCGAGGTGTCTCCATCTTAGGCGGCCGCTCCCCTAGGCCCTCCGCCTCCATGACGGCAAGGATCTGGACTCTGGGTCGAGTCAGGGGGGTGTACCCTTTTTCCGGAGGCGGCAGTGGAGCGGGGGCTTTTTCCTTTGAGAGCCGGTCAAAAACGTTCTTCTTGACCGGACCATCCTTGCTTTCGGGGTGGCTTCCCCGCCATCTCCGATCTCCGAACTCCCGGTCCGACTCCCTTTTCAGGCGTGCCGCTTCCTCTGCGTTAGCGGCCGAGTGCGCCCTGGTCAAGAGCTGTTCCAAGTCTCTGGGAGGCTTCTCGGCTAGCTTGCAGAAGAGCTCCTCTGCCCTGAGCCCGTTCGTGAAGGCGGCAATTACCACATTTTCATCCTTGTCCCTGATCTGCAGGCTCTCCGTGTTGAAGCGGGCCATGAAACTTCGCAATGACTCTTCCGGCTTCTGCCTGATTGCTATCAGGTGAGCCGCATTCTTCGAATAAGTTTTCGAAGAGACGAACTGGGCGACGAACTTCCTGGCCAATTCGGGGAAACTCCGGATGGACCCCGGTGCCAGACCCTGGAACCAAAGCCGGGCCCTCCCCTTCAGAAACATGGGGAAGGTCTTGCAACGGATTTCATCCGCAGCTGTTTGCAGACGCATGTGCGTCAGGAAGACCGAGAGGTGGTCTTCCGAATTGGTGGAAGCGTCGTACAGCTCAATGTTCGGGATCTTGAATCTCCGGGGTAGCGGGTAGTCCTCTATCTCTCGGATAAAATGCGAGACTATGTAATTGTCCTCGTACAATTGCGGCCGCAGGATCTGCTCGAGTTCATCTTGGACAGGCTTCCACGGGGAAAGGTTGCGCGGTCGGCTCTTGATAGATCGGTCAGGGGAGCGTTCAGGCTCGTTCCGCGCGGGCTTCCACTGAGAATGATTTCTCGGTCGGCTCCCAGCGGACCGGTCGCGGGAACACCTCTCGCTATCTCTGACCACCGAGACTCGTGGTCGAGGGAGAGTCCGTGGCCGTTTCCTTCTGGGGGGCTGGTCCCGGGACTCATCCTCTGAGGGGGCGAGGGGTGATTCCTTCTCCTTCTCCTCCGCCTTGGAGGTTTGTGCGCCCCTAGCTTCACCTCCCTCCTTTGCCTGTCAGATAATATCTTCCAACATGGGGAGGTTCTCCGTCACGAATCGGAGGATCTGCTGTCTCCGTTCCCCCGAAATGGCTGAGCCCCCAGCATCCCGAGCCGCCTCGGTCTCCCTTTGCCGGGATCCCTCACCGGTTCCAGGATCGGAGTTCTCTAGGATTTGCTTGGAATGCGTTCTTGCCATCAACACAGCTACACTTACCTTTCGTTCCCACAGACGGCGCCAACTGAAGAAGCGCTGAGCTTCCCCGGACGGAGCTGAGCTCCTAAGCTCGGTGTGCTGATGAGAAGAGCGTATCCAAACCATGCAAAACAAGCGAGAGAAGGTCTGTTGGGTGACTAGCAGGGGAGCCCCGAGGTGGTCCCCGGAGGCACTCCGACGGTCAAGTTAGTCTTCCGGTGAGTGAAATTCACGAGAAGTAAAAGCAGTCCGGAGTGATATGCCAATAGTGAGCGTACCTCGTACAATTGGTGTGTGTGTTCCCATTTATACCTACTCGAGAGTCCGACCTCTGTACGTTTCGGGATCTACCCGGAATAGCGTCAATCCCGCGCTGAGGGGGATCCTCCCCGCCCTCTGCGGGATTGTTCTCTGGAGCCCCTCGGAACCCTAGCAGCGGTGTGCCCCAGGATAGTCTCCATGGGCCTGGGGTCCAAGCCCAACTCCGGACTTCCCGGGCTGCCACGTGTCTAGACCCGGGACGGGGCCTCTGCAATATCTAAATTAACAAAGATTCTTCAATTGTATGGTCCAAGGATGTGCAGAGCTTTGGTTGTGGTTTTGATTCATCTGAGTCACAGTAGGAACTTTTCCTAAGATTTGTTTAACAATTTGAAAATACAACTTTCAGAAGCCCACTAGCAAATGGAAAACCGTGAAGATCACTTCAATGGTAGGCAATTGCTATGATTCATGAAAGAAACTATGGGTTGAGTTTTAACCTAATTGACCGTAAATACTAGTATAGCGCATCAATTTCAAAACATTATGATTTGCAAACAAATCAGCAACTTTAGCTGACAAATTATTCTTCACAAGTTAAATAGTACCAACAACAAACAATTAAAAAATTTATACAATTTACACATAACTAATCAATACTAAATATTACAAAAATCAACGCAACCTAGGATAATACACCTCAAATTATACTATCATACACGCTACGAAATCCTTCAATTAATCCACTTTCACAACTTTCACTAGCATAAAATAAATTAGAACCAATAATCAAATCAAAATTGGACAAATCATAAATATACTGTAAACAATAAAAATACCAAAACAATGCAAAACAATTCACCACTCTACCAATAGATAAACATAACATAATCATAATCATTCAAAATAATACAAAATATGACAAATTCATACTACATTATATAAATTATATTACAAATCTTTACACATATTCCAATATAAAATACATGTACATATAATTAATAAACAAAGAGAGGAGGGGTTGGATGATCAGATAAGAGAAATGGTAAGTAGGAGATTTTGAATTCAAGACCTCCCACTTATACTAATAATGATAATAATAATAAAGAAACCTATCATACCCCAAAAACACACAAAAAAAAAAACATACAATATGGGCTCCTCGCGACGCCGCGGGGACCAATGCCTAGTTTAATATAAAATCCCAAAAGAGATACATGAAGTATCTAAACTACTAGTAAAATAATCAATAACATTAGTCAATTAAATAGTTTTAGTTAAATGAAGTATTTAAACTAGTAGTAAAATAATTAATAATATACAATTAGCCAATTAAATAGTTTTAGTAAGGGAAGGACCAAAAGATTCGGGATTTCACAATAGCAATCTTGCAAGAGTGCCATGGCTCATATGCTCGTACACCAGTAGCCGATGTTGTCCTTCATCACAGAATCCAAGCGATGGGACCAAATTTTCGTGGTTAGTCTGACCCATTGTTGTCACTTCACTTCAGCACGAAATTCCTTCTCAGCATCTTAAGCCATTCTAACTTCTTGACTTCAACAATGCTGCTTTCGGAACTAATTTTGTAACTCATCTTTTATACACACAATGCCAAATGATCCCCAATCCAACTCTTCCTTAAATCGATTGGTAGCTTCTGCAAGCTCTTTGTATGGAAAAATATGCTAATTTATATCCCCCAACATCAGTATTCAAATGATATTACCCTCTTTTTCCGGAACATGAGGTAAAAGCCCAAACAAGCAGTCGCAATGAATATCAAGTTTACTAAGAAAGAGGTGCCAAGAAGGACAGGTTCCACACGTATAAAGGTGCCTCGGTCCTTTGGCTTTGATCCATCACTCTTGCGGTATTTGATGAAAGCTTTGGTGTGAATAGTCTTATCTGCCTTCCCATTATATAGTGGCGGCCCATGCTTCCAGCAATTGTTTTCTTTGTAAATGGCAACAGCGCAGAAACAATCATGCAAGCAATTTTGCACACAGACTCTTTCATTTGAAGGATATATTTTCTCAAACTCAGACAGTGGCCAATCTATGTCATCGACAACCTCAAAATCATAAAGGTTTTCTGCAGAGCCCCCATCTACTTCAGCACAACTAAGAGTTGAGTTTGGTATGCAGCTGCCGTACGTGTCATCTGGATCAAGCAATACATACCTTTTTGGACACTCACAAACTGGTCTTCCATTTTTGAGGTTGCAAATGTTGTTAAATCCACAAGCTCCACTGCCCCTGTTTGCTCGAAGGCTGATACATATATTCGGCGGCAAATGCCAAAGAACCTTCCAGTTCGGATTTCCAGTAAAAGTCCTAGGATGATAATAATGTGTGAAGACCCCATCAAAATCTATTGTTGCCCGATGATAGTTTTCTGATGCTGGTGGTATTGAAACTAGATTCAGCTGCTCTGTTTGATTGTCCTTTTTCCTTATGTACATGGCGCCTCTGCCATCAAAAGTAACTTGGCTACCAGAATACAGTGGATCCCTAGAATCAGAAGTCTTACTATTGTAGTACTCAGCATCGTCATCCACATTGGTTGACACACTCTTGGTAACAAGCACTAGATTCCCGTCATCGCGAAAACGGAGATAAAATCTTCCGCTAGAGAAGCTTGTTGCTGACTTTCGAGAAGAAAGAGACTCACCAATTTTCAATTCTTGATTTGGCAGTATCGTATCAGCAGGATGTTTGAAGCTTTCCCAGAGCCAGCTATCATCATTCCCCTTAAGGATAAAATTGCCGGTATCATTCATAAAACCATGATCAATTTGAGCAGAATCAACATTAGCAATCCAAAGTTGTAAGCCTCGAGGGTCACAGAGCACAAGCCCTGTCTGTGGATCAAGCTTTACAGTCGATCCTCGTGGCACTGGATTTGTTGAATAAACAAACCAAACTACAGTTTTGTCGGGTATCTTGTGATACCATATGGAAAGCAAGAACAGATCCTTATCCTGAACTTGCTGGAACCCGAATGCAAAATCGCCAGAAGGTGAAAGCCAAGGACTAGCAGATGTTTCACCTGCAGTCAAAGTACTGCCCAAAGGCACAATACCATTTTTATGAGAAAAAGCAGCTATTGGGAAGAGAAACAAGAAGAAGTTGAATTGTATGCATAGGGATGCCATTGCAATAGATAGTTTAGTCCTGTTTACATGTTATATGCATAGAACAATAGGACGAAAGACTTTGGAGTCAACTCTTGCCTAGTACCAGTGAGATCTGCTTGTTTGCCTCAATTTCTACGATTCTATCACCATTTACGCGTATGGGACCACATCCACATGTATAGCTGGAATCTGGTTACTACCATTAACGGTCTTTTCTTCTAGTCCGGTGATCAAGCTGCAATGAGTAGTTTTCATACACAACAGCGTGTAAGAAAAAATAGTACTTTATCAATTCCGGGTAACAAGTAACCATCTAGTCCATAATTATACTGCTTCTCAAGTCATGACAAATCATTTCATTTGAAAATTTCTCAAAATCGACTTGGTAAAACACTAAAACTGATGCTTGATGGCCTGCAAGTTCCTATTATAATTTATGCCGTAAAATTTGTAGTCTAAGAAAATCACACAACTGTTAAGAAAACTAGCAAGTAAACGGTGCTCTTATACGCAATTGTCGTTTTTGGTTAATATGTTAATTAATTTTCTACATTACCTTAAACTCTTGAAACTATTCGAGATTTGGCATTGAATACGTATTATGATAACTACACCTAAAAAATGAAAACTTGACTTTGTCGAGGGGGCCTAATATGCGTTTCCTTCAATGACTAGAAAATATATAAATGGTCTATGCTGGCCTTGGCGTTCCGCCTTTGCGTCAGCCTCATTGCTGACCAACTTAAAGTAATAAACCAATAAGTTGACTTTGTAACATTAAAATGACAAACAGAACCAATCAGTGGCATCGGCAGAGTATATCTTATGGAGTATTAACATTCTGCAAAGGAATATGCTTAAAAAGGGTGAGTCCAACTGTAAAATGCACACTTTTTTAATATCTAAATAAAAATCAAGAAAAATAAATAGATTTTTACATAAAAGTATGAAAATTTTTGTTGAATTGGGTTGAAAAGATTAATTATTTTTATTTGGATTGTCAGAGCATAAATGTTTGAATAATATGCATGTGGTCCTTATTTGTGATTAGGATATTAAGATGGGTCCATGATGTTTGCATTATTGAGTGCATTATTGTTAATGTAGGCCCTGTTGATTATTGAATGATTGATATGTGCATTTTTTTTATCAGAACAAGGTAGCACACTTATAACTTTAAGGTGCCGCCATGAAGAGTTGATTTCATACACTCCCAATCCACATTATGAGGGTGGAGATGTATGTGTCATTAACTATGTTGAAAGCATAGGTTTAAGCGTTTTTTAAGTAGATAAATTGATTGAAAATGCTGGAGCAGTTGTACACAACATAAACGTTCTAAATCAGAACTACAAGTAGCTATTTCTATAATTACAGAATTGCATGCTATCATTGACAAGATCCAAAAGCATGCTGTTTCTACATTTACAAATTCAGTCAAATTTCTATCCCACGAAAAAAAAGAACCATAGTCAGCAGCCCCTACTCACTCCAAACTTGGCACCAACTTTGCCTCTCTTGCATGTCCCCTTGTTTTCCTAGTAACAGATATCATAAGTAGCATAGCTAACATCAGGATAATACAAATAATAATTTTTTCTCTTCTTCGACTTTTTTGAATTGTTTCCTCTATCCGATTTATCCTTCCTGTTGTACAGATTGGTTCATCAAGCCATTCAAAATATTTGCACCTGTCCAGTCTCTACAAATACAACCACATTCTTATAGCATCAGCAAAGTGAATTTTTTGTACTTACTTACAAAAAATTGCATTATGCTTACCGACCATCTTGGACAACCATAGAATCTTCTTCTAGGATTATCATCCCGCCAACAAGTCATCAATTTTGGTCTTAATCCACATCTGCAAACACGGCTGCTGCTATTGGACGAAATTGAGGATTCTAAGCTTCGCGACCTCATTTTAGGGCAAGTATCAATTGAAGATGAAGTTTTGTTGCTTGAGCCAACTGATTACTCCATTAACTCTACTCCATTTCTTCGTAGATTGTAGATCTGGAAGCTGGGGTTTGAAATTGAAAATTGGAAATCAGTGTGAAAAGGGAAAATTTGGAGAGGAAAGCAACGAAAGAAAGTGAGAGTAAAATGCTGCATTTTGTTTTGTTGGTTTTGACCAACAATTTACTTTTTGTTTGTGAGCCTTCTTCGTCCAAATTGAGCAATTTACTATTTTTGGACTAAATGTGGATAGAATTTGTTAATTCATGTATTAAATATGTTGCGTCGAAAAGTTTGGGGACCAAATGTATCCCTAACTCAAAGTTTAGAACGAAAAGTGAATTTTTTCCACAAATCAAAGTTGTTGGATTAACCTTAACATCCTACAATCACAAAGAGAATTCTTCAGTCTCACCATAAAATGCATACTAAAGCCAAAAAGTACTAATATATGAGAGTGAATCCTAATCTCTCCATTTCCCTCGATACACCCGTAGATGTGTGACACATATCATGTGAGGAAGGGCCAGGATCATTTTGAGTTAATCACATCTAGTAATCTTGGTTATTTGATGTTAAATAGCTGAAAATTAACACTGTTACTACTCCTATTTTCTTGCTTTGCTAGCCATCCGAAAACATGGAAATCCAAATTTTCAATATGCTACCAAAATTAAAAATTAGAGGACCTCAACTAAATTATTCAAGTGCACAAAGCAGAATCGCAAGAAGAGTATCTAAGTGCAAAAACCAGAATACGAATAAAGACAAGAAGAAGAAGATTTTTGGCCCATTTTGCAAAATAATAAGTTTGTAATGTTATGTTTCTAGTTTTTTCTATATGTAATAAGTGTAATTGAGTCGGATAAAGAACATATCGTATTGCAAGCACTTGTGATTGGTGAACTGAAGTACGGGATAGAAAATTTGAGATTGTTTTCAGCTCAAGTTTGGGTTGCCTAGAAAATGTTTGGTAAGTTGTCAATGTGAAAATTTGTTATTCAAAGTATGTTAATGAATACGAAGGTTTACTAGTATATTTGTCTATAATGGCAATGCACAATTAAGCCCTTAGATGCTAGTTCTAGTTGAAATGGTAAAGCATAAAAAATAAACTTGTAAACTTGCGTCATCAAGGGACTGGAGCTTGAATTGCTCATTAAACTTCTTCAAAATAATTAGAATAACTTATAGTGCCTTAAACTATATCTCTGCTTAATTTTCTCAAACAAATTGTGCTTTAGACGTAATATGTATGAGTTTAGAAGCTAACATATGTCTACCAACAAAAAAGAGGTTGGGATTGTGTGCTAGTTGAGGCCTATGTAAATCTGTGTTGAGTTAAAGAACAACAAAAACTAAATTTGACCAAGTTTATCAAAGGATTCTAGTTTGAAATTCCTTGTGTACATTTAAGCTGAAATTCTATGAGACAAAATATGTGTTGATATTGTCTCTAGAACATGTTTTGCAAAAGCATTAACACAAAATGAATATTAACAAAGGTATCTGATTGTTACATGATTTGATACGAGAAGTTGCTATATTGAATTTTATATTTGGTTTTTTAATAATAGGGTAGCAAAATTATTTCGCTTTGTATGTGGCACAATTAAATTTGTTTCGCATGGTGCACTTTCTTGTACTATAAAAAATAGTATGACTTAATGTGGACTTTTTAAAATGTGGATAGGATTGGTAATGAAAAATGGAACAAATGCAATTTTGGTCCCCAACGCTTTGACGAAGAAGCTATTCTAGTCCCCAAAATTTGGGCCGAAGCAAATCTGATCCCTACCATTTCTAGTATGAAGCACATTTGGAACCACCAAGTGATTTTTCTCAATTCTTACCAGGATGGAATCATGTAAGATCACGGGACCCTAGAAAAAATTTTAGTCTTACATTTTCTTTTAAAGGATGAGGGAGAAAAAAAATGTTTTGGATCGAGATTAATTTTGAGATGCCTAAAGTGTGTTTTAGCAATTTTGCTTTTTTTTTTTTAGTTACACACATGACTATACTTGACTCAATTCCTACAACGATAAAAAAAAAAAAAAATCAATCAATTGCACTAAATATGCTTCACATTTGAAATATTAGGGACTAGATTTATTTTAACCTAAACTTTGAGGACTAGAATAGCTCCTATGTCAAACTTTAGGGGCCAACACTACAGTTTTCCATAAAAAATTAGCTAAGTTTACGAGCATAGATAGGCACATGTGTCGACAATAGGACTTATAGACCTTGCGTTCAAATCTCCCTTCCTATTTCTTGCATTTTAAATTTCACCCCTCCTATGATAGAAATTTTTTTTTGTTAAAATAGATAGGCAAAATTATTTTGGTTACATAGACAAAAAAAAATAAATTTTTAGTATGCTACTTTTTGTATCAATTGACGATACAATTTAACAATTTCTTTCACTAAGCAAATTTGGTATGCACTAGTATAATCTTATTTTTGATATGGATGGTGAATGAATTGAATGAAATGATTTTGAAATTATTCAAAATTTGTAATTTTACAAATGCAAATAATTACAATTCCTCTCTAGAATGCAAGAAAAAAAAGTTATTCTTCCAATATGGCACCTTTTATATTAAAAAGGAGTACAAATTTAATTGTTTCACAGTAAAAAATGACTTTCTCAAGGTTAGCATGTTTTACTAAGGTTAATTATTTTTAGTTATAAAAATTTTCTCCTAATATGAATTGTGACTGCAATAAATAATTTTGAGTTGATGAAAAACTCCCTTTACGAGTATGAGTAACAAATGCATTTGGCACTTGAAAATTCAAAATTTTACAAAGAATAAGCTCTAAAACTTTCTGATTTTGGCACTTGATAAGTTACTCCGTGGTTGGTGCTTTTGGCGGCATATTGAAAAGCTTGGATTTCCATGTTTTCCGATAGCAAAGAGAGCAAGAAAATAGGAGTAGTAACCGTGTTAATTTTAAGTTATTTGACATCAAATAACTACAGTTACTAGATGTGGTTAATTTAAAATGATTTTGACCCTCCCTCATAGGTGTGACACATGTCGCGCATCTAGGAGTGTATTGAGGGGAATGGAAAGATTCTCCGGTAGATAGGAGCTGCTCCCGTATAATTGCATGCAAGAAAAATTAGTAACATGCAATGAAAACTTGTTAATATACGTGAGCAAAAAAAAAGGGTTATTATCACTTTATCTTTTAATGTTTAGTGCTATTATCAATTTCCCTTTTAATGTTACTTTTTGGTCACTTTACCCTGAAGATTAATGGTCAAGCATAGCAACATTTGTTGATTCAAGTGAAAAGACATGTTTAGCCCTTAAAATTATTATCATTTTACCCCATAAACTATTGCCTTATTATCAATTTACCCCTAGAGATTTTTTAGCCAAATTATCCCACCATTAAACTAACTTAGCAATTTAAAAAACTTTAGAAAAAAGTACCTTCCTCTTTGTATATTAAAAATAAAAAAAATTAGAGTGGCTTCTAGTCAGAGCATTAATCTCTTTCTTCTGGACAATCTTATTAATATTAAAAAAATATAATGGTAGGGAGGGAAGGAGAGAGAGGGCTCAGTTCTTTTTTTAAAAAATACAAACAAGAAAGAATTCAATATTTTTATTATTTTAAAATAACTTTATTTTTCTATTTATCATCCAATTCTAATCCTAATCTCGATGACATTAAAGTAATATGATAATATTATATTCTTCCTTATAATTTTTTTTTTGTAAAATCTAATTTTTTGTTTCCTTCTCTCCTATCTCTTTTCTTTTTCTAGTATTAATGTGTGTGAAAAAAGAAATTTGAGAAAATCTTTTTATTTTTATATTTTTGGAACTCTTAGAGTGAAACAAAAAGGAAGAATAACTATTCCAAATTTTTTATTTTTAATTATATATAAAACAAGGGCAAATACATTAAAATTTTTTTGAACATGCTGGTTAGGGGGTAAAACTCCTAGAAAATAATATTAGGAAGTAAAGTGCTTGTATCACTATAATTTAAAGGAATAAAGTGATAATAATAATATAATGATGCTATGAAATAAAAGGATATTTTTGCCTAAAATTTGTTAACATGTTGAGTTAAATTACCAATGGGGGTGAAGTAACTAAAAGATAACGTTAGGAGGTAAATTGATAGTAGTGATATAGTTTAAGAGGGTAAAGTAATAATAATCCAAAAAAGATACAAAAAAAAAAAAACAATAAAACAGTGCCAACATCAATTTTTGGTTAGAAGGTTGCCCAAAAATAAAGAGATAAAAAACACCTTCTTGTCAAATTTGAGGATACTCTCTTTGCTGCCATTTCCAGCACTTGTTTCCTTCTCTTTGATTAAATAATAAACAAAGGCAGGAAGAAAACATACATCATATTTCAGAAGACAATAGGTTAGCCAAATGTCGGTATTTGAAATTTCTGTACTCTAAGTTAATTTAATTGGCATAAAATTGCATGACTTTGAGCTATCCTCCAAGTTAATTTTAGTTGGTAATACAATTGCTAGTCCCCTTCCCCGTGAAAACCCAGTCGAGTCTCTTTAAAAAATAATTTAGGTGATAGACCATCACATTGCTGTTAACTGTCACGCCTTGTATCCTGGGACATAACACCATCGTGCCTCATCTACCTATATAGTAAAAGCATGAATGCAATTTGACAAAAGAGTGGTCGTCTCTGCTGATGTGTCCAGCTGTGGTTGGTGAAAATGTGGTCGTCCTCCGCATGCCAAAATCACGTGCCAACTAGAGAGAAGAAGTGGAATTTTTTGTTGCTGTTGTCCTTGTCCGAAAAAGAATGAGGAACTTTGCTTAAATTTGTTTCCAACAAGCGCCATTTCTCTGGTCATCAGATGACCAGCTGGCTAAGCTTTTGACGGTTGGTGATGGTTTGATTGATGACAAGTGTTGGGCGGTGGGCTCAATGTGGGTTGGCATGATTTACAATTTTGCTCTTTTTTTAAAATCAAACACAACATTATTGTCTGTTGCTGAGCTTCTTACTTGCCTTTGAGCTTCGGTGAGAGAACCTTCCGCTCTGCTCTAGAGAGCTGCCAAAAACCAACTTTTTGCTCCTTTCTTTTGATTGAAAAGACTGAAAACTCTTTGTTTCTACGATGTATGCAGACGTTCCTGTGTTTCTGGTGCCAGTGCCACATTTTTCAGATCTCGTCATCATGATCTACGGTAACTGTGCCTCATTTTTCATTTGTTTTTTTCTTGCTCCCCAGCTACTTGCTTCTATGCGCTGAGTTATAAGCTCTTTCCTTTTCTTTCCTGCTTGTTGTCTTGCTGCCTTCTTGTGTCAATTTTAATTCCACTGTTATTGTTCGATTTTAGCTCATGGTGAGTGTGTTTCCTGCATTGTCAGGTTTATTTGGTTTTTTCCCCTGAATCTTATGGCCCGATGAGCTGTTACTGTTGTATTTGCTGTTTGCTTTGCTTTTTTGCTCATTTTGCCTTTTCTTTTGTTTCTGATGAGTTTATTTAAATTTGCTTATCTGTCGAAATCTTTGGGACTGTGTTTTCCATTTCCCTCCTGCCAATAGTTCTTACATCGCTGTATTGTAGCTCCTGATAAGTGTGTTGCCTGCATTGTCATGTTTGTTTGGTTTTTTCCCCTAAATCTTATGTCTTGGTCAGCTGTTACTGTTACATTGGCAGTTTGCTTTGCCTTTCAGCTCATTTTGCTTCTTCTTTTGTTTTTAATGAGTTTGGTTAAATTTTCTTTTCTGTCGAAGTCTTTTGAACTGCGTTTTCCTTTTTCCTCCTGCCAATAGCTCTAACATCACTGTACTTTTTTTGTAGCTGTTGTCCCGCTATTCTTAGTGCGTGCAGGTTAGCTCTCCTCGTTTTCCTCTTTATGTCCTTATACTTTTTTCCCCTTTGTCCTCTGGTGCGTGTTGTAGCTCATTTGCTCTTTGTCCTTGTATCTTCTTCATTTTTTCCCCCATTGTTGTTTTATTGCATACAGAACCAGATGCTGTCCTCTTTATCTGTTGCTCTACTGTTGGCTGGTCAAGACTTGTTATATAAATCTAAGGTTAAGGTGACACCGCTTACTTTCCCTTCTATATATGCTTAGCTTTTTTACTTTGCATGTTAGCTTGCTTCTGGCCAACAAACATTTGGTTCCTGCTTTTGTTATGCCATTTAAAAAATGTTAAAAGCTTTGCTGGAACTTTTGCCTGCTTTGTGCTTATCTACTCAATTTTCATGGTGCTGTGTAAGAGCTGTGCTTTAGATTTTCTTTGCTCTTTTTTTTTGTTTGGATAAGAGGCGTTCCATTCATGCCTTTGTTATGCCATTTCTTTGCTTTACAATTTTCCCTTCAACTCTGCCCTCCTTTATGCTTATTTAGTTGGTCCTATTGTGGTGTATTAGAGGTGTACGTTAGGCTTTCTTTCGCTTGCTAAACTATGTAGCAATCAGATGCATAGGAATGCTATGCGCCAAAAAAAATGCAGAAATGGCACCTCTAAAGAAAGCGGAACTTCTGCGTTCTTGAAGAGAAACTAGAGCTGCAAAGAAAGCTGAAAAACCTTTAGGTTCACGCGTTCGCAAGGTTCCGTTGGGATATGTGGAATCTGGTGTGTCATTCCCAAAAACTCATCGTATGCCATGCTGTAGTGAGGATCTGACTTCTGTCCATTCTCAGCCCTTGGGAAACACAGATGTTGTGCTCCCCGCTGATAATACTTCTGCGATTAGAGAAGGATTAGAGTTCATGTCGCACCATCTACCTGGTGCCTTTAGTAATCATGCTCCCTCCTCCTTTGCCAAAGAAATTCCTTTGCAAACTATGCCTCCTCCTCAAGGTATATCAGCTTTGCTTACCGTCCAGTTCCTTGATCCATTTAACTCCTGCTCTTTGCCGGCGTTTAGCCTTATTTGCCTTTTTTGGCTATCGTTTATTCCCTTGTATCTCTCAAATTACGACTGCCTCTATTCATAACTGTAGAGCTTCCATTCCGTAATGCCCTTGCATCAGCAAAACATCAGAGGTCGTCTGCTGGTGCAGAGCCGAAAAAATTCCCTTTCCTTCTCCTGATGTCCAGTTCAGAGATGAATGAACTACAGGAAAACATATGAACTTATTGTCACTTTTGCCTGAAAATGAACAATTGATGAGCGATAAACATCCAAAAGTTATACTAGGCTCATTTTCTTTGAATTCGACTCTTACAAACTTTGAACAATCAGGCCAACAAAAACTTCCTTGTGAAAGTAATTCTTTGTCCACTAAAATTTCAGATTCTATTTTAGCACCTTCTTGCACAGGTACTGACTTCCCTTAGCGTATTGCTTATGTTTGCAAAAATGCTGAACTGTTTTGACCAGGCTATAGATAATGAATGCTCATCTTTATAGTCTGGTTTCTGAAAGCCTTCGTCATTTGCTAACCATTTCCCTTTAAGGGACTTTGGTCTATTTTAGAGAGCTTATTCAATTTTGCAATTCGCAGACATACTTTCTGCTCGCAAAACGCAGGTTGGTAGCCGTAGGCCAGTATCTGGTTGTTTGGAGATGAGAAGGAGAAGAGTTAATCCTTCTGCTAATCCATCTATTAGTCAATTTCGTAGCAAAAAACACACCGTACCTGGATCTGTGAGCAAACAGAGATCAGGTTGGAATTTATTTCTGGTTCGGCTTAGCCATTACTTAACTTAGATTCTGATTTATTTAGATGGCCTGTTGAGTTATTAGATATCACACCTACTATTATGAACTGCACTTACTCTGCTCACCAGCTCAGGCTCGGGTATCTATTATTCTTAAAATGTGTGGCTATTCAGGCTTCAATAGATTTAAGAAGTACTGTTTTTTTCCCTCGAACAATACTGTCTCATGCAGTATATATGCCCTTGCTTTATTCGAAACACGGTAGATAGAACAAATGCATGGTGGTAGTAATGACTCGATTCCTAGCATTCACTCCTTTTATTATTAACCAGTTCTGCATCGTTGATATTACAGATCATTAATCCGCTTAGCTGTGAAAAATGAGAGCTAGACTAACAATAAAAAAATTTATTTAAAAAAAACTGCTAACCATCAATTCTTTATATATAGCTACTTCCTGAAAACATCATACATTCCAGGCAAAGCACTACAGCAAGTTAACTTTCCTGCTTGCTTTCCTCGAGTTATACCTAACATTTGGAGATTTTCTTCGCCTGCATGTAATTACATCTTTGTCACTTTCTTTTTTATTAGCTTCTCCAGTCAGATCGATGGTAGAAGGTTTATCTACTTATGGATTAACAAACAGCAACTCAATGGCCTGTTGTTTTCTGCTGAAATGCAATTGCATAGGAGAAGTATAATTTTTTCCTACACATGTTAATGGCATGCAGTGCAGTTATATAAATCCATTTAACATTTCCTATTTTTCTCTCCTAAAACACAGATTCTGCCTGCTGAATTCAAGCTATTACTTAATCAGCACCAGCGCAATACAATCATTCTCAGACATGGTATTTATAAATGGTCGGTTGTGGTCGGTGATCGTTCATTTGAAGAAGGTTGGGATGAATATTGCCATGAGAATATCACTAACAAACATGATATGTTGCTTCTACGCCATATCGGTCATCTCATCTTCGATGTCATCCATTTTTCCGAGCTGCAAAAACAAATTTACCTATCTTGGAGAGTTTCGTTGCCAAATTTATTGCAGGCTGGTGGTGATCATGCACAAGGTCCATTTATGCTTCGCTTTATATCATGCAGTTACTTGTAGCAGGATTCCCTCTAATTTATTATCTGCTAAATAGCTTCGGATAGTGCAGATTCTATGATAGGTCAGCTGTGGGTTGCTTCATCAATAAAATCGGATTTAACCCAAAATCTCATTGATTCGGTTTCCTTCTATCAAACCTTTAATACAGCAACCCCAAACACATTGGTAGCCTATCCTTGCACTATTTCGTTCTTCCTCTCTTACTGTATTTCTTTAAAAGAGCTCTATATATTGTGTTCTCCAATCTGTCTTTCATTCATTCCCATTAGAAAATCCCAAGATTTGTCGATCACTTCGTTAATGGACAAAGAACCCCAATGCTTCTTATTAGGACTGGAGAGAAACTTACAGAGATTGGTGTAAAAGGGAAAAAGCTAAAAACAAATTGGCGAAACTTCGTTCTTCAACATCAATTGCAGCATAATGAAGTCCTTGTCTTCATTCCAGAATCATCAACTACCTTCACAGTTTTAATTTTTGATGATAATGGAGTCGAGAGAGTTTTTCCATGGTCTTGCATCTTCAAAATTTATTCTAATTGTCCTGCTTGTACCTAACTTCTGCAGTATGGTTTTCTCTATAAACAAAATTCGCTTTTCTCTTGGAGCTTTTCATCAGACATAGTCGAATTATTTTTTCCATTGAAGCGCACTGTACGTTCCTGCTAAATATGCCTGCATTGCAATGAAATTAAGCATGCAACAACATAAATGCAGTGGTCAAATTTTTTCTTACAGCCTTGCTTATTTACAAGCTTAATCATTTTATAACCAAATAACCTAAATGCAATACATACGATTTATGATATTTTCACTTGAAAATCTGGGCATTTTCTGGACAACATGAAATTAACACCGCGCATCGCGCGGTGATCCCCTCCTAGTACCCTAAAAAGCACAATGCATCAAAACTAAGCTAAAACAAAAGTCCACCAGTTATTAAACGAAGCTTCAATTACAACCGATGAGTCATCTTAACAACTAAGTGAAAACATAGTCTAATCATTAAAACTAGAAATTTGCCCGTGGTTTAGGACGATTTTATAAATTTATTGTGAATTCACTACAACAAAAATGGCCTTCCTGACATGTCTATAAGGACACTTGTTGGTTTGTGTCGTTATACCAAACGTATCATGACACTTATTAACCAACTCAATAATATGTACTATAATTTTTTTATTTTATCATGATATAAAATAATAATGTGCCTTTAGGCTACCTATCATGACACTTGAGAAAATGTGAGAAAAAAAAAGACAGAAAACGACATCGTTTTAATTTGGCTCCAGACACTTGGTAAAGTACTCTGAAGTTTCATTTTGCCGGCAAAAGGACTTGGTGAAAATTTTCTTCTTCTCATCTCTCTCACCTCTCCGCATACAATCTATCTCAGCCAATCCATAATGTTGGTCAAGCTATCTCCGTAAACAACCATCTTCATCTTTTCTAACCTCAACTTTAAATCCTTCGGCTAAGACATCTGGAAGGGCAGGCAGGGAGTAAAATTAGAAGATCAGAGCTGTACATTGGGAAAGCTGGAAGATACTTCAGGCGCGCAAATGTTGTTCCAAAATCGAAGTGGTAAACACAATGAAGCTCTTATGTTTGATTTCGTTGTCAAGAAATTACCTGCAACTTGGAAATTAAGGTAATGAAAATTAAAAGGAGGAAATTGTATTGTCCTGCAACTTGGAAATTTTTTTCTGAGAAGTAAAGATTCTTGGCCTGAGCTGTCGCTAGTTGAGTTATATTGTCCTCATTTAAGATTATTGAAAGATTTAAATATGATATCTATCTAATTGTAGCATTAATAGCAACGCGGTGTTGGATGCTTTTTTCTTTTGCTGCAATGGAGATGAAAACTTGAGGAAATTTATTCAATTGGATTGCGTATTTTTTGAGGAGATCGATCTTTATGTCCATGTTACATTTTTTCTATTGTCATGCCATAATTGTACATAGGCTAGCTAATAAAGTGTCCAAGGGTGATTAGTATGTTGCCCAAAACCTGTTCGATAAAATGTCAATTCCCCCCTGTTTTTTCATTTTTTTCTATGAAACCTAGCTGTAATTGAAGTTTGTCTAGGCAGCTAGTTCTGTTTGGGGATGGGGACGGTTAAGCAAAACTGTGAATAGAGAGCTTCAACCAAATTGCATTGCTTATCGTAATCATGAACACTCAGCAACAAGTTCGATACAAATAAATGAAACAAGGACCATGGTCTATATATGCCTAGCAGGAAATTATTCTGGTGACAGAATTGGGAAACCGTGACTATGTAAGCCCAAAGACAATTAAGATGCAGATAATGGACCGCCAATGTGAGGCACAAAATTTGCATAACAAAGGTAACCTTTGCTGCCTTTTGGCTTTTGCCACAAAGGTGGTCCTCCGGCTAAGTGCATATTTCACCCAATGGTATCACTTATATCACTATTGCTTTTTTCTATGTTAAATTCTATGTAGTACTTGCATCTTTACAGCATTTTTCTGTTTTAAATTGTATGTCTAATCAGTACATGAGTTGCTTGAAATACATAGTATAACGCTTGTACTAAGTGTCTTCTGCACTTGATCAGTCTATTATAGTGCAAATTTTGAGCCCAAAAAAGGGGACTTTTAGATTAATAAGACAGAGACATTGATGCAGTGGGGTCAAAGTATTTTGACATGTTCATAAGGATCTTCATAGGCATGATTAGAAGCTAGGGGACTTTTCTGTCATTCTTTTTTCCAATTACCTATGCCGTCAGTTGCATGCCTTTCTAAAGAGATGACTTATAAAATTAATCACTACACACCAAAGATGTATGTATACTTTGATGGAAATTTAGTAAAATTCTTGAATTTCACCTTTAGTTTTCACGCTCATGTGTTTGTTTAACCATTGACATTTCAGATTGAACTTAGGAATTTTACGAAGACGTGAGCGCAGGAGTTGGTACGAAGGGTTTTTTTTCTGTTATTAGGTAAATAAAATTTCTATCCGCTTACTTGCAAATTCTGTTTTTATAGATTGTTGAGAAATTTTGCATTTTGTTGATTTCCTTTATTTGCTGGCTGCTTGATTTAGTAGACTGTAAATTCTTGAACTTGAAATTAGGGACTTGTAAGCCACGACCTGAGTTTAAAAAGTAGGCTATTGGATGCTCGTTGGAGAACATTTATTTATATTAAAAGTATGGATAAAAGATGGATAGATTTTCCAAGAACAAGTGAAAAGTACGAGACAGGACTTCAAATGTTTCTAAACTTCGCATTTTCTAGATCAAGTTGTGACGGAAAGATTTTGTGTCCTTGCAAAGATTGCGGCATGGGTGTTTGTGTGACAAAAATGGAAGCATATGATCATTTGAAAGTGGTAGGATTTATCAAGGGTTATAATAATTGGATAGCACATGGAGAACTTTCAAACTACAATGAAGCCACATCTAATTCTGAAAATACATCAATTGGGGTTTCAAATGGGACTAATGACATGCAAGACTTGGTCCATAATGTATTTGGGATACCACATGGAACAAATGAATTGAATAGAGAAGGGGACATTCCTGTTTCAGATGCTGAAAAATTTTACAAATTGATTGATGATTCTCAACAGGATTTGTGCAATGGTTGCAAAAATTTCTCAAAATTGTCTTTCATTATTCATTTGCTTCACCTAAAATGCCTTGGTAAGATGAGTAACAAGATTTTTAATATGCTTGTTGAGCTGTTGAGAGAAGCATTTCCGGAGGCCATGACTAATTTGCCGTCTTCTTATTATGAGGCTGAGAAATTGATGAATACATTGGGGCTGGGTTATGAAAAGATCGATGCATGTCCTAATGATTGTTCTCTTTATTGGGGTAGTGCTGAAAAAAGAACTTCATGCGAAACATGTAACGAGCTTAGGTGGGTTGCTTCAGAAAATGATCCAACTGGGGAAAAAAAGGAAAATTCCTCAAAAAGTGTTGTGGCATTTTCCCTTAAAACCTAGATTACAAAGACTATTTATGTCTTCTAAAATTGCATCTCAAATGAGATGGCATGAGGAAAAATGTACAAAAGATGGTTGTATGAGACATCCAACTGATTCTCCAGCTTGGCAAACTTTTGGCCATCTACATCCAGAATTTGCTAAGGATTGTCGAAATGTTAGATTGGGGTTGGCATCTGATAGGTTTAATCCATTCAACAACATGAGTTCTACACATAGTACTTGGCCTGTAGTTTTAATACCATATAACTTACCTCCGTGGATGTGTATGAAGCAACCGTATTTCATGTTGTCTTTGTTAATACCCGGACCATCTTCTCCTGAGAATAATATTGATGTTTATCTACAGCCTCTAGTTAAAGAACTGACCGAATTGTGGGATTTTGGCATTCAAACTTATGATGCATCCCAAAAAGAAAATTTTCAACTGCATGCGGCTCTGTTGTGGACCATTAGTGATTTCCCTGGATATGCAATGTTATCTGGGTGGAGCACTAAAGGTGAATATGCTTGTCCTGTTTGTCACAAGTTCACTCATGCACGATGGTTGACTCATAGTTTCAAATATTGCTACATGGGTCATCAGAGATTCTTAGATAGTAAGCATAATTTAGAAAGCAAGCCCAATTCTTTGATGGCACCGAAGAACATGGAAAGCGACCACCTTTGCAAACCGGGGATATGATTGTGAGTGAATTGGGAGACTTGCAAATTAAATTTGGAAAACTTGTGAAAGGTAATCCGAAGCTGCCTTTCAATTGGAAAAAGAGGAGTATTTTCTTTGACTTGTCATATTGGAAAGATAATGTCTTAAGACACAATCTTGACTTCATGCACATTGAGAAGAATGTTTGTGAAAACATTTAGGGGACATTGCTGGACACTAAGGATAAAACAAAGGACCATTATAATTCCCGCCGTGAATTGAGAGAAATGGGAATAAGAAAAGAGCTGCATCCCATTGAGACAGAACCTGGAAAGGTGTACTTACCTCCATCTTCCTTTGCAATGGATACAAAACAGAAAACTATGTTTTGCAATGTGCTAAAAAAGGTGAAAGTTCCAGATGGTTATGCAGCTAACGTCTCAAGATGCGTTCGAGTAAAACCACCAAGAATTTCAGGGCTTAAAAGTCATGATAATCATATCCTAATGCAGCAATTGATGCCTATAGCTTTGAGAAAGACTTTGCCAAAATCAGTGCACTATTCTTTGATTCGATTGAGTAGATACTTCAGGCAGCTTTGTTCTAAAGTTATTTGTCCTCAAGATGTGGTTCGTTTGGATAGTGAAATTGCCGTCATACTCTGCGATCTTGAGAAATGCTTCCCACCAATCTTCTTCGATGTCATGGTGCATTTAGTTGTTCATTTGGCAATTGAAGTGAAATTAGGTGGGCCGGTGTATTATCATTGGATGTATCCTGTAGAGAGGTACTGCTCGTAATTCTCATTATGCCTTAAATGTTTATTCCTTTTTTGCTTTCTTTGATTTGTGGAACTAATTAGAGAGTTTGGAATGATGGTACTTTAGGTACTTAGGAACATTAAAATCTTATGTTCGAAATAAAAGTAGGCATGAAGGTTCAATTGCTCAAGGCTACTTGGCAAAAGAATGCATTAACTTTTGCTCATTGTATCTTGCGGACTATGTTGAGACAAAATTCAATCGTCCAAGTAGAAATGAAGAAGTACATAAGGAAATTGAAGATGGTTTAGATATATTCTCTGAATCAGGACATCCTTTGGAGAGGGGCAAGCCAACAGTCTTTGATGCTCATATCTTGAGTAAAGCACATCAGTATATTTTATTTAACTGTGATGCTGTCATACCTTACATAGAGTAAGTTCAACTACAACTTATGCATTAAAATTTTATTGTAGAATTCAATGTATGATTACAATTTTGACTCATGTACTTCTAGGCAGCATCGTAGATTGATAGAAGAAGGACATCCTCAAGTTCCACAGCATCTAAAAGAGTGCTTGCACAGCAAAAAATTTGCGTGTTGGTTTGCTGAACATGTAAGTAAAATTCTGAATATTAAGTACAATTTGAATTGTAGGACTTCAAATATAGTTTCATCTTTTTTTTTTTTAACAGATTGACAAGTTAGAACTTCCTCAAAATGTTCCGGTGTTGAGAGAGTTGAGGTTCCTTGCTAAAGGTCCAGATGTTGTTGGAATCCAACATGACAGGTATGTTGTTAATGGATTTCAGTTTCACACCAAAGAAGTTGAGAAGAAAAGAAAAACGCAGAATAGTGGTGTTACAGTCAATGCAACAACATCCAGTTTTGCAAGTATAAGGGATCAAAATCCAGTTTTGAGTGAACTAGTTTACTTCGGCGTCTTGAAAAATATGATTGAATTAATTTACGGAGGTCATCGGGTGGTGTTATTCGAATGTGATTGGATATCAAATGGTTCGAGAATGAAACAAGATGCTGATGGGTTTACTTTAGTCAATTTTGCAAACGTGAGGCCTCATGTTGAGCCATTTATACTCGCTTCACAAGCATCACAGGTTTTTTATGTGGAAGATCCAACTGATAAGGATTGGCAAGTGGTTATCTCTACCACTGCAAGAGCTGGATATAACATGGGCACAACCATGGATGTTGAGACATATTTGCAAAGTGATGTTGGCAATCTTGTTGTTGAGAATGAAAATGAGGAAATTAGTTGGGTTCGTGAGAATGGACTTGGGATTGAAGTTGATTTGTCCCAATATAATCTGATTTAGAATCTTTTATAGCTTTAAAGCTTACTGGCCCTATTCTTCTCTGTTTCAATTGCTAGGCCTAGGCTTTATTTCCTTTTGTCGATGGGTTTTGCATTTTTTTTTTGTATTTTACTAATATGACCGACATTCTTAGTTTTGAAGGCATTTACAAAGCTTTGAGTTTAGTGCTCTCGGTGTCATGTTAAGCCTTCTGACAGATGTGATGAAAGACTTGGTGCTATTAGTTAAAACTTGTGTATTAATTTGCCTCTTTAAGGCCTTTCTTCATTGATACTCCCATGGTCCAGTTTTTGGATTTCTAGTCTTGGTTAGTAATCGTCAGTCTTATTCATAAAAATGGTATTGGAATGATTTTTCTTTTAATGGCATGAGAACAATTGGCAACTGAGGCTATGATTTGGGGAGAAGAATTGGCAACGTACGGAATGTGCAAATCATTTCAGACCAAACATAAAACTATCCAACTTTCCAAGGAACCCATTACTCATTTTAAGAGCCCAATGGGCTGGATAAATACTGGTCATTATTTTATAAGCAATTCCATTAATTGTAAGCTGTAATATTACATTTGTGAATCATTATATTATGGCCAATTCTATTTCCCAATAACCCGAGGTCTAATTTTTGATCGATAGAAATATTTTGAAACTTTAATCTATAAATTTCTTAAATAATTTTTTAATACCATGAAAAAATTATTTTTTAAACCAATAACAATACAAAAAGTTAATTCCGATAGAGCTTTCTAGTCCAACTGATATTTGATCGAATTTAATCAGTTTAGTCGCAATTTTGGATTATCCTTCAAAGTGACCGGAGACACGATCGAACAGATCAAGCACGATCGAATCGATCAAACCGATCATACTTTATGTTTATGTTCAATCAATGCGTTGTAAGTGTAAGCCTAAGGTTAATCATTGAAAAGTTCAAAAGTAAGATCTTGTAAGTGATAGTAAGCTTCTAATTAACACAAAGTTCAATGGCAATTGCTTTGGAATTGAAAACATTCAATATATATATATATGTTTATGTTCAATCAATGCGTTGTAAGTATAAGCCTAAGGTTAATCGTTGAAAAGTTCAATAGTAAGATCTTGTAAGTGATAGTAAGCTTCTAATTAACACAAAGTTCAATGGCAATTGCTTTGGAATTGAAAACATTCAATATATATATATATATTCAATGTTTATGTTCAATCAATTCTAATCCCAATGTTTATCAATGGAAAGTTCATGTATTCACAAGTTAATTTTCTTGTTTCATAAACTAATTCGATCCTTCCAATGGCTTGTTAGACTACAAGCCGTACATAATTGCTAGCAGCATAAAATAAATTGAGTACCGAAGACATTTTGATTAAAAGAATATATTTTGTTAGCTTCTCAAAATTTTTAATTATTTTTATATTTTTAGTTGTTATATTACATTGTATATAGCTTTAACAAAATTTTTATTTGTTATATTTTTAGTTTTTATATAGCTGTAACAAAATTTTTGATTGTTATATTATATTGTATATAGCTCTTGCAAAATTTTTATTTGTTTTATTTTTAGTTGTTATATAGCTTTAACAAAATTTTTAGTTGTTATATTATATTGTATATAGCTTTAACAAGATTTTTAGCCTTTATATTTTTAGTTGTTATATTATATTGTATATAACTTTAACCAAATTTTAAGTTGTTATATAGCTTTAACAAAATTTTGCCCAAACACACAAAAATTGTCATTAGTAGCACGGCAAATTGAAAAATTCAAGAGGTTTGACTAATTTACTTTGGCGTCATTAGTACCGCCTTTATTTTAGACATCTTCTCCCTCTCTCGTTGTCCTCTGCCTTTGTCCTCTCTCTCTCTTTGAAGCTCGCACCACCAATTTGAGTCAATTGCCGTCCATGAACTCGCACCCATTTGGGTAACTTGGTTGAGCTCGCACCAGGCAAATCCCTAATTCGGCTGTTGTGTTGGCTTGGTGGCAAGAAATCAGAAATTAGGGCTTCAATGCTTGGGTGGTGGGTGGAGTTCAGATCTTGAAGCTTGGGGAAACCGAGAAGTTAGGGATTCAAGCCATAGTTTGAGGTCATTTCAGTATTTTGTGTCTAATTTTGCATTGCATGGTAGACATGTTCTTGCATTGCATGGTAGATTTAGTTTTTAGGTTATTCGATTCCTATCTCTGACAAGCACCTTCTCCGTTTCTGAAAAGCACATTTCTAGGTTGAGTGTTTGCTTTGGGGGGTGGTGGTGGTGTGAAAAGCTTTGGGGGGTGGTGGCGGTGTGAAAAGCACGTTTCTGAGAAGCACATTTCTAGGTGAGCCTGGTCGAATGGAGATTGCTACTGTGAACTGAATGTACAATTTCAATCATCTGTTTTTGGTGATGGGTTCTCGTTTTCAGTCTTTCACCGTGATGCTCTTTGTCTCCTTCCTGTTCTACAACTGTATTGTTGGTACTGTTACAATTGTATTGGATAAAGTGTTTGTGCATTTACTGTTAAGTGTCAACCCTTAACTGTGGTTGTGGCTATGGCAAAAAGAGAAGTAATTTGGTTTGGAATCGTCAATGCTACGTAAAGCTTGAGCTCTTGTTTAGATGAGACACTATCTTAGAACAATAGAATGAGTGTTCTTGATAAATGCAGAACCATGTCAGAATCTGGAAATAAAAGTATTCAGTAGAGCTTCATAACCGACCCAATTGCCACCCCTAAACATACAAAACCAAGAGTTGTATTTGTTGGTAGAATACATTATCCTCTGCAATTTTTGGTTATCACATGGCCAAGTATATTTCGTTAATTCAAGACAATCATTTATTAGTTTGCTCCATTACTGAAGTTAAAATTACGTGGACTCTTCTACTTGCGCCCTCATTGAGTAGAAGCAGGGGCGGAGGGAAGGGGGGGCCAGGGGGGGCAATCGCCCCCCCTCCAATTGTTAAAAAAAAAAATTTCTAAGTAAAAAAATTTTTATTATATTGTTTTGCCCCCCCAAATATTGATAAAAAATTTCACTTTGCCCCCCCTCCAATTGTTATAAAAAAAATTTCTAAGTAAAAAAATTTTATTATATTGTTTTGCCCCCCCCCCAAAATATTGATAAAAATTTTCACTTTGCCCCCTCTCAAGGACCCAAACAATAATATTTGAAAGTTATTTGGACTTGGTCCAAATAACAGAGACTCGCCCCCCCTAATTGCAATTCCTAGCTCCGCCACTGAGTAGAAGCATACCAACTTTTGATCATAGGCATCATTCTCAGAACAATATGGAAAAAGTTTCGTGTCTAGCGGTAGTAAATTCTGCATATCTTTCATGCTGAAAGGATGTAGATCAAAGCATTTCCCATGTATATTCTTGCAGTCACTTAAGCATGTAGCTTTCATTTCATTTCCAATTAGTTGCTGCATTGAATCGTATATTCTCCACTTGTTTCTCTGTTCTGTTGACAGCTCCATAGTCTTCCCCTGGTTTATTCTTGAAGAATGCCATTTGTTACTTGTCATGCCAGTTTATTGTTCAAGTAGTACTTCTTTATAATAGCATTTGTAAGTTAAAGAAACTATAGGTAGAGTGTTTGCTTCAATAAATTTTAAACATTTACATTTGTCCCTTTCTTCACTCAAATATTATGTAGGTATGGCCCGTAGAGGTCGAAAATGTAAGCGCGCTGCAAATGGATTGAGAGATGAACCAATTGAGCAACCTCCCTCATGTCATGAAACAAGGCAGCAGCCTCCACTTGGAACAAGCCATGAAAATGTAATTGAACAAGTGCAAGGAGAAGCTGCTCAGGCACCTCAATCTGCAATTCAGAATTCTACATTGGGAATAATGCATGAATCAGGTGACCAAGTTACTCAACAAGCTGATGGAGGTTTGCAGTCGCATGAGCAGTGCCAGAACTCTCCAATTCAACAATCTCCACTTGGAACAAGGCATGAAGCAACTGAAGAAAGTCCAAATCAGGATTCTCGAGGTCCACATTCCAATGACACCACTTTCATGTCATGCAACTCGGACAATGCAGGTATTACTAACTGTTTTGAACCAATTCCAGAAGTGCATTTTGTTATGTTCATAACTTGCACCTTTTTCTTATTTTAT
This sequence comes from Coffea arabica, assembly GCF_036785885.1. Classification (NCBI taxonomy): domain Eukaryota; kingdom Viridiplantae; phylum Streptophyta; class Magnoliopsida; order Gentianales; family Rubiaceae; genus Coffea; species Coffea arabica. Next base: position 9,226,936 of record NC_092311.1, read on the forward strand.
ACAGGAAAAGAAACTACAAATGATTCAAGTGAAGTGCATCAGAAAACCCGAGGCCCTACATTTATGAAAGAAATTTGGGGTCGGCCTAAGGAACTTCCACGGATTGAGATTAAACTCGATGACAATGGGATCCCAATAAGTGAGAAAACCTCTTTCTCTGAATTCTTGGGCAGTTTGGCTAGGAATGGTATGTATTGTCTAATAGATGTTGAAACATGGCTTAAGATGCCAAGGAAACTTAAAATGGACATGTTAGAAGTGATAAAGGTAATGGTAGCTTTTGTATTATGTATGCTTTGAACAAAAATTACTGTGAAGTTGTGTTGATTTTCTTGTTGCTAACTACGTTTCAGGAAATGTTTGCTTTGCCTATGGGACTGGAAGCTTGGACCTTAAGATCTATTGGCAAAAAATGGAGAAGCTGGAAGGCAGATTTAAAGGCTAACTATTTTGATCCTGCCGTGCCAAATGCTGAAGCTCGGTTTCAAAAGGACATAAGGGTACGGGAAGAGCAATGGATCAAACTTTGGGTTTATTGGAAAAGTGAAGAAGCAAAGGTACAAATCAGCTACAACATTCTTCATAAAGTTGTGTTTATTCAATGCTGTAATCTTGCTTTTGATTTTGAAATTTAGAAACTAAGTGAGAGGAACAAGAAAGCTAGAGGGGAGAAGAAGATGAAGCACACAACCGGAAAAAAGTCATTTGCTCATCTTCGGAACCACTTGGTGATACCTCATCAACTTTTTAGTTGCTAATTTTTTTGCTCATACATGTTTCATTATGTTAGCTTGTTTTTTAATTATATGCTAAATGCTAAAACTATAATTAAAACGATTCAATTTCTTATAGGCCAAATAGTTGGGAAGACCTCCTACTAGAGTAGAAATGTTCAATAAGTTTTATACCCATGCCAATGGAACTCTATCAAGTACCATAGTTGCTGAGAATTTGGTAAGGATCTGAGAACACAAGCCTATCAATTCTACCATGGATGTTTTCAGACAGTCTTTTCCAATAACAAGTGTTTTCCTTTATTATGTAGGAAAAAATGACTGAGCTGAAAAATCAGCTTCCATCGGATTCGCAAGATCCAGTTGGTCGCAATGATATATTTGCCCAGGTGGTTGGGCAAGACAAACATGGTCATGTTCGCTTGTTTAGTGATGGTGTGAATCCAACGGACTTATGGGAAGACATTCCTAGTCGTAACACATGCTACCGTATAAGTGTTCAACAACAGTCAACATTGGTCCGTTTGGAGGAAAGGCTTCAGCGACAAGATGATGAAATAGCCAGCTTGAAGAAAATGGTTTTAGTTCAACATGGAAGGGGCTCTCCAATTGACAGCCTGAGACATCCTTCATCATCATCTAACAACCTATTCGAGTAAGTATTTACAACTTCTAAACTTTTGCATTTGTAATCTGGAATTTGGCATGAGTTTGATTCTTGTACTTGTTGGATGTTTACTAGGTAGGGAATATGATTTCACTAAAAATTTTGTTTGACCCAACAAAAATCGTGGCAAAGGGATATTTACGAAGTCTGAATCCATTGGATGAGATCGGGGGACAAGCTCTTGGGCCAAACTGGTGTGAAATACAGATACAAGTTGCAATGACTCCATGTGAGCAATTGATTAGACCATATGATTTACAACAAACGATTCAAGATGCACTTGGTGCACCAGTTGCTTGGCCTTGTCATTTGGTGAGATATGCACTTAAATACATTGCGGATTTTCTGGAATTTTAGTTCTAGTTATGATGATCTAATGATCCCCTTGGTCTTTGTGCACAGGTGGAACCAGCTGAAGAATGATGGGGACTTCGTGGTTATGCCTGAGGACTCTCAACAAAATGGAAAGTTTGGAAGCTACTTCTACTTCTTTCAACTTATTAGGGATGCGAGTCTTTTATTTTGTGCTTCCGATAGAGCTTTCAAGTTATTGTAAATGAGAATCTTTCGGTACTGGTTTGATATTTTAGTACTTGCTTTTAGCACTTGTTTGCGATTTTAGTATTTGCTATGTTTGTACTTGTTATCGACTTTTAATTCAGTGAATTATATTTGAGTATCGACTTCTTCTTTTACATTGCTATATGCATTCTGCTCTTTGGGATAATTTTACAAGTCCCTTGGGATTCTGGTTGATGGAATGTACAGCAGGGAGGACTAATTGCAGGTTGCTTCCATATAAAAAAAAACCAGGGAAAATTCTCCTAGCAATTAAAAGTGTCAGCATAGCTTAGCTTCGAAAAACACTAATAACAAATGGGCATGTCGTCCAACACATTGTAAATTCACATGGTTACGTGTCCTTAAAGCCATATATTAAGACAACTCAAGATGCCTTCATAAATTTGATATCCTACTGATTCCCTACTGATGTCCTAACGCTATACAGACACTTTCGATTATCACAAAAAAAGGATTTTGTTGGCAGAGGTAAAGATATAGCAGCATGGTTTGCCTGACAAATTTGAATGCTGCTAAAGATTTGAGGCTATCCCCACATTGGAAGGGACAACACTCGCCCTGGGTGTCAGGATAGATAAAGTGTCAGGTTAGATTTCTATACTGACACCTTTAAATGCCGCTAAAGGACATTTTTGTTGTAGTGATTTATACAAAGATGAATAATTTAAATACAAAAATTAACAAAAATACTACATGTTCATTCATATTATTTTTAAAAAATTAATGAATTCTAAATGTTCAATTATTTACTAATTTTTAAAATTTTGTTTACATACTTTCACAATAATTTGATAGTATACATCAAATAATGTATCTCATATCAAAAACTTGGTAGATATTATTTTTTTAGATAATTTAAATTTTTATAATGATCATAAATTTAGAATTATATATTCACATTTAATTAAGTAGAAAAGATCTAGCAATCCACTTTTTTCATCAATAAATATTTAGTTTCCAACAATATTGGTAAATCTGTCGGTGTAATAGTTAATTCTCTGTTTTGCACCAAGTTAATTCAAAATTAAGGAAAGAGATAATGAACAATTTGAATACTAATCAATGATATGGTGGTGAAAGGAAGTAAATTATGGAACATGCAACATTTCAATAATTGTGATTTGAAAAAAGTTTTATAGTTGTATATGTAATAATTTAATAGAAAGCAGAATTATTAAGATAAGATTAGTTGATTTTTAAAACAATATCATTAAGATAAGATTAGTTATTTTTTAAAGTTATTTTAAAATTAAACATAATTTTTAACATATAGCATAATCCAAATAGGATTCAATATTGATGAACCTAAACAAATAAACACACATACATCCACAAGAACAATATCAAGAATTTGATGTATGAGACAAAGGAAATTTTCTATTAATCAAACGAGGCCTGGCTACACCACACAAAAGCAACTAAGACTACACACTAACTTGTACTACCTCTACATATGTCTTGCGACTCACACACACACACACACACACACACACATATATATCAAGACCTAACTACTACTAGTACTAGTACAACTAGGAATTGAACTCTACGTGGCCCCACCATATTAACCAAACAAATTACCTAATACTAGTAGCACCAGGTTGGTTTAATAATTTCCTACATAGCCTCCCTTTAACCAAGCTCCACTAATCTAAACATGCCCAACATCTTCTTCAACTTCACAAAAGTTTCAGTTTTCAGTGCTTTGGTGAAAATGTTAGCCATTTACTCTTTAGTTCTACAATAATCAACTTTAATCTCCCTCTCTCGAATCAACTCACGTATGAAGTGATATTTGATGTCAATATGCTTGCTACGCCTATTAAATACTGGATTCTTGTACAACTCAATCGCTGACTTACTATCACAATATATTTTTGTAGGATCAACCTGCTTGTGTTGTAGAACACCAAGCATGTGATGCAACCACAAAACTTGAGTGGCACTGTTAGTTACTGCAATATACTCTGCTGCAGACAATGCAATCACCTGCTACTTTTTTGAACTCTAGGAAAATATGCCAGAACCAATAAAAAATGCCTACCCTGAAGTACTCTTCCTCTCTACTGTATCACCTGTCCAATCATTATCTGTGTAGCCAAACAATTCAATTAGATCATTTCCTGAATAAAAAATGCCATCACTATGAGTACCTCCAATATATCTCAAAATCCTCTTAGCCGCCAGCAAATGTGACTGACGTGGATTTTCCATGAACTTGCTAATCAAACCAACAGTAAAATTGATATTTGGCCTCGTAGATGTCAAATAACTCAAATTCCCTACCAAACTTTTAAAGTAAGTAGGATTTATATATCGACCAGCATCCTTCTTGATCAACCTTAATTTTTCTTCAACTGGCGTCATAATCTGCTTCGTTGTATCCATCTTAAATTTCTTTAAAATGTCACATACATATTTCTTTTGAGATATAAAAATCTCACTATCAGATTGAAAGACTTCAACTCCCAAGAAATATGACAGGAGTCCCATATCTATCATGTCAAACTGTTTAATCATAGCCTCCCTGAACTCTGCAACCATCTCTGGATTATTACGTATAAAAATTAAATCATCTACATACAAGCACGGAATAAGAATATCACTACGAGCAGAAGATTTAATATATAATGTGTGCTCATATGGACACCTCTGAAAATCACGAGTCAAAAAATAGAAATCAATTATTATATACCACGTTCGTGGGGCTTGTTTCAATCCACATACGACTCTCTTCAATCTATACACCTTATTTTCCTGATCTCTTCTGACAAATCCTACTGGCTGCTCCATATACACTTCTTCATTAAGAACTCCATTCAAGAAAGCTGACTTGTCATTCATTTGATAAATTCTTGAGTTATTTTGGGTAGTTAGAGAAATTATCATATGGACTGTGCCAAGCCTGGCAAGGGGTGCAAACACTTTAAAATAGTCTTGCCTTGTATCTATCAACTTCTCCACTAGGTTTAAATTTTGTTTTATACACCCACTTCACTCTAATGACTTTTGTACCAGTTGTAAAAGAAGTAAGCTGCCAGGTGTCATTCGTCTCTATTGTATGAATTTCTTCCTCCATTACTTTTACCCAATGATCATTACTGGTTGCCTCCTCATACATAACTGGGTCACAATATGCGAACAAAGCAAAATTAACAATATATTCTTCAGAAGGAACATCATCTGGTGTAACAACATAATCCTACAGACGAGCTGTGATGCAAAAGTGAACTCATGTTCGGATCATCAAATCTAAAAGTGTCAAAGTGCAAGTTGAAGTGTAAACCAGTGGACGGATAACAAATCATGGGACCAAACCGGTTAATAATCATAAGGAAACCATCCTACGGTTTCATGGTAGATTTCATTTTTCAATTTTAGTAATTTTTATAGTTTAAGTTATTTTCTGTTTCCTATTGTTAGTTTGGTGGAATAAATGGCTAAAGGTCATGTGGACCATTATTGAGCCAATTAGAGCTAGTTAGTTTCCTATTTTAGTCGAGTTAGGGTTTAGGCAAGTAGTTATTGTTTTCAAGTTTGGTTAGAATTGTTGAGTCTTGCAAAAGGCTATAAGTAAAGCCTTAGTCCAACATTATTTTCAGATTAATAAGATTGAGAATTTTCCAGCAAAGTGCTGTTGAGGGAAACCTCTTTTCATGACTTGCGAAAACTAACTTGAGAATCTTAGTGCTACCCTAAGGTGATCGAAGACTTATCGATTGAGAAACGCACTCAATCATGGCATCTAACTACCGTTGGTTCGATACTCGAGTCGTTCCTCGTGTTGTTCTCAACTCCGTCTTCCAACATTGATACCAATCAAATCTTCTAGGTCCTTGTCTTCGTATAGAGTTCGTATCAGTTGGTAATCAGCGCTAGTTGAAGAGGTATTACAAATATCCCTTGTTTTCTATTTTGTTTGTGTCTAGGGTTTTATCCGTGTGTTGTTTTTACTGTTACTGTTTGTGTTCCGAAAAAAAAAAGAGTACTATTCACGACTGTAGCAGCACTATTCATCGCTACTGTAGCAGTACTATTTATCCCGAAATCACTGTTCACTTATAAATTTTTTTTGTTTTAGTTGTTAATCTTTCTCTTGTTCATTGTTTCGTTTGTGTTTTGAGTCAAAAAAAAGGATAGTGTTCACTTTTGTTTAAGAAACCCGAGAACAAAAAAAATTTAGGGTTTTTTGTTCAAGTTGTGTTGTTTGTGAATTAAGCAACTTGTTTGTACCTTTTTCTTGAAGTTCTCGACTTGATCAGCAGTTGTTCTTGAAGTTCTTGATCATACAAATTGAAATTCTTGGAGTCTTGAAGTTCAAATTTGTGTTTCTCAAGTTTCTTGAAACTCTAGCTGGAAATTCTTGGGATTCTTGATTGAATTCTTGGGTTGTTTTGGGGAAATTTCTTTGTGATTGTTGAACCATGGGTATTGCTGAAAATTTCTGGAAATTCTTGAAGTTATCATGTGAAATTCCTTGAATTCTTGACTGCTTTTCATTGGGTGAGACAACAAGGCAAGAAACAATCTTCAATTATTGTTCTTGTTGAAACCCTAGTTCTTGTGTGGCTGTCCGAATAAAAAAAATACAGCCATGAAATTTGATCATAAAACATCATAATAGCTGCCACAATTCTTGTTAGTAAGGTATAAATTTTCTTTAATAAAGCAACTGAAAGAGCCGTGTCCAAATTTCCTATTTCCAATAGGATTTCCAAAGGAAATTTCCACTATGTGGTTCCCTTTTCTAAATCTGATTGGAAACACATCAAGTTGAGGAAAATAATTCAAGTTTGGGTAGTAAAAAGGAATTTCTAGCCTCTTATTTCCAGAATTTCAGTTTCAAAATTTCAACCAAATCCAATTTCATTCCAGCTCCAAATTCAACCAAGTCCGAACTTCTATTCTAGTGAGCCTTGCCTTACTTTGATAGCTGTCTTATCCGTTGCTTTCCAGGAAAATCTAGGTTGTTTTCTTGTATATTCTTTTTAGTAGTTTGAGTCCATAACATTCGAGTCTTGTGCCTTAAATTCCTGATTACATCATTAGAGTTTTTAGCCCAATCGAACCAACTTTTGCCACAAGTGTGAATTGAATTTTGGTAAGCCTACCTTGAGGAAGTTACTAATTTATTCAAGCCAAGTGAGTAACAAGCTGTAGAAATTGAGCTGGTGAGATTCTTAGAGTGATTATTTGAGTGTAAACATGAGAGTGAATGGATATATGTGAGTTATGTATGGTGAGGAACTTTCTTTCTTTATTGCTAACCATTTGCAGGTCACTTAAACATGCCTCATGGAGCTGTATGTCATACATATCATCAAGAATTCTTTGAGTACGAACCTTCCAAGCGTAGGGGTTTTGATCACTCTAGTTCCAAAACTTCTTTGAGATTGTCTCATTCGCATCATGAATATCATACGTTTTGGGAAGAAATGGAACATTTCTGTGCTTTGAGTATCTATAGATATAAATGCACTTGTGATGAGTATGAAGATGAACAAAGGAGGTTGCATCCAGCATCTAAGAAGAGTTCATCCTCAACCAAAAGAGCTTCATCTAGGGGAAGTCACGAAAACCGAGTAATGGAGCCTAAGAGGTCTCGAAGTGAGTCGAAGTCACGTGAATCAATGGATGAATTGCGAAATTTTATGAAAGAATGGGCTGATTCTATGACGGTCAAATTTAGGAAAATGCTTGAAACTTCATCTACACTACCTTCTAGTCAAAAGCTTCATGTACCAAGTGAGAATGAGTTCGATGATGTAATACATGAGAGTGAGCATGAGGTACAAACCGAAGGAATTGAAAGAGAGAGTTGAAAATCTGATGAGATGAGTGGTAGAAAGGAATAAAAGAGAGAAAGTGCGCTAATTTTGAGCAAAAATGTGAGGGTTTATTGTTTTCCAAATGAACTTACATTTCCTTTGTTTAGTTTTTCTTGTTTTATGCAGGTTAAGCAAGGAGAGATTTAGTTGATCATGGCATGTCCTATTCCTAAATCCATTGGCGAATACCAAAATTTTCATGGGGTTTGCATCTTAAGTGTTGTATCTCTTTGCTATCCATTGATGTTCAACTTCAACCATGAGCCTGCTTTGCTTATTGGGAGGAATAATAAAGTTTCAAAGGGAGTTCTTGCACTTGAATCTTGTTCTATGCCTTCTTACCATTTAGCAACAAGTGTTCCAAGTGATAATCAATCTAATGAAGCCGATCATGTTTGAGGTGTTCTTCATTGTGTCGGTTGCCTTATGGAGGATCCAAGAAGATGTGATTTTGCTGCCAATGAACCGTACATCTTACCTAGCATCATGGATCCGAAACTACATGCATTATCTTCAAGGAGCCGATGGAGTAAAGCTATGAGTTTTCCATGGCTGATCGTAAGTATTTTCAATTTGTCCAAGTGACATGTGAGAAGTAATGTGTGGTTTGTGACATCTACAAGTATCCTTTTTTTCAAGAGGACCAATGTGGTGATGTTAAGCATGGGATTCATCACGCACTTGCTCTTTTTTGTTCAATCATCCCATCCATGACTTGAGGACAAATCTTTTTCAAGAGGAAGGGAATGATATGAAAGTGAGCTCATGTTTGGATCATCAAATCTAAAAGTGTCGAAGTGCAAGTTGAAGTGTAAACCAGTGGACGGATTACAAACCATGGGACCAAACCGGTTAATAAGCATGAGGAAACCATCCTACGGTTTCATCGTAGATTTCATTTTTCAATTTTAGTAATTTTTATAGTTTAAGTTAATTTCTATTTCCTATTGTTAGTTTGGTGGAATAAATGGCTAAAGGTCATGTGGACCATTATTTAGCCAATTAGAGCTAGTTAGTTTCCTATATTAGTCGAGTTAGGGTTTAGGCAAGTAGTTATTGTTTCCAAGTTTGGTTAGAATTGTTGAGTCTTGTAAAAGGCTATAAATAAAGCCTTAGTCCAACATTATTTTTAGATTAATGAGATTGAGAATTTTCCAACAAAGTGCTATTGAGAGAAACCTCTTTTCATGGCTTGCAGCTTTGGTAGTGGTTGATTATTTGTTAGAAATGAGTTACCATTTGATGGTTTTAAGCCTAGATGAAGGGCTATCTTGATATGCTTACTTATGGTGTTTGAATTGGGTTGATTTGAGAAAAAAAAATGAAGCCTTAAATGGCTGGAAAAATTGATAAATACAAAGGGTATGGTGCCCAAATTTTCGTTCGAGGGATAAATGAGTGAACTTGGAACTTGAGCGGTGATTCGTGGTCGAATTGAACTTCGGTTGTTTAGAGTCTTCAAGTGTCTTTTAGTAGAGGTATATAAGCTGAATTTTTTGTCAAAACTCGTACACTTTATAAGGCGAAAGTAGCGACCACTTTAAATACGATTTCCTAGTTTTTTTTAACACCAAGTTGTGAACTTATAAGTGTTAAACGCTTCTTTATCGAAACCAAAAGAGCGAGCATGAATTTTCTAAGTGAAATGAGTACTACTTAAACAAGTTTTATTTATTTGATTTTCTTTAAGCGAAACCCTATATTTTGAACCCTAATTGATAGCAAACTGTTATATGGTATTTTATCGCAGATTTGGACTCCAGCCAGGGAGTTGAACTTGAGCATGGTTTTGAAAAGCAATGACTCATTGGTGAGTGTTTTCCAATGCATGATTGAACTTAATCCTTGAATGAAATGATTTGCTAATGCGGTTGAATAATACTTGACTTGTTTGGATGAGGCGAGAGTGTACTTTATCGCACTTGTCCTCCCTTCTTGAATGATCTCGTACTTGCCTGAGCTTGATTGACCTGTACTTGTATTGGTGCTTGTGCTTGACTTGTAAGTGCTGAGCGGTAGCATGTACCACACTCAATCCGAGTGGAAGGTACCTTTCATCCCGTCTCACTACTTTTATCCTCACCCTATTGGTTAGCCAGTCGAAGCGAGCCAGTAAGGGCTTGGTCGAGGAGACTGGCGAACCATAGGTACTGTTTATTGTTTATTGTTTATTGTATAATCTTTTGGATATGGTCCACTGGATTTGGTATACTCGAGTATTACCACCACTATTATTTTGGAGTTCGGGCCCGGTAGGGGATTGATTGGTGGATGGAAATTGGAGTTAAGTGGTGATCTACTGGACTGGTTATTCTACTCGAAAGTTGACGGAGTGTCAATGGATTCGGATCAAGTAATACAACGGGAATTTGGCTCTTGAGAGCCATCTGTATCCTTATACTTGGAAATGATTGTTACTTGTAGTGTTATTGTTTCTTTTATGAACTTTTACGCTCGCTCATTTTTGAGATTTCAAATTTTACCTATTGACCAACTTGCTAATTGAGTCTGCATGAAGTTTTGGAATCTCACTGAGCTTTGGCTCACTCTATTAGTTTTTGTTTTCCTTACAGGGGGTACGAGCATAAGCATGAAGCTGGAAAGGCTAGTTTTGTCTAGATTTTTTTAACTTTTGTAATTCTTCTAGTGCTAGCGCTCGATTAGGGTTAGAAGTGCAACTAGAACTTGAATCTCTTATTATATTCGGATATGTATGAATGGTTGAGATAGAAATGAATGTAAATGTACTTTCTAAGCTTGGGAACTGTAGTTTCCTTTACTTTTGAAGTTGAAACTTATTTTCTTGAAGTGAGTGAGTGAGTCCTGGCGAGAGTTGGGCAGGCGGTCCGCTAAACCCTGGGATACGCCTTAGGGGGAGGTGAGGTCGTCATACCCTTGATTCTGTTGGGATGCTAAACATTCTAAAATATTTGTTATCTAATTTATGGCCATCGCGATTTGGTCCCCTATCTCGGCCTTGGGTTCCTGATTTGGTTGGCCACAAATTCCAATCACTCCCTCTTAATCTCGGGATTATCGAGGCCTACGTGGATATTCCCCAATATCATTTCCCTAGCTTTCTTTTCCACACTAGTCCAAGTCCATATATTTATACATAGAAGGATAGGAATTAGTTAGGCATGTAGGCGAAGATAATCAATCAAGAGTTCAAAATACATTTATTTGATATCACAAAATAAATACATATTTAGTTAAGATCAGCCCGTACCTAAAATCAAGTAAGAACATAACAAATCCCACATTCATAGGAGAAATTAAATATGTACGGAATGCTAACACTTCGAACATTCACAACAACCATCAAAGTTCAAGTCTAACCACAATCTATTAAAATCCTAGCCAAACATTTACTAGATTAGTCCAAAATAGCACTCATCAATCCAATCCCCTCAATCGGTTCAATTTCAAGTCCAATACTAAAATCCTTCGTGCCTTGACCTTTGCCATTATAACTTACCTCAAATTCACTCGTGATTCCTATTTGCATCACAATGCAATATACAATACCCTTCCCAAAACACAAATATTCCATCAGGAGAAATATTTAGCACTCAAGTACAAGAACCCAAAGCTAGGAGAATTCACGACTTAGGCCGTACATTCCCAAGTGCAAATTAACCCAGTTCGAGATTCCTACTCGACATACATATCTAATTTTCCTCAACAATGGTAAATAGTTCACACTTAACAGGTCAAATCCCATAGTCCGAGAACCTTTTCCCAGCATGAGCTCATTAAGAGCTTTGATACCACCTGTGACGACCCCACCTCCTCCTAAGGCGTACCAAAGGGCTTGGCGGACCGCCTGCCAAAATCTTGCCCGGACTCACTCATAAACATTAACTCCAGAGATAACATTAAATCCAAAATAAGCATGAGACTCACCAAGAAACTATTATAAACCATCCAGCTTTCCAAAATGTCCATACTTATGTGTACAACTAAACGGATCGAAATACAAGAAGTTCAATCAATTCACTAAGTATAATTAGAATGGCAAATACTTAGAATGAGGACTACAACTTCCGAATTCACAATTCTTTTGATACCAAATTAGAAATACTATAATTCTTCAAAATAACACTTACATGCTACAAATCATCCGAATATACAAGCCAAAGTACAACCCAAAAAAAATAAAATAAGAACTTGAGCAATTAGTACTACAATACAGTGCCGGCCAAATACAAATTTAAAATTCCTAATACAACTAATACTATGTTTGTCTCTCTCATCCTGCACCCCGTTAAGAAAAATAAATAAAAGGGATGACCTTTCGCCCAATGAGGTACCATAAGTATATGCAGTTAGTCATAAAATAGAAATAAACTCACATAGGAGTAACAATTTGAAAGATAAACAAGTACAACAATTAACAGAGTAAACGATACAGATGGCTCTCAAGAGCCAAATTTCCATTTGCAATAGCTTGATCCACGCTCATTGACTCTCCATCAATGTTTAAAGAACCAATAATACTATCCGTAAATCCCAACTTAACTCCAATTCCCCTTCACCATTCATATCCCTTCCCGGGCCTGAACTCCAAACTAAGAGGGGGGTAATATTCGAGTATACCAGAAATTCAGAGTCTCCAATACTTAAAGATTTCAAAGATACAATCCCCATGACTTGTCAATTTACATCGACCAAGCCCTTGTTGGCTCGAGTCGATCAACTAACCGGTGGGGTTTGGGCCCAAGTTCACTGAGTGGTCGTTCCAAACGACATTCAAATCAAATACAAATGACAAATTTCAGGTAAACAGTAGAAAAGTCAAAATCAAGTGGGATCGAGTGCGATAAAGTATACACCCGTCCAGTTTAGAGAAAGCCAACCATAGTCATAATTTCATAAGTTTCAGTCGCATCGTGGTTCACATAAACAACTAGTCATGCAAGCGGTACAGTCATCAGTTCAAGTGAAGCAACTTTAAAAGCTTGTCCCTGAGTTATGCTCATGCTCACCGACAAACCCTAAGAACAACCAAGATACTATATTATGATTCAACCATATGAAACTTAGGTGAACCAAGGAAAATCAAAGTAGATAGTAGGGCAATGATTTAAGTATGGTTTTGGAGTGAAAAGAAAGTATTTGGACCCAAGAAACATGATTAACCAAAGAGTTCCCCCACTTTAGGTCATTGCTGGAAATTTCCAGCAACAAAACAATGAAGAAAATGAGGTTGTTAGCCCCCTTAAAATTATGACATTCACTCCAATTCCACACCTCATTATAGTACAAGGTTTTAACAAGTAAAGTGAGCAAAATTTAGTCCATAAGACCCCAAACCAGCAGACTTAAAGGCCAAAGAACAGCAATGTATGAAACTGCCCAGCATACCCAAAACTTCAGCAATGAAACAAGTACAAACATGAGGTTTTCACCTCCCAAAATTCGTAGTTTTCACACAAGATCAACACACCAAAGTATTAACCAGGGTTTGAAGTAAGGTTTGGCCAAAACTCATCATAAAAAGGTTGGAAAACAAGGTGTAACATGGCCCTTCAATTCGGCCAGCGTACAAGACAGCTTAGGAAAAACCAAAGGAACACCAATAAAACGTCTCCAAATTAACTCAAATTCAACATACCAGTAGGGCTTAAGATTTTACCAAGAACCCTAGACAAAAATCACCACAAATACACCCCATAGTTAAAGGGAAACAAGCTACTACAATCCGGACAGCATTTCCCCTGTTTTCCCTCAATTTTTCCACCAAATCACAAAGTACAACTTCTTAGCAAATCTACCACAATCAAGGCTATAATTTTCAGATTATAAAGGGCAGCAATTCTAAGCCATAAATCTAGTCAAAACACACAAATAACAAACTCATATCTCAGCCTAGAAAAGCTGCAAAATCACTAACCCTAAGCTGTAATTTTTTCATCACAAGCTGGAAGCTAGAAAATCATATGCTAATGCTAATAAATCATAACACAACTGAAATGAACTCATCAAAGCTGGAAATCCTCAACCAAATCTGGAAATTTTGATTCACCACATAAATCATGAAATTTTCCATGAATTCCACCATAATTAACCCTTAAATCCAGTCAAAAGTAAGTTAAATGACAAGAGATGGTTTCTAGACTTTGTTACCTTGAAACCCAAAGAAGACCAAGCAGCCACAAGCTTCTTCCTCCAAAAACTCTCCACCAAAGTTCCTCCTCCTACCTCAAAATCAGCTTTTATAGATTGATTTGCAAGGTTAAGGTGAAAACTCAAGGATCAAGCAAGGTTTTTGTGTTGGAAATGGAGTTTTCTTTCTCTCTTTTCTTGCTAGAAGTTTCAGCCAAGAGGGGGAAGAAAGTGAGGGATTTTTGCTCCAATTTTTCAAGATAAAGCCAAGACTAATCTTGGTCAAAGCTAGCTTAAATGGCCGCCAAGTGTCACCGTAGGATTCCAAGCTTATCACTTGTCTTTCCTTTGTCTTATCTCACTAATACATATTGTTTTCTTCTAATCCACTTTTACCAATGCTAATCACATAAACGCTCTCATAAAATACCCGTTTTTGTTCACTAAATTTATTACGCACCTCATGAGTGGGTCCCACTTCCATAATACATCACGAACTTAATATGCACTAACTTATAGAAGAAAAATGATTAAAAATCTTGATTCACTTATACAAAAAATATCTAGAAAATTACGGCAATAAAGTAAAGTAAAGAAACATATTCAAAGAAATAAAATAATGAAAAAAATATAAAATAATTTTCGGGTCCTCACAACTTCATTCTAGATAGAAATAAGCTTATATTGTGATGATTCAAGCCCAAAAGTTTGCAAGGATGATGAGTTTCAAATGTGATTCGAGTCACTAGAAGAAGAAAACAAAGAAACTTGTTGAAAATGAAAGTCAGCTTGAATCCCTCCGAACAATCAGGCCAAAAATTGGAGGGATAGCTTGGAGGGATTTGAGTTAGAAAGTTTTGGCAAAACAAGGGACAAATCTGCCCAAAATTTGGAGGGATTGTTTGGAGGGATTCTGGTCAAAATTTGGGATTCAACTTGCGCAACTTGATCTCAACTCTGTTATTTCACTTCTTTTGAGGGACAAATTTGGAGACCTTTTAGCTGTAAAAGAGTGCATCAAGAACCATCTTTTTCTATATATACACATTTGTTTCGGGAATCAAAGGAGAGCTTGGAGAGGGGGAAGGAATACCACAAAAATGTAATTTCTTAGTTATTGAGTTTAGGTAGTATAGAATAGTTTAGTTTTAGTTAGTTCATCCTTTCTTGTTTATTAGTTAGATGAAGAATGCAAGGAGAGAATTCATGTGATAGGGTTACTCTAGCTTCCCAACTCTTTATCTTTTGTAATTAATTCTAAGTTTAATTATTATACAAGTTTGGATTTTATGTTTATTATGTCTTTCTAAAGTTTATGCATTGGATTTTGGTTGAACTTTCTATGATTGTATTGTGTTGATTTCTTGGCTATTTGATGATATTATATTGAGCAAATTATTTAACATTTTTGCTACTCTAATCATGATTAACTTGGTACAATTAGTTGTGATCATCTAAAGGTATTGTTTTTTCAATGACAATTGGGATTTAACACTAGTTCAAAAAGTGTTAAACCTAGAGAGTTCACTCACGATAATAGAGGTGTACCTTTGTGGCTTTTTGTGGTTTTGTTCTATGTAATTTTATAAAAGAAATGAACTTGTGACTAATTTCATAACCACAAGAGTAGGTATGCATTAGTTATGGATATAGTTGATTCACTATGAGAGTAGATTTAACATATATGAGGAAATTACGCCATAACTAGTCGAGGTAGTAGTATTTAATGACTGAAAAATTGCACTTGCATGAGTAGTTAGAGATACTATGACCTAATGATTTTTCATTTGCTATCTTCTTGCATAGTTTAGCTTATTTTATTTCCTTTAAATTGTTGATTATCTAAATAATAGGGGAGGTTTAGTATATCGGTAGTTGTCCATTCTTCTCTGTGGGTTTAATCCTTAATATCTTATACTCAATCTCGACTTGTGTACTTGCAGAAAATCACGTGTAAGGTATTTAGGATTTTATAAATGTAAAACTTGACTGTAGAATGAATTTAATTGTTTTATGCATACACCGCTCTTGTCAGGACACTTGTGTTTTGTTGAGTTTCTTCAAGTTTGTTAATTTTCCTTGTGTTGTTTATCATTGTTGTTATTTTGCTTAATTTAAGTTCTTGATTAGTTTAAATAATTGAGTAAGATAGAAGCCTTGGTAATTGGTAAGTGATTCTCATAGTATCCATCTTGATTCCTCCATACTACAATTAATGGCCTGTATACTTGCCGTTAATGAGGTTTTAGGTATAAATTTGGAGTGTAGGTTTAAACATCGTCATTACTCCTATAATATTTAGTGCCTCTATCATATTCACTCTAGACCTTGACCTTTTTTAGTCACTAAACCACTTTATGTCATACTAGTTTTGTTAAAAAAGACTTTCTTACCTCTCTTTTAACCTTTAACTCCTTGATACTTTAGTTGTTTTGCCTATTTTTCATCACTTACTGAAATTGCCAATAGATTACACAAATTTTATGTTGAAATGTTCCTCATGATAAGCAAAACATGAGACTAATGACAATTAACAATGAAGTTACCAATAGATCAGCAAAGTGGAAGCCAAAAACCTTGATTATATGTGCACTTTGCTCAGAAATAATCTCTCAACACATGAATTAGAACACATTTTTACTGCATCATATCGACATCAATGAACATGATTAAATGCTACAATGCCATAATATCATGCCATTAACAAAGAAATTCAGAAAATTATAACTGAAAGCTAAATGAGTTTCAAACTCAAAGTAAATTTCAATAACTAATTCTAAAAAACTGTACATCAAATGATTTCTTATATAACACTAGGTGTCCAGTGGTGTTCTGATGTTGGTTCTGAATTCTTTCCATCAAACTGTCTATTTTCATAATATTTCTTTTTTATTTCAATTGAGCTAAAAATTATGTCTAGAACTAAAGAGTTAGAGGTGCTAAAGGTTAGAAGGTGAAGCATTGAAAACACTTTTGTTAGTTGAATGCTAGATTTGGCATTTTGCTAAAAAAATTGAATATCATTAGCATTGGCAGTTTGCCTTGGGGTTTAAATTACCCAAAACAAATATTAGAGGCAAAAGTAAATTTAAAATTATATTAAAGTTAGTAGAAAATTAATTTTACACTACTGAACTTTTTTTTAATTCTTCCCAATCCTTCATGCCTCACTCCCCCAAATGCCGACCTAGGAATATTTGAACTCTGGATTTTTGTAGCTTGGAGGACTCTTATTTAAGATCCTTCCCTAACCACTATGTAATACCAATGATTTATAATTAGGTGTTCCATTTTTGTAACTATAGGATGAAGGATATTTTGGGCGTAAACGTACGTAACTAAGACAACATTTTACTAGTTGACAAGTATTTGTTTAACATAATTTAGTAGGTCTTTATGTGTTTATTTTAGTATGTTTTAAGAAGTTTTACATGTGTTTTAACTAGGGTTTTGCATGAATTTGTGAAATTAGGGTTTGCTGGGTGATGTTGCAAATTTCATGATTCATTTGTGGTCTACTCTTGCTTTGTAGCTACTTGAGATATGTGTATCATTTATAGAGAAATTTGAAGATGAATGGATGAAGTTAATGATGAATTGATGATGAGTTCCAATGATCACGAAGTTCAAAAGAGTTGGATAAAGCTAGTGCAA
The DNA here is from genome assembly GCF_036785885.1 of Coffea arabica. NCBI lineage: Eukaryota > Viridiplantae > Streptophyta > Magnoliopsida > Gentianales > Rubiaceae > Coffea > Coffea arabica. The sequence goes on from NC_092311.1 coordinate 9,244,509, forward strand.
AGCAAAAATGAAATGACGAGCTAAAGGTGCAAAGTTACTGCAAGAGGGCCGACTACATTTTCTTGATGACTAGCTAAAGGACTGGTTATAATGATAATCAAACCAATGCCAATTGAACATTTGAACATTGCCAGCTGAGAAATGAACACTGCTGGTTATAAGGTCAACTACCATGTCGGTCAAATCTTTTGTTGAGTATTTCAAGGTTTACTATTCACTCAATTTCGTTCCTTTTGGCCATTCCAAAGTTTCATTATAAATATGGAAAGATAGGAACCCTTGAGGGACATAATTGAGAAGAGAAAAGAGAGGCAAAAAAAAAACCCTAAAGAGCTTTTCTTGCTCCTAACCCTAGCAACCTATCTCAAGAAGAAAACCCTAATCAACTTTGTTCAAGACTTGAAGAAGAGAAAAGCTAGCAACTCTTTTTGAGTTCGATTGAAACTCTAAAACAGTGGATCGAGACCAATAATTTTGCCTAGCAATTCTAGTGAAGTTGCTCCTGTTCTTTTTCCTTTTTGACTTGGTGATGAAAGAGCTCGGTTCTATCTATACTCTTATGTGTTCAAACAATATGTAAGGCTAAACCCTTTGTTTTTGAGGCTATATATGAATTTTGTTATGTGAACTGCTAAATTGATTCTAGTTCATATGTTGTGTTTATTGCCTGATAGCTCTTGAAACTGCTTTCATACTTGTGTCTGATTGATCAACAAGACAAGTTATCTTGGCTATTGTTAGTGATGGATGTAGCTAATAATATGCAGATCCAGATTTTTAAAATCTAAATATCTAATTCACGTGTTGTAGGAGAAGTATTTAGGCAGATAATTTGATAATTTCTTAGATCTTCAAGAACTTGTTCTAGTCCTTCAACTATGTTTACAGGCGGGATTAGATACGAGTAAGTTGTTCATTTGTGGTAACAATGTTCAACATAATTGAAAATTAATCCCTAACAAGTAATAAAAGTATAATATATTCAACAAGATCAATTCATGTTCATCTAAACAAGGGATTACAAAAACCCTAAGAACTTTGTTTTCTCTAATTTCTTGCTCAATTAATTAGATTTTTGTTAAGTTCAAACAATTTGTTATATGAGTGATTTATTATTTTTCTATTGAAGAATTTTTTATTATTTAGATAATAGAGTGAGTAAGTAATCGTGGTAATTATAATTGCTCCCTGTGGTTCAACCCTAATCTATTCTATGTTTTAATTTGACCTATATACTTGCCATCAAATGGAGTAATTGGGCTAAAATAATAGGACAATTGGGAATTTTAACTTGAAAACCTATCTCACGTCAAATTTTTTATGCTGTTTACGAGGACTGATTTAATATTAGGGCAAAAATTAGATTTATTAATCTAAATTTCTTTAATTTTAGTACAATTTATTGTTTTCAGTGCCAAATTTTAAATTTTTGTTGATTCTCTTATTTTTGGTATTTTGTAGTGCATGCACTGGAAGCTTCGAGTTGTAGTTCCATTTGATCCTGAGATTGAAAGAGCTGCAAGAAAAGCTAGGAAACTTGCACTACAACAAGCTAATCCAATGGAGGACAGCGAAGGAGAGACTTTGGTTGAGTAATCTAAATTTGAAGAAGTGGCAAAAAAGAGAGCAAATCGAATTTAACAAGTCTTGAAAGACTTTGCATTGCTAGATGTTTCTGGAGCTCAAACTAGCATTGCAAGAGTAGTATTGAATGTCATTAACTTTGAAATCAAGTCTTCCATGATTCAAATGATTCAACAAGAGCAATTTAGTGAAAATATGTGACACTATTAAATTTAATGGTGTAACTGATGATGCTATTAATCTAAAATTATTTCCTTTCTCTTTGCGAGCTAAGGCTAAGGCATGGTTAAACTCACATGCTTCTAATAATTTTGCTACTTGCACTAATTTGTCACGAGCATCTTTTAACAAGTATTTCCCATCTGGTAAAACTGCAAAATTACGCATAGATGTAACTAGTTTTCATCAACAGGAAGGTGAATTCTTATATGAAACTTGAGAGAGGTTTAAGGAGTTACAAAGAGAACGTCAACATCACAGAATTTTTGATTGGCTGTATAGTCCTAACTTTATCATTGACTTAGTGCACTGCCACCATCCCGATAGGATGTTTAGCTACTAGGTAAATCTCTTACACTGGAAAAAAGCAGGAAAACAAAAAAGAAAAAGGAGAAAGAAAAGAAGCTTGTATACTGTCTCAAGACATCAAAAACAAATGACACAAAACAGTACAGAACTAAAACTTAACTCGTAGAGCAAAAAGGAGATGGACACGGGGGCACCATAACTTCCACAATTCCGTCAAGCATCTGGCTCACCTTCCTCATTTTAGGCCTAAGCGATGGGTTTTCTTGGATACACCATATAGCAACCATCAGAAATCTCTTTAGCATCATTTTATCCTCTAAAGCCTCTAAATCATTGTCAACAAACTTATCCAATCTTCCTTCTTGAAAGCAATCCCAAGCCCAATCAGTCAAAATTGGATTTTCTCCTTCACCAATGTTCTCAATGTCCTCCACACATTTTCGGCAAGAAATGATCTCTAGTAACAAGACACCAAAACTATAAACATCGACCTTTGCATTGATTTGGTTGTTCCTGAACCATTCAGGCGCAACATACCCTTTTGTTCCACGGATACTAGTCATTGTTTGACTCTGACTAATCATCAAAAGTTTTGCCAATCCAAAGTCGGAAATCCGAGCATTGAAATACTCATCCAGAAGTACATTTTGAGGCTTTATATCACAATGGATGATCTGAGTTCTGCATTCTTCATGAAGGTATACGAGTCCTCTTGCAATCCCGATAGCAATTTGGGTTCTTAGGTTCCAGCTCGGTTTTGGATCATGTAACAGCAATCTTGCAAGAGTACCATGGCTCATATACTCATACACCAATAGACGATGTTGTCCTTCATCACAGAATCCAAGCAGACGGACTAAATTCTTGTGGTTAGTCTGACCAATTGTTTTCACTTCAGCTCGAAATTCCTTCTCAGCATCTTTAGCCACTCTGTCTAACTTCTTGACAGCAATAATACTGCCTTTGGAACTGATTTGTAACTCGCCTTTGTACACAATGCCAAATGATCCCCTACCCAACTCTTCCTTGAATCCATCGGTAGCTTCTGCAAGTTCTTTGTACGGAAAAATGTGCAAATTTATATCCTTAGCATCAGTGTTCAAATGAAATATTACCTTCTTTTTCTGGTATATGAGGTAAACACCCAAACAAGCTGCGGTAATGAATGTCAAGTTTACTAAGAAAGAGCTGCCAAGAAGGACAGATCCCACAAGTATCAAGGTGCCTCGGTCCTTTGACTTTGATTCTACCGGATAACCTTGAGGAACAATCGGATATGCTGGAGGAGCATCACTTTTGTGGTATTTGATGAAAGCTTTTGACTGAAGTCTATAGTCCACCCTCCCATTAATAAGTGGCAATTTCAACATCCAGCAACTGTTGACTCTAAAAATGGCAACTGCACATAAACAGTTCTGCAAGCAAGATAGCTTACAGATGGTTTCACTTGACGGACTTATTTGATAAAAGTCATTCATTGGCCAATCAGTGTCATTCATTACCTCAAAATCGTAAAGGTTTTCTACAGAGTCCCCCTCTACTCCACCACAGCTAACAAGAGAGTTTGCTTTGCAGTCACCATACATGTTGTTTGGATCACGCAGCACATAACCTTTTGGACACTTGCAAACTGGTCTTCCATTTTCGAGCATGCAGACGTTGTTATATCCACAAGCTATGACCCCCTTATACTTGATGGTGAGACATATATTATCTGGTACAGACCAAAGAATCGTCCAATTTGAATTGCTAGTTGAATTTCTTGGATGATAGTAATGCGTGAAGAGCCCGTCGAAATCTAACGTTGCCCTGTGATAATAATTTTCAGATCCTAGTCTTGAAGGACTCAGCTGTTCTGTTTGATTGTTCACTTTCCTTATATACATGGTGCCTCCACTATCGAAGATAACCTTGTAACCATCATTTGACCAATTTGCGGTATTTGGGTAATACACACCATCGTCACTGATTAGCACATTTCGGCTGGTAGTAAGCACTACAGCCCCTTGAAAATGGAGATAAAATCTTCCTTGAGAGAAGTTTGTTGCTGACTGTCGAGAAGACAGAGTACCATTGATTTCCAATTCTTGATTTGGCAGTATCGTATCAGCAGGATGTTTGAAGCTTTCCCATAGCCAGCTTTCATCACTCCCTTTGAGGATAAAATTGCCTGTGTCGTTCATGAAACCATGATCAACTTGATTAGGATTGACATCAGCACTCCAAAGTTGTAAGCCTTGAGGGTCACGGAACACGAGACCCGTTTGAGCATCAAGCGCCACAGTCGATCCACGAGGAACCGTGTTGGTTGGATTAGCATACCAAACTACAGTTTTGTCTGGTATGTTGTTATACCATATGGAAAACAAGTACAGATCCTTGTCCGGAATTTTCTGGAAACCAAATGCAAAATCGCCGGAAGGTGAAAGCCACGAATTGGATGTTTCACCGGCAGTCAAGCTCCTGCCCAAAGGCACAATACCATTATTTTGAGCCAAAGCAGAAATGAAGAAGAGAAATATGAAGAATATGAGTTGTATGCATAGGTTTGCCATTGCATGAGATAGTTTAGTCCTCGTCATTAAACCATATGTAGAGTAAATCATGATGTCCTTTGCTTTGAAGGTTCTTTAATTAATTAGTCAGCTCTGAAGGCTTTGGACTTCGGAGTCATTTTCCACATCCAACTATACAGCTGGAATACGGTGACTACCATTTTGAAATTGTCATGATGAGCTAGTGAATTAACACATTTTGAAATTGTCAATCAACAACATAAATCCAACGAAATACCAGCCTTTCAAATATGAAGTCAATCAATCGATACTAGCATGGTTTCTTTCGCACCCAGAAAATTTAGGAAACTTTTACACGCTAAGACATAGTCAACAAATGAAAGCTCTTGGTTTCTCCTCGACATTTCTACAATCAGAATAATATTCAGCACCATAAAATGCATATTAAAGAACAAAAAAGTACTATTATAGTTGCATCCAAGGAAATTAGTAACATGCAAGAAAAAGTTGCTCGTGTACTTGAGTAGTTAAAACTATATTATATATAATTAAAACAATGCCAGCATCAATTTTTTTTTAAGAAAGTTCTGTTAGAATATCTGTATAGCCCAATCTATAATATTCCACTGTATGGACCAATTACTACGTATAATATTATACTATATTCATGATACATTCCCTCACTAACTTAACAAGGTAAATAAGATATAGTTTCTCACTAACTTAGGGATAATTGCAGAAACCTCCCCTGAGGATTTTGACATTTGCACTAACCTCCCCTGTGGTTTAAAAAATTACACTGACCTCCCCTGAGTTTACTAATCCTTTGCAAATTCAGTCCAAACGATTAAAATATTATTTTAGGGAGTGAAATTAGAAGGTTTTACCAAATTTGTCCTTTGTACTACATGTCCAATGAATGACAAAGTACTACAAATCAATTAACAATTAATAAATTTTAAGGAGTATAGTTTATAAGCAAATATGCATTACCTATTTAAAGTACCGGCTCTTTATGAGTATTTTACTTTCAAACATTAATTTAATACAAATATTTACGCTCAAATACAGATTTGTATTTACTTTCAAACATTTAATTTTTATTAAATACAAAAACTACCAATCTCTCTTCCGTAAAAATATTAATATAACACTTTTTCAATTTTAGTTACAAACATTTATGTATTTAACATAAATTAAATGATTCAGAATAAAATGTCCATAAAGAACCAATACTTTACTCATGTAATGGATGATTGCCATAAAGAATTAATACTTTATGGGCTATTTCTTTTTTTTTTAAAAAATATTTAATTTATATTAAATAAATAACCTACCGATTTCCTTTTGCAAGAATATTACTATAACACTTTTTAAATTTTACTTACAAACATTGATATATTTATCATAAATTAAGTGTTTGATAGTAAAATACCCGTAAAAAGCCAGTACTTTAAATGAGTAATGTGTGTTTACCCATAAGGAACCGGTAACTATTTAAAGTACCGGTTCTTTACGGGTATTTTACTTTTAAACATTTAATTTAATACAAATATTTACGCTCAAATACAGATTTGTATTTACTTTCAAATATTTAATTTTTGTTAAATACAAAACCTACCAATCTCTCTTCCGTAAAAATATTAATATAACACTTTTTTAATTTTAGTTACAAATATTTATGTATTTAACATAAATTAAATGATTCATAATAAAATGCATATAAAAAGTGAATACTTTACTCATGTAATGGATGAAAACCATAAAAATTTAATACTTTATGGGCCATTTCTTTTTTTTTTTAAATATTTAATTTATATTAAATCAATAACCTACCGATTTCCTTTTTACAAGAATATTACTGTAACACTTTTTGAATTTTTCTTACAAATATTGATATATTTATCATAAATTAAATGTTTGAAAGTAAAATACCCGTAAAGAGCCGGTACTTTAAATAGGTAATGTGTATTTGCCTATAAACTATACTCTTTAAAGTTTATTAATTGTTAATTGATTTGTAGTACTTTGTCATTCATTGGACATGTAGTACAAAGGACAAATTTGGTAAAAACTTCTAATTTCACTCCCTAAAACAATATTTTAATCGTTTGGACTGAATTTGCAAAGGATTAGTAATCTCAGAGGAGGTCAATGTAACTTTTCAAACCACAGGAGAGGTCAGTGCAAATGTCAGAAGCCTCAGGGAGGTTTCTGGAATTATCCCACTAACTTAATAGAATAAATAATGATGTGAACTGATATGTATTGTTAGTTACAGAGTCCTAAGACAATTGAAAGAAGTAACTCATGTTCCTCATATGTAGACACTTTATCACGTCAATGCTCTGGCCTATCTTATCAGTAGACTTGACACATTGAGTTTGTTTTTGACTCTACGCGCATGATAAGAAAAGTTAAGACAAGGGCTCCTAGTCCTTTCACTAGCCTATGATAAAGTTTATTTTTTATCCATCAATTAGAACAACATAAGCCCCACGGATTTAGCCACATGGTAGCAGCGTTCCCTTGGAACCTTCAGGTCCCGGGTTCGAAACTGCGCTATGGGGACGCCTATGCACTTATCGTGCCTTGGTCGGGTTGGGGCGCCGGGCTCAGGCTGCAGGAGATTAGTCGGGTCCTGTAAGAATTGACCTGGATACCCTTGTGTCGAAAAAAAAAAAATTATTAGAACAACATAAGATAGACTTAGGGTGGAGGGAAACTAGGTGAGTTAGGCGAAGGAAAACTAGGTTCCATATTTAAGCACGCATGGATAAAATCAAGAACGATATGCAATCAGGAACGCCAATTGACATCTACATGATGGAGTAATTATGCTCATAAGTTATGCCTTAAATTTATTGTTTGTGATTTAAAAGTTTACATCAAGATTATACTCTTAATGTCTAACAAGTTGCATCAGACTTAATATTTAGAGAAAATGGCCTGTTTCATCCATTACATTTCGTAAAAATATTCTTTTCGTCCCTCACTTTCAAAATGAAGCAAATTTGTCCCTGACATTTAAAAATTAAACCTATTACATCCCTGAATCTAATTTTCAATCTGAATCAAACCATTCAATAATCCAATAATAAATTTCGGAAATAGAATTGATAGATCACTCGATCAATTTCATCATATTCACATGACATTTATTAAACCAAAAAAAAATTATAACATAAAAGGCCATTCTTTTCTTGGAATAGTAGAGTTTTTTTTTTTGGTAAATCTTTTCATACACCGTTAGTATATCCGCTTGCTAATCTAGATGTGTATCATAAATATAAAATTTGGTGTTTAAATTTAAATTGAAATGATATGGCGGTACATAAAACTATCAGTGTATACAATGATAATGTAGGAAAGATTAATCTTTCTTTTTTATGTTATAATTTTTTATTTTTTATTTTTTATTTTTGGGTTCATTAAATTTTACATGAATATCAAGTTGAGTTAACCAAGTGATCTACCAATTACACCCCCAAAATTTGTAATCAGCTTGATTGATGGTTTGATTCAGATTGAAATTTGGGTTCAGGAATGTAAGAACTTCAGTTTTTAAATGTCAATGACGAAATTGCTTCGTTTTAAAAGTGAGGGACGAAAAGAATATTTTTGTGAAATGTGAAGGATGAAACCGATCATTTTTCCTAATATTTAACATGTGGTATCAAAGTACGTATAAGTTTAATGTCTTAATGTCTAACATAACATGTGGTGTCAAAGTTTAGGCTTAATGTCTACCATGTGCTGTTGAATTTTATGACTTGTAAATCAATTAATGTCTGACATGTGGCATCAAATAATTGAATATTTGTATTTTTGCGGGATTAGTTATTTTCTACGAACCCCTGCATATTTTTGCCTTGTTTGTGGGTGGCAGCCATTTTGGACTCGGACTTTTGTCCACGTTTGGCTGCATGTCGGCCGGTTCTACACCCCTTTTTTTCTGGGAAGTAACCATTGGGGCCAGAAGGAGTGGTTCAAGTCTGGTCAACCCGAGTCCTTTTTGGCTTTTATACACTGGAATACAAGTAATGAACGGGACTTCGATAAGGAAAGCATTGGAGGGATATGGTGGGAAGGACATCAAGAGACTGAGGGACAAGCAAATTGACATGATTCCAAGAATCACATAAGCTTTTGCGATTCCAGGTGGAGGATTGGGCAATCTTAAAGATGCCTTCAACACGGGTGCCGGGGGAAGTGCTAAGAAGAATACTAAAAAAAAGGGCCAATTCATACATGCGAGAGCTCGAAAATTTTCATATTTTATTTAAAATTTAGTGCATTTTACACTTTATTTTCTTTTTATTATTGAGTGATTTATATGCCTAAATTGTCCCTTTAATAAATGAGTGAATCGATATACATGTTAGGAGAATTGTATCATTTACACCATAAAAGCATTAGTATTAGTTGAGATTTGGTGTGGTGGAAAATAAAAGGGAGGAAATACACGAAGTGACCTTGTATAACAAGTGTTAGTACACTTGTCTTTGCTTGCCAAGTTGCTGTATGTTTAAAAGAGAGTTACCAAGTTTCAAGTATTAATCACAAGACACATTAGCTCCTACCTACTTCCATAAGATGACCGAGAGCAATGTAAACTACTAGTACACTTGTCTTTGCCTCCATAGCTGTTGCACATTTAAGGAGAAGAGTCATCAAACTTCAACATCCTCCTCATGAAACATTAACTTCTATTACTTTCCATTAGAAACCAGGAGTATGATAGAGCCAAGAGATAGAGTAGCACTTGCCTTTTGTCTGCCATTAACAACCGAGAGACAGAGTGGAATGAAATCAAAATTCCTTCTCGTCCTTTGCCTGTTCAAAATCGAGTGAGACAACAAGGGAAACTAGGAACTCTTTTCTTTCTTCTACCATGAACACCAGCCAAGAAAACAAGGAAACTCTAGCCTGTTTAGTTAAGGAATCGAGAGAGAGGAAAGCTGAAATTTTCCAGTCCACAACGTGAAGAAATAAGAGGTAGTTAACTAAGCTTTCTTCAATTTCCTTCCACTTTCAGTTAGTAATGTTTTAGATTAAGTCAAAACCAAGAAAAGAAGAAAGTTTACTGAGGAGAGGTTCATCAAAGCTGGAAAATTTGTTTAAAGTTTCTGCATATTACCCGATGTTGTTAAACCATAAACTTCTGGTTGTTTGCCTTCCAAAACCTGTTAGATTGTAACTTCATGCGTTATATATGCTCCCAAGTATACATATTTTGGCATACATGAAATATTTGACATGAACTCAAGTAGAATAAGTGTAAGAAAATGAAGAAAATCTTGCTGAAGTTCTTGTTTTGACTCTGCGTGTAGACTGATAGGATGAAGCTGGAAATTTCCAGCTTTATCTCCAGAAAATTTTGTTCGTTTGGTTAAAAACTCACTTCATATAACTGTTATCTTCTTAATCCAGTCATGCATGTGTTATTTGAGGAGTTAAAAGAAAGAAAAGATTGACTTTAAAGCAATCCCAAAAGCTGGAATTTTCTGGACAGCAAATTGGGAGGGAAAAGCTGCAATTTTGGTTATTTCTCTAGAAGTTTTGCTAGATTGTGACTGGAACTCATGCATTATGCTCTGTGTAATGTTTCTGGGGTGATGCATGTGAATTTCTATAGTAAAAATTTGAGTTTTATGGCTGGTTTCTTGCTGGAATTCCCAGCTTTGGCAGAGAAGGAAGAAAGCTTGTTTTCCTTTCCAGTTTTTCCTATGGAATTCTAAAAGATTAAGCTCGAAACTTTTGTTATATGTTCAATAACATCTTCATTTGATGCTACATGCTAGTTTTCCTTAGGAGAATTCAATTTATAGGGCTGAAATGGCTGAATTCCATGACTATTAACCTGTCCATCGAAATGAAGTTAGGTTCTTGTTGTAAAAAAGTTTATTGGAAGGTTTTGCTGAATTTTGGGAAGTTCTGGCTTCGTTACAGTATATAAATAAGTGCATGATGGATTTGGTTGATAATTTAATAGATTGAATGCAAAACCTTGAAGATATATGGCTGGAACATTAGTTTCAAGAATCGAATGACTGGTGTGTTTTCTTAGACTTAGCTTCCAACTTGTAAACTGAAGTTTCTGTGGATATTGGTCAAAATTACCCTATGGTGCTCTGTTACACATAGATATTATGCCTACTTTGATTTAAGAAAAAATGTCCAACTTTGCAAAAGAAATTTTGAGCTAGTTGAGCCTATAAGCCTGTTTTGAACAAGTTTAGGATTGTTTGGGAATTCGAACTGTTTTCTAGAAGTTTTAGGAGATTTTAATTAAAATTTCAAACTAAGAACAACTTACAAGAATAAAGGTAAAATGCAAATTGGATTATAGGAGATTTGAACTATGGAAATGGTAAACTGCAAGTTGGATTATAGGAGATTTGAACTAAGGAAACCGTGAACTTTAACCAAAAACATGGAACATGAACAATCTTAACTTAATTTTTTTATTCTAGTTTTAACTTTAAATAACTAAGGTAGAAATGAACCAAAACCAAACAAATTCCTCTAAGTACCTTATAAAAGTTTTATCTATAAACTTATCCGAAAAGTTAGAGCAAACTCAAGGAACTTCATAAGACCCCTAAATTACTAAATTCTAGAAAATTTACTTTGCACCTCGATTCTAAATGATCTTTAGAACCTTAATCCCAACTTTTATTGCCATATACTCACCGTAAACATCTTAAATTACATATACATAGATATAAGTATATACTTTAGTCAAAATAATTATATGCGCCTTAATTTCACCATTTAGGAAAATTAATAAGTTTATAAATATCTTAGGAGCCAAGGGGGATTCGGCGGAGGGTCCAAGAAGCGAAGTGTGAACTCAAAAATATTTTAGGTGAGTGTTTCCACATTTGTGTGTTTAAATTGCCTATGTGTTAGTTAAGTGATGTTTATGTGATTATGCTAGTGTTTTATTGTAAAGTATTTTCAATTATCCCTCGCCTTCTAAGTCGGGAGTGTATTTTATTGCACTCGACTTAGTTGAGTTTGAAGGTTGATAATTGACTAAGTGTTACTGTAAGTGTGCATAACTGTAAGCCGTGTATGTACTTTACCATACTGGCTGAACTGGGCCCCAAAACCCTCTGTTCAATGGACTATTCGAGCTAGCAAAGGGCTTGGTTGGGTAGGATGGTATCTTTGGATAAGTGTTTCGGTATGCTCGTCTATTACCACGGAGTAGCAGATTACTGATATCGATATAGCCATCTAAGTGAGAGAAGTGTTTACTATTTTGGAAGTTATAAGGAGGTGTTCAGTGAAATGTATAGTGCATTGAAGTGGCTGTAATGCGAGCACCGTATCCTTTTAAAAGTGATTGTTTAGTGAAGTGTTCTCTACTTTATTCAGTGAAGTGTTCCTTAGTTGCTTAATTTGGCTTAACTAATTTAAGTGTTTATTGATTGTTGCTTGTATGGAAACCTCACTGGGCATAAGCTCATCACCTCAATTGTTTTCCTTATAAGAGTTGAGGTTGGAAGAAGCGTTGAGTAGAGATAGATGGTTTTGGGTGGAAAAATTTGTATATCAGTATTTAAAACTTGTATTATCTTTCTTTTAATGGATGAATTTACATTCTAGTATAGTTGGTTATATACTTAAGATTGAATGTGCGATTGTTTAATGGAAATGTTATCTTTAAAGTTAATGTGAGTGAGTAAGTTCTAATGAGAATTAGATAGGTGGTCTGCTAAACCTTAGGGTACACCCTAAGCGAAGATAGGGTCGTGACAATATGGGACCACCATTGATCACAATCCAAAACTTGATATTCCTTGATGCAACTCGCTATGGGGAATTTACAAGTACTGTGGGACACATTTAAGAACTCAGCGCTCTATTTGTTCTTCTTTTCTTCCATCCGCACATTGATTAATTTGTTCAATTATTTTTTTATTTTTAAAAGTGAATTGTAACCAATTTTGGAAAAGATAAATGAGAAAGAGAGAGACAGAGAGACAGAGAGAGCGAAATCACATTCATTTTTAATTATCACATCAAATTTCCATTTTCTTCTAGCTAAGGAGATATGGGACTTGAGAAATCCGGAGAGGGCAAGAGAGTTTGAACCCAAGAACTCTAATTCTTAGGGCCTTTAATTCCATCTTATAATCTTATTGTTAGTAATTCTTGAGACACTATGCTTTAGCGAGTGCAAAACCTATCATTATATCTGCACCGAGTTCATATCTGTACGTTCCGGACATAATCAGATGCTACAAGCTCAACTATTGTCGTTGTTACATGACAAAGCTTCTAATTGGCCTACACAAGCTTTTGTCCATTAAGTCAATTTGAATTTTCAGTCCATGTGGATTGAATTGAAACGTCGTCCCTTGTATGAAATAGTTGGTCAAATAGTCAATAGCTTATATCATAGAAATATATCAAGTGTTTGATGATTATTCATGAATTGGGGTTTCAAGAATATGGAACCTATTACAAAAGTAATTTTAGCAAGTGTTTGATGATTATTCATGACTTGGGATTACAAGAATATGGAATCTACTGCAAAACTATAACAAAAGTAATTTCAAGAATTGGGCTAAACTAACATTGGGTGATTCAAGAGAGTTTGCAAGACTTGTGATTAGTCTCCATAAGGTGTTATTTGCATTCACTAACTTGCTAACCGGGTTAATGATAGAGAGTAGATTATAAAAATTTATAGGTATTCTTGATTTGTAATTATGTGTTATATGCTTAAAGTGGAAGGAAAGTTGCCCATTTGAAGTTATATAGATGTTGCAGGAATTGAATTGAGAAATTGAAGGAATTGGGTGAAAAACATGATAAGATTTCGAAGTTCGAGGGCCAAAAGAAGAATTTCTAAAAATTGTATCAATGACCGACGCCGGGCATGGCACCAGTCTTCACGCCAGACATCACCAGAAGTTAGATATTATAGTTGAAGCTCAAAGACCGGCACCGGTCTTCACACCGAACATCGCACCAATCTTCATCAAATAGATGTCACACACGCTTTTTGTTCCCAATAAGAAACCTATTCTGAGCAGGATTCGAGGGCAACATGCAATAGCTATATATAGGAGTTGTTAGGTCATTTTTCGGGGAGAAAAACATTAGTTTTAATTAGGGCAACATACTCTTTCATCTTTTCACATAACCTTGGAGATCAAGATCAAGCGTGAGGGAAGAGATTCAAGGAGCCCAAGGGAGAAGTTGGAGCTAAACACTAAAACTTCCTTTCTCTAACTATTCTCCTTTATACTACTTCTTGAATTGGTGGTTTAATTTCTTCATTATATTGCATTAAACTTTTTTTAGGGTTAGGGTTCTTATGAAAGAGATTTGATTGATTCTTTTAATTAAAGTTCTTGTCTTTTGCTATGATTTATCTATCTCACTTTTAATTGCATACTTATGCTTGATCACCATGAATATGACTTTTGGATAGTATTGAATTACGAAAGGAGATATAATCGTGCGCTAGATAGATAGACATATTTAACCTAATATTGCGAGTAGGTTAGGGTTTGTATGATACACTTATATCACCTAAGTTTTTAAACTGTTTAATTGAATACTTGCAACCTTGAGAGAGACATAGGATTTGATTAGGCAGAATTTAGATATATCGAGAGATAATCTAAAATATAACTGTGTGATGCATTCATAGTTTGACAAGAAAAAGAATTGGAAATTAATTCAAACTCTGGATTAAAACCTGAACCCTAGGTTTGCACAACTATTGCTTTCTTACTCCTTATTAGTTTAACCAAATCAATTGCTAGTTTTTTCCGTGATAATACAAATTCTCTACAAATTTAATCTTTTTATAATAATTAAAGTATTAAAAATTAACTCGTCCCTGTGGGTTCAAACCCTGGAATACTTTAAGTAATTTACTACAACGATTGATCATGTGCACTTATAGGAATTCGTTGATTAAGTTTTGGCACCGTTGCCGGAGATGAAACTTAATTTTTCTACTTTAGTTGTTTCTCTTTTAATTTTCGTTTGGATTTTTGTTTTTATTTACTTTATATCTCTCATTCTTCACTTTATCTTCAACCCTCTTGCATAGGAATTTGGTGTATGACCTAATCATAAAAGGATGATTTATTGTATGATTCTGAGATAGAGAAAACTGCAAAATATCATAGGAAACAAGCTCATTTGCATAGGCAAGTAGAACACCTACAATCACCGGGAATCAATAGTGCACTAGAATTAGTAGGGTCAGCAAGTTCAAACGAAGAAACAATGGTGGAAAAGAATCGAGGCAACAATAACAATGTTAACAACCAGTAAATTGTGCCACCAGTAGCTCTACCTGTTGGGTTTCATCTGAGGAATATCCAGTATTCCATCATAGCAGCATCCCCACACTATATCAGGCTAAGTGAAGGGGCCAGAAACTATGAGCTAAAGACCGTGCACTTTAACATGTTACTTGATTTTCACGGTCTGACTAATGAGGACCTGCTTACTTTCACTCGAGAGTTTTATTTTGTAGCATAAATTTTTCCGTTAAATGGTCTATCAAAAGATGAATTGCAAATGAGGTGCTTCCCGTATTACCTTAGGAATCGAGCGAAGTCGTGGCTATTGAATTTACCAGAGGCATCATTGGTAATATGAGAAGATGTGTACAATATCTTCATGACTAACTATTACTCACCACAGAAGACTATTGATTTGTTGAATAAAATATGCACGTTCTCTCAAATGGAAGGAAAACCTATTCATGAGGCCTTTGAAAGGTTCAAACTGCTGCTTGCTCAATGCCCTTATCACTAGTATCCTTTGGCACTACAAGTGCAGTTCTTTTATGATGAGTTGACATTTACTATCCCAAACATGGTAGATTTTGCAGTAGGAGGATACACTAGGAACAAACTCCAAAAGAGTTAGTTGGAATCTATGAGTTGTTGTCTTGCATCTCTCAACAAAAAGTGATTCGGGAAAAGAGAGCAAGTGTACATGAAGTGTCTACACAAAAAGACTTGGGGTCACAAATGGCTAATTTAAGTAGACAGATGCAGCAAATGTAATCCTTGCTTACCTGTAAACCTCAGCAATTGGAGCTTTGTGCTAATTGTAATATGTATGGGCACTTTGCTGCGGGTTGTTATAACAGAGAGCCCTCTACTATGATAGAAATGTGACCTTTGTTGGAGTTTATGGAGGAGGTTAAAGAATGCAGCAAAGAAATGGTCCCTTCTCAAATACTTACAACCTAGGATGGTGCAATCATCCAATTTTTTTCATAGAGAGAGCAAGGGAACAAACCTTTAGGGCTACTAAGGTTCCAAAGTTAACCTCAATAACCATAATATCCTTCCCAACCCGTTCAAGAAAAGAAATCAAGAATAGCGGATGTCATGCTTCAATACATGCAGAAGATGGACTAAATGGTCCAGACCCAACAAGCATCCATTCAGAGTTTCGAAAAACAAGTTGGCCAACTAACATGGGCTATGACTGAGAGGGGACAGGGTAAATTTCCAAGCACCATTGAGGTAAACCCTAAAGAGATTACAATGATAGTTACATTCAATCAGGAAAAATGCTGGATGAACCAGTGCACAAACCCAAGGAAAAAGTAAAGAAGCAAGAAGAGCCGTTAAATGAGGAAGAACAAGACAAGACCAGAGAAAAGGGGCCTAACTCAGCTGATGCAATTTCAAATGATAATATTTTGGTGAAATTGCCTGAAATCAAACCATATGTCCCACCTATTCCATTTCTGCAAAGGCTTAAGAGGAAGGCAAATGAAGGTAGATATCAGAAGTTCTTAAAAATGTTTAAAAAGTTGCAAGTGAACATCCTATTTGCTGAGACCATTGCCAACATGCTGGCATATGCAAAATTTCTCAAGAAAATCTTGTCCAATAAGCAAGGTTGGAAGAATTTGTCACTGTGCTATTAGCTGAAGAATGCAATGCCGTAGTTCAACATCATCTTCCTATAAAGAAACAGGATTCAGGAAGTTTCACAGTGCCTTTTTTTAGGATATTCATGTTAATAGGTGTTTATGTGACCTAGGTTCTATCATCAATTTAATGTCATTAACTTTTCACAAGAAATTAAAATTTGCTGAGATGGTGCCTACAACGGTAGTTCTTCAATTAGCTGATTGTTCAGTGAGATCTCGAGTAGGGGTATTTTTTTATCCAGAATTATATGGTTCTCAGGAACTTTTATTGCATAAACTGCAGTCTCAATTTGCTCAAGCAGGGCCTCAAAATTAGCTAACTTCAGCACTAAAGTTTGTGTTCTGAGTATACTGAATTACTCTTCGTTTTCTCCCTCAGGATTCCCATATACAATAGACTGATAGAGGTCCAAGTCTTTCAATGTCAAGCCTGGAAACCTATGATAACTGGTGGACCATGGATCAACTTTAACAAATGGCCATCTCATTGCTTCTGCAACTTCACATTCCTCCCAACCGTCACCAATGACACAAAACTGTACATTTGGCCTGCTAAATCATTCTCTTATCCATGAAAAGCACAGGAGCTTCCCCACCTCCCATGAGCTATACACATTCTCACAAGCAATCAAACTATCTAGGCAAAAGAGTAAGCATTTGGCAAGGCTAGGAATCAGTGATCCAAAAGTCACTAAGACATTTACATGATCACATCCAGTCCTTGCATAATTAGATCTATGAGTTGAGTCCATAGGGGGGTATGAGGTCTGTGTTCCCAATGGCACAGTGCTCCAAGCACACCCGAGCTGAAGACAACCATCTATCTGTATATCTGTCAGTTGAATCATAGAGAATATCCCGGGATTTCACCATGCTAGGTCAATGATGTTGTGTAACCCTTTTTTGTACTTCTGAGCTATAACTCGATGGCAGTATGCTAATTTTCTTTTATCGACATCATCAAATGGGGGCCCAAAACCATCATGATGGAAATCATAATCAAAGAGGTTTAGGCCATCATCATATTCACACATGACATCCAAATATGGTTGATTGCAGTTTTCAATTTGTTCATAGAAGAAATAATCATCACTTATTTGAAGAATATGATTCTCTCACATCTTCCCCATTTCTACACCATTTTGTACATTCTTTACACCATTGAAAGCTTCAGCAAATGTTCCATTTATCAAAGACTTGAGCAATATTAGAGACTCATCCATGTCCCATATATACACATTCATATTCTGATCTCTTGGTGGATATGCAGAATCTTGAGCCTGCTTGGTTATGGGTGCAGATTGGGTAGGGGTAATTGAAGACATACTCATAAAATTCGGTAAATTTTATTTTCTTGCTAGTTTCTTTGTACTTGAAATGGAAGAAAATCTCAATATGCCGATTATTTTGGGTAAAGCATTCATGGTTATAGGTGGGGTATTAATTGATGTGTGAGAAGGAAAACTAATTTTGAAAGTAGGTGAGGATAGGCAAGAGTTTAACGTGTTTAAGTCATTAAAATGTCCTTTTACCAATGAAACATGTTTATATATTGATGTGTTTAACTCGGTGTTTGATGAAATTGTTAAACATGAATATTATAGTGACCTTATTGAACATACTATTGCTTTAAATCTAAATGAGCAAGTAGAGAATGTTAATTCGTTAAAGTGAGTAAAATGTTTGGAAGGGCAAGGGGGATTATCTCTTGCTAAGAGTCAACAATTTGAAAAAATTACTGCTCTAAGTGACAAATCTTGCCATCAATTAGAACTGAAATCAATACCTTCCCGCTTAAAATATGCTTTCCTTCGTCCTGTGATTATTTCCTCTTCTTTGAGTTACAATGAAGTTAATAAATTATTAAGAGTACTCGGGGATCATAAATCAGCTATTGTCTACAATATCGCTGATATTAAAAGCATTAGCCCCACTATAGTCATGCACAAGATATTGCTAGAGGATAATACAAAGTCTCCAATTAAAAATCAAAAGAGACTTTACCCCAACATGAAGAAAGTAGTAGGAGCAAAAGCAATCAAATTACTAGCTATTGGAATTATTTATCCTATCTCTGACAGTCCTTGGGTGAGTCCTAAACAAGTGGTCCCAAAGAAAGGAGACGTGATAGTGTTAAACAATGATAAAGATGAATTAACACCAACACAAACTATCACTGGATGGCGGGTTTGCATTGATTATAGAAAATTGAACGCCGCCACTAGAAAAGATCACTTATCACTACCGTTTGTGGATCAAATTTTAGAAAGATTGACAGGGCAAAAATTGTACTATTTTTTGGATAGATATTTGGGATATAATCAAACTCCAATTGCTCCAGATGACCAGAAAAAAACTACTTTCACATGCCCGTATGGCACATTCACTTACAGAAGAATACCATTTGGACTCTACAATGCACTTACAACATTTCAAAGGTACATAATGGCTATCGTTTCAAACATGATGAAAGACATCATTGAAGTTTTTATGGATAATTTCTCTGTTTATGATTCCTCTTTTGATGTTTGTTTAAATAACTTAAGTCTTGTCCTGAAAACATATGAGGAGTCCAATTTGATGTTAAATTGAAAAAAGTGCCATTTTATGGTATGAGAGGAGAAAATTTTGGGCCATAAGATTTCAAAAAAAGGTATAGAAATAGACAAAATTAAGATCAAGGTAATTGAAAGATTACCTCTGCCTAACTTTGCCAGGGCTATGAGAAGTTTTTTTGGACATGCAAATTTTTATAGAAGATTGATAAAAGATTTTTCCAAAATAACTAAACATCTATATGGCTTGTTAGCTAAATATGTGACTTTTATTTTTTATGATGCGTGCCTACAAGCTTTTAATAAAATAAAAAAAAAGAGCTTATATCGGCACCTATAATCATTGCACCAGATTGAAATTTGCCTTTCAAACCAATGTGTGATGCCAGTGATTCTGTTGTAAGGGCTATACTAGGGCAAAGAAAAGATAAGAGCTTGTATGTTATATATTATGCTAGTAAAATTCTTAATGACACACAAGTAAATAATACCACCACTGAAAAGGAATCACTAGCCATAGTATTTGCTTTTGAAAAATTTTGCTCTTATCTTGTTGGTTCAACGGTTATTGTCTATACTGACCATTCTGCCATTAAGTATCTTTTGTCCAAAAAGGGTATGAAACCAAATTGATTAGCTGGATCTTGTTTTTCCAAGGGTTTGATTTGAAAATTAAAGACAAGAAGGGTTCGAAAAACTTGGTGGCAGACCACTTGTCAAGGTTACAACAAGGGAATACACAGAATGACACCCCCTATCTAGGATAAGTTCTCAAATGAACCCCTATGATCCATCCAGAAGATCAAAATACCTAGGTATGCTAATTTTGTCAACTATCTTGTTACTAATATTATATCAAATGATTTGACATTTCGGCAAAAGAAGAAATTTTTAATTGAGATGAGACATTATTTCTAGGAGGACCCTCTATTATTCCAGTGTTGTACTGATAGCGTCATACGCAGATGTGTATCAGAGAAGGAAATGCAAGAAATTCTTGATCACTGTCAGTCTTCTCATAAAGAGGTCACCATGTGTTAGAAAGAACAACCGTAAAGGTGCTATAGTCTGTTTTCTTTTGGCCCACATTGTTTAAAAATGTTAGGACATGTATGCTCAAATGTGATAAATGCCAAAGAATGGGTAACATAGGTTGTCATCAAGAGATATCTCAAACAGTATTCTAGAAATAGAACCATTTGACGTTTGGGGTCTAAACTTCATGGGGCCATTTCCACCATCATATGAGAATCTCTATATTTTGTTCGCAGTGAATTATGTTACAAAATGAGTTCAAACAGTGGCCTTGTCGGATAACAAAGGGCCAAAGTGTAGGAAAATTTGTCAAGAAACATATCTTTGCACCCTTTGGGGTGCCCTAAACTATTTTAAGTGATCATAGTGTTGACTTTGATAATAGTCAATTTCGGGAATTATTGACAAAATATGGAGTGAAATTTTGGACAGGGTCATGTATCATCCCCTTACTAGTGGACAAGTGGAAGTGTCCAATAAAAAATTAAAGCAAATTTCGGATGAGATAATAAATTCATCTAGAAGGGATTGGGTAATAAAGTTTGATGGTGCATTGTGGGCATACCGGACTGCATGTAAGAGTCCTTTATGCATGTCCTGGTATCAACTAGTGTACAAAAAATCATGTCATATACCTGTGAAATTGGAGCATCAAGCATATTAGCATGGTCAAAACTCTTAATTTTGACCTCAAAAGTGTCAAAAAGAAGAGGATAATCTGACTAACTGAGCTAGATGAGATTCATTGAAAATCTTACGAAAATGTTCGAATTTATAAAGAAAGGACAAAGCTACGACATGATAAGCAGATAATACGGCACGAATTCAAAGTTGGACAAAGTGCTGCTGTTCAATTCTCGACTCCAGTTATTCCCTAGCAAATTGAAATCAAGATGGTCAGATCCCTTTATTGTCACACAGGTTTGTCCATATGGTGGAATTGAGATTCAAAAGGAAGGACAAGATCTGTTCATAGTTAATGGCCAACAACTAAAACTCTACTTTAAAGGTAATCAAGTTGAAATAGCAAAGCGAATTCAATTTTTTGATTAAAAGAGCAGGCATTTTGTCTGGCTAAAAATGTTAAACTTAGCGCTTTTGGGAGGCAATCCACACTTTATTATTTGTGTTTTTATTTGAATTCACTTCATTAGTAGTGCTAATTTCATTTATTGTTTTGCAGGTAATAAAAAAAAGAGTGGGCATGGCCAGCGTCGATCATAAAACTGGACATGAAACCGGTCATTGCCAGAAAAAAGAAAAAAATATGAGCGCCTTTGAAGAAAGTTTCTGGCAAAGACCGGCGTGGGGTATCACGCCGGTCTTTATCGTTTCAGCACCTTTAAAGCCACTTTCCCACTTTTCTTTTACCATTCTCCATTCTTCTTCTTCCAAACACAAAACCCCTCACTTCTTCATCCTAAATCACATGCATACACAACAGAAGCAACACTATTTTTTGCATTTTATGAATCTCTCATCTTGTTTGTAGGGATTATAACTAACTTTGAGGTATTTAATTAGTGGAATTTCAAGTTCTTGGGGCCAACACACATGAAAATCTAGGTGGTCAATCCGATAAATTGGAATGAATTGGAGGTTTAAAGCAAGGGGCTTTTGCCACAATTAGTGCTTGGAGTAATTTTATTTCCTAATTTTGGCCACTTCAACACCTATGTCAAAATCACAAGTTTAAGCTAGTGTGTTCTTGATGTACTGTGTGACAAATTTTGGTGATTTTTTTAGCGAATTTTGTGAAATTTTTCTGGTTGATTTGGCTCCATTTGATGTGTCGTTGTTATGAATATTATTGCTCAGGAAGTTGTTCAATTAGAATTCAAGTGTGTTAAGTATACTTTTGGTGGACTAGTTGTGATTATCCCCTATTGTTCTTGAGCAATTATCCATTCTACAAGTGTGACAGTGATACTATTGAGTGCCTTTGATGCTCTTTGATTGGTAGTAAAATGGTGAGTGCGAGTTGGTGGGGTGTTTTTGAACCTATACCTTTCATTGAATTATTGGTGAATTGAGTATTGAAAGATGCCTTCTAGAGTTAAAAATGCTGGTAATACAGGGACTTCTCGTAAGCGAGTGAGATCCACTGGAGAAGAGGGTAGTTTGTGCCAACCTTCATTTGATGCTCTTCACTTCTTCAATACGGAGAATGAAAAATGATACTTAGATAGGTTCAACAACACCGTATTGGTGGAAATAAACATGAATGAAACTTTCAATACTCAATATCACTTCCATGATTTATTTGTTGCTATGAGTTGGGTGCAATGCTAAATCTCCCTATAGATTACTGCCCAGGGTTGTGATGCAGTTGAGCACGAGGCTCATGGTGCTCAAGTAAACCCTGTGAAGGTGCCTCAAGACCCAGTGACACGAGCACGAGCTAAGAGATTCAAGGAGTCGCTTTAAGCCTTGGTTCGTGCCGTCCAAGCCCAAGAGAAATCACCCATTGAAGGAATGGAGTTGGAAGATCCTTGCAAGACTACTAAAGTATTGCTGACAATTGAAGTTGTAAGTGCTCAAGCTCCAAACGGCAGATTGGGGCATTGAGCTATACAGGGGTCTCGCTGCCCGGTTAGTGAGTTGGGGGTCCAGGAGGCAGTGATGCCCCCAGTGGGGGTTCGGGGGCAACGCCCCCAAAGCTTACGGTCTATGTATTGTTGGGCCAACTTCTACCAAGTAAAAGAAATGGGCTGGCAGAATTTCCTTATTGTTTTTTCAAGCTTTATTAGGGTTTAGTCAAGGCTATAAATAGCCCTAAGTGATGTTTTACATTCACATTTTCGATATTATTCAATAAAAATTCCAGAATTTCGTCCATTGATTGTGGCAAATACCTTTAGCTTGTGAAAGCTAGTTTGAACATCCTAGAGTTGATCCTAGGTTGTTTATAGACTTATCAATCAAGCGAGCACACTTGATTGTGGCGTCCTCTACCGTTGAATTCGTTCTTGCGTGGTCCAAGTTCGGGTTCAACTCCATCAAATCGTCAATGTGTCCTCTAAGATTCTAAGATAGCTTCCGCGCTCACATCAGGTTGGTTCACCAATTCTATGCTAAGATGGAGCATAAGACCCAGTTTAGCACCTCAGTTGTGAATAGTTTTGTTAAAGGGAGAGAATCTCCCTTACTTGTCAGTTTCTGATAGATCTCGTAGGTGTTAGGAATGAGGGACCACCTTTTGAGCATGGAAAAACCTCAGTTGTCTATGATTCGGAATGGGTATTTAAAATTGCCTTGCATAAGTTCTACTATGGATGGCAGTTTAGAGAATGATTGGCAAAGGGTGGTAGGGCAATCAAGGACCGGTCATATGTAACTATTGGTTTCTTGAGTGATTGGTGCAGTTCGCTAGTTTACTTGCTTAATCATAACATTCTCCCTGTGTCAAGTAGCAAAAATGTTATGCGTGTCGTGGATTGTTATTTCATGGATAAAATGGAAAACGGGTTAGGTGAGATAGCAAGCATACCACTAGCTACCATCATTTTTGGTACCATAACCAACACTATTCGGTATAACCACAAGGATAAGGCATTCCCATAAGCTTGCTTATTGACCTTTGTCTTCTAGAATTTTGGTGTTGATTTTTAGGGTGGGGTTAGTGAGATATATCACCACAACAGAAGCTTGACATTGTCTACTATCAGCCACATAGCCTATGCTAAAGATGCCTAAGGAGATGATAGTGAGGAGAAGACGGATTTTGAGCACTAGGAAGCAGCACATGTGGGAGTAGGAGAAGGACTTTCACAGCAAGTTCTAGCACCAAGCATCCATTAACTACTGCAAACGGTGTTGGCCGAGGTGCAGGATACGCAGGAGTCAGTAGAGTGCTTAGAGGGCCGCATTACGAGCATTGAGGAGGAATTAGTTGGTTGGTGTCCTTATCGGCAGGGCCCCCCATGATTTCCTTTTTCTTTTAGTCTTTTTCTCCTATGTTATTTTCTTCATTTTTGTGCTGGGATTTTTGGTGGTGTTATTTAGATCATGTTTTGCATTTTGATAGGATTTTTGGTGATGTATTGACTCCCATTTGTAATTGTTTGACTTTTACTTTGAAGGATATTGCTAGCGGCGGTTTATTTTCTGCATGCCTCATCTCAATCATTCGTGGTTACTCTTTATCACGTTTCCAGGGAAGTGGCATTTTCTTTTGATTTGCTTTGTTGTTTTCTTTTTTTTTTTTTTTTTGATTTCTTCCCAACATTGAGGACAATATTGTCTTCAGTGTGGGAGGATGTTCTGTGGTTAAAATTAATTGGCTAGTATTGGTGTTGAAAAGCAATGGCTATTTTTCACAACTTTTTATTGGTAAAGTGTATCAAGTGTTGATATATGAACGGCTCAGATTACTTCTCTGGTGAATAGTTGATAATTGAGACTTTTTCACTTTTTGGCTAACTTTTCTAGGTATTGTAAATGTTCTTCTAGCATTTTCTTACAAATTTGGCCTAATTATTAATCTTAATTCTCCATATTATTGGGATATGAAGTAGGCTTTTATATGCATAGTTGTGCTCATATATTTTTTTATTATTTGACTATACTCCACTAGTTATTGTTGCCTAGTAACCGAGTGTTTTCACCTAAAAGTATCAACTTTCGCGTTAAAAAAATAGCGATAACTATGAGTATATGATTCTTTAGCAGTGAAAAGTTGATTAACTAGGCTCCTTCATTGGGGAGATGTTGAAATTCGCATCAAAAGGTTTGAACGGCTGAAAATTAAGTGCATTCTCCGTGTGAAAAATGTGAAGAAACTTAAGTGTGGGGGGGAATTCACAAAAAAAAAAAAGAAAAAATGAGAGAAAGAAAAAATGGGAGAAATATAGCATGATAATAGTCTGTGGATCCATGAGAATAAGTGTTTTAAATTTTGCTTAATGATTGGACCATTTATAGAGAATGCTTGTTGAATATTTTCAATACTTAGTTTGTTAGCCGAGTTGAAAGAGTGATGGTGTTAAAGGCTAATCGGAGAAATGTCTCTTGAGTTTCACTGCTAGCATTTGACACTTGTTTGGTAAACTGCTAATGTTGTAATAGATCTTCAAAATTGCCATTGTAAGCTATTAATCGGGTTTATGCTTGAGGACAAGCATTGATTAAGTGTTATATGCTTAAAGTGAAAGGAAAGCTGCTCATTTGAAGTTATATTGTTGTAGGGATTGAATTGAGTAATTGAAGGAATTGGGTGGAAAAGGTGAGAAGATTTCCAAGTTCGAGGGCCAAAAGAAGAATTTCTGGAAATAATATCAATGATTAACACTGGACATGGCATCGGACTTCACAGCAAACATCACGCTGGTCTTTATCAGATAACTATCACGTGTACTTTTCATCCGCAATAAGAAACCTATTCTAAGGTGGATTTGAGAGGAACATGCAATAGCTATAGATAGCAGTTGTTTAGGTTGGTTTCAGGGGAGAAAAACATTAGTTTTAGTTAGGGCAACATACTCTTTCATTTTTTGACATAACTTTTCTTGGAGATCAAAATCAAGTGTGAGAAAGGAGATTTAAGGAGGGCAAGAAAGAAGTTGGAGCCAAACAGTAAGAAGTTCATTTCCCTCAACTATTTCCCTTTGTACTACTTCTTGAATTGGTGGTTTAGTTTCTTCATTATGTTGCACTAAACTTTTTCTAGGGTTAAGTTTCTTATGAAGGAGATTTGATTGATATTTTCAATTAAAGTTCTTGGCTTTTGCTATGATTTATCTATCTCATTTTTAATTGCATGTTTAAGCTTAATCACCATAAACATAACTTTTGGGTGGTATTGAATTGAGAAAGGAGATACAACTGTGTGCTGGACAGATAGACATATTTAACCTAATCATGAGAGTAGATTAGAGTTTGTGTGACACTTATATCACCAAAGTTTTAAAGGGTTTAATTGAATACTTGTGATCTCGAGAGAGACGTAGGATTTGATTACAATTTAGTTGTATTGAGAGATAATTTAAAATATAATTGTGTGATGCATTCATAATTTGACAAGAAAAGAAAGAATTGGGGAATTAATTGAAATTTTGGATTAAAACTTGAACCCTAGGTTTGCACAACTATTGCTTTCTTATTCCTTATTAGTTTAACCAAATCAATTGCTAGTTTTTTCATGATAATTCAAATTCTCTACAAATTTAATCTTTCTATAATAATTAAAGCAGCGAAAATTAACTCGTCCCTATGAGTTTGATTCCTCAAATAGTCCAGGTAATTTATTGCTACGATTGACCCTGTGTACTTGCAGAAATTTGATGATTAGTTAAAATGACAAATTACCCTCGAAGATGCAATAGAAAATAAGAAACTAACCCATAGCAAGTTTAAACTTAGTTTTCACAATAAAGAGATGCAAGGAGTTGTTTCTACAAGCTCAAGACACTTTATCTATAAAGCCTTGAGTATTTTCAAGTGTTTTTGCTAGTTTGTAACTAATTTTCCATTATCCACACTTGAATAGACATCAATTAAGAGTTTTGAGAGTTATGCTATCATGCCCCAAATCCAAGTCCTAGACCGGATTTGTAATATGGTACGCCATATCTACAAAACCTTACTCCCATAAATACAAAGTATCATGATCATAACTTACAAAATTTTTCTAAAATTTAAATCTTACAAATACCAATGAAATACATACACTTCATTAAATTGCATCCACAAATTGCTTTACTCCAACTTCCTAAAATTTAAACATCTACCTATTTACCTCTCTCACTTATCTTCTAAACATACATGAGTTTGTTTTCTTGATATGCAAGAAAAAAATAATGAGAAGTGGGTTGAGTGACGTAGGTCAAGGACTAAAAAAGATTTCATGCTTTGATCACACAACTTCTTTTTCTTCATTCTTTTCTTTCTTTTCCTCTTTCTCATCAAGCTTTACTCAAGTAGGGAATTTGTCTTTTGACTCGAAAGCAAACATTAGTAGATGAATGCTCCCAGTTACTTGATCAAATCACAAACTCTTGTTGCTTTGTACAGTCTTAATTCTAGTACTATTTTACGCAAAATAGTACTAGAATTAAGAGTGCACAAAGCAACAAGAGCAAAATAGTACTAGAATTAAGAGTGTACAAAGCAACAAGAGTTTGTGATTTGATCAAGTAACTGGGAGCAGTCAACATTGCAAGATGTCCTTTTTTAGAGATTTGCACTAGGGTTTCCTCTCTACGGCTATCGTCATCCTTGGGCAGCACGTCAGTGAAGGATCAGCGTCGCCATGGACGCCTTTCAGCCTAGGGCTGGAGGGCAGCCTCCCTCACCTTTCACAAAGTCGTTCGCCTCTCTCTTTGCAATCGAGGCCCCGTCACCAATTGATCTCAAGAAACCAGCAGCGCACAAGGGCGAGCCTGCGGTCTTCTTCTCTCGAGAGGACATTACGAAGCTGGCTGCTCCATATAAATTCTCGTTGGTCAGTAAGTTTTCTCACAGTAGGCCGAAACTGGATAAGGTTCGCAGATTCTTCACCACATTGGATCTGAAAAATTCGGTTACCATTGGGCGCTTAGATGTTCGACATGTTTTGCTGCGATTCTCTCTGGAAGCAGATTTCGTGCGTGTGTGGACTCGGGGGCTTTGGCATGTTGGGAGGAGTCCTATGAGAGTATTTCGATGGTCACCAGACTTCCATGTCCACCGAGAGTCTTCACTAGCTCCAGTTTGGATTGCGCTTCCATGTCTGCCTATCCATTTTTTCGATAAACATAGTCTGCTCTTCATTGCCAGTGTGGTTGGCTGGCCCTTATTTGTTGATGCAGCCACCTTGTCGCTATCTCGGCCCAGCGTGGCTTATGTGTGTGTAGAGGTTGACCTCTTGGTTCCTCTCTCACAGCGGGTTTGGGTGGGCATGGCTGGTGAAGGGGATGGGTTTTGGCATCCAATTGTGGCTGAGTATCTTTTGAAGTACTGTAACAACTGTTGGCATATAGGTCACGCAAGAGAGGAGTGCAAGGCTGATGATCTGCTGTTTAGAAAGAAAAGATTGGGTCAGGAGCTTTCACGTGAGGTTGTGGCAGAGGTGAAGGAGGATAACAGGACTAAGCAAACTAGGAAGGCAGTTTATGTACTGAAAGTGGGCGTTGTGGAGGGGGAGCGTCTGGGTGAGGGAGATGGAGAAGCAGGTCAGGGGGCTTGGGGGACCAGGTGTTAAGGCACTCGGAACCCAGGGATTTGGATCAGTCGTCGAAGGACCATGCTCAGCAGGAGGACCGGGTGGGTGTCGCGGGTTGTAGGGGTTGTGGGGAAGGAGTTAGTGTAGAGTCACAGGGGTTTCTGGAACTCATGGGTGTGGGAAAATACGATCATGGGGGAGAGGGTGCATGTGGGTTGGCAGCAAGCGAAGGAGAAGAGATGGAGTTGGCTGCTTCCGAGGTTGGAGCTGAGTCTGCAGTTGGTAGTGGCGAGCTGTTGTGGAAGCAGGGGGGTCTGGTAGGCTGCGGAGGGATGCACCTGCTTCTGTGTCACCTTCGCGACCATTGGAGAAGCCTCGGGCAGCTGATAGTGTGCCTGGTGCCGGGGTACAGCAACAGGAGGTTGATCATTGCTCGAACACCAGCAATAAGGAAGAGCTTCAGATGATGGAGGTCCACAGTGCAGTGGAGCTATCCCCCCGACATGGTGGAGGGCTGCCTCGCACGCAGCACAAGGTGGTTTCCTCGATGGCAAGCACACTTGACAGCTCAGTAGCAGTCCGGGTTATGAAACAGAAAGGTATTCGTGCAAAATTTCCATCTGATAGGCTGTTGGACTCTCAGTTAATTAATTCACAGAATTCCTTCCAAGTGTTATTAAATGATTAACGGTATGTTTTGGAATGCTCGGGGCATCTCCAAAGCTTCGACTGTTAGAAGGTTGAAAAATTAATTCAATTGCATAAAATTCATTTCCTTGCTATTTGCGAACCTCGAGTGGAGGTTGAAAGGGCCGAGAAATTTCGTGGTAAATTAAAGTTCCATAGTTTGTTGCATAACTTTGTAGGATCTGTCTGGTTTTTTTTTCATAAGGATTTTTCTGGTAGTATTGTTGGTGAAAGTGATAAGTGAATATTTAACGTACATTTTGTACAAATTTGGCATGAATTTTTGGTATGTTTTGAGAAAATTAAAGCCATATTTGGACTCTTTTGGTGATAATTGCTTAAATATTGTTTAAAGGTTCAAAACTTGATAAATGAGTGGATTAATGCGTTAATTTGGTGAAATTGTGAAGGTTATTGATGTATGAAATTCATGCACGAGCTGAAAGAAATGTAAGGGTTATCCAGAGGACAAAGTACACAAGAAATTGGGAGCAGAAATGTAGAAAATGGGAAGAAGTGAAAAACTGGAAAATTGCTCAACACGGATCCGAGCTCGGATCTGTGTGTACAAGAGGGATCCGAGCCCTCGTCTGTACTTCTGGCGGAGTGTATCCGAGGTCAGGACGATCCGACCTCGGATCCATCATGGGAAGTCCTCAGATCCACTGATCCGAGCTCGGATCAATTTTCAGTCCTCGGATCAGAGACTCGGATCTGTCTCTCTCCTCAGCAAGTGGCACAGCCGTTTTTCTTTACCTTTCTCACAACTTTTCCAGCTATTTTGAGGGCCATAAATCGGTGGCACATGCTTCTGCAACAAAAGAGAAGACCAAATGAGTGTAGAAAAAAAAGAAATATCATATCTTTGACTTCTTTTTACAAAATCTGAGTGGAAGAAATTATGAAGGAAAAAGAATAGACTTTCTACCACCTTTTATGCAGAAACACAGAGGAGAAGCAAGAGAAGATAAATAGCTAGTTTTCCTTCTTGTAACAAGTTTTCTCTCTAGCTAAGAGTTCTTAGAGAAGCATTTGGAGTTTCACTTGTAACCATCTTGTACAAGAACATAGCAGGAATTGGAGAGCTTTACCTTCAATTGGCTAAGCTTTCTTTTACCTTTCTTATACTTGTACTTCATGATGTTTTGCATTAATAAACTTGTGAGTTTGATTGTTAAATCATTCATGAGTAGCTAATTTTCTTTATCTAGGGAGTAGATGAAACTTATGGCTAAATAATATGAATTGAAGGTGATGTACACTTGTTAGATCTTTTATTAACTTGTCTACTTGTGTAGCTGTGATTACTTGTTGTTGATTGATCACCAATAGCTTGTTATTAGTTGTTATTGTTCAATGAGGATTGGTAATAACAATGGAAACACAGGAGTAGAGCTTGAGTTGTATGTTCATGAAAATAGAGATACACTTAGATGGATTATTTTGCATTTCATGAAATAAAACAGAGTAGTAGTAGTATTTCACCATGAAAATAGGGAAATCTATATTGTTCTAGGCCATTTCATCATGAAAATGAGACTTGATAATTTTGGAAATGAATTTCTGGTTAAACAAGAATAATAGCAAGAAGTAAATCCATTAATTTGTGTTGTTTATTGCCATAAGTGGAATCTACATCCTTAGAATCTTCCTTAAGTGAAATTTCGCTATTTGCATTCACCATTTGTTAAACTAGATTTGTAGATCAGGTTTGTAGATTACAGCATTATATTTTCTCTGCTCAAATTAATTGTAAGTCTAAATAATAGAGAAAACAAGGGCTTAGTAATTGTTTAAATTGCTCCTCGTGGGATCGACCCGATACACATCTTGTACTACAATTGCGACCTGTATACTTGCAGTCCAACGGGTGTAAATTCGGAATTAAACTTGCATTGAAATTAAAAATCCCGTCAAGTTTTTGGCGCCGTTGCCGGGGAGCGGCAATATTAGAGCCTAATCATCTTTATTAATTTAGACAGTGTATTTTTATTAGTTGAGCTGATTATATTTAAGTCTACATTGTAATCAATTTTTGACAATTGAAGTTGCATAATATCTCTTATTTCTGTTTGTAGTGTATGCACCGGGTATCTCGGGAAATTACACCTTTCGATCCAGAAATTGAGAGGAAACTACGTAGACAAAGGAGGCATCCACCACAGCAAGAGGAACAAGAGATTTGGCAACCTATAGAGGAAATCTAAATAGATCTACCATTTGAGGAAGAGATGGCCGAAAATGAAGCAAACAGGCGAGTTCTACGAGATTTTGCTGTACCGGGAACACAAGGATCTCAAACGAGCATAGCAAGGCCTTCGGTAAATGCTAATAATTTTGAGATTAAACCATCACTTATCCAAATGGTTCAACAGTCTCAATTTGGAGGTAATGCAGTAGAAGATCCTAATACACACTTAGCTACATTCTTGGAAATTTGTGATACAATTAAAATGAATTGAGTTAGTGATGATGCTATAAGGCTAAGATTGTTCCCATTTTCATTGAGAGATAAGGCCAAACTTTGGCTACATTCTCATGCTCCTAATACTTTCACCGGATGGGATGATTTATCAAGAGCATTCTTGAATAAGTATTTTTCACCAGGTAAGACTGCTAAACTTAGAATGGATATCACTAGTTTTAGTCAATTGGAAGGTGAATCATTATATGAGGCATGGGAAAGGTTTAGAGATTTGCTTCGAAAATGTCCACATCATGGACTGCCGGTGATACGAAATATGGGCCGCTTATGGGCCATGTTTTGGGCTGCAAGAGATTGAATCTTTTAGTAATAGTTAGTAGTTTATTTTCTAGATTTCTATTTTATTTGCTAGGAATAAATTCGGTCCAAGACCTCATGTTGAGTTGGATCCGATTTATAGAGTCTAGGCTCACTATAACTTAAGTTGGTTAATTAGCTTTTATTGGGTTATGTTGGGCCAGCTTAAAGCTTTCATTGGATCGATTATAAGCTGACCATTAGATAGTGGATTTGAGTAGTGGAATCGGGCCAAAGGCCTAGCCTAGCCGATTTAGGGTTTTCAAGTCACTTTAGGTTTTCAAGTTGTAAGGCTATATATAGCCTAGGTTTTCATTCATTAAAGGGAATTCAGATTTTATAAAATATATGTGAGTTATTTCACTCTCTCTTGCCTCAAGAGAATTTCCTTTGAATACTTGAGAATCAATCTCAAGCTGTTCATTGAACTTATCAATCAAGTAGTCTCCTTGATTGTGGCGTTCTTCTATCCATACTTTTGGTTCACTAAATTTGCTAGTCGTGGGTTAAGGAATCTCCTTAGTTCGTGGCTCGTGATTCTAGAAGGGTCAAAGTTCCGCCAATCATCCCAACTTGGTGTTCGTCTAGATCCGTCTCACATCATAATGGGGCTCAGGCACGGGTTGGTTCAAATAAGTAATTTAGGTTCATTATGTCAAAGGAAACACCATTGACCCCACTGCATGAATCTCAATTTCATCATTTATTCCATTGATCTTTCCAAATCCTAACCGTAACTTTCCCCAAAAATTAGCAAGTGCAAGCACAACTAAGGACTTCACCCATTTTTCTCAACAGAACACACATAGACAAAAAACACTCTTTTTTCTCTTTTTTTTCTTTCTTTTTTTTCGTTTGTTTTTTTTCTCTTTTTTGTTTGTTTGTTTTTTTTTGTTTTGTTTTTTTCTCTCTCTCTCTTTTTTTTTTGTTTCAAATACGCCCAACTACATGGGGATATAGACACACTTGCTAACTTCAATCATCTCCTTTCAACCCAATTCGAAATGACCATGCACTGAAATCAAGACATTCCTTTGACACGGGGTAGAAACAAAAAGGGTCGAACACAAGAGATTTAGGGGTGACAAAATGAGTTTTTAAATAAAGAAAAGGTCCAGGCTCAACCATGGTCAAATAGGGAAGATTTGATTTGGCTTGGTCTTTAAAAAGCTAAAAATGGTGAACCTAAGTGCCCTTATCATTTTAATGCATCAAACTCAGGGATGTGACCTTGACATGCACAACAAAGCAAGTTCTAGAACAATCAAATCATGTGTGATATCACTCAATGAAAGAAAATAGAGCAGTTATCAATGCAATGCTCATTGGCTCGACAGCTCACAAAATGGTTACTCATCGCCAAGTCTTGCAAAATTCATCATTCAATTCCATTATCAAGAAGACAAGACATTTAACCAAGTAATATCACTGCTTATGCTTGTAGAGTAATTGCAATCATCATCATAGCATCAAGTTCTAGACATTTTCAACTGTAGCCAAACGAACTCATCATGCATCTATTTTTTCGTTTTTTTGTTTTGTTTTTTTTTTCAATGTAAAGAGCTAGAACTACTCCCCCCATACCAGAAACCTACATTGTCCTCAATGGAGCAAAGAAAAATAAAAACCAAAAAGAAAGGAATTAGAGCTTCCCTAAAGGCCGAAAGAATGCAACGAAAGCACTATAGGGGAGGAGGATGAGACGGCTGAAAGCCAACATGGGCAAACAAGGCTGCCAGATTTTGTGTCTAAATGGAAGAGTGGACTTGCAAGGCTCTTTTTGTTCCTTTCTCACAATAATTGGAAGGCGTGGGCACGCTTTGGAACCCATAGTTTGCTGTTCATCAAACTCTAATCCCAGTAAAACGTCATAGAACACACCCAGGACCTATAATAAAGATTTTCTATCAATAGGAATCCAAAACAACCTGATCTTGAACATGAAAATATGAAATAAAAACACAAAAAATAACTAAAAATTGAAACTATTGGGTTGCCTCCCAAGGAGCGCCTTTCTTTAACGTTTTTGGCTAGACAATACCACGTGCTCAATCTGGATGTAACTCGAATTTCTTTGCAACTCTTGACATCTTGTGCGAATCAAAATTGCAATTGATTACAACCTTCAACGTATCTCTACCATTTAATTCAAACTTTTGCTGCATGAAAGGGTCAATTACATCTATAACAAAAGCAGAATGTGCCTCACTGAAACATTTAATGGCATCACAAGTATTGAATTTTATTATGTCACCATCAAATTCCATTGTCAAGGTTCCTGAATAAACATCAATTTTTGTTTTAGATGTCATTAAAAATGGCCTACCTAACAAAACTGGGGGTGAAACAGAAAAATCATCATCCATATCTAGTACATAGAAATCTACAAGAAAAACCAATTTATCAACTTGAACTGGAATATCCGCCAATATCCCATCAGGATATGCATTAGACATATTAGCAAGTTGCATAATAACACTCGTTTCTTTTAATGGTCCAAGATTCAGAGAATTATAAATGGAACGAGACATAATATTTATTGCAGCTCCTAAATCTATCAATACTTTTTCGACCTTAACATTCCCTATTTTGCAAGGAACAGTAAACATACCTGGATCCTTATGTTTACAAGACAATTTCTGTTGTAGGATCGCTGAAACATTTTCTCCTATATAAATCTTTTCAAAGTCCTTCAACTCAACTTTGCGAAAAATGTCAAAAACTTCTTGCTCTTGCTCCTTTTTCCTGGATTTTGCACATCGACTGGAAAATGGAGGAGGAGGTGTCACTACTACTGGGGGTGTATCTCTGGGCTCTTTTCTTGGAAGGGTTTGAGTTGGAGATTTCATTGTTTCTTCCTCAACTTGCTCTTTAAGATCATGTTTAGATACTGCATTTTGATATTCTTGCAATTCTTTGCCACTTCTCAAAGTAATTGCACTCACATTCTCCATTGCATTGGGAATCACTTGAGCTGGTAGCTTCCTTTTACTATTCTCAAAGTTGCTCAATGAAGACGCCAGTTGTGACATTTGCGCCTCCAAGGTCCTAATGCTTGCGCGTGTCTCTTGTTGAAATCTCTGCGAGTCCTGTTGAAATTTCTGTTGGTCCTGTCGCATTTGACAAGTGCTGTCAGCTAGTGACTTAACCATGTCTTCCAGGGACATACCTGAATCAGATGTGGATGGTTGTTGTACTAGTGGTCTCTGCTGGAATGGTTGTTGAAAACTCGAGAGTTTTGGAGCATAGCTGAAGTTGGGGTGGTTCCGCCACCCTAGATTGTATGTGGGTGCATCGGATTGTTTCTTCATTGGGGTGGTCCAGGCGAACCTCCCGCAGCACTGGCTTGCTCATGGGGGTCTTCTTGAAGGGTCCGGCACATATCGGTCATGTGTTCAGGAGCAGCACATATTCCGCATGCTTTAACTGCCTGTACTTGTCCTATAGCCATTTGACAAACCAAGGCAGTTAGCTCAGTTAATCTATTCGCAAGGTCAGAATGATTTACCTCATTGACCTTTCTAGTCATGCCCACAGATCTGACTCCAAACTGTTGAGAATTCTCAGCCATGTTCAAGATCAGTAGCTTGGCTTCATCTGTTGTCTTATTAACTAAGGCTCCTCCACTAGCTGTATCGACCATGCTCCTATCCATAGGTAGGAGTCCTTCGTAGAAATACTGGATTAACAGTTGGTCAGGAATTTGGTGGTGCGAGCAACTGGCACACAATTGTTTGAACCGCTCCCAGTATTCGTAAAGAGTCTCTCCATTTGCCTGCCTAACTCCATATATCTCCTTCTTGATGTTGATGGCCCTGGAGGCTGGGAAGAACTTCTCAAGAAATTGCCGTTTTAATGTTTCCCACGTAGTGATAGACCCCGATGACAAGTAAACAACCAGTCCTTAGCCTTATTTGCTAAGGAAAACAGAAAGGCACGTAACTTGATTTGTTCCTCAGCGACTCCCTGAGGTCTCATGGTTGAACACACTATATGGAATTCCTTCAAGTGCTTATGTGGTTCCTCACCTGTAACACCACGAAAAGTTGGTAATAAGTGAATCAGCCTAGATTTTAGTTCAAAAGCCTTCTCAGTGTCAGTGTATGTGATGCACAGAGGCTGTTGGTTAACGTTTGGAGTTGCAAGCTCCCTCAAGGTTCTTTGGGCTGCCATTATTTCGTTGGATCCAGGCAAATTTGTTTCCAGTTGGACTGATGAATCACCAACTCCGGAGGGTAAGGCTGCTGAAGTTTGTTGTTTTAGCAACTTAGTCTCCTTGGTTAGCCTCCTTGCTGTTTTCTCAATCTCTGGGTCAAACTCGAGCCTTCCTGTACGGGAAGATCGATGCATAAAACAAGGCTAAACTAGCCTGTGTAATAAATCATTTCAAGCATCAGTTCCCCGGCAGTGGCGCCAAAATTTGGTGGCTGTCAAACCACCAAAAATAAAATTTATATTAGTACCTACTCCCTAAACTGAATGAGTATAGTGGTGAGTAAGATCGTCTCCTCAGCGAACCGGTAGATTTATCATACACAGATGATTTGGGGGATTTTTGGAAGGAATATAAAAGAAACAAATTAAAAATGTAAAGTCACTAACTAAACAATTGCAAGAAGTGCAATAACTAAAGAATGTAATAAACACTTAATTGACACAACCTAGTCAAGGAGATAATCTAGGCACCAGTTCACGCAATTGATCATAGATATCTGAATTAATCCACACGTTCGCAAATAAATTGGTTAAACCAATTCAACAACTGTCGAACCACCAATCTCTCCTTAATTATATGGTAGTCCAAAGACGCTATTAAACTACCCTATTGTAAATTAGATAACCCTAATGATGCTCGAAGGATTTAATCTATTCACAGTTTTAGAAATTAGAGAGATCCAATTCTAGTTAACAAACACACATGCGGGTTCATTTAAACTAGATCAGCTATTCTCACGACCCAGATTAGACTGCTTGCGAGGCAATGAAATTGTGTCGTTCGTCACTAATTTAAAACAATCAAGTGATACGCACCGTTATCCTAATTGGCAGTATACTATTCAGACAATTGAATAATTGGCCACATTGATCCAATAAATTCAAACAATAATAGACTGTTAAAACAGAGAATAATTAAATACTCACAAACGCCGAATTTAGAATAATAAAAAAGATCTCACAATTGTTCGTGCTCCAGGCCTTGATTATTCCTCAACTAGATAAAGGAATTAGCCTTACCGCATAACGACGAAGCAATTTAGAGTTTTCATGAAATTTTGTTGATGAAAAGTAAAAGGGTATCGCAGTCATTCAGTAGTGACAGTAGTAGAAGTGTTCTGTAAAATTGGCTGAACATACTTTGAAATTGTTCTACTGATTTGTTACTTCATTCGTATTGTTGAATAGGGTGATAAATAAAGGAGAAGGTGATTGCATCGAACTTGATAGGTAGGAGAATAGATTATGAAATGACTAAATGAGGCATAATTGACCAGAAACTTTGGTATTGAGGCACACAAATTGTGAAAAGAAAGATTACTAGTACAGTAATTGTTGTGGTTGGACATCATCTTTGATAGTTGTTACACACAGTAAGTCAGAAGTTACAGTAATAGAATTGGTCTGTAAAATTACATCAAGATACTATAAATTTGGTTGCCCCCTATTTCTATTGCATTGGTATTGTACAATAGCATTATAAATAGAAAAAGAAGTTGATTCCAAGTACAACCTGATAGGTAGAACAACAGATTATGTAGATTAGTAGTAGTTGGAATAAATAACAAACTGTGAAAAATGACTTACTCAATGTTGAAAAAATTGTTATAAGTTGTACTATAGCTAGTGTGACTAATATTTGATACTCATATATTATGTTTAGCAGTACTTCATCATATATTATGGCTGTAGCTGGAAATGAAATTTTGGAACTGATGTGCAATTTATTTGTTAAAAACATTAGTTTACATGGCAAGAACGCGAGCAGAAAGCACACTTCAGGAAGCAGACAAAGAAGAACTCGCTGGAACAAGTGGTGGTACAGAACACGGGGCACCACCCAATTCATTGAATAGGTAAGTGGCCAGTGTTTATGTATGGTCATGGCAGGTTAGATTTGTCATCACTATAATGCATTACAATGTTGATTATTCACGAGCCAGATGGGAAGGAAAAGAAGTAATAAAAGGAATGATTGTTTAGGTCGAGAGGAAGAAATGGTTACAGCGGGAACAAGCGAGGTCGCATAATCAGTCCCACCATTGAATCCATGGATGAAATTCAGGTAAGATTATTGAATTTGAGGAAACAATAATGCTACTAAATAGCACAAATAACTTTGAAATTTTGAATGTGGATATGAAAGATTATCAACGCATGGTTTCAGCAAAGGGTGTTAAGTTGACAGAGGTATGCTGTCCTAGCAAAGTAAACACTGCAATCATTGAACTGATGAGCTGCCTAAGGAAAAAATAGTGAAACAAGCAATTATTTTGTGTTTAGTTTAATGTGTCTTTTGACTTTGTTTATTCAATGCAGTACAATGACATTGCTCGGACAGCATATAATAAGTTGAGTGAGGAAGAATTGAAGAAGCGAAAGGAGGAGTATTTGAAAGAGAAAGAAGAGTACAAGAAAGAAATGGAACGTCTAGGAAAGCCGATAGTGCAAAAAG
This sequence comes from Coffea arabica, assembly GCF_036785885.1. Classification (NCBI taxonomy): domain Eukaryota; kingdom Viridiplantae; phylum Streptophyta; class Magnoliopsida; order Gentianales; family Rubiaceae; genus Coffea; species Coffea arabica. The sequence continues at coordinate 9,282,944 of NC_092311.1, forward strand.
TACGAGTTCAGATTAAGGTAAATACACGTCATGATTCGTCAAACACTTAATGAAAATGTATATTTTTCTAATGCATATATCTAAAAAATGGTGTAGAATCTGAAGTACACTATCCGTTGCTCGCCAAAACAGATGTCAAGTTTAGTTTTACGAATCGATAAAACAAAGAAACAGCAGATTAGAGACATAGGGTTTGGAGGGTTGCTAGCCATACAGTATCACTGGATTCCTAGTGGCATAGCTACCTGGCTTGTCAATAACTTTAATCTGACATTGAGCAGTTTGAATGTATATGGAGATGGTGTGCTGCCTTTAACATCAAAGGATATTAGTTTAATCTTGGGGATCCCAAACGAAGGTCCCGTTCCAGTTGAAGACACTGATACAACCGAGGTTGGGAGAACCAGACCAACTCGCAGGACATACAAATGGAAAGAGCTGTCGAATGAGTTGGTAGCCATGAATGCAGGGGAAGAATTCATATGACTATTTGTTGCATTTGCTTGTGGATGTCTACTGGCTCCAAGCACTAGAGTCAAGCACAAAATAAAGCTTTGAACCTGTATGCAATTGGTTGATAGGGTGGCTACATTGAACTAGGTTGAGTATGTTAAGATCGTACTATGCAATAAGGTGCTAAAGATGCAAAAGAAAAGTAAAAAGCAGCACCAATACATTGGCAGTTGCATCTTCGTTCTGCTGGTAAGATTAGGTAGTTGTAGTCATGATTGAAGCATGCTTTAATGGTTAGATAATGCACCATAAATTAATCACTTTTGAGTGTATGTAAACTACTGTATGCATTTCCATGTTCTGTTGAATTCAATGTGACAGATTGATTAGATTGTGCTCAAATGAATGTGTCTACAATGATGTTCATGGAGGGTCAAGTTTATCTGTAGTTGAATTAATTGCTTTATTGTATTGCAGATTCATTATCTTGACCAGGTGCAAATACTGAAGCATAAAGTGCCAAGGACTACTCCACGAGCAAAGGCATTGACAGATGCTCTGATCTCAGAAAGGGATGCATTGGAGATTAAGAATCTTGGGATTTATGAAAAATGCAAGTTGGTAAAATGTTATTTATTGTTTATCTCATTTCATATAAAAAGTATTGGTGTATGTATTACGTGACTTTGCTATTGAAATGGTTGTTTAATTTGATGTTAAAGGTTGGACGACATGATCCGGAAGAGAATGAATCAGGGGGTGCGTGGCATACTAAACTACCCTCTGATTTGGTAGGGATGATGATAAACAGCGGGCATACCGATATCTGTGTAAGTGGGCCTATTCCATGATTAACAAAATTTATTGTTTGGTTTGACGTAATTACTGCATATTTTGTCAACATTATGGGTCATTGATAGGCCTATCAGTTTGTAACTACATACAATTATATGTTAATATATGAAACCAATCCCAATATTACATTGAATAAATAAGTTATCTTGAATTAAGTCACATGTGTGTAACTACATAAATGTAGTGATCTTTTGGATAATCATGTTATACATAAATGAAAATTCAATCTTCGCGGTGACCATTTTATTTATTGCCATAGAATTTATAGCTATAGAACCTATGCCAGCAGTACAAATGTTAAATTTATAACTTTCACTTAGATGTACTATTGTATATGCTTGTATTGTATTCTATTCTTGAGAGCATGTGACTCAATTATGGATTGGTAATGTCGTCATGTAACTGCAGCCTGAGCTAAATGAGCTATTTAACATTGCTGTTAGTAGCCAACGAAGGATATTCAAGATTGCAGAAATGCTCTCTTCTCAGCCGAGAGCAAAAGCTTCCACTTCTGGGCCTGAAGCATTGGACAAAGGAAAAAAAACCTATACGGGAGGACTATACAATGCACAGGAGTCCTGATACCGAAGAAGAACTGGAATTTCAATCTACCGAAGAAGAGGGCAACGATGACGATAATGATGCTGATGAAACTGATGCGGAAGGGTCTGAAGAAAACGAGTAGAACAAGGAGCAGAATGAAGAAGACGACTGTGACAGCCCGACCTCCCCCTAAGGCGAACCAGAGGGTTCGGCGGGCCGCCTGCCCAGCACTCGCCGGGACTCAGTCGTTCACTACAATCCTCAAATAAATTACAAGAATAAACCTCAAATATTACATCAAATTCTCCAATAATTACATGTCAAAAGCAAAGCGGAAATAATTTCCAACTATACATAAAATGATTTCCAAATCCAAATTATACAAAACATAGGCCATCCAGTCACGTGCACAAGTACTACAAGTCCTTCCTTCGCCTTGAGCCCTGTGGAGGGGAATAAAATATTTTTGGGGTGAGCTAGAAGCTCAGCGAGTAACCAGTAAAATCATTAAACAAATATATTTCACAATGTTGCATTTCGATCATTTTGATGATGTCATGATTCAGAGATCAAATGTTCGTTTAGTGCTCTCGTGAGCCAGGGAAATCATAGCACTTGAACACCCAACGCTCAAATAGATCATTTAACATTAACATTGAGAGGGAGCTCCTTTTTGAGCTCCAGATAAATATGAACATGAACCATAAACAAGGTGGAGACGTTGGTGTCCAGCACAAGACTTTCCCAGAACTCATTGAAGCCAAATCATGTCATGAATCCACATGCAAGCACACATGATATGCAATCAAATAAATAATGCAAGAAACATTTCACAAGTACTTTGGAAATAGTTTAGGGTCACTCACTTCCACGGCTCAGATATCATCCAGCATATAACATTGCCTTGCGCATATCCAAGTCTTAGATCACAAACTCAATGCAAACAAATTCCTTCAAAGTTCGGACAACACTTCCCCTGAATTTGCTAACTTTTCCAGCCATCATGGCTTCATTATTTCCTCATTCCAACCCAAAGGTACACACACAACAACAAGTTCATCCAATAGTCATTCAGCAAGCTCCAAGTAGTACTAGTACAAGTCAAGCTAGGGAAAAGTCCGGAAATGAAAGTTAAGCTCAAAACCAGAAAAACAGGTTTTGACGTCATTTTACGGTAATGGTACCAAAGGCGCTACGATTGTCGGATGAAGGTGTAAGACCCACCGTTTCGAAGCTAAGAGATAGGGTTACAATATTGAAGAAGGTCACTCAACCCAGTTTCGAGTGTAACTAGGTCAAAAATGCAAGATACCATACCAGAATCACAAAAACATATTCACAGAATGCATTCTAGCGGAAACATCATAACTCAGGCTCTCCAAGTCTAAATCTAGAAATTCCAAAACCAGATGAAATGTAAGAAACAGGGATAAATTTCATCAGAAGGCCTCAACAACCAATTCGGAAGCAATTCCAGCCAAAACAACCAATTACAGGCGCAATTCTTACATTCGGGTAAAACCAGAACAGCAATAGTAATTTCGACTTTTCTCACTCTACGCTACTCCGATTGACTTGAAATTTTGTAGGAACCTCTAAAATGTCATTCCCTACAACTTTCATGTTTTAAGCCAAGGCCAATTCGGCCTCTAACTAGGAGCTAAAAATTCGGGCAGAATGTTCCTTCACAAAACCTAATTTTCTGAAATTTCTTCCAAAACAGAAATTGATTGCAATTGTCCACTTTTTCCACCTTCTAGAATCATTATATACCATTTCTAATCATCATAGATAGCCACACAACCATGCTTATATTAAAACAGAAAAATCCCCAAAAATAATAAAACTTCATCACTTCAACCACAAATCAAGAAATAATCCATAATATTGCATCTCATACTACCACTAATCATGATTTAAGCATCAATTAAGGGAGGAGGGTGGTTCTTCACAACTCACCTTAGAAACAAGAGAGAGAGAGCAATAGGTCCTCTTAGCTTTCCAAATAACTCCACAAATCAACTCACTAACACTAATTGAAGAGGTTTTATGGAAGGAATTCAAGATGAAACGGTTAGTTTGTGAGATTGGGCAAGATTGGAGCAAGAAACTTGGAAGCTTTTCTTTCTTTTCTTGTAGGAAGAGGTTCGGCCACGAGGAAGACAAAAATGAGGAATTTTTGGTGAATTTTTGATTTATTTGGTCAATGGTAAGAAAATGAATAGTGGTCTTACAAGTTCCTCCAATCAAATGGTGACACTTGTCACTTATTTAATGCAAGTCTATCACTTTGTTCCCTCTCACATCAATCCAAATAGCTTCCTCTAATTATCTCTTAACACCCGGTAAATTAAACCCAGTATCCGAAACTTAACCTAGTTGGCCGAATTTTTCCGAACTTTTCACACTAGTGGGTCCCACGTCCGGTATATGCTCTTAATTTCTCAAAAACTATTCGATATACTAGAAAAATCATCTAAAAACTATATTTACTCATAAAAATTATCTAGAAAAATTTTCGGATACAGAAAGTGCAGAAAACAAGCCATTGAAGATAAGAAAACCTAGAAAGATAATAAAACCTAGAAAATGGAAAAGTTACGGGTTCTCACAACGATGCTAATACGAGGACAAATATTGAAGCCATCCCGAACCCAGAGCTGAATGAAGATGTAATGGACATGGAGAATCCAATTCCTACCTCATCAGTAGTGCCCGATAACATCAGTCAGGGATTGTAACAAGGGGCCGCCATGACAACAACTGAACAAGGAAGCATTATACACCTTTAAGAGCAGAAGCAATATAGGTCAAATGTCACAGAACCTGCCGAAGGTCAATCTACGGTGCAACCACCTTTGAACGCTAGTGCATCGACGTCACATCTGCATGAGCCAGAAACACCACGTAGGCATATGGTCAAAAGCGGAAAGGTTGGTGCAGTTGTATTATTCATAAGGTTCTAATTCAAGTAACATGACTGTAACAACTATATACATATACGGTAACTGTATTTAAACCGTAATGATACTACCTATATGGGTCTGAATTCTCGCTAGTCATCATCGAAAACTTGTAGGCATACTGTCATAACACACCAATGTCAGCTGCATATGAAGCAGACCTGACAAACTGAATTGAGTATAATAATTAAGTGTGACTTTATTCAAGTTATATCAAGATAAGCCTAATGTCATGTTAAGCCAATTGGGAAGTTACAGTGTGTTTGAAAAACTATTAGTTACAAAATAGTGTTTGAAGACTATTACAAAATAGTTATTGAAAAGTTACAGTGTGTTTGAAGATTGTTACCAAAAAAATTATTTGGAAAGTTACAGATTAAAAATTAATACAAAACTTCATATTTGAAGACTGTTTACAGTGTGTTTGTAGATTGTTACAAAATAGTTATTGAAAAGTTACACTGTGTATTCGAAAACTGTTACAAAATATTTATTTGAAAAGTTACAATTTGAAAATTAATACAAAACTCCATATTTGAAAACTGTTAGTTACGAAGTGTTTGTAGGTTGTTATAAAATAGTTATTGAAAGTTACAGTGTGTTCGAAGACCGTTACAAAATAGTTATTTGGAAAGTTACAATTTGAAAATTATTACAAAACTCCATATTTGAAGACTGTTAATTACGAAGTGCTTGTAGGTTGTTACAAAATAGTTATTGAAAAGTTGAATGTTATTAAAGACTGTTACAAAATAGTTAATTGGGAAGTTAGAGTTTGAAAATTAATACAAAACTCCATATTTGATGATTGCATGTTACAGTGTGTTTGTAGGTTGTGACGACCCCACCTCCCCCTGGGGCGTATCCCAGGGTTTAGCGGACCGCTTGCCCAACTCTCGTCAGGACTCGTTCATTCGCTTCAAACAAAATAAGATATAATCTCGAGAATAAGGGAAATAACAGTCCCCAAATCGGGACCGTATACATACATACATTTCTATCTCAAATAGTAATACAATCCCAAATAAAACAAAAGTTAATACATTCAACCCTAACCAAGAACTAGCGCGAGTACAATCGCAAAATTCAAAAGCACTAGACTAGACTAGTCTGTACCAGTCTCACGCCCTCGTTCGTATCTCCTGTAAGGAAAACAAAACTAACGGAATGAGTTAAAAGCCCAGTGAGGTTCCCATACACATAATCGAGCAATTAAATCCAGAACATTAATCATTTGATAGCAAATAATATAGAAAACATTTAACATATAAAAGCAATAATAACCCACTCATTAAAATGATACATGCTCACGAGGAGCCATTTGTTCATTCGTTAGCCAACTATTTTCCTTATTCCTCCAACATTAGAAAACATTTGCAAGTGAAAACTCCTTCAATGTTCTTGACATTCATTCATTCATTTCGTTTCTCGCCACTAGCCAATTCTCTGGCCAGTCTCCACCAATTTTCGTGGGCATACTCGAGTATACCAAGCATTATCCCAGAGTCACCAATCGCTCGACCGAGTCCACTTCTGGGTCGAGTCGATTGGCAACGAAGGGCAAGGGCCCAATTCAGCCAAAAGACTTACATTCATGCAAAAGTAGCATTTAATAATTTAATTATTAAAAAATTCACATTCATTTAGGTCGAGTGTGATAAAGTACACACTCGCTTAGCAAAATTCATTTTTAGCAATCACTGAAAACATTTAACATATAATCAAACATTCACAATAATTCACAATGTCATTGGAAACATAACGTACAAAGAACACTCACCCGTTTAAACAAAGTAACGTCCAAATTTTCTTCCGGATAATACCCTCAATTACCGACAATCCCTAAGAATAGCCAACAGAAAATATTACGGTTCAACCATCCAAAGTTTAGGTGAATCAAAGAAAATCCGAATAACTACTAGTACAATGTATAAAGATGATTTTTGGAGTGAAAAGAGTACATTTAGACCAAAGGGCATGAGTAAAATATTTGTAAAACTCATGCTCGCTCTTAAAACTTTTGAAATCTCCATTTGAGTCGAAGTGACGAGGAAAACGTATTTCTATTAGTCGTTACTTTCATTTTTTCAAGGGTACAAGTTTCGGCCGAACTCTAGCTTATATACCTCTACAAAAGAGGACTCGAATAACCTAGACAATTCGAGTTAGATTTGTCCTCATATCCTTACTCAAGTAGCGAGTATATCTACCTAACCCTCGAGTGAAAATTTGGGCAACACGCCCTTTATGTTTACCTATTTTTCACCCATTTATGGTTTCATTATTATTCTCAATTCAGCCCCAAAATCTCACATAAATAATCTTACCACAATAGCCTTTCAATAGGCTCAATGTCATTCAATTACAAAACAATGCTAGCAAATTGATCGGAACTAATGTATAAGACAAATAACAAAATAACAGGTTTGATGTCTCTTAGCGTTTCGGTCACAACCGACATTACAGTTATCGGATTGGGGTACACTTTATACCATTTCGAAGCTAAGCCAAAGGGTTACAACTTTCATGAAGACAACTCAACCCAGTTCACAGCTGATCTAGGTCGAATTTGCATATTACAGAACCATAATTTCATTGTCAGTCTGGTTATCAGCACTAGGTTTAAATGGCAATAACTCAAACTATAAAATTCCGATTGAGGCGTTTTTAGATGCGTTGGAAAGCTGAAATGTAGGGTAAAATTTTCGTGTTTTGGCTAAATACTGATTTGATACGGATCAAAGTGAAAAATGAAGCAAAAAATGTGAAACCTCAAAACTGCCCGTGGAAAATAACATTTGGTAGTCAGAGATATTTTGGTCATTTCATATGATACAGTCCTCCGATTGAGTTGAAATTTTACAGGCAGCTATATAACACCATTTTTTACAACTTTCATGTTTTGACCTAAACCTAATTCGGCCTCTAACATGGACGAATGAAGCTGGTCAGAAGCAGGGCAGAATTCTCTACTAAAGCTGAAAAATTCTTAGTTGGAAGCTAAAAGGCATATTAAAGCTAGAAATCTTCATATCAGCTCTCTCAAGTCTATAACAAAGCTGGATATAACCATCTCATGGCTGAAAAAATATGAATCAAAGCTAAAACAGTTCCACCAACTTCACAACCCATGAAATTTTCCATAGAATTTACCACAAACAAGCATTAAATCTACTAACATGCAAGTTAAAAGTGAAGAGATGGTTTCTAAACATGATTACCTTTAAACTCTATGAAAAGAGCAACCATAAGCTTCCTTGCCTCCCCAACTTTCTCCACCGAAAGTCTTCTTCCTTCCTTAGAGTCACTTTCTATGGTTTGGATTACAAGTTTAGGATGAAATCTTGAAGATTCAAGTAAGGGTTGAAGTTGTAGTATGAAACCAAGTTCTTGGGCGCCAAATAGCAGCCAATGAGTTGCATGATGTTCGAGAAGATCTCGCTAATTTAATGAGATGTTCGAGAAGGTCTCGCTACATCAATTGTGTTAGGGTTCGAATCGACCATCTCTATATTCTCATTAGACACTTAATCAAGTATCTAAGAAATTTAATGTGTCGGGCGGAGGAAATTTTGTTTGTGACAAGTGCAATGGCACAAACAAGAGAATGACAAAGGTTCATCATATTTTACCTAGTTGTTATATCACTATTTGAAACACATTGTAATATCACTAGCTGTAATATAGCTCGATTGTAATATCATAAGTTGTGATATCACACACTGCTCGTATCTAGTTATAATTCATACGTTATTAGTTACAACTTTCTACTTTCTTAGTTACAACGTTCAAAGTTTGAGATCCAAGATATACCTAACACTCAGTCCTATCACATGGAGAACAGGATGATATGACAGCATGCAGTTGTTAAACGTGTTCAAAATAAATGTGTACTATGGATGGCACGGATATCCGCTTTCATATCACATAATAACTAAATATAAATATGATGCTATTTATATCACACATAACTAAATATGTTTATATACATACACATATAAACGTTCTAACCACCATCTGCCAAAAAAATTTATACCTCGTTGTTATCCCCTCCCCAATACTTTAGTATACCATCGTTCCTTTCATCGAACCAAAAAGCAATAGGTCTTAGCATAGTCATGCAACCCATTTTTGAAGGATCTCATACAAGCTCACGATCAAATGTTCGGGAAAAAAGACGAAAAGTATCGTCGGGTCCAACCAATGCTCTAAGGAGGTAAGAAACACCAGATGAAAGGATTTTATATGGTGCCAAATGCGATTTTAAGAACGCTCCACTTAACACCAACAACTCTCTGGAACTAGCTGGCCACATTTTCAAAGATAGCGTCCACGAGCACCTACTCTCTGGTAATTACATTCTGGAACATGAACCCATATGGGAGCCTATTCGTGAGCGAAGAATGGAATTAGAGCTATTTTGTCGCTGGCATAACCTCCGCGTCTCGAAAACATGCTCAACGGAGCTTATTACAGGACCAGAAGTGAATGATGCAAGCGTATTACATAGGCTACATCGAGAAGTTATGCAGATAGAGCGTAGGCTACACAGGTTTCATGAGGTTGAGGCCACAAAAAGACATGCTATTGCAAAAGATTTTGATGTCGATAATATTTTAACAGATCTCATGCTTATATCCGCCTCGGACCTATCTGACTTTACTGAATCAAGCGACGATGACTTTCAGAGGTACATACCCGATTGTTTAATGCATGACGGCATTCCCAGGTGTTGTATGGTATACGACAAATGATGAGGGATGTAGTCAGATGTTCGTGAAGGCAGCAAGCAAAAGTTTAATCATTATAATCTCTACTTTAACATTTTTTCCCTATTTGGATATTAATGATGCCTGTTAAAGATCTATCACTAGTTGTAACATATCGTAACATGCACCTAATTGGTTGTAACTCATTCTATACGCTTCGTTATGAATATTTGTTGCATTATAAAACTTAGTTTTAACAAACGGAATTAATTGTCCCCTTGTACTATCATTTTCTTCTGCAAAACTATTACCTTATTGTTGTCGTGTGGTTACTTGATCATAATTCAATTTGGAAGATTCTTGTAATACCTATTGAAGTGCCTGTAATACATCATGTCAATGGTGCGAACCGTTCGTTCTGAAAATGTAACCCATATGTAGTGAATTAAGTAATTTTTTTGGTGACTAAATGGCACATAATAATTCAGCAAGGCATCGTAACAAAATAATAACAATTTGTAACGGACGATTGCTATATGATACATCTAACCATTCTAAGTGCCATCCATGCCAATAAAGATGTTATTTACGATTGCAGCTGAATGATGGACAATGGTATATATATTACGACATTGTTTTTGTTATGGTATTCTATGAAAAATACCATAATCAGAAAGAAGCACGTTCAATGGTATTGTAAAAATGTTACTCTAATTTTCAGTCAACTTTATAAAACCCATTACAGAACAGTTGATGACTACTAACACTGGACATGATTATAATTGTAACCCACTTGTCTAAGTTTGAACAGAGTGAAACATTGAAGGTGCCTGCACAGGCACATGAATAACTTGTAACAACTTATTAACTACTTGTAACGTAGATATGCAGCATTCCCAACCAGGCAGACATGGAGGTCCAATAACAAATGTTCGTCGGAAAACATCGCAAATCTCGTTCAAGACAACTAATGTATGAAAATAAAAAAAAATCTAGTAAGTTATAGTCAACATGCACTAATTCATTTCAATATTGTAGATTAAAAGAAACTGACAATAGGGAAGCGATTGAAACTGAACAATATTTTCAACAGAGAAGTACTAACATCAATAAATGAGGCCAACTTGGTGAATGGATAACCGAAACTCAATAGTTTGGTCAACCACTTAATGTGTCGTTCAAAAATTAGACGTATACATCATTCATCAACTTGCCGCTGAGGGGAGGCGACGTCAATAGTTAGTCGCAATCCTTGGGTGTTATTTCTTTCCTGAAATGTGTAATGATGACAAATCAGGTAATACACCAAATGAAACATAGGTTAATAATATACGATGTCCAAATATCCAATTAACAATACTACATAAATATGTGATGTGACGATAAAAGTTTGTCATCTGCGGTGATGGTGAAAATACATGGTATGTATCAATATCACTGTATGTTAAAATTGCCGCACGCTCCTCCTACATTATATAATATAACTACTCAACTATCAAAAAATCATTATTAGTACCTATATTGCTCACTTCAAAAGATAAATTGGACTAGACATTATAAAAAAATGATATATCAGACCATTAAGATATTTCTGACGGAGTTATTCTTTGAAAAAATAGAAAATTTGGGGTGCATCCATTCTGTAGGGATTGTTGCAGGAGGCCCCTGATTAACCAAATGGTGGACTTTCAGATAATACAAAATAATATGTCATAGAAGCGAATATACGTTAATTACATAATATACATGCTTTGAAGCGTTCAGGTGCCCACCATTACAATCAGCAGAAAAGTAGTTGTACAATACGAACAACAAAGTCTTTATTTTTCCAACCAAATGTATACATACCATTTCACTTTCCTCGATTTCGGGAGTAACAGTTTTTGGAGGGCCATTCACTGATTGGCTCCTTGAATGCATCTACGAGTTTTGAAGGGCCAAATAATTGTATAAGACAGACAAAATAGGTATGTCTGCCGTAACAAAATTAGCACATAATATAACATTCATGCAACATACTCGTAACAAAATAGGTATGTCAGGAGGGATGACAGGCGTAACAAAATTATCACATAATGTAACATCCATGTAACTAATTATGTTGTTAGAAACATCTAAATAAAAGCTTAATCCATATGATGCAGACTTCGCCTGTAGTTTGTCGTAGATGTATCCTCTATAGGCAAAGTAGCTGACATCTTTGTACTGTTGACTTTCCATGATAGAGTAAACAGTAGATGCAGTCTTATAGTTGAATGAAGATGGTGGAGTCACATTGAAAGTTTTTTGTGAAGTTATATGATTGCTCTTACATCTGAAATCACTTGGGTTGTTCAATTGTTTTGTGTTAATGACTTCAACAACATTGAAGCTATTAATTATATAATGATGCACGAATGGTTACCTTAATTGTAGATTGTTACAATTCGTACGTTTTTACTTACAACTTTGTTCGTTCTGAGTTACAAAATTCATAAAATTAAAGGTCGAATTGAAAATCTCTAATAGAACAGAAGGAGCAGAAGGAGGTGCTCACAGAGGTAGTAAATTTGGGTCATAAAATAACCAAAGGCATTTAATTTTACACATCTGACTTTGGGTCAAGAAACTGACCTTCATTGTGAGGTTTTGTACAAAACGTGTTGAGTATCACCGTGTATGCACATTGTGAAAGTAAGGTCACTGATATGTAACTCTGTATTCACATCGGTATCCTTAATGTTGAAGTATAGGTCATTTCATGATAAAAGCTGTAAAGTTTGTTTTATTGTCTGATACTGATTAGCAATATGACGTAACACTTATCAAGAGTATCGGTACTAAAAATATAGTCCAATATTTTTTCGATATTATTCACAAACTATTCATATATGGTTACAATTGGTACGTTTTTACTTACAATTTTGTTCGTTCTGAGTTACAACATTCATAAAATTAAAGGTCAAATTGAAAATGTCTACTAGAGCATTGGAGCAGAAGGAGGTACGAATCGCTCACAGAGGTAGTAAATTTGGGTCATAAACTGACCAAGGCCATAGAGTGTTACACATCTGACTCTGGGCCAAGAAACTGTTGTAGAAGATTTCTTACTTACGTGTAGAGTGTAACTGTGTATGTACATATTGAAAAAGCAAGGTCACTGATGTGTAACTCTGTATGCACATGACCCTTAATGTTGGTGTACATTACATTTCATCATAAAAGCTGAAAAAATGTTACGGAAGTCTGAACTGAATTGACATAGTTCACCAGCTGCATGTGACTCTACAGCTTCTACTGCCTTGACGAAATTGTTGGCCTGGAATGCGTTGGCCTCTGATATTTTAGCATATTGTCAGGGTCCTGCGGACTATAAAAGGGCGCCACATCAGTAGTATATCCCTCAACAACAAAATTTTTCTGTCCACCTTTCATTACTGTTAACACTTTCCATTTTATTCCACTTCACACTTTCCATTTCATTCTACTGAAGGGTGGCACTGGACCCGTGTATGAAATTTATTATTAGTAGTCTTCAACCCCCCTCTAACTTCAATTGCAGTGTCATCAATAGAGTATTCACATAGAAACCAAGTTCTTGGGCGCCAAATAGCAGCCAATGGGTTGCATGATGTTCGAGAAGATCTCGATAATTTAATGAGATGTTCGAGAAGGTCTCAATACATCAATTGTTTTAGGGTTCGAAACGATCATCTCTATATTCTCATTAGACACTTAATAAAGTGTCTATGAAATTTAACGTGTCGAGGGGAGGAATTATTGTATTTTAGGCCTAAAATGAGGAAGGTGAGCCAGATGCTTGAAGGAATTGTGGAAGTTATGGTGCCCCCATGTCCCTATCCTTTTTCCACCAAGAGCTGAGATTTGTTCTTTACTGCTTTGGGCCAATTACTTTGATGTCTGGGAGAGTTTTATGCTGTTTTCCCCATTTTTTCTTTGTTTTTGCATTTTCTGCTTTTTTCCAATGTATTAATAAGATTCTCTTTGTAGGCAAACATTCTATTGTGACGGTAGTACTGTAGTGCTTATCCTGTACATAGAATGGTCAGCTTTCCTGATTTGTGTGTCTAACCTAATATACTTGCAAAGTAATAATACTAGTATTGTGGGAAAGTGTGAATTTAACATGAACGGGCCTAATTATTATTGACTCTCTAGGGTCTTAAGAGTGTGAGCACATATGTTACCGTACGCTATCTTTGATTTAAATACCGCATCAACTACAGTAACTATTTGATAAATTAATAGTCTCTATTAAATAATAATTTTTTTAGTCCCGACTTGGACTAATGAGAAAAATTAATAATTTTGATAAAATAATAAGGTAATTAATTTTTTTTAAAAAAACCTTACCTAACCTTTTGGTCCATTCATATCATAAATTAATAATTTACTAAAATTACATATCATATCTTCCTAAAATATGAATATATTGTTGTTATTTTTTAAAATTTAAATCTACTTGAATCTCATATTTAATTTTTCTTATTGCATTTAAAAGTTCTAGACTTGAATTCTCGTATTGCAAAACAAATTATGAAGAGTTATTGATACTTTGAGCATTTCCTTCCATGTAACAGGCTGTAAAGCTAATATATCTGTAGACAATGAAATTTTAATTAATTTTAAAAATTATTATTAGTCTATAAATTATTTCTTTGATTTCTTTTTATCCAATTAGATATTGCCATATGTCATACACACTTGAAAATTTGACTATTCGACAACTAATCATGTCTCTCCATATGTCAAATTGAGGTGTTCCAACTAATTAACTATATTGAGGGATCTGTGCCAATCAAATTATACCATGTCACATATTTATATGATTTAACAAAATTATGGATAAATATCTAAATGATTATTTTTTTATTAAAGAAATAATATTTAGAGTTATTTAATCCATGTATATGTCTTATATATTGCAACGATTCATCCAATTACATTGTACCACGTCATATATCCTTCCAAGTCTGGCCAATCAAGGAAATATTTATTAATATTATTTTCTTTATTAATAAATGTAAAATGAAGAGATAATATTTAAAGTGGTACAGTGCTAATATGATTGCACGTCTTGCAAGACAAGTAAAGTAGCATACATGTCTTCAGATTCTATCCTATTCTACAACTATAAATAGGGGGTCTCTCCACCAAAGTTCACACATCACATATCTCATATTTCCATATTTTCTTGAAGCTCCATGGCTGTGAAGGTTCTGCATCTTCAAGTTCTTCATGTCTTCCTCATATCAAGACTTGAATTTTCAAGTATTCAAATTCATCGAACTTTTTAAATATTCTATATCAAGATTTGAAGGAATTGACAATCGATCCAAGAACAAACCGCGAAGCCCTTGGATTAACGTTTAAGGAAAAGAGTCAAAGGAAACTCTCTACAAATTAGAGAAAATTTCAGAGATTGTAACTTACATATTTTCTTAAAATTGATATAATTCATATTTGTCATATATTTTTCTTGTTTTGTAATTTTCTTGTGGAATTAAATTTTATCGCGTACAAATTTCTGACATGCCTGGTAGGACCATCTCTGCCTTTCATCTCTTCTCTTTGCAAATTCAACTGCTCACATTAATCAATAGCTCTGAAGAATAACAAATCCATGGATGCTGGTTCTAAGGTTGTTGATACCAAATCTGGTAATGATGCTGCACATGCTACTAGAAATACTTGTGATGTTGGACCTGTGACAAGAAATATGACAAGAGCTTCTACTCAAAATAGTATAGAGGTTCCATCTGCATCAACTCCCATCTTTGGTTCAATATTACTGATGATCTCTTCTCCTTCATTGTGGCCCATGAATGTTCCTGCCTCAATCGAGAAGACTCTTGCCATGCTTGAATTTAGATCTGGATCCAAACTTTCTAATCATAAAGATAACCTATCAAATACTAGATCAGCATCTTCTCATGAAATTGCTCAATCAAAACTCCTTAAAGATTCCGCAACATCTTATACTTTCTCCGCAATGCCTGCTGTGATGAAAAGCACTGGAAGTTTGGAAGAACAAGTCATGAACATGTCTAAAATGATGGAAATGATAATGAAACACATCAAAAACCAAGATGTGCTTATCACTCAACTTCTCAATCAAAAAATTGCGCTCCTAAAGGAAATCACATAAACTCCAAGGAACAATAAGAATGTGAAACTTTCTCATCTAAAGACAAAGATAAAATGAAAAAAGTATACATCGCCACTAACGGAACAATTCCGGTGGAACAACTAAAGGAGTTTGTTGAAGATGTGATCATAGTCAAGAAAAAGAATGGCTTGAGGTCAAGTTTCACTTATTCCAAACCTTATACTACAAGAATTGACAACCTTGTGATTCATGCGGGATATCAGCTGCCTAAGTTTCATCAATTCGATGGAAAAGGCAATCCAAAATAACATACAGCCCATTTCATCGAAACTTGCAATAATGCTAGAACATATAGCGACCTCTTACTTAAAGAATTTGTCTGATCCTTAAAGGGTAATGCATTTGGTTCGTGCAATGATCATGAACCTAGATCTACTAATAGTTACGAGCAACTCGAGCAGTAGTTTTTCAATTTCTTTTATAACATTCGGAGAACTATTAGTATGTTGGAATTGACTAACACCTTCTAATGGAAGAATGAACATATCTTCAACTATATTGATAGGTGAAGAAGTTTGAATATCAACTGTAAAGACAGATTTTTCTGAAGCCTCTGCAATAGAAATGTGTATTTGAGTAATGCATTGGAGGTTAAGCTACATTTTACAAGGCATTCGTCCAAACACTTTTAAAGAGTTAACTACTCGAGCTCATGATATTGAATTGAGCATCACAACTAATTCAACTGATGGTCCTCCTATTCATGTTCCCCATGTTCAACCGACTTGACAAAGCAATGAGAGACAAGAGAATATGAAAGTTATGTGAGCATGCACACTATCCAAGATGATCCAATATGGGTTTGTGCGGGTAAGGTTCCACATGCAAGAGTTAAGAAGTTTAAGTAGGTGTTTCAAGCCTTGGTTCGTGCCGTTCAAGATCAATTTGGAGCTTACAAACAAGTGAAAGGAGTTGGACAAGAATGGAATGATCTCGGAGCATCAAACGAAGTAGGAAAACACATGAAAAAATGATCCGTGACTGGATCCACTGACACTTCGTTTCATCTTCATTTTCTTTTTTGACATTCAGCCACTAAACAGTGGAAAAATCGTCCAGGGAAGTCGGCCGCGATTTCTCATCAGATCAATTTCTAGTAGTTTTCTTATTTTCATTCAATTTGTTTGATTTTTCTTAACTATTTAAGTATTAGTTATTAGCAATAAATGGCAAGCTGAATTATCTATTTGTGCCATTAGAATAGTAGTTTAAGGAAATAAGTAATGCATTCCATATCCAATTCGGACTTGGGTTAGTTTAGGTCTTTTGGCTATAAATAGACTTACTTATGCATTGTAAACAACACTTTAGAGAGAGAGAGAGTTTTCCCAACAATAGTTTCTTGAGTGAAACAATTCTTTTGTCTTGTGAAAACTATCTTTGAACATCTTAGAGTTGTCCTAAGTTGAACATCAACTTATCAATCAAGCAACATGCTTGATTGTGGCGTTGTTCTACCCTTTTTAATCTTTCTTGAATGGTCCATAATTGTTTCAAAACTTCCTATCCCAAACGTTGAACCTAATTCTTGATACGAGCTTGTGAATCTTGTTCTTGATTTTTCTTGAAGGGTCGAGACTTATATCAATTGGTATCAGAGCTAGTTGAAAGGTATCAATGTTGTTTCCTTTGTTCTTGTTTAATTTCTAGGGTTCTTGAGTCGCTCTTAATTCTTGTTGAGTCGGTTGTTATCCTTTTCTCTTGTGTCATTAGGTATTTGCTATTTTTGTTGTTTCTTGATTTGTGTCTTGTTTTCTAGTTTTGATTATTGTTAAAAATAATCATACTATTCATCATTACTGTAGCAATTATTGTTCATCCTGAAGTTACTGTTCATCCAAAAAATTAGCCGCGTGTTCTTGCTTCAAATATGTTCGTGAGTCTTTCTTGAGAAATTTAAAGTTATCTAGGGTTTCATGAAGAAGTTGAGTTCTTGATTAAGGTTTCTTCAAGTCTTGAGCGTTTCTTGACTTGCAAAAGTTGTTTGTGCTTGATTCTTGAAGTTCTTAGAAGCTTTTTGAAGAAATTCCTTGTTGTCTGAAAATTTCCTCGAAGATTTCTTGAGTTTCTTAAAACAAAAGTTTGGAATTCTTGCAGTTCTTGAAATCTTTATTGGTAGTTTTGAAAATCTTGAAATAGTCTGCCATCTTCTTGAAATCAAAGCTGATCCTTGAGCAACTAGAACTAAGGCTAGCGAAAAAAAAATCGAACAACCTTGATTCGTTCTTGAATTTGCTAGCAACAAATCTGAAATTCAGTTTTGGAAACAAGAACAATAAGGCGTGTGCAAGTGTGAAAAGAAAACGCTGCACACAACTAGGTTTCCAAATCAAAATCGAAAACCAACCATCTCACAAATCCTTGTTCATCAAGGAAACGGCTAGCAAATTAGAAATTTTGATCATTCCAAGTTCAAACAGAATCAACTTTGCAATCTAGGAAAAATCTAAACTAGGTTTCTAAATTTGTTTGGTCCAATTTCTTGAGTCTAAACTTCTAAAATTCTCATGAAATTTCCAGCATATTAGTGTTCAAAAATTCTGAAAATTTTCCAGTACATCTTGACCGCATCACTGTCCTTCTTTTGCTACTAAGTCCAAAATTTCTAATTGCTACAATTTAGTGTTTGCGATTGGTGGGTTGAATTTTACCTAGAGGAAAGCTCTAGTTTATTCCAAGGGAATCAAGTAACAACCATTAGAATCTGATTGTGAGCTCATTAGAGTGATTGAGTGAAAATATGAGTGTTGAGAGTAAACACTAATGGAGTATGTAAGGAAATATATACTTGTTTCTTTGCTTACTATTTTTTTAGGTTTCCTTAGTATGTCAAACTAAGAGGAGTCACATATTGCTGACCCTAAACTCTCCGTGGAAGCTATGATGAGTGAGTTTTGATGATTGATGAGATTGGAACTTAAGTCGTTGCATGAATGGATAGATTATCTTGAGACTCTCGCAACAGAAGTAGATCAAGAAATGGAAGGGATAATAGGGACGAAACTGAAGCATCTAATGATGAATTTGAGGAGGAGGAAAGATGGCCTAGGGCTGCCCGAAACAACAATAGGAGAGGTGACAATCCTAGGGTATAAAGCTGAAAATTCCCTCATTTCAAGGAAAATCCGATCCAGAAGCTTATTTGGAATGGGAAGGAAGATAAAAATGATTTTTGAATGCAACACCTACACGGAGAAGCGATAAGTAAAACTTACAGCAATTGAATTCACTTATTACACCATGATTTGGTAGGATCAATTGTGCTTAAGTAGGAAACAAATTCGTGAACGTGCAGTGGAAACTTAGGATGAATTGCGAAGGTTGATGAGGAAAAGGTTACCTAATTATTACCATCATGATTTACATCATCGATAGCAAACACTCACTCAAGAGAACATGTTAGTGGAAGACTATTATATACAGATGGAGATGGCCATGATGAGGGTCGATGTGCACGAAAGACTTGGAAGTAACAATGCTAAGATTTTTTGAAGAGGAAGAGGCTTGAAATGACTGAGATAATTGAACTCCAACATTACATAGATATAGATAAGATATTGGATAGAGTTGTAAAAGTGAAAAAATGCCTCAAGAAGAGGAGTAAAACTCACCCAACACTAATTACCAAGCTGAAATTTGGCAAAATTCCTAGCCAAGGAGGGAGGATCTTGTTGAGACTGTTACTTATGAAGTTCAACCTACATTGGTTCAAAATCAAAAACTAGTTGAGAAATTAGGTGAGAAACCATGTAAGAGTGAGTGGAATAGTGTAAAAATTGATAATGGCCATGAGGTAACATTCAAGGGAAGTGTTCGAGAAAAAGAGGGTGAAAATTCAAAAGAGTTGATTGAGTTAGCCATTAAACTCACTAGAGAGTTGAGTGTCAAAATTAGTGAGAGTGAGTTAGTTTTACAGAATAAGGGAAAAGATTTGTACTATTGACTAACCATCCTTACCTTATTTTATCGAGCATGTTTGTTGATAATTTGCAAGTTAAGGAGTCCTCTAAAGTGTTGCAATTTGTACTTGATCATGGAACGGTAGAGATCAATTCATGTATAAGTGTAGTTGATCCATAGTTTATTGAATCGATCACTCATGGTAAATGGTTACTTGATCCAATAGTTGGTAAAGTCAATACATTGTCTATTAGTTCTTTCTCGATGAGGTAAGATTCTTCTTCACTATAGTTCCTAATCATTGTGGTGGAATTGAAACGTTTGTCTTGCCTAAGGAGGTAAAGTTTCTTCCTAAAATGCCTCTCTGCATTTCAAAGGATATGTTTCTTGATTTGTTGATACGTGGTATAACTCTTGAATTAGTTGGCTTTGTTTTTAAAGTTGTCTATGTATATAATGTAGATAATCAGCTTGTTGTTTTTCATCTTAACAAAATTGTTGGTTTGAATAATATTGGTTATACTAGAGTTAATTTGGGTCTTTCTAAGAATAGTGTTTATCCTTGTTGTGAGAGTCTATTGTTGAATCATTATGTGACCTTTGTTCTCTTTGAGTTATGTGATCATTCTTTTCATATTTATGGTATGTTTAAAGTCCTTGAGTTGATGGTTGATGTACTTAGAGTTGTTTATTTTCTTGATGCTCTTTGTTTGGATACATACATTATCATTGCAATTGGTAGGATGCGTCAACTTGAGTTAATTGCTTTGAAACATTTAATCATTTTGGGGTTCAAGTCTAGCATTAGTGCATGTTCTATTTTGCTTAGTATGTGCGCCATTCCTAGCATATTGTGTAGAGGTTCATTAATTGCTACATATTTTGTAGGGTTTGAAGTACATCCTAGAGAGTTCTTGAATGACGTTGATTTCTAGTCACCTCAATTCTTGTGCATGAAATATAAGCTATGCAATCGACATACAAGATGCATTGTTTTCGCTATGATTTATCCAAGCATGCTTCAATCTAAGAGGATCGACATGGGAGATTTCAACCTCAATGCCATCGATTCTATCTACTTGTTCAAAATGGCTTTTCGATCTAAGTGGAATATGTACAATGTTACTCCCATCAATAACCAATTCCCATCCAGATTTGAGGCAAATCTTCTCAAGAGGAGGGGAATGATGTGAGCACATGCACTATCCAAGATGATCCAATATGGGTTTGCGTGGGTAAGGTTCCACATGCAAGAGCTAAGATGTTTAAGGAGGCGTTTTAGGCCTTGGTTTGTGCCGTTCAAGATCAATTTGGATTTTACAAACATGTGAAAGGAGTTGGACAAGAATGGAATGAATTTGAAGCATCAAATAAAGTAGGCAAACACATGGAAAAATGATCCTTGACGGATCCAATCGATCAAATCTGTCCGTGGACCCGATCTAACACTTCGTTTCATCGTTATTTTCCTTTGTCGACATGCTACCACTAAATCGCAGGAGAATTTGCTAGGGAAACTGGCCGCGGTTTCTCATCAGATCAATTTCTAGCAGTTTTCCTATTTTCATTCAATTTGTTAGGTTTTTGCTTAACTACTTAATTATTAGTTATTAGCAACAAATAGCAAGCTAAAGTAGCTATTTATGCCATTAGAATAGTAGTTTAAGGGAATAAGTGATGTATTCCATGTCCGATTCGAACTTGGGTTAGTTTAGTCTTTTGATTACAAATAGCCTTACTTATGCATTGTACACAACACTTAAGAGAAAGAGAGAATTTTCACAGCAATAGTTTTCCTGAGTGAAACAATTCTTTTGACTTCTAAAAGTTGTTTTTGAACATCTTAGAGTTGTTCTAAGGTGAACTTCGACTTATCAATCAAGCAAAACACTTGATTGCAGTGTTGTTCTACCCTTCATAATCTTTCTTGAGTGGTCCAAGATTGGTTAAAAACTTTTATCCCAAACGTTGAACCTAATTCTAGATCCAGGCTTGTGAATCTTATTCTTGATTTTTCTTGGAGGGTCAAGACTCGTATCAGAAAGGAAGCAAGCCTTACCCAAAGGTCAATAACAGGAGTCTATGATAGTAAATTCGACACCCATGAAGATTGCTACAAAGGTGAGTCGAAAAGTCATCGAGAAATTGTATTCCTCACAAAATAAATCAACAAGAAAGCCCACTCTAAAAGAAATGCAAGAGAAAGATACCCTTTCCTTGATTCTGATTGTAAGGAATGTTTGATCATCTTTACAAGGCAAAACTCATTAATCTTCCCGAGATGAATGTCTTAAGGAACTGGCCGAGTCAACGACCCAAATTATTGTTGTTATCATTGTTTGATTGGTCATTCTCTTACAAAATGTTTTGTTTTTAAAGACAAAATCATGGATTTAACCCGTCAAGATAAAATCCTTCTTGAAGAAGATAAAGTATCTGCAAACCAAACCACAATAATGTTTGGTTCTTTGTACCGTTCAATAGAACTTCCTCTTAGTCAATCTTTATCAAGCAATATTTTATTTGCAAAGGAGAAATTACAAGGAAGGATGGTCTCTCGTTATTCGATGCAAGAATCGCAGGCAAAAGGTGAAGAAAAGCACCCCTCTACCAAAATTCAAAGTTATGAAAAAATAAAACACGAGAAATTAAAAAGGTGATTAAAGTGTCAAGTCTTCCAAGAGATCCATCGTTCCAAAAGGTCTATCAGCCTGTAACATTAAGAGAGTTCATGGTTAAGAGATATTTAAGTGATGATGATGACTATGCATTTAGTAACGTCACCAAACCCCAAAATCTTCAAATTGCACAAATGAATACTAAATTAGAATAAAAACTCAAAAATACTGTTCAATGTGCAACAACCATCATCTTTGATAATGATCATATTTTACTTGGTTCTAAATCCCATAACTGCCCTTTATTTGTTAGTGGGTATGCTTGGGAGCAAAAAATAAATAGAATACTCATCGATGGAGGATCTGCTATCAACATCGTACCTTTACATGTCATAAAAGAGTTTGAAATTTCAAGTTATGAACTCTCCCAAAACTGCCTCACGATTCAAGGGTTTAATCCCGCCCAGTGGGGGGGGGGACAAAGAGCAATTGGTCTCATAAGACTTGAACTGTTTATTGGTGAGTTATATTCAAGTGCGTTTTTCCATATTATTGAAGCCAAAACTTCTTACAACATACTTTTGGGGAGACCGTGGATTCACGAGAATGGAATTGTACAATCTACTCTACATCAATGTTTAAATATTCTTGGGATGGCATTGTCAAGAAAGTTGCAGATGATAAGCCCTTCACTGAAATTAAAGCACATTTTGCTGATGCCAAATTTTATCTCTAAGGTGACACAGGAATAAAAGAATCAGTGAAAGAAGAAATTCAAAAATCTAAAGCACCTATTTGTGTAATTTTCCAAAATAAAAAAAGGAAGGTCAATCTCTTTTTGTTGGTTGTGACACATTTAAAGGATTAAATATTGCACTCACCAAAATTGAGGTCATCAAGAATGATAAGGTTGTCATTGAGGGATTCGTTTGTCCAAAGGAAGAGCCTGTACTGGAATATAATTCATTATCAACCACTTGAACTTACGAAGGTTTTAATCCAAATGCGTACAAACTTCTTGTTAAGACTTGTTATGACCCAAACAAACGAGAAGAATACATTGGACAAACTTCCTCCTGAAGTAACTAGCTAGAAAATTCATGGATTGACTTCTGCCCTTGATCGAGTATGTTTAATTTAATTTAATTTTTATTTAGACAGTAGAACTGACCTAGTCGCTCGTGAAGGCGCTGGTCATCATGTAATAATTCAATTGAACAAGCTCAACCTTGAAAAAGAAATGGTCACAAGGGAAGCATTTCAATTCAAACATACAGCTATCCTTATTACTTTCAAAATTGGGTTATAAATGCACAGTGTTCAAATGACAATACCGCTTAACTAAGAGTCCCACTCAGATTATAGGCACCGCATGTACTACTGGTTCGTGAATATTGAAAAAAGTATATTATAGTTTCATATGTTACAAAGTGACCCAAACCTCATAGGCAAATATTACAACCCTACTTCCTCCTAAAACCTCTTCAAATCCAACGCCTCCCTTTCTTCTTCTCCAACCCAACAACCTCTATTTCTCCTTTCGACCATACTTACTTGAACAACAGAAATTCGCAATTCAGTTGTTTAAAAAGATTAAAAAAAAGAGTTCATAGGAAAACTTATTTGCTTTAATGAATCTACGAACAATGAAACCCAACTTAAAAAAACAATCTGATCACTCCTACCCACTCAAGCTTATACATGCCGGCAAGAATTCACAATCATCATTCTATTGTTTTCTCTTTTTTTTTTTGTCATCCTTTCTTTATGTTGTTCATATATACTAAAAAATTATTAATTTTGTAAAGAAAAATAAAGATGAAAAAATCGACCTAGGACCAACAAATTGCAATCATCATCCTGGCTATGGAGTCAATGGAACATCCAGCTGGGTTGTGGACTTATGGTGGTATTGGCAAAAGGCATACCAAGAATTGTAAAACAAAGTATTGGTGTAAAAGAAAGTTGAGTTACTTTGGGTAAAAAATGAATTAGCAAAATTTAAACATTTGAATTAGCAAACATATCGCAAGAGTCGATTGTCCTTATCTTCAAGGGCAATTTGTAAAATGAGTTTCTAATTTGTAGGACTTTTTATTCTAACAAAATTTGAATAGCAAATAATTGAGACAACATGGAATAAAAGTTCTAGGATAAAAGTTCCAACTCCCAACATTCATTTGGCGAAGTTGTGGTCTATTTTCTTTGGTGTGTGTTAGTAATTAAAAGAACCATGCAATTTTGGCTGACTGACTTCATAATTGCGAGGCTGATATTTCGTTGGATTTATCTTCTTATTTGACAATTCAAAATGTGGTAATCCGCTTTCTCATCCGGATGTCTAATGTTTATTTTTCCAATAGCATCGCGTTTGGCTGCTGTCTTGTTGAATTACCATAGATAGTGAATTCGGCAGTTGTATTTTTCTACTAAAATCATAAATGGTAGTAGAATGTCCACATTCTTCAAACAACAATGTTCAAGAGATGAAAATTTGACATCTTTATGGATTTGGGGCTCGACAAGTTGATTTTTGTATAGTTCAAATTGGTTGATATAATTATTACAACTCATAATATAAAGTTGTACCGCTTAGTTGTAAACTTTAATTTATCAATATATACAATTAAATAGTTATAAAAATTAATTATTATATAAATTGTACGAGCTCATAACAAAAATTATAAAACTTACATAAATTAGTTTGAATTGGACAAAATTCCAACTTGTGAGGCCTCGAATTGCATTTTACATGGTACCCAAGTTTCCACATGGAGTAAAAAGTATATTGTGATAATTCTAATAACCTTTTCTTTTTCGTATAAGTGAGAAGTCTCAAATTTGAAACTTCACCTATACTCCCGTTCTTAGTACCATCGAACCCATCATTCTTTCACTCCTTAATCTCTATATTACTCTTGAATACACCCACCAATACAGTCTTGCCACATCATCAAAGCCACTTAATCTCTATATTACTAATTCTTTCCAAGACCCGCTTCCTTGTTTCCTTTTTTTTCCTCCAAAGGCTGCACCTTATTTCCTTTTTTTTTTTTTGCTCCAAATCTTTAATTCTTTTTTTTTTTTGTTTTTACAAGCTCTTAAAACATCTTTCTACACATGTTTTTCCTTTTTTAAATCATCGTTTTGCCTTTTAAACCATCAACTATTGAAAATACATCAAATCACAAGTTGTAGTGAATAATAACAATTAGCTTGTCCGAATAATCTTGATTCCAAACACACACATTAACAATTGGATGGGGGTCCTCTGCAATTGCGAGTACAATCGCAGAGGACGGTTGGCACTTTTAACAGTCGAGATTAGCCTCTCCAATCTCAGTTGATCTCAGTCATTGATTTGAATTTCGTTTGAAATTCAAGTCAACGGTCAAGATCAGTTCGAGATTAGATTAGCTGATTTGAGCTATTAAAAGTTCTCTACAGTGCACTTGTACCTACAGAGGATTCGCAACCTTAATAGTTACATTTCGCAGGGAATAAAACTAGAGAGGGTCAATCCCCATCTTTATGTCAAAGTTTTGTAGTTTTAGCACTGCTTAAATTAACTAAGTTGACGGAGCAATTGCAACGACCATCAGCTATTGGAAATAAATCACATAATGAAAAAGTTGAAGTGAATCGCAACAACGAAGTTGTCCGGGTAATCTTGAATCCAAACACATACTTTAATAGTTGGATCTGGAGGTGCAATGTAGAGGACAGTTGACACTTTTAATGGCCAAACTCGGCCTATCCAACTTCGGGCTAAGCTCGACCCATCTGACTTCAGGCTGATTGATTTGATTTTCAAATAAAATTCAAATCAAAGGTAGAGATCAACCCAAGATCAGATGGGCCAGTCTCGGCTGTTAAAAGTCCTCTGCGGGTGCATCTTTGTACTTTGAGAGTTCTGATTGATAATGCGATACTCTGGAAATTCTGATGGCTTTATGACCACTTCAATTAGAATTTGATGGTTTGCTGTAATTCTCCAGTGTTGGAGTTTACAACATTGATGTTTAAGAAATTTTGGCATTTTAAATGGTAGACCCAACTTTTAACACGTCGATGAACCTTCAAGGAACCCCACATTGACGGACCCTGGAGCTTGATCACTGGACTAGAAGCAAAGACCATTAATGAGTGCAGCCAAATTCCAAGTATATATGTGGATGTAGGTCCATACGTGTAAAATGGTGATAGAAATGCAAATAGGTGGTCACCAATAAGAGTTGACTCCAAAGCCTTTCTTACCGACTTTTCAACGTATATAACATGCAATGTTTGTTCTCCTTGATGGGACCGAACCATCTATTGCGATGGCATACCTGTGCATACAGCTCATCTTCTTCCTACTTTTCTTCCCAATTTTTGCTTTGGCTCAAAAAAGTGGTATTGTCCTTTGGGCACGTTAACGTTACAGCCCTACTGTCCCTGATGTGACCATTTACCATGAAGTGTGAATTATTGAATTCACTTTAACCACCAAGGAGGAGCTTCCACCTAAACGGTATCAAACAAAATCGATCAGGTGGCCTCAAAGTAAACTACGATCCATTCAAAGAATTTTCATCTCCTCGAATCTGCTCCGGTCTCAGTACCAAGCTCTTCCCTAACAAAATAAGAAATTGATTAATATTATGAATGACCCTTTTGGAACTTGGCTTCATTTCTGGTAGGCCACAGGAACCATAAAATAACAATTGGTAAGATACATCCTAGATGAAAAGTGAATAATTCCCAAAATCCTAGCATAATATCTCCACACGCACTGGGAAGCATCCCCATCAAAAACATATGTCTAATTTGTCTCAACCGAACTACAACATGCACACCTGGAAGCCAAGGTGAAGCCTCGATTTACCAACAACTCATCAACCGGCAAGAATTTACTAAAAATTCTCCAACATAGAAAAAAAAAATTTTAATGGCACTAAACATAGAAATAAGCCTTCTGTTCCTAAGCAAATCACAAGCCGAACAAACAGAAAACCAGCCATTAGAAGAGGCATTCCATCCAGGAAAATTCTCCTCCATCGACCTAAAGGAAACCTCACACACAAAGCAGCTGACCAAGGCGGTAGCCATCGTGCCAACCGCTCTACATTCCAGATGTTATTCGAATAAAACTCTGCTACGAAAATAGGAGTTGGATTTTGCACATCCCGCAGGACTTGAAAAGGTTCCTCCGTAGCCCATTTAACCCTAAAAAATTCCAGCATTCCAGCCCCACGGTTCCAAAAAATATGCTTCTCAGCCCTCTCGAATTCGCAACAGCCTAGCCCATGTCAAAGATCCCACCTTCGTTTGAAACTTAAAAGTGTGTATACCCTAAAGTCAATCAACTTTTAGGATTTAATATGCATTTGAACTATTTATATTATTTTAAATGATATCTTCATCATATTAATTGCTTATATATTTATATAAATATGATAAATTCCTTAGAATAAATTTAATCAATGAAATCATAAGAGTTATAATGGTGAAGTTCAGTCGATTATACATAAAGTTTACTTTTAAATATTTCTAGCCAAAATATTAACAAGAGAGGGTAGTAACATTGTTAATACGGTTAGACTGACATATACTATGACACTTTTATATGAGAAATAGTAGACTTCATCTATTATGATGTGTGAGGCATCTAAACTAGTATATGAGTGCTTGATAAGATAATCAAGTTCCATAGATTGATCTGTATGGAGATATCCTTTAAGTTCCAAAGGATTAATCTCTAAATGTTGTTTGTGTAAGTGATCCTTAGATTTAAAGTTATCAAAGTATCATGAGTACGGATGGTTATACTTTGTTTACTCTACGATTGTTCCTGTAATAGGGAATGCTCATATTATTAGCAAATAAGTATATATTTGAAGTATGGAAAGATGGTGAATAACCTATAAAGATTTACCATTGATAATTGTTATTTTACATATTTTTAAGTATGTTTATTTGTTTACTTTTGGTGTGATTTCAGGGTTTTTAAGGATGAAACTTGCTCTTTTAAGCCTCTATTTTTACAAGTTTCATTTTATAGCCAAAACTTGTATTTGAGCAGTTTAATGTGCAAAACTTGTTGCATTTGTACAATTTGAAAATTAATGATCATTTCGGATCACGGAAGATCCATGCAATAATATTAGATGCGATCAAAGATGATTTGGCGAATACTAGACCAACAAGGGATTACATCTCTACTTTTATCTCCTTGATGAAGGTGGAGTAGAAAAAGACAAATATATACAGGGGAAGCAATATGCACCCTTAATATGCGATCTTGAGCATGCGTATTCTAATCGTACAGCCACTTGCTCAGTTTTCACACAGCATTTTCTGTTCATTTATAGATCAATTTTGGCTGGTTTCCGCAGAAGTAATATTAGAAACTTGAAGAATCATCTTTTGGTAATTTCAAAGCACAAGTTACACAACTTTAACATGATTGATTGGAGATTGATTCACCTATAAATAAAGGTCTTGGAGAACATTTTTCGTAACTATAGAGTTCAGAAAATCTACACAAAATGCAGTTTTTCACTAGAATTTCCTTAGTTCATTAGTTAGGGTAAATTAGTATAGTTTGTTTCATTCAAATTTTGTATGTAACTAAGTATAGATGAGGTTGAGGATGAAGATGGAGAGCTTGGAGCTCATGTGACAAGGGTACATTTCTCCTATCACTTTATTTCTTGCATCGATTCTAATATTTGGTTATAATATAAGTTTGGATCTTGTTTTCATATCTTTCATGTTTTGCTAATTTTTGTACCTAGGGTGCGGATGAACTTCTATGATTGTTGTGTAATCTTTTCATAGTTATTTGAGTAATATTTTTTAACAAGTCATTTAGCATTCTTGCTTTTCTAATCATAATTAACTGGTCATTAATTGTGATAATCTCAAGATGTGAAGTTTATAATGAGAAGTGGGATTTAACACTAGTTTACAGAAGTACTAAAACTAGGGAATTACACTCATGGAGTAAAGGTGAACCTTTGTGATTTTAGTGACTTGTTCCATGTAATTCATAGAAGAAATGAGTTTATAATTAATTTCATAACCACGAGATTAGGTATGGCTGAGTTACAAGTATAGTTGATTCATTACAAGAGTAGGTTTCACATATATTATAAAATTACGCCATAACTAATCATGATAATAATATTCAATTAATCGATAATTTCACTTGTAAGAGTAGTGAGGAATTCCATAGCCGTAGGAGTTTTATATTATTATTTTTATTACTTTTATTTCATGTTTGTAGTGTATATTTAATCTCTTGTATTTGTGGTAGTCTAAATAATAAAGGAGTTCAAAAATCATCGGTAATTGACAATCTTCCCTCTGGAACCGATACCTAATATCTCTTTACTCAACAAACGATCTGTATAGGGCTTGATTCCGACTCACTTACGTTTCGGATATACTTCTAGAAAATAGGGTAAAATTTGGTGCATGGTAGAATCTCATCAACCACCTCTTATGAAAGACAAGTTATTTCATGTTTGACCACTTATAGAAGTATAACTCAAAATTCTTAGTATCAAGTGAAAGATTCTTACAAAGTGTTTCTATCTATTTCTTCATTGGAGTTGTATTTTAGTACAAGAAATAAGCATTAATTACATATTAGAATAAGCATTCCAAGATTATTGTGAGAAAATTGTGGTAAAAGGATGTTAATTACATGGTAAACATTTACTGAAAGGTGAAGTCATCCAATGCCAATCTTGATTTATAAGAATGAGTTGATTGATTAGTAGAATCAATGATAAATTAAAAGAAAATTTAATTTATTTAATTCTTATTTATTAAGAATTATAACTCATAGTTATTACTAACGTATATGAGAACCTAATGGCTCACATACATTAAAAACTTCTTTAGTTGGATTAAGTGGATTTCTAGTTTGGACTTGAAAGATAAGTTTTATAACTTATAGTTTAATTTGTGAGATAGATTAAACTCGAGGGGCTTATAGTGCAAATAAGTTTAAGTCTTCCAAAGATAAGATTTGTATTAGAATAAAGAAACGAAATCCTATTGAAAACTAGTTTCAGGTTTTCATAAGGATGTGGACAACTTATTTTTCTATAAATACTCAATAAGTTTTTGCTAGCAAGACTAATCAATACATAAATTGCCTTGTGAGATTTTGGAGAAAAATCTCGAGACAAAAATACCAAAAATTAGCCCAAGAAAATAAGGGAAAAATTACATCTCTTATTTCTCTCATTGGGCAAATTTTTCATGGTGGAAAACATTTTTCTCAACCAATTTGTAGGAGGTGTCTTGATAATATCTAGCACTAATTTAGTTTAAACTAATTCGACTTCATGGTGGAAAACTAGGTTTTTCTCAATCAATTTGTGGTAGATGTCTTAACAATAGTTAGCACTAATCCAGTTTAAACTAATTCGACCTAGGTGATTATACCTAAAGAGATTCTTGTGGATCACCGTTAGAGGCCGAACATTTGTGTGGTTACATGGATCACTATGCCCCTTTTGCGTTAGATCTCCACCGATTTAAGAAGATTTCCATGGATTAAAATATTTTTTTTGAAACTTATGTCACATGAATTTAATCAAAGCTTGATCTACTAAAAAAAATTTGAAAAAAAATTTAAAATTTTCATGAGATGATTAGACTTTATATACTTAGGATGCATGAAAGTTGCCCAGACTGAATCGTTGGATCTCAACTTCCACCAGAGCTTCATTGCGAAGGAATCAATAACCGTATGAAGTGACCGAAACCCCGAGTTTTCAACAAAGATATATTAAAATAGAAGTCTCCTATTCTTTAAAAATTTGTTCAACTCAATATTTGTATATTGTTATTCAATTGTTGTCAATTTAGTGATTGATTATAGTTTGCCTCCCTGAATGCAAAACTGAATGCAACGAATGCAAACAATATACACTTTACACCTATAGGAATATTCCATTTTGATTGTTAAAAATTGTGAACAATCATACCCTTCCGATAATCTTGAATTATTTTGCATGCACAATTATTGTAAGTCCCTTTATGGCTCCTTTTTTCAAATGTGAAATTTTTTTTTAGTGATCATACCTTTTTTCCTTGATTTCTATACTATGTTATTTTCATTTTTTACTTGTTTTTCTTTCTTTAGATAATAAGTTTACTCTCTTCAAATTCTTTTTGTTCTTTTATACCACAAGTATTTCTATTTTCCTTGATTTTTAGTTACATACTGAAGGCTTCATTTGTCAATTTTTTTTCTTGCACTTTTGTTTCGACTAATTTGAATTTTTTCAATTCTTTATTTGGATATTAATATTTCTAGTCATCAAATTTTTTCTTTCATTTTACTAATTAAAGTACTTTCATTTTTCATTTTTCTTCCTTTAGATATTAAGTTTTTATCTCTCTAAAAATTTTTCTTCCTTTCAACGTATGACTATTCTTTACATTAAATTTTTCTATGATCAAAACCATTCCTTCGATTCTTGCTATGAGTATGTTCAATTTCCATAATTTTTTATTTCTATACTAAACTTTTCTCTCATAAAAAATTTCCCCTTTTTTAAGCTCTAATCATTTTTAAATTTCATGAATTTTGTTTACGTATGCATTCTCCCGTTAGAATTTTTCCTTGTATTTATAGGGTGACTATTTATATTTCTAATTATTTTGTATTCATAAACATAATTTTTTCACTCATTAAATTTTTTATCCTTTTATGCATATGTCTATTTATTTTTTTTGTCTATATATTATCTTTTCACTAATCAATTTTCTTCTTCCTTTTATACCATAATCCTTTTCTATTTATTGGCTTTAAGTTATTTTATTTTGTTTTAACAACAAACTTTTCCACTGATCATGTAGAAATTAACTTTTTCTTTCATTCAATGATAAATTGGCCAAGATTTCATTTTGCAGTGTAATTTTGTCTTTTGATACTATTTTATCAAACAAAGAGTCTTTAACACGACAATTAGAGCAGCGTAGTTTATATCCAAAATTTTTCTTGAATATTTCTAGTTTTCTTGGATGCATTATTCGCAGTACCTGTTGGCTTTTACATGCAAATTATTGTGAGAGCGAAGAATTTCATGCCTTTTGCAGAAAAAATAAGTATATTTCCACAAAAATTATTGTGTACTCTGAGTCTCCTGTGGCGTTCGACACTAATGAAAATGAGCCGTGCTATTATTGTTTGACTAACTTTGAGAGGCTGATTGACAAGTTTTGTCTTGCTCATCCTGATACCCTTATGTCCACTTCAAATTGAACTGACGGTTTGCTGTAATCTTCCAGAGTTAGAGTTTCGACAAAGAAACGGGTGTGGTATATAGTACGTAATTCAAACAACGTTAGTTTTTAAGAATTTTTTGGCATTTTAAATGGTAGATTAAACCAAGTTTTTACACGTCGGTGGACCTTCAAGGAGCCCCACATAGGTGGACCTTGTAGTTGATCACTGGACTAGAAGGCAGGACCATTAATGGCGGTAACCAGATTCCAGCAACATATGTGGTTTAAAACGAGTAATTGGTACTGTATATTCAACTTTATAGGACTAAACTATCTATTGCAATGGCATACCTATGCATAAACCTCATCTTCTTCCTATTTCTCTTCCCAATATCTGCTTTGGCTCAAAAAAATGGTATTGTGCCTTTGGGCAGTACTTTGACCGCAGGTGAAACATCTGCTAGTCCTTGGCTTTCACCTTCTGGTGATTTTGCATTTGGGTTCCGACAATTTCAGGATAAGGACCTGTTCTTGTTTTCCATATGGTATTACAAGATACCAGACAAAACCGTAGTTTGGTTTGTTTATTCAATAGATCTAGTGCCACGAGGATCAACTCTAAAGCTTGATGCTCGGAGTGGGCTTGTGCTCCGTGATCCTCAAGGCTTACAACTTTGGAGTGCCGATGTCAATTCTAGTCAAGTTGATCATGGTTTTATGAATGATACAGGCAATTTTATCCTCAAGGGGAGTGATGATAGCCGGCTCTGGGAAAGCTTTAGATTTCCTGCTGATACAATATTGCCATATCAAGATTTGATACTTGGCGATTCTCTTAGTTCTCGACAGTCAGCAACAAAATTTTCCCAAGGAAGATTTTATCTCCGTTTTCTTTATGACGGGAATCTAGTGCTTGCTACCCGAAGTGTGCCAACCAATGTGTATGATGATGCTGAGTACTATAATAGTCAGACTTCTGATCCTACAGTTTTGTTGAATTCTGGTTACCAAGTTACGTTTGATGGCAGAGGAGCCCTGTACATAAGGAAAAGGAACAACGAGACAAAAGAGCTGAGTCCAGTTTCAATACCACCAGCATTAGAATATTATCATAGGGCCACAATAGATTTTGATGGGGTATTCACATATTATTTCCATCCTAGGACATTTACTGGAAATCCGAACTGGAAGGTTCTTTGGTATTTGCCGGAGAATATATGTTTCATTACTGGAGAAAAGGGGAGCGGAGCTTGTGGATTTAACAGTATTTGCCACCTTGAACACGGGAGACCGGCTTGTTCGTGTCCAGAAGGGTATATACTGCTTGATCCAGACGACAAGTACGGCAGCTGCTTGCCAAACTCTTCTCTCGGCTGTGGTGCAGTAAAGGAGGGCTCTACAGAAAACCTTTATGATTTTGTGGTGATCAATGACATAGATTGGCCACTGTCTGACTTCGAGCAAATATATCCTTCAAATGAAACTGTTTGTGAGCAAGCTTGCTTGCAGGATTGTTTCTGTGTGGTGGCCATTTTCAGAGACAACAGTTGCTGGAAGAAGAAGCTGCCACTTTCTAATGGGAGAGTGGACACTAGTCTTCAGTCAAAAGCTTTCATCAAATATCGCAAAAGTGATGCTCCCTCAGTGCATCCAACTTTTCGTCCAGTTCCAGTTGGATCGATGTCTTAATACTTTAAACCGAGCTAGTTTCTTAATTTAGTTGGTTGTGGGGTAATTAATGCACTGGTCCAATTTAGGTGCACAGAATTATGGCTTTCTTAAGCCTGGATGTTCGATCACATCGATCAGTTTCTTTTTCCTTTGCGTTTGGTTAGTCGGCTAAGTTCCGACGTTGAGAGTCTATAAATATATGTCCTGTATATGATATGAGAGGTGAGGTTATGTGCAATACAGACATATGTATCCAGTTGCCTCCAAACCAGAAGGTCTTCGGCTTGTTTCTATTTCTTTCCTTTCCACAATTTATATGCCTCCGGTTTCTTGTGCCTTGTTTGTTCAAATTGGGTAGGTTTAAAGATTTTCCAACAATCAAAGCCAAAAACCGAGGAATTTTGATAAGCAGCTCTTGTTTAATAAACTTGATATCTGATGCCACTGCTTGTATTGGTACATATATCCAGTTTTTGTGATAATCTTACCTGAACAAATACACGAAAATAAAGAGATAGGTAACATTTTATCCACTAGGCCGCGTGAATTTGTGGAATCTGAAAATTTCCACGTACGCATACAAATACACGAATGGTACCCACTTCTTGGGCAATATATTCCAAGGGACCGATCCCACGGCTCAGGAAATGTAATTTCCAACATTCGAATTTTTATATGCAAAATGCTTTTGAGAAACAATTAACAGGTTGGCATCCAAATGATCAATGGGACCCTAAGGGGCAACCAATTTCTAGTATAGCCACGTTGGGGAAGCCGATTGATGCCCTTGGCAAAGTGTTTGGGAGGGTAATGGTATTGGTTGGCACCCATAGCCAGTTTTCCGGTAAAAAATGACTCTGAAAGTCTTATAGCAACAAAGGAGAAAGAAGAGATGAGTGTGAAGAAAATAAGACTTATATTTATTTGACCAAATCTTATCTATTAAGAGATTGATTAGGCTTTGTCTTCCATTGTTTCCAAGGGAGGGATGACGTGGCAAACATGAGTTAAGACATATGATGAGGCTTGACTCCATCACTTACTCTTCTAAAATAGTTAGAGATTTATAACTAATTGTCTATAAATAATGTTCAAGGAACCAAACACATGGATGAAAGCTCCTTAACTTGTAAAGTCTCCTTAATTAGACTTTTCGTCTTCTCTTTCCATTTGCATTATGTCTTTAGTTTAATTTCCAATTCCTTTAGGTCCGTTTGGTTCACAGACTGGATGAGATGGGATGATGCATCCTCGGATTATTAATTCTGAGTTGAGTCATCCTCGGATCAATAATCCAAATTATCTAGTGTTTGGTTGGTTCTCGAATAGATAGGTTATGTTGAGAAATAATCATATCCTATGTTTAGTTGAAGATTGGATGAGATAGGATTACTATTTTAATAACTAAAGTATCCTTTCATTTGTAGATTTTTTAATAAAAATAATTTAATATTTTATAGAATATCATTAAAATAATTTAATAAAATTTTAATATTTATAACTTTTATTAAAATAGAGTAGTTTGAAAATTTAGAATTATAAAGTAAATCAAGAATTTTGACATATAAAAGTTTGCATTCACTCAAACTCAGCCCATTCGAGACCTTAAAAATAGATTTTGATTGAGTTTTTTAATCTAGATTTGAAATCCAATTAAATGATGGGCCAAGTTTTGGCTAAATTAGAGTTAAATTGATTAAGACCTAACCCATTTAAGAGCTTTAAATGAGCTGAACTAAAACCAATATAGAAGATTTTTCTTTGTGCCAAGTTTAAACTTATTGAAGTCCTCATTTAGAAAGCCCGATTCATAGGATTGTGTATTTATAGAGAATGTGGTTGAGAAAATACGCTTACGATTAAGACCTAACCCATTTAAGGGCTTTAAATGAGCAGAACTAAAGCCAATATAGAAGATTTTTCTTTGTGCCAAGTTTAAACTTATTGAAGT
This sequence comes from Coffea arabica, assembly GCF_036785885.1. Lineage (NCBI taxonomy): Eukaryota > Viridiplantae > Streptophyta > Magnoliopsida > Gentianales > Rubiaceae > Coffea > Coffea arabica. The sequence continues at coordinate 9,319,009 of NC_092311.1, forward strand.
CCTCATTTAGAAAGCCCAATTCATAGGATTGTGTATTTATAGAGAATGTGGTTGAGAAAATACGCTTACGATTAAGACCTAACCCATTTAAGAGCTTTAAATGAGCTGAACTAAAACCAATATAGAAGATTTTTCTTTGTGCCAAGTTTAAACTTATTGAAGTCCTCATTTAGAAAGCCCAATTCATAGGATTGTGTATTTATAGAGAATGTGGTTGAGAAAATACGCTTAGTAAGGGTAATTTAATTCAAGGGCAATATAGTCCTTTTAATATGATGTAGTATGGGCAAATTAGTTAAAAAATTTAAATTAATTAATAGGTGTAAATTAGTAAAAAATTTTAAATAATGAATGGGGGCAAATTAGTCAAGAAATTTTAATATAATTAGTAGGGGCTAATTAATCCATTTATTATCATGTTATTATGTGAGAATATGGTTATACAGTAGTTAGTATGAATTCGTATCATTCACAAGGGAAAATTAGTCCAATTATTAGTTATTGTTATGTTGGTAGTAAGGACATATTAGTCAAAAAACTTCAAAATTAATTAGTAAGGGCAAATTAGTCCATTCATGTTATATTATTGTGTGGGAGTAGGGTTATATAATTATGAGAGTATAAAATTGTATTATTTTTAAGGATAAATTAGTTTAAAATGTTATCATCCTATCTGTTAGTTATTTTGAGATGTCTAATACCACCTCCCCCATAGGATTATTTTATCCCATGAATAGGGGATTAATTCTGTTAGTTGGAATGTGTCATCCAATATATAAAATACAACCAAATATGGGTTGACATATGATGATTAATCTAATCTTGTGTCATCCCATGAACCAAACAAATCATTTTTAGGGCCATTTGGTAAGTTCATGCTCTTCCATTTTTGTTTTCATATAAGAACAAAACAAAACACTAGCTCTATTTTTTTTAAAAAATAAGAACAGAACATAAACATATTTGTTTCATAGAATTGTTTACAAGACAGAAAATGATAAACATATTTGGTTCAACGCTGTTTTTTTTTAATTTCAATTTATCAAAAACTTTAATAATTTTCTTTGTTTGCATATGTTACCGTACTAAATAGTGGTAAATAGACTGTCAAAGCATTTCAATCCGATCAAAAGTTCAAGAACAATAAATTTAGATTAGTTCAAAGTCAAGAGCTACCGCTGAGAAACAACATTCACTACAAGGTAAATAATTCATAGTCAAAAACAGTCTTTCAACTGATACTACTCGTTCCTCAAGTACCGCTCGTCAAGGTGACATGCAAATCAGATCCAGAAACAGTGCTGTTGCACTGATAATGTTAGATACAACGGAGGAGATGTTCCATGATGAATCTTATTCTTAATCTTAAATATTTCCTCCATTCTGCTTTAATGGTCTTGTTTTTTCTTTTTCATTCATCCCAAATTATAGTCTATATTTTCAATTGAAGAGTATAGTTGACTTTTAACTTTTGTAAAATGACCTTATTTAATGTACTTTGTTATCAATAAATATAAACTACCTTATTTATTAATTGCTTTGATTCATACCTTATACGTTGAAACTTTTTATTAATATTGTTGTTACAATTAATGTAAAAGTATAATTATTAGTTATACTACGAATATTAATGTAAGGGTGTAAAACCCACGTCCTGGCTCATTTTTTTTATTAGTTTATTTTGTTCAATTAATTAAAAAGGCAAAATTACTATGGGTGAAAGAAAATAATAATAATATAAAATTTATTAGTAGGATAGGAGAGAGGAGTAATTAGGGTTAGTAAGGAGATGAGGTGAGATAAGAGTTGTGAGGACCCACAAAATTCCCTTATTTTATATTCTTTTATTTTATTTCTTCGTGTGCCATTTTTTTGTTACCTTACCCTATTATATTAATTTACCAGAGATTTTTATAAGAAAGTACAGTTTTTAAATCATTTTTCGAGTATAAATTAGTTTATGGGACATTAGTAGTGTATATTGTACGTGGGACCCGCTAGAGCGTTAAGTGCGGTGAATTTTGACGACTAGGTAAAGTTTTGTATTAAAGGACATTATTTTACCAGGTATTAAGAGATGATTAGAGGTTAGCTAGATTAATTAGTATTGATAGACAAAAGGATGAGAATGAATTTTAAAGAGCCAAGTGTCATTACACTATTGGAGGGTGGACTTTGACCAAGCTTATTTAACTTTCCTAAACTCCAATTTTGACCCAATTTTCTTCCATTTTAAGCTTCCCTTGGCCGGCCCTCTTGAGGAGAAAAACAAGAGAGAGAGCTTCACCTTGTCTTTCAATTTCTTGCTCAAATCTTGAATTCTAACCATTAGTTTTGTAAACCACTCCATAAAAGTGCTCGTCAAGGTAGTTTCCAAGGTAGTTGTGGAGTAAATTTGGGAGGAAGAAGCCTAAGCTACCATCTTTCTTGAGATTTCAAGGTATCTTGTTTAAAAATCTCTCTTTCTTCTTACTAATGGCAAATTATTGACTTGTAGTTGTTGAATACGTTGTTTTGTGGAAGATTTCATGATTTGAGGTAGAGTTAGATAAATTTCAGATTTATTGGTGATTTTTCTGTCCTTATATGATAATTATTGGTTGGCCATGGAATGATAGCTTGATATGGTGTAAAATGGAGCTTTTATATGTTAATTGTGGTTGTTTGTTGAAAATTTCAGTTTGTAGAGTAAAATTTCAGTTTTAGGGTTTCCAAAATTAGGGCTTTACTATGGTTGGTTGTTGAGCTCTTAATTGGCTAAGATTGAAGGGTATTGTAACCCTAATGAGTGTTGAATAGCCTATGATTTGTATGTGTACTTGTGGTTAGTTTTGGAGCTACTAATTGATTGTACATGAAGGGTATTGTGATCCTAATTAAGTGTGTTAAATGGTTTATGATTTGTATGTGGAATTGTGGCTGAATTGAGATGAGATTGGGTGGATGTTAGGTTGGAAAAGTAAAGAGAAACAAGGGAAGTGCTGCTGAAATTTTCGCAGGACCGTTGAGCAGTTATGGGAAATCTGTTATAACTTGATGTAGAAACATCGAAACTGAGTTCCATTTGTTGCGTTTGAAACTATATTCATAGAACTACAAACCATGAAAATTTCAGACCCTAGTTCTATCTGTGTGATTTATGGTGATTTTCCAAAGTTGGCTGAAATTGCATACCTGTTCTGTCTTTTACTGGATAAAACAGCAATTTGAGGCTCGAATTTGACTGACTTGTGATCTGAATCTTATAAATGTTCTTCTGAGAAATTGTACCCCTTTGAGTCTATTTTCCGACGGTATAAATTTTATCAATTTTGGACTTAAGAATCTTGAGACATGATTTTTCAAATGGTGGTGCGTAAAACTGAAAAATCCTGCTTTCCTAGAATTATTCTTACTTTCATTTTGCACCTTAAGTTTGGAGTTAATAAATCATTGTAGGTATGGTTTTGGGTAGAAGCGAAGGGTTTTTGGATCGTTCATGTCTTTAGGACCAACTACTACCTTTTCACTCCAAAACTATACTTTTGTGTTGCATTGGTAATTTACTTGGTTAGGCATATGACTCGTAATCGAGTCTCAATTGTTTTACCTTGGTGGTTTAGGACGTGCTGCTGATCTAAGTACTTCGAGAGGAAACGTTTGAAGTTCTTGTTTTTGAACTGGTGAGTGTACCACTTCCCTAATTTGTTGCTTATCTAGGTTATCTGTGACTTCTGTATACTCTGTATGAAACGAGGGTGTACTTTATCACACTCGTTTCTCTCATCTGTTTATTCTGGTTCCTGTATACTGTGTAAGTCTGTATTTGTTCTCTGTATCTGTTATCTGTATCTGTTATCTGTATTTGTTGATGTCGTTTGGAGGGTTGAGTCCAACGACCATTCTATGACCTTTGAGCTCAAAACCGGGGACTAGTTACTCGAGTCGAGCCGGCAAGGGCCTGGTCGATTAGATAACGAACCACGGTAGTCCACATCTAGGAAATCTTTGGGTATTGGAGACTCTGGATTTCCGGTATACTCGAGTATTACCACCCACTATTACTGTTGAGGTGTTCGGGCTCGACGAGGGGTATGTTTGGTGGACGGAATTGGCATTAAAGTGGTGCTCTACTAGACGGGTTACTTTATTTGAAAGTTGACGGAGTGTCAACTACTATTTGATCAAGCTCCAGTGAAAAAATTGGAATTTTGGCTCCTGAGAGCCACCTGTATCCTTTCCATCTGAGGTGTTTGTTCATTTCCTTATATGTCGTGTATGTGTGCCTTAAAAGTGAAATACCATGATTCGTGATTACTTGTATTTTGGTACCTCATTGAGCGTAAGCTCACCCCCTTCCCATTATCTTTGTTTTCCTTACAGGGAACAATACTTTTGAACCGTGATTTTGAAGAAAAGATCGAGCTAGTGTAAATGTTCTTTTGTAATCAAAACTCTAATTGCCTTTTAATCAAGTATCACGTTTTGATTTGTAAAGTTTTCTATGTATGTATATAAGCGTTTAATCATGTACATTAAGTGTATTCGTTTGAGATGGTACCTTTGGACTTGTTGAAATGCTACTTGTAACCATTGGACGATCGGACGAGCGCGGCGTTTGAACAAGGAAAGAAAATTTCTGGTGGGAACTATTCATCAAATCTGGCCGTGTATCCGGCCAGTTTTTGGCTGGATATCTGGCCCAATTAGCAGAGGATTTTGAAAAATTTTTGGGTTGCTCACTGCCTCGAATCCGGCCGGATTGTGACGTGACCGCTTTCCGTTTGCGTTTTCGTTTTCATTTTTGAGTCCGTTGAGGTGTTTAATCGAAGTACCATGTCACCGTGTGGTTTAGAAATCATGTTTCCAACTTAGTAGTCTCCGATTGTGTGTTTTCTCGTGGATCCATCGCGCATTATGTAGGGTTTTGTGTGATTTGACTCCGTAGTCCTGGCGAGAGTTGGGTAGGCCACAAGAGTTGAGTTAGCTAATTCCTGGGGTACACCCTAGGAGGAAGTGGGGCTGTCACAAGAGTTCATCATAAAGTAAAACTCATATGTAAACCACCTACTAGTGGGTAGTTGCTAGGGTTTAGAATTTTATTAAAGCAATAGAGAGAAAAAAAAAAAGTTAACACCATTCCTACCTCTCCCTTGTCTGCCTCCCCTAAAGCAAGAATCAACTAAGAGTACAGGAGAAGAAGAGGACGTTACCGTCAAACAAACAGACAATTAAACGCCTAGACCTGTAAGTTTCGAATGTACGCTAAAATTCTTTTTCTCTCAAGTCTATTTAATTCCATGAATTATTTTAAAAAATTTCGTGCATATATGCATTATGATATATTTAGGCCTGTAGGAGAAATTTAGGGAGATATATATTTGGATCCATAGAAATAGGGTGCTAAATATTAGTTATGGGGTAGGATGGAATTGAAATCTTCATTCTGTTTAAAAAAAAAAAAAAAAAAAAAGACAAGGGGGTTGGAGCAGCGGCCCCGCTGCTGCTGTTTAAGAGCCGCCAGCGCATGGCTGGCAACATGAAAGGGTTGGCCGAAAAAAAAAAAAAAAAACAAGAGAGGAAGTCGCCAGCACATGGCCGGCGACAGGAACCACTCCACGGCCAACCCGAGAAACCAAAAAAAAAAATAGAAGTCAAGAATTGCGGCGCTGCCAAAGCTTAACAAAAGCCTTGGCAACGCCAAGTGAAGGTAAGAAACGAAAGGGTCGGGCAAGAAGCTGGCCAAGGAAAAAAAAAAAAGATACACTATAATATATATATATATATATATATATATATATATATATATATATATATATATATATATATATATATATATATATAATGACAAGTATATTTGGGTTAGAAATATAGTATAGGCTTAGTAGATATTCAGTAAATAAATTTTAGAAATAACTAGGCCATCTTTTATGGACTAACATAGGAACTAAATTTCAAAACCCAACCTAAAGATAATTTTTGGAGTTAAAAATTAGTCATTTAAGCTTATACTTAATTAATTAAGTCTAGGATACTTAAAAAGAAATCTAAAACATCTTAACCTAGCCTTATTAGATTAAGTTATACAATGTAAGATAAGCTCTAGATTATTGAACGAAATGATTAAAATAATAGTAATAATAAGAATAATAATAATAATATCGATGAAACAAATTAAGGATATAAACAAAAATATAAATATAAAAACAAGTGAAATAAGTTAAGATGATAATTATAATAATAAGTCAATATATATATACATGTACACATAAATAATAATAACACCTACATGTGCACAAGAATGGGAGTAAAGCAAAAGATAATAGTAATTAATTAACAAGTATATATAAATGGTAATAAAATAAAATAGTAATGACATAGACGATAACAATAATAATGAATAGCAATAAAATAATAATAAAAATATATATGTATAGTAAGATAATTATCAAGATAATAAATATGATTATTAATAATTATTTTCTTCTAAATGAGGAAATTTTACAAAAGGGAGAACTTTTCAAATTAAGAAACTTTCTAAAAATAAAAGCTTTCCAATTTAGGAAACTTTCCAAAAGTAGAAATCGTCCAGTTTGAGAAAATGCTATTAGGGTTCATATAATGGTCTAGACATGAATATTCGACTCGCTCAGAGTTTGTATATTTATGCATCTATCGGCAATATCAACTAATTAGGAAACCTATGCATTTGATGGGTATGACACAAGTTTAAAAGACCTAAAGTAGTTCCACTCGAGCAGCCAGACAAAGGTAGGGGGTACTTACTCTTCTGAGATTTCAAAAGTGCAAAGTAAAATTTTTGTTGCCAATCATATTTTGATGTGTTAATTTGAAATGTATTTGATTAAATGATTTACTTGAATATTTATGCAAGTTCTATTTTTACTATACAAAGATGGACCATGTGACTTATTTGAAACTTCTTCATATGTTGTTATATACCAAATGAGCTGTATCTTTTATGAAATAAAAAACTATGCATGTGACGTGTGAAATGAATTTATGTCAAAAAAAGCTCAAAACAGCCATGGAATAGATGGTAAGGGCTATAGTCCTGTCTAATGGTCATGGTAGCCTGGTATAGAATCCGGCCGATTGACAAAGTCATGGTAGCTTGATATAGAGTCCGGCCAAATGACCCATGTATGTAATGAAACCAATCGGTAGTCATGAAACATATTGGTTGCCCACCTAGAAGGGGTTTAATCTCTAGGTTGAGTACTCAGTAGCCGGTCATTACATATACTTGTTATGAACTGATATGAAGAGCCTTATGAATTGATATGAAATGAATTATGACCTTATGATTTTTCATGTATAGTTATCAATAAGATGCTTTTAAATTGCTTGTCACTCGTTACTACTGATTGTTTTATAAACGACGTCACTTTTATGATTATGGATGTGAACGATGTGCAAACGATTTTAATTTATATCTATATAAGTATCTATAAAGTTATGAATCTATGGTCCAACAGAGGGATAGATATTACCTACTGAGCGACTTATCGCTCAACCCACTTTTTATCATCTTTGCAGATTCTGAAGAGCATGAGTTGATTTACGTAGAAGACCCTGAGGACGACTTTCATTAGTTTTTAAGTGAATAGAAGTTAGCAAGCTAGCTATTTGTAGTTGTTAGTTTTATTTATTTTTGTTTCCGCTGTTTCAACCAGAGAATAAATGTACGAACTTATTGGATATTCGTAGACTATCTTTCATATGAGATTTATATCGCACTTTATCTAGTTATATTATTTAGTACTTTTAAAGTTTAGTATAGTATGATGTCGCCTTGTATTCTTGAGCGAAACTTAAGGATACGGCGGATGTCACGTGACTGACACGTGCGGGTTCGGGGCATGACAAAGGTTCTTTTAGAAAAATAGTAGAATAAACTTTTTCAATAAAATTAACTAATTTTTCTTAAACCCTGTAGAAAAAAAATCAAGACTATCAAGACGAAAAGGAGGGAGTATATAAATGTAGGAATTCCACATACTCAAGCTTCTTTTTTTTTTTAATCTTTTTTTGAATATTTTTAATAGAAGAAGGATAGAATTTAAGTTGGACACGAAAATTTAAATCCAGAATCTTTAGGTCCTATCAATCTTAGCCACCTAAGCAAGTTGTGCGGTAACCTATGTAAATTGGGATATTTTTCATTTCCTGGAGGGCATAATGGTTTATTTATTGTGTCCCTGTTATTCTTTACGGTCCATTTTTTAATTTATTTTTTAATATAAGTAAAAAGATTTCGAATTTGAGATCTCTCACTTATCCTCGCTCCCCGACACCCTCCCCCATTCCACCCCACTCCCCCAACCTCATTGACTGCCGGTTTGTCACGCCCTGCACAGCAGTATGACTTTTCAAAGGCCTAATTTCTTCGCTTACCTATTTCTGAGTTTCAATTGAGACCGCCAGTTTTCTTTTGTCGTTCGGTGATGAAATACATATCGCTCCACTAACTTCGAACAACTTTTTATCTTCTTTCTTGTAGCATTTGTCTTCCAGATTCTCTAAAATCATTGATTCCATGTATGCTATGTAATTCTTTGCTAAAATATTTTTGTAGAAGCTATTTTTCCAACTTTGCGCATATGAGGTGTTGCCAATTCACTTTGAAAAGAATCTAAGGCCAAAATTATCTGTGCTAGAGCAGCTTAAGTTGTAGTATATACAATATCTTTACTACAAAGTTAAATAGACCTTTACAAATATTAATCCTGTTGTTATGTTGGTTGGTCAACCTTCACTTTGTCTAATTGACATAATTATAATCTGTGGAACTTCAGTTTTTAGTGTCTAATGTAGTCTCTCATGTCTAACCCAAATTCAAAACATGCTTGTGGAATACTTGCATAAGATTTTGCAACAGTAATGCTGCCTCAATCAATGTTGCCTTGGAGGAAAATGGGTTATGTAGCATAGAGCTTGGGAGAGTTTTGTGCTGTTTTTCCTCTTTTTAATTTCTTTTTTTCTTCTTTTTTCCAATTTATATGATTTTCTTAGTAGGTCCTGTTGGGATGGTTGGGCATAACTGAAGTAAGACAAGCAAAGAAAATGATAACCTTTTTCGGTTTTGCTTATCCAACCTAATATGTAGGAAAGAGAGAATTGCAGTTTTAGTTCTAAATATTTGGGGTTATAAGTGCTTTTAGTCTTTGAAAATCGGATGAAAGTAGGGGAATTCCTTCAATTATTATCCAACAACTAAAAATTCGAAATAATATTATTCTGACAAGGGTAAGGGGTATGAAACTATATCTGTCGGACTCGATTAGCCCGATAGAAATGAATTTTTTTTTTAAATGCTAAACTAAGCCTGGCGTCAAACAAAATTTTCTCTCTCTGTATTGGAGAGAGAAGAAAGATTGAGAAGATGATGATGATGAGGTGGGGTCCCGAACCTTGACAAGCTTTTACACACTGTGCAGTTTCTGCACGGGTAAATTTGTTCTTTTTTTAATTATTTTAAATTTGTTCAATTTCTTTCTTATGATCAGCTTCTTGTTTACTCGCATACAAGGAATCAAAGATGCGCACAAAGGCCATCATATTTAAAATAGAAAAAAATTTCAACGCCGGCAGCCCGGCATTTTTAAAGAAGAAAATTTTCTTTGCCATCGCCAGCAGTCCAGCATTAAAAATTTTTTTTTTCTTATTGGATTGATTAACCTGGTAGGCATAATTTCACACTATACTCATGTCAGAACGACATTGTTTCGACTTTTTATTTTTTGGGCAATAATTGAAGGAATTAGCCATGAAAGTAAAAGTAGTCCACAATGCGTCAATTTCTAAGAGTATTTCGATTCATTGGCTAATTTTTACCAATTGCTATCGGAATCTGATCACTTATTGTCATGTGTCAGCATCTAATTTTCTAAAAAAATTTAAAATATGGAAAAAAAATATTTGTTAGCTATAAATTTAGCATAGAATGACTGATTACTCACCTGTCGATCACATTAGTAATTAAACTTTAGCTCAGAATACAAAAATTTGATTGACAAAAGAATCATAGGTTTAAAACTAATTACTCATGCAATCAACATGTGGGTAATTAGTCAGTCATCTTTTATTATAGATTATGGTTAACAATATTTTATCTTCATTTTAATTTTTTAAAAAAATTAGTCGGTCGCACGTGACTTGATGCTAGTAATAATTGGTAAAAATCAACGTTAGGATTAAATCTACTTAGAAATTGAAACTTTGGATACCACATTTACTTTCGCTCAAACTATAGGGATTAGAACTGCTCATACTCTAAATATTTAGAACCAAAATCTCTATGGAAAAAGTAATAGTATAGAATTATGGAAAAGTGTGGATTTTAGTGTTACCAACATACTAATAATTTTATTAGCACTCTCTATCACCTGAGTGCAGTTTTCTCTTTGCCGCCTATGATTTTAATAACACTGTGTGAAAGAGTATTATATTTAGGGTGCACACAACTAAAATTTATGGATAATATAAAGATAGCACCGTTAGGTTTGTGTGGTTAATTAGATGTTTCACTCGTATCAAATACAGTTAATATTTGCTCTCTTAAAACAAGGATTATAAGTCTTGGTAACTTAAAATGTTGTCTTGGTTTTGATTATAACTAAAATACCTTCATCTAAGAGGAATATTGTTAACACGTACCACCATAACATTTAGTGCCTTTTTTCTCTGATTTTATTTTTTTGTCATTTAACAACCTAGGACAATGCTCTGTTTAAGTTGTTCAGCATTTTAGTAAAAAGCCAAATATGGCGTCTAATTAAGAAAGAGTTTTTGACATTTTAGACCCTAACTGTTAGCTTCTCCAACTCTCTAGTCTCTAACGTCATTTTTCTTCAACTAAAATTGAGAAAATCAAGAACAAGTTTTAGGGAAAAAATAAATTTTGATGGAGAAATTTAGGAACCAACATACATACACCATTGGAATGCTTGCGTCATACGAGGACTCGTTTGATGTATAATTCTTCAGAATTAGATATTGAAATTGACTTCGTTTTTTAAGTGAGAGGACTGTAACCTAAATCCTCTTACTTACAATCCTTTTCATTTTATCATCCAACCCAATCTTCCCTCTATTGAAATTGAACTTGAGTTAACTTTTAACCTTCATTATTGATTTTCTAAATTCTTTGTTAATGTAGGATTTCATATGATTGTGGTGTTTAATCATGTCCTTTCTGCTGACATGTTACGTTGAACGTATGCTTTACTTTAATTGGTGAAAACTTTCTATGGCTTCAATAAACTATTTAACCTAGGCTTTTCTTGAAATTTCATTAATTGTTGTTAATTTTTGGTTCTACTTGCCATGAGGAACATTTTGATCTAAATTAATTTGTTTCATTTTGTGTTAATTTGGGGATGACAAGACGAGTTGGTAAGGAAAAATGGATAACAAAAAATTAAGAAGCGCAGAACTAAAAAACTGTCAGAGGAGCTAAAGGGTAAAAAGGGTACGAATGTCATTTTACAATGTTGGCATGTTAGAGAGGGCCAGAGAGGGTTAGTTACCGGAAAATAACCTTGACGACTAAAGTGACAGAGTCAGCAATAAAAAAGTGATAGGGTCGGTAAAGGTTAAGGGTGTAAACTGATATAACCCCTTGAAATAAAACACAACTCCTATCTAAAATGTTTTGAGTACCTTGATGCTTATCCTTTTCTTTGGAGTGTACTTAAATTTTAAAAGATTAAAAAAAATATGCAGCTATGCTTGCTAATGGAATTTCAGTTTATCAAAAATAAATAACCAGCCAGAAATAATTAAATATGGTGGATCACTTGGGCTGCACCATTGGACACTCGAAAAAATGCGAAGAGTTCATACTCACATAAATTGATTCAACCTTTAAAAACCTGCAACTCACTTCATATTGAATAATTTTATCAAAACTCTAATAAATTTAACTCAAATACATGTAATAATGGTAGAGCTTTTAAACAACATTCATGCAAAAGATTAATGAGTTTGAGGGTGCATTTAATAACACTGAAGTTTGAAAACTGAAGTCTAAAATCTAAAAATTGAAATCTGAATCCATTAAATTATTGAATTATTAAGTATTAAATCTAATACATTTGAATGCATATCATATTCAGTGATAAGTAAATAGTTTATCACTTAATTTGGAAGCAAGTTTTGCCTAGGAAATTCAGTATCACATAATTAATTTAGATGTTCAATTTTTCGTTATCAAACAGTCTAAATATGTTAAGATCTGAATCCATTAAATTTAAGTGCTGAATTGGATTATGAAATAGTTGCACGACAATTTAGATCACAAAAAATGCAATTATTCATATACTTCATTTGTAGTTATTAAATCCACTCTGATTGCACTATTATAATTTGTTTCTCTTAGCAAAATAATAATGAAAAGCAAAAGCAAAGACGTCACCAACTGATATTGCGTTCAACATATCAATACTTATGTTAAAGCCTTTACTATTTTTTGCCAAAATTTTTTACTATTGATGATATTGGATGATTTCACTGGAAAATTCATCAGAAGTAGGGAAGCTAGAAATAGTGAATCTATGCGCTGGCAACAATCCCATATTTCTAATTCCAATATGCATATAATAACATAATTGTGATGAAACTTACTACTAACATCTTCTGTAGGATGATATTCCTACCTATATAGAAAAACGCAATGCATCTTCTCCCATGTTGATGCACGTGGTAGAACGTGGGAGAGAAGCAACTGCATTTTTTTTGCTAGCAATATCTACCTTGTATATAAAAAGAACTACAATTGCAGACATTCTCTTCTGTAAAGAACTACAATATAAAAAACAGGTACACAATGGCTATAAAGATAGCCTAATAACATCGTAACTAGCCTAATAACATCGTAACTATCATTCATATATAGTTGTCAAGTTATTTTAGTTGCAATTACACACCTTCTAGTAGAATTAGGTCTCCAGTAGAGATACATTGGCATGCTAATTATCTATTTTAAAGTTCATTTTAATTACATAATTTTATATATTAGGATCCATTAACTTTTAGTGATATAAAGAATGTTAATGGATTTTAATATGATGGCAAAAAATAGCAATCTAGAAGTTCAATAATACATATGATGAACCAAAGAGGACATGAAGCTGTATAGTTTGCTTCACAGTGTAGAATCACATGCTCTCTTGAGGGACTCATATGAGTAGATTTTGGAGAGGTTGGTTTGCTGTCTTTAGTGCAGCTTTTCGCAGCAATAAAGGGAACAACCTGACTCAAAATGATGGACAAAGCATAGGACTGGACTGTTATTAATTGCATATGCAACTTCAGCAAAAAAGCTCAATACCCTTTATTTTGCAAATACATTACTTAATTGTAATTCTATGAACTATATATATCTGGCATATTGTAAAGTTTGAGAAATGTCATCATGTTTCTATTATGTAAAAGTCCTTGTTGATGTTAATAAAGCATATTTTTCTGATTTTGGATAAGTGGTTAAATGGTTTCATTATAGGCTGAATTAAGGGTCACTATGTGAAATACCACTGATAAAAATAAGATTGCATCATCAAACAGTAAATGATAATGATACACATTTGTTAATCTCTAATTTTTATCCAGTATGAAATTCCAACCAGAATGCTTTTGTGGAGGTGGATTCAGATATATTATATAAAATTCTGGCAAAGAAACATAAGGAGCATCATGAACAAATTTAAAAACTAAAAGCAGTGTTCTATTTCACGTGAGAATACTATTTTCCTTGGATTTGGTACCTTGCAAAATATCAATAAGTAAACAACGTCGCACTCTCTTGCTATGTCCAGGTAACACGAAAACTTTATTTGTTGGTTTCTTCGTTGGAGGTGAACAATAAAAAAATGTGATTGTATTGGTTAAAATTTATGTAAAGCATTGCATGTCAGCATACACTTTTTTCCTTAAGAAAATGTTCATAAAAGATTTTTTCTCATTACACTTTATAAGTTTGCAAGATAATCTAACAAATACTACAAGTAAATTACGAATGTTACTTATCATTTTTTCCTTAAAAAAACTGATATTGATTCATACGAGGAAAAAAGACAGAAATAGTAGCACAATACCAATTCTGCTTTCTTGACTCTCTTAAATGAAAGAAACCATCATGATTATTGAAAAAAAAGGTGGAAAGGAAGCATCAAATCCATAATTGATCTCTAGGTTGAGGATCAATCAGGTGGGGGGATAGTTGTTCTCCTTTGTAAAATTCAGAGTTTTGGCTCAAGAAACGGCTAAAGCAGATTTCCAATCAATCAACTCATCTATCACAAAATACGTAACAGCTTAGAACTTAATTAATCATAATACAATGGCTGTAAATTGACATTAGTTTGCAAATCTTGATGCAATGGCCATATATTAGATAGCACAACAACAAACCCATATTATCAAGTAAGTATAATCCTTTGGGCCTATAAGAAACAAGTGAACCCATGTCTTCTTAGTACCAAAAGGCGTTTTTCAAATAACACACTACAAGAAATTTGAACTTTTGTGACAATATTCTCAGTGACAAAATAGAAACCAGTCACAATTGAGAAAATACAGTGACAACTTTTGATGTCGTCATAGTTGACTGTGGGTACACTTGTCAACAGTGACAACACCGGATAAATCATCATAATATGGATGGCGTGCAACTAGCCGGTGTGGCGGGAGATCACCATTGTGACGACTGGAAAATAGGTTGTAAAATAGGTCCTATAGTGACAACTTAAAATATCATCACAACATGGTTGTCTACTTCGAATTAATGACAACAACTAGTCGTCACTGTCCAAAGTGTTTGTTCCTAACTCACTTTCACTGATTCTACTATGTCACCCTAATTTTTTCAATATGGCCCATATGTTGTAAATAAATTTTATTAATTCTACTATGACACCCTAACTTTTACAATTGAACCCCGTATGTGGTAACTAATCTCATTAACTCTACCATGACAACTTATTTTTTGCAATTTAGGTTCACATTGTGACGACTTGGGAAAACGTTGCCACTGAAATGGGCCCTATAGTGACAACTTACAATGTCGTCACAATAGGATAGCTGGTTCAGAACTAGTGACAAACAATTAGTCGTCACTATCTAAAGTGTTTGTTCCTAATTCACTTTCATTAATTCTACTATGCCACCCTAATTTTTTCAGTATGGCCCATATGTTGTAAAAAAATTTTATTAATCATGTTATGACACCCTAACTTTTACATTTTTGCCACATATGCCACTTTAATTTTTCAATATGGCCCATATGTTGTAAATAAATTTTATTAATTATGTTATGACACCCTAATTTTTATATTTTAGCCCAAATAAATTTTATTAATTATGTTATGACACCCTAACTTTTACATTTTAGTCCCATATGCCACCCTAATTTTTTTAATAAGGTCCATATCTTGTAAATAAATTTTATTAATTATATTATGACATCCTAACTTTTACATTTTAGCCTTGTACGTGGTAAACTAATTTCATTAACTCTACCATGACACCTTATCTTTTGCAATTTAGCCTCGTATGTGATAAACTGATTTCATTAATTCTATTATGGTACCTTATGCTTTACACTTTACACCATTGGCAAAATGAGGAAGGTATTGTAATAAAAATGTACCCATATTTTTAATTGCTCCAAACTTAGCTAATAACTTGTTGTAAAGTTAAAAAATATCATGGATTCGTTATTTAGTTCTCTTGACAACATATGGGAAATTACTAATTAACATAGTGTGAAAATAATGGTAAAGAATAATGAAATTTAATATGAAATTAAGTAAAAATCTTGACAATTGCATGACTGGAGTTTATTATTAATTATAATTTACAATAGTCAAATTGTTTATGGTTTATGAATCGATACTTGTACCAAATACATTTAGTGTTTCATGCATCTATTAGCAAACTATTTTGGTAATTTGATCAACTTAACAGATTGTTAGGTCTTTTCAGACCACAATTCATGCATAATTGATAAAATTATTAAATTGATACCAAAAATATTTGCATTAAAAGATCTTTTTTTGAATCATAAACATATTTTTAATAACCCTTTTAGTTTTTGAACATTTTTTTTTTGTAGAGATCCTCTAAAACCTATGTTAGTAAAAAAAATCTAAAAACACTAAATTTTCATATTCCAAAGTTTTAATACAACAAAAAAAGTTTTATTACAACTTGTGAGCTAAAAAAGCTTAAAATAATAAACAATCTTAATTACACAAAGATTGGGAAAAGAAAAAGAGAGAGAAGGCATTATTTTTATAAAAAAAGGTTCAATAATTTAGACAAAGAAGGCGTTACTTTTGTCTTAACAATAGTGGAAGTGAGAAGCAAAAAATTGAAGGAGTAGAGGCGGGATTCTAAAAGATGCAAAAACGACATCGTTTGTCTTAGAGTTGGAAGAAAAACACACAACAACACTTAGCCAAATTTCAAACAATCTCCTTCTCTCCACTATTGTCTTGCTGAAATTACCGAGAAAATCACTTTAAGCTACCATTTTCATCCCTAAATTGTGCTACCCAAAAGATTTGGGCAGCTTTAGTAGAGTAGCAGATAGCAAAAATCCCTAATTTGGAGCAGCACTTGCTTGCTGGCCAGTTCAATCTCTTTTCTTCGGGTGGTGATAAGGAATCCGAAGCTCTATCCTCATGTCCTTGCTTGTTGCCCTATAAAGAATGCTAACCGCCACCGGCATTTGATGCCATCCGGATGATAAGCTGCGTAGGTCGAGCTGGAGGGCGCAGCAAGCAATCGTTCGTAAGCCCCCATTTTGGTACTCAAGGTGGGTTGGTAGCCCACAGCAGAAGGCATTCTACCCAATAAGGCCGTGATTCAGACTGAGAAATGCACTGGAATACTGATGTGTATCATGCACCCCACGCCTCCTATTTGTTTAGGGTGGGTGGTGTGAACTATGATTCTATCCGAGGCAAGAGCACAGAAAATTGACCATGAATTTTGGGGAAAAGCTAGAGTTCGAAGATTGAATCTTAAGGAAACGAAGACCTAAGGTTGTCACGACATAATTTGAGGTAAATAATCTCAATATTTTCCATCTGTTTGCGATATTTTCTGTCCAATATAGGTTGTGTGAGCTGAATGTTGAGTTGTGAGAGTGAAATGAAGTGGAAGGGTGAATCTTGAGCTGAATCTTGGAAGGAAGGGTCTCTAGTTCTTGTCTGCATTGACATGTTTTGTTTTGATTTGGCTGGATTTCACGGTCTAATCATTCTTTCTTATAAGATCTTTCTGTACAGTGAATTTGTTCAGTTTATAAGGTCGTTTTAAGCTGTTTTGCTTGTTTCCTTTGTCCATTTGCAGAAGAATGCAATGATTGGGGGTGTATTAACATGAGCTTTAATATCGGTAGCTAGTAACAAGAACAAAGACAAGATTGTGATGGATGCCATTGCAGGTAGTGCTATTGCAACTACTGCGGAGTTTATCAACCATTTCACATGAAACATAGAACTAGCCTTGGGTCGTGATTTAACACTCAGGCACGTCTCATATTACACATTACTTCTACATTAGAGCATAGTAATAACAACATCGGAAGATGCTTATCTGTCTGGGGACCAAACCATGCTAATCAGCTTTTTCAGGATGTTTTGTTTTTGTTGAAATATGAGATTTAGCATTTAGCAAGATGATCATAAGGCCACGTAGGCCTGCTGCCTTGCTTTGTTTTATACTTCAATTACATTTTAGCCAATTGATTAGAGTGATTACTTTTAAGACTACAAGTTTATGTTGCTCTGAAGAGCCTAAATGTCTATTGTATGCATGAATGTTAGAAGGTTCGTGATAGAGAGGCAGTTCAAAATACTCCATATTTCCTCCACATGTTATTCTAGGTGTCCACTAGGGAATCAAATAAATCATGAAAAGCAAAGGAGCATACCCATTCTGGCATTTTTTTCTGCTCACAGTGCTAAACCCGTAAACGAAAATATAAGTATATTCCTTATAAATATGAAAAACAAGACAGGATAGGGCACATTGACTTTTTTGCTTTCCGATGTGCTTTGGTCATAGGTGAAAAAGTAACTATACTCATTGTAAATATGACGGCTTTGAATATCTCCGTCAAAGATGCAAAAATTCTGAATGCCGCGGATGTGATGGATAAATTCCCAAATTAAAAACCCAAAGTTGTGAGCTTTTCTTGAATGTTACTACTGCTTGTAGTTTGGTTTATGGTTTTAGTTTTTGTTGCATGACCCTAAGATTTATTGGTTTTGATGTAAGAGCTGAAGAAATATTTAGCCTTTTCATCTGAGCTTTACTTTATTCTGGGATATATTGCTCTCATCTGTCACAGTTGATGTTAACGTGTGCAGAACAGCTAAGCTGAAGTGATATATTGCTCTCATCTCTACTTCTTTTCCTG
Organism: Coffea arabica; assembly: GCF_036785885.1. NCBI lineage: Eukaryota > Viridiplantae > Streptophyta > Magnoliopsida > Gentianales > Rubiaceae > Coffea > Coffea arabica. The sequence continues at coordinate 9,337,439 of NC_092311.1, forward strand.
TGGTAAGCATCAAAATTATGTCTTCAAACCGTAAATGGCTGCTTCTAATGTTTTTATGGTTGCTTTTGATGAACTAGCTATTGTCTCTGCTTCTGGTGCAGGTTGCTGGACTGGCTATTGTCTCTGCTATATGCTTTAATTTATATGGTCTCATTGCACTATTTCCAAGTATACTTGTAGGTTCTATACTGGTTTCTTGAATGATTTCTTTGGTTTTTGTTTAGATTCATTGGCGTGTCTCTATAAACCAACATTGCCTTTGTTGCAACTGCTTTACACTAGACTCAAGAGATAATTATGGGCATTTATACCTTTGTTCTTCTGATTTTTCATTACTTGTTAGGTAACTTCTTTGAACTATGTTTTAATATATTGTTTTTCCTTGTTGAACGTGAGCTTTTTCTAGATGGCTTCTGCTTTTTCCCTTGTTAATTATGGAAAAGTCAATCAGTTGCTATTAACAAACACATAATCTAATTAGAAACTTTTTCCAATTCTGATCTTCATTCTCAACCAATAGATAAATTCTACCGGTCAACTACACATTAATGCTTTTGCATTGTATGTAGAAAGTGACTTTCTTTTTAATAGTTCTTAGCTTCTTGCCTTTGTCCAGTCTACTCAAACAACCATTTAATCACTAGGCATTCTTGGTATAGTGACTAAAAGCTAAAGAATCAATGGAAACTCAAACCAAATCAGATGACACTCTTCCACCGACCCGTGTTTGAATCACTTGTTGGTCTCTCTTTTAAAGGATGCAACTAGAACAACACTAACAGATTCATGGTTGCTGCCACTTAACAGTTCTATTCCTTGTTCCTGTGAGACCCCGAAATTTTACTTTTCTTTATAACCCTTATGTGAACTCACTTACTTTTGATTCTTGGTTTCTTTAATGGTTGAATTTGAGCCAAGAGAGTGAATTTTGTTAAGAAGAGTTTCATATTCTCAAGTTGTTAGAAAATCTAGAAATTTTTGCAGGAGGCTTTGCGCAGCTTTGGGAAATTGGCTATAACTTCGTATAGGAAAGTCGGAATTGAGTTCTGTTTGTTGCGTTTGAAACTAAACTCATAAAGCTTCCTATGATATAAAATTTAGAGTTTGATTCAACTTCTATAAATTCCAGAAAATTAGTAAACTTGACTAAAAATTCTGCCCTGCACAAGTAACAATAGGAATGTTGTAGTAGCTTATGGCTCAATTTGAACCAACTTATGAACTGAATCTCTTTGAGGTGTCTTCCAAAGATTATTAGTATTTGAAGTCTAGTTTTTAACAGACCAAGTTATATGAATTTTTTATATTTATAACTCAAGTTATGATTTTTCTAAAGGAAGGGCATAAGTTAGGGTTTTTTGTGCATACTAGGGTTTTTGGTATGTCTTTGGTGCATTTTGATAGTGTGATCACTTGGTGAGGTGTGTGTACTAAATTTGGTCGAAAAAAATGAGTATTAGGTAAGAAAAGTATGTGATTAGAAGTGTTAATAATAAGTGAGTGAACCACAACTAAAAACACAAGTATGCGTGAGTTAAAGAAAAACGGCTTGAACCGACGTGCACCGTTTACTACCGATTGAGTGCACCACTTGAGCACTACTTTATTACCTTAATCTCCTTGTTATTATTTCAGAAATGTCAGCCCTAAATATCTCCTCCAAATAGCCGAAATTATTGACTAAATAAAAGAGAGAAAAAGAAAAAAATTGAGACTTCATCTTGCGGCGACACTTGGCGGCCATCCAATCAACTTTGACCAAACCAATTTTCTTTCTTCTTACCTTTCTCTTGCCTTCCATTCTGCTCCATTTCCTTCTCGTTAGCCGAGCTTCAAGAGAGAAAAAAAAACAAGAGAGAAACTAGCAACTTCCACCTTGAATCAAGCTTGTTTGAGCGGAATCGATGAAACTAAACCGATTAACCTTTCCTTTTGGTGCTTGGAAGACTTGGGGTGCTGAAAATTTGGAGAGAAAGTGGTTTATTTCTCACTTACAAGGGACTTTGGGAAGGTATCATGCTTGAACTTGCTTTACTTTTGTTAATTTTGCTAAAATTAGGGATAGAAGTTCTTAATATTGGATTTTGATGGTTGAATTCCTAGTTGTGATGGTATAGTGAAATGTTTAGCTAGGATTTGCAATTTTCAGCCTTGATTATCATTGTTTACCTCATAATTTATGGTATTGAGCTAGGAAATGAATGTGGTGAAGTGTTTGGATATGAATTGCTAGAGTAAAAGTTCAATTTCAGCAATTATAGTGATTCTATCCTGTTTTTGGAATCGAACGGACCTGCATATTTGTCCATGATAAAGGCCGAATCAGGTCTGGCTTAAAACATGAAAGTTGTAGGGAATTGAGTGAACTAGCTTCCTGTAAAGTTGTAACTCAATCGGAGTACTGTAGCTTGTAAAATGACTAAAATATCCCTGACTGCCTAAATGCCTGTTTAACGGACAGCTTTCTATTTTCTCTGAAATTTCACATTTTGACCTTGAAAATGCAGGAACTGGGTGTTGATATCTTCATAAGAAATGTAGGTCTTTGTCTTAGTTTCGAAAAGCCATAAAATCTATTCCAATCCGATAAGTCTAGCTTCAACTGTGACCAAAACGCCGGAAGATGTCAAACCTGTTACTTAGCCATTCATCTTTAAAATTGGTTTCCAGCTTTGATTTTGATGGTTGCATTGCTAGAATTTCCTTGTGTTTGGATGAAATTGAACCTAGTTGAAAAGCTATTGTGTTAAAATTGCTTATGTATGAATTTGGGTTGAATTAAGGAAAATAATGAAGCCATAAATGGTTGGAAAATAGCTAAATACAAAGGGCATGCCGCCCAAATTTTCACTCGAGGGTTAAGCGTATGTACTTACGACTTGAGCGAAGATTTGAAGTCGAATTGAATTTGGATTGTCTATAGTATTCGAGTTTTCTTTCGTAGAGATATATAAGCTAAAATTTGGCCGAAACTCGTACCCTTGGAAAAATGAAAGTAGCGACCATTCAGAATATGTTTTCCTCGTCTTTTAGCCACTTTACGAACTTAAACGTTTTAACTGCTTCCGAAACTAAAAGATTGAGCATGAGTTTTCTAGGGTGTGATAAGCAAAATGAATACTACTTAAATGAGTTTCATTTATTTGATTTTCTAAAGCGAAACTCCTATGTTTCGAACTCTAGAGAGTTTTACATTCTTAAATGATATTTTATCGCAGATTTGAACTCCAACCAAGGAGTTGAACCTGAACGTGATTTTGAAAAGCACTAGACCTTTGGTGAGTGCTTCCAAATATATGATTGAACTTGATACTTGATTAAATTCTTTACCAACGTGATCGGATAAGATTTGTTTGGTTTGGTCGGGCAAGTGTGTAAGGATCGAAGACAACCTAAGAGAGGGGTAAATTAGGTTAATTAGAAAACTAATCAAGTTATGGGCACTGTTTTGCTTAATATGAAATTTACCCTCTTTTCTAAATAATCATACAATGAATCAATCAATGAATGAACAAAATCACTTGAGAGAGGTAGAAGATATAAGCAATTTAAAGATCACACGATAATAATAAGTAAATAAGAAGGGAAGAATTGCAAACCAATTGACTACCAAACTCTTCTTAAATTTGTAGATCAATTCAAACAAACTTCTTCAAATTGATGAAATATAACCAATCTTGTGTACAAAGGAAAGTTCATTTCCTCCTTGCCCCAATCTCCACTTGGTCAAGTTAGGAAGTTTTATTATCCCTCAGGACAACCCTCACAGAGCTATAGTATTGAAGTATTCACTCACAAATGAAAAGCTTACAATGAACTTCACACCACCAAGACTATAAATCTTCCTTGGAGAGTGTTGTCTCACTAAAACTACTCTATATTTTTTGTATCTTCAATGTGCAAAAGTTATTTAAAATTTCTGACCATGCTCTATTTACAAGAGACCAAGAAAATGTTTCATTAATGCTTCCAACGGATAGAAAGTAGCTGAAGAGTTAACTAGCCGTTGGGAGTATCAGACGTCCGGTACATCCGAAGCATGCGTCCGACAGCAGGCAATGAGTTTGAAAAATCTTCTACAATTCTATCGGATGTCCGGTGCTTGCGTCTGAAAGCAGACAATGAGTTAGAAGGAATATTTCAATTCTATCGGACGTTCGGTATTGTCTTTGTGAGCATCCAAAACCATTAAGTACCATTAAGGAAGGAAAATGAGTAGAAACTCCCCCTTACTCATAGCATCCAAAACCATTAAGTACCATAATATAATATTTTCAAATGAACTCCCCCTTACTCATAACATCCAAAACCATTAAGTACCATCATATAATATTATCAAATGAACTCCCTCTTACTCATAGCATCCCAAACCAGCATCCATTTTGTAATTGCTCCCCCTTTTTATCATCATAAAAGTAGAGAGTAATTGCCATAAAAAAAAATAATAGTGGCAACCATCATCAGCCAATAACAGAAGAATAACATCAAAAGATACCAAAAATTATTAATGAACATCAATGAGACAAACATTCATATCAACCAACATTCATTAGTCATTCGAAAACCATCAAAGGAACCTTGGTTCAGAACATCAGAAACATCAAAAGCATTACAAAATACTTGTAGCGATTATACTTCTATATTTCTTCTCATCAATTTTCGTACCTGCTTGAGTTTGAAGCACTCGGAGTCCAAGGAAGAAATTCAAACTCCCATCATACTCATCTCAAACTCATTTAGCATAATAATAAAAAAAATTCTTGCACAAACACTCATTAATAGCACTAAAGATAATATCATCCACATATATATGTACAAATAGAAGATCATTTGAACATTGTTTAGAGAAAAGAGTAGTATCCACAATACCCCTTTTAAAAACATTCTCAACCAAAGAAAAAACTATCCACTTTTTTTTTTTTTTTTTAAAAAACCAATCTCAATCAAGAGATTTGGGTCTTTGAGAATTAGCATCATGTCTAACTCTCCACATGCATTTCATGATTCTTCTCATATTTTTCCTCACATAGCAATCACTTTTCATGTGACCTTTTTGACAACAAAAATTACACATAACCAAAGAGTTATTTGCAAAAATAGGTTTAATAAATCTTGTTGACCTTGGTTGATCAGTCCTTGATTTTGATGATTAACAAACCAAAATGTAGATTTGGACTAATATTTTTATGTAAGAAATTTGTTAGAACAGGTCATTGATCCAAAAGAGAATCGAAAAGATTTGAATCAAAGAGAAGTTAAGAAATATGAAGGTTCGGACGTAGAGGATCGGACGCTCGATAGAGGATCGGTCGTCCGACTGACGACGATACTCTTCGGACGCTTGGATCGGACACTCATTCATTGCTTCGGCCGTCCGACACAAAAAGATGAACGTTGAACATTCTGACTTCTATCGGACGCAGGGTTCGGACGCAGAACAAATGGTTCAGACGTCCGATAGGTGGTTCGGACGCATGGTTCGGACGCAGAGCAAATGGTTCGGACGTCCGACAGGCCAACGGCTAGTTTCGACAGCATTTAATATTTGACCGTTGGAGAGCCTTTTGGAGCCATTTCTCACCTTCTATAAATACCCCAAAGCACAAGAAGACACAGACTTTTGGCCAACACTAAATACAAGCTTACAAGTGAGATCTTTGAGTAGAAATATTCTTTGTTGGTTGTATAAGGGGTTGGGAAAGTTGGGTTGTGAGATTGCTCAAGTGAAGGTTACTCTCTAGGAGGAGTAAAACCTTGGTGAAGGTGAACCTATCACTTGGAGTGGTAAAACCTTGATAAAGGTTGCCTCACTTGTATAAAGTAGTTCTTAATTGAATGGGTAAACTTTCAATTGTAGCTAGTTGAGGGTTTACTTGGAGAGTAGTAAAATTCCTTTGCTCAACCAAAGTATGTTTGGGGTGAGGAAGGAGTGAGCCTTCACGTGTACAAGTTGGTTAGTACTACCATCAATTGAAGAAACTATTTGGTGGATTCAACTCCAAGTTTGGAAGAAGTTTGGGAGTTTGATTGGTTTGAATTTCTTTTACTTTATTGTTATTCTATTTTTGTGCTTTAAAATTGCTTATATTCTTTGTCATTGTATTTACTTGACTACTTGTCTGGTTGAGTATTTTGGTTGTATTTGATTGCATCGGGGATTACAAATCTTACAAAATCATTTGCACCAGAATTTAATTTCTTTTCATGAGTGTCAAAATGAGTTTTTGTTCCATTTCCTTGAAAACAGTTTTATTTTTTATGTTGGAGCAACTCATTTAAATTATTCATTCTTCTTTTCAAATCATCTTGCTCCTTTTTGAACATTTCACAAAGCCTTATTTTTCTATCAAATTCATTTTGTAGATCAATCTCACCCTTTTTCAACCAATCATTTTCAGTTTTCAGTTTTTTATTTTCTTGAAAAAGACGTGCATTATCTTGATGAAGAAAACTAATTTTGTGTTTTAATTCCTTGTTTCTAGCATAAGAATCTTTCAAACTATCATGCAATTTTTCAATGAAAGATACAAGATCATCATCACTTTCAAATTGAGAGTTAGAAGTTGTTACCTTATTATCTTCAATGGCCATAAAAGTCAGTTGAGCAAATTTTTCTTCCTCTTCAATTTCATCATCGGAGTTGCACTCATTCTATGTAAATTGAAAGTTGTTGAATCTTGATTTTCTTCCTTCTTTTTTTTCTTCATTAGACCCTCACTCATGTAGTGTCCAAATTGGCCGCATTCATAGCATATGTCATTTTATTTTTTGTTGGCCTCATGTTTTTCTTTGTTTCTTGCAATGTTGTATTGATTAGAAAATGAATTGCTAGATCCTCCTTTCTGAATCTCCTTTTGCTGAGAATTCTTTTGAAACTTCTTGTGATGAGAGCAAGATCATTGTCATCAACATCCAAATCTTCTCCATCCAATGAAACCGAGTCATCTTCATCTTGAGATGCTTTTAGAGTAATGCTCCTTTTTACCTTTACATCTTCTTTTTCCTGTACCTTGGTTTTAAGTTTCAACTCATAAGATGTTAGAGAGTTTATAAGAGATTCAATAGGCATTGAATTCAAATCTTTTGCTTCTTCAATAGCAGTCACTTTACTCTCCCAATTCTTAGACAAAGCATTCAAGATTTTTTCTGTTTTTCTCTCCTAAAGAGTATTTCTTATTCAAAACTTCTAAATCCTTAATAAGATCATTAAATCTACAATACATTTTATCAATATTTTCATGAGATTCCATCTTAAACGACTTATATTTAGTAACTAAGATAGATTTCTTTTGTTCTCTAACATTCTCACTACCTTCATGAATTTCTTTCAGTTTGTTCCAAATTTCTTTAACTTATTTGAGTCTAAAGCACTATATAACACATTTATAGGTTTTGCATTTAAGGTGAGATGAGCTCTATTCTCAGCAGTCAGTTCATTTCTTATTTTTTGTCTAGATTTATGAGTAGTTTCATCTATAACAGAGGCATTATATGAATTATATGAATTTTCACTAACAATAAATCACAATTTAATATCAATCGATTACAAAAGATAATCATTCTTTCTTTCCAACTCACATAATTTGACCCATTAAACATAGGAGGTCTAATCATAGATTGCCCTTCAAAAAAACATGGCATTGTTGGTTGTCATCTTTACTCCTAAGCCGATTGAACATAATCTCTAAGAGACCAATCTCTGATATCAATCGTAAGGATCGAAGACAACCTAAGAGGGGGTGAATTAGGTTGACTTCGAAAACTAATCAAGTTATGGGCACTATTTTGCTCAATATGAAATTTACCCTCTTTTCTAGATGATTACATAATGAATCAATCAATGAATGAACAAAATCACTTGAGAGAGGTAGAAGATATAAGCAATTTAAAGATCACACGATAATAATAAGTAAATAAGAAGGGAAGAATTACAAAACCAATTGACTACCAAGCTCCGCTTGAGCTTGTAGATCAATTAAAAATAAGCTTCTTCAAATTGATGAAATACAACAAATCTTGTGTACAAAGGAAGGTTCACTTTGTAAGGATCGAAAACAACAAAGTGGAAGAGATAAACAATGTAAAGATCATAAATGTAACAATAAGTAAATAAAAAGGAACGAATTGCAAACCAATTAACTACCCAACTCCTCTTGAGCTTGTAGATTAATTCAAATAAGTTTCTTCAAGTTGATGAATTACAATCACTCTTGCGTACAAAGGAAGGTTCACCTCCTCCTTACCCCGAACACCACTCGGTCAAACCAGGAAGTTTTACTATCCCTCAGGACAACCCTCACAGAGTTACACTCATGAAATATTCACTCACAAATGAAAAATTTACAATGAACCTCACACCACTAAGACTACAAATCTTCTTTGAAGAGTATTTTCTCACTAAAATCACTCTAGATCTTTTGTATCTTCAGTGTGCAAAAGTTGTTTAAAGTATCTGACCAACCACTATTTATATAGGACCAAGAAAGTGCCTCATTAATTTTTCCAATGGATAGAAAGTAGATGAATAGTCAACTAGCCGTTGGAGTGTCGGACATCCGATAGTCCTGTTTTTTGCGTCCGACAGTAGGCAGTGAGTTTAAGAGATTTTCTTCAATTCTTTCGAACGTCCGGTACAAGCTCTTTGTGCATCCGACAGCAAACAAAGAGATTTGAGAAATCATCTTATTTCTATCGGACGTCCGGTGGAGACATATTCAGCGTCCGATGATTTCGTCGACTTTGAAGGATCCTATCGGACGTTCGATGCTTGCGTCCAATCGAGGTCAGTGATCCAGGGGAAATGTCTTATTTCCTTCGAATGTCCGGTGGTGGAGTTCTTCATGCATCCGAAATTATGCAATGATTATCGGATGTCCGATCCAAGCGTCCGACAGCTTTCAGCAGCCTTTGTCCCTTTCATTTGCATTTGATCTTTGAGTCTGATTGCTGTATAACTGAAAGTATTTCTAGAAAAGATATTAATATTATCCATTTATTTTGTAAATATCAAAAGTTAGGAACCAGGGTCAATATTCTCCCCCTTTTTGATGATGACAAAATAATGGATAAAGGAAAGAAAAAGATTGTGCATATGAGCATAAGCTCGCCCTCACCTATTGCATCAGAAAAATTTAAGAAACAAACATATAATCTCAGAATAAACTCCCCCTTTCACAAAGCATCCATTTCTCCCTCTTTTTGTCATCATAAGATGAGAGTAAAATACCGTAATCCAGCAACATATCACAGAGAGTTGATACAAAAACAAATACCAACATATCACAAAGAGTTTAATAAAACAAATCATAATCAGATCAGAATTATTTTTTTCTTTCCCTTTTTGATATCATACAAAATCAGTAATATTCAAGAACATCAAGAAAAAACTCAGTTCAAAACATCAGATACATCAAAAGAGAATTACAAAAAAAAATATTATGAACAAAAATCTCATCAATCTTACCAATATCTTCTACTTATTAGAGTTAGTATCATGTCTAACTATCCACATGCATTTCATGCCTCTTCTCATGTTCTTTTTCACATAACAATTACTTTTCATGAGACCTTTTTGATAGCAAAAATTACCCATAACCAAAGAGTTATTTACATGAACAAGTTTAATAAACCTTACTTATCTTCTCTTATAAATAACAAATTCATTTGCAATCTGATTCAACCTTATCTGATGAGTACCAAGATTTATCTTCTTCTCATAAGTGCTAAAATAAGGTTTTGTTTCATTTTCTTGAAAGTAATTTTGTTTCTTATATTGTAGTAACTCATTTAAATCATCCATTCTTCTTTTCAAATCACCTTGTTCCTTTTTGAGTGTCTCACAAAGACTTGTTTTTCTATCAAGTTTATTTTGTAAATCAATCTCATTCTTTTTCAAAGAATCATTTTCAGTTTTCAGTCTCTTATTTTCTTGAAAAAGACGAGCATTGTTCTGAAGAAGAAAACTAACTTTATGTTTTAATTCATTGTTTCTAGTATAAGATTCTTTCAAACTATCATGTAATTTTATAATGAAAGATTCAAGATCATCATCAGTTTCATCATCACTTTCAAATTGAGAGTTGGAAGTTGTTACCTCATCATCTTCAATGGCCATAAAAGCCAATTGAGCAGATTCTTCTTCCTTTTCAATTTCACCATCGGAGTTGCACTCATTCCATGTGAATTGAAACTTGTTGAATCTTGATTTTCTTCATTCATTCTTCTTCTTCATTGGACACTCACTCATGTAGTGTCCAAGTTGACCGCATTCATAGCAATTGTCACCTTGCCTTTTGTTGGCCTCTTGCTTTCCTTTATTTCTTGCATTATTGAACTGATTTGAAAATGAGTTGCTATTTCCTCCTTTTCTGAATCTTTATTTGTTGAGAAATCTTTTGAAACTTTTTATGATGAGAGTTAGATTACTATCATCAACTTTCACATCATTTCCATCTAGGGAGGCAGAATCATTTTCATCTTGAGATGCCTTTAGAGCAATGCTCCTTCTTACCTTTGCATCTTCTCCCTCTTGTACCTTAGTCTTAAGTTTCAACTCATAAGAGGTCAGAGAATTAATAAGTGATTCAATAGGCATAGTATTCAAATTTTTAGTCTCCTCAATAGCAGTCACTTTATTTTCCCAATCATTAGACAAGGCATTTAGAATTTTTCTATTTTTCTCACCTAAAGAGTATTCCTTTTCTAACACTTCTAAATCTTTAATGAGATCATTGAATCTACAATACATTTGATCAATATTTTCATGAGTTTCCATCTTAAACGACTCATATTTAGTAACTAAAATAGATTTCTTTTACTCTCTAACATTCTCACTACTTTCATGAATTTCTTTCAATTTGTCCCAAATTTCTTTAGCTGACATGAAACCCTTGATTCTAATAGATTCATTTGAGTCTAAAGCACAATATAACACATTCATGATTTTTGTATTTAAGGTGAGATGAGCTCTATCCACAGTAGTCAGTTCATTTTTAGTTTTTGGTCTAGATCTATGAGTATTTTCATCTATAAGAGAGGCATCATATGGACCTTCACTAATAATAAATGACAATTCAATATCAATTGATTGTAAAAATATAATCATTCTTTCTTTCCAACTCACATAATTTGACCCATTAAATATAAGTGGTCTAATCACAGAATGTCCTTCAAAAAATATGGCATTATTGATTGTCATTTTTACTCCAAAGTCGATTGAGCTTAATCTCTAGGAGACCAAACTCTGATACCAATTGTAAGGATCGAAGACAACCAAGTGGAAGAGATAAACAATGTAAAAATCACAAATGTAACAATAAGTAAATAAAAAGGAAAGAATTGCAAACTAATTAACTACCCAACTCCTCTTGAACTTGTAAATTAATTCAAATAAATTTCTTCAAATTGATGAATTACAATCACTCTTGCGTACAAAGGAAGGTTCACCTCCTCCTTACCCCGAACACCACTCGGTTAAGCCAGGAAGTTTTACTATCCCTCAGGATAACCCTAATAGATTTACACTCATGAAATATTCACTCACAAATGAAAAACTTACAATGAACCTCACAACACTAAGACTACAAATCTTTTTTGAAGAGTATTTTCTCACTAAAATCACTCTAGAACTTTTATATTTTCAGTGTGCAAAAGTTGTTTTAAGTATCTGACCAACCACTATTTATATAGGACCAAAAAAATGTCTCATTAATGTTTCCAACGGATAGAAAGTAGATGAAGAGTCAACTAGCCGTTGGAGTGTCGGACGTCCGATAGTCCTGTTTTTTGCGTCCGACAGCAGGCAGTAAGTTTAAGAGATTTTCTTCAATTCTTTTGGATGTCCGGTGCAAGCTCTTTGTGCGAGCGACAGCAAACAAAGAAATTTGAGAAATCATCTTGTTTCTATCGGACGTCCGGTGGAGACATATTCAGCGTCCGATGGTTTCGTCGACTTTGAAGGATCCTATCAGACGTCCGATGCTTGTGTCCGATCGAGGTCAGTGATCCAGGGAAAATGTCTTATTTCCTTCGGACGTCCGGTGGTGGAGTTCTTCATACGTCTGAAGTTATGCAATGATTATCGGACGTCCAATCCAAGCGTCCGACAGCTTTCAGCAGCCTTTGTCCCTTTCAATTGCATTTGATCTTTGAGTCTGATTGCTGCATAACTGAAAGTATTTTTAGAAAAGATATTAGTATTATCCATTTGTTTTGTAAATATCAAAAGTTAGGAACCATGATCAATACACTTCCTCTTTACCCCAATCTCCACTTGGTCAAACTAGGAAGTTTTACTATCCCTCAGGACAACCCTCACAGAGCTACACTATTGAAGCATTCACTCACAAATAAAAAGCTTACAATGAACTTCACACCACCAAGACTACAAATCTTCCTTGGAGAGTGTTTTCTCACTAAAACTACTCTATATCTTTTGTATCTTTAGTGTGCAAAATTTATTTGAAATTTCTGACCATACTCTATTTATAAGAGACCAAGAAAGTGCTTCATTAATATTTCCAACAGATAGAAAGTAGCTGAAGAGTCAACTAGCTGTTGGGAGTATCGGACGTCCGGTACATTTGAAGCATGCGTCCGACAGCAGGTAGTGAGTTTGAAAAATCTTTTTCAATTCTATCAGACGTCCAGTGCTTGCGTCCGAAAGCAGACAATGAATTAGAAGGAATATCTCAATTCTATCGGACGTCCGGTATTGTCTTTGTGAGCATCCGACAGCTTTCGTCGAGTTTAAAGGATCCTATCGGACGTCCGATGCTTGCGTCCGATAGAGGTCTGTGAGTTAAGGGAAATGTCTTATTTCCTTCGGACGTCCAGTGATGGAGTTCTTCATGCGTACGAAGTTGCGCAATGATTATCGAACGTCCGATCCAGTCTTCACGAGCGTCCGATAGCTTTCAACACTCTTTGTCTCTTTCAATTGTACTTAATCTTTGAACCTGATTTGCTTTATTGCTGAAAAGATCTTTGAGAAGATATTAGTACTATCCATTTATTTTGTAAACATCAAAAGACAGGGATCAAGATCAACAAAGTGTGTGCTTTATCGCACTTGATCTAACTCAACTAATCACTTGATATCTCATTCATACTTATACAAGTGACTTGATTTGCATTGACCTCTACTCGTATTTGTACTTGTGCTTGATTTGTAAGTGCTGAGCGACAGTATGTACCACATTTGATATGAGTGAGAGGTACCTCTCCTTCCCGTCTCCGTACTTTTCTCTTGACTAAGTCGATTGGTCGTCGACTATAGTGACTACTTGGGAACCCAAACCCCACTGATTAGTTAATCGAGTCGAGCCGACAAGGGTTTGGTCGATTGGATAACGAACCATGGGTCTCTTGTTTTGTCGAGTGGAGTGATACCTCCTCGACTAATCGGTTTGCTCGAGTATTACCACCAATGTTTAGTTTGCGTTTGGGCCCGGTAAGGGGGTTGAATGGTGGACGGATTGGTGTGAAGCGAAACACTATTGGATTGGTTACTTTACTTGAAAGTTGACGGAGTGTCAACTAATACTTGATCAAACTCTGGTGAAGCAATGAGAAATTGGCTCCTGAGAGTTATTTGTATCCTTATACTTTGATTGTTATTCATAGTGTTCTTATTTTTTTTAGAAACAAATTTTACACTCGCTCATTTTGAGATTTGCTACTTGAAGTATTATTACTCACTTTTATGGACTGGTTATGCTCGCTATTTTGCTACTTTGATACGTGAACTTTTAAATAATGGTCAATTTACTATTTAGAATCTCACTGGCCTTTTAGCGCATTCCACGCCATTTGTTTTTCTTACAGAGGGTACGAGTGAGGCGTGAGACTAGTACAGGCTAGCATAGTCTAGTTTTTAAAAATTTTGTGATTGTACTCGCACTAGTCACTCAATTAGGGTTGAATGTATTGAGAACTTAAATCTTGTGATAAATTTGGGATTGTATGGATGTTTGAGATAGAAATGAATGTATTTGTACGTTCCAAACTTGGGAACTGTTATTTCTTTTATTCTTGAAATTGCACCCTATTTTCTTGACATGAGTGAATGAGTCCTGATGAGAGTTGGGTAGGCAGTCCGCTAAACCCTGGGGTAAGCCCTAAGGGGAAATGGGGTCGTCACAGTTCCTTCCAAATGAAATTCATGGACGATTGTCTAAGTTAGCAAAAGTATGCATTTTAGCCTTTTTTTTCCATTCCCACTAGTTCTATCTTATTATACTCTCGATCAAAGATTTTAAGGATATGAATATGTCACATGCTTTTTACTATCTTATTATACAGATTCACATTACTTATAGATAATTATGTGAAAATGTCATGCTTATTTTTGGTTGTAATGTGTAGTTAAATATTTGTGACTTATGTTATGGATTTGGGGAGGGGGGAATTGGTTTAACAGGGAAGATGATGGTGAAGGAAGTCTTGTTTTGTATGACTATTCATTCAAATTCAGTAGTGTAAGGTTGTAATAGCATATTTTCTGACTAAAGTTTATTCTACTGCATTTAATAGTTTATTTTCAATGCAGTCTAGCTTCATATTGATCATGAGGAGGCTCTTGGATATGATGATAGAGATGATTGAAGTCTTAACATTGGTGCTGCAGTCTATGCTTTAGTTTAGAAATCTAGTACTTTATTTTTTGGGAAGGATATGCACTGATTATGTGGAATTTGGGACCCAACATTTGTGGTTTACTTTTGTTTTGATGAATTTACAGATGTTTATGGCCATATATATGAATTTGTGGCTTTATTCTATGTTGATTTTGTCTTTTGTCAAATTAAATGTTCTGCTATGATTGTTGAAAATGCCATGGCAATTCTATATTTGTAATTGTCAATTTCAACTCTTGTTTACAAAACTCAGTGAGGTTGTCACTAACATGCAAGTTCACTAACTCTATTGCCAAATTCAATGTTCTGCTATAATTGTTGGAAATGCCGTGACAATGCCATATTGTAATGATCAATTGCAACTTTTCAAGACAAAACTCAGTGACAATCTTCAAAAGTTGTCACTAGCATGCAAGTTCATTAAGTGACGACTATTCTTGTCACTAAATACTAGGACTGATAGTGACGAGTCCAAGTTGTCATTGTAGACTTCAAATTTGTGATGACTTTTGCTACATTTATGACAAAAAAATATGTGAAATAGTGACAAGAAAAATTGTCACAGAATAATAATCATTAGTGACGACTTTGTCCTTGTCATTGAATAACAAAATTTTGTGACGACTTTCAAAGGGTTGTCACATGGATCTATTTGTGACATAGAATCAGTACCAACTATGTGACAATGAAAAAAGTCGTCACTGTACTCGTATAATGACGACTTTTTGGTTTTTAGTGACGACTTTTTGTTGTCACAAAAGGCCAAATTTCTTGTAGTGACATGAAGCCAAGTACTGTGGCTAATCAGCACGAAGGTGCAGCAAAGAATTATTTGGGTTAGGATCCTTCAAAACATGGAGGATGTGCCAAGTGTTGAACAGTGGACAATCCACTTTTCTCAAGGACATGCTAGAGGAGCAGGCACTCTCTTTTTATTCTTATACTAGAGGTACCCCTTAGAAGTTTTGTTAAACGTAGAGCAATAAATCTTTTTGGTAAATATAGGAGAAAATTTGAGCATCACAATAATTAAGATTTGCTATGAAAAGAAATTCCGTTTAAATTAGTCCCCCATTCATCGTGATTTGGACAAAGATTTTTGAACCAATACTATGTGTCCAAAAAAAGGAGAGATAATAAGTACACTACATCGCCAATTTAATAGTAGCATAACTTTAATTGTGACTAAACCAAAAGTAGTCATAATACTTCTAGTTGTTTAATAATTAGGAAAAGTTTAGAAAGTTGCCAAGATCTTTCACAATTTTCAACATCAATAAAACATACAAACTTGCACATTTTTCTATCCTTTTAAAAACATACAAACCTACACATTGTTTTTTTGTCTTTTTGAGAAAAAAAAATGAGTAGTTTATCCATCGTTTTAAATCCTTTTTAATAGTATTACAAACAAGTGATAACATTATCTACCAAAAAGCTTGAGAATACAAATAGCAATATTAAATAAAAATATGAACTGCCATGTTTGCAAATGTACATGTACAAATTCAAAACAACCATTTGTTTGATCGCAAAAATGTCTTCTCAATCAAGATTGAATTTTTTTACAATTTTGTTGTCGAATCACACTCTAGGATAAAAGTCTCAATTTTGACTTCCACCACCAATTGTAATTCCTTAACAATGGTAATCAATTCAGACTTGAGTTTATAAAAACTTATCAACTCCTTTAGCCAAATAGTAATGATATATCCAATTCCACATATAGCTTATATTATCATTAGGGACAATAAAAAGGGTAAAAATACAAATTCATAGAACCAACTTAAGCAAATGATTTTAAAATCTAATTTTACACTACTTTTCTTCTGAAACTATCATACCATGAAAATAAACCACCTATCATGGATACAAGTCGGTAACCCAAAATGACGAGATTATACGAAATATTTTATTCATATCCTAAATTGCTAGCCCCAACAATTCCTTTACATATCATCCTTTTCATCTAGTAAATAATTATTTTTTGCTATTAAGAAACTTTAAATAAATCAAAATATGAAAAATATAATTATCAATCTATAAATTAAGAGACTTTGATTAATTTTAAATTCAATAGACCTCTCTATTTCCTTCCTAGTCATCATTCACCTTGGATCTTCACTTGTCAAATTCTTCCTCCTCCATCCCAGCACTATCATCCTATTATCAAATAACAATTTTAATAAATGAAAACTAAAATTGGAATGAATATAAGTTGAGGAAAAATTGATATCTTCTCTCAACAAAAATTGCTATCTTCTCTCATCTACTCCAACAACAAAAACCATTCATTTAGTTAATTATGGAAAAATTGAAAAGAAATGCATTAACTAATTCAATAGGAAAAAAAAGTAGAGTAAACGATTAGGGTGGAGGAAAAAAAAGAGAAAAAAAATGAAAAGATTACAAACAGAAAATTGAACGTGCAAGTGATAGTGTAGATAAGGATGAGGGTTCTTGTGGTTGTCTTTTGCCAGAAAGTAAAGAGGAAATGAGGGGGAAAAAGAAAGCCAAAAGAAAAAGAAGAAAAAAAATAAAGATGACTTCCTCAAAGGATTAATGAGCCACATGTCAAAGAAGATGGGAGCCACTTGGCAGCCATAGAAACCGCTACAGTAATCTCACTTCTTTCTTATATAATCGGTAGACTTCAGAGAAGAGAGGTTACTATAGCAACCTCTTTTTTTACCATGTGTATAGTCTCTTCTTTCAACAAGTGACAGTTTCATTTTTTTAGTTGATTTTTTGCTTCACTATTTTCTTTGGTTAGCTGAAAATTATAAACATCTCTTCTCCCAATTCTTCTTTTCTTCCTTTTTCTGTCTTTGCGTTCAAACCTTTTCTCTATCTTTTTTCTTCATCTTTCTTTTTTCCCCTTCAAATTTTTTCTTTATAATTAATTATACTAAAATTATTTTTTACTATTTTTTAGGTGATTATTGTTGACCATGGAGAAGTATCACAACAATCAACTAATTCATATTATCACTTCTTCCTCCATCCATTTTAACTCTTTAATTCAATATTTTGCTTTTTCCCTTAAATTTTTTCCTTCATCCTAATTTTTCTTTGCATTTCTTTCTTTCGCTCAGTCAATGCATCTTTTTCTTTTTTCTTTATAATTAACTAAATGTATGTTTTTCTTGAATGAGAATGGATATTTCTTTTGTTCTTTTGTTCAAAAATCATGATTCATGATCATCTCTTTCTTTTAGAAAAAACATAGACAATAGACGTTTACCTCCGCTACTCCTATTGTATGGTATGTTTGATTTTCTTTTTATTCCTACTTTTCCCCTATTTCATGCTGTCAAATATGGACTTAAGTTTTTTTTTCATTAACTGTATTTCATTTAGCCTTTTTCATTTCTCATTTTTTCCCTCTTTATCCTGCTACCATGGTGTATTTATTTATTTTGGCTTGATTTTCTTGATATTCATTAAGCCTTCCATTATTTTGGCTCTGCAAGTCAATTATCCTTTTATGAGGTTTGTCTTAAATATATATGCAAAATTTGTATTTTGCAATTCTGATGTTTTAGTTCCTTTTCTGTGCATAATTGAATCTTGTACGTCCTTTAGTAATTCTTTGGTACTGAATTTTTGTACCCTTTTTATGAATTAAAAAACCTTCCATTCGAATTTCTTGTAAGTTTTGTTGTGAATTTGTAGGATGGAAGTTGTTTCATGATGGCGTCTTGTTTGAGAAAGAAATAGTGGTGAAATTTGATGCATTTGTAATTATAATAGCATGATATTTGAGCTTTATGAAGCATATATCATTTGTGTTAATATTGAACTGGTTTTGCATATCTCATGTGCTTGATTTTTTATTTCTTTGCTATTGTTTGTCTACACAATACAACAAGATAAACTCTATTGCATCACAATAAGTAGGTTGGAGCAAACTTTTGGAACATTCCACCAAAAACAAACTTTATTTTTTAGACTCATTTTTGACAGTTATAATTGCTCTTTATTTGAAAGTAAATTATAGTGTGGAATTTTTACCAGAATTTTATAGTTGGGCCTTGTGACGACCCCACCTCCCCCTACGGCATACCTCAGGGTTTAGCGGACTGTCTGCCCAACTCTCGTCAGGACTCACTCACATACTGAAAGAAAACAACTTACAACCATAGAAAGGAACTAGAATAACAATTTCCAAGCTTAAAGTATACATTAATACTTAAATCCAGGTCCAAGACTCATACATGCCGAAATACATTAAAATCTTTACAATCCAAGTTCATCCAACCCTAGTCTAGCACTAGCGCGAGAACAATTGCAAAAATTTAAAAACTAGACTAAGCTATCCTGTACCAGTTTCACGCCTTGCTCGCATCCCCTGTAAGGAAAACAAATAGCGTGAAATGAGCTAAAAGTTCAGTGAGGTTCCAAATAACAAGTTGATCATTTTTAGAAGTACAAATATCAACGTAGCAAATTAGCGGGCATAAAAAGCCAAGAAAGTGAGCAATAACGCCTCAAATAGCAAATCTCAAAATGAACGAGTGTAAAGTGTTTTGTTTTTCAAAAGAAACAAGAATCCAATAAGCAATAATCATGTCAAAATATAAGGATACGGATGGCTCTCAGGAGCCAAGTTCCCATTGCTTCACCAGAGCTTGATCAAATAGTAGTTGACACTCCGTCAACTTTCAAGCAAAAGTAACCAATCCAATAGAGCACCACTTAACCCCATTTTCCATCCATCAACCAAACCCCTTACCGGGCCCGAACTCCACAATAAACATTGGTGGTAATACTTGAGTATACCGATTAGTCAAGGAGATAACACTCCACTCGACATCACTAACTACCCATGGTTCGTTACCTAATCGACCAAGCCCCTGCCGGCTCGATTCGATTAACTAACCAGTGGGGTTTGGGTCCCCAAGATAACATCTCCAATCGACTGAATCAAAATAAAAGTACAGAGACGGGAATAAGAGGCACCTCCCACTCGGATTGAGTGTGGTACATACTGTCGCTCCGCACTTACAATTCAAGTACAAGTATATCAAGTTAATTGCAACAATAAACAAATATATACCATATTAGGACAAGTGCGATAAAGTACACTCTTATCCGATCAAACAAATCACATATCATTTATTTACATTGATCAAGTATTGAAAACAAGTGTCCAGTTCAACCAGGTATTTGGAAGCACTCACCAAAATGTAGTGCTTTTCACAATCACGTTCAGGTCCAACTCCTTGGTTGGAGTCCAAATCTGCGATAAAATATCATTTAAAAGTTTAAAATCCACTAGGATTCGAAACATAGAAGTTTCACTTCAAGAATATCAGGTAAATGAAACTTGTTTAAGTAGTAGTCATATGACTTCTTAAACTCTCGAAAATTCATGCTCGCTCTTTTAGTTTCGGTAAGGAAGCGATTAAAACTTTAGAATCCCCATTTGAATCGAAAAGACGAGGAAAACGTATTTCTATTTTTCCAAGGGTACGAGTTTTGGCCAAATTTCAGCTTAAATACCTCTACGAAAGAAGACTCGAATACCCTAGACAATTCAAGTGCAATTCGACCTCAATTCTTTGCTCAAGTCGCAAGTACATCCACCTAACATTCGAGTGAAAATTTGGGCGGCATGCCCCTTGTATTTAGTTATTTTCTAGCCATTTATGACTTTATTATTTTCCTCAAATCAGCACCCAAAATCACACACAAGTAATGTTACCACCATAGCCCTTCAATTAGGCTCCAAAATAATCCAATTACAACACAAGTCTTAACAAGGCAACCGAAAATCAAGTTTAAAGGTAAATAGCTAAATGGCAGATTTGACGTCTCTTAGCGTATCGGTCACAACCGAACTACGCTTATCGGATTGGGGTACAATTTATACCGTTTCGAAACTAAGATAAAGGGTTACAACTTTGATGAAGACAACTCAACCCAGTTCACAGTTTATCTAGGTCGAATCTACAAATTACAGAACCAGAAGTCCATGACTGAATTCAAACGGCAATAACTCAGGCTACACAATTCCGTTTGAGGTGTTTTTGGTTTCGTTGGAAAGCTAAAACATAGGGATAAAATTTTCATGTTTTGGCTAAAGGCTGATTTGAAACGGACCAAGGTGAAAAAATGCAGCCAGAATGATGAAATGTCAAAATTGTCCGCAAAACTATACCTATGGCAGTCAAAGGTATTTTTATCATTTCATGTGCTACAGTGCTCGGATTGAGCTGAAATTTTACAGGCGCTATAAAACATCATTTCCCACAACTTTCATGTTTTGAGCTTAGCCCAATTCGCCCTCCATCATGGCCGAATGAAACTAGTCAGAACAGGGTAATACAAAAACTTAAAGCTGGAATTAATGCATTCAAGTGATAATCTTCTTATTCATGTATAAAACCACTACTACCACTCCCTATCTAAGTTTATTCACATCATATTCTAGATAAATAATACAAATAAAAATAGAAAATTACAAACCCTAGCTGAAAATTATAAGTTAATAAGCCAAACCATGAAATCTTTCATACAATCCACCACAATCAAGTCATGCTTTGCTTAAATTGCAAAATAAGAAAGAAACAAGGGAGGTTTCTAGTATAATACATCAAAATCTCCAAAATAACTTGTGATACAAGAACTTTCTCTCTCCCAAAAGTTCCACCAATTCACCTCCAAGCTTTCCCAATGATTGATCGGAGTAGAATCAAGTTTTGCGGTAATTTTCTCAAGAATCAAGCAAGCTCTCAAGTTGAAAAAATGGAAAATTTTCTCTCTTCTCTTTTTCCCCTCCTAAGTCACGACCAAACAATGAAGAAAATGAGGTGTTTTTGGTTATATTTTACAAGATGAAAACTAAGGATAGTCTTGGTCAAAGGTCTTGGTCAAGACCTTGGTTGGATTTTTGACAAATGGCTTAATCACAAATATTTCCACCAAAATATCTCTCTTTTTCTTAGTCAATAATGGTGGCTGACTTAAGGGTTAATTAAGAGCTAATTAGCTCAACTAAAACAAGGAGATTAAAGTAATAAAGTAGTATTCAAGTGATGCACTCAATCGGTAACGAACGGTACATACCGGTTCAACCAGTTTTTCCTTATTTCGCACGTATTAGGGTTTTCACTTACAATTCATTAATTTATTATTATTACTTCTAATCATACACTTAATATCATCTAAAACTCACTCTAAATCACTAAATTTGATACACACTCCGTACCGAATAATTACACTACGAAAAGATGTAAAAACCCTAGTTTACCTTAACGATGAAAATAAAGGGAAAACCCTTGGTTCTATGATTAATTGTAACTATTGAGAAAGTGAATGAGTAGTAAAGCTATTGTAAAATAATGGATTCCAAATAAAAGAGAATTTTTAAGAAAATATGAGGGATTTTACAAGTCTTCACAATCACACTACCAAAATGCACATAAAAACACACACCAAAACCCTAGTATGCACAAAAATTCTAATTTATGCCCTCCCTTTAGACAAATTATAACTTGAGTTATAAATATCAAAAATTTATATAACTTGGCTTGTTAAAAACTAGATTTCAAATACTAAGAATCGTTAGCAGACACCTCAAAGAGATTTAGTTCATAAGTTTGTCCAAATTGAGCCATAAGCTACTACAACATTCCTACGTTTACTCATGTAGGGCAGAATTTTCAGTCAACTTTGCCAATTTCCTAAAATTGATAGACATTGAATCAAACTCTAAATTTTGCACCGTAGGAAGCCCTCTGAGTCTAGTTTCAAACGCAACAAACATAACTCAATTCCGACTTTCCTATACGAAGTTATAGCCAATTTCCCAAAGCTGCGCAGAGCCTCCTGCGAAAATTTCTAGATTTTCTAACAACTTGAGATTTTGAAACTTTTCTTAACAAAATTCCCTCCCTTGGCTCAAATTCAACCATTAAAGCAACCAAGAATCAAAGGCAAGTGAGTTCACATAAGGGTTATAAAGACAACTGAATTTTCGGGGTCTCACACTCTCTCCCCCTTAAAATAATTTCGTCCTCGAAATTCTAATCTTTGTTCGCACAAAACTTGATGCTATAACTTTCCTCCAACTCTCAAGTGACTTTCTCTTACCATAGTACTACAACAAGCTTACCTAGAGAGAAAATCTTACCATGTAAAGGCTCCGATAATATGCTAGGGAAGTTTAACAAAGAAATAAACACTTATCAAGTCCTCACAGTCATAGGAGAAGGAAACAGATCTTCCGTGCAAATTTCTCAACGTACTCTACAACCTGGACATCCTCTATAGAAACCCTAGCCAGACGATTGCCAGATTCGTCCATGATAACACTCCGAGATCAAATACCTTTGATCAGTCCAATGACTAGGTCAAATGTTAGAATCGTCCACGCCTTAACCTTTGCCATCAAAACTCACCTCAAGTGCAATCAAGATACAGACCATTATTCTAGCGCTATCCACTATTTGGTACCCAAGTACAAGAATCCACAATAAGACAATTTACAACTCGAGTCGGCCGGTCCCAAGAGTAAATCGCCCATATTAGAGATTTCTATGAGGACCCGTAAAATTCTTTACATTTTTCTTAAAATTCCCTTTTATTTGGAAATTATTACATTAGAATAGCCTTACTACTCATTTACCCCACAATAAGTGCAAATAAATATAGAATCAAGGGTTTTTCCTTTCGTTTCCAAGTTATCGTAAATTAGGGTTTTCACGTCTTTTCGTAGTGTGATAACCGGTACGGAGTGTGTACTAAATTTGGTGATTAAGAGTGAGTTTTAGATGATATTAAGAGTGTGATTAGAAGTGGTAATAATAAGTGAGTGAATTATAAGTTAAAACCCTAGTATACGCGATTTATGAAAAAATCGGCTCAAACCGACGGGTATCGATCACTATCGATTGAACACACCACTTGACTACCACTTTCCTACCACCACATATCCTTGATATTGTTGTAAAATATCTCCCTCATCCTCAGCCCTTATAGCTGAAATTATTGACCCAAAATGCAAGGAAAAGAAAACAAAAGTTGGATGGATTTTGGTGGTGCCACTTGTTGGCCATCTATGGCCCTTTGACCACACCCTTTTGTCTTGCCTTCTTATCTTTCATTTGAGCTCATTCTTCATCATTTTTTTTCTGGCTTGGCCGAGAGCAAGGAGAGTGAAGAGAGTTTTCCATTTCCAACCTTGAATCCAACCTTTTTAAATGAGGAAAAGAAAAACTAAACCGATTAATCACTAGTTTGGAAGCTTGGGAAGCTTGAGGGAAACAATTTCAAGGAGAAGTGGAGGATCCTTCTTGCAAGCTCTTGTCTTGAGGTATAATGGCTAATCAACCTTTTTTTCTCCATTAATCATGATTAAGTTGGGTATTAATGTTAGAATTGTGCTTGTGATGCTTGTTTCAAATAGTTCTGATGGTTGGAGTGATGAATTTTGAGTTAGGATTTTAATTGATTCACTTATATTTCTTGTGGGTTAGGTGTCAGATGATGTATATATATGGTATATAATCTTGTAAAGGAGAATGTAGTGGTAGTTTTAAGGTAAAAATGTGAATTATAGCTTGCATATAAGAAAATTCCAGATTTCTGGAAATTGTAGCTTCAGTTCTGTCCGGTTCCAGTTCATTATTTTAGAGGCCGAATTAGGCTTAGTATAAAACATAAAAGTTGTAGAGAAGACAAAAATACCCCTGACTCGCATAGGTTTAGTCCAATAGACAATTTTGATATTTCACAAAACTAACCATGTATGTTCACCCTAATGTGTATTGATGTAGCATTTAGCCAAAACATGAAAGTTGTAGTACTATGTCTTAGCTTTCCAACGCCCCTGGAATCACCTCATTTGGACTTCGGTAGCCTGAGTTATTGTTGTGTAAACATAGCACGGTTAACTAACCTATTTGTGCGCTACTGGTTTAGTAATTCGAAATTTTGACCTAGATACAATACAAACTGGACTAGGTGATCTTCATCAAAGTTATAGCTCTCTGCCTTTCGAAACGGTATACATTTCACCCCACTCTGATAGGCGTAGCTTCGGTTGTGTCCGTTACGCAAAACAACATCGAATCTGTCTTTTGCTAAACTTCATTTCCGCACATGACCTTAGCTTGATTTTGTACTTGTATGACCTTGAGCCTATTGAACGGCTACTAAAATGAGATGATTTTGTGTGTGATTTTGGGACTGATTGAGAAAAAGAATGAAGCCATAAATGGCTGGAAATAGGAAAGTACAAAGGGCGTGCTACCCAAAGTTACGCTCAAGGGCTAGATAGACATACTTGCAACTTGAGTAAGGTTTGAGAGCGAATACCACGTGAACCATCTAGGGTATTTACATCTTCTCTTATTAAGGTATATAAGTTAGAATTCGGCCGAAACTTGTACCCTTGGAAAAATGAAATTTTCGACTAATAGAAATACGTTTTCTTTGTCACTTCGACTCAAATGGAGATTTTACAGTTTTACGAGTGAGCATAAGTTTTACAAATATTTTACTTATGTCCTTTGGTTTCAATGTACTCTTCTCACTACCAAAACCCTATTTATACTTTGTACTAGTACGTATTCGAATTTTCTTTGAATCACTTAAATCTTTGATAGTTGAAGCATAATGTGTTCTTTTGATTATATTAGGATTCCTTGGTGACTGAGGGTGTTATCCGAAAGGATACTTGGGACGTTATTTTGCGTAAATAGGTGAGTGTTCCTTGTTTGTAATATTTTCATTGACTATGTGGCTTGTTCTTGATTATATGACTTGTTATGAACGAATGACAACATGTTAAATGTTTTCAATGATTGCTTAAAATGAGTTTTCTAGGCGAGTGTGTACTTTATTGCACTCGACCTAAATGAATGTGAAATTTTCAATGATTAAATAATTAAATACTAGTTGCGCATGAATGTAAGTCGTTTGGCTGAACTGGGCCCTTGTCCTTCGTTGCCGGTCGACTCGAGTCAGAAGCGGACTCGATCAGGCGATTTGGTGACCCTGGGTGAACGTTTGGTATACTCGAGTATTACCTTGTAGTCTGGTGGAGCTTGGTCAGCGTCCAGGAGGGGGTGAATGAAATGAATGAACGAATGTTAATGCAAATGAGAGGCTTTACTTACAAAAATGCATTTTCAAATGATTGGAGGAATAAGGGAATGAAAGGAGAATGAATGAACGAATGAATGAATGGCTCCCTGTGAGCACGTGTCCTTTTAATGAATGTGTTATTATCGCTTTCCATTGTAAATGTTTCTTGAATTATTGGTAATCTATGGTTAATACATTGGCTTTATTATTTGATTATGTGTTCGGAACCTCACTGAGCTTGTAGCTCATCCCTTTAGTTGTTTTCCTTAACAGGGGAAGGCGAGCTAGAACAGGAGCCTTGTGTAGACTAGCTTAGTCTAGACCTCTGAATTTTGTAATGGTTCTCGCCCTAGTGCTTGGCACGGGCTGGATGTATGACGAATTGAGAACTTTTGTATATTCGATATTTGTACTCCCTTTTGTGATAGAAATGTATCTAAGTTTCGCTTTAAGTTTTGAATTGTCGCTATATTTATTCCTGTGGTTTTATTCTAGTTTTACTTGAGGACTGAAGTGAAAGACTAAGTCCTGGCGAGAGTTGGGCAGGCGGTCCACTAAACCCTTTTGGTTCGCCTTAGGGGGAGGTGGGACTGTCACAGTTGGTATCAGAGCCTGTTTCGCCTGATCTCTGCGCGGAGTGAACTTGGGCTAAGTGGTGAATAAGTATGAAGAAGTCAGTTCTCGTTCGAGTATAAGTTATGAATTATGAATGTTAAAGGCCTTAAATATTTCTCGTGGTATTTGAGGATCATAGAGAGGTACGTCAGGTAGAAATCTCGACTGTAGATAGTTTACTCTTGGGACTGGCCAGCTCGAGATGTGAATTGTCTTATTTCGGATTCTCGTGCTCGAGTACTCTAGAGTTGAGGCGATGCTTAGTATGTGAGATTTGCATTTTTGGGAACATGAACAGGTTTTGTTTGGCTAGAATGAGTACAAGAGATCAACAGACGTTTAGTTTGGATAGAAAGTGACGTGAGAAACCGGACGGGGGTTACTTTAACTGAGACTGGGACGACATCACCTTTTCTTTTGATTCACCCTTATATTGTTACTACATGACGTTAGTTTGTGTATTTGTGTATATGATTGTATTTGATCATCTGTCTCCTTGATATATGGTGTGTTATGTGTGTATATGTCTATTGATGTAGTGGTATGATAGAAATTAGTTGCTTTAGTTAACTTACTGCGTTTATTCACTAAATTACCTTTTGGGAAAAAAATGAAAAGAGAGGGGAAAAATAATATGGAGGGAAGACGTATGGAGGGAAGACGTAGTCGCGAACGTGGTTGTGGCCGTGGGACCAAGCGAGCCCAAGAGCCAAGAGAAGAAATGGAAACAACAGCTGAACAAGAGCAAGGACCGAGGGTTGAAGCCGAGGACCAAATGGCGACGGCAATTCAACAAATGACAAACATTTTAGTAAGGTTAGTGGACGAACAATGTCAAATTCCTGTGAATCAATCTCCGAACCCTGAAATAGGAGAAGATCGGGCTCTTGAGAGGTTTCAGAAGTTTGCTCCCCCGAAATTCCTTGGAGGGCTTGATCCGGACATAGCTGAACAGTGGCTGGAGGCCATGATCAACATCTTTACAGCTTTGAACTATACCGAACAAAGACAAGTGAACTTTGCGGTATTTCAATTTGAAGGACCGGCCCGAGCGTGGTGGAACGTGATTAAGGCAAAGTGGGAAAGAGAACAAACCGTATGGACATGGGCTAATTTCCTAAGGGAATTTAATGAAAAGTATCTCCCACCTTTAGTCCAAGAAAGGAGGGAGGATGAATTTATTGGATTACGCCAGGGAACCCAAAGTGTGGTCGAATATGAAATAAAATTTACCAAATTGTCTAAGTTTGCTTCCGAATTAGTGGCCACGGAACAGAGAAGGGTGCGACGATTTATACAGGGATTGAATTTAGAAATTGAAGAAGATCTAGCTGCGGTTCAGGTTAATACTTTCACAGAAGCCCTTGAGAAAGCCCAAAGAATTGAGGCTGCGAAAGCACAGATAAAAGCCTCCCAAACTCGAAAAAGGGGTGCACCTGGTAGTGTGACTGAGGAACCAAGTGAGTCGATAGCACCTTTCAAAGTGCAGAAAGTGAACCCTTTATCCTGCCCACCATGGACATTAGGGGCGTTAGAAGAACGATCCACAAAAGGAAGTCAAGTAGGCCATGGGGAGATTTCTCAAACAAGCCAACAAGTGGCTTCTTCCTTGACTTGTGGCAACTGTGGAAAGGCCAATCACACTGAGAGTGATTGTTGGAGGAAAGGGCGGAAGTGTTTGATTTGCGGAAATGGTGACCACCAGGTTAGCAACTGTCCGAGAAAACAGTTACGTGAAAGTAGTACTCAGCCACTGGAGGGCACTAAATCAAAACAAGCAAATGAAAGAGGGAACCGAACAAAAGTACCGGCAAGGGTATATGCCTTAGACAACCAACAAGCTCCTGAGCCATCTGAAGGTAAAAAATTTCGAGGACGAAATTTCTTAAGGGGGAGAGAGTGTGAGCACCCGTAAAATTCTTTATATTTTTCTTAAAATTCCCTTTTATTTGAAAATTATTACTTTAGAATAGCCTTACTACTCATTTACCTCACAATAAGTACAAATAAATATAGAATCAAGGGTTTTTCCTTTCGTTTCCAAATTATCGTAAATTAGGATTTTCACGTCTTTTCGTAGTGTGATTAACCGGTACGGAGTGTATACTAAATTTGGTGATTAAGAGTGAGTTTTAGATGATATTAAGAGTGTGATTAGAAGTGGTAATAATAAGTTAGTGAATTATAAGTTAAAACCCTAGTATACGCGATTTATGAAAAAATCGGCTCAAACCGACGGGTATCGATCACTATCGATTGAACACACCACTTGACTACCACTTCCCTACCACCACATATCCTTGATATTGTTGTAAAATATCTCCCTCATCCTCAGCCCTTATAGCCGAAATTATTGACCCAAAATGCAAGGAAAAGAAAACAAAATTTGGATGGATTTTGGTGGTGCCACTTGTTGGCCATCTATGGCCCTTTGACCACACCCTTTTGTCTTGCCTTCTTATCTTTCATTTGAGCTCATTCTTCATCATTTTTTTTCAGGTTTGGCCGAGAGCAAGGAGAGGGAGGAGAGTGAAGAGGGTTTTCCATTTTTAACCTTGAATCCAACCTTTTTAAGTGAGGAAAAGAAAAACTAAACCGATTAATCACTAGTTTGGAAGCTTGGGAAGCTTGAGGGAAAAAATTTCAAGGAGAAGTGGAGGATCCTTCTTGCAAGCTCTTGTCTTGAGGTAAAATGGCTGATCAACCTTTCTTTCTCTATTAATCATGATTAAGTTGGGTATTACTGTTAGAATTGTGCTTGTGATACTTGTTTCAAATAATTTTTGATGGTTGGAGTGATGAATTTTGAGTTAGGGTTTTGATTGATTCACTTATATTTCTTGTGGGTTAGATGTTAGATGATGTATATATATGGTATATAATCTTGTAAAGGAGAAAGTAGTGGTAGTTTTAAGGTAAAAATGTGAATTATAGCTTGCATATTCTAATGCCCCTGACCAATATTGTCCCACAGTTAACCGCCCCATTGGGCCGTGGGTTTTACTCCTAGAGGTGGGGTTATAGCCCACAACAAGTGAAGAGCGCAAGCACGCAGGTCAAGAAGCCCAGCACCCCTCCAAAAGGCCTCGGTCAGGTGGGAGAGACCACTACAGGCTATTAAAGCAGCCCCAGGACTTCCTCCCTAACCGATGTGGGATCATTACAATCCATCCCCCTTAGGGAACCCAGCGTCCTCGCTGGCACACCGGGGTCGGGAGTCGGCTCTGATACCAACTCTAACGCCCCTGACCAATATTGTCCTACAGTTAACCGCCCCATTGGGCCATGGGTTTTGTTCCTGGAGGTGGGGTTATAGTCCACAACAAGTGAAGAGCCCAAGCCCGCAGGTCAAGAAGCCCAGCACCCCTCCAAAAGGCCTCGGTCAGGTGGGAGAGACCACTACAGGCTATTAAAGCAGCCCCAGGACTTCCTCCCTAACCGATGTGGGATCATTACAATCCACCCCCCTTAGGGAACCCAGCGTCCTCGCTGGCACACTGGGGTCGGGAGTCGGCTCTGATATCAACTCTAACGCCCCTGACCAATATTGTCCCACAGTTAACCGCCCCATTGGGCCGTGGGTTTTGTTCCTGGAGATGGGGTTATAGCCCACAACAAGTGAAGAGCTCAAGTCCGCAGGTCAAGAATCCCAGCACCCCTCCAAAAGGCCTCGGTCAGGTGGGAGAGACCACTACAGGCTATTAAAGCAGCCCCAGGACTTCCTCCCTAACCGATGTGGGATCATTACACATATAACAAAATTCCAGATTTCTGGAAATTGTAGCTTCAGTTTTGCCCGGTTCCAGTTCATTATGTTAGAGGCTGAATTAGGCTTAGAATAAAACATGAAAGTTGTAGATAATGATGTTTTTTAGTTGCCTGAAAATTTCAGCTCAATCAGAGCAATGTAGCCTATGAGAAGACAAAAATACCCCTGACTCGCATAGGTTTAGTCCAATAGACAATTTTGATATTTCACAACACTAACCGTGTCTGTTCACCCTGATGTGTACTGAAGTAGCCTTTAGCCAAAACATAAAAGTTGTAGTGCTATGTCTTAGCTTTCCAACGCCCCTAGAATCACCTCGTTTGGACTTCGGTAGCCTGAGTTATTGTTGTGTAAACATAGCGCGATTAACTGACCTGTTTGTGCGCTTCTGGTATAGTAATTCGAAATTTTGACCTAGATACACTACGAACTGGACTAGGTGATCTTCATCAAAGTTGTAGTCTCTGCCTTAGCTTCGAAACGGTATAAATTTCACTCCAATCTAATAAGTGTAGGTTCAATTGTGTCCGTTACGCAAAATAACATCAAATCTGTCTTTTGCTAAATTTCATTTCCGCACATGACCTTAGCTTGATTTTGTACTTGTATGACCTTGAGCCTATTGAACGGCTAGTGAAATGAGATGATTTTGTGTGTGATTTTGGGACTGATTGAGAAAAAGAATGAAGCCATAAATGGCTGGAAATAGGAAAGTACAAAGGGCGTGCTACCCAAAGTTACGCTCAAGGGCTAGATAGACATACTTGCAACTTGAATAAGGTTTGAGAGCGAATACCACGTGAACCATCTAGGGTATTTACGTCTTCTCTTATTAAGGTATATAAGTTAGAATTCGGCCGAAACTTGTACCCTTGGAAAAATGAAATTTTCGACTAATAGAAATACGTTTTCTTTGTCACTTCGACTCAAATGGAGATTTTACAGTTTTACGAGTGAGCATAAGTTTTACAAATATTTTACTTATGTCCTTTGGTTTCAATGTACTCTTCTCACTACCAAAACCCTATTTATACTTTGTACTAGTACGTATTCGAATTTTCTTTGAATCACTTAAATCTTTGATAGTTGAAGCATAATGTGTTCTTTTGATTATATTAGGATTCCTTGGTGACTGAGGGTGTTATCCGAAAGGATACTTGGGACGTTATTTTGCGTAAATAGGTGAGTGTTTCTTGTTTGTTATATTTTCATTGACTATGTGGCTTGTTCTTGATTATATGACTTGTTATGAACGAATGACAACATGTTAAATGTTTTCAATGATTGCTTAAAATGAGTTTTCTAGGCGAGTGTGTACTTTATTGCACTCGACCTAAATAAATGTGAAATTTTCAATGATTAAATAATTAAATACTAGTTGCGCATGTGTGACGCCCCGAAAAAAAATGAGTTTGGGAACCCGGAAATTTTCTAATTTTCTAGGGTTTATCTTTAAAAAACGCCCGCCTTTTTTACATTTTCTTGATTAGAAAAATTCCCCAGATAAAGTTTATGAGCAAAAATAGTTTTAAAATGATTTTTCTAGTATCGGTTAGTTTTTGAGAAATTAAAAACGTATTTTGGACGTGGGACCCACTAGTGCGAAAAGTTCGGACAAATTCGGCCAATAAGGTTAAGTTCCGGATACTGTGTAAAATTTATCGGGTATTAAGAGATAAGTAGAGGGTGAGATGTGATTGATGTGAGAGGGAACAAAAGGATAGAAGTGCATGTAAAGAAGTGACACGTGTCACTTTGTGAGTGGTTGGAGCCTAAGACAACTTTGACCTTTCTTACCCTTGGATTAAATATCTCAAAAATTACCAAAATTGGCTTCATTCTCAAGCTCTTATGGCCGGCCAACCTTAAGGGAGAAAGGAAGAAAAACTCTTCAACATCTTGACTTCCTCTTGCTCCAATCCAATAATCCAACCATTTGATTTTGTTTCTACTCCATAAAATTCTTCCATTTGGTGCTAGTGAGTGTTTTGGTGAAGTTTTTGGAGAAGCTAAGGTGGTCTACAACTTCCTCTTTCTTGTTTACTTGGTAAGTAGTGATTGACTATCCTCTTACACCTAATGATGTTGAATTTATGCCTAATGGTGGCTATAGAGTTGGAAATTGTGGTTTATTGCTTGCTTATGGATGATATGGTGAAGTTTTTATTTTTTTGAGGAATTTTCTGGTTTAATGTGATCTTGATATTGTGGTTGTTTATGATGGTTGGTAATAAGGGGTTATGACTCTAGTGGATGTAAATGATTGGCAATTGCAATCAATTTTGGATTTGGAAGAATTTCTGGAAAATTAGGGTTCTTGGTTGAACATTCTGTCCGAAATTTTAGGTCATAGATAGAGGCCGAATTGGCCTTTCCTTAAAAAATGAAAGTTGTAGGGAATGACATTTTAAAGGTGCCTACAAAATTTCAGATCATTTGGAGTAGTGTAGAGTGAGATATGTCGATTTTACTGTTGCTGTTCTGGGTGATCAGAATGTGCGAACTGCGATAGTAATTGTCTGTTTTGACTGGAATTGGTTTAGATTTTGATGTTAGTGTCTTCTGATGAAATGTAGCTTGATGTCTTAGCTACCGCATGCCTTTGGAATCAATGCATTTGGACCTGTGTAGGCTGAGATAGACTGATTACAGTTTTGTGTGATTTGTGAACCTGCAATTACGGTTCTGGGTTGGTTTTCTGCATTTTTGACCTAGTTGTGCTGGGATTTGGACTGAGTGAACTTCTACATTGTTGTAGCCCTGGTTCTTAGCTTCGAAGTGGTGGGTCTTACACCCTAATCCGATAATCGTAGTGCAAGTTGTGCCATTACCGCAAAGTGACGTCCAAAACTGTTTTTCTGGTTTGAGCTAAACCTTCATTTCCGGCCTTTTCCCTAGCTTGACTTGTACTAGTACTACTTGGAGCCTGCTGAATGGCTATTGGATGAACTCGTTGTTGTGTGTGTACCGTTGGGACTGGCTGAGGATATAATGAAGCCATGATGGCTGGAAAAGTAAGCAAATTCAGGGGAAGTGCTGTCCAAACTTTGAAGGAACTTGTTTGCATGATTTAAGACTTGGATTTGAGCAAGGCAATGATATTTAATGGATGATTTCTGAGCCATGGAGGTGAGTGACCTCAAACTACTTCTAAAGTTATTTATGATCCGTTTCTTACATTATTTACTTTTGAACTGTTTCCAAAGTTACTTTTGAAATGTTTTCTTGCATATCATGCGTGCTGGCATGTGAGTGTGCCTTGTTTGCTATATTTCTTGACTTCATGACTTGTATTTTGGTTGATAACGTGTTAAGCGCTTATAATGATTTCCAAAACGAGTTTTCGAGGCGAGTGTGTACTTTATCGCACTCGACCTCGATAAATGTGAAATTTTCGATTGAAATGTTACTTGCGCATGAATGTAAGCCTTTTGGGCTGAACTGGCCATTGCCCCTTGTTACCGGTCGTCTTGAGCCAGAAGCGGACTCGGTCAGGCGATTAGGAACTTGGGTGAACGTTTGGTATACTCGAGTATTACCTATGTAGGTTGGTGGAGCCTGGCCAAAAGCCAGGGACGGGGTGAAGGAAATGAAATAAATGATCAAATGAGCGAGGAAATGTCAGGAGAATGAATGTATCCTTTCATGAATGTTACTATCGCTTTCCATTGTACATGTTTCTTGAATTATTGATACGCCATATTTAATGTTTTGAAAATGCTGTAATCGTTTCTGGACTTATCATTTGATTTATGACATCATTGATTTATGACATCATTGAAAAGAAGTATTGTGAAACCGATTTACTGATTTTAATGGTTACTCGCTGAGCTTCTAGCTCACCCCAAAAATATTTTATTTTCCCCCCCACAGGGCTCAAGGCGAAGAAAAGCTTGGAGTGCTTATTCACGTGACTGGATGGCTTATATCGTGTACAGTTTAAGTTTGGATCTATTTTATGTACGAGTTGGTCTTGTATAAATATTTGAAATTGATATGGATGTAAGTATACGTTCTACGATTGGAATCAGTTTCCGCTGCATTTGTAATAGGTAATCATTGGAGAATTTGATGAAATTTTGAGATTTATATTGTAATTGGGTTGAGGACTGTAGTGAGCGACTGAGTCCCGGCGAGAGCTGGGCACGCGGCCCGCCGAACCCTCTGGTTCGCCTCAGGGGGAGGTGGGGCCGTGACAGCATGAATGTAAGTCGTTTGGCTGAACTGGGCCCTTGTCCTTCGTTGCCGGTCGACTCGAGTCAGAAGCGGACTCGATCAGGCGATTTGGTGACCCTGGGTGAACGTTTGGTATACTCGAGTATTACCTTGTAGTCTGGTGGAGCTTGGTCAGCGTCCAGGAGGGGGTGAATGAAATGAATGAACGAATGTTAATGCAAATGAGAGGCTTTACTTACAAAAATGTATTTTCAAATGATTGGAGGAATAAGGGAATGAAAGGAGAATGAATGAACGAATGAATGAATGGCTCCCTGTGAGCACGTGTCCTTTTAATGAATGTGTTATTATCGCTTTCCATTGTAAATGTTTCTTGAATTATTGGTAATCTATGGTTAATACATTGGCTTTATTATTTGATTATGTGTTCGGAACCTCACTGAGCTTGTAGCTCATCCCTTTAGTTGTTTTCCTTAACAGGGGAAGGCGAGCTAGAACAGGAGCCTTGTGTAGACTAGCTTAGTCTAGACCTCTGAATTTTGTAATGGTTCTCGCCCTAGTGCTTGGCACGGGCTGGATGTATGACGAATTGAGAACTTTTGTATATTCGATATTTGTACTCCCTTTTGTGATAGAAATGTATCTAAGTTTCGCTTTAAGTTTTGAATTGTCGCTATATTTATTCCTGTGGTTTTATTCTAGTTTTACTTGAGGACTGAAGTGAAAGACTAAGTCCTGGCGAGAGTTGGGCAGGCGGTCCACTAAACCCTTTTGGTTCGCCTTAGGGGGAGGTGGGACTGTCACAGTTGGTATCAGAGCCTGTTTCGCCTGATCTCTGCGCGGAGTGAACTTGGGCTAAGTGGTGAATAAGTATGAAGAAGTCAGTTCTCGTTCGAGTATAAGTTATGAATTATGAATGTTAAAGGCCTTAAATATTTCTCGTGGTATTTGAGGATCATAGAGAGGTACGTCAGGTAGAAATCTCGATTGTAGATAGTTTACTCTTGGGACTGGCCAGCTCGAGATGTGAATTGTCTTATTTCGGATTCTCGTGCTCGAGTACTCTAGAGTTGAGGCGATGCTTAGTATGTGAGATTTGCATTTTTGGGAACATGAACAGGTTTTGTTTGGCTAGAATGAGTACAAGAGATCAACAGACGTTTAGTTTGGATAGAAAGTGACGTGAGAAACCGGACGGGGGTTACTTTAACTGAGACTGGGACGACATCACCTTTTCTTTTGATTCACCCTTATATTGTTACTACATGACGTTAGTTTGTGTATTTGTGTATATGATTGTATTTGATCATCTGTCTCCTTGATATATGGTGTGTTATGTGTGTATATGTCTATTGATGTAGTGGTATGATAGAAATTAGTTGCTTTAGTTAACTTACTGCGTTTATTCACTAAATTACCTTTTGGGAAAAAAATGAAAAGAGAGGGGAAAAATAATATGGAGGGAAGACGTATGGAGGGAAGACGTAGTCGCGAACGTGGTTGTGGCCGTGGGACCAAGCGAGCCCAAGAGCCAAGAGAAGAAATGGAAACAACAGCTGAACAAGAGCAAGGACCGAGGGTTGAAGCCGAGGACCAAATGGCGACGGCAATTCAACAAATGACAAACATTTTAGTAAGGTTAGTGGACGAACAATGTCAAATTCCTGTGAATCAATCTCCGAACCCTGAAATAGGAGAAG
This sequence comes from Coffea arabica, assembly GCF_036785885.1. Lineage (NCBI taxonomy): Eukaryota > Viridiplantae > Streptophyta > Magnoliopsida > Gentianales > Rubiaceae > Coffea > Coffea arabica. The sequence goes on from NC_092311.1 coordinate 9,373,429, forward strand.
ATCGGGCTCTTGAGAGGTTTCAGAAGTTTGCTCCCCCGAAATTCCTTGGAGGGCTTGATCCGGACATAGCTGAACAGTGGCTGGAGGCCATGATCAACATCTTTACAGCTTTGAACTATACCGAACAAAGACAAGTGAACTTTGCGGTATTTCAATTTGAAGGACCGGCCCGAGCGTGGTGGAACGTGATTAAGGCAAAGTGGGAAAGAGAACAAACCGTATGGACATGGGCTAATTTCCTAAGGGAATTTAACGAAAAGTATCTCCCACCTTTAGTCCAAGAAAGGAGGGAGGATGAATTTATTGGATTACGCCAGGGAACCCAAAGTGTGGTCGAATATGAAATAAAATTTACCAAATTGTCTAAGTTTGCTTCCGAATTAGTAGCCACGGAATAGAGAAGGGTGCGACGATTTATACAGGGATTGAATTTAGAAATTGAAGAAGATCTAGCTGCGGTTCAGGTTAATACTTTCACAGAAGCCCTTGAGAAAGCCCAAAGAATTGAGGCTGCGAAAGCACAGATAAAAGCCTCCGAAACTCGAAAAAGGGGTGCACCTGGTAGTGTGACTGAGGAACCAAGTGAGTCGATAGCACCTTTCAAAGTGCAGAAAGTGAACCCTTTACCCTGCCCACCATGGACATTAGGGGCGTTAGAAGAACGATCCACAAAAGGAAGTCAAGTAGGCCATGGGGAGATTTCTCAAACAAGCCAACAAGTGGCTTCTTCCTTGACTTGTGGCAACTGTGGAAAGGCCAATCACACTGAGAGTGATTGTTGGAGGAAAGGGCGGAAGTGTTTGATTTGCGGAAATGGTGACCACCAGGTTAGCAACTGTCCGAGAAAACAGTTACGTGAAAGTAGTACTCAGCCACTGGAGGGCACTAAATCAAAACAAGCGAATGAAAGAGGGAACCGAACAAAAGTACCGGCAAGGGTATATGCCTTAGACAACCAACAAGCTCCTGAGCCATCTGAAGGTAAAAAATTTCGAGGACGAAATTTCTTAAGGGGGAGAGAGTGTGAGGACCCGTAAAATTCTTTATATTTTTCTTAAAATTCCCTTTTATTTGAAAATTATTACTTTAGAATATCCTTACTACTCATTTACCTCACAATAAGTACAAATAAATATAGAATCAAGGGTTTTTCCTTTCGTTTCCAAATTATCATAAATTAGGATTTTCACGTCTTTTCGTAGTGTGATTAACCGGTACGGAGTGTATACTAAATTTGGTGATTAAGAGTGAGTTTTAGATGATATTAAGAGTGTGATTAGAAGTGGTAATAATAAGTTAGTGAATTATAAGTTAAAACCCTAGTATACGCGATTTATGAAAAAATCGGCTCAAACCGACGGGTATCGATCACTATCGATTGAACACACCACTTGACTACCACTTCCCTACCACCACATATCCTTTATATTGTTGTAAAATATCTCCCTCATCCTCAGCCCTTATAGCCGAAATTATTGACCCAAAATGCAACGAAAAGAAAACAAAATTTGGATGGATTTTGGTGGTGCCACTTGTTGGCCATCTATGGCCCTTTGACCACACCCTTTTGTCTTGCCTTCTTATCTTTCATTTGAGCTCATTCTTCATCATTTTTTTTCAGGTTTGGCCGAGAGCAAGGAGAGGGAGGAGAGTGAAGAGGGTTTTCCATTTTTAACCTTGAATCCAACCTTTTTAAGTGAGGAAAAGAAAAACTAAACCGATTAATCACTAGTTTGGAAGCTTGGGAAGCTTGAGGGAAAAAATTTCAAGGAGAAGTGGAGGATCCTTCTTGCAAGCTCTTGTCTTGAGGTAAAATGGCTGATCAACCTTTCTTTCTCTATTAATCATGATTAAGTTGGGTATTACTGTTAGAATTGTGCTTGTGATACTTGTTTCAAATAATTTTTGATGGTTGGAGTGATGAATTTTGAGTTAGGGTTTTGATTGATTCACTTATATTTCTTGTGGGTTAGATGTTAGATGATGTATATATATGGTATATAATCTTGTAAAGGAGAAAGTAGTGGTAGTTTTAAGGTAAAAATGTGAATTATAGCTTGCATATTCTAATGCCCCTGACCAATATTGTCCCACAGTTAACCGCCCCATTGGGCCGTGGGTTTTACTCCTAGAGGTGGGGTTATAGCCCACAACAAGTGAAGAGCGCAAGCACGCAGGTCAAGAAGCCCAGCACCCCTCCAAAAGGCCTCGGTCAGGTGGGAGAGACCACTACAGGCTATTAAAGCAGCCCCAGGACTTCCTCCCTAACCGATGTGGGATCATTACAATCCATCCCCCTTAGGGAACCCAGCGTCCTCGCTGGCACACCGGGGTCGGGAGTCGGCTCTGATGCCAACTCTAACGCCCCTGACCAATATTGTCCTACAGTTAACCGCCCCATTGGGCCATGGGTTTTGTTCCTGGAGGTGGGGTTATAGTCCACAACAAGTGAAGAGCCCAAGCCCGCAGGTCAAGAAGCCCAGCACCCCTCCAAAAGGCCTCGGTCAGGTGGGAGAGACCACTACAGGCTATTAAAGCAGCCCCAGGACTTCCTCCCTAACCGATGTGGGATCATTACAATCCACCCCCCTTAGGGAACCCAGCGTCCTCGCTGGCACACTGGAGTCGGGAGTCGGCTCTGATACCAACTCTAACGCCCCTGACCAATATTGTCCCACAGTTAACCGCCCCATTGGGCCGTGGGTTTTGTTCCTGGAGATGGGGTTATAGCCCACAACAAGTGAAGAGCCCAAGTCCGCAGGTCAAGAATCCCAGCACCCCTCCAAAAGGCCTCGGTCAGGTGGGAGAGACCACTACAGGCTATTAAAGCAGCCCCAGGACTTCCTCCCTAACCGATGTGGGATCATTACACATATAACAAAATTCCAGATTTCTGGAAATTGTAGCTTCAGTTTTGCCCGGTTCCAGTTCATTATGTTAGAGGCTGAATTAGGCTTAGAATAAAACATGAAAGTTGTAGATAATGATGTTTTTTAGTTGCCTGAAAAATTTCAGCTCAATCAGAGCAATGTAGCCTATGAGAAGACAAAAATACCCCTGACTCGCATAGGTTTAGTCCAATAGACAATTTTGATATTTCACAACACTAACCGTGTCTGTTCACCCTGATGTGTACTGAAGTAGCCTTTACCCAAAACACAAAAGTTGTAGTGCTATGTCTTAGCTTTCCAACGCCCCTAGAATCACCTCGTTTGGACTTCGGTAGCCTGAGTTATTGTTGTGTAAACATAGCGCGATTAACTGACCTGTTTGTGCGCTTCTGGTATAGTAATTCGAAATTTTGACCTAGATACAATACGAACTGGACTAGGTGATCTTCATCAAAGTTGTAGTCTCTGCCTTAGCTTCGAAACGGTATAAATTTCACTCCAATCTAATAAGTGTAGGTTCAATTGTGTCCGTTACGCAAAATAACATCGAATCTATCTTTTGCTAAATTTCATTTCCGCACATGACCTTAGCTTGATTTTGTACTTGTATGACCTTGAGCCTATTGAACGGCTAGTGAAATGAGATGATTTTGTGTGTGATTTTGGGACTGATTGAGAAAAAGAATGAAGCCATAAATGGCTGGAAATAGGAAAGTACAAAGGGCGTGCTACCCAAAGTTACGCTCAAGGGCTAGATAGACATACTTGCAACTTGAGTAAGGTTTGAGAGCGAATACCACGTGAACCATCTAGGGTATTTACGTCTTCTCTTATTAAGGTATATAAGTTAGAATTCGGCCGAAACTTGTACCCTTGGAAAAATGAAATTTTTGACTAATAGAAATACGTTTTCTTTGTCACTTCGACTCAAATGGAGATTTTACAGTTTTACGAGTGAGCATAAGTTTTACAAATATTTTACTTATGTCCTTTGGTTTCAATGTACTCTTCTCACTACCAAAATCCTATTTATACTTTGTACTAGTACGTATTCGAATTTTCTTTGAATCACTTAAATCTTTGATAGTTGAAGCATAATGTGTTCTTTTGATTATATTAGGATTCCTTGGTGACTGAGGGTGTTATCCGAAAGGATACTTGGGACGTTATTTTGCGTAAATAGGTGAGTGTTCCTTGTTTGTAATATTTTCATTGACTATGTGGCTTGTTCTTGATTATATGACTTGTTATGAACGAATGACAACATGTTAAATGTTTTCAATGATTGCTTAAAATGAGTTTTCTAGGCGAGTGTGTACTTTATTGCACTCGACCTAAATGAATGTGAAATTTTCAATGATTAAATAATTAAATACTAGTTGCGCATGAATGTAAGTCGTTTGGCTGAATTGGGCCCTTGTCCTTCGTTGCCGGTCGACTCGAGTCAGAAGCGGACTCGATCAAGCGATTTGGTGACCCTGGGTGAACGTTTGGTATACTCGAGTATTACCTTGTAGTCTGGTGGAGTTTGGTCAGCGTCCAGGAGGGGGTGAATGAAATGAATGAACGAATGTTATTGTAAATGAGAGGCTTTACTTACAAAAATGCATTTTCAAATGATTGGAGGAATAAGGGAATGAAAGGAGAATGAATGAACGAATGAATGAATGGCTCCCTGTGAGCACGTATCCTTTTAATGAATGTGTTATTATCGCTTTCCATTGTAAATGTTTCTTGAATTATTGGTAATCTATGGTTAATGCATTGGCTTTATTATTTGATTATGTGTTCGGAACCTCACTGAGCTTGTAGCTCATCCCTTTAGTTGTTTTCCTTAACAGGGGAAGGCGAGCTAGAACAGGAGCCTTGTGTAGACTAGCTTAGTCTAGACCTCTGAATTTTGTAATGGTTCTCGCCCTAGTGCTTGGCACGGGCTGGATGTATGACGAATTGATAACTTTTGTATATTCGATATTTGTACTCCCTTTTGTGATAGAAATGTATCTAAGTTTCGCTTTAAGTTTTGAATTGTCGCTATATTTATTCCTGTGGTTTTATTCTAGTTTTACTTGAGGACTGAAGTGAAAGACTAAGTCCTGGCGAGAGTTGGGCAGGCGGTCCACTAAACCCTTTTGGTTCGCCTTAGGGGGAGGTGGGACTGTCACAGTTGGTATCAGAGCCTGTTTCGCCTGATCTCTGCGCGGAGTGAACTTGGGCTAAGTGGTGAATAAGTATGAAGAAGTCAGTTCTCGTTCGAGTATAAGTTATGAATTATGAATGTTAAAGGCCTTAAATATTTCTCGTGGTATTTGAGGATCATAGAGAGGTACGTCAGGTAGAAATCTCGATTGTAGATAGTTTACTCTTGGGACTGGCCAGCTCGAGATGTGAATTGTCTTATTTCGGATTCTCGTGCTCGAGTACTCTAGAGTTGAGGCGATGCTTAGTATGTGAGATTTGCATTTTTGGGAACATGAACAGGTTTTGTTTGGCTAGAATGAGTACAAGAGATCAACAGACGTTTAGTTTGGATAGAAAGTGACGTGAGAAACCGGACGGGGGTTACTTTAACTGAGACTGGGACGACATCACCTTTTCTTTTGATTCACCCTTATATTGTTACTACATGACGTTAGTTTGTGTATTTGTGTATATGATTGTATTTGATCATCTGTCTCCTTGATATATGGTGTGTTATGTGTGTATATGTCTATTGATGTAGTGGTATGATAGAAATTAGTTGCTTTAGTTAACTTACTGCGTTTATTCACTAAATTACCTTTTGGGAAAAAAATGAAAAGAGAGGGGAAAAATAATATGGAGGGAAGACGTATGGAGGGAAGACGTAGTCGCGAACGTGGTTGTGGCCGTGGGACCAAGCGAGCCCAAGAGCCAAGAGAAGAAATGGAAACAACAGCTGAACAAGAGCAAGGACCGAGGGTTGAAGCCGAGGACCAAATGGCGACGGCAATTCAACAAATGACAAACATTTTAGTAAGGTTAGTGGACGAACAATGTCAAATTCCTGTGAATCAATCTCCGAACCCTGAAATAGGAGAAGATCGGGCTCTTGAGAGGTTTCAGAAGTTTGCTCCCCCGAAATTCCTTGGAGGGCTTGATCCGGACATAGCTGAACAGTGGCTGGAGGCCATGATCAACATCTTTACAGCTTTGAACTATACCGAACAAAGACAAGTGAACTTTGCGGTATTTCAATTTGAAGGACCGGCCCGAGCGTGGTGGAACGTGATTAAGGCAAAGTGGGAAAGAGAACAAACCGTATGGACATGGGCTAATTTCCTAAGGGAATTTAACGAAAAGTATCTCCCACCTTTAGTCCAAGAAAGGAGGGAGGATGAATTTATTGGATTACGCCAGGGAACCCAAAGTGTGGTCGAATATGAAATAAAATTTACCAAATTGTCTAAGTTTGCTTCCGAATTAGTAGCCACGGAATAGAGAAGGGTGCGACGATTTATACAGGGATTGAATTTAGAAATTGAAGAAGATCTAGCTGCGGTTCAGGTTAATACTTTCACAGAAGCCCTTGAGAAAGCCCAAAGAATTGAGGCTGCGAAAGCACAGATAAAAGCCTCCGAAACTCGAAAAAGGGGTGCACCTGGTAGTGTGACTGAGGAACCAAGTGAGTCGATAGCACCTTTCAAAGTGCAGAAAGTGAACCCTTTACCCTGCCCACCATGGACATTAGGGGCGTTAGAAGAACGATCCACAAAAGGAAGTCAAGTAGGCCATGGGGAGATTTCTCAAACAAGCCAACAAGTGGCTTCTTCCTTGACTTGTGGCAACTGTGGAAAGGCCAATCACACTGAGAGTGATTGTTGGAGGAAAGGGCGGAAGTGTTTGATTTGCGGAAATGGTGACCACCAGGTTAGCAACTGTCCGAGAAAACAGTTACGTGAAAGTAGTACTCAGCCACTGGAGGGCACTAAATCAAAACAAGCGAATGAAAGAGGGAACCGAACAAAAGTACCGGCAAGGGTATATGCCTTAGACAACCAACAAGCTCCTGAGCCATCTGAAGGTAAAAAATTTCGAGGACGAAATTTCTTAAGGGGGAGAGAGTGTGAGGACCCGTAAAATTCTTTATATTTTTATTAAAATTCCCTTTTATTTGAAAATTATTACTTTAGAATAGCCTTACTACTCATTTACCTCACAATAAGTGCAAATAAATATAGAATCAAGGGTTTTTCCTTTCGTTTCCAAATTATCGTAAATTAGGATTTTCACGTCTTTTCGTAGTGTGATTAACCGGTACGGAGTGTATACTAAATTTGGTGATTAAGAGTGAGTTTTAGATGATATTAAGAGTGTGATTAGAAGTGGTAATAATAAGTTAGTGAATTATAAGTTAAAACCCTAGTATACGCGATTTATGAAAAAATCGGCTCAAACCGACGGGTATCGATCACTATCGATTGAACACACCACTTGACTACCACTTCCCTACCACCACATATCCTTGATATTGTTGTAAAATATCTCCCTCATCCTCAGCCCTTATAGCCGAAATTATTGACCCAAAATGCAAGGAAAAGAAAACAAAATTTGGATGGATTTTGGTGGTGCCACTTGTTGGCCATCTATGGCCCTTTGACCACACCCTTTTGTCTTGCCTTCTTATCTTTCATTTGAGCTCATTCTTCATCATTTTTTTTCAGGTTTGGCCGAGAGCAAGGAGAGGGAGGAGAGTGAAGAGAGTTTTCCATTTTTAACCTTGAATCCAACCTTTTTAAGTGAGGAAAAGAAAAACTAAACCGATTAATCACTAGTTTGGAAGCTTGGGAAGCTTGAGGGAAAAAATTTCAAGGAGAAGTGGAGGATCCTTCTTGCAAGCTCTTGTCTTGAGGTAAAATGGCTGATCAACCTTTCTTTCTCTATTAATCATGATTAAGTTGGGTATTACTGTTAGAATTGTGCTTGTGATACTTGTTTCAAATAATTTTTGATGGTTGGAGTGATGAATTTTGAGTTAGGGTTTTGATTGATTCACTTATATTTCTTGTGGGTTAGATGTTAGATGATGTATATATATGGTATACAATCTTGTAAAGGAGAAAGTAGTGGTAGTTTTAAGGTAAAAATGTGAATTATAGCTTGCATATTCTAATGCCCCTGACCAATATTGTCCCACAGTTAACCGCCCCATTGGGCCGTGGGTTTTACTCCTAGAGGTGGGGTTATAGCCCACAACAAGTGAAGAGCGCAAGCACGCAGGTCAAGAAGCCCAGCACCCCTCCAAAAGGCCTCGGTCAGGTGGGAGAGACCACTACAGGCTATTAAAGCAGCCCCAGGACTTCCTCCCTAACCGATGTGGGATCATTACAATCCATCCCCCTTAGGGAACCCAGCGTCCTCGCTGGCACACCGGGGTCGGGAGTCGGCTCTGATACCAACTCTAACGCCCCTGACCAATATTGTCCTACAGTTAACCGCCCCATTGGGCCATGGGTTTTGTTCCTGGAGGTGGGGTTATAGTCCACAACAAGTGAAGAGCCCAAGCCCGCAGGTCAAGAAGCCCAGCACCCCTCCAAAAGGCCTCGGTCAGGTGGGAGAGACCACTACAGGCTATTAAAGCAGCCCCAGGACTTCCTCCCTAACCGATGTGGGATCATTACAATCCACCCCCCTTAGGGAACCCAGCGTCCTCGCTGGCACATTGGGGTCGGGAGTCGGCTCTGATACCAACTCTAACGCCCCTGACCAATATTGTCCCACAGTTAACCGCCCCATTGGGCCGTGGGTTTTGTTCCTGGAGATGGGGTTATAGCCCACAACAAGTGAAGAGCCCAAGTCCGCAGGTCAAGAATCCCAGCACCCCTCCAAAAGGCCTCGGTCAGGTGGGAGAGACCACTACAGGCTATTAAAGCAGCCCCAGGACTTCCTCCCTAACCGATGTGGGATCATTACACATATAACAAAATTCCAGATTTCTGGAAATTGTAGCTTCAGTTTTGCCCGGTTCCAGTTCATTATGTTAGAGGCTGAATTAGGCTTAGAATAAAACATGAAAGTTGTAGATAATGATGTTTTTTAGTTGCCTGAAAAATTTCAGCTCAATCAGAGCAATGTAGCCTATGAGAAGACAAAAATACCCCTGACTCGCATAGGTTTAGTCCAATAGACAATTTTGATATTTCACAACACTAACCGTGTCTGTTCACCCTGATGTGTACTGAAGTAGCCTTTAGCCAAAACACAAAAGTTTTAGTGCTATGTCTTAGCTTTCCAACGCCCCTAGAATCACCTCGTTTGGACTTCGGTAGCCTGAGTTATTGTTGTGTAAACATAGCGCGATTAACTGACCTGTTTGTGCGCTTCTGGTATAGTAATTCGAAATTTTGACCTAGATACACTACGAACTGGACTAGGTGATCTTCATCAAAGTTGTAGTCTCTGCCTTAGCTTCGAAACGGTATAAATTTCACTCCAATCTAATAAGTGTAGGTTCAATTGTGTCCGTTACGCAAAATAACATCGAATCTGTCTTTTGCTAAATTTCATTTCCGCACATGACCTTAGCTTGATTTTGTACTTGTATGACCTTGAGCCTATTGAACGGCTAGTGAAATGAGATGATTTTGTGTGTGATTTTGGGACTGATTGAGAAAAAGAATGAAGCCATAAATGGCTGGAAATAGGAAAGTACAAAGGGCGTGCTACCCAAAGTTACGCTCAAGGGCTAGATAGACATACTTGCAACTTGAGTAAGGTTTGAGAGCGAATACCACGTGAACCATCTAGGGTATTTACGTCTTCTCTTATTAAGATATATAAGTTAGAATTCGGCCGAAACTTGTACCCTTGGAAAAATGAAATTTTCGACTAATAGAAATACGTTTTCTTTGTCACTTCGACTCAAATAGAGATTTTAAAGTTTTACGAGTGAGCATAAGTTTTACAAATATTTTACTTATGTCCTTTGGTTTCAATTTACTCTTCTCACTACCAAAACCCTATTTATACTTTGTATTAGTATGTATTCGAATTTTCTTTGAATAACTTAAATCTTTGATGGTTGAAGCATAACGTGTTCTTTTGATTATATTAGGATTCCTTGATGACTGGTGTTATCCGAAAGGATACTTGGGACGCTATTTTGCGTAAATCAGTGAATGTTCCTTGTTTGTTATATTTCATTGACTATGTGGCTTATTTTTGATTATATGACTTGTTATGAATGAATGACAACATGTTAAATGTTTTCAATGATTGCTTAAAATGAGTTTTCTAGGCGAGTGTGTACTTTATCGCACTCGACCTAAATGAATGTGAAATTTTTAATGATTAAATAATTAAATGCTAGTTGCTCATGAATGTAAGCCGTTTGGCTGAACTGGGCCCTTGCCCTTCGTTGCCGGTCGACTCGAGCCAGAAGCGGACTCGATCGGTCGATTTGGTGACCCTGGGTGAACGCTTGGTATACTCGAGTATTACCTTGTAGTTTGGTGGAGCCTGGCCAGCGTCCAGGAGGGGGTGAATGAAATGAATGAACGAATGTTAATGTAAATGAGGGGCTTTACTTACAAAAATGCATTTTCAAATGATTGGAGGAATAAGAGAATGATAGGAGAATGAATGAACGAATGAATGAATGGCTCCCTGTGAGCACGTATCCTTTTAATGAATGTGTTATTATCGCTTTCCATTGTAAATGTTTCTTGAATTATTGGTAATCTATGGTTAATGCATTGGCTTTATTGTTTGATTATGTGTTCGGAACCTCACTGAGCTTGTAACTCATCCCATTAGTTGTTTTCCTTAACAGGGGAAGGCGAGCCAGAACGGGAGCCTTGTGTAGACTAGCTTAGTCTAGACCTCTGAATTTTGTAATGGTTCTCGCCCTAGTGCTTGGCACGGGCTGGATGTATGACGAATTGAGAACCTTTGTATATTCGATATTTGTACTCCCTTTTGAGATAGAAATGTATCTAAGTTTCGCTTTAAGTTTTGGATTGTGTGTGACGCCCCTAAAGAATGAGAGTTTTCATTTTATACATATTTTTGTTGGACGAGCGGAGGAGCACAGTTTTTAAATTGGAAAAGAAACGAAAAATTTTGTGAAAAACTGAAGGGCCAAATCCGGCCGCAAATCCGGCCAGATCTTGGTCGGATTGCCTGAGGATTTTGAAAAAAAATGGGTTTCGTCTCTGGCCAGAATCCAGCCAGATTCCGGCCGGATTGTGACGTGTCACAGCCGGTCAGCAACTTTGACCGGTTGTTTCCTTCCTTCTTATCCCACTTTTTGGCCCAAAATATCTTCATTTCTTCACTGGTTCATCCGTGCCTCTTGAGAGAAAAACAAGAAAAGCTCTTCATTTTTCCATCTTCAATTTCTACTCAAATCTTGAGTTTTAACCGATGGTTTTGGAAAATATTTCATACAAGGGCTCACTATGCTGGTTTAAAGCTTTGGATGGATTGATTTTGGAAGGGAAGCTCTAAGTTGATAGCTTTCTTGAATTTGAGGTGAGTTGGATAAACAAGTTCCCTTTTGTTCTAATATTGGTTATTTAATGGTTGTGGTGGTTAAGTATGTTGTATTGTGGAGTATTTTATGGGTTGAAGGAATTTATGGTGAATTTTTGATTTATTAGGGGATTTTCTGATTTTATATTATAATCATGGATTGGTCTTGAATTGATGGATTGCTATGGTGTTAAATGGACTCTTTATACTTTAATTGCAGTTGTTTGCAGAAAATTTCCGCTTGTGGTGTGAATTTCCAGTTTCAGGGTTTAATTTGGGGCTTTCTTATAGATTGGTTATTAAGCTTCTAATTGGCTTGATTGAGGGATAATGTGGCCCTAATTTGATATGTTTTATCGTTTACGAATCGTATGTGTGATTGTGGTTAATTGTTATGAGAATGGGTTATGTTTGTAGGTTGGACAAATAAGGAAATTAAGGGGAAATGCCGTCCGATCTTTGAGAGTGTTTGGTTACTTTGAAGTTGAGTTGAAGGGCTTGAGTTCGACCCACGAAAGCGTCTATGATGGATGGTTCCTGAGCCGTGGAGGTGAGTGACCCCAACTATTTCCAAAGCTGCTTACGAACTATTTCTTGCATTATTTACTCGATCGCATATCATGCGTGGGTACATGTGAGTTCATGACATGATTTGGCTTCAATGAGTTTTGGGGAGTCTTCTGCTGAACACCAACGTCTCCACCACTGTTTATGTTCATCTGGAGCACCAACGGGCTCCCTAACCATGTTTTAACGTTAAACGATCTATTTGAGCGTTGGGTGTTTAAGTGCAATGATTTCACCGGCTCACGAGAGCGATAAACGTACATTTGATTTCAGATACATGACATCATTGAAATGAACTATTGTGAAACTGATTGGATTACTGATTTTACTGGTTACTCGCTGAGCTTCTAGTTCACCCCAAAACTATTTTTATTCCCCTCCACAGGGCTCGAGGCAAAGGAAGCAATGGTATTAAAGTTCTCTGCGGTCATGATTGGATTATCTCCTGTTCAGTTGAAGTTTTAGTTTTATCCTGGGTAATAGTTGAAACTGCGATTGTACTTGTACTTACGTGGGAACTGGGGACCTTTGTTTTATTCGGAAAGTTGTATCGCTTTGATCTCTTGAGGTTTTAGCTTGTAGTGCAATTGAGAAGTTTCCGCTTCGCTTATGATATGTAATTTGTGAAACATTTGCCATATATTTGAGATTTATATTGTACTTTGAATTGAGGATTGCAGTGAGTGAGTAAGTCCCGACGAGAGTTGGGCAGGCGGTCCGCCGAACCCTTTGGTTCGCCTTAGGGGGAGGTGGGGCTGTCACAGGTGGTATCAGAGCTTAGGCTTCAAATCCCTGTAGTGTATCCTAGGCTTGAAGTTTAGGATGCCGGACTGTGGATTCGGTTTGAAATATAAGTGATTTCTTGTAAGACTGAAAGATGGGCAAGTAGGTGTTGTTTTACTCTTAGTGATTGCTTAGAATGCTTGAGTGACTCTTGCGGGATGTCTTGACTTGATTAGTACAAGATGGAATGTCGAGGATGACATTCTTTTAAGGGGGAGAGATTGTGACGCCCCTAAAGAATGAGGGTTTTCATTTTATACATATTTTTGTTGGACGAGCGGAGGAGCATAGTTTTTAAATTGGAAATGAAACGAAAAATTTTGTGAAAAACTGAAGGGCCAAATCCGGCCGCAAATCCGGCCAAATCTTGGCCGGATTGCCTGAGGATTTTGAAAAAAAATGGGTTTCGTCTCTGGCCAAAATCCGGCCGGATCGTGACGTGTCACAGCCGGTCAGCAACTTTGACCGGCTGTTTCCTTCCTTCTTATCCCACTTTTTGGCCCAAAATATCTTCATTTCTTCACTGGTTCATCCGTGCCTCTTGAGAGAAAAACAAGAAAAGCTCTTCATTTTTCCATCTTCAATTTCTACTCAAATCTTGAGTTTTAACCGATGGTTTTAGAAAATATTTCATACAAGGGCTCACTATGCTGGTTTAAAGCTTTGGATGGATTGATTTTGGAAGGGAAGCTCTAAGTTGATAGCTTTCTTGAATTTGAGGTGAGTTGGATAAACAAGTTCCCTTTTGTTCTAATATTGGTTAATTAATGGTTGTGGTGGTTACGTATGTTGTATTGTGGAGTATTTCATGGGTTGAAGGAATTTATGGTGAATTTCTGATTTATTAGGGGATTTTCTAATTTTATATTATAATCATGGATTGGTCTTGAATTGATGGATTCTTATGGTGTTAAATGGACTCTTTATACGTTAATTGCAGTTGTTTAAGGAAAATTTCCGCTTGTGGTGTGAATTTCCGGTTTTAGGGTTTAATTTGGGGCTTTCTTATAGATTGGTTATTAAGCTTCTAATTGGCTTGATTGAGGGATATTGTGGCCCTAATTGGATATGTTTTATCGTTTACGAATCGTATGTGTGATTGTGGTTAATTGTTATGAGAATGGGTTATGTTTGTAGGTTGGACAAATAAGAAAATTAAGGGGAAATGCCGTCCGATCTTTGAGAGTATTTGGTTACTTTGAAGTTGAGTTGAAGGGCTTGAGTTCGACCGACGAAAACGTCTATGATGGATGGTTCCTGAGGCGTGGAGGTGAGTGACCTCAACTATTTTCAAAGCTGCTTACGAACTATTTCTTGCATTATTTACTCGATCGCATATCATGCGTGGGTACATGTGAGTTCATGACATGATTTGGCTTCAATGAGTTTTGGGGAGTCTTCTGCTGAACACCAACGTCTCCACCACTGTTTATGTTCATCTGGAGCACCAACGGGCTCCCTAACCACGTTTTAACGTTAAACGATCTATTTGAGCGTTGGGTGTTTAAGTGCAATGATTTCACCGGCTCACGAGAGCGATAAACGTACATTTGATTTCAGATACATGACATCATCGAAATGAACTATTGTGAAACTCATTGGATTACTGATTTTACTGGTTACTCGCTGAGCTTCAAGTTCACCCCAAAACTATTTTTATTCCCCTCCACAGGGCTCGAGGCAAAGGAAGCAATGGTATTAAAGTTCTCTGCGGTCACGATTGGATTATCTCCTGTTCAGTTGAAGTTTTAGTTTTATCCTGGGTAATAGTTGAAACTGCGATTGTACTTGTACTTACGTGGGAACTGGGGACCTTTGTTTTATTCGGAAAGTTGTATCGCTTTGATCTCTTGAGGTTTTAGCTTGTAGTGCAATTGAGAAGTTTCCGCTTCGCTTATGATATGTAATTTGTGGAACATTTGCTATATATTTGAGATTTATATTGTACTTTGAATTGAGGATTGCAGTGAGTGAGTGATGTCGCGCCCCACTTTTTGAATGGTGATGTTGTGTGGTTGTGTGTGAACGTGTGCAAAATGAAAATAAAGGCCATGGGACTTAATAATGCGACGGTTTGGCCATATAAAGTTCAAAAAGGGTTTTTTGTATCAAAAATGGAGTCGCCACTTGGTATAGAGTTAGGGTGTACCAAGTCACCCAAAAATGATTTTTGTTTTTGAAAAGTAAATAAACCCTTTTAGAGAACTTTTGGGTCTACGTAACCAAAAGAGGGATCGGGGGTCACATTTGACGAAGGGGAAGGCAAGGATAAAAATCCAAGGCACCCCTTCGACCTAGCCAAGGCTAGTTGCGTGACTTAAACCAATTTTCCCTAAATTTTCTACCCAAGGTATGTATCGCGTATTGGATATGTCTATATGAATGCAAAAACCTAGACCTAGGGGGACATTAGGGAAATTTCTCTTCAAAGGTTGAGTGGTGCCAATCACATTAATTGTGAAGCCCAATAATGATCCTTTGGAGAGGTCACACATAATCCTAAATGACGTAAAAATGAGTGGAATGCATGCCATGTGAAAATGTGAGTTTGTGTGAAGTGAGAAAAGTGGAGGTGTGCAAGTGTATTTACAAGGTAAAGTGGGTAAAGAATGATAATGTGAAAATAATATAAAGTGCATGTGTGCGAGTGATATGGTATAGAGTGTGAGTAGTTGAATAAAAACGTGTAAAAGTAGTGTGAAGTGAGAATGTAGAAAAAGAGAGAGAATATAAAGTAAATGTATGTGATCGTGAATGAAAAATGCATGAATCCTATAGGAATGCATCAAGATGGGAACGGGTAGTCCTAACTTTGTGACTTAATTTTCCCTTTGATAGAGGGAATACAAGCGTGCTAAGGCTTAGAAAAAGTCACACTCGTCTATATCCCATATTTAAGGGGACTCTTCAGGCAAATGTTCCCTAACTAGCATGAGATGCAAGACCTAAAGTGAGGGGAAAGGGGAATCGAGGAGCATGCCAGATGATAAAACTAAGGAAAAAATGCATGATATGTCGTGAACAGGCAAATAATGCATTAATGAAAAACAAAGGAAAAATCCTATTGGGTCTAGCGTTGGACTAGCCCTTTCTATGAGTTCCTACTAGCATTAGACTAGTGGAAACGATAAAAGAAGCCACAACTAGCGTTGGACTAGTGTGGTGACGTACATTCATCCATTCCATTCATCCACACTATGGAAAGCAAGTAGACATACTAAATACTCATAAACACGTAGCACGTAACATTTAGCATGCTCGACTAGATACAAGAGCCTAATAAAACAAGTAACACTTAACACGTAGGCATGCAACCAAGCTAATGAACCTATTACATTCACTAACTAAAACAAAAGGGGAAGGGGAAAATGGACCAAATTGCTCGCCAAGCCCTATCTATTACAAGCCAAGAGGTGTACACATACCCCATAATGAATAACTTAAATAAAAAGCAAAAGTAAATGAAATAAATGCAAGGAATTGATGAAAGGCAAGGAAAGCGAAGTAGACATGCATATTCACATAACACGTAGAATCACATAGGGGAGAGACAAAAAAGATAAAAGGAATTATACCTCCCTTGAGTTGATGCCCTAAATGGAATGAAACCACTTATTTATCCTCCAAAATAAAAGAAATGGTCAAGGTACCAATTTATTTGGGGAAAATTAAAGAAAATTGGCAAACACAAGCTCACTTGGTCATAAAGCCCCTAAAGTCATGAATTAAGTGCAATTGAAACAAAGCATGGTAGTCAATTGAAACAAACAAGCAATGAAGTTGCAAAATTAAAAGCTACCAAGGACCAAATTGAGGAAATCATTCAATTGGTTGGGCCATAGTAGGACAAGGGGAGACTTGGGGGGCCAAAGTGTAAATTCAGAATTTTATGTCATGCAAATTCATGCAAGCTACGTGGGCAAACATTCTGCAACCAAAAACAAACATTTCTGCAGCCAAGAAACCATCGCAACTTGCATTCTCGCAAGCAGATATCAACCTCAACACTAATTTTGATCAAAAATCTTTCAACCAAACATTCAAAGCTAATCTAAGCATTATAACACACAATTTCAACATTCAAACCAACTCCAACGTAGAAGAAAATTCATGCCAAGGCTGGAAAACTCTGTGCAAAATGTTCGGCAAGCCTGGCTTGCTCTTTTCCAGCAAGCACTTGAGCATGCTTCACACCTTTCAGCCCCTAAACATACACACCCAACACCCCCTGATCCGATTCCTTTCAACCAGCACTCCAACACCCCAAACATGCAAACCCAGCTAGCAAAAATGGATGGCCGAAACGTTAATCAGAAAATGCAGGTAAAAGAAAACAGCAAGGCATGAGATGCAGCAAAATTTCAGCAAGCTAGGAAGCTTTCGGCAACCGAGAATGAATCAGGATTTTTCAACCAAGCATCAAAAGCTTTGGATTAAACAACGGCTACCTAAAACCGCAAGCCCAAACAAGGAAAAAACTTAGGAAAGCTATCATGCAAATCTGGAAAAAGAGAAGCTTTGCTGCAGTTTTCAGTCGTGACTTCCTATCCATTTCACCATGCAAGCGAGTTCAGCAAATACCAAAGCTTCAAACTATCGACTAAATGAAATGCATGCTCTTGTTGCAGAATTGAAGCCAAACATTTAAGTTGTCCAACAGCAAGGGAAAAGGGAATTTTTTTATGCAAGTTTCATGCAGTCACGTAGCAGTTTTCTGCAATAAAGAAGCAAACAAGACTGCTGCATTTTTGTTTCATTGGCAAACTCCAACTTCAGCTTTAACCGCATGCCTTAACCAAAGCTTCCTTGATTCATCATCCAAACCTCTAAACTAAACAACACAAACATAACTTGGACATCCAACCCAGCAAAGACACAGGCATCAAAAGGCATCAAGAGCACACTTAAACACAAAGCAAAATGACATAAAAGGAAAAGCATTCTGCAGCTCTTCCTGAGTTCATCTCCAACAGGAGCACGCCTATTGCTTTGTCAGAATCCAGGCCCAAATACACGAAACACAAGCATCCAAACACAATCTCAACATCCAGGCAAGTAAAAGATAGCCATTTTCTAAACTTTTCATGCAGATGCTACGAGAAAAATTGCTGCAATAAAAAGGAAGGCTTGCTGCAATTTCAGTCATCCTAAACGTAGTCATGCGAAGGAGCCCGCAGTTCTAATGGAGTTAGCAACTCAAATCCGAAACTGGAAGAACTTGGGATAAGGGGAAGGAGGATAAATGCAGCATTGCAACATGAAACATAGCAGGGAAGGATTAGAACCTGCGCTCCCTTGAGTTGCAGAAAGACGGCGTCGGGATGGAGGAACCACGAATCTCAGCGCAAGCAGAACAAAACTGGGAAAAGCTTCATCTTTTTGCTGCGACGATTCTCCAGATTCTGCATCACCTCTCCTCTCGTTGGGTCGCCCGTTTCTTTTACTCGGTAGTTTCTCTCTCGGCTCTTTCCCTTCTTCTTTTTCTTTGCAGCCTAGCCGTCCATCCCTTTCTGTTTTTCTCTTCCAGTCGCTCTCCCTCTTGCTCCAGTCTCTTTTGCTCACCAGATTTCTCCTTTCCAAACTCTCAGCCCATTACTCCTAGCCCCCCTTTTTCCTTAGCCGTCTCTTTCTCTCGGCTTTTCCAGATTTTTTTAGCCGTCAAACTCTCTGTTTTTTTTCTTTTTCTGCTCTCTTGTTTTGCCTTGCTTCCCCTAGTTTCTGGGTTCTTCCCGTTCAAAGCTCGCTCCTTTCACTACCCGTAGCCTCCCCTTCTAGTTATTTCCTCTCCACAGCCGCCAACCAAAGCTCTCTGGTTTTCTTTTCTTAGCCGTCAACTCTATGGTTTTCCTTTGCCGTCAGTCACTCTATCCTCTTACTCTCTCCCTTGCGGCTGCCCCTTTGCGGCTGTCTTGCCTTTGCTATTTATACCAGCATCTCCAACCCTAAAACCCCAGCCATCTCTCCTATATTTGCAGCTAAGGGACTGTCCAGGTCCTCTCTTGCAAGCTGCGAAAATACGCAGCTTGCTGTGGCGTGTTCCCCTTTTTTTTGTTTTGTTTTTTTTGTAAAAGTATAATATAAATATAGATAACCGATTACCTACTAATAATAATAAAAAAAAATAAAAAAAAACGCAGAAATGCTAACGAAATGCTAATTTTCTTTCTTTTTCTTTATTTTCCTTTTTCCCTTCTTTTTTCAAGAAAACATTGAAATTAAATCCCAAACAACTGAACATATTTTTGAATGCTTTTCTTTCTTTCTTTTTTTCCTTTTTTCGAGAATTTTTATGCTGAAACTTAAAAGTAAAAATAAAAACTAAAAAACTAACACTAATAAGTGAATAAAACTAAAACGACAAATAAAAAACTAAATGCTAAAAATTGGTGTCTACAAGTGAGTCCCGACGAGAGTTGGGCAGGCGGTCCGCCGAACCCTTTGGTTCACCTTAGGGGGAGGTGGGGCTGTCACAGGTGGTATCAGAGCTTAGGCTTCAAATCCCTGTAGTGTATCCTAGGCTTGAAGTTTAGGATGCCGGACTGTGGATTCGGTTTGAAATATAAGTGATTTCTTGTAAGACTGAAAGACGGGCAAGTAGGTGTTGTTTGACTCTTAGTGATTGCTTAGAATGCTTGAGTGACTCTTGCGGGATGTCTTGACTTGATTAGTACAAGATGGAATGTCGAGGATGACATTCTTTTAAGGGGGAGAGATTGTGACGCCCCTAAAGAATGAGGGTTTTCATTTTATACATATTTTTGTTGGACGAGCGGAGGAGCATAGTTTTTAAATTGGAAAAGAAACGAAAAATTTTGTGAAAAACTGAAGGGCCAAATCCGGCCGCAAATCCGGCCAGATCTTGGCCGGATTGCCTGAGGATTTTGAAAAAAAATGGGTTTCGTCTCTGGCCAGAATCCGGCCGGATCGTGACGTGTCACAGCCGGTCAGCAACTTTGACCGGCTGTTTCCTTCCTTCTTATCCCACTTTTTTGCCCAAAATATCTTCATTTCTTCACTGGTTCATCCGTGCCTCTTGAGAGAAAAACAAGAAAAACTCTTCATTTTTCCATCTTCAATTTCTACTCAAATCTTGAGTTTTAACCGATGGTTTTAGAAAATATTTCATACAAGGGCTCACTATGCTGGTTTAAAGCTTTGGATGGATTGATTTTGGAAGGGAAGCTCTAAGTTGATAGCTTTCTTGAATTTGAGGTGAGTTGGATAAACAAGTTCCCTTTTGTTCTAATATTGGTTAATTAATGGTTGTGGTGGTTAAGTATGTTGTATTGTGGAGTATTTCATGGGTTGAAGGAATTTATGGTGAATTTCTGATTTATTAGGGGATTTTCTGATTTTATATTATAATCATGGATTGGTCTTGAATTGATGGATTGTTATGGTGTTAAATGGACTCTTTATACGTTAATTGCAGTTGTTTGCGGAAAATTTCTGCTTGTGGTGTGAATTTCCGGTTTTAGGGTTTAATTTGGGGCTTTCTTATAGATTGGTTATTAAGCTTCTAATTGGCTTGATTGAGGGATATTGTGGCCCTAATTGGATATGTTTTATCGTTTACGAATCGTATGTGTGATTGTGGTTAATTGTTATGAGAATGGGTTATGTTTGTAGGTTGGACAAATAAGGAAATTAAGGGTAAATGCCGTCCGATCTTTGAGAGTGTTTGGTTACTTTGAAGTTGAGTTGAAGGGCTTGAGTTCGACCCACGAAAGCGTCTATGATGGATGGTTCCTGAGCCGTGGAGGTGAGTGACCCCAACTATTTCCAAAGCTGCTTACGAACTATTTCTTGCATTATTTACTCGATCGCATATCATGCGTGGGTACATGTGAGTTCATGACATGATTTGGCTTCAATGAGTTTTGGGGAGTCTTCTGCTGAACACCAACGTCTCCACCACTGTTTATGTTCATCTGGAGCACCAACGGGCTCCCTAACCATGTTTTAACGTTAAACGATCTATTTGAGCGTTGGGTGTTTAAGTGCAATGATTTCACCGGCTCACGAGAGCGATAAACGTACATTTGATTTCAGATACATGACATCATTGAAATGAACTATTGTGAAACTGATTGGATTACTGATTTTACTGGTTACTCGCTGAGCTTCTAGTTCACCCCAAAACTATTTTTATTCCCCTCCACAGGGCTCGAGGCAAAGGAAGCAATGGTATTAAAGTTCTCTGCGGTCATGATTGGATTATCTCCTGTTCAGTTGAAGTTTTAGTTTTATCCTGGGTAATAGTTGAAACTGCGATTGTACTTGTACTTACGTGGGAACTGGGGACCTTTGTTTTATTCGGAAAGTTGTATCGCTTTGATCTCTTGAGGTTTTAGCTTGTAGTGCAATTGAGAAGTTTCCGCTTCGCTTATGATATGTAATTTGTGGAACATTTGCCATATATTTGAGATTTATATTGTACTTTGAATTGAGGATTGCAGTGAGTGAGTGAGTCCCGACGAGAGTTGGGCAGGCGGTCCGCCGAACCCTTTGGTTCGCCTTAGGGGGAGGTGGGGCTGTCACAGGTGGTATCAGAGCTTAGGCTTCAAATCCCTGTAGTGTATCCTAGGCTTGAAGTTTAGGATGCCGGACTGTGGATTCGGTTTGAAATATAAGTGATTTCTTGTAAGACTGAAAGATGGGCAAGTAGGTGTTGTTTTACTCTTAGTGATTGCTTAGAATGCTTGACTGACTCTTGCGGGATGTCTTGACTTGATTAGTACAAGATGGAATGTCGAGAATGACATTCTTTTAAGGGGGAGAGATTGTGACGCCCCTAAAGAATGAGGGTTTTCATTTTATACATATTTTTGTTGGACGAGCGGAGGAGCATAGTTTTTAAATTGGAAAAGAAACGAAAAATTTTGTGAAAAACTGAAGGGCCAAATCCGGCCGCAAATCCGGCCAAATCTTGGCCGGATTGCCTGAGGATTTTGAAAAAAAATGGGTTTCGTCTCCGGCCAGAATCCGGCCGGATCGTGACGTGTCACAGCCGGTCAGCAACTTTGACCGGCTGTTTCCTTCCTTCTTATCCCACTTTTTGGCCCAAAATATCTTCATTTCTTCACTGGTTCATCCGTGCCTCTTGAGAGAAAAACAAGAAAAGCTCTTCATTTTTCCATCTTCAATTTCTACTCAAATCTTGAGTTTTAACCGATGGTTTTAGTAAATATTTCATACAAGGGCTCACTATGCTGGTTTAAAGCTTTGGATGGATTGATTTTGGAAGGGAAGCTCTAAGTTGATAGCTTTCTTGAATTTGAGGTGAGTTGGATAAACAAGTTCCCTTTTGTTCTAATATTGGTTAATTAATGGTTGTGGTGGTTACGTATGTTGTATTGTGGAGTATTTCATGGGTTGAAGGAATTTATGGTGAATTTCTGATTTATTAGGGGATTTTCTAATTTTATATTATAATCATGGATTGGTCTTGAATTGATGGATTCTTATGGTGTTAAATGGACTTGTCGCGCCCCATTTTTTGAATAAATAAATAAAATGGTTTGAAAAAATGTATTTTTGATTCAATTTGTGATTGGAAAATGAATTGTGATTTAAAAGAAAAATGGGTCTAAATGGGGGGTTGAGAATGCGACGATTTGACCCAAAATTATAGTTTAAAAAGGGTTTGAAATATAAATTGGAGTCGCCACTTGGTAATGAGTTAAGGTGTACCAAGTCACCAAAAAATGAATTTTTAAAGAAAAATAGGAAAAAAGTAGTAAGAAACCCCTTTTAAACGACTCCTAGTCCACGTAAACCAAAGAAAAAGGTTCGGGAGTCACATTTGACAAAGGGGAAGGCAAGGATAAAATCCAAGGCACCCCTTTGACCTAGCCAAGGCTAGTTGCATGATTTAATCAAAGATTTTCTTGTTTTAACCAAAGAATTTATTACATTTGGATGCACTACATGAATGCAAACCCTAGACCTAGGGGTATTGGGGGAAATTTCTCTTCAAAGGTTGAGTGGTGCCAATCACATTAATTGTGAAGCCCAATAACGATCCTTTGAAGAAGTCACGAATAATGCGAGTGGGATGCAAATGAACGGAATGCATGTATGCAATGTGAAGGCATGAGTTTGAAAAAGTAATAAAAGACAATAATGTGTAAGTGAGAGTGTGCACGTGAGTGGCCAAAGTGTAAATTCAGAATTTTATGTCATGCAAATTCATGCAAGCTACGTGGGCAAACATTCTGCAACCAAAAACAAACATTTCTGCAGCCAAGAAACCATCGCAACTTGCATTCTCGCAAGCAGATATCAACCTCAACACTAATTTTGATCAAAAATCTTTCAACCAAACATTCAAAGCTAATCTAAGCATTATAACACACAATTTCAACATTCAAACCAACTCCAACGTAGAAGAAAATTCATGCCAAGGCTGGAAAACTCTGTGCAAAATGTTCGGCAAGCCTGGCTTGCTCTTTTCCAGCAAGCACTTGAGCATGCTTCACACCTTTCAGCCCCTAAACATACACACCCAACACCCCCTGATCCGATTCCTTTCAACCAGCACTCCAACACCCCAAACATGCAAACCCAGCTAGCAAAAATGGATGGCCGAAACGTTAATCAGAAAATGCAGGTAAAAGAAAACAGCAAGGCATGAGATGCAGCAAAATTTCAGCAAGCTAGGAAGCTTTCGGCAACCGAGAATGAATCAGGATTTTTCAACCAAGCATCAAAAGCTTTGGATTAAACAACGGCTACCTAAAACCGCAAGCCCAAACAAGGAAAAAACTTAGGAAAGCTATCATGCAAATCTGGAAAAAGAGAAGCTTTGCTGCAGTTTTCAGTCGTGACTTCCTATCCATTTCACCATGCAAGCGAGTTCAGCAAATACCAAAGCTTCAAACTATCGACTAAATGAAATGCATGCTCTTGTTGCAGAATTGAAGCCAAACATTTAAGTTGTCCAACAGCAAGGGAAAAGGGAATTTTTTTATGCAAGTTTCATGCAGTCACGTAGCAGTTTTCTGCAATAAAGAAGCAAACAAGACTGCTGCATTTTTGTTTCATTGGCAAACTCCAACTTCAGCTTTAACCGCATGCCTTAACCAAAGCTTCCTTGATTCATCATCCAAACCTCTAAACTAAACAACACAAACATAACTTGGACATCCAACCCAGCAAAGACACAGGCATCAAAAGGCATCAAGAGCACACTTAAACACAAAGCAAAATGACATAAAAGGAAAAGCATTCTGCAGCTCTTCCTGAGTTCATCTCCAACAGGAGCACGCCTATTGCTTTGTCAGAATCCAGGCCCAAATACACGAAACACAAGCATCCAAACACAATCTCAACATCCAGGCAAGTAAAAGATAGCCATTTTCTAAACTTTTCATGCAGATGCTACGAGAAAAATTGCTGCAATAAAAAGGAAGGCTTGCTGCAATTTCAGTCATCCTAAACGTAGTCATGCGAAGGAGCCCGCAGTTCTAATGGAGTTAGCAACTCAAATCCGAAACTGGAAGAACTTGGGATAAGGGGAAGGAGGATAAATGCAGCATTGCAACATGAAACATAGCAGGGAAGGATTAGAACCTGCGCTCCCTTGAGTTGCAGAAAGACGGCGTCGGGATGGAGGAACCACGAATCTCAGCGCAAGCAGAACAAAACTGGGAAAAGCTTCATCTTTTTGCTGCGACGATTCTCCAGATTCTGCATCACCTCTCCTCTCGTTGGGTCGCCCGTTTCTTTTACTCGGTAGTTTCTCTCTCGGCTCTTTCCCTTCTTCTTTTTCTTTGCAGCCTAGCCGTCCATCCCTTTCTGTTTTTCTCTTCCAGTCGCTCTCCCTCTTGCTCCAGTCTCTTTTGCTCACCAGATTTCTCCTTTCCAAACTCTCAGCCCATTACTCCTAGCCCCCCTTTTTCCTTAGCCGTCTCTTTCTCTCGGCTTTTCCAGATTTTTTTAGCCGTCAAACTCTCTGTTTTTTTTCTTTTTCTGCTCTCTTGTTTTGCCTTGCTTCCCCTAGTTTCTGGGTTCTTCCCGTTCAAAGCTCGCTCCTTTCACTACCCGTAGCCTCCCCTTCTAGTTATTTCCTCTCCACAGCCGCCAACCAAAGCTCTCTGGTTTTCTTTTCTTAGCCGTCAACTCTATGGTTTTCCTTTGCCGTCAGTCACTCTATCCTCTTACTCTCTCCCTTGCGGCTGCCCCTTTGTGGCTGTCTTGCCTTTGCTATTTATACCAGCATCTCCAACCCTAAAACCCCAGCCATCTCTCCTATATTTGCAGCTAAGGGACTGCCCAGGTCCTCTCTTGCAAGCTGCGAAAATACGCAGCTTGCTGTGGCGTGTTCCCCTTTTTTTTTTTGTTTTTTTTTTGTAAAAGTATAATATAAATATAGATAACCGATTACCTACTAATAATAATAATAAAAAATAAAAAAAACGTAGAAATGCTAACGAAATGCTAATTTTCTTTCTTTTTCTTTATTTTCCTTTTTCCCTTCTTTTTTCAAGAAAACATTGAAATTAAATCCCAAACAACTGAACATATTTTTGAATGCTTTTCTTTCTTTCTTTCTTTCTTTTTTTCGAGAATTTTTATGCTGAAACTTAAAAGTAAAAATAAAAACTAAAAAACTAACACTAATAAGTGAATAAAACTAAAACGACAAATAAAAAACTAAATGCTAAAAATTGGTGTCTACAGTTTGCCCCTCTTTGTCTGAGTTTTGGAAAAACTTGAGACAAAGAAGTAGACAACAAATACTTACCTGTGTTATTCGGCGGTGAACGTCTCGAATGATGAATGCTTTTAGAAATGGGGACTGACCCCTTTTGACAAAATTTTAAAATGGGATTGACCCAGACAAAAAATTTAAAATGCGGGACTGGCCCGAACAGAACTTAAACGGGACCGACCCGAACAGGAATTTAAACAGGACTGACCCGAACAGGAATTTAAACGGGACTGACCCGAACAGAATTTAAACAGGACTGACCCGAACAGGAATTTAAACGGGACTGACCCGAACAGGATGAAAATCATGGTGCACACTAGTGGGACTGACCCACGGCTAATGGCAATGACAAATGAAAGGCACACTAGTGGGACAAACCCAACGGCTAGCGGCGAATGCAAATGAAAGGCACACTAGTGGGACAAACCCAACGGCTAGCGGCGAATGCACTTAAAGGGCACACTAGTGGGACAAACCCAACGGCTAACGGTAAATGCAAATGAAAGGCACACTAGTGGGACAAACCCAACGGCTAGCGGCGGATGCAATTGAAAGGCACACTAGTGGGACAAACCCAACGGCTAGTGGCGAAAGCAAATGAAAGGCACACTAGTGGGACAAACCCAACGGCTAGCGGCGAATGCAAATGAAAGGCACACTAGTGGGACAAACCCAACGGCTAGCGGCGAATGCAAATGAAAGGCACACTAGTGGGACAAACCCAACGGCTAGCGGCTAGCGGCAAAGCAAATGAAAGGCACACTAGTGGGACAAACCCAACGGCTAGCGGCGGATGCAATTAAAAGGCACACTAGTGGGACAAACCCAACGGCTAGCGGCGAATGCAATTAAAAGGCACACTAGTGAGACAAACCCAACGGCTAGCGGCGAATGCAATTAAAAGGCACACTAGTGGGACAAACCCAACGGCTAGCGGCGGATGCAATTAAAAGGCACACTAGTGGGACAAACCCAACGGCTAGCGGCGGAAGCAAATGAAAGGCACACTAGTGGGACAAACCCAACGGCTAGCGGCGAATGCAAATGAAAGGCACACTAGTGGGACAAACCCAACGGCTAGCGGCGGATGCAATTAAAAGGCACACTAGTGGGACAAACCCAACGGCTAGCGGCAAATGCAAATGAAAGGAGTGAAATGAAGTGTTAATGGGACTGATCCATGTTTGTTAGTGATGCAAATGAAATGCAACTGAAATGCTCACTGGCGGGACAAACCCATGCTCCAGTGGCTGATTGGTCAGCGAGATAGAACCCGGTTCTGCCGAGGTTGGCGGGATAAAACCCAGCTCCAACGTGATATAAGCGGTCAGCGGGATAGAACCCAGTTCTGCCGAGGTTGGCGGGATGAAACCCAGCTCCAACGTGATATAAGCGGTCAGCGGGATAGAACCCAGTTCTGCCGAGGTTGGCGGGATGAAACCCAGCTCCAACGTGATATAAGAAATACTTACTGGCGGGACTAACCCAACTCCAATAGGAATGAAAAATGAAATGCTTACTGGCGGGACAAACCCAGCTCCAATAGCAATGAAAATGAAATGCTTGACAATCGGACAGTGGGATCAAACCCGAGCCTGCCGTGATGAACTTGATTTGATTTTTTTGATTTTTTTTGATTTTTTGATTTTTGATTTTTTGATTTTTTTTGATTTTTTGATTTTTTTTTGATTTTTTGATTTCTCCTGACTGAGAGAGACTTGTCGAAATAATTTGCCCCAGTGTGATGAATTGGTCAGTGGGATTAAACCCAAGCCTGCCCAATGGGAAATTGGCGGCACGAAGTCCAGGCCCAACGTGATCTTGTGAAGTTGGCGACACGAAGTCCAGGCCCAACTTGATCTTTGAAATGTTGGCGGCACGAAATCCAGGCCCAACGAGATTTTTGAGATGTTGGCGGCACCAAGTCCAGGCCCAACGTGGTCTTTGCGATGTTGACGGCACGAAACTCAGGCCCAACTTGATATTTGGAATGTTGGCGGCACGAAGTCCAGGCCCAACGGGATTTGGTGAATGGTCAGCGGGATAAGACCCAGTCCTGCCATCCAATTGGTCAAGAAATTGAATTTGATTTGTCAAGAAACAAGAAATTAAATTTGACTTTCCAAGAAACAAGAATTTGAACTCGATTTTTTATTTCTGACTTTTGAATTTTTCTGATTTTTCGAGAGAATCTTTTTCAAAAATAATTTGCCCCCAGTGTAGGGCCCTTTTTCCCCTCTTTCTTCTCTTTCTTCGGCATCGGCCTTCCACATCACCGAATGCTCCTTCGTCGATTTCAACTATGAATACCTGCACAGGGGGCTTACATGCACTCAAATTTTCATGAAAAAGGCAGCGTGATTGATTTGAAAGTCTTGCTTGAGTCTTTGACGAAATCCTCAAACGGATTATAAAAATTTGCCCCAGTGTGGGCTTATTTTGTGAAATCTTGCAAATAAAAATTTTGCCCCAGTATGGGCCCATTTGATCTCAAAAATTGGTTTGGATGCCTCTCCATTTATTTGAACGAAGTGAGAAACTGTGTTTCCTATAGTGTGAAGAAATCTGAACGTCTTGCTTAAAATCACACAGAAAATTTCATGATGAATTTCTCAAAATAACGCCAAATCACAAAAGATTTCTTTCTCACTTTTAGCGTCGGTGCCCAGAGTAGCGGGTCACCACTTCTTGTTGGCTCATCTTTCAGGGCCAATCGAGTGGGGTGTTATTTCTGATTTGGAAAGGGCTAAAGGAAATGGAAGGTCAAGATTTGTCTTATTTTGTGCCCAAATTGTGTGTAACCCCTTCTATACTACATCTTGGTGAAAGCAAAGAGTTTATCATCCTTATTTCTTAAGAAAACGTAGTCCACATATGAGCTTTATAGGCTTGCAACAATATGGATGGAAACGATAGCTAAACATGCAAAAATCGGTTGTACCCTTATGATCATGAGTGATCGATGGATTTCTTATGAGCATAATCGTCACTTTGGGTTGTCATGGAGGAATAAGTCAACGATGGACTTTATTAGCTTGTAGTTTGGCTTGAAAACGATAGCTAAAGAATAAACTTCCAAGGACATTGCACCGAAGATCGCATTTTTCCAAAATTGCCCCTATTTTGAACTCAAAAGATTTCAGACTTTGTTTGCATTTTTTCAACATTCACCAGGGACTTTCAGCATCGAATCTTTTACAATTTTTCTTTTGCATTCGCTCTTTTTTTTCTTTTCCTCAACTTGGTGGATTTCCACATGGTGAGTAGCGCCAACCCCATACCCAACCAATTCAGAAATACAGCTAAAATTTTCGGCATCAGAAATTTTCTTGATAGGGCCATTGCAGAGAACAGAAGTCAGGACTTTCGGCTTTTGTAATGGGGTCAGGTGGGGTGTTTAGAAAAGTTAAGGCTTGAAAGCGGATTTCAAAAATGGTTTGAAGAATCTGAGATCGCATTATTGCGCCAGCCCTATTTTAGAGTTAAACCAAAATTTGCCCCAGTTTATGCTCACTTGAGGCTTTTCTCTTTCATTTCCTTTCTTTTTTTGACTTTCCGGCTTTTTGCCATTCTTTGAAACTTTCACAAAATTTGCCCCAGTTTATTTTTGAACTGGGGTTCTCTCTTTTCTTTTGTTTTTTTTTTGATTTTGTTGCTTTTCACTTTTCACTTCTTGAAACTTTTCCTTTTCTAACTCGAACTTGCCCCAGTGTGGGGTTTGCGATTCTCAGGGGTTGCCAAATGAAGTATTTTATTCTGAAGGCTCAAAAGGGATAACTAGGGATAGAATGTTTGATCGGAAAAGAAGAGGGCCTGACTTTTAATCCGTTCCTTACAATAACTCTGAAAGGAAACTTTCATTAATGCGAAATTTCTTGCATGTATCTGAATTAATTGACTGAGGAAGACTCTTGCTCATCCATATTTGTGAAACATAGGCGGTCCGTGCGGACAAAATCTCTTCCTTTTCTTTTTTCAAAATTGGAATCCAGGTAGAATCAAATTTCCCCCAATTCGTGGTTCCCTCTTTATCCTAGCATTTTGCCTTTCCCCTTTTTTGGAAAATTCTCCAATCTCCCTCCCCAATGTGGGGTGCGATCATATGTGCACTCGAAAAAGAACCACCAATTTTTGCTCAAATAGGGATGCAAGGGGTAATCAGTGTTTAGGTTGTAGAAACGACGGCCAAAGCGTCATTCTTACACTTCATGACAACCAAAATAACGAAATGGTCGTTGAGAATCCATTCCCCTTTTAATATTTAAAATTTTTCAATGTAGGGTAGTGATCATTAGGACTCTTATTTGAAACGAGATTATTCTTTCAAAGGCTCAAATGGGAGAACAAATGATAAAATGTGTATAGGTAGAGAAAAGAATGCTCGAAGTATCATTCCAAATTTCCCAGACAAACAAGAATAATGCACATTTTTTATTTCACTTAGATGTGATTGAATCAGATTAGACACCGCGGATATTTTCAAGCAAAAGTTGCCCCAATTTATCAATCAATGTGACTGACTTTATTTTGGGATTAAGTGCAGGAGAAAAGGTATCTCATGGGCCTTCTGAATGACCTCTTTCAATTTTTGAGCACTCTTATTGTGTAGCTCGGATCACCAATCTGGTGTATACATTTGTGAGTTTTCAGGCCAAAGGTTGAAAAATCTCAATTTGAGCTTATTTCTTAAAATTCACCATGAAATCTCTTAATGAGCTCAATAAAGAATGAAATGTACATGAATATACACAAAACAATAATTGTCCAAAAACTTTATTGCTGAAAAAGTTTGAAACAAAATTTCTCGTTCAATTATGATACAAATGAGAATAGAAAGCTTCTAAAGAGCTCCACATATATATCCCTTTTGTCTCCTTTTCTTTTGGCACAAAAATATATTAACAAGTCAAATATACAGAATCTTCCTTGAAAGGAATTATGAAATCTCTTAGAAGCTCTTAACCTAGAGCTTTCAGATGGATTTTTATGTTCCCATTGTTGGATCTGCCCAAGAATCACACAATACTTGCAATTTTGACACTTTATTAGATCAGAAGTGTCATCAGATATAGAAAAACATTTTCACCTTATTGAAACATTTTTATGAATGCAGGGGAGGGGGAAAAACAAAAGAAAAAATACCCTGAGTTAGTAAATAAGAATATAAATCGGTATGCATGTCCTATGGGAGAACCCTTTTTGTGCCAAGGGTAGGCCTAGCATGAAGATGCAATCCTCCAGAGCAGGCACTATACAATACCTGATGGATCCGATCAGCTTATGGAGTGAAAAATAATTTGAAAAAATTTGGCCCTTTGGAATGAGAAGGGACGTTTGTCAAAATGAGGACTTCGTCCGAAGGGATTGATCACTTTTGATCGATATAAGAACTTGCAAAAACGCACAGGTTTGACCTTGACGAACTTCCTATCGAAGAGATTGGAATTCGTTTTGACAACTTTTCTCAGTGAAGCACAGGTCAAAACTCCAACTGATCAAATGGCTGGATGCAATGGATGCTTTTCTCAAAATCGACTAGGTTTTCCATTTTGAAATTAGACATTGACATCCTAATTGGTCAAATGAAATTGACAATTTATTAAAAATCGACCGGATTACCCTAAAAAGGGAAACAGGTCAAATGAATTGAATGAAATTTAATTTATCCAAAATTAATCAGATCACCCTAAAAAAGGGTAAATTGATCAAATAGATCGAACGAAACTTGATTTATTCAAAAATCGGCCGAATGACCCTAAAAAGGGTAAATTGGTCAAATGAATGAAATTGAATTAGTGACTTGTTCAAAAATC
This sequence comes from Coffea arabica, assembly GCF_036785885.1. NCBI lineage: Eukaryota > Viridiplantae > Streptophyta > Magnoliopsida > Gentianales > Rubiaceae > Coffea > Coffea arabica. The sequence goes on from NC_092311.1 coordinate 9,404,688, forward strand.
GGCCGAACGACCCTAAAAAGGGTAAATCGGTCAAATGAATCGACGATTTATTCAAAATCGACCAGGTGACCCTAAAAAGGGTAAATTGGTCAAATGAATTGATGATTTATTGAAGGAATTGGCAAAATGGATTGGTTGAATTGTCCGGCCATTGGTTATTTCAAAATTATTGAGGTGCATTAGTCTATGACCTTCTAAAAATCAAATTTTGGCCTCAATTCATTTATCGTCTCAACAGGAGGAATCATTTGTGATTTTCTTCAAATTAATGTCCTTCACGCAAGGGATTTTTACCAATTTTTGATAAAATGGCCAAAAAGTGATTATTAGATGCTCATATTCCAAAGATCACTCTGTGAAAATGATCGGATCGTACCTTACCTTGTGCACTATCCCTTTGGATGGTACAAAATGTAAACGTGCAAGTCTCACTGGATTAAGTATCCGAGACACAAGGTGGCTTATTCCTAGCACGGGATCGCCTATATGGCATTCCCTTTCTAGGGTTTATGCATGATGCCATTTATTAAAGCGATGTAAATATGTGACAAATATGGCCTAAAGGACATAAATAATGCATCGGGGGAAAAGGTCTAAAATGAAATGTACTTATCGAAAATTAAGTGTAATGACTGAAATTTAAACATGTGAGTCATCTAGCGGGTGAGTCACTAAAAGAGTGCCAAAAAGGCCTCTTATTGCTACGGCACATGAATGCAGGCCAAGAAAACACATCTAGCGGGTGAGTCACTAAAAGAGTGCCAAAAAGGCCTCTTATTGCTACGGCACATGAATGCAGGCCAAGAAAACAAAGAAATGGTTAGTGCAATTGATAGTACACATAACACATTGGGAGCAATTAAGAAAAGGAATACAATAAAAGCAAGTAAAAGGGGTGGAACCCCTTCCCTCGTGCCTAATGTGCTTAAAAGAGGGTGAGGCTGACTCTATCCTAGGGAAATGCTAACATGGATGCATGAGGTTGGGGCTCACTAATGCAACTAGACTCGATAAGGTTTCGGCTCCCAAGCCTTCAGACCTAAAGGCGAAGGGTCATCACTCCCAGGGCCTTCGGTCGGTGGCTCGAGTGATCCCTTAGGTAGCGCTATGGGCGCAGAGCACACCATCCGTCTACCCAAGGCAATCGATCCTAGTCCTACAAGGCGGTGTGGGATGGCGCCCACGAAAATAAAATAAAATGGGATAACAGTAAGTAAACGTGCACGTATGAAGTGTTCCCCTATTTTGAGGGAAGGGGTTGAGAACCAACGCGAGGCTCTAAAGGTGACACACCCCCCTCCCAAATGCAATGCAAGCGCGAGATAAACAAGTAAACATACATCCAATCAACCAATCACACATACGTGAGCGAGGGAGTAGTTTGAGACGCGAGTGAGGCAAAGGGTCCTAAAAAGGGAAAATGCAACCCTAATATCCACATGCTATACATAAAAAGGGTAGAAAAAGGAAAAGAATGGCTAAATCAAATGCTTGGACCCACTTAGGAAGTCCCCAGTGGAGTCGCCAACTGTCGCGCCCCACTTTTTGAATGGTGATGTTGTGTGGTTGTGTGTGAACGTGTGCAAAATGAAAATAAAGGCCATGGGACTTAATAATGCGACGGTTTGGCCATATAAAGTTCCAAAAGGGTTTTTTGTATCAAAAATGGAGTCGCCACTTGGTATAGAGTTAGGGTGTATCAAGTCACCCAAAAATGATTTTTGTTTTTGAAAAGTAAATAAACCCTTTTAGAGAACTTTTGGGTCTACGTAACCAAAAGAGGGATCGGGGGTCACATTTGACGAAGGGGAAGGCAAGGATAAAAATCCAAGGCACCCCTTCGACCTAGCCAAGGCTAGTTGCGTGACTTAAACCAATTTTCCCTAAATTTTCTACCCAAGGTATGTATCGCGTATTGGATATGTCTATATGAATGCAAAAACCTAGACCTAGGGGGACATGAGGGAAATTTCTCTTCAAAGGTTGAGTGGTGCCAATCACATTAATTGTGAAGCCCAATAATGATCCTTTGGAGAGGTCACACATAATCCTAAATGACGTAAAAATGAGTGGAATGCATGCCATGTGAAAATGTGAGTTTGTGTGAAGTGAGAAAAGTGGAGGTGTGCAAGTGTATTTACAAGGTAAAGTGGGTAAAGAATGATAATGTGAAAATAATATAAAGTGCATGTGTGCGAGTGATATGGTATAGAGTGTGAGTAGTTGAATAAAAACGTGTAAAAGTAGTGTGAAGTGAGAATGTAGAAAAAGAGAGAGAATATAAAGTAAATGTATGTGATCGTGAATGAAAAATGCATGAATCCTATAGGAATGCATCAAGATGGGAACGGGGAGTCCTAACTTTGTGACTTAATTTTCCCTTTGATAGAGGGAATACAAGCGTGCTAAGGCTTAGAAAAAGCCACACTCGTCTATATCCCATATTTAAGGGGACTCTTCAGGCAAATGTTCCCTAACTAGCATGAGATGCAAGACCTAAAGTGAGGGGAAAGGGGAATCGAGGAGCATGCCAGATGATAAAACTAAGGAAAAAATGCATGATATGTCGTGAACAGGCAAATAATGCATTAATGAAAAACAAAGGAAAAATCCTATTGGGTCTAGCGTTGGACTAGCCCTTTCTATGAGTTCCTACTAGCATTAGACTAGTGGAAACGATAAAAGAAGCCACAACTAGCGTTGGACTAGTGTGGTGACGTACATTCATCCATTCCATTCATCCACACTATGGAAAGCAAGTAGACATACTAAATACTCATAAACACGTAGCACGTAACATTTAGCATGCTCGACTAGATGCAAGAGCCTAATAAAACAAGTAACACTTAACACGTAGGCATGCAACCAAGCTAATGAACCTATTACATTCACTAACTAAAACAAAAGGGGAAGGGGAAAATGGACCAAATTGCTCGCCAAGCCCTATCTATTACAAGCCAAGAGGTGTACACATACCCCATAATGAATAACTTAAATAAAAAGCAAAAGTAAATGAAATAAATGCAAGGAATTGATGAAAGGCAAGGAAAGCGAAGTAGACATGCATATTCACATAACACGTAGAATCACATAGGGGAGAGACAAAAAAGATAAAAGGAATTATACCTCCCTTGAGTTGATGCCCTAAATGGAATGAAACCACTTATTTATCCTCCAAAATAAAAGAAATGGTCAAGGTACCAATTTATTTGGGGAAAATTAAAGAAAATTGGCAAACACAAGCTCACTTGGTCATAAAGCCCCTAAAGTCATGAATTAAGTGCAATTGAAACAAAGCATGGTAGTCAATTGAAACAAACAAGCAATGAAGTTGCAAAATTAAAAGCTACCAAGGACCAAATTGAGGAAATCATTCAATTGGTTGGGCCATAGTAGGACAAGGGGAGACTTGGGGGGCCAAAGTGTAAATTCAGAATTTTATGTCATGCAAATTCATGCAAGCTACGTGGGCAAACATTCTGCAACCAAAAACAAACATTTCTGCAGCCAAGAAACCATCGCAACTTGCATTCTCGCAAGCAGATATCAACCTCAACACTAATTTTGATCAAAAATCTTTCAACCAAACATTCAAAGCTAATCTAAGCATTATAACACACAATTTCAACATTCAAACCAACTCCAACGTAGAAGAAAATTCATGCCAAGGCTGGAAAACTCTGTGCAAAATGTTCGGCAAGCCTGGCTTGCTCTTTTCCAGCAAGCACTTGAGCATGCTTCACACCTTTCAGCCCCTAAACATACACACCCAACACCCCCTGATCCGATTCCTTTCAACCAGCACTCCAACACCCCAAACATGCAAACCCAGCTAGCAAAAATGGATGGCCGAAACGTTAATCAGAAAATGCAGGTAAAAGAAAACAGCAAGGCATGAGATGCAGCAAAATTTCAGCAAGCTAGGAAGCTTTCGGCAACCGAGAATGAATCAGGATTTTTCAACCAAGCATCAAAAGCTTTGGATTAAACAACGGCTACCTAAAACCGCAAGCCCAAACAAGGAAAAAACTTAGGAAAGCTATCATGCAAATCTGGAAAAAGAGAAGCTTTGCTGCAGTTTTCAGTCGTGACTTCCTATCCATTTCACCATGCAAGCGAGTTCAGCAAATACCAAAGCTTCAAACTATCGACTAAATGAAATGCATGCTCTTGTTGCAGAATTGAAGCCAAACATTTAAGTTGTCCAACAGCAAGGGAAAAGGGAATTTTTTTTATGCAAGTTTCATGTAGTCACGTATCAGTTTTCTGCAATAAAGAAGCAAACAAGACTGCTGCATTTTTGTTTCATTGGCAAACTCCAACTTCAGCTTTAACCGCATGCCTTAACCAAAGCTTCCTTGATTCATCATCCAAACCTCTAAACTAAACAACACAAACATAACTTGGACATCCAACCCAGCAAAGACACAGGCATCAAAAGGCATCAAGAGCACACTTAAACACAAAGCAAAATGACATAAAAGGAAAAGCATTCTGCAGCTCTTCCTGAGTTCATCTCCAACAGGAGCACGCCTATTGCTTTGTCAGAATCCAGGCCCAAATACACGAAACACAAGCATCCAAACACAATCTCAACATCCAGGCAAGTAAAAGATAGCCATTTTCTAAACTTTTCATGCAGATGCTACGAGAAAAATTGCTGCAATAAAAAGGAAGGCTTGCTGCAATTTCAGTCATCCTAAACGTAGTCATGCGAAGGAGCCCGCAGTTCTAATGGAGTTAGCAACTCAAATCCGAAACTAGAAGAACTTGGGATAAGGGGAAGGAGGATAAATGCAGCATTGCAACATGAAACATAGCAGGGAAGGATTAGAACCTGCGCTCCCTTGAGTTGCAGAAAGACGGCGTCGGGATGGAGGAACCACGAATCTCAGCGCAAGCAGAACAAAACTGGGAAAAGCTTCATCTTTTTGCTGCGACGATTCTCCAGATTCTGCATCACACTCCTCTCGTTGGGTCGCCCGTTTCTTTTACTCGGTAGTTTCTCTCTCGGCTCTTTCCCTTCTTCTTTTTCTTTGCAGCCTAGCCGTCCATCCCTTTCTGTTTTTCTCTTCCAGTCGCTCTCCCTCTTGCTCCAGTCTCTTTTGCTCACCAGATTTCTCCTTTCCAAACTCTCAGCCCATTACTCCTAGCCCCCCTTTTTCCTTAGCCGTCTCTTTCTCTCGGCTTTTCCAGATTTTTTTAGCCGTCAAACTCTCTGTTTTTTTTCTTTTTCTGCTCTCTTGTTTTGCCTTGCTTCCCCTAGTTTCTGGGTTCTTCCCGTTCAAAGCTCGCTCCTTTCACTACCCGTAGCCTCCCCTTCTAGTTATTTCCTCTCCACAGCCGCCAACCAAAGCTCTCTGGTTTTCTTTTCTTAGCCGTCAACTCTATGGTTTTCCTTTGCCGTCAGTCACTCTATCCTCTTACTCACTCCCTTGCGGCTGCCCCTTTGTGGCTGTCTTGCCTTTGCTATTTATACCAGCATCTCCAACCCTAAAACCCCAGCCATCTCTCCTATATTTGCAGCTAAGGGACTGCCCAGGTCCTCTCTTGCAAGCTGCGAAAATACGCAGCTTGCTGTGGCGTGTTCCCCTTTTTTTTTTGTTTTTTTTTTGTAAAAGTATAATATAAATATAGATAACCGATTACCTACTAATAATAATAAAAAAAAATAAAAAAAACGCAGAAATGCTAACGAAATGCTAATTTTCTTTCTTTTTCTTTATTTTCCTTTTTCCCTTCTTTTTTCAAGAAAACATTGAAATTAAATCCCAAACAACTGAACATATTTTTGAATGCTTTTCTTTCTTTCTTTCTTTCTTTTTTTCGAGAATTTTTATGCTGAAACTTAAAAGTAAAAATAAAAACTAAAAAACTAACACTAATAAGTGAATAAAACTAAAACGACAAATAAAAAACTAAATGCTAAAAATTGGTGTCTACAGTTTGCCCCTCTTTGTCTGAGTTTTGGAAAAACTTGAGACAAAGAAGTAGACAACAAATACTTACCTGTGTTATTCGGCGGTGAACGTCTCGAATGATGAATGCTTTTAGAAATGGGGACTGACCCCTTTTGACAAAATTTTAAAATGGGATTGACCCAGACAAAAAATTTAAAATGCGGGACTGGCCCGAACAGAACTTAAACGGGACCGACCCGAACAGGAATTTAAACAGGACTGACCCGAACAGGAATTTAAACGGGACTGACCCGAACAGAATTTAAACGGGACTGACCCGAACAGGAATTTAAACGGGACTGACCCGAACAGGATGAAAATCATGGTGCACACTAGTGGGACTGACCCACGGCTAATGGCAATGACAAATGAAAGGCACACTAGTGGGACAAACCCAACGGCTAGCGGCGAATGCAAATGAAAGGCACACTAGTGGGACAAACCCAACGGCTAGCGGCGAATGCAATTAAAGGGCACACTAGTGGGACAAACCCAACGGCTAACGGCAAATGCAAATGAAAGGCACACTAGTGGGACAAACCCAACGGCTAGCGGCGGATGCAATTGAAAGGCACACTAGTGGGACAAACCCAACGGCTAGTGGCGAAAGCAAATGAAAGGCACACTAGTGGGACAAACCCAACGGCTAGCGGCGAATGCAATTAAAGGGCACACTAGTGGGACAAATCCAACGGCTAACGGCAAATGCAAATGAAAGGCACACTAGTGGGACAAACCCAACGGCTAGCGGCGGATGCAATTGAAAGGCACACTAGTGGGACAAACCCAACGGCTAGTGGCGAAAGCAAATGAAAGGCACACTAGTGGGACAAACCCAACGGCTAGCGGCGAATGCAAATGAAAGGCACACTAGTGGGACAAACCCAACGGCTAGCGGCAAAGCAAATGAAAGGCACACTAGTGGGACAAACCCAACGGCTAGCGGCGGATGCAATTAAAAGGCACACTAGTGGGACAAACCCAACGGCTAGCGGCAAAGCAAATTAAAGGCACACTAGTGGGACTAACCCAACGGCTAGCGGCGGATGCAATTAAAAGGCACACTAGTGGGACAAACCCAACGGCTAGCGGCGAATGCAATTAAAAGGCACACTAGTGGGACAAACCCAACGGCTAGCGGCGGATGCAATTAAAAGGCACACTAGTGGGACAAACCCAACGGCTAGCGGCGAAAGCAAATGAAAGGCACACTAGTGGGACAAACCCAACGGCTAGCGGCGGAAGCAAATGAAAGGCACACTAGTGGGACAAACCCAACGGCTAGCGGCGAAAGCAAATGAAAGGCACACTAGTGGGACAAACCCAACGGCTAGTGGCGGAAGCAAATGAAAGGCACACTAGTGGGACAAACCCAACGGCTAGCGGCGAATGCAAATGAAAGGCACACTAGTGGGACAAACCCAACGGCTAGCGGCGGATGCAATTAAAAGGCACACTAGTGGGACAAACCCAACGGCTAGCGGCAAATGCAAATGAAAGGAGTGAAATGAAGTGTTAATGGGACTGATCCATGTTTGTTAGTGATGCAAATGAAATGCAACTGAAATGCTCACTGGCGGGACAAACCCATGCTCCAGTGGCTGCTTGGTCAGCGAGATAGAACCCGGTTCTGCCGAGGTTGGCGGGATAAAACCCAGCTCCAACGTGATATAAGCGGTCAGCGGGATAGAACCCAGTTCTGCCGAGGTTGGCGGGATGAAACCCAGCTCCAACGTGATATAAGCGGTCAGCGGGATAGAACCCAGTTCTGCCGAGGTTGGCGGGATGAAACCCAGCTCCAACGTGATATAAGAAATACTTACTGGCGGGACTAACCCAACTCCAATAGGAATGAAAAATGAAATGCTTACTGGCGGGACAAACCCAGCTCCAATAGCAATGAAAATGAAATGCTTACTGGCGGGACAAACCCAGCTCCAATAGCAATGAAAATGAAATGCTTGACAATCGGACAGTGGGATCAAACCCGAGCCTGCCGTGATGAACTTGATTTGATTTTTTTGATTTTTTTTGATTTTTTGATTTTTTTTGATTTTTTGATTTTTTTTTGATTTTTTGATTTCTCCTGACTGAGAGAGACTTGTCGAAATAATTTGCCCCAGTGTGATGAATTGGTCAGTGGGATTAAACCCAAGCCTGCCCAATGGGAAATTGGCGGCACGAATTCCAGGCCCAACGTGATCTTGTGAAGTTGGCGGCGTGATCTTGTGAAGTTGGCGACACGAAGTCCAGGCCCAACGTGATGATGTTGGCGGCACGAAATCTAGGCCCAACGTGATGATGTTGGCGGCACGAAATCCAGGCCCAACGTGATCTTTGAAATGTTGGCGGCACGAAATCCAGGCCCAACTTGATCTTTGAAATGTTGGCGGCACGAAATCCAGGCCCAACGAGATTTTTGAGATGTTGGCGGCACCAAGTCCAGGCCCAACGTGGTCTTTGCGATGTTGACGGCACGAAACTCAGGCCCAACTTGATATTTGGAATGTTGGCGGCACGAAGTCCAGGCCCAACGGGATTTGGTGAATGGTCAGCGGGATAAGACCCAGTCCTGCCATCCAATTGGTCAAGAAATTGAATTTGATTTGTCAAGAAACAAGAAATTAAATTTGACTTTCCAAGAAACAAGAATTTGAACTCGATTTTTTATTTCTGACTTTTGAATTTTTCTGATTTTTCGAGAGAATCTTTTTCAAAAATAATTTGCCCCCAGTGTAGGGCCCTTTTTCCCCTCTTTCTTCTCTTTCTTCGGCATCGGCCTTCCACATCACCGAATGCTCCTTCGTCGATTTCAACTATGAATACCTGCACAGGGGGCTTACATGCACTCAAATTTTCATGAAAAAGGCAGCGTGATTGATTTGAAAGTCTTGCTTGAGTCTTTGACGAAATCCTCAAACGGATTATAAAAATTTGCCCCAGTGTGGGCTTATTTTGTGAAATCTTGCAAATAAAAATTTTGCCCCAGTATGGGCCCATTTGATCTCAAAAATTGGTTTGGATGCCTCTCCATTTATTTGAACGAAGTGAGAAACTGTGTTTCCTATAGTGTGAAGAAATCTGAACGTCTTGCTTAAAATCACACAGAAAATTTCATGATGAATTTCTCAAAATAACGCCAAATCACAAAAGATTTCTTTCTCACTTTTAGCGTCGGTGCCCAGAGTAGCGGGTCACCACTTCTTGTTGGCTCATCTTTCAGGGCCAATCGAGTGGGGTGTTATTTCTGATTTGGAAAGGGCTAAAGGAAATGGAAGGTCAAGATTTGTCTTATTTTGTGCCCAAATTGTGTGTAACCCCTTCTATACTACATCTTGGTGAAAGCAAAGAGTTTATCATCCTTATTTCTTAAGAAAACGTAGTCCACATATGAGCTTTATAGGCTTGCAACAATATGGATGGAAACGATAGCTAAACATGCAAAAATCGGTTGTACCCTTATGATCATGAGTGATCGATGGATTTCTTATGAGCATAATCGTCACTTTGGGTTGTCATGGAGGAATAAGTCAACGATGGACTTTATTAGCTTGTAGTTTGGCTTGAAAACGATAGCTAAAGAATAAACTTCCAAGGACATTGCACCGAAGATCGCATTTTTCCAAAATTGCCCCTATTTTGAACTCAAAAGATTTCAGACTTTGTTTGCATTTTTTCAACATTCACCAGGGACTTTCAGCATCGAATCTTTTACAATTTTTCTTTTGCATTCGCTCTTTTTTTTCTTTTCCTCAACTTGGTGGATTTCCACATGGTGAGTAGCGCCAACCCCATACCCAACCAATTCAGAAATACAGCTAAAATTTTCGGCATCAGAAATTTTCTTGATAGGGCCATTGCAGAGAACAGAAGTCAGGACTTTCGGCTTTTGTAATGGGGTCAGGTGGGGTGTTTAGAAAAGTTAAGGCTTGAAAGCGGATTTCAAAAATGGTTTGAAGAATCTGAGATCGCATTATTGCGCCAGCCCTATTTTAGAGTTAAACCAAAATTTGCCCCAGTTTATGCTCACTTGAGGCTTTTCTCTTTCATTTCCTTTCTTTTTTTGACTTTCCGGCTTTTTGCCATTCTTTGAAACTTTCACAAAATTTGCCCCAGTTTATTTTTGAACTGGGGTTCTCTCTTTTCTTTTGTTTTTTTTTTGATTTTGTTGCTTTTCACTTTTCACTTCTTGAAACTTTTCCTTTTCTAACTCGAACTTGCCCCAGTGTGGGGTTTGCGATTCTCAGGGGTTGCCAAATGAAGTATTTTATTCTGAAGGCTCAAAAGGGATAACTAGGGATAGAATGTTTGATCGGAAAAGAAGAGGGCCTGACTTTTAATCCGTTCCTTACAATAACTCTGAAAGGAAACTTTCATTAATGCGAAATTTCTTGCATGTATCTGAATTAATTGACTGAGGAAGACTCTTGCTCATCCATATTTGTGAAACATAGGCGGTCCGTGCGGACAAAATCTCTTCCTTTTCTTTTTTCAAAATTGGAATCCAGGTAGAATCAAATTTCCCCCAATTCGTGGTTCCCTCTTTATCCTAGCATTTTGCTTTTCCCCTTTTTTGGAAAATTCTCCAATCTCCCTCCCCAATGTGGGGTGCGATCGTATGTGCACTCGAAAAAGAACCACCAATTTTTGCTCAAATAGGGATGCAAGGGGTAATCAGTGTTTAGGTTGTAGAAACGACGGCCAAAGCGTCATTCTTACACTTCATGACAACCAAAATAACGAAATGGTCGTTGAGAATCCATTCCCCTTTTAATATTTAAAATTTTTCAATGTAGGGTAGTGATCATTAGGACTCTTATTTGAAACGAGATTATTCTTTCAAAGGCTCAAATGGGAGAACAAATGATAAAATGTGTATAGGTAGAGAAAAGAATGCTCGAAGTATCATTCCAAATTTCCCAGACAAACAAGAATAATGCACATTTTTTATTTCACTTAGATGTGATTGAATCAGATTAGACACCGCGGATATTTTCAAGCAAAAGTTGCCCCAATTTATCAATCAATGTGACTGACTTTATTTTGGGATTAAGTGCAGGAGAAAAGGTATCTCATGGGCCTTCTGAATGACCTCTTTCAATTTTTGAGCACTCTTATTGTGTAGCTCGGATCACCAATCTGGTGTATACATTTGTGAGTTTTCAGGCCAAAGGTTGAAAAATCTCAATTTGAGCTTATTTCTTAAAATTCACCATGAAATCTCTTAATGAGCTCAATAAAGAATGAAATGTACATGAATATACACAAAACAATAATTGTCCAAAAACTTTATTGCTGAAAAAGTTTGAAACAAAATTTCTCGTTCAATTATGATACAAATGAGAATAGAAAGCTTCTAAAGAGCTCCACATATATATCCCTTTTGTCTCCTTTTCTTTTGGCACAAAAATATATTAACAAGTCAAATATACAGAATCTTCCTTGAAAGGAATTATGAAATCTCTTAGAAGCTCTTAACCTAGAGCTTTCAGATGGATTTTTATGTTCCCATTGTTGGATCTGCCCAAGAATCACACAATACTTGCAATTTTGACACTTTATTAGATCAGAAGTGTCATCAGATATAGAAAAACATTTTCACCTTATTGAAACATTTTTATGAATGCAGGGGAGGGGGAAAAACAAAAGAAAAAATACCCTGAGTTAGTAAATAAGAATATAAATCGGTATGCATGTCCTATGGGAGAACCCTTTTTGTGCCAAGGGTAGGCCTAGCATGAAGATGCAATCCTCCAGAGCAGGCACTATACAATACCTGATGGATCCGATCAGCTTATGGAGTGAAAAATAATTTGAAAAAATTTGGCCCTTTGGAATGAGAAGGGACGTTTGTCAAAATGAGGACTTCGTCCGAAGGGATTGATCACTTTTGATCGATACAAGAACTTGCAAAAACGCACAGGTTTGACCTTGACGAACTTCCTATCGAAGAGATTGGAATTCGTTTTGACAACTTTTCTCAGTGAAGCACAGGTCAAAACTCCAACTGATCAAATGGCTGGATGCAATGGATGCTTTTCTCAAAATCGACTAGGTTTTCCATTTTGAAATTAGACATTGACATCCTAATTGGTCAAATGAAATTGACAATTTATTAAAAATCGACCGGATTACCCTAAAAAGGGAAACAGGTCAAATGAATTGAATGAAATTTAATTTATCCAAAATTAATCAGATCACCCTAAAAAAGGGTAAATTGATCAAATAGATCGAACGAAACTTGATTTATTCAAAAATCGGCCGAATGACCCTAAAAAGGGTAAATTGGTCAAATGAATGAAATTGAATTAGTGACTTGTTCAAAAATCGGCCGAACGACCCTAAAAAGGGTAAATCGGTAAAATGAATCGACGATTTATTCAAAATCGACCAGGTGACCCTAAAAAGGGTAAATTGGTCAAATGAATTGATGATTTATTGAAGGAATTGGCAAAATGGATTGGTTGAATTGTCCGGCCATTGGTTATTTCAAAATTATTGAGGTGCATTAGTCTATGACCTTCTAAAAATCAAATTTTGGCCTCAATTCATTTATCGTCTCAACAGGAGGAATCATTTGTGATTTTCTTCAAATTAATGTCCTTCACGCAAGGGATTTTTACCAATTTTTGATAAAATGGCCAAAAAGTGATTATTAGATGCTCATATTCCAAAGATCACTCTGTGAAAATGATCGGATCGTACCTTACCTTGTGCACTATCCCTTTGGATGGTACAAAATGTAAACATGCAAGTCTCACTGGATTAAGTATCCGAGACACAAGGTGGCTTATTCCTAGCACGGGATCGCCTATATGGCATTCCCTTTCTAGGGTTTATGCATGATGCCATTTATTAAAGCGATGTAAATATGTGACAAATATGGCCTAAAGGACATAAATAATGCATCGGGGGAAAAGGTCTAAAATGAAATGTACTTATCGAAAATTAAGTGTAATGACTGAAATTTAAACATGTGAGTCATCTAGCGGGTGAGTCACTAAAAGAGTGCCAAAAAGGCCTCTTATTGCTACGGCACATGAATGCAGGCCAAGAAAACACATCTAGCGGGTGAGTCACTAAAAGAGTGCCAAAAAGGCCTCTTATTGCTACGGCACATGAATGCAGGCCAAGAAAACAAAGAAATGGTTAGTGCAATTGATAGTACACATAACACATTGGGAGCAATTAAGAAAAGGAATACAATAAAAGCAAGTAAAAGGGGTGGAACCCCTTCCCTCGTGCCTAATGTGCTTAAAAGAGGGTGAGGCTGACTCTATCCTAGGGAAATGCTAACATGGATGCATGAGGTTGGGGCTCACTAATGCAACTAGACTCGATAAGGTTTCGGCTCCCAAGCCTTCAGACCTAAAGGCGAAGGGTCATCACTCCCAGGGCCTTCGGTCGGTGGCTCGAGTGATCCCTTAGGTAGCGCTATGGGCGCAGAGCACACCATCCGTCTACCCAAGGCAATCGATCCTAGTCCTACAAGGCGGTGTGGGATGGCGCCCACGAAAATAAAATAAAATGGGATAACAGTAAGTAAACGTGCACGTATGAAGTGTTCCCCTATTTTGAGGGAAGGGGTTGAGAACCAACGCGAGGCTCTAAAGGTGACACACCCCCCTCCCAAATGCAATGCAAGCGCGAGATAAACAAGTAAACATACATCCAATCAACCAATCACACATACGTGAGCGAGGGAGTAGTTTGAGACGCGAGTGAGGCAAAGCGTCCTAAAAAGGGAAAATGCAACCCTAATATCCACATGCTATACATAAAAAGGGTAGAAAAAGGAAAAGAATGGCTAAATCAAATGCTTGGACCCACTTAGGAAGTCCCCAGTGGAGTCGCCAACTGTCGCGCCCCACTTTTTGAATGGTGATGTTGTGTGGTTGTGTGTGAACGTGTGCAAAATGAAAATAAAGGCCATGGGACTTAATAATGCGACGGTTTGGCCATATAAAGTTCCAAAAGGGTTTTTTGTATCAAAAATGGAGTCGCCACTTGGTATAGAGTTAGGGTGTATCAAGTCACCCAAAAATGATTTTTGTTTTTGAAAAGTAAATAAACCCTTTTAGAGAACTTTTGGGTCTACGTAACCAAAAGAGGGATCGGGGGTCACATTTAATGAAGGGGAAGGCAAGGATAAAAATCCAAGGCACCCCTTCGACCTAGCCAAGGCTAGTTGCGTGACTTAAACCAATTTTCCCTAAATTTTCTACCCAAGGTATGTATCGCGTATTGGATATGTCTATATGAATGCAAAAACCTAGACCTAGGGGGACATGAGGGAAATTTCTCTTCAAAGGTTGAGTGGTGCCAATCACATTAATTGTGAAGCCCAATAATGATCCTTTGGAGAGGTCACACATAATCCTAAATGACGTAAAAATGAGTGGAATGCATGCCATGTGAAAATGTGAGTTTGTGTGAAGTGAGAAAAGTGGAGGTGTGCAAGTGTATTTACAAGGTAAAGTGGGTAAAGAATGATAATGTGAAAATAATATAAAGTGCATGTGTGCGAGTGATATGGTATAGAGTGTGAGTAGTTGAATAAAAACGTGTAAAAGTAGTGTGAAGTGAGAATGTAGAAAAAGAGAGAGAATATAAAGTAAATGTATGTGATCGTGAATGAAAAATGCATGAATCCTATAGGAATGCATCAAGATGGGAACGGGGAGTCCTAACTTTGTGACTTAATTTTCCCTTTGATAGAGGGAATACAAGCGTGCTAAGGCTTAGAAAAAGCCACACTCGTCTATATCCCATATTTAAGGGGACTCTTCAGGCAAATGTTCCCTAACTAGCATGAGATGCAAGACCTAAAGTGAGGGGAAAGGGGAATCGAGGAGCATGCCAGATGAAAAAACTAAGGAAAAAATGCATGATATGTCGTGAACAGGCAAATAATGCATTAATGAAAAACAAAGGAAAAATCCTATTGGGTCTAGCGTTGGACTAGCCCTTTCTATGAGTTCCTACTAGCATTAGACTAGTGGAAACGATAAAAGAAGCCACAACTAGCGTTGGACTAGTGTGGTGACGTACATTCATCCATTCCATTCATCCACACTATGGAAAGCAAGTAGACATACTAAATACTCATAAACACGTAGCACGTAACATTTAGCATGCTCGACTAGATGCAAGAGCCTAATAAAACAAGTAACACTTAACACGTAGGCATGCAACCAAGCTAATGAACCTATTACATTCACTAACTAAAACAAAAGGGGAAGGGGAAAATGGACCAAATTGCTCGCCAAGCCCTATCTATTACAAGCCAAGAGGTGTACACATACCCCATAATGAATAACTTAAATAAAAAGCAAAAGTAAATGAAATAAATGCAAGGAATTGATGAAAGGCAAGGAAAGCGAAGTAGACATGCATATTCACATAACACGTAGAATCACATAGGGGAGAGACAAAAAAGATAAAAGGAATTATACCTCCCTTGAGTTGATGCCCTAAATGGAATGAAACCACTTATTTATCCTCCAAAATAAAAGAAATGGTCAAGGTACCAATTTATTTGGGGAAAATTAAAGAAAATTGGCAAACACAAGCTCACTTGGTCATAAAGCCCCTAAAGTCATGAATTAAGTGCAATTGAAACAATGCATGGTAGTCAATTGAAACAAACAAGCAATGAAGTTGCAAAATTAAAAGCTACCAAGGACCAAATTGAGAAAATCATTCAATTGGTTGGGCCATAGTAGGACAAGGGGAGACTTGGGGGGCCAAAGTGTAAATTCAGAATTTTATGTCATGCAAATTCATGCAAGCTACGTGGGCAAACATTCTGCAACCAAAAACAAACATTTCTGCAGCCAAGAAACCATCGCAACTTGCATTCTCGCAAGCAGATATCAACCTCAACACTAATTTTGATCAAAAATCTTTCAACCAAACATTCAAAGCTAATCTAAGCATTATAACACACAATTTCAACATTCAAACCAACTCCAACGTAGAAGAAAATTCATGCCAAGGCTGGAAAACTCTGTGCAAAATGTTCGGCAAGCCTGGCTTGCTCTTTTCCAGCAAGCACTTGAGCATGCTTCACACCTTTCAGCCCCTAAACATACACACCCAACACCCCCTGATCCGATTCCTTTCAACCAGCACTCCAACACCCCAAACATGCAAACCCAGCTAGCAAAAATGGATGGCCGAAACGTTAATCAGAAAATGCAGGTAAAAGAAAACAGCAAGGCATGAGATGCAGCAAAATTTCAGCAAGCTAGGAAGCTTTCGGCAACCGAGAATGAATCAGGATTTTTCAACCAAGCATCAAAAGCTTTGGATTAAACAACGGCTACCTAAAACCGCAAGCCCAAACAAGGAAAAAACTTAGGAAAGCTATCATGCAAATCTGGAAAAAGAGAAGCTTTGCTGCAGTTTTCAGTCGTGACTTCCTATCCATTTCACCATGCAAGCGAGTTCAGCAAATACCAAAGCTTCAAACTATCGACTAAATGAAATGCATGCTCTTGTTGCAGAATTGAAGCCAAACATTTAAGTTGTCCAACAGCAAGGGAAAAGGGAATTTTTTTATGCAAGTTCATGCAGTCACGTAGCAGTTTTCTGCAATAAAGAAGCAAACAAGACTGCTGCATTTTTGTTTCATTGGCAAACTCCAACTTCAGCTTTAACCGCATGCCTTAACCAAAGCTTCCTTGATTCATCATCCAAACCTCTAAACTAAACAACACAAACATAACTTGGACATCCAACCCAGCAAAGACACAGGCATCAAAAGGCATCAAGAGCACACTTAAACACAAAGCAAAATGACATAAAAGGAAAAGCATTCTGCAGCTCTTCCTGAGTTCATCTCCAACAGGAGCACGCCTATTGCTTTGTCAGAATCCAGGCCCAAATACACGAAACACAAGCATCCAAACACAATCTCAACATCCAGGCAAGTAAAAGATAGCCATTTTCTAAACTTTCATGCAGATGCTACGAGAAAAATTGCTGCAATAAAAAGGAAGGCTTGCTGCAATTTCAGTCATCCTAAACGTAGTCATGCGAAGGAGCCCGCAGTTCTAATGGAGTTAGCAACTCAAATCCGAAACTGGAAGAACTTGGGATAAGGGGAAGGAGGATAAATGCAGCATTGCAACATGAAACATAGCAGGGAAGGATTAGAACCTGCGCTCCCTTGAGTTGCAGAAAGACGGCGTCGGGATGGAGGAACCACGAATCTCAGCGCAAGCAGAACAAAACTGGGAAAAGCTTCATCTTTTTGCTGCGACGATTCTCCAGATTCTGCATCACCTCTCCTCTCGTTGGGTCGCCCGTTTCTTTTACTCGGTAGTTTCTCTCTCGGCTCTTTCCCTTCTTCTTTTTCTTTGCAGCCTAGCCGTCCATCCCTTTCTGTTTTTCTCTTCCAGTCGCTCTCCCTCTTGCTCCAGTCTCTTTTGCTCACCAGATTTCTCCTTTCCAAACTCTCAGCCCATTACTCCTAGCCCCCCTTTTTCCTTAGCCGTCTCTTTCTCTCGGCTTTTCCAGATTTTTTTAGCCGTCAAACTCTCTGTTTTTTTTCTTTTTCTGCTCTCTTGTTTTGCCTTGCTTCCCCTAGTTTCTGGGTTCTTCCCGTTCAAAGCTCGCTCCTTTCACTACCCGTAGCCTCCCCTTCTAGTTATTTCCTCTCCACAGCCGCCAACCAAAGCTCTCTGGTTTTCTTTTCTTAGCCGTCAACTCTATGGTTTTCCTTTGCCGTCAGTCACTCTATCCTCTTACTCTCTCCCTTGCGGCTGCCCCTTTGCGGCTGTCTTGCCTTTGCTATTTATACCAGCATCTCCAACCCTAAAACCCCAGCCATCTCTCCTATATTTGCAGCTAAGGGACTGTCCAGGTCCTCTCTTGCAAGCTGCGAAAATACGCAGCTTGCTGTGGCGTGTTCCCCTTTTTTTTGTTTTGTTTTTTTTGTAAAAGTATAATATAAATATAGATAACCGATTACCTACTAATAATAATAAAAAAAAATAAAAAAAAACGCAGAAATGCTAACGAAATGCTAATTTTCTTTCTTTTTCTTTATTTTCCTTTTTCCCTTCTTTTTTCAAGAAAACATTGAAATTAAATCCCAAACAACTGAACATATTTTTGAATGCTTTTCTTTCTTTCTTTTTTTCCTTTTTTCGAGAATTTTTATGCTGAAACTTAAAAGTAAAAATAAAAACTAAAAAACTAACACTAATAAGTGAATAAAACTAAAACGACAAATAAAAAACTAAATGCTAAAAATTGGTGTCTACAAGTGAGTCCCGACGAGAGTTGGGCAGGCGGTCCGCCGAACCCTTTGGTTCACCTTAGGGGGAGGTGGGGCTGTCACAGGTGGTATCAGAGCTTAGGCTTCAAATCCCTGTAGTGTATCCTAGGCTTGAAGTTTAGGATGCCGGACTGTGGATTCGGTTTGAAATATAAGTGATTTCTTGTAAGACTGAAAGACGGGCAAGTAGGTGTTGTTTGACTCTTAGTGATTGCTTAGAATGCTTGAGTGACTCTTGCGGGATGTCTTGACTTGATTAGTACAAGATGGAATGTCGAGGATGACATTCTTTTAAGGGGGAGAGATTGTGACGCCCCTAAAGAATGAGGGTTTTCATTTTATACATATTTTTGTTGGACGAGCGGAGGAGCATAGTTTTTAAATTGGAAAAGAAACGAAAAATTTTGTGAAAAACTGAAGGGCCAAATCCGGCCGCAAATCCGGCCAGATCTTGGCCGGATTGCCTGAGGATTTTGAAAAAAAATGGGTTTCGTCTCTGGCCAGAATCCGGCCGGATCGTGACGTGTCACAGCCGGTCAGCAACTTTGACCGGCTGTTTCCTTCCTTCTTATCCCACTTTTTTGCCCAAAATATCTTCATTTCTTCACTGGTTCATCCGTGCCTCTTGAGAGAAAAACAAGAAAAACTCTTCATTTTTCCATCTTCAATTTCTACTCAAATCTTGAGTTTTAACCGATGGTTTTAGAAAATATTTCATACAAGGGCTCACTATGCTGGTTTAAAGCTTTGGATGGATTGATTTTGGAAGGGAAGCTCTAAGTTGATAGCTTTCTTGAATTTGAGGTGAGTTGGATAAACAAGTTCCCTTTTGTTCTAATATTGGTTAATTAATGGTTGTGGTGGTTAAGTATGTTGTATTGTGGAGTATTTCATGGGTTGAAGGAATTTATGGTGAATTTCTGATTTATTAGGGGATTTTCTGATTTTATATTATAATCATGGATTGGTCTTGAATTGATGGATTGTTATGGTGTTAAATGGACTCTTTATACGTTAATTGCAGTTGTTTGCGGAAAATTTCTGCTTGTGGTGTGAATTTCCGGTTTTAGGGTTTAATTTGGGGCTTTCTTATAGATTGGTTATTAAGCTTCTAATTGGCTTGATTGAGGGATATTGTGGCCCTAATTGGATATGTTTTATCGTTTACGAATCGTATGTGTGATTGTGGTTAATTGTTATGAGAATGGGTTATGTTTGTAGGTTGGACAAATAAGGAAATTAAGGGTAAATGCCGTCCGATCTTTGAGAGTGTTTGGTTACTTTGAAGTTGAGTTGAAGGGCTTGAGTTCGACCCACGAAAGCGTCTATGATGGATGGTTCCTGAGCCGTGGAGGTGAGTGACCCCAACTATTTCCAAAGCTGCTTACGAACTATTTCTTGCATTATTTACTCGATCGCATATCATGCGTGGGTACATGTGAGTTCATGACATGATTTGGCTTCAATGAGTTTTGGGGAGTCTTCTGCTGAACACCAACGTCTCCACCACTGTTTATGTTCATCTGGAGCACCAACGGGCTCCCTAACCATGTTTTAACGTTAAACGATCTATTTGAGCGTTGGGTGTTTAAGTGCAATGATTTCACCGGCTCACGAGAGCGATAAACGTACATTTGATTTCAGATACATGACATCATTGAAATGAACTATTGTGAAACTGATTGGATTACTGATTTTACTGGTTACTCGCTGAGCTTCTAGTTCACCCCAAAACTATTTTTATTCCCCTCCACAGGGCTCGAGGCAAAGGAAGCAATGGTATTAAAGTTCTCTGCGGTCATGATTGGATTATCTCCTGTTCAGTTGAAGTTTTAGTTTTATCCTGGGTAATAGTTGAAACTGCGATTGTACTTGTACTTACGTGGGAACTGGGGACCTTTGTTTTATTCGGAAAGTTGTATCGCTTTGATCTCTTGAGGTTTTAGCTTGTAGTGCAATTGAGAAGTTTCCGCTTCGCTTATGATATGTAATTTGTGGAACATTTGCCATATATTTGAGATTTATATTGTACTTTGAATTGAGGATTGCAGTGAGTGAGTGAGTCCCGACGAGAGTTGGGCAGGCGGTCCGCCGAACCCTTTGGTTCGCCTTAGGGGGAGGTGGGGCTGTCACAGGTGGTATCAGAGCTTAGGCTTCAAATCCCTGTAGTGTATCCTAGGCTTGAAGTTTAGGATGCCGGACTGTGGATTCGGTTTGAAATATAAGTGATTTCTTGTAAGACTGAAAGATGGGCAAGTAGGTGTTGTTTTACTCTTAGTGATTGCTTAGAATGCTTGACTGACTCTTGCGGGATGTCTTGACTTGATTAGTACAAGATGGAATGTCGAGAATGACATTCTTTTAAGGGGGAGAGATTGTGACGCCCCTAAAGAATGAGGGTTTTCATTTTATACATATTTTTGTTGGACGAGCGGAGGAGCATAGTTTTTAAATTGGAAAAGAAACGAAAAATTTTGTGAAAAACTGAAGGGCCAAATCCGGCCGCAAATCCGGCCAAATCTTGGCCGGATTGCCTGAGGATTTTGAAAAAAAATGGGTTTCGTCTCCGGCCAGAATCCGGCCGGATCGTGACGTGTCACAGCCGGTCAGCAACTTTGACCGGCTGTTTCCTTCCTTCTTATCCCACTTTTTGGCCCAAAATATCTTCATTTCTTCACTGGTTCATCCGTGCCTCTTGAGAGAAAAACAAGAAAAGCTCTTCATTTTTCCATCTTCAATTTCTACTCAAATCTTGAGTTTTAACCGATGGTTTTAGTAAATATTTCATACAAGGGCTCACTATGCTGGTTTAAAGCTTTGGATGGATTGATTTTGGAAGGGAAGCTCTAAGTTGATAGCTTTCTTGAATTTGAGGTGAGTTGGATAAACAAGTTCCCTTTTGTTCTAATATTGGTTAATTAATGGTTGTGGTGGTTACGTATGTTGTATTGTGGAGTATTTCATGGGTTGAAGGAATTTATGGTGAATTTCTGATTTATTAGGGGATTTTCTAATTTTATATTATAATCATGGATTGGTCTTGAATTGATGGATTCTTATGGTGTTAAATGGACTTGTTGCGCCCCATTTTTTGAATAAATAAATAAAATGGTTTGAAAAAATGTATTTTTGATTCAATTTGTGATTGGAAAATGAATTGTGATTTAAAAGAAAAATGGGTCTAAATGGGGGGTTGAGAATGCGACGATTTGACCCAAAATTATAGTTTAAAAAGGGTTTGAAATATAAATTGGAGTCGCCACTTGGTAATGAGTTAAGGTGTACCAAGTCACCAAAAAATGAATTTTTAAAGAAAAATAGGAAAAAAGTAGTAAGAAACCCCTTTTAAACGACTCCTAGTCCACGTAAACCAAAGAAAAAGGTTCGGGAGTCACATTTGACAAAGGGGAAGGCAAGGATAAAATCCAAGGCACCCCTTTGACCTAGCCAAGGCTAGTTGCATGATTTAATCAAAGATTTTCTTGTTTTAACCAAAGAATTTATTACATTTGGATGCACTACATGAATGCAAACCCTAGACCTAGGGGTATTGGGGGAAATTTCTCTTCAAAGGTTGAGTGGTGCCAATCACATTAATTGTGAAGCCCAATAACGATCCTTTGAAGAAGTCACGAATAATGCGAGTGGGATGCAAATGAACGGAATGCATGTATGCAATGTGAAGGCATGAGTTTGAAAAAGTAATAAAAGACAATAATGTGTAAGTGAGAGTGTGCACGTGAGTGGGCAAGGTGCGGTATGTGAAATGATAATATGAAGTGCATGTGTGCAAGTGATGATAAAAGTGTTCGTGTACAAGTGAAGGGATAAAAGGTGTACGTGTGCAAATGGGAGGAAAAAATGAAAGTGTAATGATAGAGTGGATGCATGAACCTAGGGAATTCATGCATAATGGGTACGGGGAGACCGAAATCGTGACTCAATTTGCCCTTTGATAGAGAGGATACAAGCGTGCTAAGGCTTAGAAAAAGCCACACTCGTCTATATCCCATATTTAAGGGGACTCTCAAGCAAATGAACCCTATAACTAGCATGAAATGCAAAAATCCTAAAATGGAAGGAAAAGGGGTTCGAGGGGCATGCAAAAATGATAAAAAACTAAAAAGAATGCATGACATGTAATGAACATGCAAACATGTACTAACGAAAGGAAATTCCTAAGGGTCTAGCGTTGGACTAGCCCATTCTATGAATTCCGACTAGCGTTGGACTAGTGGAAACGTACATTCATCCATCACATTCATTCATGGCCATGGAAAGCGAGTAGACATGCCAAACACTCATAAACACATAGCACATAACACTTAGCATGCATATCTAGATGCCAAAACCTAAGAAAGCGATGAAACATATAGCACATAGACATGCAAGACACATAAGGAAACTAAAGCCCTAACTATTACATATTTAGGGGAAGAAGGCCTATACAATCTAGGAGGGGGGAACGGAATAGAAATAAAAATAATAACCTAGCTATTACAACTTGGCATTCAAGTGCCTTCAAATCACTTGCAAATTAAGAAAAATGAAATAAAAGAAAGCAAAATAAGCAATTAAACCAGAATGAAAAGCAAATTAAAGCATGCATATTCACACATAACACATAGGAGCACGTAGAGTCAAAATAAAGTAAGAAATGAAGGATTAGGGTGTACCTCCCTTGAATTGGGCCCAAATGGAATGGAACCACTTATTTACCCTCCAAAATAATAAAAGAGTCAAGGCATCACTTTAATCAAGAAATAATCACAAAAGATGAAAATGAATTGTGAAATTGAATCAATTAAATCATGTAGACAACCCACATTTAAGAAGTCAAAAGAAGAAAGGATTTGATTGCAAAAATTAACAAAGCTTTGGGGTCAAAATTGAAGAAAAATAAAGTTCAGGGACTCATTTGCAATTAAAGTAAGGACCGAATTGAAAGAAATTGAAGACATCCAGGGCCACAGTATAGTTAAGGAGAAATTCAGGGACTGATTTGCAAAATCGTTTTCTGGTTTCTTCATGGACCAGGCTATTGGGCCATTTTATTCACTTCTTGGGCCAAGACCACTTGGCCCAATCTGAAGTTCAAGGAAAAACGAGTGGGCTAGCCCATTTTTATCAAGTAAAAGCCAACAAAATGCATGGGCTTCAAATCTCTAGCCCAAATTACCAACCCAGGAGATAAACAAAACAAAACCCAATCCAAACAAACAAACCACCATCAAGACCCAATCAAAATAAACCTAATCCAATTCCCACTAATTCTTGTTACACCCATCAAAATAATAAGATAATTAAAAAACATACTTATCATATCATCATCTCAGAATTAATCTACCCAACAACTCACTAAAAATATAAAAGGGAAATTGAAACTTAGAAAGGACAAGTCAACTTGATATATTTAATTTTGGGCCACAATGAAATTTCAGCAAAAATTAAGGGGGGAAATTGCAATTTTTAGAACTTCACTCATCTATGAATCGTGCAAGCTTTCTTATTCGATGCAAATGAAAGGGCAAAGTTTCTGCAACTTCCAGAAATCCAGCAAATTTACAAGGCAAAAATCACACCACCATCATCCAACATAAAATACAACCAAGACTTATTCTTTTTGGTTCAAACTTCTCATTCGGGCGTTTTATCGAACAGGTGGAGAGCATTGAAATTGCATCAGATTTTTTGCTCAATTTGACGTAAATCAGCACCCAAAATTATCAAACATCCAAAGCAAACTCAAATTAACAACAAACCAGCATATATGTTCTTAAAATGACAAAACAATCGGCATAAAACTTGCCATATCCACTCACGGCAGTCATGCTTTGAGAGAAATACTGAAATGTAAAAGAAGGAGGAAACTTACAGGGGTCTCTCGGTGAGCTTTGCTGGCGGTGACGGTGGATTCCGGTGGTGGTGGCGATTCCGGTTCTTGGCGCTGCAATGGTTGATTTGGAACGAGAATCAGCAGCTCTGGTGGTTGCATCAGTTGGAGGCTACCTCTCAGCAATCGCTGCAGCGGTTGCGACAGAGGAGGAGGCCGACGGGGTAGGTGGAAGAGGGGTGGTTGCGGTGGATTCCAGTTGCTCTGTTTTCCAGATTTGTCCTTCCATTTGCCGAATCTTTTCCCTCTGTCTCCGTTCGCAGCTGCGTCCTTTTCTCTCCCTGCCGAAGCTCTTTCATTCTCCCCAGTCAGATGAAACTCCCCTCCTTCTTTCTAGCCGCCACTCTATTTTCTAGATTTCCTCTGTTTTCAATTCTTCCGTAGCTCCTTTTTCCTTTTTCTTCATCCGCTGGGCCTTTTCTTTTTCCCTATAGTTTTTCCATTTCTTTCTGGCCGATTGACCTTAGCCGCCGTCGGCCTCTGTTGCCCCTTTTTTTTTCGCAGCCGCAACTCCTTCGTTTTTTTTTTTCGCCATTAGCCGACCTCCTCTTTTTGCTCTCAGCCGAAGCCCTGTTTTTCTGGCCGACCTCCTCCTTTTCTGTTTTTTTTTTTGTTTTTCTTTCTCTTTTTTTTAGTTTTTAGCCCTCACAAAATTCTACTTTGACCCCCAAAAATTCCTTAACTTCCCAAATGTCCCTAACACCTCACCCCTTAGGTGCTTAGTTGTCTAAAACATAGAAAAGACACTTGTCCAAGTGCATGCAGTCACACTTGTCATTTTCACTTTTCCTTTCTTTTTCCTTTTCTCTTTTTCTTTTGTTTTTCCTGGAAATTAATGTGAAGCCAAAAATACACTAGAACAAAAATAAAATAAATAACAATAATAAAAATAAAAATAAAAATAATAATAATAATAATAATAATATAATAATAATAAGAAATAATAATAATAAGAAATGAAAAACCTAAAATTGAAACAAATAAAGCTAAGATGAAATTAATTTAAAAAATCAAAATTTTGGTGTCTACAGTTTGCCCCTCTTTGTCTGAGTTTTGAAAAAACTTGAGACAAAGAAGTAGACACCAAATACTTACCTGTGTTATTCGGCTGCGAACGATCCGGACGACGGACGCTTCTGAAACGAGGACTGAAATTTTTTTTTTTTTTTTAAAAAATGGGATTGACCCAAATGAGAAAATTTTAAAATCGGGACTGACCCACGGGATAGACCCGGACAGAAATGTAAAATGGGATAGACCCACGGGATAGACCCGGACAGAAAAACGTAGAATTGGGATAGACCCGCGGGATAGACCCGAACAGAAATGTAAAATTAGATGAATTGAAGTGGGATGGAGTGTTGGTGGGATGAAAACACGCACATTAGTGAGATAGACTCGATGCTAACGGCGATAGAAATGAAAACACGCACGTTAGTGAGATAGACTCGATGCTAACGGCAGTAGAAATAAAACACGCACGTTAGTGAGATAGACTCGATGCTAACGGCGGTAGGATGAAAACACGCACATTAGTGAGATAGACTCGATGCTAACGGCGGTTGAAGTAAAACACGCACGTTAGTGAGATAGACTCGATGCTAACGGCAGTAGGAAGTAAACACGCACATTAGTGAGATAGACTCGATGCTAACGGCGGTTGAAGTAAAACACGCACGTTAGTGAGATAGACTCGATGCTAACGGCGGTTGAAGTAAACACGCACATTAGTGAGATAGACTCGATGTTAACGGCGGTTGAAATGAAAACACGCACGTTAGTGAGATAGACTCGATGCTAACGGCGGTAGAAATAAAACACGCACGTTAGTGAGATAGACTCGATGCTAACGGTGGTGGAAGTCAGTAAATTAAAATGTGGTTGTCAAGAAAAGAGGTATAAGGGTGCGCGGCGGACACTAAGATTTGTCAACAAAAAATGAAAAATGGATTTTCAAGAAAGAAGAGATTTGATTTTTGATTTTTCTGATTTTTTTTTCTTTTTTTTTTCTTTTTTTGAGAGAGAGAATTTTCCAAAAATAATTTGCCCCAAGTGTAGGGCCCTTTTCCTTTCTTTCTTCTCTTTCTTCGGCATCGGCCTCCCACATCACCAGATGCTTTTCTGTCATTTTGAACCATGAATTCCTGTACAAGGGGTTCATCAAAGTATGACATGCATTCAAATTTCTTATTTGGAAAGAACAGCGTGATTGGTTTGATATCCTCAAACGTATTAAAAAACTTTTGCCCCAATATGGATTTATTTCATGAAATCTTACAAATAAAATTTTGCCCCAGTGTGGATTCCCTTATTTGCAAAAATTCGTTCAGATGATTTCCCATTTATTGGAACAAAGAAAAGCCGCACTTTTGCCCATTTAGAAAAGAATGCACATATACAACAATGTGAAGAAACTTTAAGCGTCAAGTTTGAACTCATGCAGAAATTTCATGATGAATTCCTCGAAGTAACACCAAATTCAAGAAGATTTCTTCCTCACTTTTTAGCATTGGTGTTAGGGTAACGGGTCACCACTTTTGGTTGGCTCATCTTTTCAGAATCAATCAAGTGACTTTATTTTTGAAATGGCTAAGGAAATGGGAGATAAGAATCTGTCTCATTTTTGTGCCCCAGTTGTATGTAATCCATTCAATGTCACATCTTAGTGAAAGCAAAGAGTTTGTTACCCTTATTTTCAAGAAAACTTAGTCAACATACAAGCTTTCTAGGCTTGTAACGTATGGACAGAAGTGATAGCTAAACATGTGGAAACGGGTTATGCCCTTATGATCACAAATGATTTGATGAGTTTCTTATGAGCATGATCCTCATTTTGGATTGTCATGAAACAATAAGTCAACGATGGACTTTATTAGCTTGTAATTTGGCTTGAAAACGATAGCTAAAAAATAAAACTTTCAAGGACATTACACCACAGATCGCATTTTTCAACATTGCCTTCATCTGGACTCCAGATTCTTGGACTTTGTTTGACTTTTTATCATCACCCAACAGGGTCTTTCAACATCAAATCTTTTTGCATCTTTCTTTTGCATTCATTTCGCTCGTTTTTCTTTTCTTTTTCCCTCTTTTCAGAAATACCTTCTCGGGGTTTCATATGAAGAGCAGTGTCAACCTCACGCCAAATCAATTCAGAAATACAGCTAAAATTTTCGACATCAGAAATTTTCTTAACAGGGCCATTGCTAAGAACAGAAGTCAGGGCTTTCGGCTTTTGTAATGGGGTCAGGTGGGGTGCTTAGAAAAGTTAAGGCTTGAAAACGGATTTCAAAGTGGTTTGAAAAATCCGAGATCGCATTGTTGCGCCAACCCTATTTCAGGGTTAAATCAAAATCTGCCTCAGTTTTTGCTCAATTGAGGCTTTTCACTTTCATTTTTCTTTTTCCTCTTGACTTTTCGGCCTTTTTGCCATTCTTTGAAATTTCACAAAATTTGCCCCAGTTTACTTTTGAACTGAGGTTCTCTTTTCTTCTTTTGCCTTTTGATTTTGTGGGTTTTCACTTTTTCGCTTCTTGAAATTTTCTTTTTCAACCCAACTTGCCCCAGTGTGGGGTTTGCGATTCTTAGGGGTTGCCAAACGAAATATTTTATTCTGAAGGCTCAAAAGGGATAACTAGGGATAGAATGTTTGATTGGAAAAGAAGATAGCCTGACTTGTATTCCGTTCCTTACAATAACTCTGAAAGGAAATTTTCATTAATGGGAAATTTTTGGCATGTATCTGAATTAACTGACTGAGGAAGACCCTTGCTCATTCATATCTATGAAACATAAGCGATCCACGCGGACAAATCTCTTCCTTTTCTTTTTTTCAAAAATTGAAACCCAGATAGATTCAAATTTCTCCAGTTTGTGATTCCCTCTTTTCTTTTCTTTTAGCATTTTTGCTTTTCTCTTTTCTCTTTTTCTCTTTTCTTCTCTTCCCCAATGTGGGGTGCGATCATAGATGCTTTGAAAAGAACCTCCAATTTTGGCTCAAATGAGGATGCAAGGGATAAATAGTGTTTGGATGGTAGAAGCGATGGCCAAAGTATCATTCTTACACTTCATGACAATCAAAGTAATGCAATGCTCATTGAGAACCCATTCCCTTTTGAAAGTTTTCCAATGTAGGGTAGAGATCATTAAGGCCTTTATTTGAAACGAAATTATCCTTTCAAAGGCTCAAATGGGAGAGCAAATGATAAAATGTGTATAGGTAGAGAAACGAATGCTCAAAGTATCATTCCAAATTTTCAAAACGAACAAGAATAATGCACATTTTTGCTTTCACTTAGATGCGAATTGAATATAATTATACACAGTGGACATTTCTCAAACAAAGATTGCCCCAACTTGTAACTATCAATCAATGTGACTGATTTTATTTTGAGGTTAAATGAAGGAAAAAAGATATCTCATTGGGCCTTCTGAATGACCTCTTTTAATTCTGAACACTCTTATTGTGAATTTTCAGGTCGGAGGTTGAAAAAATCCCAATTTAGTCTTATTTCTTAAAATTCATCATGAAATCTCCAATGAATAAGAATAAAGAATGAAATGTACATAAATATACACAAAACAATGATTGTCCAAAAAGTTTATTGCTGAAAAAGTTTGAAACAAATTTTCTCATTCAATTACGATACAAGTGAGAAGAGAGAAACTTGTAAAGAGCTCCACATATACACTTTTTGTCTCCTTTTCAAATATACAAAATTTCCCTTTGGAAAACAATTACAACATCTCTCAGAGGGTTTTCATCGTAGGATCCGCCCAAGAATCAAATAACACTTGTAATCTTCAAACTTTATTGGATCAAAAATTGTTATCCAATATAGGGAAATATTTTCATCTTATTGAAACATTTTTTTTTTATGAATGCAGGGAAGGGGGGAAACAAAAGAAAAATACCCGGAGTCAGTAAGCAAGAATAAAAAAAAAATCGGTATGCATGTCCTATAGGGGAGCCCTTTTATGCCAAGGGTAGGCCTAGCATGAAAATGCAATCCTCCAGAGCAGGCACTATACAATACCTGATGGATCCAATCAGCTTATGGAGTGAAAAATAATTTTGAAAAAAAATTTGGCCCATTGGAATGAGAAGAGACGTTTGTCAAAATGAGAACCTCGTCCGAAGGGATTGATCACTTTTGATCGATACAAGAACTTACAAAAACGCACGGGTTTGATCTTGACGAACTTCCTATTGAAGAGATTGGAATTCGTTTTGACAACTTTTCTCAGTGAAACACGGGTCAAAACTCCAACTGATCAAATGGCTAGATGCAAAGGATGTTTTTCTCAAAAATCAACTAGATTTTCCATTTTGAAATTCGACATTGACAAATGAAGTTGACAATTTATGAAAAATCGACCGGATTACCCTAAAAAGGGAAACAGGTCAAATGGATTGAATAAAATTTAATTTATCCAAAATTAACCAGATCACCCTAAAAAGGGTAATTTGATCAAATAGATTGAACGAAACTTGATTTATTCAAAATCGGCTCGGTTGCCCTAAAAATGGGTAAATTGGCCAAATGAATTGATGATTTATTCAAAATCGACCAGGTGACCCTAAAAAGGGTAAATTGGTCAAATGAATTGACGATTTATTGAATGAATTGGCAAAATGGATTGGTTGATTTGTCCGGCCATTGGTTATTTCAAAATTATTGAGGTGCATTAGTCTATGACCTTTCTAAAAATCAAATTTTGGCCTCAATTTATTTATCGTCTAGGAGGAATCATTTGTGAATTTCTTCAAATTAATGTCCTTCGCGCAAGGGATTTTTACCAATTTTTGATAAAATGGCCAAAAAGTGATTATTAGATGCTCATATTCCAAAGATCACTCTATGAAAGACGATCGGATCCTACCTTACCTTGTGCACTACCCCTTTGGATGGTACAACAATGTAAACGTGCAAGTCTCACTGGATTAAGTATCCGAGACACAAGGTGGCTTATTCCTAAACACGGGATTCCCTATGTGGCATTCCCTTCTAGGGTTTATGTATGATGCCATTTATTAAAGCGATGTAAATATGTGACAAATATGGCCTAAAGGACATAAATAATACATCGGGGGGAAAAGGTCTAAAAATAAAATGTATTTATTGAAAATCAAGTGCAATAGTTGAAATTTAAACATGTGAATCATCTAGTGGGTAAGTCACTAAAAGAGTGCCAAAAAGGTCTCTTATGCTAAGGCACATGAATGCAATCAAAGAAAACAAAAGAATGGTTAGTGCAATTGATAGTACACATAACACATTGGGAGCAATTAAGAAAAGAAATACAATAAAAACAAGTAAAAGGGGTGGAACCCCTTCCCTCGTGCCTAATGTGCTTAAAATAGGGTGAGGCTGACTCTAATCTAGGAAAATTCTAACATGGATGCATGAGGCTGGGGTTCACTAATGCAACTAGACTCGATAAGTCTCGGCTCCCAAGCCTTCAGACCTAAAGGCGAAGGGTCATTACTCCCAGGGCCTTTGATCGGTGGCTCGAGTGATCCCTTTGGTAGCGCTATGGGCGCAGAGCACACCAGCCGCCTACCCAAGGCAATCGATCCTAATCCTACAAGGCGGTGTGGGAAACGCCCACGAAAAATAAAATAAAATGGGATAACAGCAAGTAAACGTGCACGTATGAAGTGTTTTCCTATTTTGAGGGAAGGGGTTGAGAACCACGCGAGGCTCTAAAGGTGACACCCCCCCAAATGCAATGCAAGCGCGAGATAAACAAGTAAACATACATCCAATCAACCAATCACACGTACGTGAGTGAGGGAATAGTTGGATACACGCGCGAGGCAAAAGACCCTAAAAATGGAAAATGCAACCCTAATATCCAAACGCTATGCATAAAAAGGGTAGAAAAAGGAAACGAATGGCTAAGTCAAATGCTTGGACCCACTTAGGAAGTCCCCAGTGGAGTCGCCAACTGTCGCGCCCCACTTTTTGATTGAATAAATAAAATGGTTTGAAAAAATGTATTTTTGATTCAATTTGTGATTGGAAAATGAATTGTGATTTAAAAGAAAAATGGGTCTAAATGGGGGGTTGAGAATGCGACGATTTGACCCAAAATTATAGTTTAAAAAGGGTTTGAAATATAAATTGGAGTCGCCACTTGGTAATGAGTTAAGGTGTACCAAGTCACCAAAAAATGAATTTTTAAAGAAAAATAGGAAAAAAGTAGTAAGAAACCCCTTTTAAACGACTCCTAGTCCACGTAAACCAAAGAAAAAGGTTCGGGAGTCACATTTGACAAAGGGGAAGGCAAGGATAAAATCCAAGGCACCCCTTTGACCTAGCCAAGGCTAGTTGCATGATTTAATCAAAGATTTTCTTGTTTTAACCAAAGAATTTATTACATTTGGATGCACTACATGAATGCAAACCCTAGACCTAGGGGTATTGGGGGAAATTTCTCTTCAAAGGTTGAGTGGTGCCAATCACATTAATTGTGAAGCCCAATAACGATCCTTTGAAGAAGTCACGAATAATGCGAGTGGGATGCAAATGAACGGAATGCATGTATGCAATGTGAAGGCATGAGTTTGAAAAAGTAATAAAAGACAATAATGTGTAAGTGAGAGTGTGCACGTGAGTGGGCAAGGTGCAGTATGTGAAATGATAATATGAAGTGCATGTGTGCAAGTGATGATAAAAGTGTTCGTGTACAAGTGAAGGGATAAAAGGTGTACGTGTGCAAATGGGAGGAAAAAATGAAAGTGTAATGATAGAGTGGATGCATGAACCTAGGGAATTCATGCATAATGGGTACGGGGAGACCGAAATCGTGACTCAATTTGCCCTTTGATAGAGAGGATACAAGCGTGCTAAGGCTTAGAAAAAGCCACACTCGTCTATATCCCATATTTAAGGGGACTCTCAAGCAAATGAACCCTATAACTAGCATGAAATGCAAAAATCCTAAAATGGAAGGAAAAGGGGTTCGAGGGGCATGCAAAAATGATAAAAAACTAAAAAGAATGCATGACATGTAATGAACATGCAAACATGTACTAACGAAAGGAAATTCCTAAGGGTCTAGCGTTGGACTAGCCCATTCTATGAATTCCGACTAGCGTTGGACTAG
Source organism: Coffea arabica (assembly GCF_036785885.1). NCBI lineage: Eukaryota > Viridiplantae > Streptophyta > Magnoliopsida > Gentianales > Rubiaceae > Coffea > Coffea arabica. The sequence goes on from NC_092311.1 coordinate 9,436,939, forward strand.
TGGAAACGTACATTCATCCATCACATTCATTCATGGCCATGGAAAGCGAGTAGACATGCCAAACACTCATAAACACATAGCACATAACACTTAGCATGCATATCTAGATGCCAAAACCTAAGAAAGCGATGAAACATATAGCACATAGACATGCAAGACACATAAGGAAACTAAAGCCCTAACTATTACATTTTTAGGGGAAGAAGGCCTATACAATCTAGGAGGGGGGAACGGAATAGAAATAAAAATAATAACCTAGCTATTACAACTTGGCATTCAAGTGCCTTCAAATCACTTGCAAATTAAGAAAAATGAAATAAAAGAAAGCAAAATAAGCAATTAAACCAGAATGAAAAGCAAATTAAAGCATGCATATTCACACATAACACATAGGAGCACGTAGAGTCAAAATAAAGTAAGAAATGAAGGATTAGGGTGTACCTCCCTTGAATTGGGCCCAAATGGAATGGAACCACTTATTTACCCTCCAAAATAATAAAAGAGTCAAGGCATCACTTTAATCAAGAAATAATCACAAAAGATGAAAATGAATTGTGAAATTGAATCAATTAAATCATGTAGACAACCCACATTTAAGAAGTCAAAAGAAGAAAGGATTTGATTGCAAAAATTAACAAAGCTTTGGGGTCAAAATTGAAGAAAAATAAAGTTCAGGGACTCATTTGCAATTAAAGTAAGGACCGAATTGAAAGAAATTGAAGACATCCAGGGCCACAGTATAGTTAAGGAGAAATTCAGGGACTGATTTGCAAAATCGTTTTCTGGTTTCTTCATGGACCAGGCTATTGGGCCATTTTATTCACTTCTTGGGCCAAGACCACTTGGCCCAATCTGAAGTTCAAGGAAAAACGAGTGGGCTAGCCCATTTTTATCAAGTAAAAGCCAACAAAATGCATGGGCTTCAAATCTCTAGCCCAAATTACCAACCCAGGAGATAAACAAAACAAAACCCAATCCAAACAAACAAACCACCATCAAGACCCAATCAAAATAAACCTAATCCAATTCCCACTAATTCTTGTTACACCCATCAAAATAATAAGATAATTAAAAAACATACTTATCATATCATCATCTCAGAATTAATCTACCCAACAACTCACTAAAAATATAAAAGGGAAATTGAAACTTAGAAAGGACAAGTCAACTTGATATATTTAATTTTGGGCCACAATGAAATTTCAGCAAAAATTAAGGGGGGAAATTGCAATTTTTAGAACTTCACTCATCTATGAATCGTGCAAGCTTTCTTATTCGATGCAAATGAAAGGGCAAAGTTTCTGCAACTTCCAGAAATCCAGCAAATTTACAAGGCAAAAATCACACCACCATCATCCAACATAAAATACAACCAAGACTTATTCTTTTTGGTTCAAACTTCTCATTCGGGCGTTTTATCGAACAGGTGGAGAGCATTGAAATTGCATCAGATTTTTTGCTCAATTTGACGTAAATCAGCACCCAAAATTATCAAACATCCAAAGCAAACTCAAATTAACAACAAACCAGCATATATGTTCTTAAAATGACAAAACAATCGGCATAAAACTTGCCATATCCACTCACGGCAGTCATGCTTTGAGAGAAATACTGAAATGTAAAAGAAGGAGGAAACTTACAGGGGTCTCTCGGTGAGCTTTGCTGGCGGTGACGGTGGATTCCGGTGGTGGTGGCGATTCCGGTTCTTGGCGCTGCAATGGTTGATTTGGAACGAGAATCAGCAGCTCTGGTGGTTGCATCAGTTGGAGGCTACCTCTCAGCAATCGCTGCAGCGGTTGCGACAGAGGAGGAGGCCGACGGGGTAGGTGGAAGAGGGGTGGTTGCGGTGGATTCCAGTTGCTCTGTTTTCCAGATTTGTCCTTCCATTTGCCGAATCTTTTCCCTCTGTCTCCGTTCGCAGCTGCGTCCTTTTCTCTCCCTGCCGAAGCTCTTTCATTCTCCCCAGTCAGATGAAACTCCCCTCCTTCTTTCTAGCCGCCACTCTATTTTCTAGATTTCCTCTGTTTTCAATTCTTCCGTAGCTCCTTTTTCCTTTTTCTTCATCCGCTGGGCCTTTTCTTTTTCCCTATAGTTTTTCCATTTCTTTCTGGCCGATTGACCTTAGCCGCCGTCGGCCTCTGTTGCCCCTTTTTTTTTCGCAGCCGCAACTCCTTCGTTTTTTTTTTTCGCCATTAGCCGACCTCCTCTTTTTGCTCTCAGCCGAAGCCCTGTTTTTCTGGCCGACCTCCTCCTTTTCTGTTTTTTTTTTTGTTTTTCTTTCTCTTTTTTTTAGTTTTTAGCCCTCACAAAATTCTACTTTGACCCCCAAAAATTCCTTAACTTCCCAAATGTCCCTAACACCTCACCCCTTAGGTGCTTAGTTGTCTAAAACATAGAAAAGACACTTGTCCAAGTGCATGCAGTCACACTTGTCATTTTCACTTTTCCTTTCTTTTTCCTTTTCTCTTTTTCTTTTGTTTTTCCTGGAAATTAATGTGAAGCCAAAAATACACTAGAACAAAAATAAAATAAATAACAATAATAAAAATAAAAATAATAATAATAATAATAATAATAATAATAATATAATAATAATAAGAAATAATAATAATAAGAAATGAAAAACCTAAAATTGAAACAAATAAAGCTAAGATGAAATTAATTTAAAAAATCAAAATTTTGGTGTCTACAGGACTCTTTATACGTTAATGGCAGTTGTTTAAGGAAAATTTCCGCTTGTGGTGTGAATTTCCGGTTTTAGGGTTTAATTTGGGGCTTTCTTATAGATTGGTTATTAAGCTTCTAATTGGTTTGATTGACGGATATTGTGGCCCTAATTGGATATGTTTTATCGTTTACGAATCGTATGTGTGATTGTGGTTAATTGTTATGAGAATGGGTTATGTTTGTAGGTTGGACAAATAAGAAAATTAAGGGGAAATGCCGTCCGATCTTTGAGAGTGTTTGGTTACTTTGAAGTTGAGTTGAAGGGCTTGAGTTCGACCGACGAAAATGTCTATGATGGATGGTTCCTGAGGCGTGGAGGTGAGTGACCTCAACTATTTTCAAAGCTGCTTACGAACTATTTCTTGCATTATTTACTCGATCGCATATCATGCGTGGGTACATGTGAGTTCATGACATGATTTGGCTTCAATGAGTTTTGGGGAGTCTTCTGCTGAACACCAACGTCTCCACCACTGTTTATGTTCATCTGGAGCACCAACGGGCTCCCTAACCACGTTTTAACGTTAAACGATCTATTTGAGCGTTGGGTGTTTAAGTGCAATGATTTCACCGGCTCACGAGAGCGATAAACGTACATTTGATTTCAGATACATGACATCATCGAAATGAACTATTGTGAAACTGATTGGATTACTGATTTTACTGGTTACTCGCTGAGCTTCAAGTTCACCCCAAAACTATTTTTATTCCCCTCCACAGGGCTCGAGGCAAAGGAAGCAATGGTATTAAAGTTCTCTGCGGTCACGATTGGATTATCTCCTGTTCAGTTGAAGTTTTAGTTTTATCCTGGGTAATAGTTGAAACTGCGATTGTACTTGTACTTACGTGGGAACTGGGGACCTTTGTTTTATTCGGAAAGTTGTATCGCTTTGATCTCTTGAGGTTTTAGCTTGTAGTGCAATTGAGAAGTTTCCGCTTCGCTTATGATATGTAATTTGTGGAACATTTGCTATATATTTGAGATTTATATTGTACTTTGAATTGAGGATTGCAGTGAGTGAGTGAGTCCCGACGAGAGTTGGGCAGGCGGTCCGCCGAACCCTTTGGTTTGCCTAAGGGGGAGGTGGGTCTGTCACAGGTGGTATCAGAGCTTAGGCTTCAAATCCCTGTAGTGTATCCTAGGCTTGAAGTTTAGGATGCCGGACTGTGGATTCGGTTTGAAATATAAGTGATTTCTTGTAAGACTGAAAGACGGGCAAGTAGGTGTTGTTTGACTCTTAGTGATTGCTTAGAATGCTTGAGTGACTCTTGCGGGATGTCTTGACTTGATTAGTACAAGATGGAATGTCGAGGATGACATTCTTTTAAGGGGGAGAGATTGTGACGCCCCTAACGAATGAGGGTTTTCATTTTATACATATTTTTGTTGGACGAGCGGAGGAGCATAGTTTTTAAATTGGAAAAGAAACGAAAAATTTTGTGAAAAACTGAAGGGCCAAATCCGGCCGCAAATCAGGCCAGATCTTGGCCAGATTGCCTGAGGATTTTGAAAAAAAATGGGTTTCGTCTCTGGCCAGAATCCGGCCGGATCGTGACGTGTCACAGCCGGTCAGCAACTTTGACCGGCTGTTTCCTTCCTTCTTATCCCACTTTTTGGCCCAAAATATCTTCATTTATTCACTGGTTCATCCGTGCCTCTTGAGAGAAAAACAAGAAAAGCTCTTCATTTTTCCATCTTCAATTTCTACTCAAATCTTGAGTTTTAACCGATGGTTTTAGAAAATATTTCATACAAGGGCTCACTATGCTGGTTTAAAGCTTTGGATGGATTAATTTTGGAAGGGAAGCTCTAAGTTGATAGCTTTCTTGAATTTGAGGTGAGTTGGATAAACAAGTTCCCTTTTGTTCTAATATTGGTTAATTAATGGTTGTGGTGGTTAAGTATGTTGTATTGTGGAGTATTTCATGGGTTGAAGGAATTTATGGTGAATTTCTGATTTATTAGGGGATTTTCTGATTTTATATTATAATCATGGATTGGTCTTGAATTGATGGATTGTTATGGTGTTAAATGGACTCTTTATACGTTAATTGCAGTTGTTTGCGGAAAATTTCCGCTTGTGGTGTGAATTTCCGGTTTTAGGGTTTAATTTGGGGCTTTCTTATAGATTGGTTATTAAGCTTCTAATTGGCTTGATTGAGGGATATTGTGGCCCTAATTGGATATGTTTTATCGTTTACGAATCGTATGTGTGATTGTGGTTAATTGTTATGAGAATGGGTTATGTTTGTAGGTTGGACAAATAAGGAAATTAAGGGGAAATGCCGTCCGATCTTTGAGAGTGTTTGGTTACTTTGAAGTTGAGTTGAAGGGATTGAGTTCGACCCACGAAAGCGTCTATGATGGATGGTTCCTGAGCCGTGGAGGTGAGTGACCCCAACTATTTCCAAAGCTGCTTACGAACTATTTCTTGCATTATTTACTCGATCGCATATCATGCGTGGGTACATGTGAGTTCATGACATGATTTGGCTTCAATGAGTTTTGGGGAGTCTTCTGCTGAACACCAACGTCTCCACCACTGTTTATGTACATCTGGAGCACCAACGGGCTCCCTAACCATGTTTTAACGTTAAACGATCTATTTGAGCGTTGGGTGTTTAAGTGCAATGATTTCACCGGCTCACGAGAGCGATAAACGTACATTTGATTTCAGATACATGACATCATTGAAATGAACTATTGTGAAACTGATTGGATTACTGATTTTACTGGTTACTCGCTGTGCTTCTAGTTCACCCCAAAACTATTTTTATTCCCCTCCACAGGGCTCGAGGCAAAGGAAGCAATGGTATTAAAGTTCTCTGCGGTCATGATTGGATTATCTCCTGTTCAGTTGAAGTTTTAGTTTTATCCTGGGTAATAGTTGAAACTGCGATTGTACTTGTACTTCCGTGGGAACTGGGGACCTTTGTTTTATTCGGAAAGTTGTATCGCTTTGATCTCTTGAGGTTTTAGCTTGTAGTGCAATTGAGAAGTTTCCGCTTCGCTTATGATATGTAATTTGTGGAACATTTGCCATATATTTGAGATTTATATTGTACTTTGAATTGAGGATTGCAGTGAGTGAGTGAGTCCCGACGAGAGTTGGGCAGGCGGTCCGCCGAACCCTTTGGTTCGTCTTAGGGGGAGGTGGGGCTGTCACAGGTGGTATCAGAGCTTAGGCTTCAAATCCCTGTAGTGTATCCTAGGCTTGAAGTTTAGGATGCCGGACTGTGGATTCGGTTTGAAATATAAGTGATTTCTTGTAAGACTGAAAGATGGGCAAGTAGGTGTTGTTTTACTCTTAGTGATTGCTTAGAATGCTTGACTGACTCTTGCGGGATGTCTTGACTTGATTAGTACAAGATGGAATGTCGAGGATGACATTCTTTTAAGGGGGAGAGATTGTGACGCCCCTAAAGAATGAGGGTTTTCATTTTATACATATTTTTGTTGGACGAGCGGAGGAGCATAGTTTTTAAATTGGAAAAGAAACGAAAAATTTTGTGAAAAACTGAAGGGCCAAATCCGGCCGCAAATCCGGCCAGATCTTGGCCGGATTGCCTGAGGATTTTGAAAAAAAATGGGTTTCGTCTCTGGCCAGAATCCGGCCGGATCGTGACGTGTCACAGCCGGTCAGCAACTTTGACCGGCTGTTTCCTTCCTTCTTATCCCACTTTTTGGCCCAAAATATCTTCATTTCTTCACTGGTTCATCCGTGCCTCTTGAGAGAAAAACAAGAAAAGCTCTTCATTTTTCCATCTTCAATTTCTACTCAAATCTTGAGTTTTAACCGATGGTTTTAGAAAATATTTCATACAAGGGCTCACTATGCTGGTTTAAAGCTTTGGATGGATTGATTTTGGAAGGGAAGCTCTAAGTTGATAGCTTTCTTGAATTTGAGGTGAGTTGGATAAACAAGTTCCCTTTTGTTCTAATATTGGTTAATTAATGATTGTGGTGGTTAAGTATGTTGTATTGTGGAGTATTTCATGGGTTGAAGGAATTTATGGTGAATTTCTGATTTATTAGGGGATTTTCTAATTTTATATTATAATCATGGATTGGTCTTGAATTGATGGATTGTTATGGTGTTAAATGGACTCTTTATACGTTAATTGCAGTTGTTTGCGGAAAATTTTCGCTTGTGGTGTGAATTTCCGGTTTTAGGGTTTAATTTGGGGCTTTCTTATAGATTGGTTATTAAGCTTCTAATTGGCTTGATTGAGGGATATTGTGGCCCTAATTGGATATGTTTTATCGTTTACGAATCGTATGTGTGATTGTGGTTAATTGTTATGAGAATGGGTTATGTTTGTAGGTTGGACAAATAAGGAAATTAAGGGGAAATGCCGTCCGATCTTTGAGAGTGTTTGGTTACTTTGAAGTTGAGTTGGAGGGCTTGAGTTCGACCGACGAAAACGTCTATGATGGATGGTTCCTGAGCCGTGGAGGTGAGTGACCCCAACTATTTCCAAAGCTGCTTACGAACTATTTCTTGCATTATTTACTCGATCGCATATCATGCGTGGGTACATGTGAGTTCATGACATGATTTGGCTTCAATGAGTTTTGGGGAGTCTTCTGCTGAACACCAACGTCTCCACCACTGTTTATGTTCATCTGGAGCACCAACGGGCTCCCTAACCATGTTTTAACGTTAAACGATCTATTTGAGCATTGGGTGTTTAAGTGCAATGATTTCACCGGCTGACGAGAGCGATAAACGTACATTTGATTTCAGATACATGACATCATTGAAATGAACTATTGTGAAACTGATTGGATTACTGATTTTACTGGTTACTCGCTGAGCTTCTAGTTCACCCCAAAACTATTTTTATCCCCCTCCACAGGGCTCGAGGCAAAGGAAGCAATGGTATTAAAGTTCTCTGCGGTCATGATTGGATTATCTCCTGTTCAGTTGAAGTTTTAGTTTTATCCTGGGTAATAGTTGAAACTGCGATTGTACTTGTACTTACGTGGGAACTGAGGACCTTTGTTTTATTCGGAAAGTTGTATCGCTTTGATCTCTTGAGGTTTTAGCTTGTAGTGCAATTGAGAAGTTTCCGCTTCGCTTATGATATGTAATTTGTGGAACATTTGCTATATATTTGAGATTTATATTGTACTTTGAATTGAGGATTGCAGTGAGTGAGTGAGTCCCGACGAGAGTTGGGCAGGCGGTCCGCCGAACCCTTTGGTTCGCCTTAGGGGGAGGTGGAGCTGTCACAGGTGGTATCAGAGCTTAGGCTTCAAATCCCTGTAGTGTATCCTAGGCTTGAAGTTTAGGATGCCGGACTGTGGATTCGGTTTGAAATATAAGTGATTTCTTGTAAGACTGAAAGACGGGCAAGTAGGCGTTGTTTGACTTTTAGTGATTGCTTAGAATGCTTGAGTGACTCTTGCGGGATGTTTTGACTTGATTAGTACAAGATGGAATGTCGAGGATGACATTCTTTTAAGGGGGAGAGATTGTGACGCCCTTAAAGAATGAGGGTTTTCATTTTATACATATTTTTGTTGGACGAGCGGAGGAGCATAGTTTTTAAATTGGAAAAGAAACGAAAAATTTTGTGAAAAACTGAAGGGCCAAATCCGGCCGCAAATCCGGCCAGATCTTGGCCGGATTGCCTGAGGATTTTGAAAAAAAATGGGTTTCGTCTCTGGCCAGAATCCGGCCGGATCGTGACGTGTCACAGCCGGTCAGCAACTTTGACCGGCTGTTTCCTTCCTTCTTATCCCACTTTTTGGCCCAAAATATCTTCATTTCTTCACTGGTTCATCCGTGCCTCTTGAGAGAAAAACAAGAAAAGCTCTTCATTTTTCCATCTTCAATTTCTACTCAAATCTTGAGTTTTAACCGATGGTTTTAGAAAATATTTCATACAAGGGCTCACTATGCTGGTTTAAAGCTTTGGATGGATTGATTTTGGAAGGGAAGCTCTAAGTTGATAGCTTTCTTGAATTTGAGGTGAGTTGGATAAACAAGTTCCCTTTTGTTCTAATATTGGTTAATTAATGATTGTGGTGGTTAAGTATGTTGTATTGTGGAGTATTTCATGGGTTGAAGGAATTTATGGTGAATTTCTGATTTATTAGGGGATTTTCTAATTTTATATTATAATCATGGATTGGTCTTGAATTGATGGATTGTTATGGTGTTAAATGGACTCTTTATACGTTAATTGCAGTTGTTTGCGGAAAATTTTCGCTTGTGGTGTGAATTTCCGGTTTTAGGGTTTAATTTGGGGCTTTCTTATAGATTGGTTATTAAGCTTCTAATTGGCTTGATTGAGGGATATTGTGGCCCTAATTGGATATGTTTTATCGTTTACGAATCGTATGTGTGATTGTGGTTAATTGTTATGAGAATGGGTTATGTTTGTAGGTTGGACAAATAAGGAAATTAAGGGGAAATGCCGTCTGATCTTTGAGAGTGTTTGGTTACTTTGAAGTTGAGTTGAAGGGCTTGAGTTCGACCCACGAAAGCGTCTATGATGGATGGTTCCTGAGCCGTGGAGGTGAGTGACACCAACTATTTCCAAAGCTGCTTACGAACTATTTCTTGCATTATTTACTCGATCGCATATCATGCGTGGGTACATGTGAGTTCATGACATGATTTGGCTTCAATGAGTTTTGGGGAGTCTTCTGTTGAACACCAACGTCTCCACCACTGTTTATGTTCATCTGGAGCACCAACGGGCTCCCTAACCATGTTTTAACGTTAAACGATCTATTTGAGCGTTGGGTGTTTAAGTGCAATGATTTCACCGGCTCACGAGAGCGATAAACGTACATTTGATTTCAGATACATGACATCATTGAAATGAACTATTGTGAAACTGATTGGATTACTGATTTTACTGGTTACTCACTGAGCTTCTAGTTCACCCCAAAACTATTTTTATTCCCCTCCACAGGGCTCGAGGCAAAGGAAGCAATGGTATTAAAGTTCTCTGCGGTCATGATTGGATTATCTCCTGTTCAGTTGAAGTTTTAGTTTTATCCTGGGTAATAGTTGAAACTGCGATTGTACTTGTACTTACGTGGGAACTGAGGACCTTTGTTTTATTCGAAAAGTTGTATCGCTTTGATCTCTTGAGGTTTTAGCTTGTAGTGCAATTGAGAAGTTTCCGTTTCGCTTATGATATGTAATTTGTGGAACATTTGCTATATATTTGAGATTTATATTGTACTTTGAATTGAGGATTGCAGTGAGTGAGTGAGTCCCGGCGAGAGTTGGGCAGGCGGTCCGCCGAACCCTTTGGTTCGCCTTAGGGGGAGGTGGGGCTGTCACATTGTGGCTATATTTATTCCTATGGTTTTATTCTAGTTTTACTTGAGGACTGAAGTGAACGACTGAGTTCCGGCGAGAGTTGGGCAGGTGGTCCACTAAACCCTTTGGTTCGCCTTAGGGGGAGGTGGAGCTGTCACAATTCCTACCTGACATACATAACTATTGTCCCCAAAGTACCATGATAAAAGTTTAAACCTAGAACGTTTCACGATTCGTAACTTATGCTCAAAAGAGTACTTAATCCTTTACACCCATTCACGAAATTAGGACCATAACACCACTTGGCCCAAGCTCACTCCGCGCAAAAACCACGCGAAGTGGCTCTGATACCATCTGTGACGACCCCACCTCCCCCTAGGGCGTACCCCAGAGTTTAACGGACCGCCTACCCAACTCTCGACAGGACTCACTCACATACTGAAAGAAAACAACTTACAACCATAGAATGGAACTAGAATAATAATTTCCAAACTTAAAGTAAGCATTAATACTTAAATGCAGCTCCAAGACTCATACATGCCCAAATACATTAAAATCTTTACAATCCAGGTTCATCCAACCCTAGTTTAGCACTAGAACGAGAACAATCGCAAAAATTTAAAAACTAGACTAAACTAGCCTGTACAAGTGTCACGTCTTGCTCGCACCCCCTGTAAGGAAAACAAATGACGTAGAATGAGCTAAAAATCCAATGAGGTTTCAAATAACAAGTTGACCATTTTAGAAGTACAAATATCAACGTATCAAATTAGCGAGCATAACAAGTCAAGAAAATGAGCAATAACGCCTAAAATAGCAAATATCAAAATAAATGAGTGTAAAGTATTTTGTTTTTCAAAAGAAACAAGAATCCAACAAGCAATAATCATGTCAAAGTATAAGGACACGGATGGCTCTCAGGAGCCAAGTTCCCATTGCTTCACCAGAGTTTGATCAAATAGTAGTTGACACTCTGTCAACTTTCAAGCAAAATAACCAGTCTAGTAGAGCACCACTTAATTCCATTCTCTATCCACCAACCAAACACCTTACGGGGCCCGAACTCCACAATAAACATTGGTGGTAATACTCGAGTATACCGATTAGTCGAGAAGATAACACTCCACTCGACATCACTAACTATCCATGGTTCGTTATCTAATCGACCAAGCCATTGCCGGTTCGACTCGATTAACTAGCCAGTGGAGTTTGGGTCCCCAAGATGTCGATCAGATAACATCTCCAATCGACTGAATCAAAATAAAAGTACGGAGACGGGAATGAGAGGCACCTCCCACTCGGATTGAGTGTGGTACATACTGCCGCTCCACACTTACAACTCAAGTACAAGTATATCAAGTTAATTGCAACAATAAACAAGTATATACCATATTAGGACAAGTGCGATAAAGTACACTCTTACCCGATCAAACAAATCACATGTCATTTATTTACATTGATCAAGTATTGAAAACAAGTGTTCAGTTCAACCAAGTATTTGGAAGCACTCACCAAAATATAGTGCTTTTCACAATCACGTTTGGGTCGAACTCCTTGGTTGGAGTTCAAATTTGCGATAAAATAGCATTTAAGAGTTTAAAATCCACTAGGATTCGAAACATAGGAGTTTCACTTCAACAATATCAAGTAAATGAAACTTGTTTAAGTAGTAGTCATATGACTTCTTAAACTCTCGAAAATTCATGCTCGCTCTTTTAGTTTCGGTAAGGAAGCGATTAAAACTTTAGAATCCCTATTTGAGTTGAAAAGACGAGGAAAACATATTTCTATTGTTCCAAGGGTACGAGTTTTGGCCAAATTCTAACTTATATACCTCTACGAAAGAAGACTCGAATACCCTAGACAATTCAAGTGCAATTCGACCTCAATTCTTTGCTCAAGTCGTAAGTACATCCACCTAACCTTCGAGTGAAAATTTGGGCGGCATGCCCCTTGTATTTAGCTATATTCCAGCCATTTATGGCTTTATTATTTTCCTCAAATCAGCCCCCAAAATCACACACAAGTAATATTACCACCATAGCCCTTCAATTAGGCTCCAAAATAATCCAATTACAACACAAGTCTTAACAAGGCAACCGGAAATCAAGTTTAAAGGCAAATAGCTAAATGGCAGATTTGACGTCTTTTACCGTATCGGTCACAACCCAACTACGCTCATTGGATTGACGTACAATTTATACCGTTTCGAAGTTAAGACAAAGGGCTACAACTTTGATGAAGACAACTCAACCCAGTTCACAGTTTATCCAGGTCGAATCTACAAATTACAGAACCAGAAGTTTATGACTGAATTCAAACGGCAATAACTCATGCTACACAATTCCGTTTGAGGTGTTTTTGGTTGTGTTGGAAAGCTAAAATATAGGACTAAAACTTTCATGTTTTGGCCAAAGGCTGATTTGAAATTGATCAAGGTGAAAAAAAGCAGCCAGAATGATGAAATATCAAAACTGTCCGCAAAACTATACCTATGGCAGTCAAGGGTATGTTTGACATTTCACATGTTACAGTGCTCATATTCAGCTGAAATTTTACGGACAGCTATAAAACATCATTTTCCACAAATTTCATGTTTTGAGCTAAGCCCAATTCGGCCTCCATCATGGCCGAATGAAACTGGTCAGAAAAGGGTAGTACAAAAACTTAAAACTGGAATTAATGCATTCAAGTGATAATCTTCTTATTCATGTATAAAACCACTACTACCACTCCCTATCTAAACTTATTCACATCATATTCTACATAAATAACACTAATAAAAATAGAAAATTACAAACCCTAGTTGAAAATTATAAGTTAATAAGCCAAACCATGAAATCTTCCGTACAATCCACCACAATCAAGCCATGCTTTGCTTAAATTGCAAAATAAGAAAGAAACAAGGGAGGTTTCTAGTATAATACCTCAAAATCTCCAAAATAACTTGTGATACAAGAACTTTCTTCCTCCCAAAAGTTTCGCCAAACTCACCTCCAAGCTTTCCCTATAATTGATCGGAGTAGAATCAAGTTTTACGGTAATTTTCTCAAGAATCAAGCAAGCTCTCAAGTTGGAAAAATGGAAAATTTTCTCTCTTCTCTTTTTCCTCTCCTAAGTCACGACCAAGCATAAAGAAAATGAGGTGTTTTTGGTTCTATTTTACAAGATGAAGACTAAGGATAGTATTGGTTAAAGGTCTTGGTCAAGACGTTGGTTGGATTTTTGACAAATGGCTTAATCACAAATATTTCCACCAAAATATCTCTCTTTTTCTTAGTCAATAATGGGGGCCGATTTAAGGGTTAATTAAGAGCTAATTATTTCAACTAAAACAAAAATATTAAGGTAATAAAGTAGTATTCAAGTGATGCACTCAATCGGTAACGAACGGTGCACATCGGTTCAACCCGTTTTTCCTTATTTCGCACGTACTAGGGTTTTCACTTTCAATTCAGTAACTTATTATTATTACTTCTAATCATACACTTAATATCATCTAAAACTCACTCTAAATCAATAAATTTGATACACACTCCGTACCGAATAATTACACTACGAAAAACGTAAAAACCCTAGTTTACCTTAACGATGAAAAAAAGGGAAAACCCTTGGTTCTATAATTAATTGTAACTATTGAGGAAGTGAATGAGTAGTAAAATTATTGTAAAATAATGGATTTCAAATAAAAGGGAATTTTTAAGAAAATATGATGGATTTTACAAGTTTTCACACTCACACTACCAAAATGCACACAAAAACACACACCACAACACTAGTATGCACAAAAACCCTAATTTATGCCCTCTCTTTAGAAAAATTATAACTTGAGTTATAACTATCAAAAATTTATATAACTTGGTTTGTTAAAAACTAGACTTCAAATACTAAGAATCTTTAGAAGACACCTCAAAGAGATTTAGTTCATAAGTTTGTCCAAATTGAGCCATAAGCTACTACAACATTTCTATGTTTACTCATGCAGGGCAGAATTTTCAGTCAACTTTGCCAATTTCCTAGAATTTATAGACATTGAATCAAACTATGAATTTTACACCGTAGGAAGCCCTCTGAGTCTAGTTTCAAACGCAACAAACGGAACTCAATTCTGACTTTCCTATACGAAGTTATAGCCAATTTTCCAAAGCTGCGCAGAGCCTCCTGCGAAAATTTCTTGATTTTCTAACAACTTGAGATTATGAAACTTTTCTTAACAAAATTCACTCCCTTGGCTCAAATTCAACCATTAAAGCAATCAAGAATCAAAGGCAAGTGAGTTCACATAAGAGTTATAAAGACAAGTGAATTTTCGGGGTCTCACACTCTCTCCCTCTTAAAATAATCTCGTCCTCGAAATTCTTATCTTTGTTCGCACAAAACTTGATGCTATAGAACTTTCCTCCAACTCTCAAGCGACTTTCTCTTACTCATAGTACTACAACAAGCTTACCTAGAGAGAAAATCTTACCATGTAAAGGCTACGCTAATATGCTAGGAAAGTTTAACAAAGAAATAAACACTTATCAAGTCCTCACAGTCATAGGAGAAGGAAACAGATCTTCCGTGCAAATTTCTCAACGTACTCCACATCCTAGACACCCTCTATAGAAACCCTAACCAGGCGATTGCTAGATTCGTCCATGATAACACTCCGAGATCCAATCCCATTGATCAGTCCAATGACTAGGTCAAATGTTAGAATCGTCCACTCCTTAACCTTTGCCATCAAAACTCACCTCAAGTGCAATCAAGATACAGAACCTTATTCTAGCGCTCTCTACTATTTGGTACCCAAGTACAAGAATCCACAATAAGACAATTCACAACTCGAGCCGGCCGGTCCCAAGAGTAAATCACCCATATTAGAGATTCTTACCTGACATACCTAACTATTGTCCCCAAAGTACCATGATAAAGGTTTAAACCTAGAACGTTTCATGATTCGTAACTTATGCTCAAAAGAGTACTTAATCCTTTACACCCATTCACGAAATTAGGACCATAACACCACTTGGCCTAAGCTCACTCCGCGCAGAAATCACGCGAAGTGGCTCTGATACCATCTGTGACGACCCCACCTCCCCCTAGGGCGTACCCCAGGGTTTAGCGGATCGCCTGCCCAACTTTCGCCAGGACTCATTCACATACTGAAAGAAAACAACTTACAACCATAGAAAGGAACTAGAATAATAATTTCCAAGCTTAAAGTATACATTAATACTTAAATCCAGCTCCAAGGCTCATACATGCCCAAATACATTAAAATCTTTACAATCCAAGTTCATCCAACCCTAGTCTAGCACTAGCGCAAGAACAATCGCAAAAATTTAAAAACTAGACTAAGCTAGCCTGTACCAGTTTCACGCCTTGCTTGCACCCCCTGCAAGGAAAACAAATGGCGTGGAATGAGCTAAAAGCCCAGTGAGGTTCCAAATAACAAGTTGACCATTTTTAGAAGTACAAATATCAACGTAGCAAATTAGCGAGCATAACAAGTCAAGAAAATGAGCAATAACACCTCAAGGAGCAAATCTCAAAATGAACGAGTGTAAAGTATTTTGTTTTTCAAAAGAAACAAGAATCCAAAAAGCAATAATCATGTCAAAGTACAAGGATACGGATGGCTCTAAGGAGCCAAGTTCCTATTGCTTCGCCAAAGTTTGATCAAATAGTAGTTGACACTCCATCAACTTTCAAGCAAAATAACCAGTCTAGTAGAGCACCACTTAACTCCATTCTTCATCCACCAATCAAACCCCTTACCGGACCCGAACTCCACAATAAACATTGGTGGTAATACTCGAGTATACCGATTAGTCGAGGAAATAACACTCCACTCGACATCACTAACTACCCATGGTTCGTTATCTAATCGACCAAACCCTTGCCGGCTCGACTCGATTAACTAGCTAGTGGGGTTTGGGTCCCCAAGATGTCGATGAGATAACATCTCCAATCGACTGAATCAAAATAAAAATATGGAGACAGGAATGAGAGGCACCTCCCACTCGGATTGAGTGTGGTACATACTGCCGCTCCTTACTTACAACTCAAGTACAAGTATATCAAGTTAATTGCAACAATAAACAAATATATACCATATTAGGACAAGTGCGATAAAGTATACTCTTACCCGATCAAACAAATCACATGTCATTTATTTACATTGATCAAGTATTGAAAACAAGTGTTCAGTTCAACCAAATATTTGGAAGCACTCACCAAAATATAGTGCTTTTCACAATCACGTTTAGGTCGAACTCCTTGGTTGGACTTCAAATTTGCGATAAAATATCATTTAAGAGTTTAAAATCCACTAGGATTCGAAACATAGGAGTTTCACTTCAACAATATCAAGTAAATGAAACTTGTTTAAGTAGTAGTCATATGACTTCTTAAACTCTCGAAAATTCATGCTCGCTCTTTTAGTTTCGTTAAGGAAGCGATTAAAACTTTAGAATCCCCATTTGAGTCGAAAATATGAGGAAAACGTATTTCTATTTTTCCAAGGGTACGAGTTTTGGCCAAATTCCAACATATATACCTCTACGAAAGAAGACTAGAATACCCTAGACAATTCAAGTGCAATTCGACCTCAATTCTTTGCTCAAGTCGCAAGTACATCCGCCTAACCTTCGAGTGAAAATTTGGGCGGCATGCCCCTTATATTTAGCTTTTTTTCAGCCATTTATAGCTTTATTATTTTCCTCAAATCAGCCCCCAAAATCACAAACAAGTAATATTACCACCATAGCTCTTAAATTAGGCTCCAAAATAATCCAATTATAACACGAGACTTAACAAGGCAACCGGAAATCAAGTTTAAAGGCAAATAGCTAAATGGCAGATTTGACGTCTCTTAGCGTATCGGTCACAACCGAACTACGCTCATCGGATTGGGGTACAATTTATACCGTTTCGAAGTTAAGACAAAGGGCTACAACTTTGATGATGACAACTCAACCCAGTTCACAGTTTATCCAGGTCGAATCTACAAATTACAGAACCAGAAGTTCATGACTGAATTCAAACGGCAATAACTCAGGCTACACAATTCCATTTGAGGTGTTTTTGGTTGTGTTGGAAAGCTAAAACACAGGGCTAAAACTTTTATGTTTTGACAAAAGGCTGATTTGAAATGAATCAAGGTGAAAAAATGCAGTCAGAATGATGAAATGTCAAAACTGTCCGCAAAACTATATCTATGGCAGTTAAGGGTATTTTTGTCATTTCACATGATACAGTGTTTGGATTGAGTTGAAATATTTTATACAGCTATAAAACATCATTTCCCACAACTTTCATGTTTTGAGCTAAGCCCAATTCGGCCTCCATCATGCCCAATTGAAACTGGTCAGAACAGGGTAGTACAAAAACTTAAAGCTGGAATTAATGCATTTATGTGATAATCTTCTTATTCATATATAAAACCACTACTACCACTCCCTATCTAAGCTTATTCACATCATATTCTAGATAAATAAAACTAATAAAAATAGAAAATTACAAACCCTTTGTAAGGATCGAAGACAACCTAAGAGGGGGGATGAACTAGGCTTTCAAAGAACTGCTAAAATATAGTCCACTTTTTTTCACAGATTACCTTTCTTTTCTCAAAAACCTCCTAATGAACGAGATAGCATAAGAGCATAGATACTCGTGAGATGAAGAGAGGAATAGTTTATGTAGAAAAGCAGTAAATGAAAGTAAAGAAACAAACCAGGCTTCAAACACAACTGAGGTTTGAACACCACCTTTATATATCAAGTTACTTCAAGTTGAACAAACTTGCAACCAATCTTTTGTGTACAAGGAAGGGATCACTTCCTTCTTGCCCCAAACCACACTTGGTCAAGCAAGGAAGTTTTACAAACACTCGCAAACCCTCACTATGCTACACTATTGAAGAAGCTGTGTCACACTTGAAAAACTACACGAAGATTGCACAAAACAAAGAGTACAAATGTTCCTTTTGAGTATTCTAGCACTTGAATCACTCACAATCTGATGTAGTCTTGTTGTACAAAGTTATCTTGAAGTGGTTGACCTTATTCTATATATAAGAGACCAGAGAATTCTTCAATTAATGCTATCAACGGGTAGAAGGCAACTGAAGAGTCAACTAGCCGTTGGTACTGTCGGACGTCCGATACTTGGTATTTATGCGTCCGAGGGTAGGATGCATTCTTGGACTTTCTTCTTCAATTCCTTCGGACGGCCGATGCATTCTGAGTGATTCGTCCGAAGAGCAGCAATACTTGTCGGACGTCCGATACACAGTTGTTGAGCGTCCGATCCTGATTAGTAAACAAGTAACTCCTGGCTTGTCTTCTTCGGACGTCCGAGTCTGAGTTCTTTATTCGTCTGAAGATACTCAAAGAATGTCGGACGTCCGATACTCTCCTTTTGTGCGTCTGACATCATCCTCAGCAGACTTCATTCTTTTTTATCTTCTTTTTCTACTTTAAATCCACAGACCTGTTTGGTTCATTTCTGAAAGGGATCTCTACAAAAGATATTAGAAACATCCAATTGTTTTGTAATCATCAAAAGATATGAGTTGAGATAAACAATCTCCCCCTTTTTGATGATGACAAAACAATTGGATAGAGCAAAATATAATAGCTCCCCCTAACGAAGTGCATGAGTAGTATACAGGAAAGAAACGCAATCCACATCATCAGTGCTGATCCAACTTAACTCCCCCTGAGACTGACTCCCCCTAACTAGTTACTCTATACCATCAGTGTTAAATCAAATCCAATTCCAATATACCAATTCTCCCCCTTTTTGTCATCACAAGATTTCGAAGCAGTATACATCACAGCAATGCATCTCATTAGAAACAATATCATTTACAATGTACATCACAGTTTGGAATCAATCATTGAGCAGATATCAATCAGAAACATTCATTCAACCAGCAAATTGCACAAACACATAACCAATTATATCATTCATAACAAAATACTTAGTTATAACATTCATAAGCAGTAAGGAAAATATCCAGTTGTACAGACCATGTGTCCAGCACTTAATACAAAAGTGCAATGCAAAAGATAAACTATAGTCCTAGATAAAGGTGCAATGACTTAGTAGTGCCTAGATGGTGATTTTAGATGATCCAGGCCTTCTTCTTGCCAGACGATACTGTGCAGGATCCTCTTCTTCTTCAGTTTCTTCATCACCATCTTCATCTGATTCCTCAGTTACTGGAGCCTTGCCTTTATCCTTGGGTTGAGAACTAGAAGCTCGTGTAGTCTCAGCACCAGTAGTTGGTCCTGTGGGCTCAGTTCTTGGCTAATTTACATTGCTCTCAGGTATTGGAGGGACAAGAAGGTTTCTTTTTTCAATGAAGGAGGATTTTTGGTCAGAGGTCATGGTCATCATGAGACCTTCTTCAACAAGCAAGACATGCTGCTTGAGGTCTTCAAGCAAGGAAATGACTTCAGAATTGGATGCAAAGGATCTGCTAGCAGACTTCCTAGGATGAATGGTGAAAGGAGAGACAAGGTCTGACTGATCACGAGGAGTCCTAGGAGTGACAGGGATTTCATGAAGATTCTTCCTTCTAGACTCAGCAACAGTTTCCTTATAGCACCAATGGCCTTCAAAAAATTTTAAGTTCTTTCGTTCAAAATAAGCTTTTGAGAAGACGGATGAAGCACTGTCTTTGGGAGATTTTCCAGAGAAAGGAATTTCAAAATGGGCAAAGATAGGGGTCAGAAATCTGCCATAAGAGAGCTTCCTATGGCTGTCAGTGCTAATTTTGAGCAAAAACTTGCACATTACAAATCCAAAGTCAATGCGAATTTTTTCAACAAAGCAGTAGAACAGATAGAGTTCCATTTTGTTTGCATCTGTTCTGTGGCCATCAGTTGGCACTAACAGATTTGAAATGATGGTGAAGATGATCAAGTTCTGAGGACTAAGATCATCCAGTCTTGCCTCAGCATGAGTATTAAATATGGTTTGAAAATAGGTCATGAGTTTAGCATTGTAAAAATGATGATAGGCAGAAGGAAATTCCTCATACGAAAAGAAATTGGCAATTTTTCCTTTGAAACCAGTTTCAATGCTAGTTTTCAGAATAGAATTCACAATGTCAGGAGTTAACATGATGTCTACAGAGTTGACCCTAGAGATGAGTTCAGTGTGTACTCTACCCTTTCTAAGATTAGCAAAGAATTGATGAAGCATGTCAGGATAAAAAACATTAGGAATGGTCAGAAGATGAGTCCATTTCTGGAATTCAAATAGTTTGATGACAGGTTCAAGATCAAGCTTACGAAATTCAAAGGGAATGATGAGCCTTTGGGTGATGAACCCTTTTTCAGAGACTAACTCAAATCTATCTCTGGCTTCATCATCGATGAACTTTGGTAGAGGAACAGGTTCAGGTTCAGGCTGAGATATTGGATTCTTCCCAGAACGTGTCCTTTTTGAGGTTTGGGTGACAGATGCACCAACATTTTGAGTCTCAGTCCTTGTCCTTGGAGACTTCCTGATGGAGGGTTCAGGTGTTGGCTGACTCTCAGTAGTGTTTTCTTCATTCTGCTGATCAACAGAGGGATCAGCAGATTGCTTTTCCTTGGATTGGGGAGTTCTCTTCCCCTTTGCAGTCCTTTTTCTTTTACTAGAAGACCTTATGGCAGTTTCATCACCTTGGGTAGCCTGCTTTGGTTCCTCATTTGCACCAGCAATGTTCCCTTCAGAGATCTGCCCTTCTGTTTGTTCATCAGATGATTCAGCAGTTGGAGTAACCAATTTTCTTCGAGCAGTCTGCTTCACTTTGCCACCACGTGTCACTTTCTTCTTTTTAGGTGTCACAGGTGGTGGATCAACAATTTCAATGTCTTCATCCCTAAGCCTAAAAGACCGTCCGGCACTAGTAGATCCTCCCCTAATTCTAACCATGATGCAATGTGGATATGATTTTTGATGCAGAACGTTGTGTATAGAGAAAAAAACAGTAAAAGCCAACAAGAGTGCACTAAAATGCCGCAAAGAGAAGGTTATATGAAGTTAGGGTTCCGTGAGTAAATTGGAAATTTTGGGGTAGTTGGGTGTTAGGAGTGCTTTTTATGAGTGGTTAATGAGCATGAGAGGTGTAATAGAGTTGGTTGAGTCAATTTCTCGGAACTTGGTTTGAGGAGGGAGGAATTTGAATTTCAAATTTTAGAGAAACTGAAAGGTCGCGTCCGAGACTTATGGAGGAGAATGAATTAAGAAGAATGGGTAACTGCCTTATAGGACAAATTTTTTGAGTGTCGGACGTCCGAACGAAGTGATGCGTCCGACACAACCGTCCGAACCAGGGTTTTTCTGGAACTTGGATGAAGAACACTGTCGGACACCGTTCTATTTATCGGACGTCCGATAAAGATTGACTAGAAATAAGACTTAGAGCATTTTTTCTGAAACACCCAATTTTGTCCTCAAGGACACAAATTGATCTAACGGAAGAGCTTTTGTGAGGATATCAGCGATCTGTTCTTTAGAACAAACAAACTCAACACGGATTACCCCCTTTGAAACAAGATCGCGAATGAAATGATGCTTTATATCAATGTGCTTAGTCCTAGAGTGTTGAATGGGATTTTTTGTTAAATTGATTGCACTAGTGTTGTCACAGTACATGGGTACACATTCATATACTAAACCGAAATCATTTAATGTGTTTTTCATCCATAGCAATTGAGCACAGCAAGCACCAGCAGCAACATATTCAGCTTCAGTAGTGGACAGTGAGATAGCATTTTGTTTTTTTACTAAACCAAGAGACCAAGCAATTTCCAAGAAAGTTGCATATGCCAGTAGTATTTTTTCTATCTATTTTATAGCCACCAAAGTCAGCATCAGAGAATCCACACAAAAGAAGTTCATGACATTTTGGATACCACAAGCCATAATTTAAGGTTCCTTTAAGATATCTTAAGATTCTTTTTACCGCATTCAAGTGTGATTCTTTTGGACAGGATTGAAAACGAGCACATAAACACACAGCAAACATGATGTCAGGCCTACTAGCAGTTAAATAAAGTAAACTTCCAATCATACCTCTGTACTTCTTCTCCTCAACTTTTGTACCTTCTTCATCCTTGTCAAGTTTGGTAGATGTGCACATAGGTGTCCCAACAGGCTTTGAATCCTCCATTCCGAATCTTTTCAGCAACTCCTTGGTGTATTTTGTTTGATTTATAAATGTTCCATCTTGGGTTTGAATCACTTGGAGTCCGAGGAAGAAGTTCAGTTCTCCCATCATGCTCATTTCAAATTCTTTTTGCATGATGATGGAAAAGTCCTTGCACAATTTTTCATTAGTAGCATCAAATATGATATCATCCACATATATTTGCACAATCAAAAGATCTCGTGAGCTTTGTTTTGTAAAAAGTGTAGTGTCTACAATGCCTCTTTTAAAACCATTTTCAATCAAAAATCCACTCAGACGTTCATACCATGCTCTAGGAGCTTGTTTTAATCCATATAAAGCTTTTGATAGTTTAAACACGTGATCTGGATAAGATTCATTTTTAAAACCAGGAGGTTGGTCAACATAGACTTCTTGATCTATAAATCCATTTAAGAAGGCACTCTTAACATCCATTTGAAATAATTTGAAATTCTTGAAACATGCAAATGCTAAAAACATTCTTATGGATTCCAGCCTGGCTACTGGTGCAAAAGACTCATCAAAGTCTATTCCCTCTTCTTGAGTGTATCCCTTAGCCACCAGTCTAGCCTTATTTCTAACAATCTCCCCTTTATCATTCATTTTGTTTCTAAAAACCCATTTAGTGCCAATGATAGGATGGCCTTGTGGTCTGGCAACCAGGGTCCAAACTTTGTTTCTTTCAAATTGGATTAACTCTTCTTCCATAGCTAAAATCCAGTGCTCATCATTCAATGCATCAGCAACATTTTTGGGTTCAATATGTGATACAAAAGCAAGATTGTCTACCAGGTGACTAGAGGAACGAGTCCTGACCTTTTCAGAAGGATCACCAATTATAAGTTCCCTAGGATGATTATGAGCAAATTTCCAGGCTCTTGGAAGATCATTAGTAGTAGTGGTATCTCTATTATTTACTTCTTCAGCTGGATTTACCTGAGCATCAGTATCCTTTGAGTCAGTTTCTGGTGAGGCAGAGTCATGATCATTGATTGCTAGCTTCTTCAGTTCTTCTTGAACACCTGTATCATCATCTTCACCACAACTCATGAAGATGTCACCATTAGATTCATCAAAATTAATGTGTATAGCCTCCTCTATAATCAATGTTCTACGATTATAAACTCTGAAACCTCTTTTGTTTTCACAATATCCCAGGAAAATTCCCTCATCAGATTTCTTGTCAAACTTTCCAAGATGTTCTTTGATATTCAAAATGAAACATTTACAACCAAATACTTTGAAATAACCGACAACAGGCTTTTTGTCATTCATGAGCTCATAGGAAGTTTTGTTCAAAATTGGTCTTAGAAGAACTCTATCATGGTATAACAGGCTGTGTTTATGGCTTCAGCCCAAAAATATTTTGGTAAATTGCATTCACTAAGCATGGTTCTAGCAGTCTCTTGGAGAGTTCTATTCTTTCTTTCTACAACTCTATTTTGTTGAGGGACTCTAGCAATAGAGAATTCATGAGTAATACCATTATGATCACAAAATTCTGGAAAACCACAGAACTTGAATTCTGTCCCATTATCACTTCTAATTCTGACAATTTTCAAGCCAAGCAGATTTTGTACTTTAGCAAATAATGAGGTAAAATTCTTAAAGGCATCATCTTTATGAGCAAGAAATATCACCCAAGTATATCTGGAATAGTCATCAACAATCACAAAACAGTATCTCTTACCACCAAGGCTTGCAGTCTGTGTAGGACCAAACAGATCAAGGTGCAGAAGTTCAAGTGGTTTTGAAGTAGAAACACATTTCTTAGGTTTAAAAGAAACCTTGACTTGTTTTCCAAATTGGCAAGCATCACAAATTCTGTCTTTTTCAAATCTAATTTTTGGAAGTCCTCTAACAAGCTCCTTTTTAGAAATTTCTTTCAGCAAATCCATATTGAAGTGACACAACCTTCTATGCCACAACCATGGGTCCTCATTTGCTACTTTGAGACATTTGAGATAAGAGGAATCAATTTTTTCAAGGAAAACTACATAGACATCATTAACTCTTTTTCCTTTGAAAACAATGTTGAACTTTGAGTCAAATATGAGACATTCAAACTTTTTGAACAATACAAACAGATTCCTGTCACACAACTGGCTAACACTTAACAGATTGTAGCTCAAATTGTCAACAAGAAGAACATTTTGGATAAAAGTTTGATCATTCTTACCAACATCGCCAATACCAATAGTCTTGGCTTTTTTATCATCTCCAAACGTTACCTTACCACTTGCTTTTTGCTTGAGTTTAATGAATTGTGATGCATCACCAGTCATATGTCTTGAGCATCCACTATCAATGAACCATTTTGATTTTTTAGCAGTGTTATCCTGGTTTACCTACACACAAACCCACAAGATAATACTTGGTACCCTTTATATATTGGGTCCTTGAGAGTTAGTCTTATGTTTAACTACCCACATGCATCTCATGCTATTCCTCATATTTTTCTTAACATGACAGTTGCTATTCATGTGACCAGATTGACAACAAAAGTTGCATACTAACATTGGATTAATCAAATGAACAGGTTTAATGAATCTGACTTGCCTTCTTCTGTGAATAGCAAACTCATTTATATTATGGTTCAGTCTTATTTGATGAGTATAAGGCACAGTGTTATTCTTTTGAATATGGTTCTGTTTCAAATGATGTAACAATTGACATAAGTCATCCATCCTTTTTCTTAAGCTGCATTGCTCACTTCTGAGTATGTCACAGTAATTTTTCTTTTTGTAAAGTCCAGCAAGCACATCAGACTCAGTCCTTTTCAGGTTGTCATTTTCATACTTAAGACATTTGTTTTGTCGAAAAAGATTTGCATTGTCTTGTATTAAAAAGCTAATTTTCTGCTTCAGTTCCTTGTTTTTAACATAGGATTCTTTCAATCTGTTATGCATTTTTTCTAAAAAAGAATTAACATCATCATCAGATTCACTATCACTATCGGTTTGAGAGTTGTATTGTGTTACCTCTTCATCTCCAATAGCCATGAAAGCCACTTGAGCAGATTCCTCTTCTTCTTCAACTTCGCCTTCTGAGTTGCAATCATTCCAGGTAATTTGAAAATTATTGAACTTTGGTTTTCGTTCAATCTTGTTTTCCTTCTTTTTCTTCATTGGACACTCATTTGCATAATGCCCAGATTGGCCACATTCAAAACATTTGTCATTTTGCTTCCTGTTGAACTCTTGTTTCCCTCTATTTCTGAAGTCATTAGTCTGATTCTGGAAGGAATTGTTTGATCCGCCTTTCCTGAATCTTCTCTTATTGAGAAATTTTTTGAATCCTCTTGTGATAAGTGCAATATCACTGTCATCACCTTCCAAGTCATTTTCATCCAGTGAGGCTGTTTCATCTTCATCTTGTGAGGCTTTCAGAGCAATACTCTTCCTTCCTTTTGTATCTTCTTCTTCCTGCATCTTAGATTTAAGTTTCAGTTCATAAGAGGTTAGAGAGTTAATCAGAGATTCAATGGATAAAGAATTTAGATCCTTGGCTTCCTCTATGGCAGTCACTTTGCTTTCCCAATCCTTTGATAGAGCATTCAGAATTTTTCTGTTCTTTTCACCTAGAGAGTACTCCTTCTCAAGTACCTCTAAATCCTTGATCAGATCATTAAATCTACAATACATTTTGTCGATGTTTTCATGAGGCTCCATCTTGAAAGATTCATACTTGGTGACCAGAATGGACTTTTTCTGTTCTCTTACGTTGTCACTACCCTCATGAATTTCTCTTAGCTTATCCCACATTTCTTTGACAGATTTGCACCCTTTTACTCTAATTGACTCATTTGAGTCTAAGGCACTATAAAGAACATTCATGGCTTTAGCATTTAATGTGAGATTGGTTCTATCTTGAGCATTCATCTCAGCTCTCATTTTTGGCCGCAACAACCCTGTTTCTGCATCAAGAAAGTTAGCATCATGCGGTCCTTCATTCACAATGAACCACAGCTCAATATCAATGGATTGCAAGAAGATAATCATTCTTTCTTTCCAACTAACATAATTGGAACCAGTAAACATGGGAGGCCTAGTAACAGATTGCCCCTCAACAAACATAGCATGACTGGTTGTCATCTTTACTCCAAGCCGTTAGAGCTTAATCTCTAGGAGACCAAGCTCTGATACCAATTGTAAGGATCGAAGACAACCTAAGAGGGGGGGTGAATTAGGCTTTCAAAGAACTGCTAAAATATAGTCCACTTTTTTTCACAGATTACCTTTCTTTTCTCAAAAACCTCCCAATGAACGAGATAGCATAAGAGCACAGATATTCGTGAGATGAAGAGAGGAATAGTTTATGTAGAAAAGCAGTAAATGAAAGTAAAGAAACAAACCAGGCTTCAAACACAACTGAGGTTTGAACACCACCTTTATATATCAAGTTACTTCAAGTTGAACAAACTTGCAACCAATCTTTTGTGTACAAGGAAGGGATCACTTCCTTCTTGCCCCAAACCACACTTGGTCAAGCAAGGAAGTTTTACAAACACTCGCAAACCCTCACTATGCTACACTATTGAAGAAGCTGTGTCACACTTGAAAAACTACACGAAGATTGCACAAAACAAAGAGTACAAATGTTCCTTTTGAGTATTCTAGCACTTGAATCACTCACAATCTGATGTAGTCTTGTTGTACAAAGTTATCTTGAAGTGCTTGACCTTATTCTATATATAAGAGACCAGAGAATTCTTCAATTAATGCTGTCAACGGGTAGAAGGCAACTGAAGAGTCAACTAGCCGTTGGTGCTGTCGGACGTCCGATACTTGGTATTTATGCGTCCGAGGGTAGGATGCATTCTTGGACTTTCTTCTTCAATTCCTTCGGACGGCCGATGCATTCTGAGTGATTCGTCCAAAGAGCAGCAATACTTGTCGGACGTCCGATACACAGTTGTTAAGCGTCCGATCCTGATTAGTAAACAAGTAACTCCTGGCTTGTCTTCTTCGGACGTCCGAGTCTGAGTTCTTTATTCGTCCGAAGATACTCAAAGAATGTCGGACGTCCGATACTCTCCTTTTGTGCGTCCGACATCATTCTCAGCAGACTTCATTCTTTTTTATCTTCTTTTTCTACTTTAAATCCACAGACCTGTTTGGTTCATTTCTGAAAGGGATCTCTACAAAAGATATTAGAAACATCCAATTGTTTTATAATCATCAAAAGATATGAGTTGAGATAAACACCCTTGCTGTAAATTATAAGTTAATAAGCCAAACCATGAAATCTTCCATACAATCCACTACAAGCAAGCCATGCTTTGCTTAAATTGCAAAATAAGAAAGAAACAAGGGAGGTTTCTAGTATAATACCTCAAAATCTCCATAATAACTTGTGATACAGGAACTTTTTTCCTCCCAAAAGTTCCACCAAACTCACCTCCAAGCTTTCCCAATGATTGATCGGAGTAGAATTAAGTTTTACAGTAATTTTCTCAAGAATCAAGCAAGCTCTCAAGTTGGAAAAATGGAAAATTTTCTCTCTTCTCTTTTTCCTCTCCCAAGTCACGACCAAGCATGAAGAAAATGAGGTGTTTTTGGTTCTATTTTACAAGATGAAGACTAAGGATAGTCTTGGTCAAAGGTCTTGGTCAAGACCTTGGTTGGATTTTTGACAAATGGCTTAATCACAAATATTTCCACCAAAATATCTCTCTTTTTCTTAGTCAGTAATGGTGGCTGACTTAAGGGTTAATTAAGAGCTAATTAGCTCAACTAAAACAAGGAGATTAAGGTGATAAAGTAGTATTCAATTGATGCACTCAATCGGTAACGAATGGTACACATCGGTTCAACCCGTTTTTCCTTATTTCGCACATACTACGGTTTTCACTTACAATTCAGTAATTTATTATTATTACTTCTAATCATACACTTAATGTCATCTAAAACTCACTCTAAATTACTAAATTTGATACACAATCCATACCGAATAATTACACTACGAAAAACGTAAAAACCCTAGTTTACCTTAACGATGAAAATAAAGGGAAAACCCTTTGTTCTATGATTAATTGTAACTATTGAGGAAGTGAATGAGTAGTAAAGCTATTGTAAAATAATGAATTCCAAATAAAAAGGAATTTTTAAGAAAATATGAGGGAATTTACAAGTCTTCACAGTCACACTACCAAAATGCACACAAAAACACACACCAAAACCCTAGTATGCACTAAAACCCTAATTTATGCCCTCTCTTTAGAAAAATTATAACTTGAGTTATAACTATCAAAAATTTATATAACTTGGCTTGTTAAAAACTAGACTTCAAATACTAAGAATCTTTAGAAGACACCTCAAAGAGATTTAGTTCATAAGTTTGTCCAAATTGAGCCATAAACTACTACAACATTCCTATGTTTACTCATGCAGGGCAGAATTTTCAGTCAACTTTGCCAATTTCCTAGAATTTATAGACATTGAATCAAACTTTGAATTTTACACCGTAGGAAGCTCTCTGAATCTAGTTTCAAACGCAACAAACGGAACTCAATTCCGACTTTCTTATACGAAGTTATAGCCAATTTCCTAAAGCTGTACAGAGTCTCCTGCGAAAATTTATAGATTTCTAACAACTTGAGATTATGAAACTTTTCTTAACAAAATTCACTCCCTTGGCTCAAATTCAACCATTAAAGCAACCAAGAATCAAAGGCAAGTGAGTTCACATAAGGGTTATAAAGTCAAGTGAATTTTCGGGGTCTCACAGGCCTGGATTGTACTTGCACAGCCTGTTCCTTCTAGTCTTACATATATAGACAAACTTAAGCCTTCTACTACCGCATTGAGTCATGTGGCGGCATTTGGAGAGGGAGAAAATGTTTTTCCGTTTATGCCCTGGAATGTTGACTACTTCTCCAAATAGTACATTACTATTGAGGCCATTTAGGTCTTTTTACATAAAATAAATACTTTGCCTAGAGAAGAATAACTAGCCGCCGAAACAGTGACTAACTGTTGAGGGCTCTTTGTGACTTTTTACTATCAGCCTTTTGCTTTCTTTCTCATTCTTCCCGTCTCTTCCCTTCTTATCTCAGACAAAAGAAATAGTAGTTGGCTTTCAGTAGTTGACATTAGTTCTTCTGGCGATCAAAAGTCAAATGAGATATGGAAGTTGAGTCCCATCCTTTTTGCCTAAAAATCAGGAGAAATGTCTTTCAATTTTCCATCTATAGAGAACAATCTTACCTACTTTTGTACTTGCCCACACGAATTTCACACTGTTTCCAATTAATGTAAATTTTCAGATTTCTTTTCACGTGTTTTCTTAAGCAAAAACCTACATAGAGGAATTGGCCTTTTAACTCCTCCCTCTGCTGCTCTCTGGTAAGCAAATATTTTGGTTTTCTTTTTCCTCCCCTAGATGCATCTTCAAGAATGGAAATACATCCTAAATATTTTTTGCATAATTTTCTTTTCTCATTTGAGCCTATCTTTGTTTTTTGGTTTCTGTTTCTATCCTGGGGTTTTACATGACTGGATGGATTATTGGATGATATGGTAATTGGGTCAAGGTAACTTGGATAGCAATTTGGGGTTGATCATCCAAAAAATTGTAATCGAGATCATCCAAATGTAAAGAGATCATACACGAGAAGCCAAAACAGAAAAAACCTTAACACTGAAACATAATCCTCAAGAGCCTTTATAACCAACCGCACCGACCGCTTCAACCCACTTGTAAAGATAATAATATCATCTGCATAAGCTAAATGAGTGACAGGCGGGCAACCCGGCGGAACTCTAAAAGGAGTGAAGCCACTGCCCAAAGACTTAAGAAGGCGCGAGAAAACTTCCGCACTGATCACAAAGAGCACCAGTGAAATCGGACCTCCCTGTCTCAATCCACGGCTAGATTTGAAGAAACCCTGAGGCGCACTATTAATTATCACTGAGAACCACACATTCGAAATAATCCTCGATATCATATCAATCCACACCTTGTCAAACCCAAACCTTCTCAACACCTGTAACAGAAATGGCCAGGAGACTCTATCATAGGCTTTGGCCATATCAAGGTTTAACACCACATTTCCCCCTTTGTTCTTCCGCCGAATATCAGACACCAACTCCTGGGCCAACAAGAAGTTGTCAAAAATCTGCTTGCTCTTAACAAAGCCACTCTGCTGCGGGGATATAATACTTAGCAAAACCTTTGACAAGCGTGTAGCCAGGGTTTTTGAAATGACTTTGTTGACGAAGTTACAAAGGCTTATGGGTCTAAATTGATTGAAATCATGGGGAGAGTTTATCTTCAGAATCAGTACAATCAAAGTCAAAGCAACACTCCGGGGCAGCTCGTGCCCACAAAAGAAGCTAGCCACAGCTTCATACAAATCATGGCCCACCACCTCCCAAGCAAAGGTAAAGAACCTCCCTGTGAACCCATCAGGGCCCGCCGCACTTCCCGTCCATGGCAAACACAACCTCTTTGATCTCCTCCAATGACGGGAGATGCTCCAACTCAGCATTCTGCTTGCGTGAAATGACCTTGGGAATCATGTCCAAAATGCTCCCTGACCCCATGCAAGGTTCAGCTGAGAATAAAGACCTAAAAAACTCCACTGCCTTCGCCGAGATCTGATCTTCATCTGTCAACCACTCCCCATTACCACCCCTAATGCGATGTATGATTGACTTAGATCATCTCTCCACAACCATAGCATGGAGGAACTTTGTATTTTTATCCCCATCCTGGAGTCATTTGCTTATTGCTTTTTGCTTCCAAAATTCCTCCTCCGTGCTCAGTGAGTTTCTGTGAGGCCCCAGTCCGTTCGTAAGTTGATTATAGGGTTATTCATTATTTTGTGCGGTTAAAATAAGGTTTTAGGGCTAAGGAGAAACCCTAATCTCGGTTAAGATTGAAAACCCTAACTTTGCTTATGATTAAATCCTAGTTTATGTGTTATTTGTAGGTTCAAGTTATAATTCATGTTTGGTATTCTAGTGTGTGTTTTGGCTCGAGTAAAAATAGGATTTTTAGTTTACAAACCTTAGATTAGTAAACCTTTAGTGTTATGATTTATTAGAAAGTTTAAGTTGGGTTTAAAAACCCTAATTTTGCCCATATTATATAAGTTGTTGTTTAATTGTTTTATATATGGAGAAAGTATGTTTAAGTATAGGTGATTAAAATAAGAAAGTGATTAGTGAAGTAATTAAGCATGATTGCATGTTTTAGATTAGATTAAGCTATGACCTATGGAGTTAATTGAAAGATTATTAAATGTGTGAGGGAAAAGGTATAAGAAAGAGAAAGTTGGAGTGCAAGGGTTAAAAGTGCAATTGAGGAGCTTTTATGTGATTGGCTAAGCTTAATTAATATCTCCTATGGTCTTGACTATTATTACCTTAAGACTTGTAGGCTACTCAAGACAAAACAAAACAAAACAAAACAAAGAGAAAGTGAGAAAGTGAGAGCCGAGAGGAAGAGAAAGAAAAAAAGAAAAGGAAAGCTTGCTTTGGTGCATCATTTTTGAGCTTCAATCTTGAGTTTGGATCTTGGAGAAACCACTTGAGCACTTGATTGTTGTGGGTGATCATCTACAAAGCTTGAATCAAAGGTAAATCATCTTCTTTGAAAGTTAAAATGTTGGGGTTTTACTTTCTAAGCTATGGAAATGATGTGGTATGTTGTGATTATGGATTTATATGGTGAATTTGATGTTTTATTGAAGTTTTATGGTTAATATTTGGTGATTTATGCTGCTGGAAATTTCGGTCAAGAGAGAGAAAATTTGGGTTTCTTGCTTTAATGCTTTCCTTAGTTGTTTTGATTGAGCAATTGCCTTGTAGTGGTTGTGTTTGATAATTTGCCTCACTTGATTGGTTGGCTTCTAGTAAAATTCTGATTTGGGTTAAGAAACCCTAAACTCCATTAGGTTAGTTTAGTGTAGCCTATGGCTATTGAGTTAGGGTTTGTGTGTTTGGATGATTAGAACAAGTTCTATGGTGCAAGTAAAACTAGATTCAGGATTATGGTTAGTATTTGGTGATCTTGGGTTAAATTGTGAAGGAACTTTAGACCACTCTTAGACTGATATAAGTATGGTTGTTAGGGATCAATTTGGTTAGAAAATTCGCATAAGAACCATAGAAACGGACCGTGCGGTTGCGGCGCGCAAAACCGGCGAAACTGGAAAATCAGGGCAGTTCAGGATCCGAACTTCGGCTTTATTTTTCTTGATGTTACGTGCGGATTCAGAAGTTCCTAAAATCATGAAAGTTGTAGCCTTATATGTCCTGCATATGCCTGTAAAATTTCAGGTCAATCGGATTAGCGTAGCCTGAGTTATAGACGAAATACTCAAGCCTGTTTTGACCATCAGATTCTGTGCGTTTTCAGTTTCGCTTCTGCCCGTGACTTTTTTGGTTTTGATCCTGTATGATCTGGGTTTTGACTCCTTCATAATAAATGTATATCTTGGTTTTGGCTTCGAAACGGTATAAAGTGCGTCGAAATCGGAGTTCCGTAGCTCCTGTTATGACCAAAACAAGATCGATCGTCAGAACTGCCTGGAATCAGGACAGTTCTGACGGGTACTTTGACACTCAATTTTTGTTCTGTTATGAGTGGATTCAGGTCTTGGCCAAAACATCAAAGTTTTAGCCTTATGTCTCAGATTTCTAATGCCTCTGGAATTTCCTGATTTTGATTTGTGAGCTGGGAGTTATGGTCCAGCAAACATACTCTGTCCGTTACTCTGAGTGCAAATTCCTGGAACGGTTTTCTGCACTTTCGACCCATCTCTGTTCATATCCGGAGTTAGGTGTCTTCATAAAAGTTATAGACTTTTCTCTTAGCTTCGCAGCGGTACCTCATGTACCTTGATCCGACACTCGTAGCTTCGATTAGGCCCAAAACAGTTTTGATGGCAAGGTGGCTAGGCCGCCATTTCCGTTTCCGTTTTGCCGTTTCCGCACTTGCATGTGCCGATTTTGCCGTTTAGTTTGTTTTAGGTATATTAGTAGCCGTTTATGATATTATGTGACGCAATCTTCTATTTCAGACGGTGGTGAGCTAGGTGGTGCCGGTGGGTCCTACTAGCTACTCTTCGCGGCACAAATTTTGAAATTTGCTCTTTTGTTCGTTGTGTAAGTATTCAGGCCGCTCTTACGTGTTAGTTGTTTATGTGTTTCGATAAGTATGAAAAGGGTACCTAGGCGAGGGTGTACTTTATCGCACTGGACCTAAACCCTAGTTTGCACACATATTTGTACATGACATATGTATATGAATCTTTTTGGAACTAAACCCCTTGAGCTTGTGGCTCGGGGTGACTTTTGAATAAATTTTGTGAAGTTTGTGAGTTTGGGGCCCGATCTCATGACCTAGATGGACTATTCGAGCCGGTTAGGGCTTGGTCGAAGTTAGTCCAACCTGGTTTGAGGTCACCAAGTTTGTGAATCCGGTTCACCGATTATGTGGACCAAGTTTGTGACCCGAGCTTGTGAACCAAGCTCAATTTCGTTCGCTCGAGCAAGTTTGTGAGGTGCCTGGCCAGAGAGGGTGATAAGGTGTATGGTGGGAGTACAAGTGAAATTCTACGGACCATTATTTGAGGTCGACGGAGTGTCGGCAGGAGGTCACACATGTCAAACGATCTGGCTTTGGAGCCACCTGTATCCTTATTATGTGACGATACTTTTCTGCTTTTGCTTTACTCTTACTGTGTACGTGAAATTTATGCTTTCGCCCCTGTTTACTTACTAAGCATATAGCTTACCCCTTTCCTTTTATTTTCCTTAGCAGGGGCCGACGCGGGGACTTTTGACACCTACACTAGTATAGTTAGGTTTGATTGTAATAGTTGGACATATCGTATGTTTGTTTTTGTTTTAGTTTTGGTGGTTTGTATAAGGACCCTCCTTAGGGTCTACGTTTTGGTTTTGGTTGTTGTGATAAGGATGTAATAGTGTGAGCAGGTACTTTTGGAGAATGTAAATTATAACTCTTTTGGGATTGTATATAGTATGTAGAGTACTCTTTTGGATTTCTGGCTTTTATTGTTTTAAGTTTTCAGTCCTGGCGCGAGCTCGGCAGGCGGCCCGCCGATACCCTTGGGTTCGCCCTTGGGAGAAGTGGGGTCGTCACAGTTTCGCAGGACAGCTCGAGCTTCCTGCAGGGCTAACCAATGCCGTTGTGATGGGTCAGTATCAAAATTTGTCTCTGCCACCATTACTGCGCTCTCTGCCCATTTCACTGCATCAAAAATATTCCCAAAGTGCTCACGCGACCAGCGCTGGATTCCCTGCTTAGTATGCCTTAATTTGGCCGCCAACCGCTGCAACGGTCTCCCCGGAAAGTAGGTTGCCCAGCTTTCCCTAATGACATCCAATAAACCTGCTTTCGACGTCCAGACGTTTAAAAATCAAAATGACTTAGGCTTATTATCAAGCCTAGTCGAAGCTGAGAGAAGAAGAGGGGGGTGATCTGATGGCTCTCTGCTTAGATGCTAAACCAAAAGACTCATCCCCAATAGAGCCACAATTGGGTTAAAAAGCACTCTATCCAGTCGCTTCCAAATTCGAGCGTGCCCTCCTCTATTATTACACCATGTAAACCGCGGCCCTGAGAATCCTGCATCACCAACTCCCACCATAGCCATAAATGTTCGCAGTTCTACTCCTTCATCAAGCATAACAGGCAAAACTCCCCGCTTCTCCTCTTCACTAATGATGACGTTAAAATCCCCTGCCAGTAGCCATGGATCATTCATTGGATTATCATCTAACAAGGCTGACCAGAGTAGAGTGCCCTCCTGCTCTGTGCACTTTGCATGGACGAAAGAGAAATAAATCGGGCAGAACTGGGAAGTGAGTTTAAGGGTAAGATGCTGGGGAGCTTCCCCAACATGCTCACAATGAAAACAATTTTGATAGAACACCCAAATAGACCCCTCCCTATTAACCAACCAACTATCCATTTTGAGTCTTACACATATCAAACGGATGTCACCTGGCGATACGTTCGGCTCACAAATTGCCACTAATTGAACGAAGAACTCATGAATGATCCTTTTTAATCTACAAAGATTTGGAGTACGTGAAATACCCCGAATATTCCAGAATAAGAAATTAATCATGGGATAATGCAGTAAAGGAGTTAGAGGACAATTTCGACTTTGAATGCAAAGTACGATCAGTTGGGGCCTGGTAACAAGTACCCTTATGCCTGACTTTATTACCCAGTTTAACACCATCCCCAAAGGCAGGGTTTTCCTGCACTCACCTGATGAATTAATTAGAAGTTGTGACTCACAATTAAAAATTTCTTTGTCAAAGTCCTAATTTCTAATTTTCTTTAACAATTTGCTAAATTTCCTACACTATGTATCATACTATAACTAGAGTACTTGGTATGTGAGATTTATTTTACACATTTCTATAATTTCACAGTGAAGCTCTTCCTACTCCCAATAATGTATGGCTCATGATGTAGTTCTCTTCTGCGATATTTATAGCAACATATTGATTTATGTCATTTAGACTTTTCTCTAATTTATCAATAATTTAGAATTTTTCTTCCAAAGGGAAGAAGAAAGAAGTAGAGATTACTGCTCTCTTCTTTTTGCATGCCAATGAAGAGGCATAAAAATAGCCATTATGCTTTGTAGCATTTTATTTACCTATTTGGTAAGATCTATCCCTTTCTATTTCCTTTTTCTTTTTTTGCTGGCCTTTTCATGTTTATAGTTGTTGTTATTGATTGTCTTGAAGGCTCTCAGCATAGAAGAAAGGTCTGCAGCACACCACTTGTTGGGTATCTCGCGTATCTAAGGTTTCTTATGATCCCAGCAATTACTTACTTTATGTTTGCTTCATTATCTAGGGACATGATTTCAATATGACATTGCCTTCGGCTTCTAAGGCTTACGAAGAGTGTTGAATATGTGAAATCTCAAAAACCCATGACTACTAACTGTTTGATGAAATGTCTATTGAAACTTGAAATAATTAGTTCTTAGATTGATTGCAAATGTTACGTTAAATCTAGATGCTGTTTTTGGGATCTCTTGAGAAGGTTCTTTGAAAAAAAAATTGCCTCATTCAATTTTTCTTGCTATTTACTTGCCTACTCTCCAGCATTGACAAAAAAGTTTTGGTACTTCTATGAAGCAAGAGTTTCAAAGTTAGCATGCTTGAGTTAAATAATTTAATCAAGTAGGAAACTGAGCATGTTCTTCATAAAATAAAGTTAGGAAATGATTAGTCTAAGTCCATGGATTCTCTACTTGTATATCATAAAAATTGAATCTAATTTGCTTCTCGATCAACTGGATTATAGCAACTGATTCAACTACAGTCATTGGCTATTAGCAACGGATAGTACTCTTAAAGAACCTCAACAGTAACAATTATTTTTTCAAATATGAATTCACTAGGAAGTCGACAATAGAGCATGTTCTTGAGCAAATGATTTTGGGAGCTGATTATGATTATGATTCTATGATTTTTTTTGTAGGATTTCCATTCTAACTGCATGTTTCATGTCTATGTATGAGAAGAGAAAATTTTTAGTTTTGCATGGCAATAGCTAATAGATTTTGGTGCCAATGTGGAGAATGAATCTTTAAGTGATTTTGATGGTTGTTTCTTTTACTGTTTATTGATATCCAAACAATTTTTAGGATATAGTTTTATGGCTAAACTGTTATTGGAAGATGCAAAATATCAAATCTATTTATGAAGTTCTGGTACTTTGTGTGAGAACCCGTATTTTCCCTAATAATTTTCCTAGGGTTTTTCCCTTTAATTGCATGTTTTCTGCATTTTCTGGCATAGGAAAATTTTCTTGGTGGATTTTATGAGTAATTATAGTTTTTAGATGATTTTTCTAGCATTGGGTAGTTTTTGACAAAATAAGGATAGAGAATGGACGTGGGCCCCACTAGTGCGAGAAGTTCGGAAAAATTCGGCCAATAAGATTAAGTTCCGGATACTGTGTAAAATTTATCGGGTGTTAAGAGATAAGAAGAGGAGGTGATTTGATTGATGTGAGAGAGACTTAAAGGATAGAAATGCATTTAATAGAGTGCCAAGTGGCACTTTCTCATTGGTTGGACTTTTTGACTTTTTACCCTTAAGTTAAATATCTCAAAAATTGACTAAAAATCACCATTTTTCACTCCTTGGTGGCCGACTCTCTTAAGCTCAAGAAGGAAGAAGATTTCTCCAATTTTCAAGCTTCCATTTAGCTCAATCTTCCAAACCAATTGCATCAACTAGTTTCTACTCCATAAAAGTCTTCCATTAGGTGCTAGTAAGTTGTTTGGTGAAGTTTTTTAAGGAAGCTAAGGTGTTCTACAACTCCCTCTCTCTTGTTTACTAGGTAAGTGATGATTACACTTCCTCTTACACCTAATGATGTTTAATTTGTGCCTAGTGGTGGCTAAAGTGTTGATATTTGTGGTTTGTTTCTTGGTTTGTGATGAATTGGTGAAGTTTTTATTTTATTGATGAATTTTCTGGTTTAATGTGATCATGGTGTTGTGGTTATTTATGATGGTTGGTAATGAGGGGTTATGACTCTAGTAGGTGTGAATGATTGATAATTGCAACAAATTTTGGGTTTGGATTCAAATGTGAAAAGTTAGGGTTTCATAACCCCCTTTTCTGCCCGGTTTTGGATCATATGGTTAGAGGCCGAATTGGCCTTTGCTTAAAACATGAACGTTGTAGGTATTGATGTGTTTTAGGTGCCTGTAAAATTTCAGGGCAATTGGAGTAGCGTAGAATGAGTTATATCGATTTTACTGTTGCTGTTCTGGGTTGATCAGAATGTGCGAACTGCGCTAGTAATCGTCTGTTTTGACTGGAATTTCTTTGGATTTGGATGTTGGTGTCTTCTGATGAAATGTATCTTGATGTCTTAGCTACCGCATACCTTTGGAATCAATGCATTTGGACCTGTATAGACTGAGTTGGACTAATTACAGTATAGTGTGATTTGTAAACCTGCAATTACGGTTATGGGTGTCGGTTGGACGAGTATCCAACGGTTATGGTCTTTGTTTACATGTTCTAGGGCGTGACGTTAGTACACGACGTACTTTGGACGGCGGTGCATGAAACCTCACCTACGTGAGTGGTGAGTATACTACTCACTTGGATGTTTATAATGTGGCTTTGCTATATGTGATTGTGATGCCTTGAAGGCTTGTTTGGCCATTGGAAATGATTAGGGTGAGGGTGTACTTGACCGCCCTCATTCCTTTTATACTTGTGACTGACTGTTTACCGTTTCACTGTATTACTGTACTGCTATATGAGTTATTGGATTCCATTCATGGGATATTGTTTGGGTGTCGGTTGGACGAGTATCCAACGGCCCTACTGTACTACTGAGCTCGACCCCGTTGGTAGTCACTTGAATCGAGCCAGCGAGGGCTTGGTCGTGAAAATTGACTCGCCACGGGGACTGAAATGGGAATCTTGTGGTAATGAGACCCTTGGTTCCGGTGTACTCGAGTATCACCTAAAGTTACTGCTTGGAGTGCGGGCCCGGTTGGGGTATGTTGGGTGGAAGGAATGGAAGTGAAGTGAGGTCTACGATTTGGTACTTTTAACATTGACGGAGGGTCAATGAGGTTGGATCAAGAATGCAAGCGTGGAAATGGGCTCTTGAGAGCCGTCCGTATCCTTTTACTGATTTGTTTTATTCATTAGTTGTGCACTTGGAATGAACGGTTATGCTTAAGTGATCTTTGTTGATTATGTGATAGTTGCTCACTGAGTTTTAGCTCACTCCGTTCCATTTGTTTTCCTTACAGGAAAATGATCATTTTTGGAAGATCATACTTGTTGGTTGCCAAATTGAGCCATGTATATGTCTATTTTGAATAGCTCTTTGCATGAAACCCTAATGTGTATTGGGTTCATCTTTTGATTGGCAAACCGAACATGTGTAACCATGATGAATAGCTTTTGACATGTCAATGTGGTTGTAAATGTTGAATTTCAATGTATTCATGTTTGGTTGATGTTTGGTTGGACTTCGGATCGATTCGGCTTGCAAACGGCAAAAGAAAATTTTTGACGGAAAGGCACTGGACTGAATCCGGAAGTTCGCCACTGGACAGTATCCGGCCAAGAATCCGGCCGGATTCTTCTGTTCCAGGCACTATTCATCGTTTTCGTTTTTTTTTATTTTGATACTTTGATACTTGTGGCTTGTCCGAACGCGCTTTTATTTTCCCGAAACGTTTTAGAACGCGTGTAACTGCTCGTTAGTCCTGGCGAGAGTTGGGCAGGCAGTCCGCTAACCCCTTTGATCCGCCTTAGGGGAAGGTGGGGCTGTCACAGGTGGTATCAGAGCCTAGGTTTGAATTAGCCTGGGTGTTTGATTTGAGGATTTGTTGTTTATGGCCTTTAAGCTTATATTTACGGTAATTGCTCTTGTGGTGTAGGATGGCCGGACAGGGTGACTCTAGTGCTAGTCCTTCGGGAGTGAGACCTCGCAGAGCACTCCCCGTGATCACATATCAGATACGGCCGGGAGGGGCCGTTATCCGCTGGAGCCCGTCTAACCGTCTTCGACGGTGTGCATGTAAACCGAAGTATTCCCATCCGAACGCTCTTGTGTTTGCTCTGGACAAGGAGCGTAAGGTGTTGGCTAGAGAGAATGCTCGACTTGAGGTCGAGGCGATCCAGGATAGGGCGACCAATGAGAAGCAAGCTGCACGTATTAAAGAGCTCGAATATGACGTTCTTGAGGTCGAGGATAGAGTTGACGATCTCTGCGCTCAACTGAGGGAGGCTCGAGAGATCGAGATTAAGCGAGCTCGTAAGGTTAGGGGTCGCGCTGAGTCGATCCTTAATCTTTGTGACGATGGCCTTGAGGAGTATAGCGATGAGGCTTCGTGTGCGGAGGCCGAGGCTGGAGAGGAGTCTACCCCGTCGCCTGGGTCCCAGACCCCGGCAACTGACTAGGCCTTGACTTCTAGGCTTCTTTTGGATAGTTTGGTGGTTTTTGTATGTACATAGGGTTAGGGATAGAGCCTTAGCTAGTCGTTTTGGTTGTTGTACTAGCTACGTGTAAATTTCTTTTGATAAGGCCAATCCTCGGGGGATCGTCTATGTTTTTCTGACTTGCCTGTACTTGACTCGACTGATTGTATATATGTGTGTGGCTTGATCTTGCTTGGTTGTACATATATGTTTGTGATCATGATCATGTTTACAATGTATAAATATGTGTTATTGTGAAAGTTTTGCGTATTACTTACATGCCTTGTTACCACTTTGGTTTAGTACTCTTGCCTAGACCAAGTAAACCTTATGGAAGGTACTCGGAGTGGTCGGGGACGTGGGCGCGGAACTAGACAACCCACACCGGTTAGGGGTACGGGGGAAACCTTGACTGGACCCGATCCTGAACCCCAAGCCGACCCTAATGTGCAGATAGCTGCTGCTATGCAGCAAATGACAAACTTGCTCGCACAAGTAGTGCAGCAACAAGCCCAGAACCCAAACCCTAACCCTGGAAACCCCGGAAACCCTGGCCATCATGTCGAGAGCGAAGATAGAGCTCTCGAACGCTTTCAAAAGTTTGCCCCGCCGAAGTTTGTTGGGGGACCCGACCCGGACGTTGCCGAGAGATGGCTTGAAAAGATGGTTGACATATTTGCAGCCTTACACTACCCTGATGAACGGCAGGTGACGTTTGCCGTGTTTCAGCTTGAGGGGGCGGCCCGTTCCTGGTGGAACGTGATCCGACAGAAATGGGAAAGGGAGCAAACGCCCAGGACTTGGGTGAACTTTATTCGAGAGTTTAATGCGAAATTCTTCCCTCCTCTAGTCCAAGAGAGGAAGGAGGACGAGTTTATTAGGCTCCGCCAAGGGACTCAGACGGTGGCGGAATATGAGAGTCAATTCACCCGCTTGTCCAAGTTTGCGCCTGAGTTAATCATGACTGAACAACGACGGATTAGGCGCTTTATTCAGGGTTTGAATGTTGAGATTCAAAAAGACCTCGCGGTGGCTCAAATCACTGCGTTTAGCGAGGTTGTAGAAAAGGCCCAACGGGTTGAAAGTGCACGGTTGCAAGTTCGAAACTTCCAGGCCAAGAAGCGTGGCTTTCCTGGGAGTAGTTCTGGACAGGGTGATAAGAGAACTCCTGCTAAATTTGGACGAGGAACGGGAGGTGGTCGACAATCTGGTTCAGGTAGAGGGACTCCATTCAGGGGTGGCCAAGCTGGGCGAGGACCAAGGGGAAATGCTCAGAGTGGCTCGGCTTCAGCACCTCGCGGTCCCTGCGGGCATTGCGGGAAGCCAAACCACACCGAAGACAACTGCTGGAGGAAACAGGGTAAATGTCTGCGATGTGGAAGCGCGGACCACCAATTGGCTACTTGCCCGGTCCTGAAACAAGATGAAAAGGGAAGCCAACCTCCGCCGAGGACCAATACTGGACCAGCGAAGGGAGATGGGTCCAAACCTAAAGTGCCAGCTAGGGTGTAC
Source organism: Coffea arabica (assembly GCF_036785885.1). Taxonomy (NCBI): domain Eukaryota; kingdom Viridiplantae; phylum Streptophyta; class Magnoliopsida; order Gentianales; family Rubiaceae; genus Coffea; species Coffea arabica. The sequence goes on from NC_092311.1 coordinate 9,478,608, forward strand.
TCCTTAGAGCCCCATCAGGTCCCAGAGTCGTCAGAGGTCGTAGAAGGTACGATCCCTATTTTCCACCGCTTTGCCAAAGTTTTAATTGATCCTGGTGCCACTCATTCGTTTGTTAACCCTGATTTCATGTGTGGCATCGATATAAAACCTGCAAGTTTACCATATGACCTAGAAGTTAGTACACCTACGGGGAATCAACGTTTGGTGACTAGTATGGTTTATAGGGATTGTGAGGTATGGGTAGGTGAAAAGAGATTTTTAGGAGACCTGATAAGCTTGTCCATTAAGGGGTATGATGTGATTCTGGGTATGGACTGGCTAGCCAAATATAACGCCCGACTGGATTGTAAAACGAAGGTGGTAGAATTTCACATTCCTGGCGAGGCAACCTTAAGGTTGGATATAAGGGGTAGGTTAGCCTCATCTGCTTTGATTTCGGGCATTCGAGCTAGGAAACTGATAAGTAGAGGGGCGCAAGGATTTTTGGCCTTTTTGATTAACACCCCTACGGATAAGCTAAAAGTGGAAGACGTGGCCGTAGTGAGGGAATTTCCGGATGTATTCCCTGATGAGTTAGTAGCTTTAGCTCCAGAACGGGAGATAGAATTCCAAATAGATCTGTTACCTGGAACTTCACCTATCTCAAAAACCCCTTACCGAATGGCGCCTGCGGAACTTAAGGAGCTTAAGTTGCAATTACAAGATCTTTTGGAGCGGGGATTCATTCATGAGAGTGGGTCTCCTTGGGGAGCTCCTGTCCTATTTGTGAAGAAAATGGACGGAACCTTGAGGATGTGTATTGACTATCGGGGTCTGAACAATGTTACGATCAAGAATAAATATCCACTGCCCCACATCGACGAGTTGTTCGACCAGCTGCAAGGAGCAGTGGTCTTCTCAAAGTTGGACCTCCGACAAGGATATTATCAGTTGTTGATTAGAAAGGAGGATATACCGAAAACTGCTTTCAACTCGAGATATGGGCATTACGAGTTCGCCGTTATGCCCTTTGGACTGACTAATGCTCCTGCCGCCTTTATGGACCTAATGCATAGGGTTTTCAAACCCTATCTAGACCGATTTGTCGTTGTGTTCATTGATGACATTTTGGTCTACTCTAAGACACGCGAGGAGCATGAGGAGCATTTGAGAGTGGTGTTGCAGACGTTAAGGGAACATCAGTTGTACGCCAAGTTTAGTAAATGCGAGTTTTGGTTGGAGAAGGTAGCATTCCTAGGGCACGTAATCTCCCACGAAGGTATTTCGGTGGACCCGGCAAAGGTAGAGGCCGTGACAAATTGGAAGAGACCAGAAACTCCCACGGAAATTCGTAGCTTTCTAGGGCTAGCTGGGTACTACCGCCGTTTCATTAAAGATTTCTCCAAACTAGCAGGACCTTTAACTGACCTGACAAAGAAGCATGGTCGATTTCTTTGGAACGCCCGATGCGAAACAAGTTTTCAGGAATTAAAGAGAAGATTGACCACGGCTCCAGTACTGGTTTTGCCAAATGGAGTGGACGGGTTCGCGGTGTATGCAGATGCGTCGCGAGAAGGCCTAGGGTGTGTTTTGATGCAGAACCGTAATGTAATTTCTTTTGCCTCTAGGAAGTTGAAGCTTCACGAGCAGAATTACCCGACCCACGATCTGGAACTAGCCGCGGTTGTGTTTGCTCTGAAAAAGTGGAGGCATTACCTATATGGGGTGACCTTTGAAGTGTACTCGGATCATAAGAGTCTTAGGTACCTTTTCTCCCAGAAGGAACTGAACATGAGGCAACGACGGTGGATGGAATTTTTGGAAGATTACGACTGCACAATCAACTACCATCCGGGAAAGGCAAATGTGGTAGCTGATGCCTTGAGTCGTAAGGTGCAAGTAGCAGGGTTGATGATTAAAGAGTGGGATTTATTAGAATCCGTATGTGAGTGGAGACCCTGTCTTGGGAGCCATAAGGTGCTATTTAGCAATGTTAGGGTGACCTCCACTCTACTGGAACGCATTAAAGAGGGACAAAATGAAGATTTGATGGTAAAGAAGTGGAGAGAGAAAGTGGAGAAGGGAGAAACAACGGACTTCAATTTTAGTCCTGAGGGTATATTGAAATATCGAAACCGAATTGTGGTACCGAAGGTTGAATCGTTGAAAACTGAAATTTTGGAGGAAGCTCATCGGTCCAAGTATACAATCCATCCGGGCAGCAGCAAGATGTATCAGGACTTGAAAGGAACCTATTGGTGGGACAATATGAAAAGGGAAATCGCTCAGTACGTGCAAAAATGTCTCATTTGCCAGCAGGTGAAAGCAGAGCATCAAAAACCATCGGGTCTGTTACAACTCTTGGAGATACCCGAGTGGAAGTGGGAAAATATCACAATGGACTTCGTTTCTGGTTTGCCGAGGACGCAAAGAGAACACGATGCTGTTTGGGTGATCGTTGATCGCTTAACCAAGTCGGCCCATTTCTTGCCGGTGAACATGAAGTATTCCATGGACAAGTTGGCCCGACTGTACATGGACGAGATCGTAAGGCTACACGGCGTGCCTGTGAGCATCGTCTCTGATCAGGATCCACGGTTCGTATCTCGGTTTTGGCAGAAGTTTCAAGAAACCTTGGGGACTAAACTCAATTTGAGCACGACCTATCACCCACAGACGGATGGACAGTCAGAGCGGACAATTCAAACTCTAGAGGACATGCTACGAACTTGCATTCTGGATTTTGGAGGCAACTGGGGTCAACACATGACCTTGGTAGAGTTTGCGTACAACAACAGCTTCCATTCGTCGATTCAGATGGCTCCATACGAAGCTCTCTACGGACGCAAATGCCGCTCTCCGATTTACTGGGACGAAGTTGGTGAAAAGAAAGCACTAGACCCGGCAACTATTCCATGGATGGAAGAGGCTCAAGAGAAGGTCAAGTTGATACGGCAACGACTTCAAACAGCTCAAAGTCGACAAAAGAGCTACGCGGATAATCGAAGAAAGGACTTGGAGTTTGAAGTTGGAGACCACGTGTTTCTCAAGATCACATCCTTACGAAGTCTTACAGCGGGCAAAGGAAAGAAGCTTCAACCACGGTACGTCGGACCCTACAAGATCCTGCAGAGAGTAGGAGCGGTCGCGTATCGATTGGAACTGCCATCCAGTCTCTCTCGAATCCACGATGTGTTTCACGTCTCGATGTTAAAGAAGTATCATCCCGACCCATCCCATGTCTTACAACCGGAGGAGATTGAAGTAGATGAATCGCTTGCTTATGAAGAGAAACCTGTCCAAGTGCTTGACCGGAAAGTCAAGGAGCTCAGAACCAAGCGGATTCCGTTAGTAAAAGTGCTGTGGAGAAACCATGGGATAGAGGAAGCTACTTGGGAAGTGGAGGAAGAGATGCGAAAGAAGTATCCAAACCTGTTTGAGAGTTAAGGTGAGAAATTTCGAGGACGAAATTCTTTTAAGGGGGAGAGAGTGTGAGAACCCGTATTTTCCCTAATAATTTTCCTAGGGTTTTTCCTTTTAATTGCATGTTTTCTGCATTTTCTGGCATAGGAAAATTTTCTTGGTGGATTTTATGAGTAATTATAGTTTTTAGATGATTTTTCTAGCATTGGGTAGTTTTTGACAAAATAAGGATAGAGAATGGACGTGGGCCCCACTAGTGCGAAAAGTTCGGAAAAATTCGGCCAATAAGATTAAGTTCCGGATACTATGTAAAATTTATCGGGTGTTAAGAGATAAGAAGAGGAGGTGATTTGATTGATGTGAGAGAGACTTAAAGGATAGAAATGCATTTAATAGAGTGCCAAGTGGCACTTTCTCATTGGTTGGACTTTTTGACTTTTTACCCTTAAGTTAAATATCTCAAAAATTGACTAAAAATCACCATTTTTCACTCCTTGGTGGCCGACTCTCTTAAGCTCAAGAAGGAAGAAGATTTCTCCAATTTTCAAGCTTCCATTTAGCTCAATCTTCCAAACCAATTGCATCAACTAGTTTCTACTCCATAAAAGTCTTCCATTAGGTGCTAGTAAGTTGTTTGGTGAAGTTTTTTAAGGAAGCTAAGGTGTTCTACAACTCCCTCTCTCTTGTTTAGTAGGTAAGTGATGATTACACTTCCTCTTACACCTAATGATGTTTAATTTGTGCCTAGTGGTGGCTAAAGTGTTGATATTTGTGGTTTGTTTCTTGGTTTGTGATGAATTGGTGAAGTTTTTATTTTATTGATGAATTTTCTGGTTTAATGTGATCATGGTGTTGTGGTTATTTATGATGGTTGGTAATGAGGGGTTATGACTCTAGTAGGTGTGAATGATTGATCATTGCAACCAATTTTGGGTTTGGATTGAAATGTGAAAAGTTAGGGTTTCATAACCCCCTTTTCTGCCCGGTTTTGGATCATATGGTTAGAGGCCGAATTGGCCTTTGCTTAAAACATGAAAGTTGTAGGTATTGATGTTTTTTAGGTGCCTGTAAAATTTCAGGGCAATTGGAGTAGCATAAAATGAGTTATATCGATTTTACTGTTGCTGTTCTGGGTTGATCAGAATGTGCAAACTGCGCTAGTAATCGTCTATTTTGACTGGAATTTCTTTGGATTTGGATGTTGGTGTCTTCTGATGAAATGTATCTTGATGTCTTAGCTACCGTATACCTTTGGAATCAATGCATTTGGACCTGTATAGACTGAGTTGGACTAATTACAGCATAGTGTGATTTGTAAACCTGTAATTACGGTTCTGGTTTGGTATTCTGCATATTTGACCTAGTTGTGCTAGGATTTGGACTGAGTGGCCTTCTACATTGTTGTAACCCTATCTTTTAGCTTCGATATGGTGGGTCTTACACACTCATCTGATAAGCGTAGAGCATTTTGTGCCATTACCGCAAAAGGAGGACGAAAACTTTTTTTTTTGTTGAGGTCAAGTTAGTGCATTGCTGAAATTTCTGGTTTGCTATTATGCTTATATATGCATGTGAAACCCTATTGGGGTTGTGATTGGCTTGGCTTTATGACTCGTTGTCGAGTCTTATGGTCTTTGTTTACATGTTCTAGGGCGTGACGTTAGTGCACGACGTACTTTGGACGGCGGTGCATGAAACCTCACCTACGTGAGTGGTGAGTATACTACTCACTTGGATGTTTATAATGTGGCTTTGCTATATGTGATTGTGATGCCTTGAAGGCTTGTTTGGCCATTGGAAATGATTAGGGTGAGGGTGTACTTGACCGCCCTCATTCCTTTTATACTTGTGACTGACTGTTTACCGTTTCACTGTATTACTGTACTGCTATATGAGTTATTGGATTCCATTCATGGGATATTGTTTGGGTGTCGGTTGGACGAGTATCCAACGGCCCTACTGTACTACTAAGCTCGACCCCGTTGGTAGTCACTTGAATCGAGCCAGCGAGGGCTTGGTCGTGAAAATTAACTCGCCACGGGGACTGAAATGGGAATCTTGTGGTAATGAGACCCTTGGTTCCGGTGTACTCGAGTATCACCTAAAGTTACTGCTTGGAGTGCGGGCCCGGTTGGGGTATGTTGGGTGGAAGGAATGGAAGTGAAGTGAGGTCTACGGTTTGGTACTTTTAACATTGACGGAGGGTCAATGAGGTTGGATCAAGAATGCAAGCGTGGAAATGGGCTCTTGAGAGCCGTCCGTATCCTTTTACTGATTTGTTTTATTCATTAGTTGTGCACTTGGAATGAACGGTTATGCTTAAGTGATCTTTGTTGATTATGTGATAGTTGCTCACTGAGCTTTAGCTCACTCCGTTCCATTTGTTTTTCTTGCAGGAAAATGATCATTTTTGGAAGATCATACTTGTTGGTTGCCAAATTGAGCCATGTATATGTCTATTTTGAATAGCTCTTTGCATGAAACCCTAATGTGTATTGGGTTCATCTTTTGATTGGCAAACCGAACATGTGTATCCATGATGAATAGCTTTTGACATGTCAATGTGGTTGTAAATGTTGAATTTCAATGTATTCATGTTTGGTTGATGTTTGGTTGGACTTCGGATCGATTCGGCTTGTAAACGGCAAAAGAAAATTTTTGACGGAAAGGCACTGGACTGAATCCGGCCAGGAATCCGGCCAGAAACTGGCCGGATTGTCGGCCGGATTGCTTGGGGAAAATTTTGAATCCGGAAGTTCGCCACTGGACAGTATCCGGCCAAGAATCCGGCCGGTAATCCGGCCAGATTCCGGCCGGATTCTGCTGTTCCAGGCACTATTCATCGTTTTCATTTTTTTTATTTTGATACTTTGATACTTGTGACTTGTCCGAGCGCGCTTTTATTTTCCCGAAACATTTTAGAACGCGTGTAACTGCTCGTTAGTCCTGGCGAGAGCTGGACAGGCAGTCCGCTAACCCCTTTGGTTCGCCTTAGGGGAAGGTGGGGCTGTCACACTTTGGACATGTTTGTGCAAAAGCTAATACATTTGTTTTAGGTTCCCATCTTTATTATTTCTTCTATTGTTGAAGAGTTAGTTGCTTTTTTAAATGTTATACCTGAATGGTTATGCAAGCAGCAGCAGCAGGACAAGATATTTCAGTTCAATATATGTTTTGAAAACTGTTTATATTCATGTAAAGAACAATCAAACTGTGTTTTACCTCCCCCCCTCTTTTATCTGTGCAGCTTTATTCTGGGCAACCACTATTTGTTTTCATGGATCTCTTTAATGAAGTACTTCATTCATCTGAGTTACTGTAAGATACTTCTTCTTTAGATGCTTAAAGCAGTATCTATGTTGGAAATGTTGAAGTTGTCAAACTGAAACATCTTGGAGTTCTTTCAATAAGATACTCTGCAAGAGTGTGCTCCATGATTTAATTAGGATGGCACTGTTGGAGCTGCCCTTACTCAAACTTCTCTCTCTCTCTCTCTCACACACACACACTTTATCCCCCCCTTTTGTGAATAAATCAATTTTGGTAGGAACCTAATTTGTCCTGAAAGGAAGGATCAACAAGAACATACTCACAAAAAGAGTTTTGAACAGCATATTGGGCATTGCCACAGCCAGAAAATTTCGAGTCCTCATAAAGTGTACTCTGGTCTAAACAATTTATAACTATTCTGGAGCATTTTCATCCTTTTGCTTAAAATTATGTGTTTAACCTTTTGGAAATAATAGGCTCCCATAACAATAGCTAACTGTGAAAGCCCTAGAAATTTTTGTGTAAACCATGCATGTATTATTTCCATTTTTGCCATTAGAATTATTATATACCAATTCATAGATTAATTAAACGTTTAAATTTAAAACTTATAAAACAAACTGTACGAACCAAATAAAAACATGGTGTATACCGTAATTGGTATGAATTAAACATATTTTAGTGCTAAGCTACTTGTTTAGTTAATTTCCTAAAAATTAAATGTGTGAGAATATATAAAAAATTTTGGAGTGATGTAAATATATATATAACAAAAGTTAGGAACTCATACATGAGATTATAAGATTTCAGGCCTTGAAAACAATTAAACTACAGCTAAATGACCGAATTGACCTCAGGACTTCAGCCAAAATACCATGCGGCCAGCTAAGTATTCTGAGCAATTGAGTAAGAGCCGAGTGGAGAAAGCTGTGGATTGTCTGATATTAGCAATAAAACTGAGTGGAGAGATTAGAAATTGTTCCCCACCGACTGAGATCAGCTTAGGAGTTATCGATTGGGAGAGAGACCGAGAGAAAGAGTGATAGGAAGCTGCAACCAAAGAGAGTCTGCATTTTTTTTCTCTGTTCTGGACAGCAGCAACCGAGAGAAAACTGAGAGCTTCACCATTTCTTTCTCCTTCCATCATTCTAAACCGAGAGCTAAGGGAGTAATAGGAGGAGGAAATGTTGCTAGTTCATCCCTCATCAGTTATCACCGAGTGGAAGAGAGCAAGCAGTTGCAGTTCGAGGAAAACAGAAGCTAAGCATAGGAACCGTCTGCAATCTGCTGAGTTTTAAAGGAAATCAGGTAAAGAAAATTCTGTAACCACCCTTTATTTACTAAATATCAGAGAATAGATTGAATGCATGTTAGTTTTAGCAAGGGAATAACGAGTTTTAACCGAAGGAAAAATCTGTTAAAGAAGAAAAATAGAAGCTGGACTGAAGTTGGAAACCGAGAGCTTGCAGGCTGAGTTGCAGCCTGTTGTTATTGAACAAAAAATGGAAACTAATGGTAGATTTTGCATGTAATACGTTGGCTTCTGATGTTTGGGAGGTTTAGTTGAAGAAAACTTGGGGGAAAGTTGGATTCTTGGATTGAAGCCGAGGGAAGCTTTCTGCTGCAAAATTTTCCAGGTTATCCGAGAGAGAAAATGGACAGATTCTTACCTGTCTTCATGATTTTGGTCTTGATTATCTATGTTAAACTGTAATATATGATGTATAATAGCTTGGTCTGAACATGCATAGAAGATTTGAGCAAGAACTGAAGAGATTATTGGAGAAAAAAAAATAGTGTTAAGTGATTGCTGCTAAAATTCTGGAAAAAATGCAGAGGGAGGAAGATCGAGAGCTGAACCAGTGTTGTTTTGATTTTCCTTGGCTGCCATCTTGTGTGTTTGCTGAGGGTACTCTGTAGTTTAGCAACCAACTCTTGCATGTGGATTTTAACGAACAAAAATGAAGCAATCTGTTGAGAGAGAGAAGGATAGCTGAGAGGGAGGGAATTAAGTGAGAACCATTTTTCCTTTCCAATTTCAATTCTGTGAACTCTCTTACCTGACATTTGATGATACTCTGTAGTTTAATCAGTATATTAACTCAATGAATTGGGTTTAAACTGAATGAATTAGGGAGGAAAAGCTATATATGAAATGCGTAGTTCCTTACTTCACAGTCGAGAGAGAAGAAAAAAAAATAGACTGATCAGTTTTCTTTTCCTCTAAGTGAGCTGCACCATCTTTTATGTTCTGTACAAGGCTCATTTGTAGTTTAATAAACGTGGTTAACATGTCTAGTTGGGATAAAAACTTGGAAGGAGGAACTTGAGTGAAACGGCAAACATTGGACCGATATATACATAGCTAAGGGATTGCTTAAAAGCTGTGATAGTTAAGACTGATTTGTGTGCATAGTTTACACAAAACATTGGTTACAATTAAATGTTTCTTATCCTAATTCATGTTAGATTAAATGTAAGTTAAGTAGTTGGTGATTTAATCAAGTGAAAAATGAAGTTATTGGATGAAAACTTGAAGTATTATTGACTTGTACCAGGAAGTAGCCGTGAACCAGGAAACCAACTCGAGACTCGAGAGTAGTCATTTGAATCTTTGGTGAGTGTTTTCCGAATTTATGTGTTAAATTGCTTATGTGTACCTAAGTGAAATTATGTGACAAATGTGCTTATTATGAATTATTACTAAATGATTCAGTGTAAAGTGTATCTCAATTGTCCCTTGCCTTCTTGTCGGGAGTGTACTTTATCACACTCGGTTTAGTTGAACTTGAAGGTCGATAATTTACCGAATGTTACTGTAAGCGTGCATGAATATAAGCCGTATGTGTACCTCGCCGCATCGGCTGAATTGGGCCCCAAAACCCTCTGTTCAACGGACTATTCGAGCCAGCAAAGGGCTTGGTCGGGTAGGACGATAGCTTTGGGTAAATGTTTCGGTATACTCGAGTATTATCACGAGGTTGGGAGATCATTGCACTGATTACTGAATGTAGGGGATTGTTTATTGTTTTGGAGGACATAAGGACGTGAATTGGAAGAAAGTACAGTGATATTGAAATGAATGCGCGCAATATTGAAATAAATGTACAATGACAGTGAAATGAGTGTGTCTTGACACTGAAATGAATGCTCAATGACATTGGAGTGGCTCTAATGCGAGCACCGTATCCTTTTAAAAAGTGATTGTTTAGTGAAGTGTTTCCTCAATTGCTTAATGAAAGTGATGGTACAGTGAAATGTGCACTACTTGCTTAATTGTACTAATTTAAATGTTTATTAAATGTTACTTGCTCGGCAAACCTCACTGAGTTTTGGCTCAACCTTTTAGCTTTGTTTTCCTTACAGGAGATTGGTGGTCAGGGATTGATCGAGAGATTTAGGTAGATAGCAAGAAGACTTTTGTGATTGTACATCTTTTAGTATCTTATTAAGGTTGAAACTTTTGTATTGAACTTGGTATTGTAAGAGATTTGAGCGTTTGGTTTTGGTTTATCAAAATGTTATCTCTAAAGTTAATGTAAGTGAGCGAGTCTTGGCGAGAGCCAGGCAGGTGATCCGCTAACTTTTAGGGTATGTCCTACGAGAAGGTGGGGTCGTCACACTAACTATTTGTAGTGATTTCCAATTTTTCAATTGCACTTTTATGGTCCTCTGCCTGTTTCCTTTCTTCCACTGTTGTCTCGTACTAAAAAGAGAGCTGTTGAGCTGCACTTGCAAACACCGCTCCATGTTTTCTTATTTCTTTGATGTCAAGTCAAGGCCATTTCTCTTTGATTTTTTTTTTTACACAAATTGGTTGCCTACATGATAATTGTATTCTGAAAGAGTCAATTGTGGGAATTTTGTGATATTAGATTTATTGCTCCCCCACAAAATCAATGATTTTCCCCCAAAATTATGGATAGCCATCAGATTATTCTCAACCATACCGTGTATCATTTCCCAACCATGGCATTTTTATATAAAAAATTAATTTTTAGATATGATTTTGCTCCTATGCTACTTATGATGTCCAATACAATTCCTAGGAATTTAGGCTTTCCTTTTCTTTTCCCTAGGGAATGGGAAATCAAAGATGAAAGAGAACAGTCTATTAGCCCATAAAATCTGCTTTTGGGTTTCATAGTCTGAGTCCATTGCAAGGAGATAGCACCGACAACAAGTTCTATGGTCTTTCTATCTTTTTCTTTGCTACCTTTCCGGGTAAAAGTAATTAATCCTCTATTTTTAGTCTAATCATTTCCCTATGAGTAGTTGATAGGTATTGACTTTGTGCAATAATAAATACTTATTCAAGAAAAATACAAAATTTGTATATAGCGGTGAGCAATATCAAATTCATAGGGATTGGGATAAATTCATTTCTTCAAGAGCATAGAGTAAGGGACATTTTTTATAAAATGGGAATAATTAATCAACTCAAATAAAGAAAAATACCAAATGACAATATATTAAAAATGAATCAATAGTAAATAATCTCTAGCCAAATAAAAAAAAATCTCTAGTCAAGAAATAATTTTGAAAATGGTTCACTCTTTTTTTTAATTCAAATTTATGCTTTTATTCATAAGACATGCAATTACAAGAGGGGGACTAGGTTTTACCTCAAGAGTGTACTACAACACCTTTAAATTTTCTTATAGAAGGAAATCGTAATTGATCTAGTCTGACATCTCCCTTAGCCAACAGTGGAAGTAGTCGTGGGTTATCATAAACCATGATATGATCCTAGGGATGAGATACACCCACTTTAGATAATTTGTCAGTAACCTTGTTAGTCTCTCGAAAGCAATGCGAGAACATATCAGGATCTACAATCAGCTGCTATATGTGCCTTATCTCGCTGCGAATATGCCAAGGACACTGAAAATGCCATTGGAGTATACCAATTAACACCAACGAATCAGATGGCACTCTAACCTGGTCGTACCCCTTCTGAGATCAGAGATGAAGACCAGTTAATAGAGCCAACACCTTTGCACGCAAACTTGCAACTTCCCTTAGAACAACAAAAAAAAAAAGCTACTAAAAGATGACCATTGGAGTCTTGTAAGATTCCTCATCCACCTCCTAATCCTGGATTCCCCTCAATTGATCATTAGTGTAATAATAATTTTATTTACTCACTGATAAATAAGTTATAACTGACAAACAAACAATGACAATTAATTTCTCCTTACCGTATTGGTAGTTAAGATATGACCATTAACCACTACCCTAATTTAGAAATAACTTTAGATACAACCTTAAAGTTTAATTTTCTAATTGTCTTAAGAGAGAAACCCTATTTTAATCAAATAACACGCTGCGAGGATTATCTTAAGTGAGCCCATATGTCCCCCTAACACAAATCCAATCATGCCAGTTGCCACTAATTTAAAACATTTAAACAATTACAGATTTAATTGCTCTAATTGGTTCTAGGTTATTAGATTAATTTAAATACTAGACCCTAGATATTCAAATAATAAAATAATCATAAGAAATTAAATTAGGGAACATACGAATACCAATAAGCAAAAGAAATAAATATAATCAATTCGATCTCATAATTATAGTTGAATCAGATCTTTCATTGTTCCTTAACAAGAATGATACATTTAGTTCATCTTCATTGAAGAAATTGCATGCCAAAAAATTGAATTCATTGTCAAGACCATTCTTCAAATATGAGATGAAGTGTCAAGAGGAAAAGGGAAAAAGAAAAATATCGTTCTTCTTTCTTTAGGAAAAGAAAAAGTGATGAGTACGGGGTATGCATATAACAATTAAACTCATTCCATGGTCAAATTTTGTATTTATAAAATCTTAAATAGCCCGCATGCAATTTTTTGCAAGTATACGAGTCGAGATTGAATATAGGGTATTAAGGGTCGAATCTACAAGAAAAATTGTCAATTATCAGTGGTTTTCGAACTTCTTTATTATTTAGACTATCACAAGTGCAAGAAATTAAATCTACACTATTAACATGGATAAAAGTAATAAAAATAATAATAGAAAGCTCCTAGAAGTATGGAATTCTTCACTACTCTTGCAAATGAAATTACCGGTTAATTGAATGTTATTATCTTGGTTAGTTATGACATAATTTCCTAATGTATGCGAAACATACTCTCCGAGTGAATCAATTATACCTGTAATTAAGTCATATCTACTCTCGTGGTTATGAGATTAACTACAAGTTAATTTCTTCTACGAAATTGCATGAAACAAGTCACTAAAACCATACAAGTGTACCTTTATGACATGAAACAAGTCTCAAAGCAACATAAGTGCACCTCTACGATGAAGTGTCAAGAGGAAAAGGGAAAAAGAAAAATGCCATTCTTCTTTCTTTCGGAAAAGAAAAAGTGATGAGTGCAGGGTATGCATATAATAATTAAACTCATTCCACAATCAAATTTTACATTTATAAAATTCTAAATACCCCACACGTGATTATTTGTAAATATACTAGTAGAGATTGAATATAGGGTATTAAGCAGTAAAACTACAAGGAAGATTGTCAATTATCAGTGATTTTCGAGCTTCTTTATTATTTATACTATCACAAGTGCAAAAAATTAAATCTACCTATAAACATGAGATAAAAATAATAAAAAAATAATAGAAAGCTCCTAAATATATGGAATTCTTCACTACTCTTGTAAATGAAATTATTGGTTAATTAAATGTTATTATTTTGGCTGGTTAGGCGTAATTTCCTAATATATGTGAAACCTACTCTCATAATGAATCAAGTATACTTGTAATTAAGCCATACCTACTCTCTGGTTATGAAATTAATTACAAGTTCATTTCTCCTATAAAATTACATAAAATAAGTCACTAAAGTCACACAAGTGCACCTCTACTCTCATTAGTGAACTCCCTAAATTTATCACTTTTTTAAACTAGTGTTAAATCCCAATTTTATTGCAAACTTAACACCTTAAAATTATCATAATTAATGGCCGGTGAGTCATAATTAGAAAAGAAAAAATGATAAATAACTTGTTCAAAATAATATAATCAGATAACCAAGTAAATATCACTAATAAGATATAGCAAGTTCATCTATAACTCTAGGCATAAACTTTAACTAAATATGAATAATAAGATCCAAACTTGTATTATAACTAAACATCAACTCAAATACAAAAGAGAAAGTGATAGGAAAAAAGTCACCCTTTCACATGACATCCATCTCTCCACCTTTGCTCATCAAATCTTCATCCAAATCTAGTTAGAAATACAAGAAGGATAAACTATACTAACTAATGAACTAAGAAAATTCTAGTGAAGACTAAATTTTTGTAAAATTTTTTGGGCCTTTCAAAGTTATCAAAATGTTTGTTAAGGCCTCTATTTATAGAAAGATTCAAGCCACAAATTAGTTGTTTCTAGTTGGCAAAGTTGGCTCTTAAAACACCCAAAAATTGTTTCTACAATTTTCCTCGATTCTCATATCCAGCCGGATTTCTTGTAGAAAAATTGGTCAAAAAACTTGTATAAATAGAACTCAAGTTGCAGAGAAAGTTGCATCCCTAAAACAAGAACACGTGACCTTGAAAACATGACCTGAGGTCGCGTATTGACCCCATTTTTTGCCTGTTTGTAGGTTTGCTTATTTTTTGTCAATCTTCATCCTTACCCTATTTTTTGTGCCAAGTTTCACTGATATATTCTCAATAATGGAGATTGAATTAACTCTTGTACAAAACATGAAAGTTGTAGTCCTTTGAATGAGCTTTCCAATGCATCAAGAATCATCCAATTTGAAACTCTGTAGACTAATAAATGATCAAAGTACCTTCAACTAGTCAAAACCCTGTTTCAGCTTTTGACGATAAAAATGGTCACGTTAATGAAGATTTTCTAGTTACATATATCAAGTTATAAACTTAAAAGTTTCAATCATTTTTTACCAAAACCAAAAGAACGGGCATTTATTTTCTAGGGTTTATCAAGCATTATGATTACCATTTAAATAAGTTCTATTTACTTGGTTTTCTTTGAAATTAATAAATGAAGGTCGTATATTTTGAAACCCTATTTGATTACATGTTACTATATGACATTTTATCACAAATTTTGACTCTAGTCAGTAGATTAGACTTGAGCTTGATTTTGACAAATAGTGAATCATTGGTGAGCGTCTCCGCTTGCATGACTCAACTTGATACTTGAATGCAATGCTTTCTTAATGTGATTGGACAGTACTTGACTTGTTTGGTTGGGCAAAGGTGTACTTTATCGCACTTATCATAATTTGACTAATTACTGTATGCTGATTATGAATGGTTTGATGTATATGTGTATGACCTGAATACTGCCTGTGATCCCAACCCTATTGGTTAGTTGGTCGAATCGATCTAGCAAGGGTTTGGTCGAGAAGACTGGTGAACCATAGGTACTATTATTGTTTGTTGTGTATCCACTAGATATGGTCCACTGGATTCGATATACTCAAGTATTACCACCCACTGTTACTATTGGAGCTCGGGTTCGGTAGGAGGTTTGTTTGGTAGATGGAGATGGGAGTTAAGTGGTGCTCTATTGGATTTATTACTACCTTTCTAGGGTTGACAGAGTGTCAACCGATCCAATCCGCAACGATCAGATTAGCTCGCAAGGGCAAACCATATCCTTATACATGAAGTGTTAACGTTTCCACTTATGAACTTTTACTTCCTTTTGGATTTGAAATTTAAATTATGCATATTTGCCACTTGTTATTTGGTATTACTTGGTCTGCATGGTGTCTTGGAAGCTCACTGAGCTATGGCTTATTCCGTTAGTTTTGTTTTCCCTATAGGGGGTGCAAGCCTGGGCGAGAGACTGGATTTTGTCTAGACTTTTGACTTTTGTATTTTGTAATAGCATTAGTGCTCGATTAGGGTTAGGATTTCAACTAGAACTTATATCTTTTGTTACATTTGTGTATGTATGGATATTTGAGATAGTCAAGTGTCTAAATGTACTTTTTGAGTTTGGGAGCTACTGTCTCTTTTACTTTTGAAATTGTTTGAATGAGTCCTGACAAGAACTAGACAGGTGCTCCGCAAAACCCTAGGGTATGCCCTAGGGAGAGGTGGAGTCGTCACAGGTGGCATTAGAGCCTAGATTTGAATTGGGCTGGGCGGATTAAATGTCTTCTAGTAGTGACGGGTCACATGTGAATGTCTAAGTATGAAACCCTAGAAAATAGGTGGCTAACTTAGCTTTACTTGTCTAAATTGCTCGCTCTTTTGATGCTGCTTGTATTGTAAGCAATGGAAGGAGGTGGTGAGAACAGGAGTTCCGAACGGCCTCGTCGAGTTTTTAGTTACTAGGATCATCAGGGGATCCTATTTGTCGTTGGGCCCCAGGATGCCGGGTGAGACGTTGTGACTACTGGCGAACTTAATCGTATCCTGATTGGGTAGTTCTCACCATAGCGAATGAGAGGGGAAGGTTGGCTAGTGCCAATCGTAGAGCTCAAACTGAGATTGAGCCCCTAAGGGCAGTGTTAAGGATACAAGGGGGTAGAATTTGAGAGTTTGAGACTTCTATACTTGAGGAACAGGAGCGAGCTAACGCTTTTCGAGACCAAGTATAGGAGGTTAATGGTCGTCTTGTTCGGGTGGTGAGAGAAGTGTGGGACCGAATGGAGAATATCTTAACTGAGTGTGGGATGCTCATTTAGGAAGTGGTTCAAGTGAACGTAGTTGAAGAAGGCCAAGGAAATGTGGCCTCTAATGAATTTGACCTAGAACCTGAGGAGGACCCTGAGAAGGAGTCGACTGCACCTGAGGAGGAAGTTGGATTAGCTAGTTCGGTGATGAACTAGACAAGGGACCTAGAACATTAGGGTTATATGATGGGACTGGGGTGATTGAGATTACCTGTTGTGTCCTTGTTTTGCCTACATATACTTTTGTTATTGATCTGATAAAGTTGATGCATATAACACTTGTTTTGCTTGGTGTACTATAGTTTTTGATATATGTACTTGACTTTATTGGGTTTATATATATAATATCTTGTGACTAGGTATTGAAAACTTGTGCGATATATATATAGTGTATTTTACTTTAAGTATATTGTGTTATTCTAATATAGTGTATTTATAGCTACTTTCTTTTGCCATAGTCTATTTTAAAAAAAAGATATGGAAGGTAGACGAAGTCAAGGACGTGGGGCTAGTCGAGCATATGGTACTAGCCGTGGACGTGGGGGTAGACAAGTACAAGAACTCAGGGAAGAAAGACATGCAACGATCGAGTAACAACCTGAATCAAGGGCCCAAGTAGGAGATCAGGTAGCAATGGCAATCCAACAAATGACTAATATTTTAGCACAGTTGGTGGAGCAGTAGGGTCAAACCCCTATTAACCAATCTAGGGACCTAGGGAAAGATAGGGTCCTAGAGCAGTTTCAAAAGTTCTCGCATCCCAAGTTTCTTGGAGGACCAGACTAGAAGTAGCGGAGATATGGCTGGAAACAATTATCAATATCTTTACCGCCTTGAATTACACGGAAGAAAAACAAGTGAATTTTGCCATATTTTGATTCGAAAGACCAACTCGAGCTTGGTGGAATGTGATTAGGACTAAGTAGGAGAGAGGACAGATAGCGTGGACTTGGTTGAACTTTATACGAGAGTTTAACGAGAAATATCTTCCACCCATAGTTTAGGAGAAAAGGGAGGAAGATTTCATTGGACGACGACAAGAAGTCTTAAGTGTATCTGAGTATGAAACTCAGTTCACTAAATTATCCAAATTTGCTCCTGAATTGGTAACTACGAAGCAAAGGAGGGTGAAGTAGTTTGTACAAGGGTTGAATGTAGAAATACAAGAGGCTTTGGTGGTGGCACAAATTAATACATTCACAGAGGTTCTTGAGAAGGCCCAGAGGATTGAGATTGCGAGGGCGTAGGTAAAGGTTTTTCATGCAAGAAAGAGAGGTGCGCCTAGTGAAGGCCAAGGGTAAGGACAAGGTGATCGGAATATGCCGCCCCCTAAGGAGGGTTGAGGAGCTGGTAGTGGGAGAATTTCAGGGACATCTAGGGGAGTTGAGAGGTGCCTCACAAGGAGGTCAAACATCAACCCCTCGTTCATTTTGTGGATATTGTCGAAAGTCCAATCATATTGAGGATAATTGTTAGTAGAAGGTAGAGAAATATTTATGGTGAGGAAGTACTGAGCACCAGATTGCAACTTGTCCGATTTTCGGTGACACCCAGTAGTCAGACAGGTCAAACCCTAAACAACCAAATATAGGAGGGAATAGATCCAAAGTACCCACCAGAGTATATGTTTTGGACTAGAAACAAGTACCTAACCCATCTAAGATAGTAGAAGATATATCTTTCATCGTCTGGCTAAGGTTTTCATAGATTTTAGTGCCACTCATTCTTTTGTAAACCCTAATTTCATGTGTGCCATCGATGTGAAAGTCGAGAGGCTTGATGAGAACATGAATATTTGGATTCCCTTCAAATTCAAGGAAATTCAATTGATGGTTGATGGTGCAATCGGGTTCAAGAATCATTGAAGATTTGTCATGCTTATTTCTTGTTATTTATTTAAGTAAGTTTCCAGCAATACTTGTTAGTTAGTCTTGAGTTATTAAGGGAAATAAAGGCTAAGGTCATGTTGACCATAGTTAAGCCAATTGAGTCAGTTAGTTTCTTATTCTAATTGAATTATAGTTTTAGGAAAGTAGTTAATTGTTTCCAAATTTATTTAAGAAGTTGTGTCAAGTCAAATAAGGAAGTTTGTATTGTTTCCAATTTAGATTAGGGTTTTGAGTCTTGTAAGGTTATAAATAGCCAACTTTATTTAACTATTTAGGACATGATATTGAAGATGAATTAGTAAAAAGAGAGTTGTCTCCTTTTATGGAGTTCCTTGATGGAACTTGAGTTTCTTCTTGAACTGTATCAAGTATTTAGCTTGAATACTTGTGGTGTTCAAGGCAAGATGATTACGTCATCTTGTTCTTTCAAGCCAATAGCCAATCCACTAGGTTTCTAGAGACGGGTTCTCTTTAGGTCTAGTAAGGTAGTTATTGTTCCTTAACAAATAACCAATCCACTAGGTTTCTAGAGACGGGTTCTCTTTAGGTCTAGCAAGGTAGTTATTGTTCCATAACCTGATCAAGATAGATCCTTCCGCTGCCTGATCGACTTGGTTCTTCAAGACAGGTTCTTGCTGGGTCAAGTTCGTATCATCTGGTGAGTTTCGGCTCTTGTTTCAGGTTAATATCATTTTATTTTCTATTTATTTTTCTAACAAAACCCTAGCCACCTTTTGATTTAAAAGAAACAAAAAAAATTTTTGATTTTTGTTTTCTTGATTTTATCACTTGAGTCTAACCTACCCTGTGATTGATCGAGGTTGAAATTTTGTGGTGTGATTACATTCTTGAAAACAGGTTTTTCAAGGGTTTAACTCCCATTAAATTTTTTCCAAGCGAAGTAGTAACCTTGTGTCGAGTCGTCAAAAGCAAAAAAAAAAAAAAAAAAAAAATCGGACTGTTCACGGAATACTGTTCATCGCACTATTCACGCCTGTAGTAGTACTGTTCATCCGCTGCTACTGTAGTAACACTGTTCTTAGTACTGTAGCAGAACTGTTCATCCGAAAAAAATTTTTTTTTTTTTCCTTGTGTTTGCTTCCAAAGTGAGTTGTGTCTTGATTGGTTTCCAAATCTTGATTGATATCTTGATTGATTTCCAAATCTTGATTGATATCTTGATTGATTGCCAAATCTTGATTGATTTCCAAATATTGGTTGACTTCCAAATTCTGGCCAAGTACAATTGGGTGAAGATATTCTTGACAAATGGAACATGTGCAATGGTTCGTGTTCATAATCAAGTTGAGTTGGCGACATGGTTCTTGGATTGCATTTATCAAGACATTCTCCGAGTTACTCCTTTGTAAGCAAGCACTCGATTTGAGGACAAATCGTCTTTCAAGAGGAGGGGAATGATGAGAACATGAAGATTTGGATTCCCTTCAAATTCAAGGAAATTCAATTGATGGTTGATGGTGCAATCGGGTTCAAGAATCATTGAAGATTTGTCATGCTTATTTCTTGTTATTTATTTAAGTAAGTTTCCAGCAATACTTGTTAGTTAGTCTTGAGTTATTAAGGGAAATAAAGGCTAAGGTCATGTTGACCATAGTTAAGCCAATTGAGTCAGTTAGTTTCTTATTCTAATTGAATTATAGTTTTAGGAAAGTAGTTAATTGTTTCCAAATTTATTTAAGAAGTTGTGTCAAGTCAAATAAGGAAGTTTGTATTGTTTCCAATTTAGATTCGGGTTTTGAGTCTTGTAAGGTTATAAATAGCCAACTTTATTTAACTATTGAGGACATGATATTGAAGATGAATTAGTAAAAAGAGAGTTGTCTCCTTTTATGGAGTTCCTTGATGGAACTTGAGTTTCTTCTTGAACTGTATCAAGTATTTAGCTTGAATACTTGTGGTGTTCAAGGCAAGATGATTACGTCATCTTGTTCTTTCAAGCCAATAGCCAATCCACTAGGTTTCTAGAGACGGGTTCTCTTTAGGTCTAGTAAGCTAGTTATTGTTCCTTAACCAATAACCAATCCACTAGGTTTCTAGAGACGGGTTCTCTTTAGGTCTAGCAAGGTAGTTATTGTTCCATAACCTGATCAAGATAGATCCTTCCGCTGCCTGATCGACTTGGTTCTTCAAGATAGGTTCTTGCTGGGTCAAGTTCGTATCAAGGCTGCCATATGATTTAGAAGTAAGAATACCTACGGGTGATCAATATTTGCTTGTCAATGAGGTGTATAGAAATTGTGAGATCTGAATTGGTGAGCGAAAATTGATAGTAGATCTTATAAATCTGACTATTAAGGGGTATGATGTTATCATAGGTATACATTAGTTGACTCGTTATCATGCTCAGTTAGATTGTCGAATGAAAGTGGTTGAGTTTTGTGTACCAAGTGAGGCAACTTTAAAATTAGATGTGAGGGGTACTTTAGTCTCATCTGCCCTTATTTCGAGAGTTAGTGTTAGGAAATTGTTGAATAAGGGGGCACACGTGTATCTAACCTTTCTAGTCAACACCCCAAGAGAAAAAGTTAAACTAGATGATATGTCGGTGATAAATAAATATCCAGATGTATTCCCTGATGAATTGGTATCATTGCCTCTCGAGAGAGAAATAGAGTTTAAGATTGATCTAGCACCTAAAACCATTCCTATCTCAAAAACCCTTTATTGGATGGTGCCCGCTGAACTTAAGAAACTGAAATTGCAATTGCAAGACTTGTTAGAATGGGGATTTATACATGAGAGTGAGTCATCTTGGGGCGCTCCAGTGCTTTTTGTTAAAAAGAAAGATGGAGGTTTGCGATTGTGTATCGATTATCGGAGTTTGAATGCGGTGACCGTTAAGAATAAATATTCTTTGCTTCACATTGACGAGTTATTCGATCAATTACAAGGGACTGTGATATTTTCTAAATTGGATTTTAGACAAGAATATTATCAATTAACAATTAAGAAGAAGGATGTGCCAAAAACTGCTTTTAACACTCGATATAGGTATTATGAATTTACGGTGATGCCTTTTGGATTAACTAATGCCCCAACTGCATTCATGGATTTAATGCATCGAGTGTTTAAACCTTACTTGGACCAGTTTTTCATGGTATTTATTAATAATATTTTGGTGTATTCAAAGACAAAGGAAGAGCATTAGCGATATTTGAGGATGGTATTACAAATCCTAAGAGAACATCAACTTTTTGCCAAATTTAGCAAGTGCGAGTTCTGGTTGAACAAAGTATCATTCCTAGACCATATAGTCTCAAATGATGGACTCACAATAGATCCAACTAAAGTTGAAACTGTTGCCAAATGAAAGTAGCCGGAGAATCCAATTGAGGTTCGTAGTTTTTGGATTTAGTAGGGTATTACCGTTGGTTTATATAGAATTTCTCAAGAATTGTAGGGCCTTTAACAAAATTAACTAAGAAGCAGGGTAAATTCATTTGGGACACTAAGTGTGAAAATAGTTTCCAAGAGTTTAAGAAGTGGTTAACCATGATATCAGTGTTAGCCCTGCTAAATGGAAAGAATACTTATACGATATATACGGATGTTTCGAGAGAAGGTTTGGGGTGTATTTTAATGCAAAATCAAAACGTAATTACCTATGTTTCTTGGAAGTTAAAAGCTCATGAGCAAAATTATCCGATCCATGATTTAGAACTCACAGTCATTGTATTTGTTTTGAAGAAATTGCTACATTACTTGTATGGGGTGACTTTTGAGGTGTATATGAACCATAAAAGTTTTAAGTATTTACTCTCTCAAAAGGAAATTAAACCTGAGGCAGCGTTGATGGATAGAGTTCTTAAAAGATTATGATTGTACCAATAATTACCATTCGGAAAAACCCAATATAGTGGCAGATTCCTTAAGTCAGAAAACTCAGCTAGTAGGTTTAATTATAAGAGAATGGAACCTGTTAGAAGATGTTAGTGAATGGAATCCTCGTCTTGAGCTATGGAGAGTTAACTTTGGCAATATTATGGTGAAGTCAACATTATTGGATCGAATTAAAGAGTTCCAAAAGAAAGAACCAATGGTGCAAAAATGGTTGAAGAGAGTGGAAAAGAGAGAGTTACCCGACTTCAATTTAGGTTCGGATGGCATTTTACGGTTTCAAAAATGAAATGTAGTGCCAAAGGATGATAAACTAAAGAGAGAAATCTTAGAAGAAACTCACTGTTCCAGATATATGGTAAATCCTGGCAGTGGTAAGATGTATCAAGATCTCAAGAGTCTATCTTGGTGGGATAACATGAAATTAGAGATTGCTCAATTTGTCCAAAAATGTCTCACTTGTCAGCAAGTAAAGGTTGAGCATAAAAAACATTCGAGTGTGCTATAGCCTCTAGAGATACTTGAATGGAAGTGAGAACACATAACAATGGATTTTGTATCAAGGTTGCCACGAATACAAAAGGTCATGATGCGATTTTTGGTGATAGTGGACCGATTGATTAAGTCTGCACATTTCTTGTCAGTTAAATGAAATATCCATTGGAGAAACTTGTCAAACTTTATATAGATGAGATTATAAGATTGCACGGGATACCAGTAAGTATAGTATCTGATAGAGATCCTAGTCCTCAAACAGATGGATAGTTAGAGAGAACCATTCAAACCCTGGAAGATATGCTAAAATCATGTATCATGGATTTTTGAGAAAGTTGAGACCAATATATGACATTAGTTGAGTTTGCCTAAAATAATAGTTATCATGCTTCTATCCACATGGCATCGTATGAGGTGCTTCATGGATGAAAGTGTCGATCCCTAATCCATTGGGATGAGATTCGAGAGAAAAAGGTTATGGATCCGGTAACAATACCATAGGTTGAGGAGGCATATGAAAAGGTAAAAATAATCCGTCAAAAACTTCAAACAACCCAAAGTCGACAAAATAGTTATACTGATCATCGGAGGAAGGATTTGGAGTTTGAAATTAGAGATAAATTATTTCTTAAGATTACTCCATTGAAGGGAAGGATCAAGGCGGGAAAAGAGAAGAAGCTACAACCAAGATACATAGGTCCCTTCAATATACTCCAACGGATAGAAAAGGTGGCGTATTGTTTGGAGTTACCTGCAAGTTTGTCTCAAATCCACGATATTTTTCACATATCCCTGCTTAAGAAATATTACCCAGACTCAACCCATATCCTGCAGTCAGCGGATATTGAGTTTGACGAGTCTTTGATCTATAAAGAGCGGCCTATTCGACTTCTAGATCGAAAGGTGAAAGACTTGAGAAACAGGTAAATTTCACTGGTTAAGGTTCTGTGGAGGCATCATGGGATAAAAAGAGGTGACCTGGGAGTTAGAAATAGACATGCAAGAAAAATACCCCAAATTATTTTCGAATAAATGTATGAATTTCGAGGTCGAAATTCTTTTAAGGGGGAGAAAGTGTGACGACTTATAAATTTGTTTATATTTTCTTATAATTCCCTTTATTTTTGAATAAGTTAATTTATAATTTCCTCAATACTAATTTACTTGCCTTAGTAGGTGTAACAAATAATAGAGTTGAGAGTTTTACTTTTACTTTTATAGTTGGTGCATGCTATGGTTTAAGGTGTATAATGGTAGTGTGCTTAATTGGTGAGATGTGTGCACTAAATTTGGTGAATGAGAGTGGGTATTAACTAAGAGAAAGTATATGATTAAAATACTAAGAGTAAATTAGTGAGTCATAAGTTAAAAATACAAGTGAGACAAACAAACAGGATTGAACCGACTTGCGCCGCTTGTTACTGATAAAGACACTACTTGACCAAGATTTTCTTTTCTTAATCTTCTTATTTCCCTTATATTTTTCCTATTAGGGGTGTTGGCCAAAAATTTTGACCAAAAAAGAGAGAAAAAGAAAAGAAAGAAAAGGAAAAAAATGGAAGGTGACAAGTGTTGGCAATCAAAGCCAACTTTGACCAAAAGCCTTTCTTCCATTCTTATCTTCCATTTCACTAACATTTCCTTCATTTTCCTACCATCTTGGCCGACCAAAAGAGAGAGAAAAAAAGAGAAGAAAGATTCAATTTTCATCTTGATTTTGCCTTCATTTGGTGAGGAATCAACAAGAACCACAAATCTAATCCGAACAAACTTGCAACAAGGTGGCAAAGAAGCTTGAGATGGAGTGATTTTGTATAGGCAGCGTTGGTTTTGTGTTTTTTCTTGAGATTTAAAGGTATAAAACAAAGAAACTCTCCTTCTCTTTCTTATCTTGTATTTTATTAGATAGATAACTTGAATATGGAAGTTTTATGGAAGATATCATGGATTTGTGAAATTGGTGGAATTTTCTAGCTTTGATTTGTATTTTTTAGCCATGAAATGATAGTATCTAGTTTTGATATGGATTTGAGAGTGTTTATATGAAGATTTCTAGTTTCAAAGTAGAATTTTTCAGCTTTTATTACAAATTTTCAGTTTAGAGTTTCAAAATTCCAATTTGGGTATAGTTTTTTATATATCAAATATATGTTGAATTTGGTTAGCCTTTGTAACCTAGAATAGGTACCAATTGTCTCCTATTACTTGTGGTTTTGATTTGGGCTATTTTGCCATGAAACTTAGCTTGAAAAATTGGAGGAAAAGTTAGGGCAATATAGGGGAAATGCTGTCCGTTTGTTTTCTTGTGGCTTAAGTGAGTGAAATTGATATTGGAGTTGTGATTTTTGTTCAGTTCAAACTTAGCTTGTTTAGGGTGCTATAGTTTCCCTTAATAGGGATATGTAAGCCGAAATTTTGCCACAAAAGTAATTTTTTTACAAGGAGAAAGTAATGGCTACGTTAACCAAGATTTTCTAGTTACATATATCAAATTATAAACTTAAAAGTTTCAATCATTTCTTTACCAAAACCAAAAGAATGGGCATGTATTTTCTAGGGTTTATCAAGCATTATGATTACCATTTAAATTGTGACACCCCCATCTCTCCCTAGGGTGAACCCTAGGGGATCAACGGGACACCTGCCTAACTCTCGTCAGGACTCATGCACTTGTTCATACTTAATATAGAGTCAGAAAACAACCATCGACTTGATTAAGAAGTATTTCAAATATACAAACCACAATTTCTAAGGCTAGCCATTATAATTACAATCCACCAATCAAGAGTAGCAAAATTTACACTTTAAGAGTCACCAAAATCATACAAAAGATATACTAGCATCCACCAAGTCACTAGACTAAAACCTCCAATCCACCTCCAAATTCTGTTAAGGAAAACAAACTTAAAGGGATGAGCGAAAGCTCAGTGAGGCCAATAAAATTTAAACAAGCAAGCAAGTAGCACCAATCAATCAAGTAACATACTTTAAAGCAACTTTAAACATGAAATTTCATTTAAGTGCACAAGTAGGAAATAACACACATGGAAAGATACGGGAGCTCTCATGAGCTATATCTACGTCTCGACCAATTCCAGTCATTTAGGGTTGACTCTCTGTCAACTCAAGTAGTAATAGGACCGTAACTCTCCACTTACTACCTCCATCTAACAACACCCACTCGGATCCGTAACCAAACATTTATGTAGTGACGATACTATTCGAGTATGCCTAGCGAGATCTCAAAAGATCAAGCTATATCATTTCCCAAGGTTCACTAAACTTCTCGACCAAGCCCTTACCGGTTCGAGTTACAAGGTTAGCCAATGGGTTGGGGCGTCCCCACAAGCATGATTGGTCGATAAGACAACGCTTCAATCGACTTAAAATCGTTCATAGCACTGAGTCGGAATGAGCGGTACCTCCCACCCCAATAGGGCGTGATACATTCTGCCGTTCAGTGCTCACGAGTTAAAACATTTCAAGTACAAGTGCAAGTCATATACATTCATTTAACAAGTATCATTCAATCACAAGAGAGAGAGGGCGAGGGTGATAAAGTACACCCTCGCCTCGACAAGTTCACGTATCATATAGCACTTGTACAAATCTCATTTCAATCACATTAGTATTGAACATGCACTTGACACTCACCAAAAGTCAAGGCAAAGCAAGAGCAAAGCGATAAGTTAGACGAGCTTTTCGGCGTCCTCGTGACCACCTGAGACATGCACAATCATGATTACCTAGGTACTCGACCAAGATTAAGAAGAAAAATATTTTCTCGCTACCCACTCTCAAGGTCACAAATTTGAATCAAGTCAAAGGAGTTTTTCTCGTTAAATCATTAAAATAATGCTCAAAGAGAACTCAAAAATCATTTTTGATTTATGTCGTGGTAAGTAAATCTCAATTCCAAAAGAAAGTACCATATTCACTTTTCGCACGAAAATCGAGAAAAAGGGTAGATGATTTCTATTTCTCAAAACTTCCAATCTTATGTCCAAACTCTAGAATATAAAGAACGTTCACATTTTCCAAACTAATGGAGTCAAAACTCATCAAAACTCTACTCATTTTCATAGTAAATGTCAAAGCTAAAGGTTCCAAATTTTGAGTATAAAACTAGTGAAATTCTCTAATAATTACTCTAGTTAAAACTCTCTCTTTTTAAAGTTCAATCTAATTAAAACCGAGGGCATAAGACTAGGGTTGAAGTCCATATCTCAATTATGAAAAGAGGCGCCATTAACCAAGGAAGTTAGGCAACCAAGAAGACTCATCAAAAGAAGATTAAACTTTTGGAAACTAAGATACAAAACGAAGGTTTAAAATTCAAAGAGACCTTGTATCCAACCATGAAATTAAATTTAAAATGGACCAACAATCTCAAAGGAAGGTTGAAAGTGCTTAAAAGAGTCCATTGTTTGAAACCAGAAAATTTCCAGCTTGGTATGACACTATTTGGAAAAATTATATCTCGAGTTTCGTAAGTCCAAAAATTGAAAACTTTATACCGTTGAAAACTAGACTCAATGCTCTAAAACTCTCTAGAAGACACTTTTCGCAGACTCCAATCCAAAACCATCCAAATCTCAGCTCAAAATCACTATTCTAGACAGGAGAGAGCAAAACAGGCTTGCAATTTCAGTAAAATTTGGAAATTCGGCACAATTCATAGAAATAAAACCAACCCTTGAAATTTTTAACACTAATATAACTCCAAATCTAGTTTCAAAATCAATAAACAGAACTCAATTTGGACCTTTCTACACCAAGATACAACAGTTTTAAGAAAGCTGAGTTTTGGAACCTGCTTCAAGGAATTTCCAGTTCTGAAGTACTTGATAGAGTTTCGAAATCTGATTATAAGTAAAGCTACACAACTCAAAATTTAGGGTGATTAGCAGCGTTGAAAACTAGCTTCAAAATTCCAAAAATCACTAGAAGGAACTATCTTAAAATTCGTTTTGCAAGGTAGGTGAAATTGAACTACAAACTGCAGCTATGACCGTTTCTCGGATGAAAGCAGTGAGAAAAATCAGTCATTTTTACCGGTTCACTACAGCTCATAGGAAATGAATTAAGAGGTGCATTTTATACCATTGGAAAGGCCTTGGAGTCTAGTTTCAAATGTCACAAACAATACCTGATTTCAACTCCCAGACAAAAAGCTATGGGCCAAAACGTGAACACTGGTTGGGTCTCCTGATCAAAAAAATTTTCAGATTTTCAACCTCACTTTCCCCTACTTTAACTCAATCAATTGTAAAGTTTTTTGGGAGATATTTAACAGACATAAACATCATCATATAACAAACATTATAGCACCAAAACAACAATAAAATTCGAAATTAACATGAGGAATTCATCCAGCCAAAATTCGGACAGCAAGCCTCTTTCTTTCCTCTAGTTTTCTTTTCAATTTTTCAACCAAAACTAAGTCATAATTCATCAAAACAAGCACCAAACAAACAAGTAAACACACAATAATCCTCAAGGCCTCTACCTATGAAGCCATCTCAAGTCCTCTACCTAGTGTCAAGGTTCTTGTGAACCCATCAACAACTCAAAGATTAACTAGATATAATCACTAACTACTATAAATTGAGAGGAAAAGATGAGGATTTTGGATGATTACCTTGCTTCCAAAAGATGTAGACCAACCATTAGTGTATAATCTCTTAAACCCCCAAAGTTCCTGTTGATTTTGATCCCTGTCTTTTGATATTTACAAAATAAATGAATAGTACTAATATTTTCTCAAAGATCTTTTCAGCAATGAAGCAAATCAGATTCAAAGATTAAGTACAATTGAAAGAGACAAAGAGTGCTAAAAGCTGTCGGACGCTCGTGAAGATTGGATCGGACGTCCGATAATCACTGTGCAACTTCGGACGCATAAAGAACTCCATCACTGGACGTTCGAAGGAAATAAGATATTCCCCCTAATTCACTGACCTCGATCGGACGTAAGTATCGGACGTCCGATAGGATCCTTCAAACTCGACGAAAGCTATCAGACGCTCACAAAGACAATACCGGACGTCAGATAGAATTGAGATATTCCTTCTAACTCATTATCTGCTTTCGGACGCAAGCACCGGACGTCCGATAGAATTGAAGAAGATTTTTCAAACTTACTGCCTGCTGTCGGACGCATGCTTCGGATGTACTGGACGTCCGATACTCTCAACGGCTAATTGACTCTTCAGCTACTTTCTATCCATTGGAAGCATTAATCAGTCATTTTTTTTGTCACCTATAAATAGAGTATGGTTAGAAATTTCAAATAACTTTTGCACACTGAAGATACAAAAAATATAGAGTAGTTTTAGTGAGAAAACACTCTCCAAGAAAAATTTGTAGTCTTTGTGGTATGAAGTTCATTGTAAGCTTTTCATTTGTGAGTGAATACTTCAATAGTGTAGTTCTGTGAGGGTTGTTCTGAGGGATAATAAAACTTCCTAACTTGACCAAGTGGAGATTAGGGTAAGGAGGAAGTGAGCCTTCCTTTATACACAAGATTGGTTGTATTTCATCAATTTGAAAAAGCATGTTTGAATTGATCTACAAGTTCAAGAGAAGCTTGGTAGTCAATTGGTTTGCAATTCTTCCCTTCTTATTTATTTATTGTTATCTTGTGATCTTTAAATTGCTTATATCTTCTATTTCTCTCAAGTGATATTGTTTATTCATTGATTAATTCATTGTGTGATCACTTAGAAAAGAGGGTTAATTTCATATTGAGCAAAAAATGCCCATAATTTGATTAGTTTTATAATCAAACTAATTCACCCCCTTCTTAGGTTGTCTTCAGGCCTTACAATTGGTATCAAAACTTGGTCTCCTAGAGATTAAGTTCAAGCGGCTTAGAAGTAAAGATGACAACCAACAATGCCATGTTTTTTGAAGGACAATTTGTAATTAGACCTTCAATGTTTAATGGGTCGAATTATGTGAGTTGGAAAGAAAGAATGATTATTTTCTTGCAATAGATTGATATTGAATTGTGGTTTATTATTAATAAAGATCCATATGATGCTTCTATAGTAGATAAAAACACCCATAGACCTAGACCAAAACAAGATATGAATTGACTGCAGAGGATAGAATTCATCTCGCTTTAAATGCAAAATCTATGAATGTGTTATATAGTGCTTTAGACTCAAATGAATCTATTAGAGTCAATGGTTGTAAGTCAACTAAAGAAATTTGGGACAAGATAAGAGAAATTCATGAAGGTAGTGAGAATGTTAGAGAACAAAAGAAATCTATCTTAGTTACTAAATATGAGTCATTTAAGATGGAACCTCATGAAAATATTGATAAAATGTATTGTAGATTCAATAATCTTATTAAGGATCTAAAGGTGCTAGAAAAGGAATACTCCTTGGGAGAGAAAAATAGAAAAATATTGAATACTTTGTCAAAGGATTGGGAAAGTAAGGTGACTGCTATTGAAGAGGCTAAAGATTTGAATTCTATGCCTATTGAATCTCTTATTCATTCTCTAACCTCTTATGAGTTGAAACTTAAGACAAAAGTGCAACAAGAAGAAGATGCATAGGTACGAAGGAACATTGCTCTAAAAGTATCTCAAGATGAAGAAGATTCTGTTTCATTGGATGGAGAAGATTTGGATGTTGATGACAATGATCTTGCTCTCATCACACAAAATTTCAAGAGAATTCTCAACAAAAGGAGATTTAGAAAAGGAGGATCTAGCAATTCTGATTCTAATCAATTCAACAATGTAAGAAACAGAGGAAAGCATGAGGCCAACAAAAAATAAGATGACAAATGCTATGAATGCGGCCAATTTGGACATTACATGAGTGAGTGTCCAATGAAGAAGAGAAAAACTGAAAGAAAATCAAGATTCAACAATTTTCAATTCACATGGAATGAGTGCAATTCCGATGGTGAAATTGAAGAGGAAGAAGAATCTGCTCAATTGAATTTTATGGCCATTGAAGATAATGAGATAACGACTTCTAACCATCAATTTGAAAGTGATGATGAAACCGATGATGAACTTCAATCTTTCATTAAAAAGTTGTATGATAGTTTGAAAGAATCTTATGCTAGAAATACAAAATTAGTTTTTTTCTTCAGCATAATACACGTCTTTTTCAAGAAAATAAAAAGCTGAAAGTTGAAAATGATTATTTGAAAAAGGGTGAGATTGATCTACAAAATGAGTTTGATAGAAAAACAAGACTTTGTGAAATGTTCAAAAAGTGGAAAGGTGATTTGAAAAGAAGAATGGATAATTTAAATGAGTTACTCAAACATAAAAAATAAAACTATTTTCAAGAAAATGGAACAAAAACTCATTTTGGCACTCATGAGAAGAAATTAAATTCTGGTGCAAATGATTTTGCAAGATTTATTAAACCTGATTTTGCAAATAACGCTTTGGTTATGTGTAATTTTTATCGTTAAAAATGTCACATGAAAAGTGATTGCTATGTGAGAAAAAACATGAGAAGAGACATGAAATGTATGTGGATAGTTAGACATGATGCTAACTCTCAAAGACCCAAATTTCTTGATTGAGAATGATTTTTTTTTGTTTAAAAAGTAAATAGTTTTTTTTTTGTTGAGAATATTTTTAAAAGGGGTATTGTGGATACCACTCTTTTCTCTAAATAATGTTCAAATGATCTTCTATTTGTACATATATATGTGAATAATATTATCTTTGGTGCTATTAATAAGTATTTGTGCAAGAATTTTTTTCACTATTATGCTAAATGAGTTTGAGATGAGTATGATGGGAGTTTGAACTTCTTTCTTGGACTCCGAGTGCTTCAAACTCAAGAAGGTACGAAAATTGATGAGAATAAATACAGAGGTATGATCGCTACAAGTATTTTGTAATGCTTTTGATATTTCTGATGTTTTGAATTAAGTTTCCTTTGATGGTTTTTGAATTACTAATGAATGTTGGTTGATGTGAATGTTTGTCTCATTGATATTCATTAATAATTTTTGGTATCTTTTGATGTTATTCTTCTATTATTGGTTGATGATGGTTGCCACTACTATTTTTTTATGGCAATTACTTTCTACTTTTATGATGACAAAAAGGGGAAGAAATTATAAAATGGATGCTAGTTTGGGATGCTATTTGATAATATTTTATGATGGTACTTAATGATTTTGGATACTATGAGTAAGGGGAAGTTTCTACTCATTTTCATTCCTTCCATCCATTGTTTTGTCATCATCAAAAAGGGGGAGAATGTTCATCTTGATCCCTGTCTTTTGATATTTACAAAACAAATGGATAGTACTAATATTTTCTCAAAAATCTTTTCAGCAATGAAGCAAATCAAATTCAAAAATTAAGTACAATTGAAAGAGACAAAGAGTGCTGAAAACTGTCGGACGCTCTTGAAGACTGGATCGGACGTCCGATAATCATTGCGTAACTTCGAACGCATGAAGAACTCCACACCAGATGTCCGAAGGAAATAAGACATTCCCCCTAATTCACTGACCTTGATCGGACGCAAGTATCGGACGTTTGATAGGATCTTTCAAACTCGAAGAAAACTGTCGGACGCTCACAAAGACGATATCGAACATCCGATAGAATTGAGATATTCCTTCTAACTCATTGTCTGCTTTCGGACGCAAGTACCGGACGTCCGATAGAATTGAAGAAGATTTTTCAAACTCACTGCCTGCTGTCGGACGCATGCTTCAGATGTACCGGACGTCCGATACTCCCAACGACTAGTTGACTCTTCAGCTACTTTCTATCCGTTGGAAGCATTAATGAAACACTTTATTGACTTCCTATAAATAGAATTTGGTCAGAAACTTCAAATAACTTTTGTACACTGAAGAAACAAAAGATATAGAGTAGTTTTAGTAAAAAAACACTCTCCAAGGAAGATTTGTAGTCTTGGTGGTGTGAAGTTCATTGTAAACTTTTCATTTGTGAGTGAATACTTCAATAGTGTAGCTCTGTGAGGGTTGTCCTGAGGGATGGTAAAACTTCCTAATTTAATCAAGTGGAGATTGGGGCAAGGAGGAAGTGAGCCTTCCTTTATACACAAGATTGGTTGTATTTCATCAATTTGAAGAAACTTGTTTGAATTGATCTACAAGTTCAAGAGGAGCTTAGTAGTCAATTGGTTTGCAATTCTTCCCTTCTTATTTATTTATTGTTATCTTGTAATCTTTAAATTGCTTATATTTCTTTCAAGTGATATTGTTCATTCATTGATTAATTCATTGTGTGATCACTTAGAAAAGGGGGTAAATTTTATATTAAGCAAAAAGTGTCCATAACTTGATTAGTTTTATAATCAATCTAATTCACTCCTCTCTTAAGTTGTCTTTGGGCCTTACAGTTCCTTCCTCCTTCAAGTCACCCTTCAAGCTTGTGCAATGAACCAAGAAAAGAAGCAAGTTTGGAGTGTCTTCTTGGAGCAAAAGAGGAAGAAAGCTAGATGAAATTTTTGGTAGAAATGGGTGAAGGGATAGCCGGCCAAGAAGGAGAGGAAGAAGAAAGGTTTTGTGTGGTTAGTTGGTGATTTGATGGAGTAAAAGGAAGAATGACATAAAGGTGCTTTGGTACCCAAAAGTCAACAATTGAATAGTGAGCAATTAGTGCTCCTAATTGAGCTTAATTTAACTCACTCACATTTAATCTCTCAATTAACTTTTCCTAGTCTACTATTGACCATCCTTCATTCTCCAAAATTAATGCGCTCTCAGATCGAATTTTACCTCAAAAAACGTGTAATCGCTATTTCTTACTAAACGAGTCGCTGAAAATTAATTTTACTATCTAAACATTTTTTTTTTGGCTAACCCCGTATACAGGGGTGGGCGCCACTCCAATATTTATTCAGAATTCCAACAATGTGCGGTGGATGAGGCTGAGATTCTGCCAGTACATAAGGCCAGTACATAACAGCTCTACGCAACCTATGCCAAGCGTACATAAGGCATCTGTAACTTATCTAGGCGGGCTAACCCTTTTATATACTCCGGGATTTGAGAAGGAGAAAATCTCTGACAAACATGCGTGCAACTTGCTAGATTTGCAAGGGCATCTGCAACTGCGTTTGCTTCCCTGTAGGTGTGAGTAAAAGTAATCTGCCGGCCCAGGACTATGGCTTTGATGCACGAGATAGTACTCCATAGCTTCCAAGGAACACTTCCATTGCCAGTCACCATGCGTACCAAGACTTGAGAATCCATTTCGACGTGCAACCAGTGAAATCCAGCAGAAACACGCATGCCCTCTAGCAGCGCCAAGGCCTCTGCTTCCATATTTGTCATTGACCCCAAAAACGTTGAGAAACCGCTTAGGATGGTACCATCTGAATCACGTAGCACCCCTCCAGCTCCTGACGGTCCGAGATTTCCTAGGGACGAGCCATCAATATTGAGCTTCACACACCCGCTTGGCGGCATGACCCATGTGACCCTGCACGGGAGCCTCTATCTCTTCTGTGTCATGCTAAGTAGCAACCCAGATTGCACCAACTCCCTGTCGTTGTGCGCCATCTGGACGAAAGGGTGGGATTGGGAAATGCTGAGTAGCAAAGCCTGTATGTTCCGACAAACCTGTGTTGGCGTCAACCTAACACCCTCGTACATTGCCACATTCCTAGCCTTCCACAGTCCCCAACTTATGATTGATGCCAGTACCCTACATAATTCACCCCGAGCGGTACTTTGAGATTTATAAAGCCACCATTGTTGCAAACGGCAAACGACACCATTGGAGGGCTGAATAGGTATCCGAAGGACCCTGGAGAAGAAATTCCACACCTCTGTTGCAAGCGAGCAATCGGACAAGACATGATCCTGAGACTCTCCGGTGGGGCAGAACTGACATTTGGAAGGGAGTTGGAAGCCAAACCTACGCAACGCTTCAGGGAAAGGCAAGTAGTTATTGAGTAGCTTCCACATGAAAATTGAAATTTTGCAAGGGAGCCAACAATCCCATATGCATCTCCTTGAACCAAGGTCCGCCTGCTGAGGCCGCATTGCATCCCATGCCAAGGAGACGGTAAACTCTCCGGAGGCTGTAAGGACCCAGGCTCGCCGAACTGTGTCATCTAATTTTATAACCTGCGTGAATTGGTCCACTGTGTCGCGGACGGCCAGCATTCGTCTCCAGACTCTGGATGCTGCCTGTTGCGCCCCACTGTGCACACTATATCTGGATCTCATGAAATCGGCCCATAGGGATTTGGAATTACAATACCGCCACCACAATTTACAGCTAAAAGCCCCCTGTATGTCCTCAAAGCAACGTAGCCCAAGCCCGTCCTCAGCTGTGGGGTAGCACAAGTTCTTCCAGGAGCACCAGTGGTGTTTTGGTCCGAACTCCGATTGGCCCCAAAAAAAGCGAGCCATTAGCCGTTCTAGACTATGGATCACCGCTTTGGGGGGATCCATGACCGCCAGGACATGCAAGGGTATGGCGGACAAAACATGCTTAATTAGGATCAAGCGACCCCCTTGTGTGAGAAGCTTCTTCTGCCAACCCGCTAGCTTAGCAACAAACTTCTCAATCAAAAAGTGGAAGTACTCCTTTTTTCGATGACCAGCGTAGAGGTTGCACCCCAAATAAGAAAAAGGAAAGGAGCCATGCCTGAACCCTGTTAAATGTTGGATTTGGCGAATTTGGCCAGCGCCACACCGCTTTGACGCTATAAAGAAACTCTTTTGCTTGTTGATCCGTTGCCCCGCTCCATTCTGATAGAGTGTTAAGAAACGGAGCAGATTGCCCACTGATCTCCTATCTCCACGAGCAAATATGACAATATCGTCCGCAAAAGCCAAGTGTGTGATACTAGTGCAGCCTCTCGGCATTGCATAAGGAGCGACACTACCACCTTCCACCAGTGCATTTAAACCCCTACTAAGAGCCTCAGATGCCAAAATAAATAGAATAGGGGACAGGGGGTCACCTTGCTTAATCCCGCGTGATGCCTGAAAAAAACCCCTCGACCTGCCATTTACCAAGACAGAAAACCAGCTTTGAGAGAGATTATTTAAAATGAGCAAAATAAATCTATAATCGAAACCAAATTTCTGGAGGAGCCGCCGCAGAAATCCCCAGGACACTCTGTCGAAGGCCTTCATCATATCTAATTTGAAAATGCAATTGTGACCTCGAGCCTTCCGATTGATGGATGCCACCATTTCTTGTGCCAGGAGGACATTTTCGGTGACATCCCGGCCTGGACAGAAAGCGGATTGTTCCTAAGAAATAATGCTTGGAAGGATGGCCCGCAATCTATTAGCTAACACCTTCGTAAAAATCTTGTTGACGAAGGTGCATAAGCTAATGGGACGAAAATCTGCAAACGTAGATGGGTTAGGTTTCTTTGGAAGCAAAACAATCAGTGTACTAGCAATGCCTTTCGGGATCGGTGTGCCGGCCATAAAATCTCTAGCTGCTGCCCAGACATCAAACGCCACAGTATCCCAGCAGTGTCTGAAGAAGGCGCCTGTGTAGCCATCCGAACCTGGAGCACTATCCTTGTCGAGCTCGAAAACAACCCTTTTTACCTCCTCCATTGTTACCTCCCTTAGCAATTCCACATTCTGGTCTACGGTAACAAGCTCGGGGACGTGGATTAGCAAATCATCTATCCCCCCCACTTCTTCGGCTGTTAAGAGCCGCTGAAAAAAGTCAACCGCTTCCCGCGCAATTTGTTCCTCATCGTCAACCCATGCCCCCTCCCCATCTTTAATGCGGTGAATTGCAAGTTTCGTTCTTTTCTCCCGGACAGAGGCATGGAAGAACCGTGTGTTACAGTCACCATCCTTCAACCATCGGAGGCGCGCCTTTTGGTGCCAGTATTCCTCTTGAACGCGTAAGCTTTGCAGTAGGCGGGCTTGTGCGCAATGAAGGTCCTCTCTCGCCTCCTCCATTGGATTGGCTTCTTATAGGACCTCCTTTTGCTGAACTTCGATCTCGTGTTGTCGAGAAGCCTGAAATATATCTCCAAATTGATGTTTGCTCCAGTGCCTTAGCCATGTTTTCAACCTCTTTAGCTTGAACGCCAAACGGTACATACCATACCCTTGTGTCGGCAGCTCCCAATTACTCTGTACCGTTGATATAAACCCAGGGTTCGAAATCCAAAATGTTTGAAATTTGAATGATTTTGGTACACTGGCACTGGCTGGCCGCATGCTCACTAACAATGGCGAGTGGTCGGAGCTGGTACGGTTGAGGTGCTGAACAAAAGTATTCGACAAGAAGTCTTGCCACTGCTGGTTGACCAGCTTCCTGTCCAATCGCTTCCGGATTCGAGTACCTGCTCTAATACCGGACCACGTATAAGAGCTGTCGGCGTAAGGTAGCTCTTGTAGGTGGCAGTTAGAAATGGTTGTGTTAAAATCAGAGATTGCTCCAAGATCTTGAGGAGCCCTACCCGTGTATTCCGCCTGTGAGGGTCTCAAAATTTCATTAATTTCTGAAAATTAAAATAAATATTATTTAAACTTTGAAAATTATTAAATAATATGAATTTATATTTAAAAAATGTGTATTTATATTATTAATGATGTTTTCTCTTATATAAATGTTATATTTTAATTTACATGAATTCTCAAAATTTATTTGACGGTTCGCGTTTGGCTAAACATTAAGTTGGATTTTCGCACTCCCATACGCAATATAACTCTAAGTTGAACTGTATGATATGTAGAGGTTATAAAAATATATAATTAAGTTGAGAAAATGCTAGATGAGGAATTTTTACTAGTAGATAAGAATTTCGCGCTTAAACGCGATTCAAATTCGAAATTGTCACCATTAATGGCATGCCCAAAAAGTCTTCAAACCTATACCTCTAGCTTACCTTCATTTTCAACCCATCTTATCACCAACTACCAGCCGTTTCTCTTCTCTTCAAGCTCGATCATCTGGTGCAAGAAGAGGTAAGAGCCACGGCCATTCCCAGCTTCCAACAGCCCTCCATCTTCAACCATTCCCAACCCCAACGTTCACCTTCCATTTCCAGCTTCAACCTTCGATCGTTGTTGTGCTGCTGCGGACTAGTCTGACCGAGAGAAAAACAGAGTGCAAGGGGTGCCGACTGACCTCAGTGATTCTAGGAGCAAACTTGGGGAACTAGGCACTTCATTTAGCTAGTAAACAACCACCAAAGGTAACCCAAAAACTTCCGCTTCACCCCCTTAGCCAAAATTTCAGATTTGTTGCAACTTTTGGTTCTTGAAGTTTTAGCTTGTCTTGGTGAAACATGTTGGGTTGCTGATCCTCTAAGCTAATGATTGATGAAGCTAGAGGTGTTTTATGTGCTATATGTATGTTTTGAGGTGGTTAAATGTTGGGAAAATTTTTTTTAGAATGAAGCTGGGGTGCTGCCGAGAGAAGGGAAAATTTTCCAGATTTGTACTTGTTGATGTTTTGCAAATTTCGCTTAGGTAATGAACTGGATTGTTTGTTTGGGGGCTAGACTAGTTAGTGGTGATTGTTAGGGACTTAAAGTATGAATTATAAGTTGGAAATGGTTGATCAAAAAGAAGAGAAAAATTCTGCTCTGCAACCGAACTAGCAGGCCTGTTTTTCTTCCAACTTTGCCCAGATTCTTGAACTGGATTTTGTGAAGTTATTGAGCTATTTAAATCATGTATATGTTCACCTATATGTGTAGAGCAGTTTTGGTGAAAATGCAGCTTTGGTACAATGGGAAATTTCATTGAAAAATCAAAGAGAAAAATGCCCTTGAGCTGTCCCAAAAATTCTGGAAATTTCCAGATTTTTGGGCGAATTTGGGGTTTGGTTTTGACAAGTTTTTGAACCATTTGAGCTGTAAACATGTTAACCTATATGTGAAGTATTGTTTGGGTAAAAATGTAGCCTTTAAGTAGTTGAAAAATTTTGGACAAATTGAAGAGAAAAGGGACTACTTGTACCGAATGCATTTGGAAATTTGTCCAGCTTTGCATGAGACATGTTGAATAATCTTCACGTTAACATGAACCCAATTTGACTTGTGTTTAGTTAAGGGGTGTGTATAGCTCCATTAGGGGACAAAATCTAGTAGAGTTTACGTTCAAAAGTGGGCCAAAATTTTATTCTTCATGAGGCTACCAAAACAGAAATTTTGTTTGAAATTAGAAATGATTTTGACGTTTGGATTTCATTTTGATTAAATGTGGACTAAATTGTCCCGAAAATGTTTTCTAGCATTAACCTTTGTTACTGGGTCCACTTCGAGTCAATAACCTTGAATTTTATTAGACCAAATGCCCTATTTCGAGAAATATGCCAAATCTGGAAATTTTCTTGAAAACTCAAGTTTTTGCTTTCATAAAAATCCTTGAACCAAGTTGGTCAATGGAATTTGGCAAACTTAAGGAGTTTCTATTTTATAGAAATTCCAATGACTAGTTTTACTTGGTTTATATGATTTCCTCTTAAAGGAATTTCCCAAGATATTTTTGGGGAAAATTAGAAGGGAAAATTCCTCTAAATGGGTAAATGTGATTTTTCTCAACCTGTGACACCAAAGTGGTGTTAATTGCTTATATGACTCTAGAACTTGGTTATTGAAATATTTGACGAAT
Source organism: Coffea arabica (assembly GCF_036785885.1). Classification (NCBI taxonomy): domain Eukaryota; kingdom Viridiplantae; phylum Streptophyta; class Magnoliopsida; order Gentianales; family Rubiaceae; genus Coffea; species Coffea arabica. The sequence continues at coordinate 9,517,788 of NC_092311.1, forward strand.
TTAGCAAGTTTTTGGTTTTAAAGAAACCTCAAAATTTAATTTCACTCGAAATTTGTGGATTTCACTTTGAGAAAACGATTAATACTAGTTTGGGATTTTTGAGTGAAATTAAATGCTAGTTGACTCGAGTTAAATTCGCCAACTCAAAAGTGGAAATTTATGTGAAATATTTGTATGATTTTAGGAGTTGGTGAAGAGCACAATCTCGATCAAAGTTTGGAATTCTAGACTCTTCACTTGAGGTGAGTGTCTCTTGCATGAATCGTGTTTAACTGCTAGTTGAACTACTTGTTAAAAGTACTTGCTAGAGATATCATGAAATGTTATATGCTATGTGATTGCGTGAAATGCCACCAGTACAAGTGTTGCAATGTCGATTGGAGCGTGGTCTCTTCGACTAAATAAACCAAACGGATGCACGTACCACGCTCTATTAGAGTGGGAGGTACCTCTCTGCCGTCTTGGTAAAAGTGCTTGCAATATTCGTGTTGGAGTCGGGCCCGAAAATAAGGGGGAAGTCGTTGCTAGGAGACAAGTAGAGTAGAAAATATTCTACATGGAGGTTAGGTAGTGAAAGTTGACGGAGTGTCAACTACTAAAAATTTCCTGATCAAGCGCGTGGACTTTGGCTCCTGAGAGCCCCGTATCCTTTTCTTGTCATGTTACTTCGATTTCCTAAATTGTTAATTGCTTACTTGTCCATTTGTACTTGTTAAATTGCCCTATGTGAATTGCATGTTTCGAGGCACCACTGAGCTATTGGCTCATCCCTTCCAATTTGTTTTCCTTGACAGGTTCTGAGTTGCATGAAGTCTTGGAGAACTAGAAAAGAAATGTTATATTTTGAATGCCCACTTTTGTATATATACTTTGGGAAAACTTTAGTATCTTTTGGATGACTTTTGTGTCTTTGGGAAAATGTGAATCCTGTGGTGCTTCTGTGCCCTGGATTAGGAATTTTAAATTGTAAATTAAGTTGAATTTAAGTATTTTAAGTTAGACATTTTCTTTGATGCTTGAAATTGTACTTTTGGACAGAGTAAGTTGAGTGGTACGGTTTGTTTAAGTACTTGGCTTATGCGAGAAGTAAAGTTTATCTACGAATTATATTTGATGATGTTAGATGATTGAGTGAGTGAGTCCCGGCGAGAGCTGGGCAGGCGACTCGCCGAACCCTCTGGTTCGCCTTAGGGGGAGGTGGGGCCGCCACACCGCCAGTGTACTGATAACGTTAAATCTCATCCCACTAACCACGGCCGTGTGATCGATCCCGCGATAGAGGTTAATTCGGACCATAAGGTCTGCCTTTCGACCCTGGAACACTTGGCATATATAAACGAAGCATTAACAGTCTCGGTCCAGTTGTCATGCCCCGCCATAACATGAAGAAGTTGCTCCGAATTATATAACACAGTAAAATGAAAACCAGATCGCCAGAGCATCCAGATCTTATTCGATGAATTAAATAAGCAAAAATCAAAAGATAACTTTGCACGCAAAATTTCTAAATTAGATGCCTCGGCTAGAGGCTCCAAGAGTATTGAAACAGCAAATTTATGAAGTTGGATTAACGCTCGCAAGCAACGCACAAAAGCGATGTTTGCCGCTCCCCGAATGTTCCAAATGAGCAGATTATGCATTAATGAGAGGGTGATGCAGTACCTGGATGGCTCTAAAAGCTTGCCGTGTTAGAATCTGTCGGGGCAGTGGAACATAGGCCCGCCTCTTTTTCGTCTTCCGCGAAAGCACCATGGTAAAACCCTCCTCATCGCGATCAACCCCTGGTTGGGGCAGCCTTGGCCTCAAGGCAGTGCTAAACTGCTTGAGGGAGTGAACCAAAGTTTCTCTATCAAGCGCAGCTGCTCCTGGCATGTCCTCTCCATCAGAGAGGGATCCATGGGCCAACGTCTTCTCCTGCTCATTTATCTTGAGCTGCGTATCGTCACAAATACCACCCAAGGCTGGTGGGATGTCAGTAACTTCCCGTAATGCAATCTCGGGCTCTTGCTGCTGCAGCAATGCACTTTGGGCCGCTGTTTGGGCAACTGTCGCCTCCTGCTCGCCCCACTTGTGCTGCGCATCAGCACACAGAAGCCCCAACGCTGGTGCGGCTTCATTGGCATCCATCTCAGGCGTCTGCTGCCTGATAGCGGCCTGTGGAGCCTGTGTGTAGGTGATGGTAGCCCTCACCTCCTCCTGGCAGTGCCCGCCTACCCTGGGCTCAGTAGTACGCTGTCCCTGGTCAGGTTGCCCAGCCATGGCATCCCCCTTTGCTGCTGGGCCAGCAGTAATTGCTGGGCGGGCTTGCTCCCGCTTGTCGCGCCGACAACTTGAGGAAGGGTGACCCTGTCGATGGCAAACGGAGCAATAAAGCGGCAAGTTCTCGTAAGTTACCTTCTACCAGAAACCATGGCTACCCGCTGCGATCCAGATGCTACCAGACAGGTCCCTAGAGACGTCCAAGTCAACACAAACGCGAGCCACATTGGGACGGGCCAAGGCTGCCGTCGCCGAATCGACTTTCAGAGGGCTGCCGATTGCACTAGCAATGGAGAATAGCGTAGCCTTGTTGAAGAAGTGAACAGGCAATTGTTCCAAAGCAATCCATACTGGTGCGTGGGAGGATTCTCTGGTAAGCTGAAAGTCAGGAGCCCACTTGAAAACGCTCATGGGGAAATCAGCAATGCTCCAGAGGCCTTTCATCCAACACCGCAGGTAGTCTTCCTCCATCCCAAAGCGGATGAGGACATGCCGCTGGTCCAGAAGGCCGATGCTGAAACTGGACTGAAATCCAATTGTTGAGAAGGATTTGCGCATAGCATCAAGGCTTGGCCGCCCATGAGAAAACATCCCAATGACGGCAAACTTGAAGGGCGCAGCCATCTTAGCAATATCCTTCTCCGAGAACAGAATTACTGGTTCCCCTTTGAACTGAGAGAGAGGTCTGATCTTGCACGGCGACAACGACGGCTGATCCTGAAGGACTTCAGCAAAGGAGCGGCTAGCCCTTCCTCCAGGCGGCTGGAGGCCAGCCATGGTTGGAGTCCAAAGCTTCCCAAAAAAAAACCCTAAAGAAACCCTAGCCTACAGTAGTTCGTGAATAGCAGTTTAATTTTCATCTATCTATGCTATATGAAATAATTTCCCTTGAAAATCAAATAGTTTCTTAAAATTAGAAACTAAACTCTTGTTACTTGCTTATGCCTATAATTATCTTTAATGTTATATTTTCATTTCCACTATCTAAACATTTTAAAATATAAAATATGACATTGTTCCATGCAAATGAAATTAAAATGAATGAAATAAATTAATCAGAGTAAACGAGTAAATAAATGATTAAATAAGCTAGTAAAATAAAAAAAAAAGTAAAAATAAAAAAAATTGGGTCCTCACATTCTTTCCCCCTTAAAAGAATTTTCGTTCTCGAAATTCATACCTTGATTCAGAAACAACTCTAGATATTTCTTTCGAATCTCCTCTTCTATTTCCTAAATCACTTCTTCCATTCCATAATTTCTCCATAAGATCTTCACTAGAGGGATTTGCTTGCATCTTAACTCCTTCACTTTTCGATCCAAAAGCCTTACTGGCCTTTCTTCGTATGACAAATTCTCATCAATCTCTACTTCTTCCAGTCGTAATACATGAGACGGTTCAGGATGATATTTCTTAAGTATGGAGATATAGAAGACATCATGAATCTTGGACAAATTTAAAGGTAATTCCAACTTGTAAGCCACATTTCCTAACCGTTGGATAACCTTATAGGGTCCCACAAATCTCGATTGCAATTTTTTTCCTTTTCCCGCTATTAGATTTGCTTTCAAGGGTATAATTTTAAGAAATACGTTATCTCCAATCTCGAATTCCAAATCTTTTCTCCGATTATCTGCATAAATCTTTTGGCGGCTTTGAGCCGTTCGAATCATCTGACATATCAGTTTCACCTTCTCAAAAGTTTTCTCAATCCAAGGTACCGTAGTCGGGTCCAAAATATTTTTTTCTCCAATGAATCGAAAATCGACACTTTTGACCATAAAGAACTTCGTAAGGAGCCATTTGTATTGAGAAATGAAAACTATTGTTATAAACAAATTCCACCAGCGTAAGGTACTGACTCCAAATTTCTCCAAAATCCACAATACACGACCTCAACATATCCTCTAGGGTTTGGATTGTCCTTTCCGATTGTCCATCGATCTGCGAGTGGTAAGTGGTACTAAAGTTCAGCTTAATCCCTAGGTTATTTTGCATCTTTTGTCAAAATCGATACACAAACCTGGGGTCCCGATCAGAAACTATACTCACCGGTATCCCATGCAATCTTATAATTTCGTCCAAGTACAATTTAACCAACTTTTTCAAGGAGTACTTCATACTAATCGGTAAAAAGTGTGCAGATTTGGTCAATCGATCCACTATTATCCAAATAGCGTCGTGCCTTCTCTGAGTCCTTGGTAGCACTGATACGAAATCTATTGTGATATTTTTTCACTTTCACTCAGATATCTCCAACGGCTGTAATATTCCAAACGGTTTTTGGTGCTCAGCCTTAACCTGCAGGCACGTGAGACAAACTCGAACAAATTGAGCAATTTCTCTCTTCATATTCTCCCAGCAATAAAGATTTTTTAAATCTTGATACATCTTATTATCACCAGAGTGCACCGTATACTTAGAACAGTGAGATTCGTCCAAAATTTCCTTCTTTAGACCTTCATCTTTTGGCACTATTAGGCGATCTCTAAACTTTAACACTCCATCAGTTCCCAAATTGAAGTCAGACTTTTCACTTTTTTGAACCTTCTCATCCCATTTTTGCACTTCAGGATCTTCTTTTTGAGTTTCTTTGATTCGATCTAACAAGGTAGGCCTCACAGTAATATTCCAAAAAATTACCCTCTGAGGCTCAAGACGCGGATTCCAAACACAAATTTCTTCTAACATGTTCCCTCACTATTAAACTGGCCACTTGCACCTTACGACTTAGGGTATCCGCCACTACATCAGCTTTTCCAGGGTGGTAGTTAAGTGAACAGTCATAATCTTTCAAAAATTTCACCCATCGACGTTGCCTCAAATTCAACTCTTTCTAGGAGAACAAATACTTAAGACTCTTGTGATTCGAGAAAATCTCGAAAGTCACTCCATATAAATAATGTCTCCACGTTTTTAAGGCAAACACTACTGCCGCTAACACCAAATTGTAGGTCGGATAATTCTGCTCATGAGATTTCAACTTACGAGAGGCATATGCAATTACTTTTTCACTTTGCATTAATACACACCCTAAACCATCCTTTGAAACATTTGTATAAACCACAAAACCATCTCCTCCACTCGGCAATGCTAACACAGGTGCCTCGGACAAACACTTTTTCAACTCTTGAAACCCTTTCTCGCATTTAGAATTCCAAATGAACTTACCATGCTTCTTTGTCAACTCCGTTAAGGGTTTTGCAATCTTAGAAAAGTTCTTGATAAATCAACGGTATTATCCGCCTAACCCTAAGAAATTCCGAATTTTGGTAGGGTTTTCTGGTCGTTTCCAATTAGAAACAATTTCTACCTTAGTTGGATCCATAGTAATCCCTTCCTTAGAAATTATATGACCTAAAAAGGCTATTTCTTCCAACCAAAACTCATATTTATTGAACTTAACAAAAAGTTTGTTCTCTCTCAGAGTTTGCAAAACTATTCTCAGGTGTCGTTCATGATCTTCTCGGGACTTAGAGTACACTAACATATCTGTAGACACCAAATTTTTGTCAATTTTTAATATTTTTTCAAAATTTTTCTATTTAATGAGTTATTTATTTTCTTGCATTTTAATGTGCATTTTTCTCATTTTTGCAGGTTTGTTTTAGGAAAAGAAGAAAAAAAAAACAACAAACAACAAACAAACAAAACAAAACAAAAGAAGGAAAATTAAGAAAATAAAAAAATCATTCTAATCATTTTGTTTCATCAGAACCACTATTAACCCATTTTTACACTCCATCCTCATTAACATTTCTTCTCATTTTGGTAAAAAATTCATCAGATTTTTGCATTGATCTTTCTTGTCATTTTGGAAGAAAAACCATCATTTTGGCCCAACTTAACACTCCAAGTCAATACATCACTCGGCTCTCTCTGGGGGAAAAGGAAAAAAAAGACAAGCTCCACTTTGGCAAAAAAAAACTCTCTCGGCTCTCTCTCTTGTCTCAACCGAAAAGAAGAAGAAGAAAAAAAGAAACAAAAAACACTACCTCTTTGCTCTCCTCTCTCCCAAATTTTTTCCAACACATTTGCACACAACAAGGCAGCAATCGGTTGGATTGGAGCTTGGCAATTTCATCAAAAACCTGGGCAAAGGGACCAAACTCTTCATTGAGGTATTTATCTCCTTTTTTTTCCAGCTTTTCTTTTTTTAATTAACTAGATTGAATGTATGTGTGGTTACCTTTTTTGTTGCTTATTTTTGCTGGTTTTTGTTGGTGTTGTATGGATGAAAATTTGGGAAATAGCTTGAGCTATGTGACGCCCCGTATGAAGGAGCATTTCATTTTATATATATATCGTTGTTCGACGAGCGGAGGAGCGCAACGTTTGAACTTGGAAAAGAAAAAAAAAGTTCTGGAAAAAAACAGGGGCCAAATCCGGCCTGAAATCCGGCCAGTTTCTGGCCGGATACCTGGCCGGATTGCCTTGCAGTTTTGAAAAAAATTGAATTGGCCACTGCCTTGAATCTGGCCAAGAATCTGGCCGGAAATCCGGCCAGATTCCGGCCGGATTCTGACGTGGCAGCTTCGGCAGTCACTTTTGACCAACTGTTTTCCTTGATAAATATCTTGTTTTGGCTGCTTTTGCTCTTCATTTTTCACCCTCCATGGCCGGCTGTCTTGGAGAGAAAACAAGAAAGGAAAAACTCCATTTCTTCTCTTTGATTTCCTTCTTTGAATCTTGAGTTTTAACCGATGGTTTTGGAAAATATTTCACACAAGGGCTCACTAGGGTGGTTTAAAGCTTTTGATGGATTGCTTTTGGATGGGAAGCTCTAAGTGGATAGCTTTCTTGAATTTGAGGTAAGTTGAATAAACAAGTTCCTTGTGGTTCTAATATTGGTTAATCTCGGGTTTGTGATGTTTGAATGTGTTATATTGTGGAGTATTTCATGGGTTTAAAGAATTTATGGTGAATTTCTGATTTATTGGGTATTTTTCTGATTTTATATTATAAGCATGGATTGGTCTTGAATTGCTAGCTTATGATGGTGTTAAATGAAGCTCTTGTGCGTTAAATGCAATCGTTTGCGGAAAATTTCAGGGTTATGCGGAAATTCCGGTTGCTAGGGTTTTATTTAGGGATTTTCCAAGGGTGACTGATAAGTTGCTAATTGGCTTTGATTGAAGGATTTTGTGGCCTAAATGGATATGTTTAATCGTTTGCGAACCGTATGTGCAATTGTGGTTAATTACTATATGATTGGGTATTTGATTGTAGGATGGAAAGGATGAATTTATGGGGAAATGCTGTCCGATTTTGGATAACGTTGGTTACTTTGAGTTTAAGTTAAAGGGCTTGGACTTGAATGATGAAATTGTCTATATTGGACAAGGATTGTGAACCGTGGAGGTGAGTGACCTTAAACTGTTTCCAACGTTACCTTTGAAATGTTTCTTGCATCGTTTCTTTGATTGCATATCCTGTGTGCCGGCATATAAGTTCTTGACATGTTTTGGCTCAAATGAGTACTTGGAATTCGTGTGCTGGACCCCAATGTCTCCTCCACCGTTTAATGTTCCTGTAGAGCACCAATGGGCTCTTTCTCACTGTTCAATGTTACATGTTCAATGTGAAATGATTGTTTGGAGCGTTGGACATCTAAGTACCATGATTTCACTGGCTCACGAGAGCAATGAAAGTGCATTGATTACTGAATCATTGAATCATGACATTATCGAAATGAATGATTGTGAAACTGATTTGATAACTGATTTTATTGGTTACTCGCTGAGCTTCTAGCTCACCCCAAAAATGTTTTATTCCCCTCCACAGGGCTCAAGGTGAAGGAAGGGCTTGTAGTGCTTATTCATGGATTATCTCATGTATGGATTGAATTTGGATTTCCTTTTGTGTAATCATTCATATTGGGATAGTATTGAACGTTTAGAATTGATTGGATGTGTAATAGTCTAGTTTTGGACTTCCTCTTGTATAATAGTTGGTATCAAGGATCAGAGTGGCGCAGTGGAAGTGTGGACGCTTCGCTTTTGATATGTAATTGTTGGAACTTTTGATGTATATTTGAGATTTATATCTTGTAATTTAATTGAGGACTGTAGTGAGCGACTGAGTCCCGGCGAGAGCTGGACAGGCGGCCCGCCGAACCCTTTGGTTCGCCTTAGGGGGAGGTGGGGCTGTCACAAGCTAGATTAGGGAAAAGGGAGATAGATTTTGTGAATGCATGTTAATTGTTTGAAAAAATGCCAAAAAAAGAATTTTAGGGGCTGTTTTAATTTAATGCATCCTTTTGTTGTTGTTTACTTGTCAAACTAAGATTATAGTTGTATTGTAGAAGTTATAAGGAGGGTTTTGGCATAATTTTTATGATTTTTGGTGAAGATTTGAGGGTTTTAAAAAAATAAAAAATGAACTGATTTCTTGGCATTTTGACCACTCTCGGTTCATTTTTTGTAAAAACTAACTCTGGAATTGGAATCTACGCGAAAAATCGAGTTGGGGTGTGTATTTTGATAATTTTTTGTGACCGGAAAAAATTCGCCGGCGACCGACGGCAGCCGACACGGCTGCCAGAAGCTTCACCCTGCCGGAGGAGAAGAAAGGAGAAACGAGAGGAAGGAGAAGAGAAGGAAAAAAGACAGAAAAGAAATCGGAATGGGCTAATTTTTTTTTTTCGGTTGGACCAAGAGTTAGTTGTTGGTTGGGTTTTGGAAATGGGTTTAGGTTTATTTCTTTTGGTTTCGATTGGGCTAGAAGGTCAGAGCCTATGCATGTTTTTAGTCGGACTTGAGTGATAGAAAGACGGGCTGGCCTGCTCGTTTCTTTTGGGTTTCGGCTGGGCTTAGGTAGCATCCGGCCCAAATAAATAAAAATGATGGCCCGATTGCCTTTTTCTCCCATATCAGAAACCAAAATTTGCACTTTAGCCCCTGATCTTTGGAGTAGTTTCACTTCGGCCCAGAACATTTTAAATTTGTTTCATTTAGGTCCTTAAATTAATTTCACTTTGGTCCTTGAATTTTATCTTTCATTTAATTTTGGCCTCTAAACTTTGGAAAAATATAATTTTTGTCCCCAAAAGTTTTTTGATTTTTGCAATTCAGTCCCTGGTGAATTTTGGCTCTCTTTATTATGATTGTTTCTTTTCTTTAATAGCTAATTATGTTACTTTTGAGTATGTTCAACTTGTAATTTTTAGATATTCTTAAATTTATTTATGTTTGACATATTGAGGTGAATTTTCATTATTATTATTAGTTTTTCAATTAAATTGGTGCCATGATTCTTTTGTTCATTTTGAGTATAAATAGGGGCAATTTGACTCCGTTTAGTCACCACTTCAAAAGGGAGGTACCCCATTATTATTATTTCAATGTCAATTACGTGCTCTTATGTGCTCCTACGTGTTCCTATGTGTTTATATATTTTTATATGCTTTGTTTATTTGATTTGAATGTTCATTTAAATTTTCTTATGTTTGTTTAGTTAATTTTATAATTATTTGAGAGGCACTTAAATACATCAAAAATGTAATAGATAGGATAATTAGATTTGTTTTGTTTTATTTTACTTTCCCTTTTAGATTGTAGTCAGGCGCTCCCTGATGTAATAGATAGGTTGTGTACTTATGTGGCTTATATGTTATGTGTTTTATCCGCTTTTCTCAGGATTTTGGCATCTAGATATTTATATTTACGTGTTATGTGCTACGTGCTCTTATGTGTTTATTTGTTTTCATTTATGCTTTATTTGTTTCACTATGAATTGTTAATACATGATATCACCACACTAGTCCAACGCTAGTTGTGACTTCTCCCTCCGCTAGTTGTGACTTCTCCCTCCGCTTACTTGCTAGTCCAATACTAGTAAGGATTTTTAGAAATGGGCTAGTCCAACGCTAGACCCTTTAGACCGTCTCGCGTTAGATTCATCTTTGTGTGATATTCATTACATTTCCATGCATATTTTCATTTTTAGGATATTTTCTCATTTGCATGATATTCCCTATTATATTATCCTTTACCCTCTATAGGTACTAATCATGTCATTTAGAATTGCATCTCATTTAAGTTAGTTCATTTGCTTGTTCATGTTAGGATAATTATTTTTCAAACATGGGAAATGGGTGATTATAATTTTTTAGTTTAAATACCCTATTAATCCATGTATAAGAAAATTATGTCACGAGTTTTTGCCTCCCGTACCCTTTATGTTGCATTTCCTTTTTCTTTGATCACTTGTATATATGTATATAATTTAATTTCTTTTCTTTATTTTTAATTTCATCATTTGCATACTCGTGACACTTTCAAGAAATCATTTTGGCCTTCGCAATTAATGCGATTGGTTCGATTAAACCCTTGAATGGATATTTTGACCCTTTCGATATTTTATAAATTTAGATTTACATCCATGTAGGAAACATCCAAATATGATAAAATTAAAGGTTGGATTAGGAAAATTTTGACTAAACCACACAACTAGCTTAGACTAGGTTGAAAGGGTGCCTTAGGTTTGAGATAATTGAACCTTTGCCTTCCCTTTCTTCAACCGTGACTCCCGAATTCATTTTCTCTGTTTTCAAAGACCTGGAGTTGTCGAAAAGGATTTTATTTTATTTTACTTTATTTTTTGGGTGACTTGGTACACCAAAACTCAATACCAAGTGGCAACTCCTATTTTTTTTAAAAAAACCCTTTTTGACTAAATTTTGGACCCAAATTGTCGCATTTTTTTTAAATCTCATTCTAGGTCCTTTTTTATTTATTATTAATAAATCACAATCTTTTATAAACACTTTTATTTTCCATCGCGAAAAATGGGGCGCGACAACTTGGCGGCTCCACTGGGGAAGCTAGAGAGTCCAAGCACTTGGTTTAGTTGTCTTTTCTCTTTTTAACCCTTTTATTTATCGCATTTGGATGTTTAGGGTTGCATTTTCTCTTTTTTAAGATTTTTTGCATTGCGCGCGTATCAATTCACTCCCTCACCTATTTGCGTACGATTGATTTGATGGATGGATAGTTTATGTATGTTATCCCGCGCTTTGCATTGCATTTGGGTGGGGGGATTTTACCCTAGAGCCTCGCATTGGTTCTCGATCCCTCCCTTCCAAACCGAGCACTAGCATACATGCATACGCTTTATTTTTTTATCCCTCATTTATTTTTCTTTTAGTGGCTTGTCACACCACTCTTCCCTATTAGGATTAGGCGACCCACTTGGACGTGTGATCGCGACACGATGTGTGCTTAGCATGATCCGAGGGGTCATTCAATCTTCCATTGTAAGCTTTGGGTTGATAGCCTTTAGTTTTTAATCGAAGGTTGAGGATTTTTGATAGATTCACTCAAACACGTAGCCGTGACACGATGTGTGCGTAGCGGTGTTTGGGGAATCGCTCGAGCCACCGACAAAGAACCTTGGGAGTGATGACCTTTGGTTTCCAAATCTGAAGGCTCGGGGACCTTAAAACCTATCGAGTCTAGATGCATTAGTGAGCCAATACCTCATGCATCCATGATAGTTTATCTAGGGTAGAGTCTGTCTTACCCTATTAGGGACACTATTCACGAGGGGAGGGATCCAACCCCTCTTTTCCTTTTATTGTTTTATCTCTGTGTATTGCTTTGCTACAATGTGTTATGTGTATTTATCTGATTGAATTAACTTTTCTTGGTTTTTGTCTCCATTACATTCATAAGCCCTAGAAAATAAGAGTCCTAGCATGGTACTCTCTAGGAGCCTACCCTATTTGATGTGACACATTTAAATTCAATGCTTCGCATTTGTAGCATGAATGCATTTCATTTTAGGCTCACTACGACATACAAAAAGGGTTCCTTTAGGTCATGTTTCATTTATGTACTGCATATTTAGTCGCTTTGATAAACTGGCATCATACATCCACCTTAGAAGGGAACGCCGTTTAGGGAATCCCGCGTTAGGCATAAACCGCCTTGTGTTTCGGATATATAATCCAATGAGACTTGCACGTTTATATTTTTTGTACTATCCAAAGGAGTAGTGCACAAGGTAAGGTAGGATTCGATCCCTTCCGTGTGACGGCATTGAAAATAATGGAACAGTTTTTACGCATTAGAATATGAGCCTTTAATAATCACTTTTTGGCCATTTTATCAGAATTGGTAAAAATCCCTTGCGTAAAGGACATTAAGTTGAAGAAATTCACAAATTCCTCATTGTTGAGATGATAAGTATGTTAAGGCCAAATCTTGATTTCCAAAGGCTCATAGACTAATGAATCATAATGAATTTTTGAAAATTTCCAATGGGTAGACAATTCAATCAATTTTTGGATTAAACAATCAATTTCATTGGACCATTTTATTTATCAAATTCATCCAATCCATTTTTTCCTATTTCTTCACTTTTAGGACTAAGTCAATTTTGAATAAATCATCAATTTCGTTTGACCAATTTACCCTTTTTTAGGGTGATTCGGTCAATTTTGAATAAATTAAATTTCATTCAATTCATGTGACCAGTTTACCTATTTTTAGGGCAATTCGGTCGATTTTGAATAAATCATCAATTTCATTCATTCCATTTTTACATCTAAGATGATTGAGTCGATTTTTTTATAGATCATTCGATCCTTACAATTTTGCTCATTTTTAATTACATTTTCATTCAATTTCATTTTGGATAAATCATCAATTTCATTCTGTTCATTTGGTCAGTGATCAAGTCGATTTTTGAATAAACTGTCAATTCTATCCAATCTATTTGACCAATTTATTCATTTTTAGGACAATACAATCAATTTTGAATTAATCATCAATTCCATTCAATTCATTATTCATTTAATCAATTTTATTTTTTTGAATAAATTCTCAATTTCATCCAATCCATTGGATCGATTTTATTCACTTTCAGGATAATCCAGTCAATTTTTGAACTAACTATCAATTTCATTCAATTCATTTAACCCTTTTATTCTTTTTTAAAGTTTCGATCTATGATTCACTAAAGAAACTAGTCGAGACATTTCAATCCTAAAAAAAAATAATAAGTTTTTCACACTAAATTGATTTTGATATCATTTTATGTGAAGCAATCAATCCATTCGGATTTTGTCCTCATTTTGTTAGGACAAAATTGTCTTTTGTCACTACAATTATCTAATTTTTTCAAAATTTGTCTTTTAATTGAATCTCAATAAGTCAATCGGATCCGTCAGGTATTGTATGGTGCCTATCCCTGAGGATTGCATTTTTCATGCTAGGCCAACCCTTGGCATAAAAGGGCTCCCCCATAGGACAGGCATACCGATTTTACAGTTTTGCTTACTAACTCTGGGTATTTTTCTTTTCTTTTTCCCTCTCCCCTACATTTATAAAAGTTATTTCAACAAGGTAAAAATATTTTTCCTATATTTGATAATATTTTTGGTCTGATAAATTTTGAAAATTACAAGTGTTACTTGATTTTGGACAAATCCTACAATATAAAAAAAATGAATGAAAAATCCATTTGGAAGTGCTAGTGTAAAGCATCTCAAAAATCTCTTGATTCATTGTTTCTAATACATTTTGTCTCAAAAGATAGAAAGAGAAAGTGTAAATATTTGAAAGTATATTCTTTTGAGATTTTTTAGTTTCTCATATGTATTATATTTGAGTAAAAAAAAATTTTATTTGAATAATAAAGTTTTTATTTAGACAATTATTGTTTTGTATATATTCATTCTTTATTCGCTCATTGGGAGATTTCATGATGAATTCTAAGAAATAAGATTAAATTAAGATTTTTTGACCTCTTGAAAATTCATGAGTGTATGTCCAACTCCCGAAAATTGTTGTATACACTAAATTTGTGGTCTAAACTATTCAATGACAGTAGCCGAAAATAAAAGGAGTCATTCAAATTTGACAGTTTCTCATAAAATATCAACCCCGACACTTTTCTTTTTCATTTTTTGTCCACTTCTATTGAACCTCCAAGGTCTGTCGCATTGGTTGACTAGCTTCAAAGTGAGACAATTTTTACTGTGAAAATGTCCAGTATGTCTAACCAGATTCAATTCACATCTGAGTGAAAGCAAAAATGTACATTACTTATTTGTTTTGAAAATTTGGAATTATACTTTAGGCTTTCGTTTCTCTATCTATACAGATTTTATAATTTGTTTTCCCCATTTGAGACTCTAAAAAAAATGGAATTTCGTTTCAAATAAAAGCCTCAATGATCATGACTCTTCATGGAAAAATTTTCAAATGTCAAAAGGGAGTGGATTCTTCCAACAGGCTATTCTTTACTTTGGCTGTCATGAGAAATAAGAATGATGCTTTGGCCGTTGTTTCTACCATCTAAATACTTTTATCCTTTGCATCCTTATTTGAACTTAAATTGGTGGTTCGTTTCAAAAGCACTTATGATCACACCCCCATACTGGGGAAGGAGATTTGAGAATTGGAAAAAAATGATAAAGATGCTCAAAATTTTTGAAAGGGACATCAAATAAAGAAAAAGAGTGAAAGAAAAAAGGAGGAAAATTACAAGTTTGGGGAATTTGACTCTACCATTGATATTTTGATCTTCAATTTTGGAAAGAAAGAGGGGCCATCTATACTCCAAAAATTAGGGAGTTTTCAATTCTATCATTGACATTTGGGATCTCAGTATTGGTAAGAAAAAAAAAGAAGAGAAAGAAAAAAAAAGAGAAAGAGAAACAAAGAAAAATGTGTGAAAAAGAAACGGATGATGAAATGATGAAATGAAATGAAAAGAAAAATGTGAAGATTTCCAATGCTGAATTCCCTCTAGTAGTTGATATATCAAAAAAAAAAAAAAGGGAGTCAAAATGGGATCCCAGGTTTTGAGTCCAAAACTGGGGCATTTTTTGGGAAGGAATGTGATCTTAAGTGCGTTGTCCTTGAAAATTTTATTTCTTTTAGCTATCGTTGTCAAGTCACATTACAAGCTCATAAAGTCCATTGCTGACTTATCTTTCATGACAATTTGAAGTGAAAATCTTGCCACTAAGGAATCTACCAATCACTCATGATCATAAGGCCATAACCTGTTTTCATATGTTTAGCTATCGTTTCTACCCATATATTACAAGCCTATACAGCTTATATGTTGACTGAGTTTTCTCAAAAAAATAAGAGTGATAAACTATTTGCTTTCACCAAGATGTGATATTGAATGTGTTGGATACAATTTGGGCACAAAAAAAAAGAAGAAGACAGATCCTGACATACCATTCCCCTGAACCATCTCAAAATCCTGAATAATATCCATTTGATTGGTCCTAAAAGATGAGCTCATAAGAAAAGTGATCCTTTTCCCTCAACACCAATTCCAAAACAAGGAAGAGATCTTTTTCAATTTGGTCTTATTTTGAGGGATTTATCATGGAATCTTCTACATGAGTTTGGATATGATATTTAAATTCTTCATTTGAAAAATGTAGTTTCTATTCACATTGCATGTGATTATTTTGCAACTAAAATAAGCCCAAATCGGGGCAATTTTTTTTGTAATATCTGTGAGATTTCACCAAATAAGTTCAAATTGAGGCAAAAATTTTATAATACATTTGTAGAGTATGTCCAAGATCAAGTATATATTTTTTAAAATCTTGATAAGTCAATACTTTGCATGAATCTTAATTGTTACATCATTGCTCAAAAAATAAAAAACAAAAACAAAAAAAATAATAATAAAAAATTGAAAAATTCAAGTGCTTTGAAAAATTTCCCTTATACAGGTGTTTATGGTTGAGATCGAGGGAAAAGTGCAATTCAAAACTTGCAAATTTGGAGATTGATCACGAATAAAAATGGAGCAATAATGCTACATTGCAAAGTGGAGGGTCGGCTATTTGCTCAAAAGGAGTACATACTTCAGCAGCCAACTTGAAAAAAAGAGAAAAGAAAAAGGGGGAATGAAAAGAGAAAAGAAAAAATAAAAAAAAAAGGAGAAAACGAGAGGGGAATAAAATAAAAGAGAAAAGAAAAGAAAGGGGAATGAAAAAAAAAAGAAAAGAAAAAGGGGGAATGAAAAGAGAAAAGAAAAAATAAAAAAAAGGAGAAAACGAGGGGGGAATAAAATAAAAGAGAAAAGAAAAGAAAGGGGAATGAAAAAAAAAAAAGAGAAAAGAAAAAGGAAAAAGGAAAAAAGAAGAGAAAAGAAAAGGGGGAGTGAAAAAAAAAAAAAGAGACAGAGAAAGAGAGAGAGTTCTTCCTTCAATTTTGTAAATTTTTGTTATCAAACTTTGATAGTATTTCATTTGGAGATTACATTTCTAAGTTGGGGCAACACCTTATGCTTCGAATGGAAGAGATAATACCTGCCAAAATTGAGATCCCGTCCTTGCGCATTTTGACGAAGGCTCAGGTAGAAGAAATCAAATGGATCAAGGAATACAATGAGCTGATGTCTCCAATGGATGAAAAGATGTTGAATGTTGCCTGCCATGGGCAATGCTCTTAACAAAGGATGATTCGTTGGTTATGACAAGAAAGACAAATCCCACTTATTTGAAGTGAGGGATAAAGTTTTGGAGTAAATTCTTCCGATTCAAGAGGAGGTTAAAGAAGAATTTGCTCCAACTTGGCAAGGGCCATTTATTGTTCAAAGAGTGCTATCCAGAGGAACGCCCATTCTCACAGAACTGGATGGACAGGTTTTTCCTCTGCCGATCAATGCAGATATGTGTAAGAAAATTCTTTATTTGATTATGTGATTTTTCTTTTGAGTTACCATCTAGGGTGGATTAAAGGCGAGTCTTTTTCTTTCCTCTTTGAACATATTACCCCTAGTTTTCCCCTTTGAACCTCCAGAATAATTTAATCCTTCATTTGATAGCCCCCCCCCTAAAGATCGCAAATCCCCACACTGAGGCAAATTTTGTCTCCTATTTGTTATAAAAAAAGAAAAAAAAAAGAGAAAAAGGAAAAAAAAAGATTCAAAAGCTAAACTGGGGCAACTTTTCAGTTTTAATACCCTCATACGGGGGCAAATATTGACAGGATGTGATCTTAGGGTTTTTGAAAACTCTTTGAAGATTTTACTTTCAAGCCTTAACATTTCTTCTACACTCCACCAACCCCCATCATAAAAATCATAAAATCCCGACCTCCGCTTTAGTGGTATTTTCAATAAAAATCACTTTATCAAATGGCAAATGATGTCAATACACCTTCACTATTTTTGCATGGGAAGGGTCGTCGCACTGATGCCATCCTTTTTTAAAACACATTTCTGAGTTGATAAAGGTTGTTGACAAGGTTTGTCCATTAGGTGAAAGCTCGAAAAGGCGTCTTTTGAAAAAAAAAAAAAAAAGAGGGAAAAAAAAGAGAAAAAAAAAACAACAAAAAAAAAGGAAAAGAAAAAGGGGGGGTGACCTTAGTGAAAATTCGAAGGGTTAAGGTCATCAAGATGGACGACATCCGAAGGGATCAAATATGACATCTTTCTTTTTCAAGAGCCATTCATTCAAATCTGGTTAATAGAAATAGGTGTTTTGTGATACACGGTGGAGTATGGCTGACTGATGCTAGAAAATTGAGAAGATTCAAGACAAATTGCAGCACAACTCTTTGAGAGCAGTTTTGACATCGAAAGATCATGCTTGCATGGTTCTAAAGGCCAAAGGGACCACAAGAGATCACATGGTGGTAGTATTATGTGATCACTCTTTGTTTTCCTTCTTGAAAGCATGAAAATATGGCTTTTGTTAAACATGATTTACACTAATGCCAATATTAAAAGGAGTGAGCTCCAATTTTGGTAATGCATTTCAAATCGACTTTAAAAAAAAAAGGGGGGGGTAAAGTAAAAAAAAAAAAAAAAAAGGGGGCCCTGCGCTGGGCAAATTTTGAAAAATTGCAATTTCAAAACTTACTTCAAGACCGTTGTTTTTATTTTCGTTGGGCATGGGTTTTATCCCTCCAACCTCGGCAGGCTCGGTTTTATTTTAGTTGGGTTTGGGTTTTATCCCACCAACCTCGGCAGGCTCGGTTTTATTTTAGTTGGGTTTGGGTTTTATCCCACCAACCTCGGCAGGCTCGGGTTTTATCCCACTGACCGTTTTTATGTTCGTTGGGCATGTGTTTTATCTCTCCAAACCTCGGCAGGCTCGGATTTTATCCCACTGGCCGTTTTTATTTTCGTTGGGCATGAGTTTTATCCCTCCAAACTCGGCAGGCTCGGGTTTTATCCCACTGACCGCTTTTATTTTCGTTGGGGCAGGCTCGAGTTTTATCCTACTGGCCGTTTTTATTTTCGTTGGGCATGGGTTTTATCCCTCCAATCTCGGCAGGCTCGGATTTTATCCCACTGACCGCTTTTATTTTCGTTGGGCATGGGTTGTATCCCTCCAACCGCGGCAGGCTCGGGTCTTATCCCACTGGCCGTTGTTTTTTATTTTCGTTGGGCATGGGTTTTATCCCTCCAAACCTCGGCATGCTCGGATTTTATCCCACTGGCCATTTTTATTTTCATTGGGCATGGGTTTTATCCCTCCAATCTCGGCAGGCTCGGGTTTTATCCCACTGACCGCTTTTATTTTCGTTGGGCATGAGTTTTATCCCTCCAACCTCGGCAGGCTCGGATTTTATCCCACTGATCGTTTTTATTTTAGTTGGGTTTGGGTTTTATCCCACCAACCTCGGCAGGCTCGGGTTTTATCCTACTGACCGTTTTTATGTTCATTGGGCATGTGTTTTATCCCTCTAACCCCGGCAGGCTCGGGTTTTATCCCACTGACCGTTTTTATTTTCGTTGGGCATGGGTTTTATCCCTCCAACCTCGGCAGACTCAGGTTTTATCCCACTGACCGTGTTTCTTGATTATTTGAATAATAATTGTGCTTTATCATTTATTTTGTATTTCATGTTAGGAGTTCTGAGAATTCAGACCTTTTCGATTTTTGTAAATATCACAGATGGTCAATGTACTTATTTCATTGGGGTTCACTTGTATTCGAACTACGTTTGACCTGATTCCCTTGGTGGGATACGTAGGCAACTCTACATGAGTTTGGTCACATTTTCTGCAATGTTATTGCATCATTTTGTCCAATAATTTCAGCCAAGTGTTGGCTTGTTTATTTTAGCTCAGGTGCAACTAGAAGAGACATGTAAGCAATTTGGTGTCTACGTCTTTGTCTTGAGTAAGAGGGGCAAGCTGTAGACACCAAATTTTTGTCAATTTTTAATATTTTTACAAAATTTTTCTATTTAATGAATTATTTATTTTCTTGCATTTTAATGTGCATTTTTCTCATTTTTGCAGGTTTGTTTTAGGAAAAGAAGAAAAAAAAAAAAAACAAAACAAAAGAAGGAAAATTAAAAATAAAAAAATCATTCTAATCATTTTGTTTCATCAGAACCACTATTAACCCATTTTTACACTTCATCCTCATTAACATTTCTTCTCATTTTGGTAAAAAATTCATCAGATTTTTGCATTGATCTTTCTTGTCATTATGGAAGAAAAACCATCATTTTGGCCCAACTTAACACTTCAAGTCAATACATCACTCGGCTCTCTCTGGGGGAAAAGGAAAAAAAAAGACAAGCTCCACTTTGGCAAAAAAAAACTCTCTTGGCTCTCTCTCTTGTCTCAACCGAAAAGAAGAAGAAGAAAAAAAGAAACAAAAAACACTACCTCTCGGCTCTCCTCTCTCCCAAATTTTTTCCAACACATTTGCACACAACAAGGCAGCAATCGGTTGGATTGGAGCTTGGCAATTTCCTCAAAAACCTGGGCAAAGGGACCAAACTCTTCATTGAGGTATTTATCTCCTTTTTTTCCAGCTTTTCTTTTTTTAATTAACTAGATTGAATGTATGTGTGGTTACCTTTTTTGTTGCTTATTTTTGCTGGTTTTTGTTGGTGTTGTATGGATGAAAATTTGGGAAATAGCTTGAGCTAGATTAGGGAAAAGGGAGATAGATTTTGTGAATGCATGTTAATTGTTTGAAAAAATGCCAAAAAAAGAATTTTAGGGGCTGTTTTAATTTAATGCATCCTTTTGTTGTTGTTTACTTGTCAAACAAAGATTATAGTTATATTGTAGAAGTTATAAGGAGGGTTTTGGCATAATTTTTATGATTTTTGGTGAAGATTTGAAGGTTTTAAAAAAATAAAAACTGAACTGATTTCTTGGCATTTTGACCACTCTCGGCTCATTTTTTGTAAAAATTAACTCTGGAATTGAAATCTACTCGAAAAATCGAGTTGGGGTGTGTATTTTGATAATTTTTTGTGATCGGAAAAAATTCACCGGCTACCGGCCACAGCCGGCACGGCTGCCATGGCTGCCAGAAGCTTCACCCTACCGGAGGAGGAGAAAGAAGAAACAAGAGGAAGGAGAAGAGAAGGAAAAAAGAAAGGAAAGAAAAGAAATCGGAATGGGCTAATGTTTTTTTTTCGGTTGGGCCAAGAGTTAGTTGTTGGTTGGGTTTTGAAAATGGGTTTAGGTTTATTTCTTTGGGTTTCGGTTGGACTAGAAGGTCAGAGCCCATGAATGTTTTTAGTTGGATTTGAGTGATAGAAAGACGGGCTGGCCTGCTCATTTCTTTTGGGTTTCGGCTGGGCTTAGGTAGCATCCGGCCCAAATAAATAAAAATGATGGCCCGATGGCCTTTTTCTCCCATATCAGAAACCAAAATTTGCACTTTAGCCCCTGATCTTTAGAGTAGTTTCACTTCGTCCCAGAATATTTTAAATTTGTTTCATTGAGGTCCTTAAATTAATTTCACTTTGGTCCTTGAATTTTATCTTTCATTTAATTTTGACCTCTAAACTTTGGAAAAATATAATATTTGTCCCCAAAAGTTTTTCAATTTTTACAATTCAGTCCCTAGTGAATTTTGACTCTCTTTATTATGATTGTTTCTTTTTTTTAATAGCTAATTATGTTACTTTTGAGTATGTTCAACTTGTAATTTTTAGATATTCTTAAATTTATTTACGTTTGACATATTGAGGTGAATTTTCATTATTATTATTAGTTTTTCAATTAAATTGGTGCCATGATTCTTTTGTTCATTTTGAGTATAAATAGGGGCAATTTGACTCCGTTTAGTCACCACTTCAAAAGGGAGGTACCCCATTATTATTATTTCAATGTCAATTACGTGCTCTTATGTGCTCCTACGTGTTCCTATGTGTTTATATATTTTTATATGCTTTGTTTATTTGATTTGAATGTTCATTTAAATTTTCTTATGTTTGTTTAGTTAATTTTATAATTATTTGAGAGGCACTTAAATACATCAAAAATGTAATAGATAGGATAATTAGATTTGTTTTATTTTATTTCCCCTTTTAGATTGTAGTTAGGCGCTCCCCGATGTAATAGATAGGTTGTGTGCTTATGTGATTTATGTGTTATGTGTTTTATCCGCTTTTCTCAGGATTTTGGCATCTAGATATTATGTTTACGTGTTATGTGCTACGTGCTCTTATGTGTTTATTTGTTTTCATTTATGCTTTATTTGTTTCACTATGAATTGTTAATACATGATGTCACCACACTAGTCCAACGCTAGTTGTGACTTCTCTCTCCGCTTACTTGCTAGTCCAATGCTAGTAAGGATTTTTAGAAATGGGCTAATCCAACGCTAGACCCTTTAGACCGTCTCGCGTTAGATTCATCTTTGTGTGATATTCATTACATTTTCATGCATATTTTCATTTTTAGGATATTTTCTCATTTGCATGATATTCCCTATTATATTATCCTTTACCCTCTATAGGTACTAATCATGTCATTTAGAATTGCATCTCATTTAAGCTAGTTCATTTGCTTGTTCATGTTAGGATAATTATTTTTCAAACATGGGAAATGGGTGATTATAACTTTTTAGTTTAAATATCCTATTAATCCATGTATAAGAAAATTATGTCACGAGTTTTTGCCTCCCGTACCCTTTATGTTGAATTTCCTTTTTCTTTGATCACTTGTATATATGTATATAATTTAATTTCTTTTCTTTATTTTTAATTTCATCATTTGCATACTCGTGACACTTTCAAGAAATCATTTTGGCCTTCGCAATTAATGCGATTGGTTCGATTAAACCCTTGAATGGATATTTTGACCCTTTCGATATTTTATAAATTTAGATTTACATCCATGTAGGAAACATCCAAATATGATAAAATTAAAGGTTAGATTAGGAAAATTTTGACTAAACCACGCAACTAGTTTAGATTAGGTTGAAAGGGTGCCTTAGGTTTGAGATAACTGAACCTTTGCCTTCCCTTTTTTCAACCGTAACTCCCGAATTCATTTCCTCTGTTTTCAAAGACCTGGAGTTGTCGAAAAGGGTTTTATTTTATTTTATTTTATTTTTTGGGTGATTTGGTACACCAAAACTCAATACCAAGTGGCGACTCTTTTTTTTTTTAAAAAACCCTTTTAAACTAAATTTTGGACCCAAATTGTCGTATTTTTTTTAAGTTCCATTCTAGGTCCTTTTTCATTTATTATTAATAAATCACAATCTTTTTTAAACACTTTTATTTTCCATCGCGAAAAATGGGGCGCGACAATATCATCAATGAATATCACCACAAATTAATCCAAATACGGCTTAAAAATTCGATACATCAAATCCATAAATGCTGCTGGTGCATTAGTTAACCCAAAGGGTATCACTGCAAATTCAAAGTGCCCATATCTTGAATTGAAAACGATTTTAGGTACATCAGCTTCTAGGATCCTCATTTGGTAATATCCTTGCCTCAAATCTAATTTGAAGAATACCACTACCTCTTGTAACTGATCAAATAGTTCATCTATGCGAGGCTATTAACCTTGGTCCCTAACTTTTGATGTTTACAAAATAATGGCTAATACTAATATCTCTTCAAGAAATACTTTTAGTTATGAAACTAATCAGATTCAAAAGATCAAGTGCAATTGAAAGGGACAAAAGCTGTTGAAAGCTGTCAGACGCTTGTGAAGTCAGGATCGAACGTCCGATACTCATTGCGCAAGTTCGGACGCATGAAAAACTCCATCACCGGACGTTTGAAAGAATTGAAGAAAATCTCTTAAGCTCACTGCCTGCTATCGGACGCAAAAAATAGGACTATCGGACATCCGACACTCCCAACGGCTAGTTGACTGTTCAGCTACTTTCTATCCGTTGGAAGCATTAATGAAGTACTTTCTTAGTCTCCTATAAATAGAGCATGGTCAGATATTTCAAATAACTTTTGCACACTGAAGATACAAAAGATCTAGAGTAGTTTTAATGAGAAAACACTCTCCAAGAAAGATTTTGTAGTTTCAGTGGTATGAGGTTTATTGTAAGTTTTTCATTTGTGAGTGAATACTTCATGAGTGTAGTTCTGTAAGGGTTGTCCTGAGGGATAGTAAAATTTCCTACCTTGACCGAGTGGAGTTCGGGGCAAGGAAGAGGTGAACCTTCCTTTGTACACAAGAGTGATTGTAATTCATCAACTTGAAGAAACTTGTTTGAATTAATCTACAAGCTCAAGAGGAGTTGGGCAGTTAATTGGTTTGCAATTCTTCCCTTCTTATTTACTTATTGTTACGTTTGTGATCTTTACATTGTTTATCTCTTCTATTTCTCTCAAGTGATTTTGTTCATTCATTAATTGATTCATTGTGTGATTACTTAGAAAAGAGGGTAAATTTCATATTGAACAAAAAGTGCCCATAATTTAATTAGGTTTTTAATCAACCTAATTCACTCCCTCTTAGGTTGTTTTCGATCCTAACAATTGGTATCAGAGTTTGGTCTCCTAGAGATTAAGTTCAATCTACTTTGGAGTAAAAATGACAATCAATAATGCCAAATTTTTTAAAGGATAATCTGTGATTAGACCTCCAATATTTAATGGGTCAAATTATGTTAGTTGAAAAGAAAGAATAATTATGTTTTTGCAATCAATTGATATTGAATTGTGGTTTATTGTCAATGAAGGTCCATATGATGCCTCTGTTATAGATGAAAAAAATCATAAATCTAAACCAAAAATAAGAAATGAACTGACTGTTGCTGATAGAATTCATCTCACTTTAAATGCAAAAACCATAAATATGTTAAATTATGCTTTAGATTCAAATAAATCTATTAGAATTAAGGGTTGTAAGTCCGCTAAAGAGATTTGGGACAAACTGCGAGAAATTCATGAAGGTAGTGAGAATGTTAAAGAACAGAAAAAATCTATCTTGATTGCTAAATATGAGTCATTTAAGATGGAACCTCATGAAAATATTGATCAAATGTATTGTAGATTCAATAATCTTATTAAATATTTAGAGGTTCTGGAAAAAGAATATACCTTAGGAGAGAAAAATAGAAAAATCTTGAATGCTCTGTCTAAAAGTTGAGAAAGTAAAGTGACTGCTAATGAAGAGGCAAGAGATCTGAATTCCTTGCCCATTGAATCTCTTATTAATTTTCTAATCTCTTATGAGCTGAAACTTAAGGCCAAAGTGCAAGAGGAAGAGGATGTGAAAGTAACAAGGAGCATTGCTTTAAAGACATCTCATGATGAAGATGATTCTGCCTCTCTAGATGGAGAAGATGCGAAAGTTGATGATAGTGATCTAGCTTTCAACACAAAAAGTTTCAAAAGGATTCTCAACAAAAGGAGATTTAGAAGAGGAGAACCTAGCAATTTAGATTCTAATAAATTCAACAATGCAAGAAACAAAGAAAAGTATGAGACTAACAAAAAACAAGACGACAAATGCTATGAATGCGGCCAACTTGGACACTACATGAGTGAGTGCCCAATGAAGAATAGGAAAGCTGAAAGAAAACCAAGATTCAACAATTTTCGATTCGCATGGAATGGGTGCAACTCCGATAGTGAAATTGAAGAGGAAAAAGAATATGCTCAATTGGCTTTCATGGTCATTGGAGATGATGAGGTAACAACTTGTAACTCTCAATTTGAAAGTGATGATGAAAGTGATGATGATCTTGAATCTTTCATTATAAAATTGCATGATAGTTTGAAAGAATCTTATGCTAGAAACAAGGAATTAAAACATAAAAGTGTTTTCTTCTTCAGGAAAATACACGTCTTTTTCAAGAAAATAAAAAGTTGAAAACTGAAAGTGATTTCTTAAAAAAGAGTGAGACTGTTTTACACTTTGAGCTTGATAAAAAAATAAGACTTTGTGAAATGTTCAAAAAGGAACAAGGTGATTTGGAAAGAAGAATAGATAATTTAAATGAGTTGCTCCAATATAAAAAACAAGACTGTTTTCAAAGTAATAAATCAAAGGCTCATCTTGGCACTCGTAAGAAGAAGTTAAATTCTGGTGCAAATGAATTTGCTATTTATAAGAGAAGACAAGTAAGATTTATTAAATCTGTTCATGTAAATAAATCTTTGGTTATGTGTAATTTTTGTTGTCAAAAAAGTCACATGAAAAGTGATTATTATGTGAGAAAAAACATGAGAAGAGACATGAAATGCATGTGAATAGTTAGACATGATACTAACTCTAACAAGTAGGAGATATTGGTAAGATTGGTGAGATTCTTGTTCATAATACTTTTTTGTAATTCTCTTTAGATGTTTCTGATGCTTTGAACTGAGTTTTTCTTGATATTTTTGAATATTACTGAATCTGTATGATGTTAAAAAGGGAGAGAAAGGAACAATTCTGATCTGGTGATGATTTATTTTGTTAAACTCTCTATGATATGTTGGTATGTTGGTGATTGCTGAATTCTGGTATCATTTCTCTGTTTTTATTTGGAATATTGGATTCTCTGTTATTGTTGCCGGATTTTGGTATGAGATTTTTACTCTCATCTTATGATGACAAAAAGGGGGAGAAATGGATGCTATGTGTAAGAGAGAGTTATTCTGAGATTATAAATTTGGATGCAATGAGTGAGGGGGAGATTATGCTCATATTCTCAATCTTTTTCTTTCTTCCATCCATTGTTTTGTCATCATCAAAAAGGAAGAGAATGTTAACCTTGGTCCCTAACTTTTGATATTTACAAAACAATGGATAATACTAATATCTCTTCAATAAATACTTTCAGTTATGAAGCTAATCAGATTCAAAAGATCAAGTGCAATTGAAAGGGACAAAAGCTGCTGAAAATTGTCGGACGCTTGTAAAGTCAGGATTGGACGTCCGATACTCATTGCGCAACTTCGGACACATGAAGAACTCCATCACCGGATGTTCGAAAGAATTGAAAAAAATCTCTTAAGCTCACTGCCTGCTGTCGGACGCAAAAAACAGTACTATCGGACATCCAACACTCCCAACGGCTAGTTAACTGTTTAGCTACTTTCTATCCGTTAGAAGCATTAATGAAGCACTTTCTTGGTCTCCTACAAATAAAGCATGATCAGATATTTCAAATAACTTTTACACACTGAAGATACAAAAGATTTAGAGTAGTTTTAGTGAGAAAATACTCTCTAAGGAAGATTTGTAGTATTAGTGGTGTGAGATTCATTGTAAGCTTTTCATTTGTGAGTAAATACTTCATGAGTGTAGCTCTGTGAGGGTTGTCCTGAGGGATAGTAAAACTTCCTACCATGACCGAGTGGAGTTCGGGGCAAGGAGGAGGTGAACCTTCCTTTGTACACAAGAGTGATTGTAATTCATCAATTTGAAAAAACTTATTTGAATTAATCTACAAGCTCAAGAGGAGTTGGGTAGTTAATTGGTTTGCAATTCTTCCCTTCTTATTTACTTATTGTTACGTTTGTGATCTTTACATTGCTTATCTCTTCTACTTCTCTCAAGTGATTTTGTTCATTAATTAATTGATTCATTGTGTGATTACTTAGAAAAGAGGGTAAATTTCATATTGAACAAAAAGTGCACATAACTTAATTAGGTTTTTAATCAACCTAATTCACCCCCTCTTAGGTTGTCTTCGATCCTAACAGAGGCAGAGGGTATTTATTCTTAATGGTCACATCATTCAAGTCTCGATAGTCTATGCATAGTCTCAAACTCCCATTTTTCTTCTTAACCAAGAGCACTGGAGCTCCCCATAGTGAGTCACTTTCTCTGATTAAACCTTTTCCTAATAAATCTTGTAATTGCAATTTCAATTTCTTTAATTCAGTTGGAACCATCCTGTAAGGTGTCTTAGAGATAGGGGCCATCCCCGGAGCCACATCAATCTTAAACATTATTTCTTTCTCTGGAGGTAACGTCTCGAATTTCTCGGAAAAGACATCGGGAAACTCCTTCGCTACCGGCACATTTTCCAACTTCACATTATCCCCAAGTGTATTAATAAGAAAGGTTAGATATCCTTTAACTCCACTACTCAACAATTTCCTAATTCGAATCCCCGAAATTAAAGCAGACGATGTTAATTTGCCCCTCACATCTAATTTTAAAGTTGCTTCCCCAGGAATGTGTAATTCTACTAGTTTCATCTTACAATCCAATTAATCATGGTATCGAGCTAACTAATCCATTCCAAGTATCACATCACATTCCTTAATTGCTAGGTTCATTAAATATGCCAACAATCTTCTCTCACCAACCCAAATCTCACAATTCCTATAAACTTTATTAGCAATCAAGCATTGATTCTCCGTAGGAATCTTAACTTCCAAATCAAAAGGCAATAATTCACACTTTACATCTATACCCTTCATAAAGTTAGGATCTACAAAAGAATGGATTGCCCCGAAATCAATTAAAACTCTACCTAAGCGATGAAAAAAAGAATCGTACATTCCACCACCTCAGTTGGGTTTGGAATTTGCTGATTGTCTAAGACGTAAATGTGACGCCCCCACTTCTCCCAAGGGCGAACCCAAGGGTATCCGCGGAACGCCTGTCCAGTTCTCGCCAGGACTCGAGACAAATCCATTCAATCTTAACAATATATACTAGTCTAATAAGGAAAAGTCGCTTCCATAATCAAATATCCAAATCTTATACTACGAGTTCAAAATACATCAGTTACCCAATTCTTACATCAGGATCCAAAGATACATCAATTCCCAAATATATACAACATCCAAAAGTTGTCTAGACAAATACGTCCAATATGCCAAATCAAAAGTGCATCAAGTTTCAAAATACAACAATTATAAGTTGACTAAACAATTATAACCAAGGTACTAATCAAAAGAGTAATCTAGTCGACTTATCTCCAAAATCTTTCCATCCGGTCCTGTTAAGGAAAACAAATTTAACGGGGTGAGCGAATGCTCGTGAGGCCAAGAAACACACATGCAAGCACGTATTCCAAATAGCAACAACAAATACACAGTAAGTAAAGCTATAAAGTTCGAATAATTCACATTTCCAATAAGAAAAGTAGACAGAAACAATTCAAGAATACTGTAGCTCTCAGGAGCTAAATTTCACGTAGTCGAGCCATGGTCTTGATCAAATTCCATGTTGACACTCCGTCAACCACATAAGTATTAAATCCTGTAGATACACCACTTTCTTCGAATCCCGTTACCGTTACACCTCCTTACCGGGCCCGCTCATCAAAATTTTGATAATACTCGAGTATATCATGGCAATACTGCGCGAGTAATGCCGAGCAAGATCTCTCCAATAGATCAGACTCTACGAATATCTCATGGTTTGTTAAGCTTATCGACCAAGCCCATGCTGGCTCGATTCGCAAAGTTAGCCAACGAGTTTGGTCGTCCCCCGAATACGAATACGAATATAAGTCGATGAGCAACGCTCAAATCGACGATTCCGACTAGGAATCACAAATACGAATCATATATACGAATCATATCCACATTACTACATACAAGTAGAATATGAATTCACATAGCAAAATTCGAATATAATTTCATTTGAAAGAGAACGAGTGCGGTAAAGTACACACTCATCTCTAAATTTCCAAATTCAAATAACGGATAAGAAGCAGTAAACACTTAGCAACAAATTCATGCACTTGACACTCACCGAGTGATTCAAGTAACAAGTTCAAATGATGGTTTAGGCGTCTCCCGTGAGATCCTCTGGAAGGTCCTCTTGAGCGCCTGAACATTTAATAATAAACTATCACTTATAAACCCTAATTAATAAGGAAGATTGCACTCTTGTACAATCTAAGAAATTTTTACGAAAATGAGCCTTAATTATTCGTAAATCGAGACTCAAAAATGGGGTTTTAACACATAAGCAAAATCTGGCTTACATCCTTAAAATCGAGTGTAAAACGATCAAGTGACATTAAAAGGGAAAAGAGAGTTTGAAAAACTCCATTTCCTTTAAGTTAGAAATTTTCAGATTTGTTACACTTATTTTGAAAAACCGTATCTCATTCTTTACACTTTCGAAATTAGAAAATTTGGTACCGTTGGAAACTACTTCCAAAGTACTAAAAGTTTCTAGAATACACTTTTTCATGATTTCAAATGGAAGGTATCCAAAATTTGGCTCAAAGTTGCTGTTCTGGGGCATTGAAGATAGGTTTAGGTTGGTTTTTGGCCAACTTTGAAAATTCTGAAAAATTCACTTGATCCGAACTAACCTCTAAAATTTGGAACTCTATTAGAGTTGCAATCCAAATTTAAAAAAAAGTAAGAGGAACGAGAATCGGAGTTTTGAGCACCGAGATACAGTTGCTCAAAGTTGCTGAAATTTGGAACCTGTTTACCATTTTCCAGATTTAAATCACTGTTTTTGGGACATCGGTTGAACATCGAAACGAACTTGAAATGGTACCAAATTTGGTAGGTTTATCCTACCATATAAGGGCTATTCCTCTACCAAATTTCATAGGAAAATTCATTTGGGAAGTTGGTTAACGAAATCACGAAAACTCCAAGAACTTCAAGGCAAATCTGCCTTGTATGTTCCGTTTTCCGTTTTCAAAACGTTTGGCCAAAAAAGTACCTCAAGCATGGTCCATGTGCATAGACAATGTCTAAGAGGTATCCAATACACATTTTTTAGGTAATTAATCACCAAAATTCCGAATAACAAGTCCCAAGTCATTGTTAGTTTCAAATCTGTCCAAAACACTGTTTTCTTTCACAAAGTCAGTTTTGAATTTTAATCATAAATCACTCAATTCAACTCAGAATTGAGAATGGTTGGTGGCGTTAGAAAATAGACTCATAAGGATATATTTTTTCAGAAGAAACCATTTTCAAAATCTGCCCATAACCAACTCATTCGTGAGCATCAAGTTGCAACTCATGGGCTGCCTTCCAGGAAGCAACGAAACAGGACAGTGGATTTCAAACGAATGGTTTGGCTTGATCAAGTGGAACCAGGACATGCATTTTATACCAACGGAAAGCTGGAAATGTCTAGTTTCCAATGCCGCAAACGGCACTCGATTTTGACATCGGAACAACAAGTTATGGCCGAAACAAGAAGACTGCCTGGGCAATCCGGGAACAAAATTCCAGTTTTCTAACCTTTCGAAATTTCAACATTTGAGTGACCAAATCAAGTTATTTTTCAATGAAAATTTTTACACAACCAATATAACATGTAAAAAACATAAACAAGCCATTAGAACCTCAAAATTTTGCACAAAAGTGGTCGGACAAGGCAGGGGTAAAACGGTCACTTTTGCTCCAAGCACCTCTTTTGATTTTCTACCAACAATATAACATTAATCCACTAATTTAAGCACTAAACCACCATTAATTTCATCATCAATCATCAAATCAGTCCTTCCATCAAAAGTGGGAGTTCATAAAGCCCACACAACAAAAATCCACCATAAACAAGACTACCCATATGCATGCATGAATTTAAATGCGCTCTACTACTTCCATAAATCGAGTTTCCAAGGGTTGATCGTTGCTTACTTGTTTAGATGAACCAAGCAAAAATTTCGGTCCAAATGTAATCAAGAAAACCACGGATAGCAGCTCATTTTCTTAGCTAGATGTAATCTCCAAGTGTTGAGCTAACTACGGTTGAAATTTGAGGTGAAATGATGAAGGTTTAGTGAAGAAATTGAGAAGAAATTGGGGCTGTTTTACTCTTCCTCTTGGTTGGCTATTTGGAGCAGAAAAAAGAAAAAGAAGAGCTAAAGCTGAAGGTAAGCTTCCATGAGAAGCTTTATAAGTTGTGGCCAAAAGTTGCTTCAAAGTCAACTAGAAATAGTGCGCGCACGCGTGCGTTTTGTGCTCGATTCCTCTTAAGTTTGTTTCACTAGTGCACTAAACCTCCAATACACTTATACTTATATAAATATTATTCACTCTTAATTATCCCAAAATAAGGGTCTAAAGTCCCTCAATTAAATCGCGCGTGTAAAACGCGTACTTCCGATTTAAGCGCGATAAAGTGAACCTTCTGAGAAATTCTTATAACGATAGTATAACTAACTAATAATTGAACATTTAAACATAAATATTCCTATTTTAAGACTAATGTACATGTCTCCAATTTTTCAAGCTTATTGTACTCTCAAATCGACTATAGTCTCCGAACGCGTATTCACTATTCTCACTTAACGAGTTTTCAAAAATTAATTTTCGTAACAAGTCATTTTAAAAATACATGTAAGTCATAGTTCCACGCAATTGGGTCTAAAAAAGTTAGAAAATAATATTCAAGGCAAACAGGTAATTAAATATTTAAATAAGCTTGTAACAGGAGTTTAAAATAAATACATTTTTACGAGTCCTCACGACTTTTCTTAATCTACTATTGATCATTCTTATTTTTTCAAAATTAATACACTCTCAATTCAAATATAATCTCGAAAAACGTGTACTTGTTGTCCCGAACTAAACGAGTTTTCGAAAAGTAACTTTTTCTAACAAAACATTTTAAAAACATAAAAGAGGCATTTTTTCATATAAATTGATTTTAAATAGTCGAACTAAATAATTAATTAAACCAGTAAAATAAAATAAAATGGGGAAATTTTTGGGTCCTCACAGTAAACCCTAACTGGTACTTTTGGTCGGCTCCCTCTAGTACTTGACTGCTTTGAAGCAGACCAAGCAGGCTATTGGGTATTTCCTCCCTCCTTAGAGGTATTAGGGCAACTTGAAATTTGATACTCGACACTACCGCAAATCAGACATTTTTCTTACTTTCTCCAGCACTCGGCCTCAGTATGGTTAAATTTGCTACAATATCCACAAATCACACGAGGGGTCACGGCCTGACTAGCTTGAAAACTCCCTTTTTGCTGATCTCGTCCACTCTAATTCTCTTTTCGCAGGGCTCCCCTTGATGGAGATCCTCCGAATTTTCAGGGCGTTCTCACTCCTCCAACCTCTCTTCCCATCTTAAGAGGATGGGTAGATTTCTCGGACGATCTAGAGGTGTTACTTGAGTTACCCCTCTTTCTAGTGTGAAAAGCTCTAGATCGGGACTTAACATTCTCTACCCTCTGTGCCTTCTCCAAGACATCTGTGAAAGTTGTGATCTGGGCTGCTGCTAGGGATTCTTCGATTTCTACATTTAACTCATGAATAAATCTCCTTATCCTTTTACGCTCCATTACCACAAGGTCAGGGGCAAATTTGAAAAGTTTAATGAATCGCTCCTCATACTCGGCCACATTTAGTAACTCTTGTTTTAACTTAATAAAGTCATCCTTCCTCTTTTCTTGTATCATAGGCGGAAAGAATTTGGTATTGAACTCCCTTTCAAAGTTTGTCCAAGTCCAGTGGGTTTGTTCTCTTTCCTACTTTGCCCTAACAACTTTCCACCACAAATAGCCTGCTCCCTCAAACTGAAAAAGGGCAAATTTCACTTGCCCTTTCTCGGCATAATCTAAAGCGGCGAAAATCTCCACCATTATTTCAAACCAATTTTTCGCTATTTCGGGATTAGACCCTCCATGAAACCTGGGTGTAGCGAATTTCAAAAAGCGCTCTAAAACTCCATCCTCACCCCTCTCTTGATTCCTAGGTTGATTGACTGGTTCAGAGCCTTGGCATTAAGCTAAATGTTTAAGAACATCAGTTATGCGGTTAAGGGTCGTAGCCACTTGGTCACACTTTTCGTTCCTAGGATTTTGGTTTAGACCAGTCACAAATCTCTCACCTTTCTCGGGAGTGCGGGGTTGTCAAAACCCACGCCCAAACCCCCTTCCACGTCCTCGTCGATCCATATAGCAATATTCTAAACACATAATTAAAAGAGAAAAATAAGCATAGAAATTTAAAAACATGTACAAGTTGCAAGAACACTTTAAAATCAAATCATAGATTTTTACATAGGTTAGAAGTCATGTCACATGTCAAGAGTGCATACAGCGAGTCAATAATATCAAATATAGGACATAGGCATCCAAGTGCCTCAAAATACAGGGGTACAAGCAACAAAATACAAAAGGCCTCACGACGAGATTCATCCCTTCTAAGTCCTGAACAAAAGTCAAAAGTCAAAGGGTTAGGAAATCACTAATACAAGTGAACTGAACTAGAAGACCCTACAACCTCAGAAGGGTCCTCCTCAGGGTCCTCCTCGAGATCCTCCTCTATCGGCTCTATCTCCACCTCCACAACAGGTGCATCCTCTCCAGGTACATCCCCAAGCAAAGCCTCCTCTAGACGGTCAGTCATAGTCACACACTCAGCCATAAAACCATCCACGCGGTTCCCCGCCTTCTAGACAATCCGGATAAGGCGCTCCTCAATCTCCAGAAACTGTGCATGGGAGGCGTCAGCCCTTTGACGCTCCTCAAGTACCCTAGCCTCTAACTCCTGAATCAGTGCAGTTTCGACCTCCATAGTGGCCTCCATCTCCTCTCTCTCAGCTTGTGCTATCCTGAGGTCACGAATCAACTGCCTCCGCTCCTTGGCTACCCTTAATACAAAGTAATTAGGGTAGGAGAATCTTTCTCGGCATGGGCACGTCCTACCTCGCCTAGCAGGTGAGTACCGGAGGAGGGGTCCGCCTCCAACAAAGAGATACGGAATCATGGGGAGAGGTCCCTAAACCCTATCATCATCACTGCTACTATCCGTATCATACAAATAACCCACAAAACTAAAGGTCAATCCCTTACAGTCACTGATACCAATTAAAAATTTAACTTAAGATCTATCATGGATTTCTATGATCAAAAGTTCACAACTAAGAACTTCTAATCCTACTCCAGGTATTTTAAATCTAGTACTCTAATACCAACTGTGACGCCCCCAACTCTCCCTAGGGTGAACCCTAGGGTATCAGCGGGACGCTTGTCCAACTCTCGTCAGGACTCATGCACTCGTTCAAACTTAATATAGAGCCACAAAACAACCATCGACTTGATAAAGAAGTACTTCGAATATACAAACCACAACTTCTAAAGCTAGCCATTATAATTACAATCCACCAACCAAGAGTAACAAATTTACGTTTTAAGAGTCACCAAAATCATACAAAAGAAATACTAGCGTCCACCAAGTCGCTAGACTAGAATTTCCAATCCACCTCCAAAATCTGTTAAGGAAAACAAACTTAAAGGAATGAGCGAACGTTCAATGAGGCCAAGAAAACTTAAACACGCAAGCAAGTAGCACCAATCAATCAAGTAACATACTTTAAAGCAACTTTAAACATGAAGTTTCATTTAAATGCACAAGTAAGAAATAACACACATGGAAAGATACGGGAGCTCTCAGGAGCTATATCCACATCTTGACCAATTCCAGATATTTGGGGTTGACTTTCTGTCAACTCAAGTAGCAATAGAACCGTATCTCTCCACTTACTACCTCCATCCAACAACATCCACTCGGATCCGTAACCAAACATTCATGTAGTGGCGATACTATTCGAGTATGTCTAGCGAGATTTCAAAAGATCAAACTATATCATTTCCCAAGATTCACCAAACTTCTCGACCAAGCCCTTGCCGGATCGAGTTACAAGGTTAGTCAATCAGTTGGGGCATCCCCATAAGCATGATTGGTCAATGAGACAACGCTTCAATCGACTTAAAATCGTTCATAGCACTGAGTCGGGATGAGTGGTACCTCCCACCCAAATAGGGCGTGATACATTCTGCCGCTCAGTGCTCATGAGTTAAAACAATTCAAGTACAAGTGCAAGACATATACATTCATTTAACAAGTATCATTCAATCACAAGAGAGAGAGGACGAGGGCGATAAAGTACATCCTCGCCTTGACAAGTTCATGTATCATACAACACTTATACAAATCTCATTTCAATCATATTAGCATTGAACATGCACTTGACACTCACCAAAAGTCAAGGTAAAGCAAGGGCAAAGCGAGAAGTCAGACGAGCTCTTCGGCGTGCTCGTGACCACCTGAGACATGCACAATCATGTTTACCTATGTACTCGACCAAGGTTAAGAAGAAAAACATTTTCTCGCTATCCACTCTCAAGGTCACAAATTCGAGTCAAGTTAAAGGAGTTTTTCTGGCTAAATTATTGAAATAATGCTCAAAGTGAACTCAAAAGTTATTTTTGATTCATGTCGTGGTAAGTCAATCTCAAGCATAAATTTCACAGCCATCCAATATCCAAATTTTGAAAATAAAACAGAACAACATGACCAGAATTTTCGGCCATCTTGCCTTTCCCTCCTCTCGGTTTCTCTCTTTCTTTTTCCTCTTCTAGTTTCTACCCTTAAACTCATCACAAACACACTAACACATACATAAACATCATGGCAGCCCTTATATAACCAAGGTGGGAGTTCATAGAGCCCACTTCAACCAATCAAATCTAACAACAACAACAAGAAGGAAGCTACAAGATTCAAAACCAAGAATGAAACAAGAAAGCAAGAGTTGTGGTGAGAGATGTGTATACCTTCCAAACCCAAGAAGAAACCTACATTAGGATCAGATTTTTCACCGAAAATTCTCCAAGAAATTCAGAAGATTGCTCCTTGCTCCTAGTTAGAGTGGTACTCCAAGTTGTGAGTGATTTGGTGGAGGATTTGTGGGTGAAATGGAAGCTAGAAGATGAAGTTTTTCTTTCTTCCCTTCTTCCTCCTTAGGCTGGCCGAAAATGAGGTGAGAGAGATGAGGGTTTGGTGTGGTGAAACTTGTGAGGGAAGCTTGGATGAAAAGTGATTGTTAAGTTTGCCAAAAAGTCAACTCTCACTAGTGCCTCATTAGGGTTTTGTACTACCACTTTTTTTCTTATTTGTTACACTTGTACACTAATCTTCCGGAGTTATTTCTCTAACACTGTAATTATTCATACTTACTAGCCTAGTATTAAATCCTCAAATCTCCAATTAATCGGACTGGCATGACTTACGAGAAACTATCGACGCGCGCGCGGTAAAACCTTAAATTTTAACTCATTCATGTCTAATCCCTTAATCAACTTTTCTTAGTCTACTATTGATCATTCTTAATTCTCCAAGATTATTGCACTCTCCAATTGAATATTGTCTCAAAAAATGTGTATTCGCTATTTCTCGCTAAACGAGCAGCAGAAAAATTAAATTTGCTAACGGGACGTTTTAAAATATAAGTGAGGCCTTGTTCCATGAAAATAGATTTAAAATTGTTGAAATAAATTATTCGGAGAAAACGGGTGAATAAGTAATTAAATAAACCAGTAAAATAGAATTAAAAGTAAGTAAAATTCGGGTCCTCACGTTCGAGATAGTCAAGTGTGTAAATGTACCTTTTGAGTTTGGAAGTTACTGCCTCTTTTACTTTTGAAATTGCTTAAAGGAGTTCTGACGAGAGTTAGGCAGGTGATCCACAAAATTCTAAGGTACGCCCTAAGGAGAGATGGGGTCGTCACAACAAAAGTAAATAATAAAATACACTTAAAACATGCAAAATACACATTTATCAAAATTTTTCACACTTGAACCTATTGTTTGTCCACAAACAATTGAAAAATACTAATCAACAATTGTCCAAAACTTTGAAATTAAGCATATGTGCACAATTCAACTTCATTTTCTCAAAACAAAGTAAATAACCATTATGTAATCGCTTAATTAAGCTTAGTTACTTATAATATCAAGTAAAGGAGAGTCAATTATATCATAACTTTAACTAGTTAAATTCAATTTCTCATCCTTATCCAATTTCACAAGCAACTCCTATGGTTAATAAAAATACTTTCTAAACTCATGATCATCTTCTTTTTCAAACTTAAACAGGGATTTTTTCATATAGTATATCTAAATAGTTATTCAAGTTATAAAAGTGCCTTTTGACACGAAAATCAATATTTTTAGATGAAGATCATTGGTTACTCAACACTTCACAGTCTGAAGTTGCTTTGCATATTTTTAATTCAAATACCATTTTACGCGAAAGTTGACGTTTGTAGATCAAAACTCTCGGTTGCTAAGCACAAGAATCATTGGAGTAAAATAACTTTTATTCTTTTTTTATTAATTATTTTTTGCTTTATTCTTTTTATTTTATTTTATCAAAGTAAAGATAATAATTATTCCCTCAAAAGAATAATCATGAGAAGAGTATTGCATTTATTGACCATATTAATCACTTAACTTATAAAATCAAGTAAAGAAAAAAATTTCATAAAATATGTAAAAATTAGGCATAATTTTCTTCACTTTTCAAGATATACTTCCTTACAAATGCACAATAGTCATTTTCAAGTAAAATGAGAAATAAAAGTTTCAAGTAACATATATTTATCTCAAAAATAAAAGAAATTTGAGTTACTAATAGTATGGAACTTATTGCTCTTGGATTAAATTGAAAAAAATTTGAAATTTTCTGGAACAATTTTACAATTTTGAAAAAATTTTAAAAGGGTTTTCCCTTATAAATGGATTAAAGTCCTTACCAACAAACCCAAATTTAAAAGATTTCTAACCACAATAATATTTTGAAGCATAAGTTCAATATTTTCAACCAACAAATCACTCACATACATTGCATATAATTTCTATTCTTTCCCCACACTTAATATGCACATTGTCCTCAATGTATAAAAAGGGAAACCAAAATAAAGAAAGGAATACTCTCCTATTGATGTGATTGAAGTGCGCAAATATGAAGTTCCACAAACCATCATGAAG
Source organism: Coffea arabica (assembly GCF_036785885.1). NCBI lineage: Eukaryota > Viridiplantae > Streptophyta > Magnoliopsida > Gentianales > Rubiaceae > Coffea > Coffea arabica. The sequence continues at coordinate 9,555,938 of NC_092311.1, forward strand.
CGTATGATCCATTTGCTGCAATTTCTCTCTTTAATGAATCAAAAACAACTTTTACTCAAATCGAGAAGTTGAGATCCTTGATTGAACTTTGCTTTTTTCATCGTATTTGGTCACCTTAGTTTCTATTTCCCAATCCTACAAAATGAAAATAACACAATAATTTAAACATAAAATTATACCAAATTAACATAAATTACCAAAACATTGGATTGCCTCCTAATTAGTGCTTTTGTTTATAGTCGTTGGTTCGACTATATAACCTTATTTTTCAAGGAGACTTTGTCAATGAATAATCTACCATTTTAGGTCATGCTGGATCATTAAAAGGCGGCTTAATAACAAAAATCATATATTCAAATGAGAATTGACTTGTCTTTGGATGATATTAAGCCTAGTTGAAGAGCTATCTTGTTAAACTTGCTTATATATTGAATTTGGGCTGAGTTGAGAAAAGAAATGAAACTCTAAGTGGTTGGAAAATAGCTAAATACAAAGGCCACACTGCCCAAATTGTCACTCGAGGGTTAGGTGTATATACTCGTGACTTGCGCGAGGATTTGAGGTTGAATTGAACTTGGATCGTCTAAGGTATTCGAGTTTTCTTTAGTAGAGGTATATAAGTTGAAATTTTGCCGGAACTCATGCCCTTGAAAAAAATGAAAGTAGTGACCCTTGAAAATATGATTTTCTCGATCTTTTATACCAAGTGCGACTTCAAAAGTATAAATCACTTCTTTATCGAAACTAAAACAGAGCGAGCATGAATTTTCGAGAGTTTGAGAAGCCATATGACTACTACTTAAACAAGTTTCATTTACTTGATTTTCTTGAAGCGAAACTCCTATGTTTCGAATTCTAGTGGATTTTAAACTCGTAAATGATATTTTATCACAGATTTGGACTCCAACCAAGGAGTTGTACCTGAGCATGATTTTGACAAGCACTAAGTCTTTGGTGAGTGCTTCCAAGTACATGATTGAACATGAAACTTGATTTAAATGCTTTACCAACATGATACTTGATTTTTTTGGTCAGGCAAGGGTCTACTTTATTGTACTTGCCCTAATGTGATCTATATACTTGATTATTTTTTGCAATTGACTTGATATACTTGTGTCTGATGTGCGCACTCTCTGGAATTCCAGAAACCCTGTGGCTAGTTATTCGAGTCGAGCCGGCAAGGGTTTGGTCGATTGGGTAACGAACCCTGGGTCTTTTGTTTTGTCAAGTGGAGTGTTATCTTCTCGACTAATCGGTATGCTCGAGTATTATCACCCGTGTTTATTGAGAATTTTGGACCCTGTAGGGTGTTTGAATGGTGGACGGAGACAGTAGTTAAGTGGTGCTCTACTGGACTGATTACTTTTATTTGAAAGTTGACGGAGTGTCAACTACTACTTGATCAAGCTCCGGTGAAGCAACAAGAATTTGGCTCTTGAGAGCCATCCGTATTCTTACACTTTGAAATGATTATTACTTGTCGTGTAATTGTTTCTTTTAAAAAACTTTTACACTCGCTCATTTTAAGAGTTCAAGTTTTACATATGGCCAACTTGCTACTTGGGTCCAATTCTTGACTTGTTATGCTCGCTACTTTGCTACTTTGATACTTGCACTTTTAAATACTGGTCAACTTGCTATTTGGAACCTCACCGAACTTTGGCTCATTCTATTCTGTTAAATTTATTTTCCTTACAGGGGGTACGAGCGAGGGTGTGAGACTGGTACCCGCTAGTATAGTCTAGTTTTTGAATTTTTATGATTGTACTCGCGCTAGTGCTTGGTTAGGATTGAATGTATCTGGAACTCAAATTTTGTTATATTTGAGATCGTATGAATGTTTGGAATAGAAAGGAATGTACATGTGCGTTCCAAGCTTGAGAACTGTTATTTCATTTACTCTTGAGGTTATAAACTATTTTATTTGAAACGAGTGAGTGAGTCCTGGCGAGAGTTGGGCAGGCGATCCGCTAAACCCTGGGAACGCCCTAAGGGGAAGTGGGATCATCACAGATGGTATCAGAGCTCTTAATGAATTCGTGCCAGGAGAGGGTTCTTGGACTGTGGGGATTGGCTTGTTAAGTTTGGAACAAATGTCTATTATTGGGGACATTAGACAGGTATGTTGGCTAGGAATCTCAAAAGTAGTTGATTCCCTCTTGAAACTAGCTAACTCGAGGGTGAATTATCATATTTTCGGATTCTTGTACCCAAATACCAAAGAGGGATACATTTATGATAAGTCGATATCCCGAATAATATTAGGATAAATTTGGATGGCGAAAGCCAAGGCATGGGGAATGCGAGTAGTTTGGACTTGGGAGAAATTGAAGATATTAGTGAAATTTGGGACCCTTATTATTCAAGTGTATATACCTAGTTATCTTTTTTCGAGTTGTGATTAAGTGTAGTGCTTGAGTAATACCTGAGATTAATATCCCATAGGGTATGTGACTTGTACTTGATATGACTTACGTACGAACGTCTAAGTGTGAAACCCTAGGGAGTCGGTGGTTAACTTGGCTTTGCTTGTTTAAATAGCTTATTCTCTTGATGCCCTTTTATAAATGTAGGCAATGGAAGGAAACGGAGAGAACGGGAATGCCGAGCAATCTCGTCGAGTGCTTAGCTATCAGGAACATCCAGGAGGGCCGGTACTTCAATGGGCCCCGGAACGTGGGGTCAGACACTATGATTGCTGGCGAACCTACTCATATCCTGATAAGGTGGTCCTTGCCATAGAGGACGAGAGGAAAGTGTTGACCAGTGCTAATCATAGGGCCCAAACTAAGATCGAGCACCTAAGGGCAATGTTAGGTAAGCAAGGGGCTAGGATCGCAGAGCTTGAGGCTTCTATTCTTGAAGAGCACGAGAGAACCAATGCCTTTAGAGAGCAAGCTCAAGAGGCTAATGGTCGCCTTGTTCGGATAGTAAAAGAAGTTAGGGACCGAACTGATAATATTTTGATCGAGTGTAGGGCTCTTTTGAGGAAAGTAGTACAGGTGAACTTGGCCGAGGGAAGTCAAGGGAATGCAGCCCTTAGTGATCCTGAGGAGGATTCCGAGGAGGAGCCAGCTGTACCCGATGAGGAGGCGGGATCGGTTGGGTCGGCGACTACCTAAGTTAGGGATTTGAACTTTTGAGGATTGCGTGAGATAGTTAGGGACATAGTTAGGATAACACATCATCTTTTGTTTTTGATATTGATGTGTTAAGGCTGATGTACAAAGCACCTGCTTTTGTTCTTTGTCCTTTGGTTGCTATAAGTACTTGATTTTGTTCGGTTGATGTGTACAGTACTTCGTGACTTGAGATGTATATAGGATGTTATTTTAAATGTGCTCTATTATTTTCATTTTATAATTTGAAAATGCTTTTATCGAGCTCTATAGCTATTTTATTATGCTCATACCTATAGCGTCTATTTTTTAAAAGTTGTATGGAGGGTAGGCAAAGTCAGGGATGTGGAATTAGGCAAGGATGTGGTTCGAACCGTGAACGTGAAGCTAGAACAAGTACAAGAGCCGAGAGAAGAGAGAGAAAATTTTGACTAATGGTGAGACCTGGGAGCTAGAGACAGACATGCAAGAAAAATATCTTGAGCTATTTAAGAATAAATGTATGAATTTCGAGATCGAAATTCTTTTAAGGAGGGGAGAATGTGACACCCCGGATTTTTGTGTAAGAGAAAGAGAGTGTGATGATGACTTGAAAATTTGCTCATATTTTCTTATAATTCCCTCTTATTTTGAATAAATTATTTTATAATTCCTCTACTACTAATTTTATTCCCTCAATAGTTATAATACATAATAGAATTGAAAGTTTTACTTGCACTTTTATAGTTAGACAAATTAGGGTTTTTACGTATTTTGGTAGTGTGATCACTTGATGAGGTGTGTGCATTAAATTTGGTGGATAAGAATAAGTATTAGATAAGAAAAAGTGTGTGATTAGAAGTGTTAATAATAAGTGAGTGAATCACAAGTGAAAACACAAGTACGAGAGAGTTAAGGAAAATAGGCTTGAACCAACGCGTACCGTTTGCTATCGATTGAGTGCACGACTTGAACACAACTTTATTACCTTAATCTCCTTTTTATTAATTGAGCAAAATCAGCCCTAAATATCCCCTTATAGCAGCCAAAATTTTGGACTAAAGAAAAGAGAGAAAAGAAAAAAATTTGACCCTAAATCATAGTATGGCACTTGTTGGAAATTTAATAAATTTTGACCAAGCAAATTTGTGACGCCCCCACTTCTCCCAAGGGTGAACCCAAGGGTATCCGCGGGATGCCTGCCCAACTCTCGCCAGACCTCACTACGAGATGAATTCAACTTATGAATAGTTGATCAATACTAAAAGTCGAAAGTATACCAAAATTACATCAACAGATGCCACAAAAGTACATTTAGTCAGGCACGACAAAAGTAGATTCATGTGCCTCAAAAATAGGCCACACAGTTAAACAAAATACAATGGCCTTTGAACTAGTATATCACCCCATCTATTTCTAACTACAAAAGTCAAAAGAGAATCATTACTCCTAGTCTAATCTTCAGTTGGACTATCAGGCAGAACCTCCTCCTCAGGATCCTCCTCAGAAGGCTCCTCCTCAGTACCCTCTTGAATCGGACTCTGAACAGCATCCATCACCTCATAGATCAACATAGTGGTGTCTGCCAAGATCCCAGAAGCACGATCCCGGACCTCCTCGCCTATCCTAGTCAATCGAGCTCTAGTCCTCTGTAGTTCATCACAAGCGGCCTTAGCCCTAGCCAGCTCGTCTACTACCGTCCTCTCTAACTCCGTAATCCTAGCACCCTAAGCATCAATCATGGCACTCAGCTCCTCGGCCTCCTGAAGTAGACCTCTGTTGGTATTCACCAACTGACGACGCTCATCATCAATAGATAGTACAAGGTCGTTAGGGTAAGCATGCATTGCCCTACAGGGACAACGGGGAAACCTAGAAGAAGGTGAGAATCGAACACGAACTCCTCAACCAAGTGCTCAATAGTAAATAGGTCTAAGAGACTCCACGTGGCTGTTAGCATGCCCATTACCGTTAACAACGTGTCCTCCATTACCATTCTCCATCCCTACAAAATAACCACAAATTCTCGGTTAGAAACTTAAAATCACCAACTCACTTAAACATCACTTAAGATATAGTTAAGTTATCTCATTCCTATTCTTAAGGGTAAAATCCCTAACACATCTCTCAAATAGATTTCTAACCTAGTGCTCTGATACCAACTGTAACGCCCCCACTTCTCCCAGGGACGAACCCAAGGGTATCCGCGGGACGCCTGCCCAACTCTCGCCAGAACTCACTACAAGACGAATTCAACTTATGAATAGTCGATCAATACTAAAAGTCAAAAGTATAAAGAAAAGTCGCTTCCTTAATAAACATTCAAATCTTACACCACAAGTTACCAAAATTACATTAACATTCCCAAATATGCAACCTCCAAAAGTTGTCCAAATAATTACATTCAAAACCCTAATCAAAAGTCCATCAAGTCGGCTTCTCCATAACTCTTTCCATTTCGACTCCTGTTAAGGAAAACAAATCTAATGGGATAAGCTAATGCTCAGTGAGGCCAAGAAAAGTATGCAAAATACATAGTTCAAATAACAATATGCGCTGATACGGGAATTAAAGCTATACATTCAAATAGTTCATAATTAACACTAAAATACACTTGATAAGGATACGGGAGCTCTCAGGAGCTATATTCCACTTGTTCTGCCAATGCTCGATCCAATACCTCTACGAGCTGACACTTCGTCAACTGGATAGGTTATAAGTCCGTAGAACCCTACTTACTTCGCACTCCCGATCACCGTTACACCCCCTGCTTCGGCTCACACTTCTTTTATATAATGCAATACTACTCGAGTACGCCAAGCGAGATCTCTCAAATAGATCAAACTTATAAAATATTTTCTCATGGCTCACCAAACTTCACGACCAAGCCCATGCCGGCTCGAGTCGCAAGGTCGGCTGATGAGTTTGGGCATCCCCTACTATTACATATATAAGTCGATGAGATTCACTCCAATCAACATTGATTCAAACATAGTATAATTCACTATTACAACACTTCACTTTATTCACTTAGCAAATTCATTTCATACAATTCAAATATAATTCACTTAAAAGAGAACGAATGCGATAAAGTACACACTCGAGTCAACACTTTCAAAATACTCAATTAATGAGAACAATTAAGCATGTAGCAACACTTCATACACTTGACACTCACCAAATCAAAAGTGAGTAAGTGAGCAATTAAGTCTTCAGGCGTCTACTCCAAGATTCTCTTGAAGATCCTCTTGAGCGCCTGAAGAAAATAACGATTAACTATCACTCACAACATGCCTCAGCCAAGGAACACTGTACACTCGTTTAGAACCAAGACAATGTCTTCAAAGTGAACTTTAATTATTCAAAATCGAGATTCAAAAGTGAGGATTTAAATCTCAAGAGAAACTTGCATCTCCCGTGAAATCAAGTTTAAAACGGTTTATCAATATTGAGAGAGGGAGACAAGTTCTCAAAAATTGATTCCTTAAGAAATCATGAATTTTCAGCTTTGCGCGATAAACTTGGAAAAATCAAATCTTGAGTTTGGCACATCCAAAAATGGAAAAACTTATACCATCGAAAACTAGGTTCGAAGTACTAAAGGTTCCTAGAAGAACTTTTCCAAGATTCTAAACAGAAAGCACTCATTTTTCAGCTCAAAGTTTTAGTTCCAAGAAGACAGATTTGAACCAGTCTTGGTTTTCCAGCAATCTTTGGAAAATTGGCATAATTCACAGAAAGTGAATCAGCCCTTAAAATTCATAACACAATAAGAGTTCCAAACAAGGTTTCAAGTACGATAAACAGAACTAAATTTGGAGTTTTAAGCGTCAAGATATAGTAGCTTACAGTCAGCTGAATTTTGTACACTGATCAGAAATTTCCAGATTTGAAGAGTCATCTTTGGAGCGTTATTTGGGTATCTAAATGCTGTTGAAATTACACCAAGTTTGGTACACTTAAACTTCCATATGTGTACTACCTTTCTACCAAATTATAGGGAAAAACTCACATGGGAAGGCAGTTAAAAAAATGGCCGAAGTTCATGAAGTTTTCAAAGCAAATCTGTCAACCCGCTCTTTCTTTCTTTCCAAAGGTTTTTATCCAATGAAATAAATCTCAATTCACTCCATTTTTTAAACCAAGGTTCTAGAAACATCTAATAAGAAATTTACGGTTAGATAACATCAAAATTTTCAAAATATAACCTCCCAAAACAGGTTTGACCATTCTGCCAACAAGAAGGAAAGACTTTCCAGTTTCGAGCTTTGTTGCACTTTCAAAATCAGACCACATCTTACTCAATACAAACTCAAATTGGAAATGTTTGGTGGCGTTGGAAACTAGGTTCAAAATTTTACATTTTATCACAAAGAGTCGTTTCCAAAATCAGTTTACAATTGAGAGAAAATCAAGCCAAAATATGCAGCTTCTCCATTCCTCTCGGACAAACAGTCACAACAGGACAGTCAACTAGGTCGAATCACTACGGTTCACTCAGTTCGAACTAGCAGGTGAGTTTTATACCGTTGGAAATCTATGAATGTCTAGTTTTGAATGCCACTAACAACACTCAATTTTGTCGTTTGTACAAAGAGTTACATTCAAACAAAGAAGACTATTCGAGAACCACTGCTATACATTTTTCTAGATTTGATTCTTGCCAAAGCTCAAGTTTTACGTAACCAAATGAAATGATTTTTGGTAGGCATTTTGTACACACAATATAAAAAATATATCCATCAATTTCATAGTCAAATAATCAACAAAAGTTCGAAATACAAGCAAGATAATAGCAGGACAGTTTCGGTCAGCACTAAACTCATATATTTCTCAACTTTCTCTCCATTTTCTAACCGAAATCAAATCACTTAACATATAAACAACCATAATCAAGAAACAAATCCTCAAGGCAGCTACCTAAAGATCTCATCAAGTCCACTAGCCTAGTGATTAAAATAAGAAATGAAACTCCTCAAGTCCTCTAACTTATTTCTTGCTTAGGGTTTCAAACCTATGGAAAATAACCATGATTCTTGGAGAAAATGGAAAGATATGAAGAAGATGAAGGGTACCTCTTGAACCCTAGATGAAACCAGAAATTTTCACCAAAAATCTCCATGAAAAAATCCACAAGATGATGCCTTTCCCCAAACTAGAACTAATCTCCAAGTAGTATGTGAGTTGGGTGAAGATTTGTGAGGGAAATGAAGCAAGATTTGGAGCAAGTGAAGAGAGCTTTCTTCCTTCCCTTTTTCTTCTAGTTTCGGGTGACCAAAGAGAGAAGAGAAAGAGTGTTTGTGTGTTGTGAATCTTGTCTTGGAAGCTTTAAGAAATTGTGGCAAAAAAGCTTTGCAAAAGTCAACTTTGAATGGTGTTCAAATAGTGAGGTGCACTACCACTTTTCTCTCTTGTTTGTTGCACTAGTAAACTAATCTTCCAATGTAATTCCGTTAACACTATAATTACTTATTCTTACTAGTCTAATATAAATTTATTAAATCTCCACTTAGCCGTTCCGGCTCGATTTACGAGAACTTCCGACTCACACGCGATAAAGCGAAATTTTAAAGCAATTCATGTAATGATAATATAATTAACTAATATTGGGTTAAATAATTATAAAATAATTATTTTAAGAATAAGAACATGAGTCCTCACAAAATTTCCTTCTTTCTTGTCTTTAAATTGGCTTCTTTTCCCCTTTATTTTGCTTCATGTTGGCCGTAAATAAGAGAGGAGAAGAGAGGAGGCAAAACTCCATTTCCACCACAACAACCTTGCTTAATCTTTGAGTTTTTACCTCAACCTTGCAAATCAATCCATAAAAACTGATTTTTAAGTAGAAGGAGGAACTTTGGTGGAGAGTTTTTGGAGGAAGAAGCTTGTGGTTGCTTGGTTCTTCACTTTTCAAGTAGTTTTGGAAGGTATAAGGCTACAACTTCCTTTTCTCTTACTTAATCTTGCTAAGTTTGGTATAGAAGCTTTTAATCTTGGCTTGCTATGGTTGATTGGTTAGTTTTTGATAGTATAGTGGAATGTTTAGCTAGGGTTTACATTTTTCAGCTTTGATTATTGTTGGTTACCTAGTAAATGGTGTTATTAAGCTAGGAAATAGAACTTGTGAAGTAATTATGGGCTTGATTATGACTTTGTAGAGTTAAAAGTTGAATTTCCAGCATTTGATAGATTCTGCCCTATTTTTGGAATCAACTTGAACTGCATATTCGTCCATGATAAAGGCCAAATCAGTTCTTGCTCAAAACATAAAAGTTGTAGAGATTTGAGTTAGCTTTCTACCCAGAAAATTTCAGCTGAATTTGAGCACTTAGCTTGTAAAATGACTAAAATACCCCTGACTGCCCAAATATCCTGGTTAACCGACAGCTCTCTGTTTTCTCTAAGATTTCAATTTTTGACCATGAAAAATGCATGATTTGTCTTTGGAGGTCCTCAATATAAATGTAGGTCTATGTTTTAGCTTCGAAGCGCCATAAAATTTACCTCGATCCGATATACCTAGCTACAGTTGTGACCAAAACACCGAAGGATGACAAATCTGCCATTTATAATTTCTTCTTTAAAACTGGTTTCCAACTTTGATCTTGATGGTTTCATTGCTAGAATTGACTTGTTTTTGGATGATATTAAGCCTAGTTGAAAAGCTATCTTGTTAAGCTTGCTTATATATTGAATTTGGGCTGAGTTGAGAAAAGAAATGAAACCCTAAGTGGCTGAAAAATAGCTAAATACAAAGGGCACGCTGCCCAAATTGTTACTCGAGGGTTAGGCGTATATACTCGAGACTTGCACGAGGATTTGAGGTCGAATTGAATTTGGATCGTCTAACGTATTCGAGTTTTCTTTAGTAGAGGTATATAAGCTGAAATTTTGCCGAAACTCATGCCCTTGAAAAAAATGAAAGTAGTGACCCTTGAAAATACGATTTTCTCGATCTTTTATACCAAGTGCGACTTCAAAAGTATAAATCACTTTTTTATCGAAACTAAAACAGAGCGAGCATGAATTTTCAAGAGTTTGAGAAGCCATATGACTACTACTTAAACAAGTTTCATTTATTTGATTTTCTTGAAGCGAAACTCCTATGTTTCGAACCCTAGTAGATTTTAAACTCGTAAATGATATTTTATCGCAGATTTGGACTCCAACCAAGGAGTTGTACCTGAGCATGATTTTGACAAACACTAAGTCTTTGGTGAGTGCTTCCAAGTACATGATTGAACATGATGCTTGATTTAAATGCTTTACCAACGTGATACTTGATTTTTTGGTCGGGCAAGGATGTACTTGATCGCACTTGCCTTAATGTGATCTATATACTTGATTATTTGTTATAATTGACTTGATATACTTGTGTCTGATGTGCGCACTCTCTGGAATTTCAGAAACCCTGTGGCTAGTTACTCGAGTCGAGCCGGCAAGGGTTTGGTCGATTGGGTAACGAATCCTGGGTCTCTTGTTTTGTCGAGTGGAGTGTTATCTTCTTGACTAATCGGTATGCTCGAGTATTACCACCCGTGTTTATTAAGGATTTTGGGCCCAGTAGGAGGTTTGAATGGTGGATGGAGACAGTAGTTAAGTGGTGCTCTACTGGACTGGTTACTTTACTTGAAAGTTGACGAAGTGTCAACTACTACTTGATCAAGCTTTGGTGAAGCAACGGAAATTTGGCTCTTGAGAGCCATCCGTATCCTTATACTTTGAAATGATTATTACTTGTCATGTTATTGTTTCTTTTAAAAAACTTTTGCACTCGCTCATTTTAAGAGTTCAAGTTTTACATATGGCCAACTTGCTATTTGGGTCCAATTCTTGACTTGTTATACTCGCTACTTTGCTACTTTGATACTTGCACTTTTAAATACTAGTCAACTTGCTATTTGGAACCTCACTGAACTTTAGTTCACTCTATTCCATTAAATTTGTTTTCCTTACTGGGGGTATGAGCGAGGGCATGAGACTGGTACATGCTAGCATAGTCTAGTTTTTTGAATTTTTGCAATTGCACTCGCGCTAGTATTTGGTTAGGGTTGAATGTATCTGGAACTCAAATTTTTTGCTATATTTGGGATCGTATGAATGTTTGGAATAGAAAGGAATGTACATGTGCGTTCCAAACTTGGAACTATTATTTCATTTACTCTTGAGGTTGTGAACTATTTTATTTAAAATGAGTGAGTGAGTTCTGGCGAGAGTTGGGCAGGCGGTCCGCTAAACCCTGGGGGACGCCCTATGGGGAGGTGGGGTCGTCACAATCTTCAAGTTGCTCAATCTCCAGATTCAAACTAGCTGCAATTCGAAGAACAACTTACCGTAGGACAGAAAATTTCTTCAAAGTTTACACCTTTCTTCTGACTAAATTCCTTCACAACTGATCTTATTTATATTTTGGCCATGAGTTGTGCTCTTTAGCTTTTGACCTTTAGACCAATATTGTTTTCAGTACTCTCTTACCTTTAGGCAGTTTCACCAAGTCATAGGTGTGATTCTTATGCAAGGACATGATCTCCTCTTACATAACTTGTAGTTAGTTTTCTTTCCTCTCATACTCTAGAGTCTCACTGTAGGACTCCAGTTTTTTTCTATTTGTCAGCAACACATACTTAGTAGAATTATATCTGCTGGAAAGTCTCCTCTCTCTGGTATATCACCTAGGCTTATCTTGTAGTGGTTGTGGAGGAGTTGGTAGTACTGCTTACACAAATTCATCAGTAGCAGTATCATCACCATCAATATCCTCTCTCTGCTTTGTCTCAGCTCCCCCATGATCAACATTAACTGGTACCGAAACTGAATCTGAATCTAAACTAGTAGGAATATCATTTGAGGAGCTTGGCTTATCATCTTTATCAATGTTCTCAATGGTTTGATTTTCAAGGAAAAAAAAATCTCTACTTCTGATCAACTTGTTTTCAACAGTATCATACAATATATAGTCAAAATCTTCATGCCAATAAGTCAAGAAAATACACTACTTTAACTTCACATCAACTTTTGACCTCTCATCTTTGGGAATATGAACAAATGTCTAACAACCAAAAACTATCAAGTGTTTAAAGTACACATCTTTCCCCGTCCATATTCTCTCTGTAATATTACTATTCAAAGGAACTGAGAGAGAAAGATTAATCAAATTAACTGCAGTTCTCATTGCCTCACTCTAGAAGGATTTTGGCGGCTTAGCATTGGAGAGCATACATCTAACTTGCTTAATGATGGATTTGTTCATCCTCTCTACTGCTTCATCTCTTGATGAGTTTTTAGTATTGTCTTCTCTAGTTTGATCCCATGGGACTTGTAGTATTTTTCAAATAGTCCCTTATACTAACCACTATTGTCGACATGAATACACTTTAACTGCTTGCCATTCTCCCTCTCAACTTGCTATGAAAGTCTTTGAACACCTTCAAAATTTAATCTTTGTATTTCAAAGTAAAATACTAAACTTTTCTGCCAAAGTCATCAATAAAAGTTACAAAATAAATAGTAGCACCAAGAAACTTATCATTCATATAGCAAACATCAGTATACACCAACTCCAATGGATTCAATTTTCTAGATAGAGAAATATTTTGAAATGCAACTCTTGTTGTTTCCCATAAATGTAGTCAACATAAGATTTAAGTATATTATCTCTAACTTCAAGTAGAAGCTATTTGTGAACAAATGGTTAATTTCCCTTTTTCACTCATATGTCCAAGTCACCTGTGCCAAAGGTTAATGGAAGAATCACGAACTGCATTCACATCTCCCTTCCCTAACTTGGTTTGCATCAAGCAGAAGGTACTCTGTTTCTCTCCTCTGACAACAATAAGATTCCCTTTGCTGAGCTTCCATCTGCTTCAATTTTGTGAGCTATGATAGCCCTCATCATCAAAATTTCCCGTGGAAACAAGATTAAAATGAATATTAGGGACATGTCGAGCATTCTCAAGACTAGCTGGCACCCAGTATTGGTGTCTAAATATATATATATATATATATCTCCCATGCCAACAACTTTGCATGAGATCTCATTTCCCATCCTAACATAGCCAAGTCTCCTTCGGTGTAGGTTGAGAAGAAATGCTTGTGAGAAGTAACATGATAAGATGTACCCGAGTTAACTACCAATCACTATCATGATAGATAATATTCATATGATCATCATCACAGAATACAAACATGTCATCATAGTTTGCCACAATTGCTATAGTTTCTTCTTCATCTTTTTCCTTTATTTTTCCTTTGCACTTTTTCTCAACTTGTTCTCGTTTCAAGATTCTGTGCTCCTTCATGTAATGCCCCTTCTTTTTGCAATAGTAGCCTGCATAATTTTTTGTGACTCTAAATTTGTTATTCTTTTTGTAGGGTCCTTTGTTTTTACTTCTTCCCCTTCATTCTTTTTTTCTATCACTAGGGTTTGGGATCCATTCATAACTCTTTGTTTCGTCCTTCTAAGTTCTTCATTCATTACAAGCTCTTTTGCTATATTTGTGCCAACACACCATTCGAAACTGAATTACTAACAGAAAGCACCATTGTCTTCCAGCCATCCGGCAGAAAATTGAACAACCACAAAGCCTACACCTCATCATCCAAGTTCAAGTTCATCGTAGCTATTTAGTTTATCAAACCCTAAAAATTACTCAGGTGCTTAGTCAGATCTGCACGGTCTTCATATCTTATCCGATTAATCTACTTTGGACTAGAGGCCTTATTTAAATTGGTCTTCTTCTCATACATACTTTCTAGCTTCTTCCATGGTACATCAGTTCTAGTGTCATTAGCAAAGTGCTGAAAAATATTTTGATCAATCCACTTTCTAATATTACTAACAGTTTTTCTGTGCATAACAGCTTACTTTTCATTACTCATATCATTTGGTCAACCCTCATCCCCTAGAGCAAGTTTAAACAAATGTCTACAATACAAGTAGTCTTCCAATCTAGGCTTCCAAGTCTAATAATTAATTACATTGAATTTTATTATATAACCACTGACTGAATCAACCATTTCAACTGGTACAAATGAGTAGGCCAACCTGACTGCTTTGATATCACTTTGTTGGAAAAGGGGTATCAGTACATGCACACAATATCAAAGTTAAGCCAGGATAAATACTCTTTCTCCAAGTACCAACAAAAATAGGAATAAACCAAATCATCAAGCAATGTTATCAATAGTAATAAGAAAATGCAGAAAAGTGAAAGGCATCGGACATCAAGATTTTTAACGCGAAAATCCCAAATTGGAAAACATCACGAGACCTAATCTAGTCAAAATCTTCACTATCACAATAGTGGGCATACATAGGTTTATTCGGAGCATTCAAATGACAACAACATCATTAACGTCAATTAAGTGAAATTGCTACAAATTCATTTCTCAAAAACTGCAACTGTCAAAGAAATGGATTTGGAAGGGTGTTATCAAGTGAAAAAAAAATCTAAACTTAAAACCAATAAATGGGTAGAATTTGATGAGAGGATCACGTGGCTAAACTTTCATGTCAATCTGACTTCAAATTACCATCCAATCAAGACCTTGAAGTTTTAAAATCTCTCTATCTCTCTAGCTTCTTTCTCCACAATCTCCCTCTTTCTATCTCTTCGTTCTCGCCCAAGGTTGGCGGCTAAAGCTTTTCTCTTGTTTCTAAAATAAAACCCATGGCTCTAGTAGCAGTGTTTTAAAATCGGACCGGACCGGCCGGTTCGACCGGTCGGACCGAGAACTAGCCTTGGCTTCGGTCCAATTCATGCTTTGGGTTGATTATACTTAAAAATCGGATTGAACCGTTAAACGGGCGGTTTTTTTGTTTTTGTCTATTAAACTGATTTTTTTTTTTAAAGAATATGCTCTCTCAAACCCTAAAAACTAATTATTAAATATCACATTCACTCACTTTCTTCTCATTTTTTGCCTCTTATCAAGTTCGTATTTTTATTTTTTATTTTCTTGACTTCCTCCAAACTCAAAACTTCTTTTTTTTTTTAAGTTGCAATATCTATATATCAAAAACTTGAATTAAAATTTAAACTCACAATGTCTAATTCTCATAGACGTGAATTTTGTATAATTTCAAAATATTGTGGTATTTTTGAGTTGGATTTAACATTATTTTTTGGTAAATTCAATTAAGATTGAGATGAAATTTATTTGTTACAACTTATAATTTAAAAATTTTATTTGTGAAAATCCAACTTCTTTCAAAATATTAAATTTTTCATCATATAAAGTCTTAAATTAGTCCAATGCATGTCTTATTTTGTGCATCAATATTTATATAAATTTTTTTTTTAAAAATTCATTGAACCAGGGTTGAACTGATCCGACCGGTTGAACCTCGACCCGAACACCTCACTGGTTCAATTAACGGTCCGAGTTTTAAAACATTGTCTAGTAGTAGTCAAGAGACTAATCACTAGGTTTACTTCAAGTCAAGTCAACTTGATCAACTAATGGGTTTTTGTTGCGGGTCACCAAATGAGGAGGACTAAGCCCAACACACCTTATCCTCAGAACTAATTAAATAAACACTTTGTATTTTACTTAATGGTTTTGGAAGAAAAGTACCTTTGCTGTAATGTTTTGATTTTTTTTAGTTCTCTAACGCCACTATTTTCTTCATTTTTCCATTGATATTATCATTGTGCTCACTATAATATTTTAGTTTTCTTTTAGTTATAATTTCATTATTGTTTTAGTTTATTTATTTATTTCTTTACACTATCAGGGGATTCATGATGAATTATATAGTATGAGAGAATACTGTATGCATATTATAATTGAAAGCTTATATAACTATTAATTTAACTATGTGAACACATATTAGCAAACTAGAAATTTTAATGCTTTAAAGTATGTATTAGCTATTTAATTATTTTAACACATGTTAGCAATTTAGAAGTATATACCAAATAAACAAAGTAACAAGTATTTTCATTTTTTTGTTATGTATAGTTGGTTAAGCATTTGTCATTACCGTAAGCTTATTTGTTACTTTGGCTATTAATAATTAATTATTATAAACTCAAGATGTTTTTTGTTGGCAAACCCTGTAAACCGGAGAAGGACACCACGCCTAAATGTTATTCGATGTTCAAATCAGAAAATAAAAGAGGAGGACATAGATCTTAACTCCAAATAGAATAAAGGGAAAAAATTAAAATGTAGGAAAAGAAATAAGGAGTACTACTTCCTTTATATTATTTTTTCTTCTATACTCTAGATGTATTAATTCAATACTATATAAAATATTCTATGTGCATAGTTAACATATACTTTGTTGTAGCATAGACTTTGTGACCAATATTACTTCTAAAATAAAAAATTTTAAAAAGATAAAAATTAATTAATAAAAATTAAGTTTAAGAAAATTAAAAACAATATAAGACCACCATTTCACATTATCTGTGGAGATTCTCCTCATGTGCTAATGTCTTACCAATGAGGCCAATTGTTCTAAACCTCTTGAACTTTTGGGTAAGTAGCACTTCGCTCCCCTCCCCCTCTACTTTTATAGTATATTTTCCCAACTCTTTTTCCTTTTTCATTTTTTCATTTTCATTTTTTCTTTGTGTTCCATTCCCATTTGGTTCACCCTTTCCCTTCATATTTTAACACAATTACGAGGGTTGGCTTCTTATGTCTTTTCTTTTCTTTTATAATGTAATCATACGCAAAAGTATAAAGAAACATTGTGATGCTGAAACATATTTATTTGGCTAAACGTATGTAGAAAAAGATATACCTTAAAAATTAGATCTTCAAATAACTAGGAAAAATAGAATTATTTATTTGCATGTATTTTTTAACTGAAAGTTGCTTAACAATTTAGCAAGTTGTATAATGTACTTATCTATACTTGACGTATTATTTTTTGGTCCTATTGGAAAAGAGTTTGTAGGGAAAAGAAAAGATTAAAATGATGCGTACAAGTAGTTAAATAATTGGTAGTCAATTTGGAAATCCAAGGACCAACGTGGTCTAGTGGTAAGCTCTTTATACCTTCCCTAAGGGGGGCTTAGTAGTTGATGAATCAAGGGTAGTTAAGTCATTTCATAAAATCTAATTTTTTTATCGTTAATCACAATTATTTCCCTTAAATTATACCTCATTTCTCACTTTATCCCAAACCCTTTTTTGTCTCACTTATCCCCTATTGGACAATATTGCCCCTCTATTATTCTAAACTCTTTTTTTTTTCTTTCCCCCTTTTTTTCCTCCTTTATTTTCTTTGTCTATTTAATCTTTCTTCAATTCTTCCTATTTCCCGCAAGAAACTCCATTTTAATGATTAAAGCTAAAAAATAAGGAATTGCGGATACCTAATTTCTCCTTAAATAATTACAAAATATTCAAACCACATCCTCAAAACACCATTTTTTAACATTTCAATTCTTTTGCTTTTTCTGCATTCCATACTAGTTTCTCATTTTATTCTCAAGAAAACATCACAAGATGAATTTGTGACCTAATTAATAATCATTAACTGCAATTTGTGGCACATGGCATCATACCAAAGATTGAAATTAGCTTTTCATGCCTTTTAGAGATTCACCTAGAAATGCAATTATAAACTCTAGAGATAAAGTTTTCTATTGGGAAGGATGGAAGAGAGAAGAATGAAGAAAGAGAAAAAGAAATAAAAGAGGGAAAAAGGGGAAACGAAGAAAGATAAATGAAAAGTCAAAATAATAGAAGGGTAATTTTGTCTTATAGGTGGTTAAGCGACAAAAATTAAAGGTTAGAGGATAAAGTGAGAAGGAAAAGTCTGAAGTAACGATCATTATGGCAACGAAACTGTTTTTACCTAATATAACAGGTAAAAACACTTTTAGTAACCATTTGATTACCGGTTAGACTGGTCACCTAAATAAAATAATACCTAAAAATTTTGGTTGGTAAGTTTTATATAAAAAAATATTAAGTTAACTTTATAAATTAGTAACTTATATGTCTCAAAAAGTAAATTGGAGTAAATATGGAACTTGCCTTTTTTTAAAAATAAATTACTACTCTATATCTGAGACTTACTTTTTGGAGAGTAAGTTTAGTTGAAATAATAGTAAGTTTTTATAGATTAATAGTAGATCTTGTTGATAGAATAGTAAATCTGGTTAATGGACAAAACTTACTAGTTTGTGGTATAAATTTACTATTTTACTTAAAAAAACTTCTATGAAACAAGTACTAGGAAGTTTATTTGAAATAATGCTAAAATTTTTTTATTAATGATTGAAACTAAGCATTATAGTTAGTAATTACTCGTAATATAAATGTATGATACACAATTGTACGTATCATTTATAAATGTTATATGTTTTAACCATTTTAAATATATCATGAAAACTATTTTTTTGCACATGACATTATAAAATAAGTAAGAATAATTTGTCATATTATAAATTATGAATTAATTTTGAATTTGTGAAAGGTTAGAAAGTTTGGATGACAATAACAACAAATATTTCAAATTATATATATAATTGCATTTATCTATACATCACAATTTCCATATATTAATACCTATGAATATAATAAAATGGTAAAGTTTAAATAAATTTATTTTCTAGGTCACAACTATAAAAGTTGAAGTTGTATTACAATAACAACAAATCTTTCGAGTTGTATATAAAATAGCACTTACTTATATATCAAAATTTTCTTATATTAATACCTATAAATTTAATAAAATGATAAAGTTTTAATAAATTTATTTTTCGGCTCACAAGTATAAAAATTAAAGTTGTATTAACGTAGCATAATCTTTGAAAATTATAGTAAATTTACCCATATGTTAAGTTCTGTGACTTTCAAATATACTTTGTATCATTTACATTATGGATTTGTATGCATATTTTTTCTATCAAACTCTTTTTTTATTGGCAAATGGTATGTAAATTATTATAAAATGTCATTGTATAATAATCATACTTTTTTATAGGTGAATGTTATATAAAATGCTAAAATTGTTAATTCACAAATGGCTAAATCTTACTACCTTACAGCATATATTAGTCTAATTGACTAAAAAATTAATGTAATCA
Organism: Coffea arabica; assembly: GCF_036785885.1. Taxonomy (NCBI): domain Eukaryota; kingdom Viridiplantae; phylum Streptophyta; class Magnoliopsida; order Gentianales; family Rubiaceae; genus Coffea; species Coffea arabica. The sequence continues at coordinate 9,575,088 of NC_092311.1, forward strand.
TGTGTACGCTGACTGTTGATTTGAAATTTGCACCACTATCACTATTTCCTTTATTACTAATACAAGTTCTTCTAATCAAAGTAAAATCAAATCAAATATCTTTTCCTTTTGTATGTAGTACTTATGTTTAGTAGAAAATTATTAAACCACTTTACAATACATAATTTCTCCTGAAATTAGTAACATTTTTCATGACCTCTAACCTCATCAATAATACTAATCACCGACATGCAGATAATCTTAAGAGCAAAAGCCATCAATATGACAAAAAGAGAATATTTTCATGCTGAATGAAAAACAATGTGATTCTATATAGAATCGAAGAAATTCATCATGAATGAGAATGAATTGCGAAGTTATCACATTTCTAATTTTATATGCATCCAAAATTTAACGCAACATTACTTTAGAGGAACTCTCCATTTTTACATCAAGGAACCAATCCCAATCTCCACGTTCCTTTTATTTTTCTTTAACCATTAAATGGTGTCAAAGTCGTTAGCAGTAAAATACTAAATAAATTTCATTCCATTTCAAGCTCTAGTTAATTGTATACTAAAATTTTCCACCACAATCAATTGAGCACCTATTTCTTTTTTTAAGTAGCTATTATTTATTTTGTTACTTAGGTTAAATATTTATATATAAAATAATAGCAATAGAATGCCAATCCTCGGATCAATGGAACTTCGTAGATTCGTAAATTCTTTTCCACGCTGAACTTGAGGGATCAGCTTTCGGTGGGTCTCATGGATTATAGGCATGTCCTTCTGAAGTGTTCAGTCAAGGCAGATTTCAACTGCATCTGGACACGTGGGTTGTGGCAACTGGGGAAGTACCCCATGCGGGTCTTCAGATGGACGAGAGACTTCCATGTGCAGAGGGAGTCGGCTCTGGTCCCTGTTTGGGCTTCACTCCCGGCTCTCCCCATTCACTACTTCGACAAGCATTTTTTATTCTCGATACTAACACCAGTGGGGAAGCCGTTGGTTCTGGACTCGACAACAGCTATGGGTATGAGACCTAGTATGGCTAGGGTGTGTGTGGAGGTGAATTTACTGAAACCTATTTGTTCACGGGTGTGGGTGGCTATTGAAGGTGTTAGGATCCAACCGCGGAATAAACAACTATTGAGATATTAAGTGCACAACAATTTAATGAGGAACAAGCCACAAGCATGAAAGATAGACGACACACAATATTTAACGTGGTTCGGCTCCACCATTGAGCCTACGTCCACGGAGAGAAAACCTGTTCTTTATTATGAGAGGAAAACCCTATACAAGAATACAACTTGAACCCAAACCCAACCCTTGTATACCATCTCTCATCTTCCAATAACCCTCTCTCACACCCCATGTATAAGGCTACATGATGCCCCTTGTGTCTCCTTGTGTGTCTATGTGTAGTATGCCAACCCATCTATTTATAGGGAACATTACTGCCAAAAAACCAAATAACAATTGGAAACCAATACTATTTCCTAAACTAAATAGAATTTCTTGGTTACTACTTCAAGTAACTAAAATCAATTAGGAAACTAGTTACTTCCACACAAGATAAGAAATCTACCTAAAAGAATTTAAGCCAATTTCCTAACAAATCTCCACCTTGGCGAAAATTTCTTTTAGCAACCATTTGCTTTCAATTACCAAATAATATGGTACCAAACTACACACCCGAATCAATACAGTCCTGACACCAAATTGATTCAATTGGCAGATGAACAGGTGTAGTTGCCCCGAGTCTAACCTCTTATTGACTCGTGAGAAGGTGCCTCAATTCACCGTCTCCCTTTGCAGGATTTCTTCTCACCACCACTTGCAATCTGGGATCCCCTTCTGTGAGCTCTAACCCTAACCATTGAGGCAATCAAGTGGTAAAATTACCATACTTCTTCCCATCCTCAGGACTGTCTCGCCATGTGTGGTTTCCAAGACTCCACCTAAAACGAAAAACTCGTTACTGTCAGAGTCTTCTGGCGCATAGAAATTAGATCTCCTTGTTTCTTTGGGACACGTGCCACACCACCCAAAAACAAAACCAAAATCTAAAATCCACCGGGATGAAGTATCAACCGTTGGAGGTATGAGAAAGTCTTCATCGATTCACGTCCAAAATCAACATTGGACTCCACCTTTTCCTTGACCCTTGATCACCTGCCTAGATTCACCGTCAAGTATCTTCAAGCTTTTCGACTTCCCATCCTTCACCATCAATGCTTTTTGCCAAGCCATTGAAACAAGGATATCACTCATTAAATTGTTCAATTAGTAACAGCTACCAATCCACTTAATCTCAATAGTTAACTAGGATCCAACTACGAACCTTGAGCAGCCCAGTCTCGCAACCAAGCTCTTATACCACTTGTTAGGATCCAACCGCGGAATAAACAACTATTGAGATATTAAGTGCACAACAATTTAATGAGGAAACAAACGACAAGCATGAAAGATAGACGACACACAATATTTAACGTGGTTCAACTCCACCATTGAGCCTACGTCCACGGAGAGAAAACATGTTCTTTATTATGAGAGGAAAATCCTATACAAGAATACAACTTGAACCCAAACCCAACCCTTGTATACCATCTCTCATCTTCCAAGAACCCTCTCTCACACTCCATGTATAAGGCTACATGATGCCCCTTGTGTCTCCTTGTGTGTCTATGTGTAGTATGCCAACCCAACTATTTATAGGGAACATTACTGCCAAAAAACTAAATAACAATTGGAAACCAATACTATTTCCTAAACTAAATAGAATTTCTTGGTTACTACTTCAAGTAACTAAAATCAATTAGGAAACTAGTTACTTCCACACAAGATAAGAAATCTACCTAAAAGAATTTAAGCCAATTTCCTAACAAATCTCCACCTTGGCTAAAATTTCTTTTAGCAACCATTTGCTTTCAATTACCAAATAATATGGTACCAAACTACACACCCGAATCAATACAGTCCTGACACCAAATTGATTCAATTGGCAGATGAACATGTGTAGTTGCCCCGAGTCTAACCTCTTATTGACTCGTGAGAAGGTGCCTCAATTCACCGTCTCCCTTTGCAGGATTTCTTCTCACCACCACTTGCAATCTGGGATCCCCTTCTGTGAGCTCTAACCCTAACCATTGAGGCAATCAAGTGGTAAAATCACCATACTTCTTCCCATCCTCAGGACTGTCTCGCCATGTGTGGTTTCCAAGACTCCACCTAAAACGAAAAACTCGTTACTGTCAGAGTCTTCTGGCACATAGAAATTAGATCTCCTTGTTTCTTTGGGACACGTGCCACACCACCCAAAAACAAAACCAAAATCTAAAATCCACCGGGATGAAGTATCAACCGTTGGAGGTATGAGAAAGTCTCCATCGATTCACGTCCAAAATCAACATTGGACTCCACCTTTTCCTTGACCCTTGAATCACCTGTCTAGATTCACCGTCAAGTATCTTCAAGCTTTTCGACTTCCCATCCTTCACCATCAATGCTTTTTGGCAAGCCATTGAAACAAGGATATCACTCATTAAATTGTTCAATTAGTAACAGCTACCAATCCACTTGATCTCAATAGTTAACTAGGATCCAACTACGAACCTTGAGCAGCCCAGTCTCGCAACCAAGCTCTGATACCACTTGTTAGGATCCAACCGCGGAATAAACAACTATTGAGATATTAAGTGCACAACAATTTAATGAGGAAACAAACCACAAGCATGAAAGATAGACGACACACAATATTTAACGTGGTTCAGCTCCACCATTGAGCCTACGTCCACGGAGAGAAAACCTGTTCTTTATTATGAGAGGAAAAAATCCTATACAAGAATACAACTTGAACCCAAACCCAACCCTTGTATACCATCTCTCATCTTCCAAGAACCCTCTCTCACACCCCATGTATAAGGCTACATGATGCCCCTTGTGTCTTCTTGTGTGTCTATGTGTAGTATGCCAACCCAACTATTTATAGGGAACATTACTGCCAAAAAACTAAATAACAATTGGAAACCAATACTATTTCCTAAACTAAATAGAATTTCTTGGTTACTACTTCAAGTAACTAAAATCAATTAGGAAACTAGTTACTTCCACACAAGATAAGAAATCTACCTAAAAGAATTTAAGCCAATTTCCTAACAAATCTCCACCTTGGCGAAAATTTCTTTTAGCAACCATTTGCTTTCAATTACCAAATAATATGGTACCAAACTACACACCCGAATCAATACAGTCCTGACACCAAATTGATTCAATTGACAGATGAACATGTGTAGTTGCCCCGAGTCTAACCTCTTATTGACTCGTGAGAAGGTGCCTCAATTCACCGTCTCCCTTTGCAGGATTTCTTCTCACCACCACTTGCAATCTGGGATCCCCTTCTGTGAGCTCTAACCCTAACCATTGAGGCAATCAAGTGGTAAAATCACCATACTTCTTCCCATCCTCAGGATTGTCTCGCCATGTGTGGTTTCCAAGACTCCACCTAAAACGAAAAACTCGTTACTGTCAGAGTCTTCTGGCGCATAGAAATTAGATCTCCTTGTTTCTTTGGAACACGTGCCACACCACCCAAAAACAAAACCAAAATCTAAAATCCACCGGGATGAAGTATCAACCGTTAGAGGTATGATAAAGTCTCCATCGATTCACGTCCAAAATCAACATTGGACTCCACCTTTTCCTTGACCCTTGAATCACCTGCCTAGATTCACCGTCAAGTATCTTCAAGCTTTTCGACTTCCCATCCTTCACCATCAATGCTTTTTGCCAAGCCATTGAAACAATGATATCACTCATTAAATTGTTCAATTAGTAACAGCTACCAATCCACTTGATCTCAATAGTTAACTAGGATCCAACTACGAACCTTGAGCAGCCCAGTCTCGCAACCAAGCTCTGATACCACTTGTTAGGATCCAACCGCGGAATAAACAACTATTGAGATATTAAGTGCACAACAATTTAATGAGGAAACAAGCCACAAGCATGAAAGATAGACGACACACAATATTTAACGTGGTTCGGCTCCACCATTGAGCCTACGTCCACGGAGAGAAAACCTGTTCTTTATTATGAGAGGAAAATCCTATACAAGAATACAACTTGAACCCAAACCCAACCCTTGTATACCATCTCTCATCTTCCAAGAACCCTCTCTCACACCCCATGTATAAGGCTACATGATTCCCCTTGTGTCTCCTTGTGTGTCTATGTGTAGTATGCCACCCCATCTATTTATAGGGAACATTACTGCCAAAAAACCAAATAACAATTGGAAACATTTCCTAAACTAAATAGAATTTCTTGGCTACTACTTCAAGTAACTAAAACCAATTAGAAAACTAGTTACTTCCACACAAGATAAGAAATCTACCTAAAAGAATTTAAACCAATTTCCTAACAGAAGGAGAGGCGGGGTTTTGGCAGAAAATTGTCTTGGAGAATCTTCCAAAATACTGCTGTTCGTGTTGGAGGTTGAGGCATTCGGTAGAGGAATGCAAGGGAGATGCACCTGCTGAGGTTGGGGTCGTCAGCAAGGGCACACAGGCTGTACGGGAAAAGCAGCGGGAGGGGCCTCGCGTTGTGCCAGAAGCGGTCGGGTAAGGTACACGGTCTCCGAACGGAGATTTGAAGTCCCCTGGAGCTGCGGGGTTTCCAAACTCCAAGAAGCTTTCACCACTAGAAGCTGCCTCTGAGTGTGCTGGAGGAGAGCACCCAACGCAGGAGGTCTTGCATGGGATAGTAGTGGGGCAGTGGAGGGAAGTAGCTCGGGAGGAGGTCATGTTTGATGTACGTATGACGCAGGTGGAGGTCCAGGTGGAGCCGATCACAGCAACGGCAGAATTTGTTCGGCCTGCAGACCTGCCACTGCTAGAGTCGAATGAGCAGGTTGGGGTTGCAGCAGCTCCTGCTCCTGTCCAGATTCCATGTGTATGGGAAGGGTTACTGGTTGAGCAAGTGGAGCTCGGTGCGGAGGAGAGGAGTTTTGAGGAGGATCTAGTGGCTCAGTCGGTGGCAGCGGGTAACCAATCTCCAAGACCCACAACAGGCCATGGGGAACTGCACGCATCCCCCTTGCTGCAGCTTAATATTGATCAGTCAGCAGCCTAAGAGAGAGGATTCAAACAAGTAAAATTGAAGGGTAGACGGGGGGTACTTCCCTCTGACAGGCAGCTAGGGTCAGCTTCAACCTCTTCCAACAACTTATTCCAGGTTCTTCCCCATGATTAATGCAATCTTTTGGAACATTAGAGGGGTTGCTAAAACTCCTAATTTGAGAAGACTTAAAATATTAATTCGTTTGCGTAATGCTCAGATGGTAGCTATTTACGAGCCAAAACTAGATGTTGAGAATGTTGAATCCATCCGTTTAAGGTTGTCTTTTGATGCTATAGTGGTAAACTTGTCGGCTGACATTTGGGTGTTTTATAAGTTGCCTTTTATGTGTTCTATCGCTGGTAATTCAGATCAGCACGTCTCCCTTATTTTACAACATCTGTGGCTGCCACGCGCCTTGCGCTTCTCTTTTGTACACGCCAAATGCACATTAGAGAAGCGTCGGGAGCTGTGGCAGGCCTTGTTGCTTGAGAAACCAAGCTCCCAACCTTGGTGTATTTGTGGGGACTTTAATGCGATTATTTCTCCTAATGAAAAGAAAGGTGGCCGTCCTTTTGGCAGCATGGAGAGTTTGGAGCTTCTGTCTTTTATGGAGGAGGTAGAGGTTTTTGATTTGGGATTCACTGGGTCTACCTTCACTTGGTGCAACAATCGCCACGGCAGGGCTAGATTATGGAAGAGATTGGACAGACTTCTGATTAATGGGGAGTGCTCTGACTTGCTTGCATCCGTCTCGGTGTCTCATTTAGCAAGACATCCTTCCGATCACGCTCCGCTGAAAGTATCATTCGCGTCGCGTCTGGATAACAAGCTGCACGCATTCCGTTTCCTCAATATTTGGACTTCCAAGGCCTTGTTACTAGATGTCATTCGAACAGCTTGGCAGCGGGAGTGCCAGGGCTCCCCCATGAAGATCTTATGTTCTAAACTGCTTCATGCTAGAAGAGCCATCCAGGAGTGGAATAAGCAAACTTTTGGGAACATATTTGACGCGTCGCGGGAGGCAAAAGCTACAGTGCACCGGGCGGAGACAAGGTTAGAGATTGAGGGTTTAGATGATGCTCAGGTGGAGCTGCATATGGCTTAAGCACAGCTCAATCACGCTTTGTCGCTGGAAGAACAATTCTAGAAGCAGAAGGCCAAGGTGAAATGGATACGTCACAGCAATTGCAACTCCAGGTACTTTCATGCTGTCCTGAAGCAGAGGAGGGTGCAACGTGTAATTCATTGGATTAAAGATGTAAATGGCGCCTGGTGGAATTGGACGAGGATATATCTAATGAAGCGGTACTGTACTTTTCGGAGTTATTTTCTGAGCCCGCGGGCAATGCAACGGACTTGTTGCATATGATCCCATCCAGTGTCACGGTAGAGGAGAATGCTCGCTTGGAGGCCGATTCATCCATGGAAGAGGTGAAAGAAGGTCATTTTTGCAATGGATGGCAATAGTGCAGCGGGCCCGGATGGCTTCACGTGTAGGTTCTTTTCTTTCGCATGGGAGGTACTTGGTCTAGATGTCTATAATGCAGTTTTGAGTTTTTCTGCGGGGCTGAGCTTCCTCGATTTCTTGCATCTACCTCCATTATATTGATCCCAAAGGGTCCGAACCCTCAGGATTTCTTCAAATTCAAACCGATTAGCCTGTGTAATTTTTTCAACAAAGTACTGTCCAAGATCTTAGTGGATAGAGTGGCCTCTCTCTTACTGAGCCTGGTGTCGCCTCAGCAAATTGGTTTTGTTAAGGGACGAAACATTACCGAGAACTATCTTCTGGCAGAAGAAATAGTGTCAGGGATACGTAAGTCATCGAGGGGTGGAAATGTTGCGCTAAAGTTGGACATGGCCAAAGCCTATGATAGAGTATCGTGGCTATTTCTGGTGAATGTTCTACTGCTGTTCGGGTTTGAATAAAGATTTATCGACATGGTGTGGAGGCTGATCTCCAATGTGGGATTTTCAGTCATCATCAATGGGGCTTCCTATGGCTATTTTAAGTCAGGGAGGGGTCTACGACAGGGGGATCCGTTATCACCCGCATTGTTTGTGATTGGGGCGGAGGTTCTCTCTAGAGCTTTAAACAACCTTGCTTCACAAGCTGGCTTTCAAGGGTTCAAAGTGCTGCTTGGGTGCCCTCCAGTAACGCACCTGGCCTTCGCTGATGATGTGCTGATCTTTGCTAATGGATCTACTCAAGCCTTACAGAATATTGTTCGGGTGCTGGACTTATACCAAAAATCTTCAGGTCAGCTGGTGAACAGGCAAAAGAGTGGCTTCCTTCCACCTCAGTAGCCCGGTGGAGGGTAATCGAGCGTATCACTAGTTTCCCAAGACAGCAACCGCCTATCCGTTACTTAGGGTTCCTACTTCACTTAGGAAGGGGTAAGGTTTCGGATTATGGGGAGGTGAGTCAGGCCATACTTGGGAGAATCCTCTCGTGGAAGTCCAAGCTCTTGTCTCAAGGGGGCAAGCTTGTTCTCATAAAGCATGTCCTATCATCTATCCCTTTGCATTTGTTATCGGCCACGGTAATACCGGTTGCAGTTTTCAACGTTATCGAGAAGGTTTGCCCTAACTTCTTGTGGGGGTCGAGTGAGGTGGGGACCCGGTGTCACTAGATTCGATGGGATCAGTTATGGTTTCCGATGAAGGAGGGGGGAGTGGGATTCCGACTACTGCAGGGCGTGTATATGGCCTTCTCGTTGAAGTTATGGTGCAAATTCCGCACGGCGTCATCTCTCTAGGCCAAATTTCTGCTAGCAAAATATTGTCATCATTGTCACCCTTGTCAGGTGGAGTACAGTGCGGCGTCATCGGCTACCTAGAAACGGCTGGTCAATGTGAGCTGCCAAGCGGAGTTATCCATGCGATGATTGGTGAATGCGGGATCTTGTGATTTTTGGTATGACAACTAGCTGGGTAATGGGGCTCTCTTCCACAAAGTTCAGGTTCACGGGACATTGACATTTAAGGATTTTCTTGTAGATGGAGGGTGGAATTCACTGTTACCTGCCCAATATTTCCCAAGGGACATCACCGCTATGATCTTACAGCTGCCACCCCCAGAGGGTGAGCGGCCGGACGAGGTTGTGTGGATGCCGTCGACATCCGGGCAATTCTCTTTATCATCCGCCTTCCAAGAGGTCAGGCAATCTCGGAAAGCCTCGTGGCTCTTCTCTCACATTTGGCATCCCCAGATCCCCCTAAAAGTGTTATTCTTTATGCTACGCCTACTGTTGCGGAGGCTTCCGCTCGATGATATCTTGGGTAAGTTTGGGGTCCAATTACCATTGAAATGCTTTTGTTGCCGTGCGGCTGCAGGGGAATCTATTGAGCATATTTTTGCGACGGGACAACTAACGATGGAGATTTGGGGTTCCTTTGGGGCCGTTTGTGGAATAGCTTTGCCTAGAGGTCATTTGCGTGACAGAGTGGTGGTGGCTGTCCACGCAGCCTGATGCTCAAAGGCGGCTTGTGGTTTCTATTCTCCAAAGTTTCATCTGTTGGCACATCTGGAAGGCGAGAAATAAAGCGATCTGGGAGGGGGTTAGACTGTCGTGTGGGGAGATTTTCCATGGCATTCTCCAGGACATCGCTATGATGGTTGCGGACAAGTTCAACAAGTTCACTCTCTTACCGACCTTTGGTCAGTTCTTTGCAAGCCTTTCCCGACCCTTAGCCCCGCTTCAGTGTAGGCTTGTCTGGTGGCAGGTAGTAGGTGCGGGGATAGTGACACTTAATACAGACGGGTGCTCTAAAGGCAACCCAGATACAAGTGGCGGGGGTGGTGTACTCCGGGCTTTAGATGGTCGAGTATTGGTGGGGTATTCAGTTTGCCTGGGGGTGAATACAAGTTTGCGCGCTGAGGCCTTGGCTCTGTTCAAGGGCCTCCGACTCTGCGGTCAGAAAGGCTAAACACAGGTTAGAGTACAGTCAGAGTCGTTGGTGTTAGTGGGCATATTGCAACGGCATTTCCAGTGTCCGTGGCAGATTCTTAGAGAGGTAACCCAAATATGACAGTTGGCTGAGGATCCAAGGCAATTCTCTCATTGCTTTATAGAAGTAAACACAGTGCCAGACATACTAGCTAATGTAGGTCTCTTGCACCTACATGACCCGGTTAGGGTTTATGACCAACTTAGTACCCTGCCACGGCTAGCTAGAGGGGCAGTCAGGTTGGACAAATTAGGTTTTCTTTCTCTTCGGCCTCTTAAAGGACCGTCTGCGTGACTGGTCTATGCTCAGTTTGTAAGTTTGTGTTACGGGCAATAAAATAACTATATTCTTTATAAAAAAAAAAAGAAAAAAAAGAAAAGTCAATGGCAACAATTGCTAAAATATAGCAATTTTTAATTATGGGAAAATAAAAAACTAAGTTCCTAAAATATTTCACTTTTATTGTTTAAAAAATCTCAACTTGTTAACTAAATTCAAAATAATTCTATTATAAAAAATATTCTTCCTCAAATTAACTTTAATGGTTAGATGTGAGATACAAATATGGTAAAATATCCCTCATATGTATGTCATGGATATTTGAGACTTTTAATAACAAAAATTTTGTTGTTAAAATAACATTGTATTATAGTGTGCTAATTATTCTAGGATTGTTTTATACGTGAATTGAATTTAATTTAAATTATACAATAGATTATATATGTATTGTCGCGCCCCATTTTTTACAAGAAAAATAAATAAATAAATTGTAAATGGTTTAAAAAGTGAATTTTTGATTTGAAAAATGATTTTTGATTTACAAAGAAAGTGGGTCTAAATGGGACTTGAAAATGCGACGATTTGACCCAAAATAATAGTTTAAAAAGGGTTTTTGGAACAAAAATCGGAGTCGTCACTTGGTATAGAGTTAAGGTGTACCAAGTCATCTAAAAATGAATTTTTTAAAGAAAAAATGGAAAAACCCTTTTTAAACGACTCCAAATCTACGTAAACCAATGAAAAAGGTTCGGGAGTCACATTTGACGAAGGGGAAGGCAAGGATAAAAATCCAAGGCACCCCTTCGACCTAGCCAAGGCTAGTTGCGTGATTTAGTCAAAGATTTTCTTGTTTTAACCAAAGAATTTATCACATTTGGATGCACTATATGAATGCAAACCCTAGACCTAGGAAGGTATCGGGGGGCAAAATTTCTCTTCAAAGCTTGAATGGTGCCAGTCACATTAATTGTGATGCCCAATAATGACTCTTTGGAGAGGTCACGAATAATGCAAAAATATGAGACTCTAAGAAGAGGAAAAGAATAAAATAATTATAGAAATATACATGTCTTAAAGGAATGCATCATGTCGGGTACGGGGGACTAATATTCGTGATTCAATTTTCCCTTTTAATAGAGGGAATACGAGCGTGCTAAGGCTAGAAAAGCCAAACTCGTCCATATCCTATATCCAAGGGGCTTCCCTAATCTAATCAAGCAAATGCACTACCCTAATCCTAAATCTAGAATGGAATGCAAGTCTAATGTTATGTAACATACAAAGGGGCATATATAGATAGGGAAATTAGGGAATAGGGGATATAAATAGAAAGGAATATGGGATAAAGGACGTACATATATAAGAAAGTGTCATGCAACATGGTAACGCCCTAAAAAGTAAAGATATGCATGAGATGAAGTGATCACACAATCATGATCTAACGCGCGAAGGGTTCCTAAGGGCTAGCATTGGACTAGCCCACATCTACGCTCTCTCACAAGCATTGGACTTGCAAGAGCTCGAGGGGACAACCATGACTAGCATTGGACTAGCCACGGTTACGTGCATTTGCATCCATCATACACATATATAAGTAATGTGCATAATTAAAGCAAGTAGACATGTGAGCACGTAATTCACATAACACATAAGCATGCATATCTAGATGTCAAAAACCTAGGAAAGTGATTAAACACATAGCATATAGACATGCAAAACACATAAGGCAATTAAGGCCCTAACTATTACATTTTTAGGGGGGAAGGCCTATTACAATCTAAAAAGGGAAACGGAAAATAAATGAAATAAACCTAACTATTACAACTTGGCATTCAAGTGCCTCCCAAATGATAAAATTGAACTAAAATTGAAGCAAAAACTACGCAACTAAAGAAATAAATAAAGTGAAAATGAAATAAACACTTAAAGTCATGCAATTGCACATATAAGACACATATACGCACGTAGGGTCAAATAAAGTCAAAAATAAAGGATAGAGTGTACCTCCCTCGCAATGGTAAGCAAATGAAGGGAAAGTAGCTTCAAAACAATAAAAGGGTCAAGGTACCACTTTAATTGAGAAAAATTAAAAGAAATGCGCAAATACAAAGCTCACTTGATCATAAAGCCCCTAAAGTCATGATTTAAGTGCAATTGAAACAAGCATAGTAGTCAATTGAAGCAAACAAGCAATGAAGTTGTAAAATTAAAACTACCAAGGACCAAATTGAGGAGATTATTCAATTGATTGGGTCATAGCAGCATTAGTTAGAAGCCAAGGGGTCAAAAGGGCAATTTTTCTGAAGTTTTTCATGCAAGTTTCCATGCAAAGTTACGAAGAAATTTTCTGCAACAAAGTTTGTTGTCTTCTTTAGTTCGCCACATTATTCCATTGAACTAGCCAAACAATTGCCAACTTATCATCACAAAAGGTAAAACAATCATATCAAGACCCATTCAAAAATCCCAGCAAAATCGTCCCAAAATGTTAACAAAGATCCACAACCTCAACTGGAAGACACAGTCTATTGAACAAACCAGTGAATCATGAGAAAAGAAAATGCAGCAACGAAGATGCAATGAAGGCCTCAAACAAGCTTAGCTAAGGGACCTAAATCTAGTCAAATTTCATGTACTGTCTTCCCATTTACAACAAAAACACAGATTGAATGTAGCAAGTTATAGCCATAAGCATTCAACAAACAGGAAAATGCAGCAGTGTTACAGCTTTACTTTCTTATTTGCTGGTTTCCTTTCTCTACGACTTTTCATACTGATACTTCCCATAACTTCCGTAGCTCAACAACCCAAAGCTCATACAAAACCAATTCCAAATAAAACAAGATCCTAAACTCAGGCACTTTTATTTAGCAGTAAAGAGACACAAAACAAACAGCAGCCAGGGAAACATCAAGAAGCAAAACATGGTAGAAATCATGAAGCCAAACCAGCAGCAAAGATAGCCCAAGATTCACGTTCCACAGACTTAGATTCTCATGAAAAATCCCGCCAGAGCAACAAGGAGAGAAACTACCGTTACCTCAGAATCCTGGCGGAATGAAATGAACTTGGAAATCGCCCCAAAGGTCATGCTGATTCCAGAGACGCTGTCGAGAACTTCCGTCGCAGAACTTTCAGCATGGGAGAACCCGCAACTTGGAGCACCAATCTGGCCGGGTTGGAGGTGTTTTTAAGGAATGGACACTGAACATAAGTTGTTGCCTGACGTCTACAGAAAGTGTAGAAAAATATTACTCGCTCCAAAAGATAAGGAATTGCTCGGAAATTGCCACGAAACGAGGCTGATTCGTCCGCCCGGTGATGAATTTTCGGCAAGTTCCCTCCTTTTTCAACTTTCCCCCTCACCGCTGCCTTTCTTGTCCTCTCTCTTTTCTGAAGCCTTTCCTGATCTCTTAGATCTTCCCCAGGTTTCTCAGTAGCTCTCAAAGCCTCCCGTAGTCTTCTTGCTCTTCTCTGGTTTCCTCCGTTTCTTGCCCACAGCTCATCTCCGCCACCCACTCTCTTTTTCACTCTCGGTTCCCGTAGCTTTTTCTTCCTTTTCCTTCCTCAGCATAAGCCCTCTCTATCTCTCACTCTCTCTCTTTTCCAGCCGCCACAAAGCTGCGTTCTTTTTCTTCTAAAACCCTAGTCGCTCCTCTCTCTCAGCCGTCCCCGTAGCTTTCTTAGTTTCTTCTTCTGTTTTTTCCTTTTTCTTATCAGCCGTCAACCAGAGCCCCCCGCCGTGAGCTTTTCCTTTTTTCCTCTCCCAAGCTGCGTCTTTCTTTCCTCCCTGTTTCAGCCCTCCATTCCTCTCAGAAACCTAGCCTTTTTTCACTCAGCCGCCACCCATCTACTCTCCCAGCTCCCCCCCTGTTTTTCCATCCGCCGTCCCTTTCTTTTATAGCCCAAAGATTTTTTAGCCCTAGCATCCGATGGTTCCCCCCTACTTGATATCTTTCTCCTGCTTTATAAACCCTTGGATGGTTTGTTGTCCTATGATGCTCTTAGGGCAGGGATGAAAGCCAAGTGGAATGATCAAACGGAGCATAAAAAATGAAACCCGTGGAACAGCAGCTGGAAATTTCTTGTTTCTGCATTTTTTTGCAAATGAAAATGAAGAGCAAAGGCTTGGATCACGTGCTTCTCAGGGTCCGTGAGCTTGCTCCCTTTTTTACAAAAACTAGAATAATAAATAATAATCTAAAATACTATAAAAATGCTAAAAACAACGCCTGAAATAAAAATCATGAGATTAGTAAATAAAAATAGATAATAATTATCACTAAAAATAAAATAAAAATGATTAAAAATTTGGTGTCTACAGTTTGCCCCTCTTTGTCTGAGTTTTGGAAAAACTTGAGACAAAAAAGTAGACACCAAATACTCACATGTTGTTCGACTGCGAACAACTCGAATGATTGACGCTTTCTGAAATGGGGATTGACCCCTTTAACAAAATTTTAAAAGAATGAGACTGACCCAGATGAGAAATTTAAACATGGGACTGACCCGAACAAGAAATTTAAAGTGGGACTGACCCGAATAAGAAATTTAAATCATGGGACTGACCCGAACAAAATTTAATCATGGGACTGACCGGAACAAAAATTGAAATCATGGGACTGACCCGAACTAGAAATTAATCATGGGATTGACCCGAATGAGAAATTTAAACATGGGACTGGCCCGAACAAAATTAAAATCATGGGACTGGCCCGAACAAAATTAAAATCATGGGACTGACCCGAACAAAATTAAAATCATGGGACTGGCCCGAACAAAATTAAAATCATGGGACTGACCCGAACAAAGTTTAAAAATCATTGGACTGACCCGAACAAAATTTAAAATCATGGGACTGACCCGAATAAAATTAAAAATCATGTGACTGACCCGAATAAAATTAAAAAATTATGGGACTGACCCGAACAAACTTAAAAATGGAATGCTCACTAGTGGGACTGACCCACGGCTAGTGGCGATATAAATGAAATGCTCACTAGTGGGACTGACCCGCGGCTAGTGGCGATGCAAAATGAAATGCTGGTATGTATGAAGAAACAGTATAAGACTTGCTCGAAAAATTATCCAAAGATTTGCCTCAGTGTGATGAATTGGTCAGTGGGATTAAACCCGAGCCTGCCATGGTGATCGGTCAGTGGGATTACACCCGAGCCTGCCTTTGACAAATTGGTCGGTCAGTGGGATAGCACCCGAGCCTGCCGAGATGATCGGTCAGTGGGATTACACCCGAGCCTGCCTTTGACAAATTGGTCGATCAGTGGGATAGCACCCGAGCCTGCCGAGGTTGGCGGGATAAAACCCGGTCCCAACGTGATATAAGCGGTCAGCGGGATAAAACCCGGTCCTGCCGTAAGAATCGGTAAGTGGGATTGAACCCGGTCCTGCCGAGGTTGGCGGGATAAAACCCGGTCCCAACGTGATATTTGTGAAGTTAGCGGCACAAAATCCAGGCCCAACGTGATGTTTCAAAAATATTTGTCGAGAAACAAGAAGTTAAACTTGATTTTTTTTCTTTTTTTTTGATTTTTAACTTTTCCTGATTTTTCGAGAGAATCCTTTCAAAAAATAATTTGCCCTAGTGTAGGGCCCTTTTCCCTTCTTTCTTCTTTTTCTTCGGCATCGGCCTTCCACATCACCAGATGCTCTTTCGTCGATTTCAACTATGAATACCTGCACGGGGGGCTTACCAAAGTATGACATGCACTTGAATTTCATGAAAAGAGCAGCGTGATTGATTTGAAAAATGTATGATTTGATTCTTGGACGAAATCTTCAAATGTGTTACAAAATCTGCCCCAATGTGGGCTCATTTCTCGAAATCTCACAAATAACAAATTTGCCCCAGTATGGGCCCCATTTAATTTGCAAAAACTTTGTTTGGATGACGCTCCATTTGTTTGAACAAAGTAAGAAACTATGTTTCCTATCAGAAAATTTCATGATGAATTCTCGAAATAACACCAAATTACAGAAGATTTCTTCCTCACTTTTAGCATCTGTGCTTAGAGTAGCGGGTCACCACTTCTTGTTGGCTCATCTTTAAGGACCAATCAAATGGGCGTTATTTCTGATTTGGAAATGGGAGGTCAAGATTTGTCTTATTCTTGTGCCCAAATTGCATGTAATCCCTTCAATACCACATCTTAGTGAAAGCAAAGAGTTTGTCACCCTTATTTCTGAAGAAAATTTAGTCAACATATAAGCTTTATAAGCTTGTAACGTATGGGCAGAAATGATAGCTAAACATGTGAAAACTGGTTATACCCTTGTGATCACAAATGATTGATGGATTTCTTACGAGCATAATCCTCACTTTGGATCGTCATGAAGGATAAGTCAACGATGGACTTTATGAGTTTGAAATGTGGCTTGAAACTATAGTTAAAGAATAAGTCTTTCAAGGACATTGCACTGAAGATCGCATTTCCAAAATTGCCCCTATTTTGAACTCAAAAAACTCAGACTTTGTTTGCATTTTTCTCATCATTCACCAGGGACTTCAGCGTCGAAATTTTCTGTATTTTTCTTGCGTTTACTTTTCTTGCTTTGCTTTTGCTTCTTTTTCCTTCTCCTCGACCTAGTGGGTTTTCACATGGTGAGTAGCGTCAACCCCATACCCGAGCAATTCAGAAATACAGCTAAAATTTTCCGGCATCAGAAATTTTCTTGACAGGGCCATTGCAAAAAACAGAAATCAGGACTTTCGACTTTTGTAATGGGGTCAGGTGGGGTGCTTAGAAAAGTTAAGGCTTGAAAGCAGATTTCAAGAGTGGTTTGAAGAACCCGAGATCGCATTGTTGAGACAACCCTATTTTAGGGCTAAATCGGAATTTGCCCCAGTTTATGCTCAACTGAGGCTTTTCCTTTTTCATTTTCTTTCTTCTTTTGATTTTTCGGCCTTCTGCCATTCTTTTGAACTTTTCACAAAATTTGCCCCAATTTATTTTTGAACTGAGGTTCTCTTCTCTTCTTTTGTCTTTTGATTTTGTTGCATTATCACTTTTCACTTCTTGAAACTTTTCCTTTTTCAACCCAAACTTGCCCCAGTGTGGGGTTTGCGATTCTCAGGGGTTGCCAAATGAAGTATTTTATTCTGAAGGCTCAAAAGGGATAACTAGGGATAGAACGTTTGATTGGAAAAGAAGAAGGTCTGACTTTTATTCCGTTCCTTACATTAACTCTGAAAGGAAACTTTCACTAATGAGAAATTTCTTGCATGTATCTGAATTAACTGACTGAGGAAGACCCTTGTTCATCCATATCTGCGAAACATAGGCGATCCGCGCGGACAAAACTCTTCCTTTTCTTTTCTTTTCTTCTTTGAAACCCCGGCAAAAACAAATTTCTCCAATTTGTGATTCCCTCTTTTCTTTTAATTTAGCATTTTTGCTTTTCTCCTTTTTGAAAAATTCTCCAATCTCCCTCCCCAATGTGGGGTGCGATCGTAAGTGCTTTTGAAAAGAACCACCAATTTTAGCTCAAATGAGGATGCAAGAGATAAATAGTGTTTAGGTTGTAGAAACGATAGCCAAAGTATCATTCTTACACCTCATGACAACCAAGTAAACGAATTGCTCATTGATAATCCATTCTCCTTTTTGATATTTGAAAAATTTTCCAATGTAGGGTAGTGATCATCAAGGCACTTATTTGAAACGAAATTATTCTTTTAAAGGCTCAAATGGGAGAGCAAATGATAAAATCTGTATAGGTAGAGAAACGAATGCTCGAAATATCATTCTAAATTTTCAAAACAAACAAGAATAATGCACATTTTTGCTTTCACTTAGATGTGAATTGAATATAATTAGACACAGTGGACATTTCTCAAGCAAAGATTGCCCCAACTTGCAATTTATCAATCAATGTGATTGATTTTATTTTGGGATTAAGTGAAGGAGAAAAGGTATCTCATGGGGCCTTTTGAGTGACCTCTTTTAATTTTGAGCACTCTTATTGTGTAGCTCGGATCACCAATCTAGTGTACACAAGGATTTTAGAAAGCAGACACTTGTGAATTTTCAGGCTAGAGGTCGAAAAAATCCCAATTTGAGCTTATTTCTTATAATTCACCATGAAATCTCTTAATGAGCTCAATGAAGAATGAAATGTACACGAGTATATACAAAACAAATAATTGTCTGAATAAAAGCTTCATTATTACCAATGTTTGAAAAATTTTAAAAGCAATACATATGAGAAACATTCTAAAGAACTTCTTTACACATGTATACACACTTTTCTCTCTTAATAGCCCCCTTTTCCCTTTGAGCAATGAAATCACTTAGATGTTTTACATGAGCGCTTTTAGATGAATTTTCAAATTTACATTATAGGGTCTGCCCAAGAATCAAGTAATACTTGTTATTTTCAAACTTTATTAGATCAAAATTGTTATCAGATATGGAAAAATATTTTCACCTTATTGAAACATTTTTATGAATGCAGGGGAAGGAAAAAAAATAAAAGAAAAATACGCAGAGTTAGTAAGCAAAATTGTAAAATCGGTATGCATGTCCTATGGGGGAGCCCTTCTTGTGCCAAGGGTAGGCCTAGCATGAAAATGTAATCCTCTAGAGTAGGCACTATACCGTACCTGATGAATCCGATCAACTGATTGGGTGAAAAATGATTTGAAAAATTTGACCAATTGGAGTGAGAAGAGACATTTGTTCTAAAAATGAGGACAAAGTCCGAATGGATTGTTTGCTTTGATTGACGCATGATGTGCCAAAAGGGGTAAAATGGTCAAACGCATTGAATGAAAATTTGATTATTTATTGAAAATTGAATGGATAACCCTGAAAATGAATTAAACCAATCAAATAAATTGAATGAAATCAATTGATCAAACAGATCGGGTGAAATGATGATTTATCCAAAATCGACCGAATTGCCCTAAAACTAGGCAAATTGGTCAAATGGATCGGACGAAATTGATGATTTATTCAAAAACGATAAGATTGCCCTACGAGTGGGTAAACTAATCAAATGAATTCAAAATCGACTAGCTTGCCCTAAAAATGAACAAATTGATAAAGTGGACTGGATGCAATTGGTGAATAAAATAGTCCAGTGGATTGAATAGAATTGACAGCTTATTTAAAAATCAATCTATCCACTGGTAATTTCAAAAAACTTATTGCGATGCATTAGTCTATGAGCCTTCTAAAAATCAAATTTTGGCCTCAATTTATTTATTGTCTCAATAGCGAGGAATTATTTGTGAATTTCTTCAAATTAATGTCCTTTTCGCAAGGGATTTTTACCAACTATGTTAAAAATGGCCAAAGAATGATTGTTAGATGCTCATATTCTAATGTACCAAAGATCGCCCCAGGGTCATGGAAAGAATCGGATCCTACCTTACCTTGCGCACTACCCCTTTGGATGGTACAAAAATACAAACGTGCAAGTCTCATTGGATTAAGTATCCGAGACACAT
This sequence comes from Coffea arabica, assembly GCF_036785885.1. Lineage (NCBI taxonomy): Eukaryota > Viridiplantae > Streptophyta > Magnoliopsida > Gentianales > Rubiaceae > Coffea > Coffea arabica. Next base: position 9,594,891 of record NC_092311.1, read on the forward strand.
GGCGGTTTATTCCTATCGTGGGATCCCCTAAATGGCATTCCCTTTCTAGGGTTTATGCATGATGCCATTTTATCAAAGCGCGTAAGTATGCAATTGAAACGAAATATGCCCTAAGGGACCCTTTATTTGCCAGGGTAAGCCTAAAATGATATGACATTATTAATTTATGAACAAAATATACCAAAATTTCTTAAACGTGCCATAGCCTATCTACAAGGGTAGGTCGTAAAAAAAGGTCATGCTAGATCTCTTATTTGCTAGGGTTTGTGAATGCAATGGGGACAAAACCATGAAAAGTTAGTTCAGCCAGATAAATACACATAACACATTGTAGCAACGAGATAAAGCAATAAAATCAATACAAAGAAATAAAGCAATAAACGGGAAAGAGGGGTTGGATCCCTCCCCTCGTGAATAGTGTCCCTAATAAGGCAAGGCAGATTCTACCCTAGGCAAGCTATCATGGATGCATGAGGTATTGGCTCACTAATGCATCTAGACTCGATAGGTTTTAGGTACCCGAGCCTTCAGACTTGGAAACCAAGGGTCATCAATCCCAAGGTTCTTTGTCGGTGGCTCGAGCGATTCCCCAGACATTGCTACGCACACGTCGTGTCACGGCTACATGCCTGAGTGAATCTATCAAAAATCCTCAACCTTTGACTAAAAGCTAAAGGCTATTAACCCAAAGCTTAAAGCAGAAGATTGAGTGACCCCTTGGATCATGCTACGCACACGTCGTGTCGCGATCACACGTCCAAGTGGGTCGCCTAATCCTAATAGGGTGGAGTGGCGTGACAAGCCACTAAAAAGAAAAATAAATGAGGGGTAAATAATTAAAGCGTATGCACGTATGCTAGTGCTCGTTTGGAGGGGAGGGATCAAGAACCAACGCGAGGCTCTAGGGTAATGTCCCCCACCCAAATGCAATGCAAATCGCGGAATCACATAAATAAACCATCCATCCATCAAAACAATCGTGCGCCAAATGGGTGAGTGAGTGAGTTGATACGCACGAAAATGCAAAAATCCTAAAAAAGGAAAAATGAAGGATAGAGTGTACCTCCCTCGCAATGGTAAGCAAATGAAGGGAAAGTAACTTCAAAACAATAAAAGGGTTAAGGTACCACTTTAATTGAGAAAAATTAAAAGAAATGCGCAAATACAAAGCTCACTTGATCATAAAGCCCCTAAAGTCATGATTTAAGTGCAATTGAAACAAGCATAGTAGTCAATTGAAGCAAACAAGCAATGAAGTTGTAAAATTAAAACTACCAAGGACCAAATTGAGGAGATTATTCAATTGATTGGGTCATAGCAGCATTAGTTAGAAGCCAAGGGGTCAAAAGGGCAATTTTTCTGAAGTTTTTCATGCAAGTTTCCATGCAAAGTTACGAAGAAATTTTCTGCAACAAAGTTTGTTGTCTTCTTTAGTTCGCCACATTATTCCATTGAACTAGCCAAACATTTGCCAACTTATCATCACAAAAGGTAAAACAATCATATCAAGACCCATTCAAAAATCCCAGCAAAATCGTCCCAAAATGTTAACAAAGATCCACAACCTCAACTGGAAGACACAGTCTATTGAACAAACCAGTGAATCATGAGAAAAGAAAATGCAGCAACGAAGATGCAATGAAGGCCTCAAACAAGCTTAGCTAAGGGACCTAAATCTAGTCAAATTTCATGTACTGTCTTCCCATTTACAACAAAAACACAGATTGAATGTAGCAAGTTATAGCCATAAGCATTCAACAAACAGGAAAATGCAGCAGTGTTACAGCTTTACTTTCTTATTTGCTGGTTTCCTTTCTCTACGACTTTTCATACTGATACTTCCCATAACTTCCGTAGCTCAACAACCCAAAGCTCATACAAAACCAATTCCAAACAAAACAAGACCCTGAACTCAGGCACTTTTATTTAGCAGTAAAGAGACACAAAACAAACAGCAGCCAGGGAAACATCAAGAAGCAAAACATGGTAGAAATCATGAAGCCAAACCAGCAGCAAAGATAGCCCAAGATTCACGTTCCACAGACTTAGATTCTCATGAAAAATCCCGCCAGAGCAACAAGGAGAGAAACTACCGTTACCTCAGAATCCTGGCGGACTGAAATGAACTTGGAAATCGCCCCAAAGGTCATGCTGATTCCAGAGACGCTGTCGAGAACTTCCGTCGCAGAACTTTCAGCATGGGAGAACCCGCAACTTGGAGCACCAATCTGGCCGGGTTGGAGGTGTTTTTAAGGAATGGACACTGAACATAAGTTGTTGCCTGACGTCTACAGAAAGTGTAGAAAAATATTACTCGCTCCAAAAGATAAGGAATTGCTCGGAAATTGCCACGAAACGAGGCTGATTCGTCCGCCCGGTGATGAATTTTCGGCAAGTTCCCTCTTTTTTCAACTTTCCCCCTCACCGCTGCCTTTCTTGTCCTCTCTCTTTTCTGAAGCCTTTCCTGATCTCTTAGATCTTCCCCAGGTTTCTCAGTAGCTCTCAAAGCCTCCCGTAGTCTTCTTGCTCTTCTTTGGTTTCCTCCGTTTCTTGCCCACAGCTCATCTCCACCACCCACTCTCTTTTTCACTCTCGGTTCCCGTAGCTTTTTCTTCCTTTTCCTTCCTCAGCCTAAGCCCTCTCTATCTCTCACTCTCTCTCTTTTCCAGCCGCCACAAAGCTGCGTTCTTTTTCTTCTAAAACCCTAGTCGCTCCTCTCTCTCAGCCGTCCCCGTAGCTTTCTTAGTTTCTTCTTCTGTTTTTTCCTTTTTCTTATCAGCCGTCAACCAGAGCCCCCCGCCGTGAGCTTTTCCTTTTTTCCTCTCCCAAGCTGCGTCTTTCTTTCCTCCCTGTTTCAGCCCTCCATTCCTCTCAGAAACCTAGCCTTTTTTCACTCAGCCGCCACCCATCTACTCTCCCAGCTCCTCCCCGTTTTTCCATCCGCCGTCCCTTTCTTTTATAGCCCAAAGATTTTTTAGCCCTAGCATCCGATGGTTCCCTCCTACTTGATATCTTTCTCCTGCTTTATAAACCCTTGGATGGTTTGTTGTCCTATGATGCTCTTAGGGCAGGGATGAAAGCCAAGTGGAATGATCAAACGGAGCATAAGAAATGAAACCCGTGGAACAGCAGCTGGAAATTTCTTGTTTCTGCATTTTTTTTGCAAATGAAAATGAAGAGCAAAGGCTTGGATCACGTGCTTCTCAGGGTCCGTGAGCTTGCTCCCTTTTTTTCTTTTTTTGCTTTTTTTTTCTCTTTTTTTTTTTTTAAAACAGACAAAAACTTGAATAATAAATAATAATCTAAAATACTATAAAAATGCTAAAAACAACGTCTGAAACAAAAATCATGAGATTAGTAAATAAAAATAGATAATAATTATCACTAAAAATAAAATAAAAATGATTAAAAATTTGGTGTCTACAGCATGTGAATTTCATTTAATTGTTAGATCACATTTTTATGAACAATCTCCCAAAGAAAAAAAGACCAGATTACACTGATTTTCTTATATTAATTGTTATACTAATTTTGTCATTTTTATTGTTATATTATTTCTCATTTTGTTTGGGCTTTAACTTATTATTTCTTGTGTCCCATATGTAAATTTATTAAAACTTTATCATCTTATTATATTCATAGGTGTTAAATTTTAAAATTTGTGATACATAAACAAGTGATATTGTATATATAACTAGGAAGATTTGTTGTTATTGTTATCCAAACTTTCAAATTTTTTAAAAATTGAAAATGATTAAAAACTTATAATACGACAAAATTTTATTGCATATTTTACAAGGTTATGTGATAAGTCAAACTATTTTTCATAGTATTTTAAAATATATAAATACAAAATTTTTTTAAATTATACCTATAATCATATTACGAGTACTTACTAACTAAGGTACTAAGCATTAATCATTAATGAAACATCTTATCGTTATTTCAAATAAACATCCTAATACTAGTTTGAGATAAGTTTTAAAGTAAAATAGTACATGTATCCCATAAATCAGTAAGTTCTGATCATTAATCAAATTTACCATATTATCAGTAAGAATTACTATTTATGTAGAAAAACTTACTATTACTTGAACTAAAATTACTCTCTAAAAAGTAAGTTTGGGATATAAAGTAGTAATTTATTTATTTAAAAAGTAAGTTTAATATTTATTCCAATTTACCTTTTGAGATATAAAAGTTACTAATTTATTACAGTTAACTTACTATTTTAGATGGAAAACTTACTTTCTTATTTTTAAGTGTTATTTTATTTAGGTGAATAGATCCAACAAGTAATCAAATGGTCGCTAAAAGTGCAACAACCTGTTATATTAGATAAAAACTGTTTCGTTACCATAACTATAATCACTAAAGCATTGTCCAAGTGAGAAATGGGATAATCCTGAACAATGCCAAATATCTTAAAATCATATTATCCAAAAACTGCCCCCTACTTATGAAGTTGAAAACTTCTCGTTCCCATATCGCAAAGTCTCCCTATATCTCAAATTCTTCCTAGATTATATTGCCGCGGCTTTACACTGTTCATTTAGTCCATTTTTCAGAAGACAAAAGATTATTCAGTGGCAACCTAAATTACAAAATAATTTTACCACTTTTCAACTTTTGGGTAGGAACCCACATTGGTCGTCGTTGTAACCTGTTAACTGGACCACGGGGCAAGACCACCAGAGATAGTCACCAGATTCCAGCTGTGTATGTGGATGCGGTTCCAAAGGAGTAATTAGTGATAGAAATTGTGGCAGAGAGGCAAACACTAGTACTAGATAAGAGTTGACTCTAAAGTCTTGCGACCTATTGTTCCGTGTATATATCATAACATGGAGTGCATGTTCTCCATACCACGACTAAACTATCTAGTGCAATGGCATACCTATGCATACAACTCATCTTCTTCTTCTTCCTATTTCTCTTCCCAATTTCTGCTTTGTCTCAGAAAAATGGTATTGTCCCTGAGGGCAGTACTTTGACTGCAGGGGAAAAATCTGCCAGTCCTTGGCTTTCACCTTCTGGAGATTTTGCATTCGGATTCCAGCAAGTTCAGGATAAGGATCTTTTCTTGTTTTCCATATGGTATCACAAAATTCCAGACAAAACTGTAGTTTGGTTTGTTAATTCAACAAATCCAGTGCTGCGAGGATCGACTGTAAAGCTTGATGCTCAGACAGGGCTTGTACTCCGTGACCCTCGAGGCATACAACTTTGGAGTGCTAATGTTGGTTCTAATCAACTTGTTCACGGTTTTATGAATGATACAGGCAATTTTGTCCTCCAGGGGAGTGATGGTAGCCCACTCTGGGAAAGCTTTAGACATCCTGCTGATACAATTTTGCCCTATCAAGACTTGGAAACTGGCGATTCTCTCCGTTCTCGGCAGTCAGCAACAAACTTCTCCCCAGGAAGATTTTATCTCCGTTTTCTTGATGACGGGAATCTAGTGCTTGCTACCAGAAGTGCGCCAACAAATGTGGATGATGAGGCTGAGTACTACAATAGTAGTACTTCTGATTCTACAGATGCATTGAATTCTGGTTACCAAGTTACTTTTGATGGCAGAGGGGACATGTACATAAGGAAAAGGAACGATCAAAGAACACCGCTCAATCCAGTTTCAATACCATTACCACCAGTATCAGAAAACTATCATAGGGCAACAATAGATTTTGATGGGGTCTTTGCACATTATTATCATCCTAGGACTTCTACTGGCAACCCAAACTGGACAATGCTTTGGTCTATACCAGATAATATATGTACCAACATTAGAGGAGAAAAAGGGAGTGGAGCTTGTGGATTTAACAGCGTTTGCCACCTCGAACTTCGAAGACCGGTTTGTGCGTGTCCAGAAGGGTATGTATTGCTTGATACAAATGACAAGTACGGGAGCTGCAAGCCAAACTCTTCTCTTGTCTGCGATGAAGTAGAGGAGGGCTCCGCAGAAAACCTTTATGATTTTGTGGTGGCGAGTGACATAGATTGGCCACTGTCTGACTTCGAGCAAATAAATCCTTCAAATGAAACTATTTGTGGGGAAGCTTGTTTGCAGGACTGTTTCTGTGCTGTGGCCATTTTCAGAGACAACAGTTGCTGGAAGAAGAAGCTGCCACTTTCTAATGGGAGAGTGGACACTAGCCTTCAGTCAAAAGCTTTCATCAAATATCGCAAAAGGGATGCTCCTCCTGTACTTCAAACTTTTCCTCCAGTTCTGGCAGGTTCAAAGCCAAAAAACCGAGGAACTGTGATACTTGTTGGGTCTGTGCTTCTCGGAAGCTCTTTTTTGGTGTTCGTTGCCACTGCTTGTTTGGGCTTTTACTTCATATACTACAAAAAGAAGGTAATAACTCATCCAAATACTGGTGCACTGAATACAAATTTGCGTTATTTTGCGTACAAAGAGCTTGCAGAAGCTACAAATGAATTCAATGAAGAGTTGGGCAGGGGATCTTTTGGTACTGTTTATAAAGGTGACTTGCAAATCAGATCCAAAAACACTACTGTTGCGGTGAAAAAGTTATACAGAATGGATCAAGAAGCTGACAAGGAATTTCGTGCTGAAGTGGAAACAATAGGCCAGACTAACCACAAGAATTTGGTCGGCCTGCTTGGATTCTGTGATGAAGGACAACATCGTCTATTGGTGTATGAATATATGAGCCATGGCACTCTCGCAAGATTGCTGTTAAATAATCCCAAAACTAGTTGGAGTATAAGGACTCAGATTGCTATTGGGATTGCAAGGGGGCTGGTATACCTTCATGAAGAATGTAGTACTCAGATTATCCATTGTGACATAAAGCCTCAAAATATACTCCTTGATGAGTACTTCAATGCTCGCATTTCTGACTTTGGATTGGCAAAACTCTTGATGATTAATCAGAGTCGATCTATCACTGGAAATATCCGAGGAACGAAAGGCTACGTAGCTCCTGAATGGTTCAGAAGTACTCAAGTTAATTCTAAGGTTGATGTTTATAGTTTTGGTGTCTTGTTACTAGAGATCATTTCTTGCCGCAAATGTGTGGAGGACATTGAAATTGGTCATGCAGAATTTTTTATTTTGACTGATTGGGCTTGGGACTGCTTCCAAGAAGGAAGGTTGGATGCTTTTGTGGAAAATGATTTAGAAGCTCTAAACGATATGATGGTGCTAGAGAGATTTGTGATGGTTGGTATTTGGTGTATTCAAGAAAACTCATCTCTTAGGCCTACAATGAGGAAGGTGAGCCTGATGCTCGAAGGAATTGCGGAAGTTACGGTGCCCCCATGTCCATATCCTTTTTCCACCACTGGCTGAGATTAGTTCTATTATGCTTAATTTGTGTCAATTGATTTGATGTCTAAGGACAGTTTTTATGCTGTTTTTTCCTCTTTTTTCTTTGTTCTTGTTTTTTCTGGTTTATTCCAATGTATAAGATTCTCTCTGTATGTAAACATCCTGTTGTGATGGTGGTTTTCTAGTGCTTATCATATATACATCGAATGGTCAGTTTTGTGGTTTTGTGTATCTAACCTAAGATACTAGGATGCGTGAATTTAATACGAAAATCTCTAATTATTACTGTCTAGCTTCTGAATGCAGTTGTTACTGTCTGTTACCTTTGATTTTATAAAACAACGTCAACTATAAAAATTTAGGGTTGATGCACCTAAAGCATTTAGGGACAATTGAAAAATAACAAAGCTAGGTTTGCATGATTAGTTGAATATATTAGTTGTATTAAACAATTGATCTGTACTCTCTCTAAAAAAATATCATAAATCTTGGTAATTTTAAATGTTACAAAAAAAAATTCCTAATTTTCATTAGTTGGGCTAACATACCCTTCATCCCATAGGTATATTCATTGTACTTCAATGCAGCAGAAATTACAAAAATGAAACGTCTCCTTACAAAATTTCATCAAGTATGAGAGTATGTGCATCACGCGCATTAGTTTGTTACTTCCATCATATTTACTACCCGTTTGGTTGCTACTAAGTAATGGCAATGGCAATCACTATAGAAGACCCCTCAATGATGATGAATTCGTCAAGATTTCTTTTGATGAAATCTTGTGTTTGGTAGTCACCATAATGACAATGACTTTTCATAGTAAAAAGGAAGAAGGAAAATTGTTATCTTTTCTTTGCTCCTTTCTCTTCATCTCCAGCAGCTCCTACCGTCACCTCCCGGCTCCTCCTTCCACCATTTTTTTTTTTTATTTTGCTTCCTTTCCTTTGATTTCTTGCATGTTGCTGGCAGATCTCCCATGTTTGCTTTCCTTTTCTTTCTTCCTTTTTTTTTTTGTTTTGGGTTTTGGTGGTTCTCTTTATCCCTTTGCCACTGCCACCACAGCACGGCCATCTCTCACCGCCTCCACCATAATCCCAGCATTGCACACTATTTCAACAAATTTTGACTTCAAAATTCTTACTGAAAGTAAAAAAAAAAAAAAAAAAATCTCATCACACGAAGACTTTTTTTTTGTGAGAGAGAAAAGGAGGAAAAATTTCATGGGATAAAGAGGGAGAAAAAGGAGAGGAGAGATCTTGGGATGAAACAAAAAGGGGGAAGTGAGGAGGTAGGAGAGTTGGAGGAAAGATGAGAGAAGCTGGAGGCAGCTATTGTTCTCTTGCTTTCCTGATTTTTGGTTTTTTTTGTTTTTATTTTTGTTTTTTTATTATGATGATTGATGGATAACGGAAGTGAAAGTGCCCAATCGAGTAGGTAATGAATTTTGGGTAACGGAAGACCCAAAAGTAGGTAATGAAAGAGTCCAAAGTGATGTACCCAACACCATTAATGATAATTGTTACCCTCTCACTCCCATTAAAGGGTGTAGGGGTCGGGTTCGAAACTTGGCGTATGCAGCTACCCTTGTTGGGAGACTCACCCACCACAGGCAGGTGTGCGACCCGGGTCGACCAACGGATTAGTCAGGGCAAAGCCCTGGATACCGTGGCAGGCAACCAAAAAAAAAAAGGGTGTAGGGGTGGCAATGGGGCGGAGGTGCATTTTAATTCCCCCCGCCCCTGCCCCCGCTTCCCCCGCCCTGGCCCCGCTTTCCCCGGGGCACTAGTGGGGCTAAAAAAATTTTATTATATAATTTTATTATAATTAAATTTGAGTAAATAATCAAGTACTAAAATATCAACACATCACCAAATTATTATTCATTGTAACTTCATAATTAAAACTCATAAAAATAATTAAACAAAGGTTATTTGAATACAATCTAATATGATAAAACAAATATAACTAAAATAATCAAGTTTTCATTTTTGATACAAATACAATCACTAAATTATTATTGTGTTTTTTTTAGAAAAAAGTGTTATTGTATTAAGTATAGTTAAGAATTTAACATAAATGTATTAATAAATTTAGTATAAATAATTAATAATTTTTATTAATAAACATGTATAATTAGTAGTATAATTGATAATATCATTATATATATAATTATGTACATATATATATTCAAACGGGTGGCGGGACGGGGGTGCCCCGTTTCTAAACGGGGGGAAAGAAATTCCCCTCCGCCCCTGCCCCAATGACCCCCCGCGGGGTCGGTGCCCGCGGGTGCCTGCCCCGTTGCCATCCCAGCAAAACTCATCAATCAAACAGGTGGTTTAGTTATATGATATTGATTTTAAAGAAATAAGAAAAAGAGCTTTAATTATATGAAGTATTATGAATTATGTCAAGTTGAGCAAAAGTAATCATCAGTTAAGCGATTGATTCATTTTCCAGTCCAAAAATCTGATCTATGAATGGGTCTTGTTCTAGAATAAATGAATGCCACATGGAAGTTACAAATTACAACTTTGAATTCAGCCTTGCGTCACCGCATTAGTCAAATGCACGGATAAATGTAGAGGTCCCTCTGTATATGTACGTATGTACACTCTCTCTATACTCGGGAATTTTAGCTTGAAAAACATTATGGGTGCGTTTGGTTCAACAGAATTGGAATTGAATTGGAATTGGAATTCTATAGAATTAGAATTCCATGAATTGGAATTCCAAAACATTGAAATTCTTTTGTTTGGGAAATACATAGAATTGATACAAAATTCATTTAGAATTCCAAATTCTTTGTTTGGATGGGAGAAGAATTCATTAAAAATTAGAATTGTTTCCAACTAACATTTCCTTACATAAAAAATTTCTTTTTTTTTACTATATAATAATTTTTTAACATTTAGCTAATTGTTACTAAAGCTTTAAGGAAAAAGCCAATTAGTGCCTTTAATAATTTATTTTTTCTTGCATTTAACTAATTGTTACTAAAGCTTTAAAGAAAAAAAAACAAATAAGTTCCTTTTCTGCAAAAAAAAAAAAATTCTTGTTTTTTTTAATTAAATTATATTAAATAAAAAATTGCTTCCATTCCCACTTTTCATGCTCGTAACCTTCCATTTCCGTTTCAGGCTGGATAAGATATTGTTTCCCCAATTTTATGATAGCACGTAGAACTATATTAAAGTATCGACTAACTGTCTCACCTGATCTTATGAAATTAAAATTGACAGTGCGATTCTTAAAGTTATGAGCAAGAACATAGAGAAACATTGCAACTGCTTCTTCAACAGTAATATTTCTAGTATCCCTCAACCCACAATGCTCTCTTAAATTTGTACATAAAATAGTAAAACAATGTTTATTGAGTCGAAATTGCTCTACACAAACTCTATTGTTTCCATAGTAAAGACGCCTTAGATATATTTCATGTGCTACTTTAAAGTCCAAATATGGCTCCTTTACTATATGTTTCTCATGCCACCAAACTACTAATGTGGCTACTGTTACCATATAATTTGCAACTACCACTTTTCTCTTTTTTGTTTTTTGCTCGTCTCCTTCCTTATCGATGTCAATATCCAAATTCTGCAATTCAAAATCACGACAACAATAAGAAAAGGTAAGTCAAAAGACCAAATTTTAAAAAGTGAGTCTGTGTTAAATTCTACATAGTCAATTGAAGCTAAAATGATAGCTAAATAAACCTCTGACATAATAATCTGCAATAATATTTTTGCCTTTCGTGAAATATTACATTTACAGCTTGTGAATACAACTATTGACAGAAACAAATATATTGGCTTATACACCTTTAATACTTTAGAGATCGCTTAGGAATTAGCTTTAGTATTACAATTTTGTAATTCATTAGTTTGTGCAAGTTGTTGGTAAACATAATTATTAGCTTCTGTGATTCATTGCTATGATCAGGTTAGTGTTTCGATTTGGTACTGCCCACTTTGCCTTGGAAAATAAGCTTGGGAAACTATTACACTCAATTCTGCGAGTTACAAAACAAAAGATTAATTATCTTCCCCTTGAAACTCCTCTATATGTGTGTGTGTGTGAGATAAAGATAGCTATTTACAATTTCCTAACTAGCAATGAATTGCAGGGAAGGCCCAACTGGATAACAAGCACACCAAAGCTTCTTAAAAAAAGCCAGAAACTTTGGTATTATTCCTGCCTATTTTGCTACAAATATGTCAGAGTAAGGCCAGATTGGGAGATTAATTGCACTTCCTACCAATAACGCATTCATGTTACACCACATTAAGAATACTGTGATAACCATAAGCTTTAAAATATGCTTAACAATTGATTATATAGAGAAACATACACCAAAGAACTGCAGGACAACTGTTCTAGTTAGTGTCAAAATTGAACCATTATTACCAGGCTCAATAGTTGAAATATGAAAGCCAGAGATAGAGCTATAATTTTCACATCAAAAAACCTATTCACAGCATTCGAAGCACTTGAAAATAAATACCTTTATAAATACCACACATACAAGGAAGACTGGAGTGACGATCTTCAGCCTTTAAGCATGTCCAACTTCATGTCAGCCCGCAACTTTGCTATCAAGAAGAATGCACCGACCTCACTTTAATGCAGGACAAGGTTAAACAAGCCTTCCTGTAACATATTAGGAACAATCAAACACATTTAAATGTACGTTAAGAGAGAGTGTGTGTGAGAATTTATGACAGCATTAAATAGTCCAAAACACACATTCATCACATTCCATGTCCATTGACGAGAAGTTAGCAGCCTTGAGACGATACATAAAAAATTTTCAGGCCCTGACCCGACAGCAAATTTTTCCTTTAAGAAAAGAAACAACAAGACAACAAGATAAAGTGCTCTATAAATTGAAGACAAGCAACCATTGTAAAGCACAAGTGCAGGCAAGCTTTAGCTAAACATGTCTCTGGCCTTTGTCAGGCAATACAGGAAGTTCAAACAAGGTTTAGAAAGCTTTTATTTTAAGCAATGAACAGATATGAATTATAAAACTTCACCCTAGAATTCTTCAAATTATCTAAAAGACTCCTAGTAGGATGAATTGTTGCTGAGGTAAATGACTCTGTATGATTAATCATACAGAGGAGGCAGGGGAATAAACGTATATATTTTGAAAATTTTGTCAAATAAATTTCTTGCATATGACCTGCAGAGATTGAGCCCCAGAGATCCTGAACTGCCCTGTTGTTCAAGATGGCGTCCGAAATAGCTTTCTGCGGGCAACAGGTTATAGAATTGGTTTCGTTATCAACCAAACCAAACCCCCCCTCTCTTCCCTTCCCTTCCCTTCCCTTCTTGGCTAATCATAATTTTCATTTTTTTTTAAGCAAAAAATAATTATGTGCTAGAAAGATGCTGGAAAGATTAAAAGATTATTCTGATAGTAGATTATTTTGATGCTGGAAAAATTAAGAAACAACTCTTACCAACTTGGCTTGTTATTTCCTTAATATGATGGGTGTTTAGCTCGAACCACTGGTACTCTATTCGAGGTTGCCATGTGTTAGTACATCTTTAGGCTCAAAGTTCCGCACAGGCCATTTCGATTCGGGGCAATAGTAGCGGCAAAATCTCAGAGACCAAAAGGTGTTCCTCTGCTGTTGGAGGTCAACTTTGCGTTCGCATTATCCTTCCTGGGTGTCTCACAAGCCCTAAATGTGTCTGAAATTTGGGGTGGACGAGTGGCGAGAGTGGCGAAGGATGGAGGAAGTGGCCAGAGAAATGGAAGGCAGGGGGGAAGACGGTGGTGGGAAAGGTAAGATATTAGGGTTGCAGGTGGAAGTGATGGTGGAGAGCAGAGCACTAGCGGCTGAGGAAAATGGTGAGTTAGATAGGTAGAAAGGGGTGCCAATATCCTTTGACCCGATTTTAATTTTTGACCCATACTAGATCCGCGTGTGAACCCATTTAGTTGTGGAATCGGAATTAGAATTCTTTTGATCGAGTAAAGAATTCAATTCATAGAATTGGACTCCTATAGAATTCAGATTCAATTCTAATTATGTGAGGGAAGCAGAATCCAAACAATGGAATTGGAATTAGGACCCCAATTCCAATTCTAAATCCTAATTTCATAGGGAACCAAACATACCCTATACATTTCAGATTAAATCTAATTTCAGATTAACTATTAGTGAACCCATTCATATACATTGGTCCATAGTTGAAGAAATACTTTATCAAATTAGAAGCATGAAATATAAAGGTTATTATTCTAGTCCACAACATGGGCTACTAGCCATTAACACAAAACAATAGTAATTATTTATTAATAGTAATATCATGGCAAAAGAATAATTTAGGAAAAATATTTAAAGAAAAAAGGACCACTCAGCTCCAACTAACGACCTCTGAATTCCCTAATAATCCATAGTGAATTTTCTAATGATTCTTAAATGAGTCAATATTCTTTAGTTAAGGAAATTAAACATGATAGCAAATTCTATCAACAATCAAGTTTTTTAAGTTTTCTATAACAACTGTACCAAGAAATTAAAGCCTGGTTTGCTAGCATCCGTATTCACAAAAAAGATTCAGCTTTATAAGTGAATGTGCACATTCCATAAGCTAGTGGATGTACAAGTTAAAATGTCTACAAATCTTTTTTATGATCAATTGTACCCAATAATTTGGTCAGGTGGCATAATACATGACAATGATAGAAATAAAGTATATACTGCTTTTTGGTGTAGAATTGATTGGAAATAAATGAAATATATACTTCTTTATGGGTGGAGAATTGATTGGAAATTGGTTTTCCTTCTTCATAGGAATTAGAGGGGAATTACTAACAAAAAATTAGGATACTATTTTCTCATAGTATATTTGAGAAAATTCTTAAATTGTGATGAAAAAAAAAAGTTATTCTACAAAGAAGGTAATTTGTGAAGTTAATTCCACAAATGTGATCTTCGCATTTGTGAAATGCGAGTTCAGATACCTCGCATTTCACAAATGCGAGGTAAGTGTTTCCAAAAAAAAAGAAAAATAAGCTCGCATTCTCCAAATGCGAGCTTATTAAGCTCGCATTTGGAGAATGCGAGCTGAGATACCTCGCATTTCTTGAATGCGAGGTACTCAATCTGAACACAAACAAAGTTCCCAATTTCGGCATTCAAGTCTGTCTCACTCTCCCTTCACTCTCTCCGTCCAGCTCACTCCTCACTTTCTCTTCTCTTGGGCGCCGCTTTCTCATCGGAAATCTTGGTCACAGCTTTGTCGTCGGAATCTCTCGGCCTTCTCGTCGGAAGCTCTTCTATTTTGTAGAGCTGCAGCATTTCTCCTCAAGCGAAATCTGGCGGCGGCACTTTCTCATCCAAAGCTCTCATCGGAAGCATTGGAAGCTCTCGCCCATTGCAGAGCTTCCTCTTTGGGAACCCATCTCTGCTAGCTAGCTGCCCCTCTCTCCCTCCTCCCAATTTGCCATTTTTACAACCTCAACAGGATACAACCTCAACAGGATAATTTTTCCAAACCAATTCAGTGATTTGCTGCAATTTTGAGCGCTCCTGTTTTAAACTGAAATCTTTTTGCAGAGTCATACGATTATCCCTCCTTTTCTTTGTTTTCATCATTTATTTTCTCTCTCTTTTTTTCTGTTCAAAGTACTTATTTTTCTAGAGATGTTTGTATGGAATTATAGTCTATCGAAGACCAAATTTCAAACTTGTTTAAGTAATTACTTTCATGGGTATCTTCAATTTGGTTTGAATATCAGCTACCGTGTGAAGGGATCAAATTGAGTGGAAAAAATTTTAGATCTCCACTGAATGTGAAAGAGCATGAATGCTTATATGATGATTGTTGTGGAGCAAGAACGTACTGTTGCCTTGAAGTTAATTGCCTTCAATGACTAGTATTTCTATCTTCATTTCTTAGGCAGAAGTGTTGGACCCTGCGGTAAAGGGAACTCTGAATGTGCTACAATCATGTGCAAGAGTTTCATCTGTCAAAAGAGTGGTAGTAACATCTTCTATGGCCTCAATTGCATACAACCGAGAAGTGAAGGATGGTGTTGTAGTTGATGAAAGTCGGTTTTCAGAGCAATCATACTGTGTAGAACGCAAGGTGAGTAAGTGAACCATCTCCTTCCCAGCAAATGGTCTTTTTGTAGGAAGAGAATGATGTTGGTCTAGTCAGTGTTCAAAAGCAGACCAAAGTGGTCAATCACCTTCTTCTTCTTGTTTTAGTTAACAACTTATAACTTCAGTGGAGGAGAAAAATAAAAGTGTGGACTAATACAATAGTATGTGCATTGAACTTTCCAAAACACTGCAAAATGTTTTACTAGAAAAATGATAAATTTACAAATCAAACAGTCAAAGCATTTAATTTTGGTCCTCCCCGGTGATTATTCCACACCTCCAACAATATCAGAATACTAATGAAGAAGATGGTGTGCATAGCATGCAGCAATAGTGTCTGTGTTACATAGGATGAATGCAACAATATCTATGTCACAGAGTTGTTAGTAAAAATCAGGCAAGTACTACAGATTTTGTAGTAAAACAGACTATACTTGCAGTCCCCGACCTATATGCTGCAACAAGGTCTGATTTTCTAGACAACAAGATAGAATGGCTACTTTCAAGAATCTTAGAGTGCAAAGAACAACTTATTATCAAACTTGAAATCATTGATATATGCACAATATGTAGCTATGATGCTAGGCAAATAACAGGGAACTTCCTGCTCACAAGTCATTAGCATGGCTCATGAGCAGAAATTCAAATTGTTTATGCTTTCATTCTTAATCTCACTGATCAATAGGCCTAGACTGAGGAGGGTGTTGACATTTTCTACTTATGAATCGCATAGTTCCTTGGTCATGATCAAATCAATTTCATGCTTCTCTGGTAGCATCTGATGACACATTGTAAGTATAGACTCTGCAACAAGGGTGTTTTAAGTATAGACTAATATTACTTAATTGGACAAATGCTTCCACATACTTGAGTAATTCAACAAAATTGGTACCCGAAATGCCATAAACAAGCTCAATAGCTCTTCTTCTATCATACCAAGCTTTCATATAAGAAATTTTAGCGTTCAAATTTTTCTTCATGGAGGATATTATTTTTTTTAACTTTATTGTTTACATCTGCATTTTATAGAATTGTTGAAAAAAAGATAAAAACAAGAAAAGGTAATCATCATGATTTACTCCTTGGCATCAAGAGAAAGGAAAAAGAGTTTTACAAAGGATGAACAAATAATGAGATAAATATAAACTCTTAAGTTGTTAATATGTGTGAAGGAATTGGTAAAGAGCATAAACTGTTAGACTCGCATTGGGTAAGTCATGTAGTTTACAAGTAGATTTAATTGTAGTCATATTAATGTTCTAATTTTTTGAACTTTGCTTGGATTCGTTTTATGGTGAATTCATGAATGTAAAGTGAGACCCTCTACTGTAGTATATTTTTTAATTGCATGTTTCAAGGAGGACAGGGGAATATAAGAAATTATTGTTGTTTCACCTTCTACTATATACATTATATTATTATTGTAGGTTTGTCAAAATATCACAGTTGCTTGTCTTCTATAAGAAATTATTGTATATCACATTATTCTACCGTATTTGTAGTGGTCTAAATTATCTCATATTTCTCAATTGTTTGAAAATCGATGTGCCTATGTTGGTTGGCAGGGAGTTTTAGCCAGTTACAGGGGAGACTCTGTCAAAATTTTTTTAAAATATTTTTGGGTGTTTTTGGTTAGTGATTGCGTTAAGAGTATAATAAGACAAATTGGCTACAATATGGACTCGAAAGGGGGGTGCTTGGAAACGTTAAATAAAACAAGATAAGCATGTATTTAATAAACTTATATTCAATTTAATTAGGAATTCTTGAATAACATTTTGGCATGATGCGTAATAATGTATAGGGGGTTAGAGGGAATATTAACTTAAAATATTAACTAAAAATATGTATACAAGACAAGCATGTATCACATTTGCTTGTACTACTAAAATATTTGTACCATAGTCTTGTGCTACTAATTCTAATTTATTTTTCCAGTTGCAGAGAATGGACACTCGCTTGGCACGTATAGATGATCATTTAGGCATTACTCCACCTCAGGGTGGAGCTGCAGATGAAGATGACGATTGAAGCTGCACCATTAGGATCACTATATTATTTGTACATGGATTTGCTTGCATTTTGTTTTTAATCTGTGGAATGTTGGATGTTTAACTTGATTTTACTTTTTCTGTTTTTTAATTTACTAAAGACTTGTGCTTTTGCAGTGGTTTGTGATTATTGGCTGACAAGTTGTTGGAAATATTGCTTGGATTAAATGTTGTCTATTTTGGGTTTGCTGGCAGGGAGTTTAGTCCACTTTTAAGGGGAGATTCTGTCAAAATTTTTCCCAAAAAAATTTATATATATATTTAATCATAATAAATTACAATAAACAAATAAAATGTTTTTCAAATATCCTAGTGAAATAAATATATGTGGTTTGGGAACATTTTTTCTCATTTAATTTGAAAATGATTATTATGTGATTATAATTTTTGCATTTATAGGAAAGTATATCTTTTAATCTATAAGATAAATAATCACATAATAATCATTTGATAAATAATCATTTCGCAAATGCGAGGACCTCAATCTGAACACAAAGCCAAAGCTTGTTTCCAACCGCATAAAGAACTATACATGTATAGTTATTTCTTTACAAAATTATTTAATAATAAAATTAGGTGTTTTCAACCGTATGATTATCAAATCTTTTAATCTATAAGAAATATAACTTTTTGGTTATTTATATACAAAGAATTACTAGTACATCAAATTTTGTACTGAGACCTCACATTTGTTAACTTCTAACTCGTGTGAGTTTTCAAATAAAAAGGATTTATTCCTCTATGATAAATGTCAATGCAAAAACAAAAATGATTGTGTGCTCCTAATTAAAAAAAATTTTGAATATAATTTTTTAGGAATTCGCTTTTATCGGATGTGAGATACAATAAAGTCGAAAGCATACTAGTTCGGTTAAGATTTATTGCCCCAAATTATTATCAAGTATTGATGGCAATATTATGGGATCTTTTTTTTTCCAATTTTGATGAATTTACAGCCTTAGGTAGTAAAATTTGTAGAGATTTTCATTGCAAATTGTAAATCATTTTATAATTTGTAGTGAAATCATAAAGCAAGGGAAGGCCTGCATTGGAACTGAAGCAAAAAAAAAATCATGGCAAAATCTAGATTAATGTTCTTGAAAATAATTTGAAGATGGTAAATAGTGAATTTTGGCTCCAGTTTCATCACTGGCATGATGAAACACGCATGGCTTCTAACTTATGTCAATTGTTTGAGCAGCCTTTTTATGTAAAATTGCAGCTTGCTCATGCTCACTAGACCAGGGGCTTCTTTCGTCACAATGCTCGCTAAATGCGAGCTGAGTTGCCTGGGCGAGAACCTCGCATTTGTTAAATGCGAGGTATATGACCTCGCATTTAACAAATGCGAGGTCTGTTTTTCTTTTTCTTTTTCTTTTTTGATTTGGATGCTAGGAAAATTCAGGGAGTCCTCGCATTCAGCAAATGCGAGTTCAAGGAGCTCGCATTTGCTGAATGCGAAGACCCCCTTGACGGAATTCCATACAAAAAATGCCCCCTTTGTAGAATTTTTTTAAAAATCATCATAATTTTAGAAATTTCTCTAGTATATTTAGATAGCCATTTATAAAAGCATACTTTGAGATTTATGAACAAGAAGAAAATCTATATTTTGACAAATATACATAAAAAGTAGAGTAATTTCACATAGGAAATAGGGAAGAAAGTTTTGCAACATGGGCCATAGAAGAAAAAGAAACCATTATGACTCTTTAAATTGTATCTTAATATCTTTGAACCTTGTCGCCACAAGTCGACGGTTTTTGCTTCGATTTGGCATCCTCGGATTCCTTGGAAAGTCTCATTCTTCATGTTGCAACTATTTCTGGGAAGGCTACCGCTATCGGATAGGTTATGTAAACATGGTTTTCATCTACCCTCAAAGTGCTTTTGTTGTTCTTCAGCATCTACGGAGTCTATCGTGCATTTATTTGCCAATGGACAAATAGCGTCGGCAATTTGGAACTATTTTGGAGGTTTATGTGGATTCAGCTGTCCAGGATCTTCTTTGCGGCCCCGCATAGTAGGGTGGTGGTTGCGGTTACATGATTCTAAGACACGACGGTTTATTGATCGCATTCTACCTAGTATAGTTTGTTGGCAGATTTGGAAGGCAAGGAATAAAGCAGTGTTTGAGGGTGTTCAGATGCAATCGTCTGCTATTTGTCATCATATTTTCTTGGAAATACAGTCCATGGTGGGGATCCACTTCAAACAAGTGTTTCAACTCCAATCTTTTTGTCAGTTGTATGATCGATCGAACGTGTCGGCCGGTACGGTTGCATACAAATTTGTTCGCTGGGAGACAAAGGAGACATGGCGGTTCATACTTAATACGGATGGATGTTCTAAGGGTAATCCAGGAGTGGGTGGAGGTGGAGGAGTTCTTCGGGATCCAACTGGTTTACCAGTGATTGCCTTTTCGGCCTATCTTAGACAAACTACATCTCTCCGTGCAGAAGCTTGGGCCCTCCTTATTGCTCTTCAAACATGTAAACATAGGGGATTTGAAAATATAAGTTTGCAATCTGATTCATTGCTCTTAGTTGGGATCATTCAACGTCGCATTCAATGTCCGTGGCACATTCAAAGGGAGGTTAGGCAGATTTGGAAGCTCTTGCAGGAACCTGTTCATTTTTTACACTGCTATCGAGAGGCTAACACAGTTGCTGATGCGTTGTCTAATGTGGGTGTATCTCACCCACAACAACAAGTCAAGGTATATGACAGCTTTAGTACGTTTCCAAGGGAAGCTCGTGGGGCAATTCGCCTTGACAGATTAGGGTTGCCTTCAATTCGGAAAATTAGACGTATGTAAGAGGAGTTTATGTTTTGTATATCTTTTCATTAATAAAAAAAATGTGGGGATAAAAAAAAACTAAAATTAGTACATACATAATATTAAATCAATGCATTATATTAAATTTTAAATTTTGGTAGAGTCATACAACCTACATGAGAGGAATTCAGCATTTTATGAAGTGTAAAATGCCTGTGAAAAAAAAAAAGAACCTTGTTATTGAATTAATCGGAGGACAAAAATGAGCATGGTTTCTAATTTGCTTTCCACGTCCACACTTAAAATGTTGTCAGACATGAGCAAAGTATTTCGATTTAGACTATTGGTAATCAAATTTAGTGATCAAATATAGTTAAGTTATTGAACGGGCTATTAAATTCTTTTATCAAACAATAAGAGACTAGACAGTTATATCCATTGGCATGTAATGAAAAGTTTTTCCTTTTTTTTGCCTTCTTCAGTATATTCTTTTTCTTTTATTTTTGAAATTACATGTATATTGTTTTTTTCCCTCAGATTCTCTCCAAGACATACAATTAATTAAGTTTCGTTAAAAAAAAAAATTAACTTACAAAGTACTTTACATGATTTATCAAAAAAGAAGATTGATATCAATACAACACTTTTAATCAATTAAATTTTTTTAAAATTGATCTCAAGAGAATGATTACTTGAATAAGTATCACAAATCATAGTACCTAAGACGGACGTGTAACACACGTAATCTCATACTCAATGTTAGTCTTGGTAATGGCCATTCTACTCTATGTCATTTTTAATGTCTTAGTAATGTATTGAGGTTGTTGCTTATGTCAAAGTCACTGTTTCACATCTTACCAGTTGAATGTGTGAAGTATTGAATTTTTAACCCTGATATTGGGGTTATTCAATTGAAAACCTCTATTAATGACCTTAAGAAAGGGGTAGGAGATGGGCCGTTGTAAGTCATATTCTAACTTAATTGATAGGATCTGCAGTTTTGAACCTTCAACCAAGGCTTCGAGTCGTTTGGTCGATTTGCGACCTTTTCTAGCAACATTTAGAACCGTGCTTAACAATTCTGTGTTCATGTTACAAGTTTCCATGAAGACTTCCAAGTCATCTCGTCGATTTGTCACTTTATCCAACAAATATTTGGAACCATGCTTAACAATTCTGTCATAATGTTTTACAGGTTTCCATGAAGACTTCAAGTCGTCTCGTCGATTTGTCTCCTTTTCCACCAAACATTTAGTTGATGGTTTTCTATTAGTTTCCACGAAGACTTTCTACTAAACACGTTTAGAACCGTCATTGGTGCTTTTCATCAAAGACCGACTAGGGCGAGTGCCCACGCATGGCGCGGGTGTTTGGTACCTGTGATTAGATAGGGTTTTTCATTGGATAAATAATAATATATTTTAAAAAGAAATAGTCATTCAATATGACAAATCCAATAATAGTACAATTTAATTGCAGCACACACTTATACACTTTCCTTTATCATTGCTTTTACAATTTTATCATTTCCAAAAGACCTCTACAGATGTTAGTTGAAAATCACCCAAGAGTAGACATAAATTGTTTCAGATAAAGAAATATCCTCCAATGGCTAGTTATAGCAATGTGTTAATTGCACAACCTGTTAATATGTCTTTATATTTATTGTACAACAAAAGTCACACTTCAATTAAATGTGTTTATAGCACCATTTCAGTAATTATACCAACACATAAATTTATATGAGTTGTACTCATTGCAAAAATAGTTACAAAATAATTTCATATTCCAAAAAATACCCAGATGTCTCCATAAATCAAAACTTTAAATGTACAAAAATGAGGACATTTCGATAAATATATATAAATACACGCTGCCCTCAGTTGTACAAAAAATTTTAAAAAAACTATACAATATTCCACATTCCCAAAAAACTCTTATCCATATAGTTGAAATTCAAACACCCTTTGACCTCAACTCATTTTTATATAGTATAAGATAAGAATTTCTTCTAATAATCTTTATAGTGTTTAATAATATGAAATCAAAGGGCGATGGAATTCAACCTAATACGTGTATAACATCTATAGCATAATTGTAGCTTCCTTTTGGCCTTCTGATGTGTTTCTGTGTCTTAATTCATGCATAATTTTCTTTACTAGAATGCTTGTTTCGGAGCATATAGTTGGCTAAGAAAAGATGAACCGACCTAGCTAACTGCGCAATAATTGTTTATTTATTTTGCCTTTTTTTGTTATTAAAATGGAATTCATAATTCAAGTGTCTCTTTTTGGATCTCCTGAAAAGTTTTACATCCATGACAATCTTGCAAATCAATGTATTATTAAATTACACACTTAACCATAAGCAAGACAACCAAACAGCGTGCTTTTCTTACCTACTGGCAGAAAAGAATTGTGAGGACCCGAATTTTTATTTTATTTATATTTATTTATTTCATTGGTTTATCTAATTATTTATCTATTCATTTGCTTCAATTAATTTATTTCATTCATTTTAATTGCATTTGTATGGTACATTGTCTCAAGTTATATTTTAATACATTTGTCTTTAAAGTTAATTTTTCTGTAGCTCGATTAGTGAGAATTAGTGAAAACACGTTTTTCGACACAATATTTGATCCGAGAGTGCAGTGGTCTGGGAGAATTAACGATGATCAATTGTAAACTAAGAAAAGTTAATTGAGAGATTAGAGGTGAGTGAGTTGAATTAATCTCAATTAGGAGCACTAATGGGTCAATATTCAATTGTTGACTTTTGCACCCCAAAAGTAGCTTTATGTCCCATCTTCCTTTTCATCCAATCACTTCACTCAAAGTTCACCAAACCCTCTCTTTTTCCCTCTCCTTGGCCGAACACTTATCCCCTCCATTAGCCAAAAAGTTTCATCTTCATCTTCTCCATTTTTACTCCAAAAACTTGCTCCAACCTTACTCATTTTCTTGGATCATCCCCAAACTAGTAGGAGACTTGGAGAAGGAGAGATTCTTGGTGGTTTAGAGCTTGTTTCCTTGTGGTTTTGCTTACTACTCTTGGAGGAAAGGTAACACTCAAAGCTCTCTCATTTTCTTCCATCTTATGGTTAGTTTTAGTTAGTTTTAGCCTAGATAAGCTTGGGTTGTTGATGGGTTCCATGAACCTTGACTTTAGGTAGATGTCTTGAGGAAGATTCTTAGGTAGTGGCCTTGAGGATTTATTGCTTGTTTGGTTGTTGTTTTAGTGATTTGTAACTTGGTTTTTGGTGTAAAAGTTGGAGAGAAAATTTGAAGAGAAAGTGGAGCAAGCTGTCCGATTTTTGCTAGTTCATTTTCCTTGTTTTAATTTTGAATTTTTGTGGTTATATTGATGCCAAAATGCTTACTACATGTTGGGTTATGTGTGTATAAAAAAAAATCATTTCATTTGAATGAGTTAAACTTAAGTTAAAGAGAGGAAAACAAACCTGGAAATTTCTAATTAGTGCTGCCGTCCAGTGAGCACTCAACAACCCATAATTTTTCGTGCAAGAGTCAAAATCAAGTGCTGTTTGCAGCATATGAAACTAGACTCCAAGCACTTTCTAATAGTATAAAATGCACCTGCGAATTCGTTTTCTATGAGCCGCAGTGAACTGGCAAAGTTGACTGTTTTTCCTCACTGTTTTAACCGAGAAATAAGCACAGTTGCAGTTTGTAGCTCATTTTCACTCCCTTTGCAAAATGAATTTGAAGACAGTTTATTCTAGTGATTTCTAGAATTTTGAATATAGTTTTCAACGCCATAAACCATGCTAATTTTGGACTTGTGTAGCCTTAGATATGACCTGATTTTGAAACTGTGTCGGATGTTCCAAAGCTGGAATTTCGTGAAATAGGTTTCAAAAACCAGCTTTCATAAAACTGTTGTATCTTGGTGTAGAAAAATCCAAATTGAGTCCCATTTATTGTGTTTGAAACTAGACTTGGAGTTTTTTCAGTGGTATAAATTTCAAGGGCTAGTTCGATTCTTATGAATTTTTCCAAATTTTCAAACTTCACTGAAATTTAAGACTATTTTACTCTATTCTTACTAAAACAGTGATTTGGAGCTAAGATTTGACTGATTTCGGCTTTGAATCTGGAAAAAGTCTCTTCTAGAGAGTTTTAGTTCATTGAATCTATTTTCCAATGGTTTACAAATTTTGGACTTATGAAACTCAAGTTATGATTTTTCAAAAAAGGTTGCCAAAACTGAATTTTTCCTTGTAAAGTGACAACACTCCAAAGTCACTTGGAAACATTTTCTAGGTTTCAAACCTAACTTTCTTGGTTATTTGCACCTCATTTAATACTTGGAAAATGGATTTCACCCCCTAGTCTTATGCCCTTGGTTTTTATGAAAATGAACCATAAAATGGAGAGTTTTAACTAGAGTAACTCTTGAAGAATTTCACTAGCTTTCTATTTAAAACTTGGAACTTTTAACTTCAACATTGACTATGAAAATAAGTAGTGTTTTGATGGATTTTGACCCCATAAGTTTAGAAAACATGAACGCTCCTTTATATTCTAAAACTTGGGCATAGAACTAGAAGTTTTAGGATATGAAAACCATTTTCCCTTTTCTCGATTTTCGTGCCAACAAAATTAAGCGTGGTACTTTCTTTTTGGAATCGAGATTTCTTGCTATGACTTGACTCAAAAATGACTTTTGAATTCTCCTTGAGTATTATTTCAATGATTAAGCGAGAAAGTCTCTTTTAATTCGACTTGAACTTGTGACTTTTGAGTGTGGGTAGCAAGAGGATATTTTTCTTATTAGCCTTGGTTGAATGCCTAGGTAATCGTAATTGTGCATGTCTCAGGTGGTCACATGGATGCCGAGGAGCTTGTTTGACCTCTTGCTTTTGTTCTTGCTTTGCCCTTGACTTTTGGTGAGTGTCAAGTGCATGTTTCATGTTACTATGATTGAAATGATAATTGTACAAGTGCTATATGATTCGTAAACTTGCCAAGGCGAGGATGTACTTTACCGCCCTCGTCCTCTCTTTCTTGATTAATTGTTACTTGTTACATGAATGTTTGTGACTTGCACTTGTACTCCAACATGTTTAACTCGTGAGCACTGAGCGGCAGCATGTACCACACCCTATTCAGGTGGGAGGTGTCTCTTATATCAACTCAGTGCTATGATAGATTCTAAGTCGATTGGAGCGTTGTCTCGTCGACCAATTATACTTGGGGAGACGCCCCAACCCATTGGCTAATCTCGTAACTCGAGCCGGCAAAGGCTTAGTCGAGAAGCTTGGTGAACCTTGGGAAATTTTATACTTTGATCTTTTAAGATCTTGCTTGGCATACTCGTGTAGTATTGCCACCTCATATTTGTTTGGTTCCGGATCCGAAGTGGAGCGCTACGGTCATATTACTACTTGAGTTGACGGAGAGTCAACCTCAGAGTGTTTGAATCGGTTGAGACGTGGAAATGGCTCCTGAGAGCTCCTGTATCCTTCAACTTGTGTTTTATTTCTTATTTGAGCACTTAAATGAAATTTCGTGTTAAGCCGCTTTTAAGTATGATATTTAATTTAACTTGTGCCCCTTGCTTGGTTGCTTGATTTTCTTGGCCTCACTGAGCATTAGCTCATTCCTTTAAGTTTGTTTTCCTTAATAGGTTTTGGAAGTGGAAGTTGGGGATTCTAGACTAGCGGCTTTTGGTGGAAACTAGTGAACCTTTTGTATGTTATTGGAGACAATTGAAGTGTAAATTTTGTTGTACTTGGGGATTTTAGATTATAATTGTAAATGGTAGCCTTAGAAGGATTTGGTTTGTATATTCGAAGTATTTCTTAATCCTAAGTCAGTGGTTGACCTGTGGATCGTTTAAGCTTGAATGAGTGCGTGAGTTCTGACGAGAGTTGGACAAACGTTCCACTGATACGCTAGGGTTTGCCCTCGGAAAAGCTGGAGGCGTCACAAGAATTAATTAAATGTAGTGGATCACATGCGCTCCATCATTAACACACAAAAGAATGCAAAGAGGTCATATTTAAAAAGTATAATTCTATTGAACCTGGATGATTCTGCATCTCATTTCATATTGAAAAACTTTATCAAAACACTAATAAAAGTTTAATCAAATAACATTGAAAAAAAATAATGGCATAGCACAAACGCATCTATACATGCAACAAATTGAGTCTTACTTGCCATGAAAATTTAGGTCACCAAAAAGAAAAAATTTTAAACTGTTTAGATACCTCTTTTATAATTAATTAACTCACTGTAATTGTTCAATTACATTTTGTTTGTCTAGCAAAACAAAATTAATAAACAAAAGAGACAGAAGTCATTAGAGCTATTGATATTGCATACACCATTCAAATTGCCAATATTGTGTCAAAGCTTTTAATATTTCATCAGAACAATTTTTTCAATTGATCAAATTGGATGATTCCACTGCAAAATTTTTCGTGAATTATGCTTTTGATTTGTAGAATCTTGCTGGTAAATGAGTTTGTAGTGGGAGTAAGGGGAGAATGAGTAAAAAGTGGAGTGAGTGCACAGCATAACGGGGGCTCATTTATGTAAGACTTACCTCATTTTTAGGCAATTATGACCCACATAATTGATTCTAAAGTGATTGATATCATAATTAATTGATGATGATATTGTCAATAATTAATTAGCATCTCCCAATAGATAATGATTGACATTCTGATTAAGTGATTGACATTTTATCAATAATTAATTAGAATCTCCCATTTGTTAATGATTGATTGATATCTTTATTAATTGATATTTTATTCAATCAGTTAATCAATCAATTAGTCAGAAAAAGTTATTTTTAGTTATGAATTTTGGCAAGATTTCCCTGATGGAAGGAAACCCTAGGAATTTTTGTATTTGCTAGTAAGGGTCCCTAGTCTAGTCTATAAATATTCTGTGGTATTCTATCAATTGTTCACTTTTGGGTTAGGCATAGGTTAGAAGATCCTTATTCTAAATTCTCCTTCTGCTTTTCCTTCTTCTACATATTTTGTTTTGTTAGAATAGACAGGAAGAAGTCAAAAACACAACAAAGATCAACTTGTGTTTAATAACAATAGTTAGAGGTAAGTGTATTTAGATTTCCGCTGCGTAGTACATTCACATGTACATAGTAAGTTTAACATGTGGTATTAGAGCCAACCTCTAACCATGTTGTTCAGCTTATAATTTCATGGTTTATTGGCAATCTGATAAAAGTTTTAGAGAGTCGTATCAAGCTTGAACAAATCGAATTTAATTTGCCATGGGATCTATGGTCCATTTTCTCAATAATTGAGATTTATTGACTAATCCTATATATATGTATCATTCATATGATATTTTATTTGGTTATGCAATTCATCCAGATTTCCTCCAATAATCTGGTATGGCTGCAAGTAATTTGAATGTTTCTTGGACTTGCATATTTCTGATTGTAAGGGTTATATGTATTGATTGTTGTTATCAATACAATATAATAATTCGAGAAACATATAAATAGTTGTTATATTCAACAATCAAAAGATTAATATCATATTAATCTATACAAGATAATTGGTTGACTTTATTTGAATGGATCTAGAGGTTTATTGAATCTCTGCTACCTTATTATAAGATAAATATCTAAAGGCATGATTTCAATATGAGTTGGCCTTCATGTTCCTGTTGTTATTTGGAATTAAGTAGCGTTTTGTGCACTATACACTTATGTTCATTTATCTCATATTATAATGTCAACATTAGCATGATTGATTAAATTTAAATTTTAGAGAATTTCCTCTATAAAGTGTGTCTTGCATCTCAATTATTTGATGCATGGGGTATTTTAATCACATAAAGGTTGGTGATTAAAAATGAATATTAAAAAAAGCAAATTATGAAATTCTTTTGTTAAAATACAAACTTTTTGACTATTTTAATATCCTTATAAAGTCTAGCACACTTTATGTTTGAGAGTAGCCATAGCATCTCAAACATTGGTGTACTACAATTTTGATCACAAATAGTTTAGTGATTAAAATCAAGGATTTCTAGTCAACAAGTTGACTACTCATTTTCTACGAATTGTCATTAGAGGTTTTCTTGCATCGTATATTTGGGAGTAGCCACAGCATTTCAAATATATGGTGTAAATAACTTTAATCACATAAGATTAAGTGATTATAAAAGAAAAGGAAAATTCAATGAAATTCAATCAACAAAAAGTTTTTTGACTATTAACAAATAACAAGATGCCATGCTAAGAATTTCACTTTTACATTATATATTTGGGAGTAGCCACAACATCCCAAATATTTGATGAGAAAAGTTTTTCATCACATATAGTTTGGTGATTGAAATTATGAATTTTTAGTCAACATATTGATTAGTTGACAATTTTTCTTATAAAGCCGCATACTTAGGAGAAGCCACAGCATCTTAAGTATATTGGTGTTTGGAGAAATTTTGTATTTCTTTTTCACATATTGTTGAGTGATTAAAGAAATTAAAAAAATGGCATCTACATCATCAAGTTGCAATTAATTCATTGAGATAGTTATCCAACCCCACAGGGAGGTAATTATTTTGGTGAGATTAATTGACATAAGATGGTAAATTAGACAGTCAATTAAGAGATATTTTTATGCCCACAGTACAAATTATTTCTTTAATTCATTGTCCTAGATTACTAGTCTTATGATTAAGTAAAGTAAATTCTATGCATGTTTGCAACCTTTGTCCATAGAAAGTTTTGAATTTAGTATTTAAATTGACATAAGGTTGATTCAAAATCAAGGTACAAATTTTCATAGTTTTTTTATGATATAGTTCTTGATTGTTAATGCAGTGTTTCATTCCAATGATTTTATGGTTCTTATTAGCTTGATTTTTAAATTCATTCTCTTTTGTTTTTGGTGCAAGTTTTAAATTAGCACTTTCATGAGAATGAACAAACCATTCTCATAATGTAGATATATTTGCTAATATAGAGGTTGAGTATGAGAACTGGGAGCAATTTAATAGTTTGTTCATTTTGTCTCATATTCATATAAAATAGGGTTCAAACCCTAATTATTTATAGTTAAATCTTGCATGAAAACCATAAAGAAATTGTGCAAGTTTTAACTAGCACCATTAGAAGGCTTTCTTTTGTGACACTTAACTATTGAAGTGTATTTTAGCTCATTTCTTAGAGTTGAGAATTTTGCTATATCATCAATTAAAGTCCCATCAAATTGGGATTGAGTTATTTTTATAGCATTTCATTCTTGATTCTTTCTTGCAGAATTTCTTAACCATTCAAACCTTCATAATACATATAAGGATATATGGTTAATTACTTGTTTTAACCACGTGTATTAAGAAAGGATAAAGAGGTTAAGAAATAAGAGAAACTTAACCTTCATGAAAGAAGAAATGGAAAGAAAGGTAATTTTGTTCTCATTAAGTCAAACAGCAATAAAGACCAACGTTGTTTGTAAGAGAATAATATTTGATACTTTACCTTGAAAGAAAGTAACTCAAAAGAAAAATCTCAATTGTTGAGTATTATAAATTGTGATATATTTGGTGAATTGGTTAAACCTGTCAATTTAAGCTGCCAGTATAATAAGTTTCTGATTATATGAAAAGTGAACAAAAGTTTCTATAAAGAAACTTTAAAAAAAACATTCACATAAGGATAAGTGATGTATTATTGCTCATTTCAAGAAATTTTGTTTTCTTATTACTTTAGAATTTGTATTTTCAAATTAATTACTATTGGGTATGATTATGAACCTCATTATCCAATAGTAGATTTTGAAAATAGTGAAGTTATTAATTCTAAAGTTTTCAGTACCATCTTTTGAATTGAGCAATATACTGCACTTGACCACAGTAATTATATTGGCAGCAAGTATGTTTAACACTAGGGAAACTCCTTAAATTTTGGCATAAGAGATTGAGATATATCTCTATAAATAAATCATAAATCTTTAAAGATTTTAGATTTGTTGACTATAATATTTCAGGTAGGCTGCATAATTAAAGCAGACTATTCAAGCATTATGGATGCCATAAGAGTTTTATTATAGCACTAAAATTTTGTGAATTTTTTTCTATCCTTTTTGATTGGTGAGAGATATTTATCTCATTATTAGGTAACCATTCATCATTTAAGGATGAATTGGGTAATGTTTTCATAAGGTACAAATGGAGAAATCTCTATTTTTAGGAATAATGTCACAAATTACCACAAAATCTCTACCAAATTTTGAGAGATTTTATTTAGGGTAATTATGACACTAGTAACTCACTATTAGAGCTACGTTAGATAAATATGAAAACAAATGTCCTTAACGTGACTCTTGATAACTAGGTGTACACATGTGTCACCATAATACATTTGTAAAGAATGCAATTTAAATTGTTTCTTCTCAATAATATATTAATTTATTCTTCATTTGATCTTAGAAGAATTTTTTCTAGTAAATTAATATACATTAAGGTTAGTGGGAGTAATGCTATGAGAGTTTTTCTCAATCATGATATTTGTGAAACCCTTCTATCATTGATATTCACAAAATAGACTGTAAAAGATAGTTAATCTATCTTAAAACCTTCATGCAAGAGTTTAATTTCTAGACTCAAAAGCAAGCAAAGAATTTCATAATTTCTTTATAAGTCATATTTCCAACATCAAGGAAATAATAAGTTATAGGATCCATTATTTCCTGATTGTTAGATCACTAAATCGAGCTCAAAGCCTAACAATCAATTCGGCTTGACTCATTTACTAACCTGTATTAGTACCAAACTTATATAATATACATGCAATTCGATGCTTAAATTCAACTGATTATGAAACATGTATCACTTAATAGATTTACCAAAATAATATTTTAGCATTTGAATTCCTTAGTGTTCAGATTTTAGATTTTATTTTTCCGTTTTACCTAAAACCCTTTTGTCTTCTTCGAGTGTTCGGCGGATAAGTTCTAGAAGGAATCTAGAAATTTCGTGCGATAAATGATGCGTGAAAACTGAGCAATGTTTGGTAAGATTTTCCTGTCAATTCAGGTCACAACTCTTTTCGGGGTGCCGATCTTTAACGTTTACCAATGGTATTAGTATTTGTTTCTGATCCATAGTTAGTTTCATTAACGTTGATGTATTTGACCACCATTGCCGGCTCCATTCATTTATAAGTAGAACCTAGTCCTGCAGTCGCTTCTTCTCTCGCCTCCCCATATTTGTTTTCAAGTAACAAAACCAACCAAATCTCTGCAATTGGATTCTATTTTTGGGAGAAGAGCACTAATTTGATAAAGAAACTTAATAATTGGTTTGTTTGGATTGTATTTATTTGCTTACATCATCAATACATTTTTCAACTACCCTTTTATATCACATACATCAAATCAAAAAAAGTGTTACAGTATTTTTTTTTCAAAACATATTCCAAATAATCTATTATCCAAACATAGACAAATGTTTCATGTAAATTCTTCACCCGAGAAGGAGGTATGGAAACAAAAAATGAATATTTTGGAGGGTAATTCTTAGCTGTCATTTTATTTGATCCTATTGTTGTGAAGCTTTTAAGATGGAGTTTTTTTTTTTTTTTTTTTTTTGATAAGTAAGAGGTTTTGAACTTTGAATCACATACTTACAATCCCTCCTAACTTATAACCAAACAAATATGGATGTTTTTCTTTTTTCTTTTATGTGTAAATGGGAGATTTCAAAGTCGGAACCTCTACTTACACTCCCTCCTTCTGTACCATCTAATATACCCCTCCTCCTCTAAGATGAAGTTTTAAGTGTTCATAAATTGAAAATATGTACAAATAAAGGCATAATAATAATTATTAATTTACAGTGCCCTTTATCTTGTTATTTTAGCTAACTTTGTCATTTATTGGAATTAAATGAGACAAACTTAGTGTTTGGAGTACAAGCGTCTAAAAATGGATTTTAAAGTGTAACGTGTCTGCCCCCTGGGCACAGATCGGCTGGCTTCGGGACAACCCCAGTTGGGGCCTGGGTCGTGTGGTCGAATCTGGCTCACTACCGCTTCGAGGCTCTTGGGGGGCGGGGTCTCAGGGTGCAGTGGGGATTAGTCGGGGTGAATCCCGGATACCCCACTGTATTGACCAAAAAAAAAAAAAAAAGTGCAACGTGTCTTAAATCGAAATTTTAGGATGCAAAAGCAAGAAAGAAGTACAAGTTTGGAGATTCAAAGTAAAGTTACTCTTACTTTCATTGGTCACTCAGATAATGAACCTAACCTTTAACAAGGATCAAATACAACTCGACATAATAGATCCCTTTTGCTTGAGTGAGGGACGTGAAAGGTCTCTTCAGTACCTTCCAAACCAACCTCGAACTGCTTAAATAGCGTTCCTCAGCATGCCATCGTCCCCAGACTTCATTCGTTTCCTGATCCTCCACATCAGTTTAAAAAACTCTCCATAACCCTTCAGTTTTAGATATCTCAGAATATTCAAGAATGGCAGAAAAAAGCAAGATTTTGATCATTGGTGGAACAGGATACATTGGCAAGTTTATAGTTGCGGCCAGCACTAAGGCTGGTCATCCCACCTTTGTATTGGTTAGAGAATCTACTGTTTCTGATCCTGTTAAGGGAAAACTTGTTGAAGGCTTCAAGAACTCTGGGGCGACTCTTGTTCATGTAAGCAGCGTTTAATTTGACAGTGTTGTCAATTGGGATTCCTTTTTTTCCCTTTTAGCTGGTGATGCTTGTTTTTGATCTCGATATTGGAATTCTTCCTTGGAGCAGGGTGACTTGTATGATCATGAAAGTTTAGTGAAGGCCATAAAACAGGTGGATGTGGTCATATCAACTGTTGGTAACGGACAATTGAATGATCAGAGGAAGATCATTGATGCAATTAAAGAAGCTGGAAATGTCAAGGTGTGTTGTTTATGTGGTCTTGTTACTAATGATTCTCACTGGGGAATGTATTTGAATACGTTTGTTGTTTTTCTTATGTTGCAGATCTGTAGCTCTGCAATTTAGATAATTATAGGTTTTTAATTGTCGAAATATAGTAAATTTTGATAATGCACACGAAATTCATGTATTTAAAGGTTGTATGTGTCGTTCGTAGAGCTTGATGATACATTTTCGGAGTGGAGAAGCAACTAAGATTAATTGGCCAATTTGCTTAATTGAAATTTCAGTCGATTTTAAGCCTATCTATTGGGCAGAGTTAATTGAGGTTCTTTTAGTCATCGTGTAAAACCACAGTGATTTGACAATCTGTGAATTTGAGGAAAAGATTGCAGATTGGAATGAAATAGAGTATAATTTCTGTCAGTTTTTATCTACTATCGTTCCCAAATTCTGACACATAATATGGTGAAATTCTCAGAAATTCTACCCTTCAGAGTTTGGAGTTGATGTGGATCGCCAAAATGCAGTTGAGCCTGCCAAGTCTGCATTTGCAGGAAAGTCTCAGATTCGTAGGGCTACTGAGGCAGCAGGGATCCCTTACACCTATATCTCGTCTAACGCTTTTGCTGGATATTTTCTTCCAACCTTGTTACAGCCAGGAGCCACTGCACCACCACGAGATAAAGTTGTCATCTTGGGAGATGGAAATGCTAAAGGTATGGCATATAATATCACTTGGCTATTTTATTCTTTTTCACCCACTTCACCTGATCATTTTCTTATCCTCTGCTGAACTTATCCTGTAAGAACGTGAATATTGTACTGGTGTTTAAAATTTTTTTTTTTTTTTTAATGTTTCAATTGTAGCTGTTTTTAATGAAGAACATGACATTGGTACTTTCACCGTCAAAACTGTTGATGATCCAAGAGCATTGAACAAAGTTGTCTACATTAGGCCTCCTAAGAATAGTGCATCATTTAATGAGTTAGTGGCAGTATGGGAGAAGAAGATTGGTAAAACTCTGGAGAAAGAATATATTCCTGAGGAACAACTCCTGAAGAACATCCAAGGTGACAAGAAGTTTGATTTCAATTTCCTTAATTCTTTATTGTATGAATTATTAGTGTATGAATGGACCATTTCTTCGCAGAGGCTCCAATTCCGCTCAATGTCATATTATCAATTAACCATGCAATTCTGGTAAACGGTGATACTACCAACTTTGCAATTGAGCCATCTTTCCGTGTAGAGGCTTCAGAGCTTTATCCTGATGTCAAGTACACCACTGTCGAGGAGTACCTTGATCGATTCGTCTAAGAAGTTCATTAGTCTTCTGATTGATATGGTCATGGCCTGGAATAATTTGCTGATAAACTTGGTCCAAGACTTTGTGTTGAATGTGTTATAATGATCTTTGTTAAATGCTTCTGCTATATTTGATTTTACTAAATATATTAGCACAAGTTTCAAAAATAGGAGGAGTTGTTATCTATTGTATTGGTATTGAATATTCTCCGACCTTTGCGGGAATAACGTAGTAATGAAACGAGTTGTTTTCCTTTTTCTGCAATGCTTCTACCACATCTCCTTGCAACTCATTTTATAAGCATGTCAATCCTGTGAATTGCTGCTAATAACTTTCTGACTTTTGTGAAATACAACTCTAATGCGACTGTTGAATAGGCTTGACAATATGCAATCATATCTGTGCCATTGCCGTTGTGGTTTACTTTGTTGATGAACAAGCAACTTGAAGTTTGTTGAGTTGTGGCTTGGGGGGGATTTTTAGAATCCTTCCTGCTGTCAAATTGTCAAATCAAAAGTTCAAATCCTTTGTCCGGTAGTTGGAGAATGAAAAGTGTGGGAAAGAGCAGGAGGGTAAAAAAAAAAAAGACATTTGTGTGGGGAGGAGCGGAAGGGTTTAAAAAAAAAGGGTAAAATACAAAAAAATCCCCTGTGATAAATTTAATATACAGAAAATCTCCCGTAATTTCAAAATATACAACATAATACCTCGTACTTTGAACTAAATTGTAAAGGTGACGGAATCCGTTAAATTTAATGGAACCTAAAAAAAAAAAAATTATACCTAATTTTTAATAAATATACCTGTTCTACCCCTTAACCCTCAATTCTCTCTATCTAGAAAATAAAACAAATGATTTTTTTGAGCTGTCTTTTACTTAATTATATTAGGGCATTTTGGTCATTTCGTCCATTTCCGTTAAGTTTAACGGATTCCGTCACCTTTACAATTTAGTTAAAAGTACGGGGTGTCATGTTGTATATTTTGAAACCATGAGAGACTTTTCTTTGTATTAGGTTTACCACATGGATTTTTTTGTTTTTTACCCTAAAAAAAATGAAAAAGACGTTTGTTGAGTCATAGGTGCATAATTATTGCTTTAAACCCACCAAGCCTATGATTGTGTTTGGTTGTTGTTCAATGAAGGGATGCTTTTTTTTTTTGACAAACGATAACCTCATATATATATATCAACACTTGAAAATACAAGAGTTAATTACAAAAAGGGGTGACTACCCCCATATCCTTTCTAACTAGACTTGAAAGCCAAATTGGAAAAGAACCTTCCCATTCAAAGCTTCTAGTTGCCTTTGCTGCAAATTGTGCTAATTCATGGCTGCATTGATTTACCGTTCTAGGTACAAAGGTGAAAGTGCAGCTTTCAAAATTTCTCTTCTGAACGTCAATGTCATCCAGGATTGTTTGCAGATTACAGTCCTGTACATTGTCCGTGTTGATGAGGCTCACTACATGCTTGCAGTCAGATTGGACTTCTATAGTTGTCCATCCTGCAAACTGAGCCATTTCGAGCGCCCCTCTGATTGCTAGAGCTTCTTCAGTGGCTGCAATTCCTTTCCTCCTCGCAGTAATTCCTTTTGCTCTCACTAATTCTCCGCGCCAGTTCCTTGCAATAATCCCCAGACCTGTTCTGACCATTTTAGCCGAGATGGCCGCGTCCGTATTGATCCTTATTGTTCCTTTCTTAGGCGGTTCCCAATGCTGCTGGGTTGGTGTTGCCTTTTCTGGTTCAGAATTTGATCCTGTGTCTGACTCCCTTGCTGCCTCATACTCGATCCATTCCTGTTGTGCCTTGTCAACAATAACCTTTACATTAGCTATCTCCTGCTGGAAAGTAAACTTGTTCCTTGCTTTCCAGATTTGCCATAAGATGTTTGCTGTAAGTTGGATTCTGCCCTCTCCTTGAGTCTCTTTTGCTGCCTGCAACACCGCTTCCCACCATCTCCACAGGTTGCCTTGGAGTTTAGCTAGCCCTTCCCACCGAACAGGTGCAATCTTCCATATAACTTGCGCTGTTGGGCAGTTGAAAAAGATATGTTCAATGGTTTCCATGTCCTCCCCACAGCAGTGACAAATCTGGTTCCCTATGCCAAACCTTTTGTAAAGAGCCTCCTTAGTAGCCAAACCGTTTTGTAGACATCTCCATAAGAAATGTTTCAATTTCAGCTTAATGCTTAGGCTCCACAAAGTTTTCTAAACTGTATGCTTTCGTATCTCCCAACTGGTTTCCGGATCAGGTACTAGCCTTTGATTTGTTTCTTCCTTTTCCTCCTTAGCAAGCACATATCCGGTCTTCACAGTGTAGACTCCAGAGTTGCTAAAGTTCCAGAATAGTCTATCTTTCCTATCATACAAGCTAAGTGGAATATTAGTAATCTGATTCACAACATCTACCTGAAACCAATGTTGTAAAAGACCAAAGTTCCACTTCCCTCCCTCTATAAGCTCACTAACAAACTCCAGTTGACATCCTACGGGTTTAGCTGTGTGAACTCTACCATCCACCAACCCAGGTATCCATCTATCATGCCAAATCCTCACTGACCTCCCATCCCCCACCCTCTTCCATAATCCCTTTTGAAGCAATTCCCCTCCTTTGTGCATACTTTTCCAGCACCAAGAAGCATTGTTAGGGGGTTGCTGTCCTAACCAATTCTCCTCCTTCATATACCTGGCCTTCAAGACTTTGCTTACTAACAAATTTGGATTGATCACAATTCTCCAAATTTGTTTTGCAAGCATAGCCAAATTGGAAGCCTCCAGGTCCCTAAAACCCATGCCTCCTTTCCCTTTCACCTCAGACAGCTTACTCCATCGAACCCAATGCACCTTTTTTTCCTGTTCCCCACCACCCCACCAGAATCTCGCAATCTTAGCACTAACAGCCTTACACAGACCCTTGGGTAATTTAAAGCATGACATAATATACGTTGGCATAGCCATGATAACTGCTTTGATCAAAACTTCCTTACCCCCTTGACTAAGCAATTTTTGTTTCCAACCTTGAAGCTTACTGTTTATGTTGTTCATCAGAAATCCAAAAACCTGGTTTTTATCTCTCCCAATCGTCATCGGAAGACCTAGATATTTGCCACTATGCGCCTCCTTCATATTATCCAGCACCATACTAACATCCCTTCTAATTCTCTTGGGAGAATTCCTACTAAAAAACATAGCAGACTTATCAAAATTAACAACCTGTCCGGACGCATGTCCATATGTCCTGAGTACCTCCTTGAGCTTTTGAGCTTCTTTTTTACTTGCTTTGCAGCACAGTAGGGAGTCATCTGCAAAAAATAAATGAGAAACCATAGGACTGTCCTTGCAAATTTTAATACCAGTTAGATGTTTGTTATCCACAGCTTTCTTGATCAGGTTTGAAAGTCCTTCAGTACAGATGATAAATAGGTAAGGAGAGAGGGGATCTCCTTGTCTAATCCCTCTGGAAGGTTTCACACTACCCACTTTTTGCCCATTCAAATTAAAGGAGTAAGAAACCGTGGAGATGCAGGTCATGATCTAGCGAACAAAAGTGGGGCAAAAACCCATTTGTATCATGATTCTACCAAGAAATTTCCACTCCACTCTATCATAGGCTTTAGACATATCAAGTTTAAGGGCCATGAAACCTACCTTACCAGCTCTCTTACTTTTGAGAAAATGCAAAATTTCATGCGCAATAATACAAAATTTCATGCTCGGATAGGATTGAGTCTGTTAGTATCAGGCGCTAACTATTGATATTGAACTCTAAACTAGCCAAATAAATTTAAATAGCAAATATTTTTTTTGAGGGTTTGAATTGGTTACATACTACCATTTCCGATTCTGATTCATATTTTTAATGAACCTGGACTTTGAATTTTTAGTCATGGTTGTGGTTCTGATTCCGATTGAATAAATCGCTAGTCCAGTCTCAATTTAATCTGAATTGTGGCTACCCTAGTTGTGGAGAGGGGGGAGAGGGAATTATAGAAATTGGATAAGAGATTTTAATAATTATATTGAATCTTATATGAGGTAAGTGGAATTTAACTCTCTTTAATATAGGTTTATACACATTTAAAACAAGATGTTTAACTGTATCCAAACACGTTAAAGAATATGCATTTTGGGCTAAGCGAGACCAACCAAAAAAATTACTTTTACTTCTCCAATTGGAGATGGAGGGCCCATGAAACTAATAGAATCTAGATGTGGTATTAGTAGTCTGATTTCAGCCCCATACAAGACCCAATTAGATTGCATTTGGTGAGACTTTTTGTAGAGATATTTAATCAAAAGCCTGGTATTATTTACCATGTCCATCGCCAAAGCAAAAAGCCAATAGATGGAAAAACTAAAAGTTGAAAAGAAGAGAGAAGAAGATTAAAGAAAATGATGACATCTTGGAATTAATGTAGACTGAACTATATGTAATATTATTGACTTGTTATAGTCAAGCATTTCTTCCTCAATTTTCCCTTCTTTTTGCCCATGAGCTCAAAATTAACCTGCTAACATAAGTCTATATATTGAAATACCTTTCTATTGGTGCCTTTCATTGTCAGCAACAACCGCAAAGGAAGGGGGGAAAGGGGAAAAAAAATGCTCTACGATAAAATAACGTATCAACATTCTATTTACATTCGTGGTAAACTACCTTCGAACACTTATATTTTGATGGTTTGCCCAATAATTCGGACCAAATTCATTTTAGCAACAACTCAAGTGCATTATGGTGTATCAATTTATCCCCCTCAACAAAATTTCTATGCGTTGTTATACTAAACCACACGGTGCGCAGTAGTATGGAAACAGAAAATACCCAGACAAGCATATGATGCCAAGGGAAAATACTGTAGGGAGGATATAACTGAGGACATTTATGTATTTCGGTGCCGAACAGAGCAAGATACATAGTCGAAAAAGTTTCATATAAGGAAAGCACTAA
This sequence comes from Coffea arabica, assembly GCF_036785885.1. NCBI lineage: Eukaryota > Viridiplantae > Streptophyta > Magnoliopsida > Gentianales > Rubiaceae > Coffea > Coffea arabica. The sequence goes on from NC_092311.1 coordinate 9,634,287, forward strand.
ACTGAACAGAGCAACTGTGAGGACTCGTAATTTATTTTATATATTTTTATTTTTTTTATCGATTTATTCACTTATTTATTGGTTTACCCTAAAATGGTTATTTTTATGATTAAATACTCAAGTATTAGTTAGTTATACTATCGTTATAAGAATTTCTTAAAAATTTCGCTTTATCGCGCACAAGTCGGAAGTTCGCGTTTTCGCGCGCGCGACTAATTGGAGGATTTTAGAAATTATTGTTAGACTACTAAGAGTGGATAATAATAGTGTTAAACGAAGTATATTAGAGGTTTAGTGCACAAGTGAAACAAACCCGAGAGGAAACTGGTACGAAACGCCCGCGTACGCGCACTATTGGAGAGTTGACTTTTGTGCACTTAAAGTTTACACCTACCAAGCTTCTCCAAGAAGCTTTGCATCAGCACCATCTCTCTCTTTTCTCTCTCAAAGCAGCCGAAACCCTCAAGGCAAGAAGGAGCAAAAAATTTCTTCATCATCCCACTGAAATCATCCATCTATTTCACTCCAAATTTGTCACACAAACTCAAAACAACTTGGAGCTTCACTTGGGCTAGGAGAAGAGCATCATTTCCACGGTTTCTTGGAGCTTCTTAGTGACCAAAATTTCTGAGTTTCAACACCCAAGAGGTAGTGAATGATCTAACCTTCTAAACTTGATTTTTGTAAGTTAGATTGGACTTGGAAGCTTGTAGCTTCATGTGGGTAACTTTGGTTGGTTGAAAATCATGTGAGTGGGCTCTATGAAATCCCACAATGGACTTGTTGGGTTAATATGATGATTTTGGATGTTATTTATGTTGATTAAGTGTTAAACTAGTGGTTATATGTTGAAAAAGTGGAAAGAAACTCAAAGGAAACCAAAGGGAAGAAGGGCTGGATTCTGCCTTGTTTGTGCAGAGGCCTTGGTTCGATTTTTTTGTGATTAAATTGCCTTGATTTTGATGTAGATATATTGCATAGGTTGTGTGGAAAGTTTTCATCAAAAATCACTTGATTTGGTTGGCCAAAATTTGCATTTTCGAAAATTCTTCAAAGCTGGAAACGGGTAACAGGGGTTACCTGGCAGCAAAGTTTAAATGACCATAACTCTTTACTCCGATGTCAAAATCAAGTGCTGTTTCTGGCATTTGAAACTAGACACTTCCAATTTTCTAACGGTATAAAATGCATCTTCTGATTCAACTTGAGTGAACTGTACTAGCCCTTCAAAGTTACCTGTCCTGTTTCACTCCTGTGTTAGAGAGTCAATGAGGTGCCGGGACTTGTTGCTTGAATTTGAGCTAGCTATGGACTGAATTTCAAAATGATTTCTTCTAATGAATATCCTTATGAATGTAGTTTCCAACACCACCAACCATGGCTAATTCCAAGTTGAATTGACTGAGTTATGGCCGAATTATAGAACTACATCAGTGATCGAAAACCCTAATTTTGGCTAGCCGATGGCTTAGCTCGAATTGGGACTTGTTATTTTGAAACTTTTGGTGTTAATCACCTACCAAATGTATGTTGGATGTTTCTTAGACTTTTCTTCATAAATGAACCATGTTTGAGATGATTTCTTTGGCTAAAGGTTCGAAAAAGGAAAAACGGAAGCTTAAGGCGGGATTGCCTTGTATATTCCTCGAACTTTAGTGATCTTGTTAACTGACTTACCATATGAATTTTTGCCTAAAATTTGACAGAGGAGTAGCACTTATATGGTAGTGTAATCATACCAAATTTGGTGCCATTCCAAGTCTATTTCGATGCCCAACTGAAGTCCCAAAGTTTATGTTTCAAATCTGGAAAATTGCCCAATGGTTTTCATTTTGAACCAACTTTGAGCTACTATATCTTGGCGCTCAAAACTCCGATTCTTGTTCCATTTGTTTTTTTTAAACCTAAATTGTAACTCTAATAGAGTTTCAAATTTGAGAGGCTAGTTCATATTCTGTGAATTTTACCGAATTTCCAAAGTTTGCCAAAAACCAACCCCGAATCTGTCTTGGGAGTCCAAATCAGCGACTTGAAGCCAAATTTTGAGTGTCTTCCATTTTGAATCATGGAAAAGTGTCTTCTAGGAACTTAGTACTTCGGAACTAGTTTCCAACGGTACCAAGTTTTCCAATTTTGGACCTACGAAGAGTGAGATATGATTTTTCCAAGAATATGCCTCAAATCTGAAACTTCCGAGCTTAAAGGAAATTGAGTTTTAGAGTTCTTCCCTATTCTTCAATACTAATTGACCATTTTGGACTTGTTTTCACAAAGGAAATCAGTTTTTCCTTGTGTTATTAAACACCACCTTCGAACCTTGAATTTTGAGCAAGTAAAACTCTATTTCGTGATATTTTCTTAGATTGTACAAGTGTACAATCTCTCTCTTGATAAGAGAGGATTTATAAGTAATAGTTAACTATTGTTTGCTCAGGCATTCAAGGGGACCTTCAAGAGGATCTCACAGGGGACGCTTAAGTACTTGATCTGTGCAACGCACTCTCCTTTTGTCTAGGTGAGTGTCAAGTGTGTGAAAACGTGTTACATGTTTAATTGTTATTGATAATTGAGCATTTTGAAAATGTTGAGTCGAGTGTATACTTTACCGCACTCGTTCTCATTTAAGTGAAGTGTACTTGAATTACTTGACATGAAATACCTGAAGTGAATTGCTTGAATTGACTTGTTAAGTGAATTAAGTGAAGTGTTTGAATGATTAATTATGCTATGGCTGCATAAGTCGAGTGGAGTGAATCTCCTCGACTCCTAGTGATACTAGTGGGGGATGCCCAAATCTCATTGGCCGACCTTGCAACTCGAGCCAACATGGGCACGGTCGAGAAGCTTTGTGAGCCATGAGAAACGTGTATAAGCTTGATCTAATGGAGAGATCTTGGTTGGCATACTTGAGTAGTATCGCCTTAAATAAAAGACAAGCAGGCTCGGTACAGGGGTATGTAATGGTGATCGGGGAACGAGTAAGTGAAATTCTACGGATTATAACCTACCCGATTGACGGAGTGTCAACTTGTGGAGGTTCTGGATCGTGCAAGTGGAAAATAGTTCCTGAGAGCTCTTATATCCTTGAATTGTTTCTGTTTTCATTTTCTCACTTGAATTGTTATTTACTTGAATATTACTGTTTTACTTGTTAAATGGGATTGTTGCTTGGACAACGTGCTTGCATGTGTGTTTCTTGGCCTCACGAACAATCTCTTACCCCGTAGATTTGTTTTCCTTAACAGGTGGATTGGAAGATTATGAAAAGCCAACTAGGTTATGTTTTCTATTGGAAATATTGGTTGTAAATTTTTAGTCGACTTTTAATGGTTGTATTTTGGGATTTGATGTATCTTTTGAGAACCTGATATAAGATCTGGGAAATTGATGTACTTCGAACTTGTGGTGTAAGATTTAGATAGTCGGTTATGGAAGCAACTTTTCTTTATTAGACTTGTATTAATTGTTATGTACCGTTAAGCTTGAATTGAATTGTCTTGAGTCCTGGCGAGAGTTGGGCAGGCGTCCCGCGGATACCCTTTGGTTTGCCTTAGGGAGAAGTAGAGGCGTCACAGCAACAACATACATAATCAAAAGTGATATAGAGCCTAGTTCTAGTACTTATCCACTACAACTTCTTGTTAGAGATTATCTCAGTTCTTAATAACTTAGTATGACTAATTTAGATGAATAGTGAAATTAAAATGCCATGGATACAGTTTTTTAGTGCCTTTTCTATTGAATACGATAACAGCAAAAGAGATGGGTGATTGTGAAATAAAAAGCAATATGTCGCCAGGGTGAAGAGCATGTTTGACGGAGATAATGGCCCAAATCTTGTCGAAAGTTTCATACCAATGTAATAGGTTTTATAGCCGCATGTAAGAATTACTGTTGGTGTCGTGTCTTCATGTAGTCGAAGGTTAGCATATTGCGGAAGGACCTATTCACCAAAGAGCATCCATTGTTAGTTAGGTCACGAAAGAATGAAGCCCAGAAAAAATTGTATAGAGGAAAGTACTTACCAAGCTGTACTTAGAACAATGTGTATAAAACTGATAGAAAGAAACAAAGGATGCCCAATCGTGAAGCTTCCTTGTAGACACATTCTTATTAGCATTTTCAGTAGAATCAATGGTCCGGAGATTTCACTCTCCTTTGGAATCTACTTAGTGGGAACCTTTGGCAAAGGACATACACTCTGCCCAAACTGGCTGGAATACATTCATACTCCACCTCTTGAATTTCTTCATTCCATACATTTTCAAAGGCCTAGGGCTGCCCACTTTTAACTCCACACATACTCATGCATAAGGCACTCTCTCGGGTAGCAATTTGCTTATCAGTAGATAATGTTGTGCCAATGTAACTAGCAAACTTACTCTAGCCATCATCAGTAGAATAATTAAGCTTAAAATGCGAAAATCGAACCCACATAGGCACCGAATTAAACTCCTCATGTTTTAGATCCATTTCAAGACTTCATGGCCTCAAAAATAACATTTTATTGCCCATTGGCCATAAAGATTGCTCAAGAACCCGACCTTTGCTCCCTTCATTAGAGATAACGACAAACATACTATTCTTTAGAAAGTAGGCTTCAATCTGACTATAGTGCTTCCAGCGATTTTCCATAAATCGCTTAATTACTGAAAGCAGAACAGAAGAGCCTAAAGAAGACCTAACAACTGTGTATTGCCATTTACCCAGTCCCTCAGCAACATCCTTTGATGTAACAGTCACCATGTTCGTAGCAGGGGGATAAATTTTAATCACATACCACCATGTGTGGCACCCACAACTTGAGCTCAACATCGCATTGGTGCTTCCATAAGGATCCTATTCTTCTCCAAAAAGGACTCAGGAACATCAACAGCCTTAGATTTCAAAGAGGGAAATCTCCATCTCCATTAAGCACGACAGAGAGGCTACGTCCGGTGCTCAGATTGTTGGCAAACTAAATCAATTTATTTATATATTAGTTTTATTGGAGCTAGGTTTTTAGTCATTGTGTGATTTAGAAAATTATATTTTATTTGGTAATTTCTTATGCAAGTGAATCTTTCCTAGCAAGTTTGGTAGTATGAATAGGACATTATTTAGGATATTTTCTTGAGAGAGTTTAGAAAAATTTATAAGATTTTATTTTATGGTGTGACTTTTTCATTGTTTGAGATTTCAATAATATTATGAGTTGAGTTTATTTTCTTCACTCTCACATATATTTTGAGTGTTTGTTTTATCCCTTCAAATCTGTAACCCTGTACGCATTGATTATTATTAGAACCCTAAAATTTGGGTTCTATAATTGGTATCAGAGCTAGACTACGAGGCTAGTCTTGAACGTTTCAACTGTCAGAGAATTAAGCCATAAAAGTTGCCAAAAAGTATTCAATTAATTGAGTTAGACCACAAAATTAGTCCTGAAATGTGTAGTTGGTGAAAATTTTGACCATAAGATTGGTCCAAAAATTGTTAAATTGTTGCGGGTATGAAGACAGAGATTGGAGAGGAATCCTGTTAGATTTGTTGATTGTTGCGGGTTGTCAAATTGAAGGAATTGATTTGTCAATCAACCAAGAAGGCCAGGAAAACTTGACAGAAGGGAGATAGAAATTTATTCAGGTATGAATTGTTAAATAATGGCAGAATATTATAGAGATGTGATTGATGGTGAAAGTGTTGCCATATTGACTCCTATAAGCACAAATAGACATACATATTTTGGTTGGATTTAAACAGTGAAAAAATATATCAAACAATGTAATTTGGATGATATTCTTTGTTGGGTTGATGCAAGTGAGTTCGTAAAACATGTTTTCAAGAAGAAGGTACGATTATTCTTTTAAGTGATATATAAAACAATGGTAGAAAGTATTTACAAAACTTTTGTTCGTCACACTAAAATACCTTGGAGATATTGGAAGGATATTTACTATGTTTTGCAAACAATTGAGAGAAATTATGCTTTCAAATTGAAGTCTAGTTGTTGGTATTCATTTGTGGATTTTAAGAATGATATATTTGTTGATGATATAAGTGATATCGAAAATTTTGAATCAATTGACAGTTTTGATTTGCATACCTTATTTGGAGAAATTAAAAGCAATGAATTTATTGAAGAAAAACAATAGGGTAATTTGACAAAGGAAGAAGAAAATTTCAATTTGATAAGAGAGGAAGAAGATGAAATTGTTGTTGAAAATTCAATGGTTCGGACTTTTTTCAAAGTAATGGAAGAATGTTTGATTTGATTGATACGGATTTCATCGAAGTTCAAAAATATTTTGCTCCGAAAAAGTTGATTGATAGTATGAAAATTTTGGATGATTGTGGTAGTGGTTATTTAATTTTGGTAAGAAACAAATCTACGATTTTGTATTTTTGGGCACTTACATGGGTAGTAAATATGGTGATTCTGGTGATGATTGGTTTTGTATGAGTGAGTACTTTGATCAAGAATAAATTAATAAGAAATTCTTGGCAAAATACAAAGTGCATCTACTACCACGTATATAGATGATGTTAATAACTGGTAACAAGATAGAGTTACATGTCAGCTATACTATGATAGAGATTTGCATAGAAATTATTGTTCGAGATGGTGTTAGACATGTCTTAATAGAGAGTTTGATTTAAGAGAGGTAATGTTAACAAACTAAACCAAGCATAGAAGTATTTACTTATTTATTTATAAGTTTTATTGGAATTAGATTTTTAGTTGTTGTGTGATTTAGGAATTTGTATTTTATTTGATAATTTCTTGTGCAAGTGAATTCTTTCCTAACAAGTCTGATAGATTATAAATAGGATATTATTTAGGATGTTTTCTTAAGAGAGTCTCGAAGAGTTGGTAAGGTTTTCTATTGTGGTGTGACTTTGTTCATTGTTTGAGATTTCAATAATATTGTAAGTTGAATTTAATATTTTCTTCTCTCCTACATATATTTTGAATATTTATTTTATCCCTTCAATTCTGTTACCTACATGCATTGATTATTATTAGAACCTAAAATTTGGATTCTACATACATCAACTGAATTAACCCGTGGTGATTGAATTTCACTCTCATTTAGTTCAATCTTCGATCTAGCAGATAGGTTCAGCGAAGAGGAAGCCATAATCAGCACGAGAATGATGGCAGAAACAAGCAAAACACAATAGAGAAAAGGAAACAAAATTGATAACACTGAATCGGACACAACACAGAAGAAAAAACATGAAGAATTACACATCTTAAGGGAGAGAAATTATTTCAGTTGTCGATTTTCTTACGGGATCATCCTCATGATATAATTGTTATCCGGAATTAGAGGGAGCTGAAAGCTCAGTATGCTGATCTATTGCTTGCCGAAGAGCAGTTCTTTAAAGACAAGAGTCGAGCACAGTGGTTAAAAGTTGGATCAGAACACATCTTTTTTCCATAGGAAAGTTAAATCCCACATGGCAAATAATAGAATACTAAAGTTGCAGGATGATAACCGGGATCTTATCATTGATTATGGCATGGTGCAGGAACATGTTATTTCTTTCTATCAGAAACTGTTTAGTAGGCCAGATGATGCTACGCTGGATATCCGTGGTAAATTATCTCAAGTTGTACAAAAATCTTTGACTGAGCAGCAGCAAAGGATTCTTATGGCTTATATCTCAAATGAGAGAATCAAATATGCAGTCTTTTGTCCGAAAAATAGTAAGGCTCTAGGACCATATTGGTTCCCTGCTGAATTTTTAAAGATAACTAGGATATGGTAGGCCTTGATGTAAGATATTGTTTTGAGCATAACTGCATAACTATATGTATTTCCCCCTAAACAGAACAGCCATTTCTTTAGTTCCCAAAATTCCTAATGCTATGTGCATGAGGGAGTTTAGGCCTATATCATGTTGCAATTATCTGTCTGTACTCACTAATAGACTAAAATTATCCTTTCTGATCTTGTTAGTCTTTCATAATTTGCTTTTGTGAAAGGTAGGCAGATTGTTGAAAATGTTCTACTAATGCATATTTAGTGAGAGGATATACTAGGACTGGAGGCAAACCCAGGGCAGTCACTAAAGTGGATATTATGAAGGCATACGATATGCTTAGCTGGGAGTTCTTATATTTTTCTTTGGAAGTTCTTGGTTTTCCTGAGGTGTTCATAAACTGGGTTAAATGTTGTGTATCTACTGTGCATTTCTCCATTAATCTAAATGGCTCATTGATAGGATATTTTGGCAGTGAAGGGGGGCCCAGGCGAGGGGACCCAATTTCCCCTTATTTGTTCATCATTGCCATGGATATGTTTTCTTCTCCGTTTCATTGGAATATTTTGTAGGAAGGTTTTGATTGTCACCCAAAATGTCATCAGCTAGAGCTTTCTCACCTGGCTTTTGCTGAAGATTAATTTGTGGTGACTGCGACTACCTTTAACTCTATCAGAGTGATTCACAAGACCATGCAGGAGTTTGGTGAACTCTCTAGGTTGTGGCCTAACCTCCCGAAATCTCAGCCTTTTTTTTTTTTGGCAGGAGTGGGTGATCCTGTTAGATTGGAACTCGCTGCTATACTGGGCATTCCACAGGGAGAGTTGCCTGTGAAATATTTGGGGCTTCCGTTGATATCTTCCCGGCTTACACATAGAATGTCAGACTATTCTTCTTAGAATACAGAGCAAAATACGAAGTTGGGCTTCAAAATGCTTGAGTTAGGGGGTGTTGGGAAATGGGTACCAGTACAGGCACAAAATATCAGAGTTAGCCCAAGATAAATTTCTCTTTCCCAAGTACCAGTTAAAATAGGAATAAATCAAATCACCAAATAATAATACCAATAGTGATAATAAAAATGCAAAAAAAAATAAAGGCACAGGACACCAAGATTTTTACGTAAAAAACCCAAATTGGGAAAAACCACGGGACCTAGTCCAGTCAAAAAAATCTCCACTATTACAATAATGGGAATACACAGGTCTATCCGAAATATTCGGATGACAATAATATCACCAATACCAACCAAACCAATCTGCTACAAAATCACCCCCCAAAAATTACAACTGTCAAAGAAGTGAGTTTGGAAAGGTGTTACCAAACGAAGAGGAAATCTAAAATCTGAATCGGTAGATAAGTAGAGCTTGACAAGAGGATCGCGTGGGTAAAATTTTGTCTCAATCGGGTTTCGAATCGCCCTCCAATTAAGACCTTGAAGTCTCTCTCTCTAGCTTTTTCTCTCTCTTCGTCTCACTCAAAGGTGGCGGCTGGCCTTTTTTGTCTCTTTCTCGCACGAGGACCGAAGCTTGAATTCTCATCTTGCGGCTGCTTCTGCTTTTTATTTAAAGCTTGAGAAGCCCTCAAGCTTTTGCATAAGTGGGTTGGCCCACAAATGGGCTGGCCCACTCCCAACAATCTCCTCCTCCAGCTCATTTGGGGGGTTCCACCAAACCTGCTTCTTGTCTGCAAAACAAGAGTTTCTCTTTAGGCAATGCCTTAGTAAACATGTCAGCACCATTATTATCTGTATGCACCTTCTCAAGTGTCAACAACTTGGAATCTAGTACTTCCCGAATCCAATGATACCTCACATCAATGTGTTTGGATCGAGAGTGAAATGTAGAGTTTTTACACAAATGAATAGCGCTCTGACTGTCACAGTAAAGACTATACTTGTCTTGTTTCATACCCAACTCCTAAAGGAATTTCTGCAACCAAAGAGTTTCCTTGCATGCTTCAGTAGTTGCAATATACTCTGCCTCCATACTAGAAAGGGCGATACATTTTTGTAACTTACTTTGCCATGATACTGCTCCCCCTGCAAAAATCATCAAGTACCCAGATGTGGACTTCCTATTATCAAGATTACCTGCCATGTCTGCATCAGTGTATCCATCTAGCATAGTTTTACCATTGCCGAAATATAGACACAATCTAGGAGTTTCCTTGAGATACCTGAGAATCCATTTGACAGCATTCCAATGCTCCTTATCAGGATTAGAGAGATACCGACTGACCACTCCAATTGCATGAGCAATATCCGGCCTGGTGCAAACCATAACATACATCAAACTACCAACAGCCGAAGCATAAGGAACCTTTTTCATGTCTTCTTTATCTTTCTTACTTGTAGGACACTGTTTGATATTCAACTTAAAGTGACCTGCAAGTGGAGTTGAGACTTCCTTAGCCTTGCTCATGTTAAACCTGTTGAGTACTTTCTCAATGTATTTTTCTTGAGACAACCAGAGCTTCCCATTTTGCCTGTCACGTGAGATTTTCATCCCCAGTATCTGTCTAGCCGGACCCAAATCCTTCATTGCAAATGATTTACTTAACTCCTTTTTCAACCTGTCAATCTTCACAGTATCACGACCAACAATCAACATGTCATCAACATATAGCAAGAGAATAACAAAATCACCATCTGAAAAAATTTTCACATAAACACAGTGATCAGATGTAGTTCTGTGGTACTCATGATCTGTCCTGAAGGAGTCAAACTTCTTATACCACTGTCTCGGTGCCTGTTTTAATCCATACAAACTCTTCTTGAGACGGCATACAAGATTTTCCTTATCACTTTCTTTGAACCCCTCCGGTTGCTCCATATAAATCTCCTCTTCCAAGTCGCCATGCAGGAAGGCTATCTTCACATCAAGTTGTTCGATCTCCAAATTCAAATTGGTAGCAATACCAAGAACAACTCGAATTGATAACATTTTTATCACAGGAGAAAAAATTTCTTCAAAGTCTTCGCCCTTCTTTTGGCTAAATCCCTTCACAACCAATCTTGCTTTGTACTTTGATTGTGAGCTGTGCTCCTGAGTCTTCAACCTGTAAACCCATTTGTTCTTCAGAACTCTCTTACCCTTAGGTAATTTCACTAAATCATAAGTATGATTCTCATGTAGGGACACCATTTCCTCTTGCATGGCTCGCAACCAATCTTCTTTGTTCTCATGCTCTAAAGCCTCACAGTATGACTCAGGCTCTCCTCTATTTGTTAACAACACATATTCATGAGGATTATATCTGCTAGAAGGTCTTCTCTCTCTGGTAGATCTTCTAAACTCTTCTTGTGGTAGTGGTGGTGGTGTAGGTGGTGCCTCATGCTCAGGTTCATCACCAGTAGGATTATCATCATCATTGACATCCTCTCTCTGCTCTGTCTCAGCTCCCCCTTGATTAAAATCAACAGATACTGGAATTGGATCTGGATCTGAATTTGAACTAGCAGAAATGTCATCTGAAGATTTTGAATTATTACCTTTATCAATGTCCTCAATGGTTTGATCTTCAAAGAAGACAACATCTCTACTCCTGATCACCTTCTTCTCAATAGAATCATATAACCTATAACCAAAATCTTCATGTCCATAACCCAAGAAGATACACTGCTTTGATTTTACATCACGTTTTGACCTTTCATCTTTGGGAATATGAACAAATGCCCTACAACCAAAAACTCTCAAGTGTTTAAAGGACACATCTTTTTCCGTCCATACCCTCTCTGGAATATCACCATCTAGAGGAACTGATGGGAAAAGATTGATCAAATCGACTGCAGTCCTCATTGCCTCACCCCAAAAGGATTTTGGTAGTTTAGCATTAGAGAGCATACATTTGACCCGCTCAGTGATGGATCTGTTCATCCTCTCTGCTATTCCATTCTCTTGAGGAGTTTTTGGCACAGTCTTCTCCAATCTGATCCCATGGGACTTGCAATAGATTTCAAATGATCCTCTGTACTCACCACCATTATTAGCACGTACACACTTTAACCGCTTACCAGTTTCTCTTTCAACTTTGCTATGAAAGTGTTTAAACACATCCAAAACCTGATCTTTGGATTTCAAAGCAAAACACCAAACCTTTCTAACAAAGTCATCAATAAAAGTTACAAAATAAACAGCACCACCAAGAGACTTATCTTTCATATAGCAAACATCAGTGCGCACCAATTCTAAAGGATTCAATTTTCTAGATGGAAGAAAATTTTTGAATGCAACTCTGTGTTGTTTCCCATAAATGCAGTCAACACAAGGTTTAAGTGCATTACCTCTAATTTCAGGTAGGAGTTGTTTGCGAACAAGTGTCTGAATTCCCTTTTCACCCATGTGTCCAAGTTGCCTATGCCAAAGATCAATTGAGGAATCACGAACTGCGTTCACTTCTCCCTTCCTCAACTTGGTTTGTATTACGTAGAGGATACTGTGCTTCTTTTCTCTGGCAACAACGAGATTTCCTTTGCTGAGTTTCCATTTGCCTCCACCTTGCGAGCTATAATAGTCCTCATCGTCAAGTTTTCCTGTAGAGATAAGATTAAGTTAAATATCAAGAACATGTCGAACATTTCTCAATATCAGTTGGCACCCGGTATCTGTGTCCAAGTATATATCTCCCATGCCAATAACTTTGCATGAGACCTCATTTTCCATCCTAACACATCCGAAATCTCCTTCGGTGTAGGTTGAGAAGAAATACCTATGAGGAGTAATATGGTAGGATGCACCTGAATCAACTACCCAATCACTGTCATAATGAATAATATTCACCTGACCATCATCACAGAACACAAACATTTCATCATGAGCTGCCACAACTGCTGTAGTGTCCTCGTCATCTTTTTCCTTCACCTTACCCTTTTTCTCAGTCTGATCCCGTTTTAGGATTCTGCGCTTCTTCATATAATGTCCATTTTTTTTATAATAATAGCATGCAACATTTTTTCGCGACTCAGACCTGTCTCTGGATTTGTCATTCCTGTTGTGGGGTCCTCTACTTTTGCTTCTCCCTCTTCTTTCTTTCTTTTCTGTCACCAGGGCCTGGGACTCATAGACAATTCCTTGTTCCTTCCTTCTGAACTCTTCATTCATCACGGTCTCTTTTGCAATAGCCATGTTCAACACACCATTCGGAGCTGAATTACTGATGGAGACCACCATGGTTTCCCAACTATCCGGTAGTGAACTGAATAATAATAAAGCCTGCACTTCATCATCCAGATTCATATTTAATGTAGTTGTCTGGTTTATCAACCTCTGAAAATTACTCAAGTGTTCAGTCATATCTTCCCCATCCATATATCTCATTCGAGTAATCTGCTTCAGACAACTAACTTTGTTCAAACCGGTCTTCCTTTCATACATACTCTCAAGTTTTTTTCATAATATATCAGCTCTGGTGTCATTAGAAAAATGTTGAAAAATACTTTGACCAATCCATTTTCTAATATTACCAACAGTTTTCCTGTACATATTAGCCCATTTTTCATCACTCATATCACTGGGTCTGCCTTTATCCCCTAAAATAGGTTCAAACAATCTCTATAATACAGGTAGTCTTCCATTCTAGACTTCCAAATCGAATAATTAGTAGCATTCAATTTTATCACGCAACCACTATCCGAATAATCTATTTTTAACAGGTACAATTGAGTAGCCTAATCTGACTGCTCTGATACCACTTGTTGGGAAAGGGGTACCAGTACAGGCACAAAATATCAGAGTTAGCCCAGGATAAATTTCTCTTTCCCAAGTACCAGTTAAAATAGGAATAAACCAAATCACCAAGTAATAATACCAATAGTGATAATAAAAATGGAAGGAAAAATAAAGGCACAGGACACCAAGATTTTTACATGGAAAATCCAAATTGGGAAAAACCACGGGACCTAGTCCAGTCAAAAAATCTCCACTATTACAATAATGGGAATACACAGGTCTATCCGAAATATTCAGATGACAATAATATCACCAATACCAACCAAACCAATCTGCTACAAAATCACCCCCCAAAAATTATAACTGTCAAAGAAGTGAGTTTGGAAAGGTGTTACCAAACGAAGAGAAAATCCGAAATTTGAATCGGTAGATAAGTAGAGCTTGACAAGAGGATTGCGTGGGTAAAATTTCGTTTCAATCGGGTTTCGAATCGCCCTCCAATTAAGACCTTGAAGTCTCTCTCTCTAGCCTTTTCTCTCTCTTTGTCTCACTCAAAGGTGGCGGCTGGCCTTTTTTTTCTCTTTCTCGCACGAGGACCGAAGCTTGAATTCTCATTTTGCGGCTGCTTCTGCTTTTTATTTAAAGCTTGAGAAGCCCTCAAGCTTTTGCATAAGTGGGTTGGCCCACAAATGGGCTGGCCCACTCCCAACAGGGGGCAGGATACAACTTATAAAATCTATGCTAAATGGTGTTTTCTTATATTGGGTGCAGGCTTTTATCCTTCCTAAGTAGAGCTGTTAATCGAACCGGGCAGCTCGCGAGCCGAGCTCGACCCGGCTCGATAAGAGCTCGGCTCGGCTCGTTAACAGAGAGAAACGAGCCGAGCTCGAGCTCTCATAGGTACTCGTTTAATATACGAACCGAGCAGGGCTCGACTCGTTTAAGCCCGGTCGGCTCGAAAAATAAGGACATTTTCGTCATTTCCACGTGTATGTGGTAATCTAGTCAAAGGCATCTCTTGTCCGTCTGTAGCCCTAATTCATGCTTTCCTCCTTCAGTCCTTTGGTCTTTCGTTTTCTCCTCCCACAGCCGTCACCCCGCAGCCTCCATTCTCACACCACCGCACGCCGCATCCCTCAACCTCCATTCTCACGCCGCATCCCTCAGCCTCCATTCTCACCGCCAAGCGCCATCCCTAATTTTTGATTTCCCCTTTCTGTCATCTCTTTCCCGTTCCACAGCTGCAGCCACCATACGGAGCAGCGCCATACGGAGCCATCTCGGTAGAGCCAGCCGCCAGGGGCCTCTACCATACCCCGATTCACTGCATTCTGGTAAGTAGCCTTGATGGTTTTTTATCGTAGCCTTGATGTTTTGATAATTATTTGCCGTGGTTGATTTCTGTTCACATGTTTACTGTGTCACTGAGTGAGAGCCGTTGAAATAGGCCATACCCCAGTAAAAAATTTTCGCCATAGTGCCTATCTTGATCTCTGGAGTAGTGTTTGTTGCAGGGAAAAATGTGAGAAAGTAAAGAAAAATTAGTTATTTTTTCTTTCATATACGCTTGTTTACTAGGAAAATCAAAAACATTTCTTGCACTTTCGCTCACTTTCCTACATTTTATATCTTGCAAAATCTGCAAGATTTCAGGACTTTGTATACTGATCCATTATATTATATTTTTAAAGTCTTAGCAACTGCCAGCCACGGAGACCGCACGAGTATGCATTTTGCAGATTTATTGTGATTTTGCTTGTAGTTTTTTCTTCATTATCACTTACTAACAAAGCCAAAGGCTTCCCATGGGATTTTTTTTTTAAGAAAATAAAAAAGATTGGGACTTTGCATAGAACAAGGCAGCAAAGAAAACAACAAATACTTCTGGAACTCGATTACTGTGACGGGTGTAGACATACTTCTGGAACCTTAAATCACTTGCCCAAATTGTTGTTTTGAAACTGGTGATGGTTAAATATCCAGCCATGGCAGATGGATTTTTATGCAGCAAATTGACTATTAGAAGCCTTTTTATTATGATTAATTATGGCCTTAGCATGTGAATAAATGTCTACCATCCATCTTGGATAGTTGAACAGATAGGTTCTTTCAACATTTGATTGGCACCTCGCGCCTGGATTATTCTCTGCCCTTTTCAATTTTACTCCTTAAAAAAGGAAGATTCATTTATCATTTGTCAATTCAGAATCTGAGGAATAATTCGATTAGCAAATATTTTTTAATCCTTGACCCTAATATTATTTTATCTTTATCACTTTCTTGTGGGTTATTTATACATTTATCACTTTCTTGTGGGTTCCAATTCAAGATCCCTTACTTGACCCTTTAACTTACCATCTATCAACTCCACAGGTCAGAAAGAAAGAGACAACCTTCAACCTGGGAACTTCACACATATTAAGAGTTCTTGAGCTGATGAATTGACATTTCTTAGATGGATATATCATTTCTTTCCTTGTTTAATATAAATGTCTACTAGAAATGCCACTATACTGTCCTTTCATTACTGTCCCCATGCACAAACTAATTGGAACTATGGATTCAGTATTTCCCTGGAATTCATCACTGTCCCTTGTTTGGATTGCCATTTTAAGAGTTTTTAAGAGCTTTTCTCTGTTATTTCATTAATCTGAATGTAAGCTTGAGAATTGAGATAGGAACAAGTTAAAGAAATGTTAAAATTAGCTTGAAGAGGGCATTATTTTTTGAAATCTGTTTTATTACTTTTGTACCTTATTTCTTAGAAATGTTATTCTAAATTTCTGTTTTAACTAATCAGAATCTGTATTGGTTATTAAATGTTTTTGATTAAGGAATGTACAGCTCTCCATTCAACTCATTTCAAGGTTCATCATCAAGTCCTGCGATGGAGCAAAATAATGAAGATGTGGAACAATTAAATTACAACGAAGAAAGAGCTGATGAGATGAGTGAAGAAGAAATAGAAATAATAGAAGATGATGGCAATGAAGGAGGACAGCAAGTAGATAGAGATGGAGGAGCTGGTCCTTTTGAGAAAAAGCAAAGGAAGAAGAAATCCAGCATATGGGATGAAATGACTGAAGTAGTGCTAGATAATGGGACGGTCAAAATGAAGTGCAACCATTGCAAGGAGCTTTTCACCAAGAGTACAACCGGAGCCACATCTCAGCACAAGAGACACCTGACTTCTTGCCTCCAAAGAAAGATGGCCATTGGGGAGCAAAGCAAACAAAAGCAACAAGTGCTTTCATTCACCGAAGGTGGAAGTGATGGTATCACTTCCATCACAAATTTCTCGTATGATCATGCCAAGGTAAGAGAGCTTGCGTCACACATGATTCTTGCACATGAGTACCCCTTTTCTATGATGGAGCATGTAGTTTTCAACAAATTCATGAAAGCAGTTTCTCCGTTTTATAAAAAGATTAATCGGCAGACTGTTAAGGAAGATTGTATGAGTACTTATACAATTGAAAAACGGAAGCTGAAATCATTGTTGAAAGGTGCTGGTAGGATTAGTATTACAACTGATTTGTGGAAATCTGGTCAAAAAATTCAATATATGGTTGTGACTGGTCATTTTATTGATTCTGATTGGGTGTTTCAAAAACGTGTGTTGAATTTTTGCAATGTTCCTCCTCCTCATACTGGAGTTATTATAGCTGATGCTCTAAGTAAGTGCTTCATTGATTGGGGGATTGAGAATAAGGTTTCTAGCATAACTGTTGATAATGCTTCATACAATGATGTGTGCATTAGGAGACTTAGAGAGGATTTTTCTCTAAGAAAGAGATTAAGTATTGGAGGAAAAATTTTTCATGTTAGATGTTGTGCACATATACTTAATCTCTTAGTGCAAGATGGTCTTGGTCAACTTGGTGGTGTGATTGATGTTGTTAGAGAAGGGATAAAATACTTGAACAATTCAGAATCTAGGCTTCTTGAATTTGCCAAAATTAAAAAACAGCTTCAGTTGCCCTCTAGAAAACTAATTTTGGACTGTCCAACAAGGTGGAATAGCACCTATTTGATGTTAGCTTCAGGTTTAGAGTTCAAGGATGTCTTTCCAAGATATGCAGACATAGACCCTGGATTTCACTATGTTCCTACTGATTTTGAGTGGATGAAAGTGGAAGAAGTGTGCAAATTTCTAGAAATATTTCATGAAATCACTGATATGATTTCCGGGTCTGAGTATCCAACATCTAACATTTTTCTTGTGGAGCTCTATAGGATTAAAGAGCTTTTTAATGAAAAAGCTCTTGATCCTTTTGAGCATATTCGGGCAATGGCTGGAAGTATGTCTGCTAAATTTGATAAGTATTGGGGGGAAAGTAATGTGCTGCTATCTTTGGGTGCAATTTTGGATCCGAGATACAAAATGTTCCTTATTAATCATGCTTTTCCGGTGATTTATGGTGAGGATGCAGCTCCTAGATTCATGGCTGAGATTAGAGACATTCTTTATGAGCTTTACAATGAATATGTTGATTGTCATGTTGTTTCCCATTCTGAACAACAGAGGCAGGTTGTAAAAAGGAGACAAAATGAAGGTTCTACTTCTTCTAGTAAGAAACAGAAAATGACTGCACCCGCCGTTTTAACTGGCAAAGAAAAGTTTCACATGCATGTGAGTGAAATTGATAGGGCTTCACCAGAAAAATCAGATTTAGATGTTTATTTAGAGGAAAGTAGGTATGCTTGTGATGCAAGGGCAAATCTGGATGTTTTGGGTTGGTGGAAAGGAGAAAGATTGAGATTTTATGAGGATCCGAAAATTTTCCGAATTTCTAGGCTTTATTTTATTGAATTGCACACTTTTATACCTTTTCTTTATTAGAAAATTCCCCAGATAATTTTTATGAGCAAAATATAGTTTTAAAATTATTTTTCTAGTATAAGTTAGTTCATGTGAAATTAAAAGTGTATATCCACACAATCATATTCATATTAAAACAGAAAAATCCCCAATAATTACAAAACTTCATCAATTCAACCAAAAATCACAATATAATCCATAAAGTTGCATCTTATATCACCACTAAGCATAAATTAAGCATCATTAGAGGGAGGAGAGTGGTTCTTCATAACTCACCTTAGAAACAAGAGAGAGAGAGCAACAAGTCCTCTTAGCTTTCCAAACAACTCTACCAAACCCCACACAAACACTCACTTAAGGTTTTCTATGCAACAAAAGTAAGATTAAGTGGTTGTTTTGATGATTTGGAGCAAGATGGAATCAAGAACTTGGAGAGTTTCCTTCTTTCTTCTTGAGAGAGAGGGCCGGCCAAGATGAAGAGAAAAATGGTGATTTTTTGGTGATTTTTGTGATTTATTTGGTCAATTGGACAAAAGGTGAATAGTGGTCTTACTTAAGACCAAATCCCATGGTGACACTTGTCACCTTCATTAATGCTTGCCTAACTTTTGTCTCTCTTATACCAATCCACTTAACATCCTCTACTTATCTCTTAACACCCGGTAAATTAAATCCAGTATCCAAAATTTAACCTAGTTGACCGAATTTTTCCAAACTTTTCGCACTAGTGGGTGTGTAAAGGACCTGGGAGGTGGAAAAAGTGGATAATTGCAATCAATTTCTGTTTTGGAAGAAATTTTGGAAAGTTAGGGTTTATGTAATTACATTCTGCCCGGTTTTGTAGCTCATAGTTAGCGGCCGAATTAGCCTTGGATTAAAACATAAAAGTTGTAGGGAATGATATTTTAGAGGTGCCTGAAAAATTTCAGGTCAATCGGAGTAGCGTAGCTTGAGAAAAGTCGAAATTACCCTTGCTGTCCTGGTTTTACCCGAATTTGGGAATTGCTTCTGTAATTGGTTATTTTGGTAAGGAATGATTCCGAATTGGTTGTTGAGGCCTTCTGATAAAATGTATCCCTGTTTCTTAGCTTTCAGATGGCTTTGGAATTTATGGATTTGGACTTATGTAGGCTGTTTGATGATGTTTGTACTAGAATGCGTTCTGTGAATCTGGTTTTGCGGTTCTGGTATAGTAGATTGCATTTTTGACCTAGTTACACTCGAAACTGGGTTGAGTGACCTTCTGTAATATTGTAGCCCTATCTCTTAGCTTCGAAACGGTGTGTCTTGGACCTTCATCCGATAATTGTAGTTCCTTTGGTGCCATTACCGCAAAATGAAGTCAAAAACTATTTTTTTCAGGGCTAAAGCTAATGTCATTTCCGGATTTTCTGGTTTCCCCTAATGCTTGTATATGCTTATGGAACCCTATTTCAGTAGTATTTGGCATTAGTTTATGACTTGTAATCGAGTCTTATTGTGCTTATTGGAATATTTTAGGGCTTGACTTTCCTTTCCGGTCATTTTCCTAGCTAAATGACTTGAATGATTTTAAGCCTTTTGAGCTTGGTTTTGCTCGATAAACGGTAATGTGTTCTCTTGTTCAATCTTAGGTTTCACTGGTGACTAAGGGTAATATCCGGAAGGATATTTTGCACGTTATTTTGCATAACTAGGTGAGTGTTCCTTGTTTGCTATATTCCTTGACTTATTGGCTTGTTATTATTGATTGATAATGTGTTAAGTGCTTTCAATGATTGTTAAAACGAGTTTTCTAGGCGAGTGTGTACTTTATCGCACTCGACCTAAATAAATGTGAAAGTTTCAATGATTAATGATTAAATGCTAGTTGCGCATGAATGTAAGACGTTTGGCTGAATTGGGCCCTGCCCTTCGTTACCGATCGACTCGAGCCAGAAGCGGACTCGGTCGGGCGATATGGTGATCCTGGGTGAATTTGGTATACTCGAGTATTACCTTGTAGTCCGGCCACGTCCGGATGGGTGGAGTCCGGCCAATGTCCGGATGGGTGGAGTCCGGTCAACGTCCGGAAAAGGGATGAACGAACAAAAGGATGAACGAGGGATTCTACTTACAAAAAATGTATTTTTAAACGATTGGAGGAATAAGGGGAAAAGTCAGGGGAACGAACGACCAAACAAATAGCTCCATGTGGGCCGTATCCTTTTAATGAATGTTACTATCGCTTTCCATTGAAAATGTTTCTTGAATTATTGATATTCCATGTTTAATGTATTGAATTGATTGTTCGATTATCTGTTCGGAACCTCACTGAGCTTTTTGCTCACCCTTTTAGTTTTGTTTTCCTTAACAGGGGACGGCGAGCAGAATGAGAGCATAGACTAGCCAGTCTAGTTCTTTTGTTTCTTTTGTAGTGGTTCTCGCCTAGTGCTTGGCACGGACTGGACGTATGAAGGATTGAGAACCTTTGTATATTCGATCTTTACACGCCCGTTTGGGGATGACAATGTATATAAGTTTCGCTTTAAGTTTTGGATCGTTGCCCTATTTATTCTTGTGATTTATTCAGATTTTAAGTGAGGACTGTGGTGAACGACTGAATCCCGGCGAGAGCTGGGCAGGCGACCCGCCGAACCCTTTGGTTTGCCTTAGGGGGTGGTGGGGCCGTCACAGGTGGTATCAGAGCCTGCTTCGCGTGGTCTCTGCGCGGCGTGAGCCTGGACTAAGTGGTGAATGAGTATAAAGGACTAAGTGCTCATTTGAGCATAAGTTATGAATTGTGAATGTTATAGGCCTTAAATCTCTCTCATGGTATCTGAGGACCATAGATAGGTATGTCAGGTAGGAATTCCGATTGTAGATAGTTTACTCTTGGGACTGCAGCTCGAGATGTGAATTATCTTATTTCGGATTCTCGTGCCTGAGTACTTTAGAGTTGCGGCGCTGCTAAGTGCTTAAGACTTGCATTTTTGGAACATGAACAGGCTTTTTCTGACTAGAATGAGCACAAGAGGTCAGAGACATCTAGTTTGGATAGTAAGTGACGTGAGAGACCGGACGGGCTGATACTGGGACGACTTCACCTTTTCCTTCTGATTTACCTGTATATTGTTACTACATGACGTTAGTACACCTGTGTGTACATGGTTATCTATCCAACTTGATATGTATTTGTGTATTTGCTTATCCGTCTTCTTGCTATGGCGTGTTATGTGCGTATATATTTATTTGTGTATTTGGAATGCTAGAATTTGTTACTGTAGTCAATTTACTGTGTTTATTTACTAAATTACCTTTTTGGGGAAAAGAAAAGAAAAGAGAGAGGGAAAACATATATATGGACGGGAGACGTAGTCGTGGACGTGGAGCTAGTCGTGGCCGTGGAGCTAGGCAAGCTCAAGAACCGAGAGAAGAAAGAGAAACAGTGGCCGAGCAAGAACAGGGACCGAGGGTTGAGGCTGGAGATCAAATGGCGACGGCGATGCACCAAATGACAAATATCCTAGCACGACTGGTAGATCAACAAGGTCAAATGCCAGTGAATCAACCCCGGAATCCTGAGATCGGAGAGGATAAGGCTCTTGAGAGGTTCCAAAAGTTTCTACCTCCGAAACTTCAAAGAGGGCCTGATCCGGATATAGCTGAACAGTGGTTGGAGGCAATGATTAATATCTTAGCGGCTTTGAATTACACGGAGCAAAGACAAGTAAATTTTGCTGTATTTCAATTCGAAGGACTAGCCCGCGCATGGTGGAATGTAATTAAGACCAAGTGGGAAAGAGAACAGACGGTATGGACATGGGCGAACTTTGTAAGGGAATTTAACGAAAAGTATCTCCCACCTTTAGTCCAAGAAAGGAGAGAGGACGAATTTATTGGGTTGCGTCAGGGAACCCTAAGTATGGCCGAATATGAGACCAAATTTACTAGACTGTCTAAATTCGCTTCCGAATTGGTGGTTACGGAGCAACGGAGAATAAGACGATTTAGACAAGGACTAAATTTGGAAATCCAGGAGGCATTAGCGGCAGTTCAAGTTAATACGTTTACAGAGGCTCTTGAGAAGGCCCAAAGAATTGAGGATGTGAAAGCCCAAGTAAAAGCCTGTCAAACGCGAAAAAGAGATACATCCAGCAGTATACCTGAGGAAGCCGGAGAAAAGATAATGCTCTCCAAAGTGCAAAAAGTGAACCATTCACCTCGCCTGCCTTGGACATTAAGAACATTAGATGAAAGGTCCATGAAAGGAAGTCAGATCGGATCAAAGGACATTTCTCGAGAAGATCCAACAGTAGCTCCTCGATTGGCCTGTGGATACTGTGGAAAGGCAAATCACACTGATAACGATTGTTGGCGGAAAGGGCAGAAATGCTTGATTTGTGGGAGTGGTGAGCACCAAGTTAGCAACTGTCCGCGGAGACAGTCACGCGGAGGTAGTATTCTGCAACTGGAGGGAACTAAAACAAAACAAGCAAATGAAAGAGGGAACCGAACTAGTGGGCCAGCAAAAATTTATGCGTTTGGCAACCAAGCAGTTCCGGACTCGTCTGAGGCAAATGAAGGTAAAAATTTCGAGGACGAAATTTCTTAAGGGGGAGAGAGTGTGAGGACCCGAAAATTTTCCGAATTTCTAGGCTTTATTTTATTGAATTGCACACTTTTATACCTTTTCTTTATTAGAAAATTCCCC
The DNA here is from genome assembly GCF_036785885.1 of Coffea arabica. NCBI lineage: Eukaryota > Viridiplantae > Streptophyta > Magnoliopsida > Gentianales > Rubiaceae > Coffea > Coffea arabica. The sequence goes on from NC_092311.1 coordinate 9,657,199, forward strand.
AGATAATTTTTATGAGCAAAATATAGTTTTTAAATTATTTTTCTAGTATAAGTTAGTTCATGTGAAATTAAAAGTGTATATCGAACATGAGACCCACTAGTGCGAAAAGTTTGGAAAAATTCGATCAATTAGGTTAAGTTTTGGATACTGGATTTAATTTACCGGGTGTTAAGAGATAAGTAGAGGATGCTAAGTGGATTGGTATAAGAGAGACAAAAGTTAGGCAAGCATTAATGAAGGTGACAAGTGTCACCATGGGATTTGGTCTTAAGTAAGACCACTATTCACCTTTTGTCCAATTGACCAAATAAATCACAAAAATCACCAAAAATTCACCATTTTTCTCTTCATCTTGGCCGGCCCTCTCTCTCAAGAAGAAAGAAGGAAACTCTCCAAGTTCTTGATTCCGTCTTGCTCCAAATCATCAAAACAACCACTTAATCTTACTTTTGTTCCATAGAAAACCTTAAGTGAGTGTTTGTGTGGGGTTTGGTGGAGTTGTTTGGAAAGCTAAGAGGACTTTTTGCTCTCTCTCTCTTGTTTCTAAGGTGAGTTATGAAGAACCACTCTCCTCCTTCTAATGATGCTTAATTTATGTTTAGTGGTGGTATAAGATGCAACTTTATGGATTATATTGTGATTTTTGGTTGAATTGATGAAGTTTTGTAATTATTGGAGATTTTTCTGTTTTAATATGAATATGATTGTGTGGCTATGTATGATGATTGGAAATGGTGTGTAAAGGACCTAGGAGGTGGAAAAAGTGGATAATTGCAATCAATTTCTGTTTTGGAAGAAATTTTGGAAAGTTAGGGTTTATGAAATTACATTCTGCCCGGTTTTGTAGCTCATAGTTAGAGGCCGAATTGGCCTTGGATTAAAACATGAAAGTTTTATAGAATGATATTTTAGAGGTGCCTACAAAATTTCAGGTCAATCGGAGTAGCGTAGCTTGAGAAAAGTCGAAATTACCCTTGCTGTCCTGGTTTTACCCGAATTTGGGAATTTCTTCTGTAATTGGTTATTTTGGTTAGGAATGCTTCAGAATTGGTTGTTTAGGCCTTCTGATGAAATGTATCCCTATTTCTTAGCTTTCAGATGGCTTTGGAATTTCTGGATTTGGACTTATGTAGGCTGTTTTGTGATGTTTGCACTAGAATGCGTTCTGTAAATCTGTTTTTGAGGTTCTGGTATAGTAGATTGCATTTTTGACCTAGTTACACTCGAAACTGGGTTGAGTGACCTTCTGTAATATTGTAGCCCTATCTCTTAGCTTAGAAACGGTGGGTCTTGGACCTTCATCCGATAATTGTAGTGCCTTTGGTGCCATTACCGTAAAATGAGGTCAAAAACTATTTTTTTCAGGGCTAAAGCTAATGTCATTTCCGGATTTTCTGGTTTCCCCTAATGCTTGTATATGCTTATGGAACCCTATTTCAGTAGGTTTTGGCATTGGTTTATGACTTGTAATCGAGTCTTATTGTGCTTATTGGAATATTTTAGGGCTTGACTTTCCTTTCCGGTCATTTTCCTAGCTAAATGACTTGAATGATTTTAAGCCTTTTGAGCTTGGTTTTGCCCGATAAACGGTAATGTGTTCTCTTGTTCAATCTTAGGTTTCACTGGTGACTAAGGGTAATATCCGGAAGGATATTTTGCACGTTATTTTGCATAACTAGGTGAGTGTTCCTTGTTTGTTATATTCCTTGACTTATTGGCTTGTTATTATTGATTGATAATGTGTTAAGTGCTTTCAATGATTGTTAAAACGAGTTTTTTAGGCGAGTGTGTACTTTATCGCACTCGACCTAAATAAATGTGAAAATTTCAATGATTAATGATTAAATGCTAGTTGCGCATGAATGTAAGCCGTTTGGCTGAATTGGGCCCTGCCCTTCGTTACCGATCGACTCGAGCCAGAAGCGGACTCGGTCGGGCGATATGGTGATCCTGGGTGAATTTGGTATACCCGAGTATTACCTTGTAGTCCGGCCACGTCCGGATGGGTGGAGTCCGGCCAATGTCCGGATGGGTGGAGTCCGGTCAACGTCCGGAAAAGGGATGAACGAACAAAAGGATGAACGAGGGATTCTACTTACAAAAAATGTATTTTTAAACGATTGGAGGAATAAGGGGAAAAGTCAGGGGAACGAACGAACAAACAAATAGCTCCATGTGGGCCGTATCCTTTTAATGAATGTTACTATCGCTTTCCATTGTAAATGTTTCTTGAATTATTGATATTCCATGTTTAATGTATTGAATTGATTGTCCGATTATCTGTTCGGAACCTCACTGAGCTTTTAGCTCACCCCTTTAGTTTTGTTTTCCTTAACAGGGGACGGCGAGCAGAATGAGAGCATAGACTAGCCAGTCTAGTTCTTTTGTTTCTTTTGTAGTGGTTCTCGCCTAGTGCTTGGCACGGGCTGGACGTATGAAGGATTGAGAACCTTTGTATATTCGATCTTTACACGCCCGTTTGGGGATGACAATGTATATAAGTTTCGCTTTAAATTTTGGATCGTTGCCCTATTTATTCTTGTGATTTATTCAGATTTTAAGTGAGGACTGTGGTGAACGACTGAGTCCCGGCAAGAACTGGGCAGGCGACCCGCCGAACCCTTTGGTTCGCCTTAGAGGGAGGTGGGGCCGTCACAGATTTCCCATCTTGTCGAGGATGGCTGCCGATATACTCTCCGTTCCTGTTACCACTGAGGCTTCAGAATCTACCTTCAGCGCTGGAGGGAGAGTAATTGATGATCGACGAGCTTCTATGTCGGTTGAGACGGTGCAAAAGTTGCTTTGCGGCAACGATTGGATCCGCAGTCTTCATGGCCTAAAGAATAAGTCTCGTGTAAGTAATTGATTGGATGTTTTTGTTGTTGTTACAGTTGCTTTATTTCGGATTTTGATGAATTTTTTAACTTTCATACTTTTATTCTGTAGGAATCACTTGATGTGGCCGAATCAATCACATTTGAAGAAGTTGAACTTCCTGAATCATTCAATGACTAATTTGGTGGCTGTTGTCCGTTGATGTTGCTTGGGGACAGTTTATGTAATTTTTTATGTTGTAATCTGATCTGGTTTGGACAGTTGATGTTGCTTGGTGGCTGTTTATGTAATTTTTCATGTTATAATCTGATCTGGTTTGGACATTTTGGGTTGGACATGTTGTAATCTGATCTGGTTTGGATATTTTGGTGTGGACATGTGGTAATCTGATCTGGTTTGGATTACTGGTGGCTGTTGATATTGTAATGTGGCTGTTTATATAATTTTTCAGGTTGTAATGTGGACATTTTGGTGTGGACGTGGTAATCTGACCTGGTTTGCTGAAGTTTTAACTTCTTGTATTGTCATTTGGTGTAGTTTTAACTTCTTGCTGCAGTTTTAACTTCTTGTAATTTGATGTGGTTTGGACATTGTAATCCCGCTTTGGACATTTTGTTTCTCCATTTGATGGTTTTTGCTGTAGTTTTAACTTTAGACTCTGCCTTGTATTGTCATTTGGCATGGCTTGTTGAATTGAATCAGGGAAATACGAGTATTGTCATTTGGCATGGCTTGTATTGTCATTCTGGCTTCAAATGATAAATCAGAGAAAGTGTATCTTCTTGTGATATGGGTTCTCCCGTAAACGAGCTTGAGCTTCGAACTCGAGCTCGAGCTCGAAAAGCTCGACTCGAGTTTTTCGCGAGCTCGAGTTCGAGCTTCGAGCTCGGCGGCTCGATTTCAAAACTCGAGCTCGAGCCTGAGCTCGAGTTTTCTACCAACACATCGAGTCGAGTTCGAGCACCTTGTAGAGCTCGAATTACCAATCGAGCGAGCTCGAACTAGCTCGATTAGGGATTCGAGTCGAGCTCGATTGTCCTATGCTCGAGCTCGACTCGGCTCGTTTAACAGCTCTATTCCTAAGGCACTAGTAAAGAAAATAAACAGCTTACTGGCTTCCTTTTTATGGTCAGGGGATGCGAAGCAGCATTTTAATGCTAAAGTCAGCTGGAAGGAACTTTGTACACCAAAGAAGGAAGGGGGTTTGGGATTATTTGATTGGCAGCTTTGGAATAAATGTCCTATATTCAAGCTGATTTGGAATATTTGTTGCAAAGAGGGATTACTTTGGGTAAAATGGGTGCATAGTTTGTCGTTGTGAAATTCTTGTTTTTGGGGAGTGAAGATTCCCGGGGATTGCTCGTCGGGATGGCGGAAAATTTTGCAGTTAAGGCCTCTTGTTCAGGATTATATTAAGATTATAGTGGGTAATGGCAGTAGTACAAGTTTCTGGTATGATAATTGGCATCCTATTGACCCATTATACCAAAAATTTTCAATTCAGCTGTTGCCTGCTTTTGGATTTACCATGCAAGAGTCGGTTGCTAAATGCTAAGCGTATTGACTCTGCACAGTGGAAATGGCCGGTGGGAAGGAGAATCAATTCAGAACTCAGGAAATTAATGCTAGCCACTCCTGAATATTTTCTTCCTTTGCCTGAGCATGAGGACCACCAGATTAGTTGCACTGCCAATGCTTCTGACATTTTTACAGTGAAATCTGTTATGGAAAAACTGAAAGAATCAGGACCTAAGGTGCAATGGTACAATATGGTGTGGGGAAATGGAAACATTCCACGCTTTCCCTCTATTCTTTGGCTATTGTGCAAGCATAGGCTTAAGACTAAGGATAGGTTGAAGCAATGGGGGGATTCAGTTGACTCTGATCAATGTGTACTTTGTAATCAGGATGCTGCAAGTATCGATCATTTACTTTTTATCTGTAGTCACTCAAGCTATTTGGCAAAAAGTGCAGCAAATGTGCCTTACAGCGGTGCTTACGCTTGGGATGAAGAATTGCCTATATCAATAAAATAGTTACGTGTGTAAGCTGTTTTCTTGCGTAGACCAATAAAATAGTTACTATTTTGCCTAAAAAATAAAGAACTTTTATTTCTTGATTGTCTTGGTGTGTAAAACATGCCTAGGTTTCCTGTGGTGTGAAAGGAACCATGCTAGTGCTGATTGTATTGGAAAAGCTGACATTTCGTTGGATTTTGATTTATCTTTTGATTGACAATTTGAAAACGCGTTACATTACGTGCTCATTTTGATGTCTAATGTAAGACCATTAAGGCAGTCACCATATTCCAGCTTTATACGTGGATGTGGAAAATGACTCCAAAGTTCAAAATCTTCCGAGCTGACTAGTTAATTAAAGAACCTTGAAAGCAAAGGACATCATGGTTTATTTTACAATATATATCAAACATGCTATTACATTTTAATGACGAGGCCTAAACTATATCTTGCAATGGCAAATCTATGCATACAACTCATCTTCTTGGTATTTCTCCTTCCAGTTTCTGCTTTGGCTCAAAATAATGGTACTGTGCCCAATAACAGTACTTTGACTGCAGGTGAAACATCCAGTTACTGGCTTTCACCTTCTGGTGAGTTTGCATTTGGATTCCAGCAACTTCAGGAGAAGGATCTTTTCTTGTTTTCCATATGGTATCACAAGATACCAGACAAAACTGTAGTTTGGTATGTTAATACAATCAACTCGGTTCCTCGTAACTCGACCGTGGTGCTTGATGGTCAAATTGGTCTTGTGCTTCGTAACCCTCAGGGCTCACAACTTTGGACTACTGATGTCAATTCTAATCAAGTTGATCATGGTTTTATGAATAATACAGGCAATTTTATACTCAAGGGGAGTGATGATAGCTGGCTGTGGGAAAGCTTCAAATTTCCTAGTGATACCATATTGCCAAATCAAGGATTGGCAATTGGCAATTCTCTTAGCTCTCGACAGTCAGCAACAAACTTCTCTCAAGGAAGATTTTATCTCCATTTTGATGGTGACGGGAATCTAGTACTTGCTACCAGAAGTGTACCAACGAATGTGTATGATGAAGTTCAGTACTACAATAGTCAGACTTCTAGTTCCACAGATGCATTGAATTCTGGTTATCAAGTTACTTTTGAGGGCACAGGCGCCATGTACATAAGGAAGGCGATCAATCAAACACAACAGCTGAATCTGGTTGCAGAATCATTACCACAAGCATCAGAATACTATCATAGGGCAACAATAGATTTTTATGGGGTTTTCACACATTATTATCATCCTAGGACTTTTACTGGCAACCCGAACTGGACAATTTTTTGGTATGTGCCGATTAATATATGTTATATTCAAGGAGAAATGGGGAGTGGAGCTTGTGGATTTAACAGCGTTTGCTACCTCGAAGATAATGGAAGACCGGCTTGCAAGTGTCCAAACGGGTATATATTGCTTGATCCAAAGGACGCGTATGGCAGCTGCATACCAAACTCTTCTCTTGGCTGTGGTGAAGTAGAGGGCTCTTCAGAAAGCCTTTTTGATTTAGAGGTGGTCAATGACATAAATTGGCCTCTGTCCGACTATGAGCGAATATATCCTTCACAAGAACCAGTTTGTAAGCAATCTTGCTTGCAGGATTGTTTCTGTGCTGTGGCCATTTTCAGTGGCAGTGGTTGCTGGAAGAAGAGGCTGCCACTTGCTAATGGGAGGGCAGAAAGCACTGGCGGTCAGTCAAAAGCTTTCATAAAATATCGCAAAAATGATGCTCCTCCAGTATGTCAAACTCTTCCCCCAGTTGGTCAAACTCTTCCTCCAGTTCTGACAGGATCAAAGCCAAAAAACCGAGGAACTGTGGTACTTGTGGGATCTCTGCTCCTTGGAAGCTCTTTCTTCGTAAATTTGGTGTTCATTGCCACTGCTTGTTTCGGTTTTTACTTCATATACCACAAAAAGAAGGTAATAACTCATCCAAATACTGATGCACTGAATACAAATTTGCTTTATTTTGCGTACAAAGAGCTTGCAGATGCTACAAATGAATTCAAGGAAGAGTTGGGCAGGGGATCTTTTGGTACTGTTTATAAAGGTGACTTGCAAATCAGATCCAAAAACACTACTTTTGCAGTGAAAAAGTTATACAGAATGGATCAAGATGCTGACAAGGAGTTTCGTGCTGAAGTGGAATCAATAGGCCAGACTAACCACAAGAATTTGGTCCGCTTGCTTGGATTCTGTGATGAAGGGCAACATCGTCTATTGGTGTATGAATATATGAGCTGTGGCACTCTCGCGAGATTGTTGTTCAATAATCCCAAACCTAGTTGGAGTATGAGGACTCAAATTGCTATTGGGATTGCAAGGGGACTGGTATACCTTCATGAAGAATGCAATACTCAAATTATTCATTGTGACATAAAGCCCCAGAATGTGCTCCTTGATGAGTATTTCAATGCTCGGATTTCTGACTTTGGATTGGCAAAACTTTTGATGATCAATCAGAGTCGAACATTTACTAGTATTCGAGGAACAAAAGGGTATGTTGCTCCCGAATGGTTCAGGAGCAACCAAATCACTGCAAAGGTTGATGTTTATAGTTTTGGTGTCTTGTTACTGGAGATCATTTCTTGCCGCAGATGTGTGGAGAACATTGAAAACCTTGGTGAAGGAGAAAACCCAATTTTAATTGACTGGGCTTGGGATTGCTTTCAAGAAGGAAGATTGGATATGTTTGTTGAAAATGATTTAGAGGCCCTAGAAGATCAAATGATGCTGGAGAGATTTCAGATGGTTGCCATGTGGTGTATCCAAGAAAACTCTTCGCTTAGGCCTAAAATGAGGAAGGTGAGCCAGATGCTTGAAGGAATTGTGGAAGTTATCGCACCCCCTTGTCCGTCTCCTTTTTCCACTACGGGATGAGTTTAGTTCGGTACTGCTTTGTGTCATTTCAATTGACGTCTGGGGAGAGTATTTTTATGCTGTTTTTACTTTCTTGGACTTTTTTTTTTTTTTTCTGCTTTTATCCAGTGTATGAGATTTTCTTAGTGGGCAAACTTCCTGTTGGGATGGTGGCAGCGCATTTATTCAAAGTAAGATGATATAATAATAAGCTTGTTTGCTTTTTGTGTATCAATTATATTGTATTGTGGGAAAATACTGTAGTAACTATCGTTATGATAACTAAACAGTTTTTGCCTGATATAACAGGTTATTTTATTTTTAGCGACCATTTAATTACCTGTTGAATCTATCCACCTAATTAGGATAATGCCTAAAAATAAGGAAGTAAGTTTCTCATCTAAAATAGTAAGTTAACCGTAATAATTAGTATTTTTTGTGTCTCAAAAGGTAAATTGGTATAAATATGAAACTTACTTTTTAAAGAGATAAATTACTATTTTATATCGCAAACATACTTTTGAGAGAGTAAGTTTAGTTCAAGTAATAGTAAGTTTTTATACACAAATAGTAATTCTTACTTATAACATAGTAAATTTGATTAATGACCAAAACTTACTAATTTATAGCACAAATGTACTATTTTGCTTAAAAAACTTATACCAAACCAATACTAGGAAGTTTATTTGAAATAACAATAAAATGTTTTATTAATGATTAAAACTTAGTACCTTAATTAGTAAGTACTCGTAATATACTTGTATAATACATGATTAATGAAACAAGTATTAGGAAGTTTATTTGAAATAATGCTAAGATTTTTTCATTAATGATTGAAACTTAGTATTATAGTTAGTAATTACTCGTAATGTAAATGTATGATACACAATTGTATGTATCATTTATAAATGTTATATGTTTTAAGCATTTTAAATATATTATGAAACCTATTTTTTTCACATGACCTTATAAAATATGTAAGAATAATTTGTCATATTATAAATTCTTAAGTATTTTTGAATTTGTGAAAGGTTAGAAAGTTTGGATTACAATAACAACAAATCTTTCGAGTTATATATAGAATTGCACTTATCTATACATCACAATTTCCATCTATTAATACCTATGAATATAATAAAATGGTAAAGTTTTAATAAATTTATTTTTTTGGGTCACAACTATAAAAATTAAAGTTATATTACAATTACAACAAATCTTTCTTTTTTTTTAAATAGACGAGAACAATTTATAGATATTAATGCTTGATAATACAAGAGTTAATTACAAAAAGGGGTAACTACCCCCATATCTTTCCTAGCTAAATCTGTTAACCATGTTGGGAAAGAAGTTTCCCATTCAATATTCCTAACCAACTTGACAGCGAGTTGTGCCATTGCATGACTACAACCATTCGTAGTCCTGGGAGCAAAGAGAACTAAGCAACTGTCAAAGCTATCCTTGAGGGCCACAATGTCTTCTAGGATTGTTTGTATCTTACAATCCTGAACATTACCCGTATTAATAGAGCTCACAACATTTTTGCAGTCTGACTGGACTTCTACTTTTGTCCATCCTGCAGCTTGAGCCATTTCCAGCGCACTCCTGATCGCTAACGCTTCCTCCGTGGTAGCCTCCCCTCTTCTTCTTCCAACAATTCCTCGGGCTTTCACTAATTCCCCACGCCAGTTCCTTGCAACTATCCCTTGACCAGTTCTAACCATTTTTGCTGAAACTGCTGCATCCGTGTTAATCCTCATGATTCCCTCCTTGGGTGGCTCCCAAGTGTGCTGAGCCAGTCTTCCCCTCTCGGATGATGCAGCTGCCCAGGGATCTATTCCATTTGCCTCATCGTATTTGATCCATTCCTGTTGAGCTTTGTCGATGATCCCTTTTGCATCCACACTTTCCAGCTGAAATGCCATCTTGTTCCTCGCTTTCCAGAGCTGCCAGAGGATATTTACTGTGAGTTTTATTCGATCCATTCCTTGCGCTTCCTTAGCTGATTCCAACACCGCATCCCACCATCTCTACACATTGCATTGTAGTTCAACGAGCCCTTCCCATCTCACAGGAGCTAACCTCCACACCATTTGAGCTTTTGGGCAAAAGAAAAATATGTGTTCAATGGGTTCGGTAGCCTCTCCACAGCAATAACAAATGTTGCTTCCTTTTCCAACTCTCTGACGTAGTGCTTCATTAGTGGCCAGCCCATTCTGTAAACACCTCCATAAAAAATGCTTCAGCTTCATCTTAATATTTAGACTCCCCACTCTTTTCCACACCGCGTGCTTCCTTACTTCCCAGCTAGTCTCTGAATCAGGTTCTAATCTACGGTTTATGGTGTCCCTTCCCCCTTTTGCAAAAACATAACCTGATTTCACTGTATAGACCCCAGCTTTACTATGGTTCCAATATAGTCTGTCCTTCCTATCATAAAGGCTTAGAGGAATACTAGTAATATGCTCTACATCAGCTGCATTAAACCAGTGCTGCAAGAGATCAGTCTTTCACCTCCCTCCCTCAATTAACTCATGGACAAACTCTATCTGGCATCCCACTTGTCTTGCTGTGGCTACTTTCCCAGCAGTTGATCCAGGTAACCACCTATCTTTCCAGATTTTTATCGCCCTTCCATCTCCCACCCTTTTGTATAACCCTTGTTGAAGGAGCTCTCCCCTCTTGTGCAAGCTTTTCCAGCACCAGGAAGCTGTGTGCGGGGGCTTTTGGTCTAACCAATCCTCATCCTTCATGTACTTAGGTTTCAGGACCTTGCTTACTAACAAATTAGGATTGGTGACAACTCTCCAAATTTGTTTTGCAAGCAAGGCCACGTTGAGAGCTTCCAAGTCTCTAAAGCCCAAACCCCCTTTCCCTTTAACCTCCGACAGCTTACTCCATCTAACCTAATGAATTTTATTTTCTGCAACCCCACCACCCCACCAGAATCTAGCTATGGTTGCACTAATGGCCTTACACAAGCCTTTAGGGAGCTTGAAGCAAGACATAATGTATGTAGGCATGGCCATAATGACTGATTTGATTAAAACCTCCTTACCCCCTGGACTAAGCAACTTATGTTTCCACCCTTGAAGTTTTCTTGTGATTACACTTTTCAGGTACCCAAAAATCTGATTCTTAGCTCTCCCAATAGTCATAGGTAAGCCTTAGTATTTACCACTAGAGACTTCTCTCATGTTGTCCAAGACCTCACTAATTTCCCTTCTAATCAAGTTGGGAGTATTTTTAGAGAAAAACATAGCTGGCTTATCAAAATTTACTACCTGTCCCGTGGCTTGACCATATATCTGAATGATCTCCTTGACCTTTTGTGCCTCCTCCTTGCTTGCTTTGCAACACAATAATGAGTCATCTGCAAAAAATAGATGTGAAACCATAGGGCTGTCCTTGCAGACTTTGATGCCAGTTAGTTGCTTTTTTCCCACAAATTTCTTGATTAAATTAGACAGCCCTTCCGTACATATAATGAACAGGTAGGGAGAAAGGGGGTTTCCTTGTCGGATTCCTCTGGAAGGTTTGACGTTGCCCACCTTTTGTCCATTTAAATTAAAGGAGTAGTGGACTGTGGAAATACATAATTCTGCCTAGGAATTTCCACTCCACTCTGTCATAGGCTTTAGACATATCAAGCTTTAATGTCATGAAGCCTACTCTACCTCTCCTCTTGTTGTTCAAAAAATGCAACATTTCATGAGCTATGATCACATTGTCTAGAATTTGTCGCCCTGGTACAAAGCAGATTGTGATGGGCTAATACAATGCTTGAGGACTTTTTTCAGTCTATTGGCCAAGATCTTAGATATAATTTTATAAATCACCGTGCAAAGACTAATGGGTCTGAAGTTAGTAAGCACAACAGGATTTTCAACTTTAGGGATTAAGGAGATAATGGTCTCATTGATGGCCGTTAAGATTTTGCTAGAATGGAAAAAGCTAGTCACAGCATTAACAACATCATTTTTGATAATATGCCTGTATGTTTGGAAGAATAAATGGGGCATACCATCAACTCCAGGAGCTTTATTAGGGAACATGGAAAAAATGGCTTGTTGAATCTCCAACTCAGTCACAGGTTTAATCAACTATGTGTTCATGAGACTGGAAATAGTGCGAGGTATGCCTAGCAACACTTCTTCAAATTTGGTAGGATCATTAGACTTGAAGAGCTCCGCATAGTGTTTGCTAATTTCAGCTTCAATTTCCTCTTCACTTGCACATCACACCCCATTTGTCTTCTGGAGTATGCTGATATTGTTCTGTTTCCTATTAGCCATGACACTTAGGTGAAAGTAAGCTGTATTCTTATCCCCCTCCTTGAGCCATCTGCTTCTTGATTTCTGGCTCCAATATAGCTCTTCATCCTTGTATGCTTTACTCAATTGTAGCTTCAAGTTTGCAAAAGCTCCTTTCTTATCCAGCTCACTCCCCTCACGTGCTACCCTTAGTTGCTCCTTTAGCTCCTCAATTTTTGCCTTTGTATTGCCTTTATTTGCCTTGTGCCATTCAATCAAAGCTACTCTACATTCCTTGATTCGTCTCACCACTCTAAACATTCTAGACCCATGTTGCTCCAGCTCCCAAGCTCTTTGGATAACAGCCACAGACTCCTCATCCTTTGCCCATCTCTAATCAAAACAGAACCTTCTTTTTATACCCCTTTGCTTCAGTTTAGTATCCACCATTAGCAGGCAGTGATCTGATGCTTCTTTCTCAATGTGTTCAACTGTAGTATTCTCATACGCTTGCACCCATCCAACACTCCCTGAACATCGATCTAGCTTCTCTTTTATCTCTCCCTCCCCTTCCCATGTGTTGCTCCATGTCCAAGGAACCCCTTTATACCCTATATCCACCAATTCGTTCCCAAAGATAAAACTATTGAACTCCCTAAAACTACCCTTTGATCTCTATTTCCCTCCCCATTTCTCCCCATTTGAGCAGATATCATTGAAGTCTCCCACTATTATCCATTTTTCCCCCCATTCCCTTTTCTTTTCCTTTATAGTCTCCCATTGTTGCACTCTTACTCTTTCCTCAGTACTTGCATATATTCCTACCAGCCACCAGTGATCATTTAACTCCTTATCTACCACCATTGCTGCAATGTACCACTCAGTACTGTGTACATCAAGCAGTTGCACCCCCTCCTTCCAAAGCAAAGCTAATTCCCCTGCTCTACCCTTGGGATTCACGACAAGGCTATGTTCAAATTTAATCCTTTTTTGTACTTGCTTCATGTACCATTCTTTGTTTTTTGTTTCACACAAAAATACTATACTAGGAGAGTGGAGGTGGAGTACCTCCTTAAGTTGGGGAATTGTCAAGGGGTCTCCTGCACCTCAACAATTCCACACTGCCACCTTCATTGTGTTGGTGGAGGCATTGCGGGGCTAGCCTCCAATTCCTCTCCATGTTGTGCATCATCTTAATCCCTTTTTAAGCACTTGTGGTGTGGACCTTGTACTGTGTCCTTTTCCATTAGATCCAAGTCATGGCATTCTTCCTGTGTTTTTCTTTTCTCTCCAATGTTGCTCTCTGTTCCCCTGTCCTTGATATCTTTCAATGGTACTCTTTTGGTGCGCAAACTCCTCCTCCACTAATTTTTCCTTCCTGGTATGCTTTCACTTACTTGGATTCGGCTCATGGCATCTATTGTGTTACTGTCCTTGCTATTCAAACTCCCCTTTCCTGACTTGTCTATCCTCTCTCTAACAACACAATCATCTAACACCATATTCTCTGGGATCTGATTTTCTTTTCTAATCAAGTCTACTCCCAGGTCCACTACCACCTTATGGGCTTCAATATTTCCCTGCACTATAGTTCCACTCCCCTCTTTTTGTTTTCCCTCACCCTTACCCTCTTTCTCTACTCGTCCTTTCAGTCCTGTACTTTCCCTCAGAATCTCTCCCCATTTTTCCTCCATTGCCAGTTTTTCCTGATCATTTCCCTTAGTCTCCTTGTCACCCCCTGCTACTTATACCACCCATGACTCCAGATCCTTCCTCAAGTATCCCCCCTATCCTGCTATTGGATCCTTTGTCTACCATTGTCAACTCTTTAGGTTTCTGACTCGCCTCTGTGTTAGACGTGAAGCATGCTTTCAAGGGGGAGGCCATTATATTTCCTGCCCTCATCCAAGCACCATACTGGCCTTCCCTACAAGACAGTCCTTCCCTTTTGTCCCCTGTACATGACTTGTCCCCATGCCCAATGATCCCACAATTGTAGTAAAAATCTGGGCATCTCTCGTACTTAAATTCCACCCATGTGTTCACTCCCTCAAGCTTTACCAACGTACCCCTCGGGAGAGGTTGTAGCATATCCACTTCAGCCATAATCTTCAGATGTCTCCCAGACTTTCCCTCCCCTGGTGGAACCAGTACCTCTCTCACCGACCTAAAAATCTTTCCTAACTTAAAGCCCACTGACTTACACAACCAATGGACTGGAAGATTCCAAATTTGTACCCATATGTGTGCAAATCTAAAATGGTGGAGCTTCCTTTCATACCTAACCTCCCATTCCTTAATCACTAGAATCTGATTATCCATAATCCACGGTCCTCCCAACAGGATTTTTTCACAGTCCTTTCCCCTTTCTAACTGGAATTGAAAAAAATTTGGACCCAGCTCAGTAACAGTTAAGTTCCTGGGATATCCCCATGCATGATTAGTAAAATTCTTAATACCCGTGAAATGTGCAACCTTTTTGCCTATCAACCTTCGCACCAGACTCTGCCTACGGTCTTGGATCCCCTCACTTATATCGTCAGATGTCGCGCCCCACTTTTTGATGGTGTGGTGTGTGAGTAGTGGAATGTGAGCGTGTGCGAAATGAAAAGTAAAAAGGCCATGGGACTTGAGAATGCGACGATTTGGCCAAGCAAAGTTCAAAAAGGGTTTTTAATGAAAAAATGGAGTCGCCACTTGGTATAGAGTTAGGGTGTACCAAGTCACCCAAAAGTGATTTTTTGGAAAGCGAAATAAACAAACCCTTTTTAGAACTTTTAGGTCTACGTAACCAAAGCGAGGGATCGGGGGTCACATTTGATAAGGGAGAAGGCAAAGGCAAAGCCTAAGGCACTCCCTTACCCTAGCAAAAGCTAGTTGCGTGACTAGCCCTTCTTTTCCTAGTTTTTCTACCCAAGGTATGTATCGCATGTTGGACGAACTATATGAATGCAAAAAACCTAGACCTAGGGGGACATGGGGGAAATTTGTCTTCAAAGGTTGAGTGGTGCCAATCACATTAATTGTGAAGCCCAATAATGATCCTTTGGAGAGGTCACACATAATCCTAAATGACGTAAAAATGAGTGGAATGCATGCCATGTGAAAATGTGAGTTTGTGTGAAGTGAGAAAAGTGATAAAAATAATAGGATGTAAGTGGAGGTGTGCAAATGTACTTACAAGGTAAGGTGAGTAAAGAATGATAATGTGAAAATAACATAAAGTGCATGTGTGCGAGTGATATGGTATAAAGTGTGAGTAGTTAAATGAAAACATCCAAAAGTAGTGTGAAGTGAGAATGTGGAAAAAGGGATAGAGTATAAAGTAGAAGTGTATAGGATAGTGAATAAATGAAATGCATGAACCCTAGAGGAATGCATCAAGACGGGAACGAGGAGTCCTAACTTTGTGACTTTAATCTTCCCTTTGATTAGAAGGAAAAACTAGCGTGCTAAGGCTATTTCGTAGCCAAACTCGCTCGTTTCCCTTATCAAAAGGGGACTCTTCAGGCAAATGTACCCTAACTAGCATGAGATGCAAGA
Source organism: Coffea arabica (assembly GCF_036785885.1). Taxonomy (NCBI): domain Eukaryota; kingdom Viridiplantae; phylum Streptophyta; class Magnoliopsida; order Gentianales; family Rubiaceae; genus Coffea; species Coffea arabica. The sequence goes on from NC_092311.1 coordinate 9,672,729, forward strand.
CCTAAAGTGAGGGGAAAGGGGAATCGAGGAGCATGCCAAATGATAAAACTAAGGAAAAATGCATGATATGTAGTGAACAGGCAAATAATGCATTAATGAAAAACAAAGGAAAAATCCTATTGGGTCTAGCGTTGGACTAGCCCTTTCTATGAATTCCTACTAGCATTAGACTAGTGGAAACGATAAAAGAAGCCACAACTAGCGTTGGACTAGTGTGGTGACGTACATTCATCCATTCAATTCATCCACACTATGGAAAGCAAGTAGACATACCAAACACGTAGCACGTAACATTTAGCATGCTCGACTAGATGCAAAAGCCTAATAAAATGAATAACACTTAACACGTAGGCATGCAACCAAGCTAATGAACCTATTACATTCACTAACTAAAACAAAAGGGGAAGGGGAAAATGGACCAAATTGCTCGCCACAGCCCTATCTATTACAAGCCAAGAGGTGTACACATACCCCATTAAAAGAATAACTTAAATAAAAGCAAAAGTAAATGAAATAAATGCAAGGAATTAAGGAAAGGCAAGGAAAGCGAAGTAGACATGCATATTCACATAACACGTAGGAGCACGTAGGGTCAAATGAAGTGCAAATAAGGGATAGGGTGTACCTCCCTTGAATCGATGCCCTAGCGAGGCGAAACTACTAATTTACCCTCCAAAATAATAAAAGGGTCAAGGTACCAATTTATTTGGAAAAACTAAAGAAAATGTACAAACACAAGCTCAATTGATCATAAAACCTTTAAAATTGTGACTTAAGTGCAATTTAAGCAAAGCATGGTAGCCAATTAAAGCAAACAAACAATGAAGTTGCAAAATTAGAGTTGCCAAGGACCAAATTGATGAAATTCTTCAATTGACTGGGTCATAGTAGAACGAGGGGAGACTTGGAGGGTCAAAATGCAAAACTCAGAATTTTTCCATGCATGCATACGCAGAAGATTTCTGCATTTTAAAGCTTTCTGCAGCTAGAAAACAAAGGCTGTTCCCTTTTATTTCCAAAGCTTCGGCAATACCCAGCAACAACTACATCCATTTCATCATACAAACAAGTTCATCAAACCAGAAATTATTGACCCAAATCTAGACATGACAATTTGTTTGCAAGATTAAGATGGCAAATCTGAGTTGATGACCGCCCAAGATAAGGAAAAACAACAAGACAGAATGCCGCAAGAATTTCTGCAAAGCTAGGAAGCTTTTGGCAACCCATAATGAATCAGGATTTTTAACCAAGCATCAAAGGCTTTAGATTAAACAACAGCTATCCAAAACCGCAAGCCCAAACAAGGAAACAAAAACTCAAGAAAGCTATCATGCAAATCTGGAAAATCAGAAGCTTTGCTGCAATTTTCAGCCGCGACTTGTCCAGAATTTCTAGTTTATCATGCAAACAGATTCAACAAGGAACCAGAATTCTACCTATCCATCATCAACTAAACACGCAACTTCGTAGCAGGATCGAAAACAGAAAAATGAAGCTGACCAACAAAAAATGAAAGTAAACAGCAAAAACAACGATAGAAAGAAAGAGACAAAGTGCCGCAAGCTTTTCTGCAATTTTACCCAGCCGCGACTTTTCATTTCATCAAGCAAACCAGATTCAGGTAACCAAACAACAAGCTGCTTAACTTTAAAGCTCCAAACAAACAAACAACAATGAAAGAACTGATTGCAACAAAGAAATTCTGAACAATACATTCACATAAAATGGTTTAGCAGCCCGAAAGATCAAATTTTTATCAAGATTGCTGCTAAGAGGTTTTGATCAACGGAAAAAATCTAGCCTTTCCCATAAAATCCTTGACAACGGAACCAAGAAAAGGAAGAAACAGAACAATATCCAAGATTACAGTTCATCCCTTCCTCAACAGATTTATGGAGAAGAAAAACAATCCTGACTTCAAGTAAAAATCTAAAACATAGCTTTGATGGATAGCTTGGAAATATACCTTGAAAGATGGATAGAAGCTAGTGCAGTCTGTGAAAGAACAAAGACAGCCGATGAAGAAAGTTTCCGGCAATTCCTCCTCCTCCCTGCTTTGGTTGCTGCTCCCTTTCTCTTTCGGCCGTAGCCTCTCCCTTTTCTTTTGCTCCGAATCTGTCCCAGCTTCACTCTCCACTCTCTTTCTCTCTCAGACCTCAGCCCAGATTTCTCTCCTTTGCTCTCGGTTTTTCCTTAGCCGTTCCTCAAAGAAAAACTTCCTCTCTTTTTTGTTTTCTTCTCTCCCCCCGACTCTCTCTGCCCGTCACCTTCCTTTTGGTTTCTTTCTTTTCCTTGTTGCTCCGCTCCTCTTCGATCTTCCTCAGTCTGTAGCTTCCTCACTCGAGCCTCCTCACTCCGAAAGCTCTCTCCTTTTTTCACTCCCGTTTTATCGCTTCCTTTTTTGCTTCCTATTTTCAGCCGTCATCTCTTAATCCTCTCTCTCCTTCTCCTGTTGCGGCTGCCTGCCTTTTTCTATTTATATGGGAGCCAAACCAACCCTAACACCCAGCCACTTCTTCTGTATTTGCAGCCAAGGGCTGCCCGAAGCCCTTCCTTGCAAGCTGCGAAAAACGCAGCTTGCAAGTCGCGTATCATTTTTTTTTTTTTTTTTTAAACTTAAATAACAAAATTGAAAATAATAAAAATTAAAAACAAAAACAATTTAATTAACATTAGAAACAACAAAATGCAAATCCTAACAAAATTGAAAATAATAAAAATTAAAAACAAAAACAATTTAATTAACATTAGAAACAACAAAATGCAAATCCAATTTTCCCTTTTTTTCATTTTTTCAATTTTTTCATCTTTTTTTCTTTCTTTTTTCCTTCAAGAAAACATGGAATTTAAATCAAAACAACTAAAGCATATTTTTTGAATGCTTTTCTTTTTTTCTTTTTTTTTTCTTTCGAGAGATTCTATGCTAAAAACTTACAAATAAAAATAATAAAATAAAAACTAAAAACTAAAAACTAAAAAATGAATAAAACTTAACGCGACAAATAAAAATTAAGACAAAATAGTAAATGCAAAATACGCTAAAATTTTGGTGTCTATAGTTTGCCCCTCTTTGTCTGAGTTTTGGAAAACTTGAGACAAAGAAGTAGACACCAAATACTTACCTGCATTATTCGGCTGCGAATGATTCGAACGACTGCCCTTTTTTGGAAATGAGGACTGACCTCTTTTAGCCGAAAATTTGTAAAATGCGATTGACTCAGATGAGAAAATTTAAAATCAGGAATGCGCACTAGTGGGACTGACCCACGGCTAGTGGCTGAACAAAATGAAATGCGCACTAGTGGGACTGACCCACGGCTAGTGGCGAATGCAAATGAGAGGCACACTAGTGGAACAAACCCAACGGCTAGCGGCGAATGCAAATGAAAAGCTCACTGGCGAGACTAACCTCACGCTCCAGTGGCGATGAAAATGAAAGGCACACTGGCGGGACAAACCTCACGCTCCAGTGGCTGTGAAAATGAAAGGCTCACTGGCGGGACAAACCTCACGCTCCAGTAGCGATGTAAACGAAATGCTTACTGGCGGGACAAACCCAGCTCCAGTGGCTGTGAAAATGAAAGGCTCACTGGCGGGACAAACCTCACGCTCCAGTGGCTGTGAAAATGAAAGGCTCACTGGCGGGACAAACCTCACGCTCCAGTAGCGATGTAAACGAAATGCTTACTGGCGGGACAAACCCTGCTCCAATAGCAATGAAAACGAAATGCTTACTGGCGGGACAAACCCAGCTCCAATAGCAATGAAAACGAAATGCTTACTGGCGGGACAAACCCAGCTCCACCCAGCTCCAATAGCAATGAAAATGAAATGCTTACTGGCGGGACAAACCCAGCTCCAATAGCAATGAAAATAAAATGTTGGTATGTACGAAAAAATTGTATAAGACTTGTTTGGAAAATTTCCCAAAGATTTGCCCCAGTGTGATGAATTTGGTCAATGGGATTAAACCCGAGCCTGCCAAGGTTGGCGGGATAAAACCCAGCTCCAACGTGATAAACGGTCAGCGGGATAGAACCCAGTTCTGCCGAGGTTGGCGGGATAAAACCCAGCTCCAACGTGATAAACGGTCAGCGGGATAGAACCCAGTTCTGCCGAGGTTGGCGGGATAAAACCCAGCTCCAATGTGATAAGCGGTCAGCGGGATAGAACCCAGTTCTGCCGAGGTTGGCGGGATAAAACCCAGTTCCAACGTGATAAAAGTGAAATGTTCACTGGCGGGACTGACCCACGTTCCAGCAACGGTGAAGAATGAAATGCTTACTGGCGGGACTAACCCATACTCCAGTAATTGTGTAAATGAAACGCTTACTGGCGGGACTAACCCATGCTCCAGTAATTGTGAAAAAATGAAATGCTTGACAATCGGACAGTGGGATTAAACCCGAGCCTGCCGTGATGAAACTTGATTTGATTTTTGATTTTTGATTGATGATTTTCTTTTCTTTTCGCTTTTCTTTTTGACTTTTGAGAATCTTTCCAAAAAATTAATTTGCTCCAGTATGATGGATTTCTGCAATTTGAGTCCATAGTTGATTCTGTATCGCCATGTTGTTGCACCTTTTGATCAAATTTGCTTGCAACATTTACGATCTGCCTTTGTTCACCGGAGGACTCTTTCTGACACCGGTGCAAGGTGTGATTACTTTCATCTGTGCATGCAATTTTCTACAAAAGAGAAAAAACAAAGGAAATTGCCACCATCATTTGATCCGTTCTCCTTTGAGAATCGTGTAAACATGAGTCTTTCAATGCCTTTATCAACTTCTGCTGCGGTAGCCGATTGAGTTGGATTTCTCACCCTAAGGCTTTTCCGATTTTCAAACCGACCAGGCATGTGCTTTGCCATATTGTGAAGTCCGTGTAGCTGGCTTGGCTGAATTTCAACTGTTCCCAAAAGATGACTGAATCCAAGTATGCTTTTGAAATAAACCACGGGGATTGTCATTTACCACAATTCAATGATAAAGAATGAGGTATGCAAGAAAAATTCATATGTCATGTAAAAATGAATATGCACAAGAATGCACTCATAACCATTTGTGCTTAAATTCTACAAAAATGCCATGAATGCAAGTAATTTGGTAAAAATGAGTTTCCTAAGAATGTATTTGCCAAAGAATGTTTTACAAAATGACACAGCTTTGGCCAATGGATGCATATTCGAATCTCTGAATATCCTTGTTCTGGAATTCAATATTGGCAGAGGTATGACAAAAATGAGGAGAAATCCAAATGGACCCAACCACCAGTTGTCCCTCCTTGTGCTTGCTCATTGCAGAAATCCTACCTTGGCGCCCTTTCGGGTTTTCACCAAGGTTGCCCCCACTCCTTTTCTTTTGTTTTGTTTTTGTTTTTGTTTTTCTCTTTTTCTTTTCTTTTTCTCCTTTTCTTTTGAGGTGCCCTTTCGGGTTTTCACCTAAGGAACAATGGAAAAACTCAACCATAATCGACTCAGGAGTATGAACTGAAAATTGCTGACATCAGTAAAATGCGCTTCCCTTGTAAGATTAGGCGAAGGCATTATGGACATCACTTGCCAATTGATTAGCAAAATCCCTAATAGAAATGCAGCAAGTGACGAAAGCCAGGACTTTTGGGCTTTTGTAATGAGGTTAGGTGGGGTGTTTTTCAAGAAAAGTTGAGGCTTGAAAGCAGGTCTGATGAAATGTGTGAAATAACCTGAAATTGCATCGTTTTGAAATTATCTCCAATTTTTTGAACGAAACCGAGGAAATTTTGCCCCAGTTTGATTGGATTTTTCTTTCTTTGTATTTTTCATTGCATTTTCTTCTCTTTTGCATTTTTCTTCAAAAACTAAATTTGCCCCAGTGTGGGGTTCTTTCTTCTTTTTCATCTCTCTTTCAAAATAAATTTGCCCCAGTATGGGGTTCTTTCTTTTTCCCATATCTCTTTCAAAGATAAATTTGCCCCAGTGTGAGGTTTTTCTTTTTTTCCTGATCATTTGTCAAAATGAATTTGCCCCAGTGTGGGGTTTGCAATCCTCAGGGGCTGACAAACGAAAATTATTGTTCTGATAGCTCAAAGAGGATGACTAGGGATGAAATGTTTTGATTGGAAAAGAAGATGGCCTGACTTTTGCCTCGTCCCTTGCGCGATTTCCAAAAAGAAATTTGCATAATCAAATAAAGAACTTCTTACACATGTCCGAGTTGATAGGTTGAGGGAATGTCTGTCCTTCCATCTCTGCCCAAAATGAGTACTCCTCCAGGCAATACCTTTTGAACACCCAATGAGCTTTGTCAATTTGAAGCAAATTTGCCTTCGACTTCATCTTTCATCACTTTAGTACTTTGTTCCCTTCTTCAGAAGATCGGCGGTGGACCCTTTTGTTATGAACTTAGGCCATGCGTTTTGACAACATTGGTCATAGTACATAGCATTCAACTGCTTTTCATCAATCAAAATCAATCGTTGATCATACTGCGTTAACCAATCAGCTTTCAACCTGGCCGGAAAGGGATTTTCTCAAATGAAGGGATTTTTAAATGGAGGGATTTCTCAAATGAAGGGATTTTTAAAGTGGAGGGATTTTTCAATGTATGGCTTCCTCAAAGAAAGGATTTCTCCATGAGGGGATTTTTAACGAAGGCTTTCTCAAAGAAGGGATTTCTCAATGAAGGGATTTCTCAAATGAAGGGATTTTTCAATGTATGGATTCATCGGATTCCAGAACAGTGATATTCAAAGGGTCAAGTAATTTCATCTTTGGCCATCGAAAGAATTTAGAATGAAATTGAAAATGATAATCAACCAGTATAAACAAAAATAGTATCGAACAAACAAAATAATGAAAAGATGTAATTATGCATGCTATTGAAAAAACAGGAGCTTGATAAAAATTGTTTTAGCCAAAACTTGAACCTAACAAAACTATTTACACAAAAACAGTGAAACCTTTCATGAATTTTTAGCAAATGACAGTCCCCAGATGTACCGAAATTCCCTTCAAAAGGGAAAACACTCGGCCAACCAAATTGTGCAAAGCTCCTTCAGGACTTTCAAATCTCGTCATTGGAGGTGGATGCCTCAAAGGTGTCACTGTGTTTGGGAAAGAGGTTTGTACTTATGTTCGGTCCTTGTTCTGCACTTCTTCTAATCAATATTTCCCTCGCCTCGATCATTTCTTGGACTTTCTGTTTAAGTGCTCTACAATCAGTAGTTGGGTGGCCAGGTGCTCCCGAATGATAGGCACAAGTGTACTGTGGGTTATATCCGCCAGAGATACCATGGGGGTAAGCTGGAGGGGGAATTTCGCCGATTTTACCGGCGGCTTTTAATTGTTCATATAATCGGTCCAAAGGCTGGCCGAAATTGGTGAATGTTCGAGAATGATTTTGATCGCGGGTTTCAGTATGTTGGGGGTAGTTGTAGATGGGTCTGTTTGGTCGGGAAAATTGTTGATTGTAGAGAGGTCGGGGTCGAACTTGTTGGAAATTGGGCCGAGATATTTGAAAAGGGGATATAGTCGGGTTGGTGTAATTAGGTCGAGGTCGAGGATGAGTGGTATTGGTGTGATAAACAGGATGAGGGTTTGAATAGCAAGGGTAAGGGTTTGAGTAGGTATGGTATTGTCGATGTCTGGGCTTTGAGATAGGGTTTCGATCCCAGACAAAAGCAGTTTCCCCCTCTTGCTTTTTGGATTGTTGCTTCCTCCCATTACTACCTTGGCTTTGCAAAGCGTCCAACTGCGATTTGAGGGTAGACACATTGACAATCTTTCCAGCCTTCACGAAATCATCATATTCTTCAAGCTTATTGACAATAGCGGCAAACGAACATCCAGTCATGCGAAAAATTTCTTCAAAGTACGTCGGATCATGTGCCTTAATGAAAGTTCGTATGATTTCGTCCTCAGTCATTGGTGGCTCGACTTTTGCAGCTATTTTCCTCCACCTTTTAGCATAAGTCTTGTGATCTTCAGATGGCTTCCTCTTTATCCCTTCCAACGTGGTTCGTGTTGGAGCCAGCTCGCAATTATACTCGTATTGCCTTACAAAAGCATTGGACAAGTCAAACCAAGTCTTCGTTTCTTCGGGTTTCAGCTTGGAATACCAGTCGAGTGCATCCCCCTCCAGACTTTCTGGGAATAGCCTCAAAGGCAGATTTTCATCATCTGTTGGCCTACCCAACTTGTTGGCGAACAATCGGAGGTGCGTCTTGGGGTTGCCCGTGCCATCGTATTTGTTAAACTTCGGAGTTTTGAACCCTTCAGGCAATTGCACATTCGGAAAGAGACAAAGCTCATCATAGTCTAGCACCCCTTGCTTGTTCAAACCCTGACTTTTCCTCATAAACTCATCAAAACGGTCAAGTCTTTTGAGCAGCTTTATATCAACGGGAGCAGAGGATTCTCCTATCTCTGGCTTGGTTTGCACAGTATGGTCTGGTAGGAATGGCTCAGTAGCAGTGTGATAAAAAGTATGTGGCTCTGGTGGTATGTTTGAAGTAAGTTGGGGTTGTGGACCTTGCATGTAAGCAGGGAAAAATGAAGGATCAGAAGGGTAAGTGTATGGCAAATGTATGGTGGGATATGTGAAAGTTCCTTCGGTTGGAATAGGGAAAGATGGAGCAACAGTGGCTTGAATCGAAGGTATGACAAATGGCTCTGGCCCAGGCTGCCTGCCGGACACAGTCTCGGGTTGAACTCCACTGCTGATAAGCTCATCGATTAATTTCCTCTGGGCCGCCATCTCAGTGGTCATCTCACCGAACTTAGTGAGCATCTCAGTCAACTGAACCCCCAAACTTGTGGTCTCAGGCTGGGCGGTAGTAACAAACCTGTCTGATGGTTCCGGTTGCGGACTCATGTTTACACGACTCCTCTGAGCTTGACTACGGGATCGTGTTATGATGGGGCTTCGACGAGAAGTTATGTTTAAATATTACCTGAAAATTTTTGAAAAGATTGCCTTTAGATTTAACCCTTGCTTAGTGATTCCAATAAAAACAAAGAAAAAGAAAAAGAAAAAGGCAAAAGTTAGTAAATATCCAGAAAATTCGAATGCATGTCCTATGGGGGAACCCTTTTTGTGCCCAGGGTAGGCCTATCATGAAAATGCAATCCTCTAAGGTAGGCACTATGCCATACCTGATGGATCTGATCAACTCCTTGAGTGAAAAACAATTTTGAAAAATTTGATCAATTGGAATGACGAGAGTCATTTGTCAAAATGAGGTCAACGTTCGAATGGATTGATCACTTTTGATCGATACAAGATTTTGCAAAAAACGCATGGGTTTGACCTTAACGAACTTCCTATTGAAAATATTTGAATTCGTTGACAAGATTTCTCAGTGAATCACGGGTCAAAACCCTAATTGATCAAATGATTAGATGCAATGGACGGTTTTCTTCAAAATTGACTAGATTTCCAAATTTGGAATTTGACAATGAAACCTCAATTGGTCAAATGGATTGAATGAAATTGACCAATTATTTAAAATGACCGAATTACCCTAAAAAGGGAAACAGGTCAAATGAATTGAGTGAAATTTACTCAAAATTGACCAGACCGTCCTAAAAAAGGAACCTGATCGAATGAAATTGAGAATTTTATTCAAAATGGACCAGATCATCCTTAAAAAAGAATTTGGTCAAATGAATTGAATGAAATCAAGAATTTATTCAAAAATTGACCAGATCGCCCTAAAAGGGGTAAACTAGTCAAATGAATTTTATGAAATTGATGATTTATTCCAAAAATTGACCAGATTACCTTAAGAAGGGTAAAATGGTCAAATGCTTTGAACAAAAAATTTGATTATTTATTCAAAATTAAATGGATAACCCTAAAAATGAATTAAATTAATCAAATGAATTAAATGAAATCAAATGATCAAACAGATTGAATGAAATGATGATTTATTCAAAATCGACCGAATTGCCCTAAAGATAGGTAAACTTGGTCAACTGAATTGAATGAAATTGTTGATCTCTTCAAAAATCAACTTGATTACCCCTAAAAATGGGTAAATTGGCCAAATGAATGAAATGGAGATTAATGATTTACTCAAAAATCGGCCAAATCACCCTAAAAGGGTAAATTGGTCAAATGAATTGATGATTTATTCAAAAATCGACTGGATGACCCTAAAAAGGGTAAATTGGTCAAATGATGGTTTATCCAAAATTGACAAAATGGATCGATTGAATCGGCCGGCCATTGGTGGTTTCAGAAAATTAGTCTATGAGCTTTCTAAAATCACGATTTGGCCTCAATTGATTTATCGTCTCAATAGGAGGAATCATTTGTGAATTTTCTTCAAATTAATGTCCTTTTGCGCAAGGGAATTTTACCAATTTTGATAAAAATGGCCAAAAAGTGATTACTAGATGCTCATATTTCAAGAATCGCTCTTATGAAGAAGATCGGATCTTACCTTACCTTGTGCACTACCCCTTTGGATGGTACAAAAATGTAAACGTGCAAGTCTCGTTGGATTAAGTATCCGAGACACAAGGTGGTTAATCCCTAACGTGGGATACCCTAAATGGCGTTCCCTTTCTAGGGCTTATTGCATGATGCCAGTTATTAAAGCGATGTAAATATGTGACAAATATGGCCTAAAGGACATAAATAATACATCGGGGGAAAAAGGCCTAAAATGAAATGTACTTATTGAAAATTAAGTGTAATGACTGAAATTTAAACATGTGAATTATCTAGTGGGTAAGTCACTAAAAGAGTGCCAAAGAGGCCTCGTATTGCTACGGCACATGAATGCAGGCCAAGAAAACAAAGAAATGGTTAGTGCAATTGATAGTACACATAACACATTGGGAGCAATTAAGAAAAGAAATACAATAAAAATAAGTAAAAGGGGTGGAACCCCTTCCCTCGTGCCTAATGTGCTTAAAAGGGTGAGGCTGACTCTAACCTAGGAAAATTCTATAATGGATGCATGAGGCTGGGGCTCACTAATGCAACTAGACTCGATAAAGCTTCGGCTCCCAAGCCTTCAGACTTAAAGGCGAAGGGTCATCACTCCCAGGGCCTTCGGTCGGTGGCTCGAGTGATCCCTTAGGTAGCGCTATGGGCGCAGAGCACACCATCCGCCTACCCAAGGCAATCGATCCTAGTCCTACAAGGCGGTGTGGGATGGCGCCCACGAAAATAAAATGGGATAACAGTAAATAAACGTGCACGTATGAAGTGTTCCCTATTTTGAGGGAAAGGGTTGAGAACCACGCGAGGCTCTAAAGGTGACACACACCCCCCCCAAATGCAATGCAAGCGCGAGATAAACAAGTAAACATACATCCAATCAACCAATCATACATTCGTGAGCGAGGAAGTAGTTTGAGACGTACGTGAGACAAAAAGGTCCTAAAAATGGAAGATGCAATCCTAATATCCACATGCCATGCATAAAAGGGTAGAAAAAGGAAACGAATGGCTAAGTCAAATGCTTGGACCCACTTAGGAAGTCCCCAGTGGAGTCGCCAACTGTCGCGCCCCACTTTTTGATGGTGTGGTGTGTGAGTAGTGGAATGTGAGCGTGTGCGAAATGAAAAGTAAAAAGGGCATGGGACTTGAGAATGCGACGATTTGGCCAAGCAAAGTTCAAAAAGGGTTTTTAATGAAAAAATGGAGTCGCCACTTGGTATAGAGTTAGGGTGTACCAAGTCACCCAAAAGTGATTTTTTGGAAAGCGAAATAAACAAACCCTTTTTAGAACTTTTAGGTCTACGTAACCAAAGCGAGGGATCGGGGGTCACATTTGATAAGGGAGAAGGCAAAGGCAAAGCCTAAGGCACTCCCTTACCCTAGCAAAAGCTAGTTGCGTGACTAGCCCTTCTTTTCCTAGTTTTTCTACCCAAGGTATGTATCGCATGTTGGACGAACTATATGAATGCAAAAAACCTAGACCTAGGGGGACATGGGGGAAATTTCTCTTCAAAGGTTGAGTGGTGCCAATCACATTAATTGTGAAGCCCAATAATGATCCTTTGGAGAGGTCACACATAATCCTAAATGACGTAAAAATGAGTGGAATGCATGCCATGTGAAAATGTGAGTTTGTGTGAAGTGAGAAAAGTGATAAAAATAATAGGATGTAAGTGGAGGTGTGCAAATGTACTTACAAGGTAAGGTGAGTAAAGAATGATAATGTGAAAATAACATAAAGTGCATGTGTGCGAGTGATATGGTATAAAGTGTGAGTAGTTAAATGAAAACATCCAAAAGTAGTGTGAAGTGAGAATGTGGAAAAAGGGATAGAGTATAAAGTAGAAGTGTATAGGATAGTGAATAAATGAAATGCATGAACCCTAGAGGAATGCATCAAGACGGGAACGAGGAGTCCTAACTTTGTGACTTTAATCTTCCCTTTGATTAGAAGGAAAAACTAGCGTGCTAAGGCTATTTCGTAGCCAAACTCGCTCGTTTCCCTTATCAAAAGGGGACTCTTCAGGCAAATGTACCCTAACTAGCATGAGATGCAAGACCTAAAGTGAGGGGAAAGGGGAATCGAGGAGCATGCCAAATGATAAAACTAAGGAAAAATGCATGATATGTAGTGAACAGGCAAATAATGCATTAATGAAAAACAAAGGAAAAATCCTATTGGGTCTAGCGTTGGACTAGCCCTTTCTATGAATTCCTACTAGCATTAGACTAGTGGAAACGATAAAAGAAGCCACAACTAGCGTTGGACTAGTGTGGTGACGTACATTCATCCATTCAATTCATCCACACTATGGAAAACAAGTAGACATACCAAACACGTAGCACGTAACATTTAGCATGCTCGACTAGATGCAAAAGCCTAATAAAATGAATAACACTTAACACGTAGGCATGCAACCAAGCTAATGAACCTATTACATTCACTAACTAAAACAAAAGGGGAAGGGGAAAATGGACCAAATTGCTCGCCACAGCCCTATCTATTACAAGCCAAGAGGTGTACACATACCCCATTAAAAGAATAACTTAAATAAAAGCAAAAGTAAATGAAATAAATGCAAGGAATTAAGGAAAGGCAAGGAAAGCGAAGTAGACATGCATATTCACATAACACGTAGGAGCACGTAGGGTCAAATGAAGTGCAAATAAGGGATAGGGTGTACCTCCCTTGAATCGATGCCCTAGCGAGGCGAAACTACTAATTTACCCTCCAAAATAATAAAAGGGTCAAGGTACCAATTTATTTGGAAAAACTAAAGAAAATGTACAAACACAAGCTCAATTGATCATAAAACCTTTAAAATTGTGACTTAAGTGCAATTTAAGCAAAGCATGGTAGCCAATTAAAGCAAACAAACAATGAAGTTGCAAAATTAGAGTTGCCAAGGACCAAATTGATGAAATTCTTCAATTGACTGGGTCATAGTAGAACGAGGGGAGACTTGGAGGGTCAAAATGCAAAACTCAGAATTTTTCCATGCATGCATACGCAGAAGATTTCTGCATTTTAAAGCTTTCTGCAGCTAGAAAACAAAGGCTGTTCCCTTTTATTTCCAAAGCTTCGGCAATACCCAGCAACAACTACATCCATTTCATCATACAAACAAGTTCATCAAACCAGAAATTATTGACCCAAATCTAGACATGACAATTTGTTTGCAAGATTAAGATGGCAAATCTGAGTTGATGACCGCCCAAGATAAGGAAAAACAACAAGACAGAATGCCGCAAGAATTTCTGCAAAGCTAGGAAGCTTTTGGCAACCCATAATGAATCAGGATTTTTAACCAAGCATCAAAGGCTTTAGATTAAACAACAGCTATCCAAAACTGCAAGCCCAAACAAGGAAACAAAAACTCAAGAAAGCTATCATGCAAATCTGGAAAATCAGAAGCTTTGCTGCAATTTTCAGCCGCGACTTGTCCAGAATTTCTAGTTTATCATGCAAACAGATTCAACAAGGAACCAGAATTCTACCTATCCATCATCAACTAAACACGCAACTTCGTAGCAGGATCGAAAACAGAAAAATGAAGCTGACCAACAAAAAATGAAAGTAAACAGCAAAAACAACGATAGAAAGAAAGAGACAAAGTGCCGCAAGCTTTTCTGCAATTTTACCCAGCCGCGGCTTTTCATTTCATCAAGCAAACCAGATTCAGGTAACCAAACAACAAGCTGCTTAACTTTAAAGCTCCAAACAAACAAACAACAATGAAAGAACTGATTGCAACAAAGAAATTCTGAACAATACATTCACATAAAATGGTTTAGCAGCCCGAAAGATCAAATTTTTATCAAGATTGCTGCTAAGAGGTTTTGATCAACGGAAAAAATCTAGCCTTTCCCATAAAATCCTTGACAACGGAACCAAGAAAAGGAAGAAACAGAACAATATCCAAGATTACAGTTCATCCCTTCCTCAACAGATTTATGGAGAAGAAAAACAATCCTGACTTCAAGTAAAAATCTAAAACATAGCTTTGATGGATAGCTTGGAAATATACCTTGAAAGATGGATAGAAGCTAGTGCAGTCTGTGAAAGAACAAAGACAGCCGATGAAGAAAGTTTCCGGCAATTCCTCCTCCTCCCTGCTTTGGTTGCTGCTCCCTTTCTCTTTCGGCCGTAGCCTCTCCCTTTTCTTTTGCTCCGAATCTGTCCCAGCTTCACTCTCCACTCTCTTTCTCTCTCAGACCTCAGCCCAGATTTCTCTCCTTTGCTCTCGGTTTTTCCTTAGCCGTTCCTCAAAGAAAAACTTCCTCTCTTTTTTGTTTTCTTCTCTCCCCCCGACTCTCTCTGCCCGTCACCTTCCTTTTGGTTTCTTTCTTTTCCTTGTTGCTCCGCTCCTCTTCGATCTTCCTCAGTCTGTAGCTTCCTCACTCGAGCCTCCTCACTCCGAAAGCTCTCTCCTTTTTTCACTCCCGTTTTATCGCTTCCTTTTTTGCTTCCTATTTTCAGCCGTCATCTCTTAATCCTCTCTCTCCTTCTCCTGTTGCGGCTGCCTGCCTTTTTCTATTTATATGGGAGCCAAACCAACCCTAACACCCAGCCACTTCTTCTGTATTTGCAGCCAAGGGCTGCCCGAAGCCCTTCCTTGCAAGCTGCGAAAAACGCAGCTTGCAAGTCGCGTATCATTTTTTTTTTTTTTAAACTTAAATAACAAAATTGAAAATAATAAAAATTAAAAACAAAAACAATTTAATTAACATTAGAAACAACAAAATGCAAATCCAATTTTCCCTTTTTTTCATTTTTTCAAATTTTTCATCTTTTTTCTTTCTTTTTTCCTTCAAGAAAACATGGAATTTAAATCAAAACAACTAAAGCATATTTTTTGAATGCTTTTCTTTTTTTCTTTTTTTTTCTTTCGAGAGATTCTATGCTAAAAACTTACAAATAAAAATAATAAAATAAAAACTAAAAACTAAAAACTAAAAAGTGAATAAAACTTAACACGACAAATAAAAATTAAGACAAAATAGTAAATGCAAAATACGCTAAAATTTTGGTGTCTACATCAGAGGAGAGATCTACACCTTCTAGCTCCGACTGAGACAGGTCGGACTTTCTAAAAGCTCTTGTTAAATCTTCCTCCATCCTCCAGATTCTAGTTGTAGAGGCGCTACCTTGCACTATTTCCAATCGCAGAAGATCCAGTTGAGTACCCCTGCAAAACAGAATAGGAAGGCACCAAAAAACAGCAAAAAAACCTAATCTATACTACCAAAAAAGACAACTACGAAATCACGCACATCAGCTCATCGAAAGTTCAAGTCACCTTTTCTGGGTTGCATCCTTCAAATGTTCCTAGGATCATGACCATTTCCACACAAGAAACAGAGTTACAGCTCAGAGAAGAGTTTATGGACGTGGGTTTGGGTGTCTCGGTTGTACGAAAGTTGAACAGTCACTATTGGAAGTAAAGCTAGCTCTGTGTAACTTTCTATTTTGGGTTGGCGCTGCAATTTTGAAACCTCCTACAATGAGAAGAAAAGCTCTCAAACTAGAGAGAGATGCTCTCAAGCAAGAGAGAGAGTACTACAAGAATAATTACAACAAATCTTTCGAGTTGTATATAAAATAGCACTTACTTATGTATTGATAGGTTGCGATTTTATCATTTATTTTATTATTAATTTTTCCTATTACCTGACCCGATGTAGATTAATTATTAGATTCTACTCACTTTTCGTAATTTACATTTATTTCAGGGAGTAGAATTAAAATACCACAACCAATGCCAATTTGACAGTCATCGGGAAAGAGTTCAAATAGCAGGCATTCAGGGACATTTTTGGAATAAGCGGATGCAAGCCCTTTTTGGTAATTTGGCCGAAGACAGCAAGAAAAAAAAAGAGGAAGCTGGAGTCTTCGGTTTGGAGGCTGGGCCACCGCACAGTGGATGAGAGCAGGCATTAGATAGAAACTAGAAATTGCAGAGGATTAGCACTACTTGGGGAGTTTTTTTAGCTTTTGATTTTTCCTTCGGTGTTTTTGAGTAGTACTTCTCCTGCGCATGTCAGGAGCAATTAGGAGAGCTTTGACTTTTCTTCCTTTTAGCTCTTAGTAATTTCTTTTCCTTCTTCGTATGTCATCCGAAGTGAAACAAGGGATCACCTTTTGTAACTTTGCTATCTTTTCTTGATTGGAGCGAATTGAATTCTCCAAATTTCTGAGACAATGGCTGCTGCTTTCTCTTCAATTTTGCGTGGGTTTTTCGCATAAAATATGAACTAATTTCCTCACTCTAGTCAAGGAACAACGGAGGCTTTGATTCGCCTAAAAATTGTGAAATCGATTTAATTTTATCTTTCTCTTTTATTTATTGTTATTCGCATATTCCCTGGATACAGTGCGTGTGATTGTTCAATTAATTGTTTGTCTTGGATCCGAATAATTAGTTAACTTGATAATCTATTGTCAATTAGGGCATTTAAATCCGTAATTGTTTAATTGTCTTGAATTAGTGACAACTGGCATGATTAGATTTGTGTCAAAGGGATACGCAGGCTAATTTGAAATAACCCTGGTAGTGTGTTATTTGGTTAGAATAGGGCTCCTCTAATACGTAAGGCAATTGGGGAATTAAATCTTATAGGTGTACTTAGGATTATTTCTCAATTAGAGTAGTGATTAACGGGCGTACCTTAATCACCAATACAATAAGGAGGGGTTGACTGCCATCACTTGTTTGATAGTTATAACTTATTTATTAATAAATAATTGGAATTGCTTGTGCATCGATGATCAATTAGGTGAACCATTGCTGAAATTATTTCTTGGCTAGACCTTTAATTATTGTTACTCTAATTTTAGTGAATTGTCATTTAATTTCTAGTTAACTATTTATTTTTTTTTATTCGAATTTCTTTGATTGTCATCGTTTATACAAAAACACCCCCTGTGTTATTTTGGATTTCTTAAGAGACAAATATCCTCAATTTCTGAGAATACGACCCTACTTGCCCTGTCTACGAATTCATAATTATTTGTGAAAAAAGTCATTCCGTTCGAATATATCGGATCAAGCAAACTCTTCGGGAATAGGGTGAATCAAGTAACTAATTGCACACCTAGAGTCCCTACTCTAGTACTTGGAATCGGGTTTTGGTTACTTTAACTAGCAATTAGGTTTATTTTATTATTGCACAGGTCTCGACAACCAGTCAATTTTTGGCGCCGCTGCCGGGGACTGTCATTTATTTGTTTCTTTTTTAGTTCATTTTTGTTCTAATTTTCTGGTATTTTTCGAGTGTATGCCTCGTTCTTCTAGTACAGGTGAATTAATTTTTGACCCTGAGCTAGAGAAGACTGGGCGCAGAATAAGGAAAGAGACCAGACAACTCAAAGAAGACCACTCCAGTGCTGCATCTCAGAGACTTGAGCCAGAAGTTGAACCAACAGATTCGTTTGGCGATACTTCGAGTGACTCAGATCAAGAAGAAGTCACTATGGCGAATGCACGAACATTAAGAGAGTTGACTGCTACTGATTTAAATCAGCAGCCTTTATGCATTACTTTCCCAAGTTTAAATGATAACACTCCATTTGAATTAAAATCTGGTCTAATTCATCTTTTGCCATAATTCCATGGTTTACCAGGTGAGGAGCCGTATAAGCACTTGCAAGAGTTTGATGTCGTTTGCAACAGCATGAAGCCCCCGGGCATTACAGAAGAGCAGATAAAAATGAGGGCATTCTCCTTCTCCTTGAAGGACTCTGCAAAAGATTGGCTGTACTCCTACCATCAGGTAGTATCACCACGTGGGACCAGCTGAAGAAAAAGTTCTTAGACAAGTATTTTTCCGCGTCTCGAGCTGCAAGTCTAAGGAAGGAGATCTGTGGTAACAAGCAGCACCCAGGGGAGTCGCTTTATGATTACTGGGAGCGATTCAAGAAATTATGCATCAAGTGCCCTTAGCACCAAATAAGTGAGCAGTTGCTCATACAATATTTTTACGAGAGGCTACTCTTCAGAGACAGGAGTATAATTGATGCTGCGAATGGAGGGGCACTGGTGAACAAGACCCTTCGAGCAGCGTGTGAGCTAATCGAAGAAATGGCGGAGAATTCGCAGCAATTTGGTACGAAGGAGGATGTCCCGATACACAAGGTGAATGAGGTAGAGACATCCTCTATCCAGCAGCAGCTGACTAAGTTGACTTCTTTTGTTAGACAACTGGTTGTAGGAAATGCATCTTAGACCAAGGTATGCGGGATTTGCACTGGTATGGGTCATTCTACGGAGATGTGTCCAATGATTCAAGAGGAAAGTGTAGAGCAACTAAACATGGCTGGTCACGCGCCCGCACCAAGAAAGCCCTACGACCCATATTCAAGTACCTACAACCCCAGTTGGAGGGACCATCCCAACCTCAACTATGCAGGGAACAGGCAGTCTAACTTTGTGCCAAATAAACAACAAGAGTACCAGCAGCAGTACCAACCCCGACCACCTCCGCCACCGAACTCTAGTCTATATTTGAAGGAGATGATGAAACAACTGATGGCTACCACCGCGCAACATCAACAAAAGACGGACTCCGAACTACATAATATAAGAAATCAAATGAGCCAGATGCAATCCATTCAAAATCAGATGAATCAAATGGCCATAACAATCAACCGTTTGGAGTCCCAAGTCCAAGGTAAATTGCCGTCTCAGCTTGAATTGAACCCGAAGAACGTAAGCGTGATGACCCTAAGGAGCGGGAAGGAAATTCAGGGGTCTGAACCTACGATTCCAAAGGACAAGGATGAGGAAAAGATCGAAAATGATCTTGAAAAGGAGGACAGCAATGACACAAATCCAAAGATACTCCCGGACTCAGTCATTACAGTTAAGACTAACCCACCTCCCTTTCCTAGCAGACTGGAGAAACTAAGAAAGCAAGACAATGAGAAGGAGATCTTGGAGGTATTTCGCAAGATAGAGATCAATATCCCCCTGTTAGATGCAATTAAACAGGTGCCGAAGTACGCAAAGTTTTTGAGGGACTTGTGCGTCAATCGAAGGAGGCTGAGGGAAGATGAAAGAGTCATTGTTGGAGAGAATGTGTTAGCGGTCTTACGGAGAAAACTCTCACCGAAGTGTGGAGACTTAGGTATATTTACTATCCCCTGTAGGATAGACAACACTTTGATTAGGAAGGCCATGTTAGACCTAGGAGCATCGATCAATGTAATGTCAAAATCTATCTATGCTTCCCTAAACCTAGATCCATTAAAAGAAACTGGATAATCATTCAATTAGCTGATCGAACTAATGCATATCCTGATGGGTTGGTTGAAAATGTGTTGGTTAAAATTAATGATTTAGTATTCTCAACTGACTTTTATGTACTTGACATGGATGATGATCACTCACCCGATCCCTCACCCTTGCCATTAGATAGACCCTTTTTTAGTACAGCAGAAACAAAAATTGATGTTAATAAGGGTACCTTGTCCATGAAATTTGATGAAAAAATTGTGCATTTTAATATTTTTGATACTATGAAATACCCCTCAAACTCCAATTTTAGCTCTGTTTTCTCTGTAAGTGCCATTGACACTGCGGTGCAGGAAGTATTTGAAACTGTTGGCAGGGATGAGTTGGAGGTTGTTTTAACTAAGCACCTCGAGTTGGAGACAACTCTTGAGGTGGAGTGGAGTGAAGATTTGAAATGTACAATAGGAGCATTACACTCGTTGCCAACCACAACGAAAGGTATGAAGTTTCACCTATTTTCATTCCTGAACCTCACCGAAGGGTATTACCATCTGTGATGCAGGCACCTGTGTTGGAGTTAAACCTCCTGCCGTAGCACTCGAAATATGCGTATTTGGGTGACAACAAAACACTCCCGGTGATTATATCAACTGCACTCTCGGAAACCCAGGAGGAGAAGCTAATCCGAGTCCTTAGAGAGCATAAAGATGCGATGGGATGGACCATCGGTGACATCAAAGGGATCAGCCCCTCCATCTGTATGCACCGGATTAGGCTGGAAGAGGATGCCAAACCCGTACGACAAGCCCAAAGGAGGCTCAACCCCCTCATGATGGAAGTGGTGAAGAAAGAAATTTTGAAATTGCTAGATGTGGGGATCATCTTCGCGATATCGGATAGCCCATGGGTGAGCCCGGTCCAGGTAGTTCCAAAGAAAGCAGGAGTGACAGTGGAGGCTAACCAAACGGATGAGTTCGTACCAGTGCGCAAACCCATTGGATGGAGGCAGTGTATTGACTACCGTATGCTGAACGCCGTCACCAAAAAGGACCATTTTCCTCTTCCTTTCATTGACCAAATGGTTGAGCGTTTAGCTTGCCGGGCTTATTATTGTTTTCTGGATGGATTTTCAGGGTATTTTCAGATTGCCATCGCACCGGAGGATCAAGAAAAGACGACCTTCACGTGCCCATTCAGAACTTTTGCTTCTAGACAGATGCCATTCGAGTTGTACAATGCACCTGTAACATTCCAAAGATGTATGGTAAGTATTTTTTCTGAATATGTTGAGAAAATCATTGAGATTTTCATGGACGATTTCAGCGTATACGGTGATAGCTTCGATACCTGTCTAGATAACCTGAAACTGATTCTGTTGAGGTGTATAGAGACTAATCTCATGCTTAACTGGAAAAAATATCATTTTATGGTTTAACATGGGATAGTCCTGGGTCATATTGTGTCTTCTAAAGGTATCGAGGTTGACAGGGTGAAAATAGATGTTATATTTGCTTTACCTTACTCCGCGAGTATGCTGGAAGTGTGCTCTTTTCTTGGACATACAGGATTTTACCGAAAGTTCATCAAGGATTTTTCGAAAATTGGAGCCCCGTTGTTCCAGTTTTTACAAAAAGATGTGGCCTTCAAATTCGATAACAAATGTGAGAGAGCTTTCGACAAGTTGAAGGAGTTATTGACCTCGCCACCGATCATTCAACCCCCTGACTGGAGTTTGCCATTTGAGATCATGTGCGATACCAGTGATCATGCTGTAGGGGCTGTATTAGGATAAAAAGTAGGAAAGACAGCTCGCGTCATCTATTATGCATCCCGAGTCTTGAATGGGGCTCAACTGAATTATTCAACCACTGAGAAGGAGCTACTTGTGGTCATTTTTGTTTTAGAAAAATTCAGGTCATATTTGTTAGGTGCTAAAATTATTATATTTTATGATCATGCAGCGTTAAGGTACCTAATGACCAAGAAAGATGCAAAATCGAGGCTCATAAGGTGGATATTGCTCCCACAGGAATTTGACCTGGAGATAAGGGATAAAAAAGGCTCAGAGAATCTAGTAGCCGACCATTTGAGTCGCATACCAGTTAGAGAGGAGAACGAGCCATTGAAGGATGCATTCCCTGAAGAGCATTTATTTTCTCTAAATTCTCAATTACCTTGGTATGCTAATCTAATTAACTACTTGGTGACTGGTAATTTTCCTGTAAGTAGGCCAAAATCGAAGAGAGATAAATTGAAGAGCGACGCCAAATATTTCATCTTGGATGATCCATACTTGTGGAAGAGATGTGCTGACCAAGTGATGAAACGATATGTAAGCAAAACTGAATTTCAATCGATTTTAACTTATTGTCATACTTTTGCTTGTGGAGGTCATTTTAGACCTAAGAGAACTGCTCATAAGGTATTAGAAAGTGGGTTTTATTGGTCTTCTTTGTTTAAAGATGCGTATGTGTTTTGTAAGTCCTGTGATCGATGTCAAAGGATAAGTAATATAACTCGTAGAGATCATATGCCCCAAGTCCCATTAATTTTTGATGTTTGGGGTATCGATTTTATGGGGCCTTTTCCTACTTCATTTGGGTTTATATATATTTTTTTGGCAGTCGATTATGTGTCTAAATGGGTGGAGGCTAAGGCCACCCGAACTAATGATTCGAAAGTGGTTGCAGATTTTATCAGGTCTAATATTTTTGTGTGTTTTGGGATACCAAGAGCCATTGTTAGTGACAGGGGGACGCACATCTGCAACAAAACTATAGCCGGGCTATTTCGCAAGTACGGTGTACTCCACAGGGTCTCAACGTCATACCACCCTCAGACCAATGGTCTAGCGGAGGTATCGAATTGGAAAATTAAGTCCATCTTGGAGAAAATGGTGCGCCCCGATAGGAAAGATTGGAGTCAACGGTTGGAAGATGCACTTTGAGCCTATCGGACGATGTACAAGACCCCCATAGGGATGTCACCGTACAGATTGGTATTTGGGAAGCCGTGTCACCTTCCAGTGGAGTTTGAGCACAAGATTTTTTGGGCAATAAAATAGTGTAACATGAATCTAGAAAAGGCCGGTGCTCAACGAAAATTGGATTTGCAAGAATTGGAGGAGATTTGGAACGAAGCGTACGAGAATGCATTAATTTACAAGGAGAGAAGCGGGGGCATTTTATGATCAACAAATCTCTAGGAAAACCTTTGAAGTTGGTCAGAAGGTCCTCCTGTACCAATCCAGGCTTAAACTCTTCCCAGGTAAACTACGTTCCCGTTGGATTGGACCTTTTATTGCTACTCATTTCTTTCCTTATGGTGCAGTTGAAATCTAGAGTGTTAAGACAGACAATAAGTTTGTGGTGAATGGACACCGTCTCAAGCATTATTACGAAGGTTTTCCAAGTGGAGAAGTGGAGACGATAAGTCTAGATGCACCGTCGTGTCTCAATTATTGACACCTTGCCTTGTCTAGCCAAAGATATTAAAGAAAGACTCTCATTGGGAGGCAACCCAATTTCTTTTTATTGTTTGTTTGGTTTTGTGTGATAGTTTAAATCTGTTTTCCTTGAATTTGACTGATTTCGAGTTTCAATTTTCGTTTTTGATGATTTGTAGGTGTCTCTTTGACATGATGCGCCCGCGTCAAGTCGTATGGAGAGCTCATGATCAGAAGGGTTCCTGCCCTCTTGATGTGCCTACGTTACGTTCGCGGGAAAGACAAGTATTCAAAGCTTGAGGACAGTTTTCGATTTTCTATTATTCTCTAATTTTGAATTTTGAAAATAGATTTGGTTCATATTAATAATATTCAACAATAAAAAAATAAAAATATATAAAAAAATAAAAAATATAAAGAAATGGAAAAATATAAAAAAAATTAAATAAATTTAAAATAATAATAATAAATAAATACATTCGAATTAATTAATTAAATAAAAAATTTTAATAAAAAAAATTCAAAAAAATCTTTTTTAATTAATTAATTTGATTTTAAAAAAAACAAATACTATTTTGTTTTTCTTTTTCTCTTTACTTTTTCTTACTTTTCTTTCTTTTTTCTTTCTTTCTTCCTTCTTCTTTCTCTCTTCTTCTTTCTTTCTCCCCCCGCTGTTTCTTCCTTTCGTTCGATCGAAAACCATCGTGCGCCGGCCCACTCCGTCGTCGCCGTGCGGCGACCCCTCGTCTCTCTCTCTACTCGACCGACTCATCGCGCCACCCATCTCCTCCACCTCGCTCGCACGCCGCCGCAGCCACCTCTTCCTTCCGTAGCAATGTGCGCCGCCAACGATCTCGCAGACGCCACCATTGCGCCATCGCCGCTGCTAAAGCCCCGGTGCAGGCGCGACCCAAAAGCTTCTGCCAACCACCGCTGCTCCCTTGTGCGTGCGACTCCAGTCCAAGCCCGCGCGTCTCTCTCAGCTCTCACTCTCTCCTCGTGTCTCTCTCTCTCTCTTCGATCCATAGCCGACAGCTCCACCGACTCCTTGGTCGAACCACTGCTCGCTGCCCTCGCACGCCACCCCCTTTTTCCTCCACTCACCGCGCCACCCATCTCCTCTGCCGTTAGCGCCCCACTGCCTCACTCTCACGCCCCGCACGCAGGACATCAGTCACCACCACTTCCACTTTCTTTATTTGGACTACAGTGGAGGTAATTGAAGTTCGATTTCAAATTTCTGATTTTATTTGGTATTGCTTGGCTTTGGCAGTCGTGGGGTTTGACCGTTTTGAGGGGTTTCATTTACTGTGATTTGCACCAGTGGTACTGGTTGGAATTTTTTTCACTTGAATTTGCTAATTCTTTTGGGTTGGTTGAAATTGTGCGATTAACTGTCAAGTTGGAACCATTTGTTGGGACTCTGGTTGAACCTTGCTTGCTTTTGACTGTTTAATTTAGGAGTCACTATTGTGATTTCGGGAGGGTATAGACTTCACTGTTGCCCTGTTGGGAGTTGGTTTGCCCAATGTTAATATTGGTGGCATTCAACTGCTTTGTCGGGTGGAAGTGAGTTCTATGGCATCATTAGGGTTATCACTGGTATTGGTTGGCCATTTGAGATATTTTTTTTCATTTACTGCGATTTGCGACTAGTGGTACTGGTTGACATATTTTCCCTTGCATTTGTTAACTCTATGTGGTTGGGTATTTGATTGACTACCAAGGGCTTGTCACTGTATTGTTCTTGCTAAACTTCTGGACTGCTATTGCTAGATTTAGCATATTGTTGGGGACATTTACTAAAATTTTGGGTAGACCGTGTTTGTTTTTGACTGTTGAATTGGGATCACTGGTGACTACTGAATTGCATTTGTTGGGTCCTATAATTGTTGGCATTTTTATATCTTATTGATTTGAGTTGACTGTTTGCGGCCATGGTGAGACCCAAATCATCTTCTAGATCTAGAGCCTCTCAGTCTCAGTCTCAACCCTAACCCTCCATTCCAGTCAATGCCCCTATCAACCAAACTTCCGCTTCCGGTGTTCGAACCCGGTTAGGCAGGGGGAGAGGTGCCCACGTGGCCTCCGCTGCTCACCTCGGAGGGCATTTAGAGTTCACTAGACCCGCCGATCAGTGGCGCTATGCTAAAGCCTGTGAGCGGCGTATCATTCCGTGCAAGTGCTCGGATGCCTTGAGTATGGCTTTTCTGGGTATCCAGGAGGAGGTTGAGCACATGTACACCGCCATTGGATGACACCCCTATCTCGCTGTCTTCCAACCCGTCTTTGTCGAGTTGACTAGGGAGTTTTACTCCACTTTTGAGTTTGAATTACCTGCGAGGTATACTGTTGAGACTCCCAATGTCATCCATTTCCGTCTCATAGGTCAGGAATTCAATTTCTCCATTACCTAGTTTAATCTGGCTTTCGGTTTCATCACTCGGGAGTACGCTGAGATTAGGGAATACGCCGAGAGTGCCTGTGATTATGTGGAGCCATTTCTTTCCGCCTACCACGATGTGTGGTGGGACATGTCTGTTGACAAGTAGCGTTATGACCCGTCTAGATCTAGGAGCTCCTTTCTCGAGAACCCGAGTGCTCGGTATATTCAGCGACTTTTAGCATACAGCTACTTGGGTATAAAGGACAGCTCCAGTATAATCTCTCGCCGGAGCTCTTCTTCCTCTGGTGCATGAAAAATGGTTTCAAGGTCAACTTGGGGTGTTGGTTGGCCGCACAGTTCAAGACCGTTTTGGCAAAGAAGAACAAACCCCTGATGCTCAGGTCCTACATCACACACCTGGCAGTCCAGCTAGGAGTTCTCAATCTACAGGATCACGACCTTCATTTGGCCTGCGACATGGAATTTCTGAATGCTGAACGCTGAAAGAGGATGGGAGTTCTGGAGCATGTCGATGGTGCCTACCGATTTATTCCCCCGGGACCACCCCGCGCCCTACCTCGCTCTTCGTTTACCAGTTCGGCCCCGGTTGGCGATGAGGCCAGCCCGTCTACCTCCGCTCCGCCTCCTCCATCCCCAGGAACTGCTGACTGGAATCAACTTCGGACTCAAGTTCAAAATTTGGAGGCTCGGATGACCAACATCGATGCTAACGTGCATAGCATGGCGCAGAATTTGGTAGCTCTCATGCATCATGCGAGTCTTACGCCTTAATTTGGTTACCACTTACCACTTTGACCCGACTTTAGGGAAGTTTTGTTGCCCTCTCTCCTACTTTTGATGTTTGTTTGCTACATTGAGGGCAATGTATCGTTTAGGTATGGGGGAATCAGTTGTGGTGCTAGTTTTTCTAGTTTTTAGTTTTTAGATGTTTTTCCTTTATTTTTAGTTTGTTATTTGTTCATTTTCGTTCAGTCTTTTTCTTTCTTTCTAGTGATGAGCTCTCATGTGAATGCCAAAGTTTGATGTTGGATTGTTGACTCTAAATCTACTCTTGCCAAGTTTTAATAATAAAGGTGTATTGAGTTAATGTGGTTGAGTCCAAAACATATCTTTGGTGAATATCGGTGATTGTTTGGCTCTTTTGATTTTTTTGTTAACTTTTCTAGGCATAGGAAATGACTGTTGGCATTTTAATGTGAATTGGTCCAATATTGACTCTAGTTCTCCATGTTTGGCAATAATGAGGCTAGTTGCATCTATTTTTGTTTTTAGCAGTGTTATTTTGCGTTATTGTGTTATTTGGCTGTGAATAAGCTTGACTGTACTCCGCTATTAGTTACTATTGAGTAACCGGGGATCTTCACCTAAAAGTGTCGATTCTCGCGTCAAAAAGTAGTAATTTCTATGAGTACGTGGTTGTATAACGATAAGAGCTGAGTAATCGGGCTCCTTCATCTGAAAATATTGGAATTCGCGTCAAAGGCTCCAATGGCTAGAGACTAAGTCTTTTGTGCTATCTTAAAAAAAAAAGAAAAAAAATAAATAATAGAAAACGTGGAAAGAAAAGTGTAGGTTGTGTTAGTGTGTGATAGAGGTCAGCTTGCCGATTTATGGATTTAATGTGGAGATTTTGGTTAATATTTAGACTATTTGCTGATAAATGTTGTGCGCCATTCCTTTTTCTTAGATTAGTTAACTTGGAATTGAAGGAGTTTGTGGTTTAGAAGCTAACCGAGGTGATGTTTCTCGGATTTTGATCACTGATACTTGATATATGATTTTCTCTTGGTATCTTGGCAATATGGTGGATAGAGCAATAGTCATTGTCAAATATTGGTATTTGTTTGCTGTTCTCATGCTTGAGGACAAACATGGTTTAGGTGTGGGGGGAATTGATAGGTTGCGATTTTATCATTTATTTTATTATTAATTGTTCCTATTACCTGACCCGCTGTGGATTAATTATTAGATTCTACTCACTTTTCGTAATTTACATTTACTTCAGGGAGTAGAATGAAAATATCACAACCAATGCCAATTTGACAGTCATCGGGAAAGGGTTCAAATAGCAGGCATTCAGGGGCATTTTTGGAATAAGGGGATGCAAGCCCTTTTGGTAATTTAGCCGAAGACAGTAAGAAAAAAAAGAGGAAGCTGGAGTCTTCGGTTTGGAGGCTGGGCCGCCACACAGTGGATGAGAGCAGGCATTAGATAGAAACTAGAAATTGCAGAGGATTAGCACTACTTTGGGAGTTTTTTTAGCTTTTGATTTTTCCTTCGGTGCTTTTGAGTAGTACTTCTCCTGCGCATGTCAGGAGCAATTAGGAGAGCTTTGACTTTTCTTCCTTTTAGCTCTTAGTAATTTCTTTTCCTTCTTCGTATGTCATCTGAAGTGAAACAAGGGATCATCTTTTGTAACTTTGCTATCTTTTCTTGATTGGAACGAATTGAATTCTCCAAATTTCTGAGACAATGGCCGCTGCTTTCTCTTCAATTTTGCGTGGGTTTTTCGCATAAAACATGAACTAATTTCCTCACTCTAGTCAAGGAACAACGGAGGCTTTGGTTCGCCTAAAAATTGTGAGATCGATTTAATTTTATCTTTCTCTTTTATTTATTGGTCTTCGCACATTCCCTGGTTACAGTGCTTCTGATTTTTCAATTAATTGTTTGTCTTGAATTTGAATAATTAGTTAACTTGATAATCTATTGTCAATTAGGGCATTTAAATTCGTAATTGTTTAATTGTCTTGAATTAGTGACAACTGACATGATTAGATTTGTGTTGGGGGATATGCGGGCTAATATGAAATAACCCTGGTAGTGTGTTATTTTGTTAGAATAGGGCTCCTCTAATATGTAAGACAATTGGGGAATTAAATCTTATAGGCGTACCTAGGATTATTTCTCAATTAGAGCAGTGATTAACGAGCGTACCTTAATCACCGACACAGTAAGGAGGGGTTGACTGCCATCGCTTGTTTGGTAGTTATAACCTATTTATTAATAAATAATTGGAATTACTTGTGTATCGATGATCAATTAGGTGAACCATTGCTGAAGTTATTTCTTGACTGGACCTTTAATTATTGTTACTCTAATTTTAGTGAATTGTCATTTAATTTCTAGTTAGCTATTTATTTTTATTTTTATTCGAATTTCTTTGATTGTCATCGTTTATACAAAAACACCCCCTGTGTTACTTTGGATTTTTTAAGAGATAAATATCCTCAATCCCTGAGGATACGACCCTACTTGCCCTGTCTACGAATTCATAATTATTTGTGAAAAAAGCCATTCCGTTTGGGTATATCGGATCAAACAAACTCTTTGGGAACAGGGTGAATCAAGTAACCCATTGCACACCTAGAGTCCCTGCTCCAGTACTTGGAATCGGGTTTTGGTTACTTTAACTGGCAATTAGGTTTATTTTATTATTACACAGGCCTCGACAACCTGTCATGCATCACAATTTTCATATAATAATTCCTATGAATTTAATAAAATGGTAAAGTTTTAATCAATTTATTTTATGGGTCACAAGTATAAAAATTAAAGTGTATCCAAGAAAACTCATCCATTAGGCCTAAAATGAGGAAGATGAGCCAGATGCTTGAAGGAATTGTGAAAGTTATGGTACACCCTTGTCCGTCTCCTTTTTCCACTACGGGATGAGTTTAGTTCAATACTGCTTTGTGTCATTTCAATTGACGTCTGGGGAGAGTATTTTTATGCTGTTTTTACTTTCTTGGACTTTTTTTCTGCTTTTATCCAGTGTATGAGATATTCTTAGTGGGCAAACTTCCTGTTGGGATGGTGGCAGCGCATTTATTGAAGTAAGATGAGATAATAATAAGCTTGTTTGCTTTTTGTGTATCTACTATATTGTATTGTGAATGTGACAAGCACCTCAGACAAATGATTTTAGGAGTAACTGACTTAGTAACGTGTCTAATTATTATTTGAAAAAGTCTAAAGTAGCGATGGTAACGAAACTATTTTTATCTAATATAATAAGTAAAAACACTTTTAGTGACCATTTGATTACATATTGGACTAGTTACCTAAATAAGATAATATTTAAAATTTTGGTTAATAAGTTTTACATAAAAAATAGCAAGTTAACTCGATAAATTAGTAACTTTTATGTCACAAAAAGTAAATTGGAATAAATATAGAACTTACTTTTTTTGAAATAAATTACTACTCTATATCAGAAACTTACTTTTTGGAGAGTAAGTTTAGTTCAAATAATAATAAGTTTTTATAGATTAATAGTAAATCTTATTGATAGAAAAGTGAATTTGGTTGATGGTCAAAACTAACTAGTTTGTGGTATAAATTTACTATTTTACTTTAAAAACTTATATGAAACAAGTATTAGGAAGTTTATTTGAAATAATGCTAAGATTTTTTTTATTAATGATTGAAACTTAGTATTATAGTTAGTAATTACTCGTAATGTAAATGTATGATTCACAATTGTACGCATCATTTATAACATTGTGTGCGTATCATTTATAAATGTTATATGTTTTAAGCATTTTAAATATATTATGAAAACTATTTTTTTTGCACATGACCTTATAAAATATGTAAGAATAATTTGTCATATTATAAATTCTTAATTATTTTTGAATTTGTGCTTTGCACAATCAAAATTGAGAATCGGTGAATGTGGTGCCGGTTAGATGGAGCAACCCAGCTCCAGCAGTGGTGAAGTTAAATACAGATGGATGCTCAAGGGGCAACCCTGGGAGGAGTGGAGGGGGGGTCTGATTAGGGATAGGAATGGGTAGGTCATATTAGCATTTTCCTGTTGTTGGGGAGATGACTAGTTTGCAAGAGGAAGTGAAAGCGCTACTACACGGGGTGTGGTTGGGTATAGCTCGAGGACTGGCCAATGTACACTTGGAGTCTGACTCGTTGGTCCTTGTCCAGATCATTCAGGGAAGAGTCAAGTGTCCGTGGGTTGTGCAGCGGGACGTACAAGAAGTGCTGCAGTATAGCCGCATTACAAAGAGATTTCACATTGCTTGCGAGAAGCGAATAAACCTGCGGATAGACTATCGAAGCTTGGAGCTGATTCGGGGGAGTCGGTAGTTTACGACTCCTTTGTTGATCTTCCCCGCTTGGTTAGAGGAGACGTTACTTTGGATAGGTGGGGTTGCCCTAGTTTCCGTAGGGGTAGATATAAAGGATAGGTTGGGTTACTTGTTCAGGCATGCTGGGGATGCTGTCTCCCTCTATGTACTTTCGATTCTTTATAATAATAAAATAAATTGATTAAAAAAAAATGTTGTCTCCAAAAAAAAAAAAAAAGAATTTGTGAAAGGTTAGAAAGTTTGGATTACAATAACAACAAATATTTCGAGTTATATATAGAATTGCACTTATCTATACATCACAATTTCCATATATTAATACCTATGAATATAATAAAATGGTAAAGTTTTAATAAATTTATTTTTTTTGGGTCACAACTATAAAAATTAAAGTTGTATTACAATTACAACAAATCTTTCGAGTTGTATACAAAATAGCACTTACTTATGCACCACAATTTTCATATATTAATTGCTATGAATTTAATAAAATGGTAAAGTTTTAATTAATTTATTTTATGGGTCACAAGTATAAAAATTAAAGTGTATGCAAGAAAACTCATCGCTTTGGCCTAAAATGAGGAAGGTGAGCCTGATGCTTGAAGGAATTGTGGAAGTTATGGTACCCCCTTGTCCGTCTCCTTTTTCCACTACGGGATGAGTTTAGTTCAATACTGCTTTGTGTCATTTCAATTGATGTCTGGGGAGAGTATTTTTATGCTGTTTTTATTTTCTTGGATTTTTTTTCTGCTTTTATCCAGTGTATGAGATTTTCTTAGTGGGCAAACTTCCTGTTGGGATGGTGGCAGCGCATTTATTGAAGTAGGATGAGATAATAATAAGCTTGTTTGCCGTCTGTGTATCTATTATATTGTATTGTGAATGTCACAAGCACCTCAGACAAATGATTTTAGGAGCAACTGACTTAATAACGTGTCTAATTATTATTCTTTAGAGATAATTTTTGAGACCTTCCTTGAGGTTTCTAGCAATTGTAAAGAGCGCCCCTCAAGTTCTAAAAATTACACCTACCTCCCTTACTTTTAAGATTTATATAATAATATAGTCCCAATAGTCTATACTTTTTCACAAATATCCTAAAATACCCTTCTTCTAGATAACAAGACAAAACAAAATAAGATTTTAATCTTTAATTTCTCATACGGGACATACTCACTAAAGTAAATAGAGTCCAGCGACTCCAACTCATCTCAAAATCCATTACTTGTTTATTCTTATCCAATGCAACTCTTTACCACTACTACCAATACTAAACCAAGTAATGTCCCCATGCCCCCAAAAGCATAATTCATTATTGCTCTAGCACACCTAGAAATAGAGACAAAATTCTACTTTCATAATAAAATCACAATCAATAGATGGAAATAAAAGAGAGAACTAATGAGTTTTTTTAATTCCTAGACTTTTTTACTTAACAAACATAATAGTCGCTTCTTTATCTTCCAACTCTCAATTTCATTTTTTTCCCTATATCACTACCACCTTTTCATCTTCCCCTAGTTTAATAATAAAATTCACAGTCTGCATGTTATTAATTTGGTAACTTCAATTGGCTAACATTTGTAATGAGTAAAAATATTGAAATAAAAAAAAAGAAAGCGTCTAAAATTTTTATAGTAAAAAAGAGGCAGGAAGACAAAAAAATACAGATAAATTTTGGAAATAATAAAAAATTGATAATTGTGTGGTTGGTAACAATGAAGCGTGATATTTGGTGAGAAGAGAGAAGCGCGATATTTGGTAACAAGAGAGAGAGAGAGGGAAGGAGTGAGAAAGGAAGAAATAAAAATTAGGAAATGGATGGAAATTGTTCTTTAAGATTAATAAATGACAAGTAGAATAATAAGAAGTATTTTATGGCTTTAGATGTCGCTTTATGAATTAACTATTAAATGAAGAATATTTTAGTCATTTGATTGGACCAAAAGAGGTCTATGTAATTATTGAAATCTCGGGAGTTGAGTGAAATTATAAAAAACGTCAAGGAAGGTTTCTAAAATTATCCCTATTCTTTATTGCCCAAGCTTCGGGTTACGCTGCAGCATCTGGGACTTTGTGAAACCGCGTGGGTGTCAATAAAATTGAGAGTGGATGCGCCTAAAATTTTGGGCGATAAAGAATGATACATTGCGTGGTAGAATAGGTTTTCTTACACATTAAAGTACAAATCATCTTAACGGCCTTTTAATGAATCATATAAAATTATGATTAAATTATGATGGCACTTGAAATATGGTTTTTTAACACATTACCACCTTAACCACAAGCACGTATCTCACTTTTGTTTCTAGTTCTAGTTTTTCATGCATGCAAACGATCAATGCTAATGATCTTCAATGCTTGTGATTGTTAGGGTATCAGGCCAATTATTTGAAAAGGAAAAAAACCAACAATTTAATAGAAAACAAAATCTAACACGAATGATGAACAACACACAAGAATTAACGTGGTTCGGCTTAATCACCAAACCTACGTCCACGGAGAGAAAACTTGTTCTTACTATGAGAGAAAAAACACCACAAGATTACAACTTGATTCCCAAGCCCCAACTCTTGTATAACCCTCTCACCCACTAAGAACTCTCTCACTCCTTTCTTGTGTGTTTGTAGTATGCCAATCTACCTATTTATAGAGAACATTACTTGGCCAAAAACCAAATAACAATTAGAAACCAATACTAATTCCTAAACTCATATAGAGTAGGAAATAACATCTAATTCTAAACCAAATAGGACTTTACTTGACTACTATTTCAAGTAACTAAAATCTAAGTAGGAAACTAGTTACTTTCCACACCAAAATAAGAATTCTACCTAAAAGAAATTAAGCCAATTTCCTAACAGTGATGATAATATTTTTCTCTTTTGAAAAGAATGATATATTGTCGTAATGATCTGTGCATACAACTCATCTTCTTCTTCCTATTTCTCTTCCCAATTTCGGCTTTGGCTCAGAAAAGGGTATTGTCCCTGTGGGCAGCACTTTAACTGCAGGGGAAAAAATCTGCTGGTCCTTGGCTTTCACCTTCTGGCTATAATTTTTAATGGCTCTTTGAGTTACATCTTATGTCAAAACACAAATATAACTTTCATCTTGCACTATGCATAAATCTTTAACGGGGTGCTTGTAAATGGAAAAAAGAATATTGATAGTTTTGTCTTTTCACATTACCACTGTCGTAAATGGGAGTGCCAACATCAATTCCGTTTGAGTTCTTTCTAACAATTGGCCTCAATCATCTCAGGGTTGTATATGTGCGGGTCCTTGTTTTTTGTTGTTTTGTTATTTTTCTCCCTTTCAGCCTGTTTGAAAGAGAGAAAAAATCACTAGAACCGATAAGGAAAACCAGGATATCTCTTCTAATTATTGAGACGATCAAGACTTCTATACAATAATAATCAAGGCTGTCTGTACATGGACTACCCTTCCACCAACTCTGTTACAGTTTTGTAGTCATTAGATTCTCTATTAAATAACTAACGATGTTGAGTTTTTCACTCAAAAAAATTAGGACTTAGAGATCAAATTACCATTCACTGAAGTGTGGTTTAGATCGTAACACCTTTACGGTTCTCATATAGCCACTTTAGCCGAGGTAGTTATCAAATCATGGCAATTTTTTGAAAGAAGTTCCCAAATAGAGACAATTTTGAAATAATGTATTTAGCAAATGTATATTTAAAAATACAGATTCATTGAATGTGTTGTTTAACAAATAAAGGATTAACTTTTTATGCACTGATAATATAGTGATTTTTTTGTACTAGCAACATTGGATGTATGCCGCCACATGCACATGATTTAAATTTAAATTTGAATTAATGTTATGTGGCATAATCTAAATTTATTTATGTAAAAAAAATCTTTACACAGACAGTGTATAAAAAAATTATCCAAAAATAAATGTCTATACAAATAAAAGAACCCGTGTGTATGCTTCCTTTTAGGAAACGTCGCAATTATTAGATTCCTTTTTACCTTCTGCAAAAGTTTCACAAAACATCACTATTAAAAAAAATTTCGAAAAAATTCTCACTCTTTGGCAATTTATTCTACTTTAATCCATCAATGTGTAGTAAAGTTGGACCATTAAATATTCTATTAGTATGGACTTTATAAAGGGTAAGTTGACTATATCACATTTCTTCTCTTTTTTGCATTTTTACTCTTCTTTCTTTACCCTTCGTTACTTTTGCCATTTCTTTTTCCTTCTAATCTCCTTTCTTCCTTTTCTTTTTGCTTGCCTAACAAGAAAAATACTCTTTAAAATAAGTGTTCAAAAAATGACGTCCATTTAGGTCATCAAAATGAAGTCTATCATTCTAATTCCATTTAATTTTGAGTGAAGACAATTAGGCAGCCTACAAATAAAGAAGACCATTTCGTCTGAAGTCATCCCCAATATCAACGCCATGAGATTATCTCTTTTTAAGTCAACCACAGTATTGTTGGCGGAAGCTAGGAATAGTGAATCAATGCGCTGGCAACAGTCCGATATTTCTAATTCCAATACGCATATCACAACTTAATATTTTCTTTAGGATGAAATATAATATGGGATACATTCTATTTGTAATGTGGAAAATTGAAAAGTATAACAAAGTTTAATTGTCAAAGTCATCTTAACGCACAATGGTATTTTGGTACTTCACTTATTCTTAAGGCGCGTTTCCTTTTGTTTTACAAATTTGAGCGGAGACTTTTCTACGCGGCTGGTCCCTCAAATTGACGTAGATTCGGATGCACTGAATTGGTCGCCTCGGAAGTTGCGCCACAAATTAACGCACGTTGGTATTTTGGTGCTTCACTTATTCTTAAGGCGTGTTTCCTTATTATCAAAAAAAAAAAAAAGGCGTGTTTCCTTTTGTTTTACAAATTTGAGCGGAGACTTTTCTACGAGGCTGGTCCATCAAATTGACGTGGATTCGGATGCACTGAATTGTCGCCTCGGAAGTTGCGCCACAAATTGCTGCATGTGTATATGTTACTGAGTAAATTTTATACACACGGATGATATACACACTATCATGATAGATAAAATTTAGATTTAAAATTTAAATTCAATATATGTGGCATTTATCTAAATATGATAATATATATACTGTTAATGTATATAAAAGATTAATTTTCTCTTATTTGTGCTGAAAGGTTAAAAATTTTGGGGTGAATTATTAGTTACTCCTTATAGTTGTACATATTATCATATGACTCCTTAACATTTTAAAATATTAACATAACTACCTTGTAGTTTATGTGAAATGGAAAATGGATGGAAAGCAACTTAGGTTGTGGCAATTGAGCTACACGAGCTCTAGAAATATGTACTTTGATATTATAATATCCACTGAACCTCCTTGTTGTTGTTTTTATATATATATCCATATACATCTATATAATAAAAATTGTTAACCCCTATTACATTCAGTACTTATGTAGGGACAATATTCTCATCACAATTAATCAGAATATGATTTTGTATATATCCATATACATCTACATAATACAAGCCGTTAGCCCATATTACATTTAGTGCTTAAGTAAGAACAATATTATCATTTCAATTAATGACATTATGGAGGTTACTTTCTATCAAAATTCTATTTTACATAAACCTAAAACATTTTTATGTGGATATTTTAAGGAAAGAGTCGAATGATAATAGAGGAAACCACAAGTGGGTACTTAGTAATTTACCTGAAACTTGTTTTTCTTGGTTGCTTCTTCTAAAGTAGATGCTTCTTCCTAGTAGTGGAGTCAGGACTTTTTTTTCGGGGGATACAATATTAATTTTAGATTAAACTTACAAGTGTTTATTAAAGTTTGACAGGCATGTACCAATTTATTCAATGTTACAAGAACAAATCAAAATGTTGTTCATATAGCTTGTTATAATGTTATTTACTATGTGCAATAGTTTTCAGGTCACCTAACGGCATAAAATTATAGTTAATGTTACGACTAAAACTATAAGATGTACATTCAAATATATAATAGCGAAATAGCATTCACAATTAAATTATTAAATAAATATTTGGTTCTCATGTAATTCGTATGGTTAGAGATACAAATGAAGTTCAGCTTTAAGTAAATAATATTTAGTAGAAAGAAAATAACAATAGCATAATATTTTATTTCAAGTTTGCATTTTAGAAATAGTAAGGCAACTATAAAATATTTCAACACCTTTGGAAGGCAATCATGGGGCTAGATAGAATATTTTGAAAAATCATGAGGGGCCAAGATTGAGGCAACATTAAAAAGGTCAAATTTTTAATAGGCTATTCAATAGTTTTCAAAAATTTGAGGGGTTGCCACTACACCCCCACAAGTGAATGTAGCCCTGCCCCTACTTCTTCATCCACTTGACATCTCACTTGAGTAGGCGAATTTCTCATAATAATGTCAAAACGAGGAAGTATCACAAAAGTTGTGTTAGATGGGGTTGGGTTCCAATTTAAGGAGTCGCCGCAAATGGTAAAAGAGGCTTCATTAAAAAATTGTTTTAAATTTAATTTTTTTTTGCTGAGGAAGTAAAAGGAGGGATTTTTTTTTTTTTTTGTGAAAAGGCTTTGCCGCTCATTTGAGGTGCGACGAAGCCTTTTTTTTAAAGAGATTGCCGCTGATTTGAAGTGCTGCGATCCTTTAAATTTTTTTTAAATTCCTAAAACGGAATCGCACAAACCCTAACCCTAAAACCTTAATCCCTAAACCCTAATGTGTAAGCCTTAAAATCCTAATCCCTAAACCCTAATACGTAAACCCTAAAACCCTAATACATAAACCCAAACTCTGAAAGCCTAAAAATTAATTTACCTAAAAAAGTTGTGCTAATTTCATAAATGGCCCCAAAATTGTGCTAATTTCCCTAAACCCTAATCCTTAAACCCTAACACTAAAACTCTAATATGTAAACCATAACCCTGAAAGCCTAAAATTTAATTTACCTGCAAAAATTGTGCTAATTTCATAAACGGTGATTAATCATCCTACACAAATTCGTTAAGGTTCAAGTTGAAAATACAAAATTAATTGAAAATTAAATATGCCCAAGTCATCCATTTTTTTATTTTTTTGGTTTTAATGTTAATGTAAATAATGATAAATAATGTAGCATTCAACTCATTTATGAAATAACTTTATATTATTGCTTGAACTTGTTCTGAAGTCTTTGTTCAGAACTAAATTAGAGCCCAGTCTTTGTTCGTAATAGTTGTCTGAAATATTAGTTCTTGGTTAGTACCTGAGTTTTATTTTTTATTTTTCTTGTTTTTGCTACTTGCAGAATGTCTGTTTTCCTTTCTTCTTGGTTGATTTTCTTTTTTGCGCACATTAATATGCAATCTGATAACTTGTCTCATATACTATCAATTGGGGAAACATTTTGTTTCTGAGTTGGAAACAGGTAAAAACACTCAATGTTAAAGTAAAGATTTGGAACAGACATTGAACCTCAATACATAATTTATTTCATGAACCTTTTAGAATTTATATAGCTATTGCCGCATATCAGATGTACGGTTTTCAAAAAAAAATTCAAATCGCTGCAAATCAGATATGCGGTTCAAAAAAATTCAGATTGCCGCGAATTGAATCTATGGCAATTTTCCAGCCATTGATGAAATGGATCAACGGCCCACAAATTTCACCACAAATTTAATGTGCAGCATTAAAAAAAAAATTCATTTGCCTCAAATTTTGTGCGACAATAGAATTAAAAAAAATGTTGCACCTTTAAATCACGATCATTGATCAAATGTTAATCAATGGTCCATCTACGCCTAAAATAAAATATTCAGCTGAAAATCTTACCTTAAAAAATTCTTAAGCCGCTGAAAAAAATTCCAAAAATAAATCAGATTTATTTTGCGCTGATATTGGTACCTGCGGCGACCCTTATTTTAGACACAAACCCTACATAACACTACATTTGCGATGATTTCGTGTATCAACATTATTCTGAGAAATTTGTCCACTTGAGTACTTTTTGTCTTTTTATTCTTTACCCTTTTTTTATTCCTTACTCATTGAATATGTCCTAACATGTTGTTTATTGTCTTTAAATAAAAATTTTGTATCACAAAATATTCTTTTTTTTCAAACATCTAATATGCCAAGAATATAAGTTGGCTTATAATTTGCCGCTAGCCTTTTTTTTTTGTTTAAATACATTAAATTCCATTGAGCTTTATCTCCATTTGTAGTTTATCCCCCTGAATTCATTAGATAAACACTTTGTCCTCTACTTGATGTTTTAGAGAAAAAAAAATACTTTTGGTATATTATTTTGATTTTTTTCAATTCTTTAATGCCACTATGTCCTTCACTTTTCTATTGGTATTACTAATTGTGCTTATTATAATATTTTAGTTTTCTTTAAGTTATAATTTTCATTCTTATTTTAGTTTATTTTATTTTATTTATTTATTTACACTATCAGGAAATTCATGACAAATTATATAGCATGAGAAAATATTATATGCCTGTCATAATCAAGAGCATATATAACAATCAATTTAACTATGTGAACATACATTAGTAAACTAGAACTTTTAATACATAAAAGTATGTATTAGCTATTTAACGTTTTTAACATATATTAGCAATTTAAAAGTATATATCGAATAAACAAAGAAACTAGCATTTCATTTATGTTTGTGTTATGTATGGTTGGTTAAAAATTATGTTATTACCATATGCTTGTTTGTTTCTTTTGCTATTAATAATTAATTTCTTTCTAAACCCTAAATGTATTAATTCAATGCTATAAAAATATTCTATATGCATAACCAACACATACTTTGTTATACTGTAAAGTTTGTGATCATTATAACTTCTAATAATAAAAATTAAGAAAAGATACAAATTTATAAAGATTAAAACATTATATGACTGATATGAAGCATTTTTGTTATATATTTTATAATTAATTCCCTCTTATTGTCTTAACAAACATGCATTAATTGGCGGATTCCATTCACTTTTGGTATTTGTGCTTATTACAGGGAGTTGGAACAAAATGTGGTGAAACTGTGCAAATTTCCCACTCCAATTGCTGTTTGGCGTAGTCGCGTCGAGTCAGGTCTTAACGTGTCCTGAAAATGCGGGAAAGACGCGTGGCACCAACTGCCAATTGGAAGTGCAACGTGGGGCTACAAACATTCCATTAGTTGCTCGGTTGATTTGAATTGACAAGGGAAGTTTAGCACAAATAGGAGATGTGCCAATTAGGAGATCTCCTAATTTGTTGGCCGCGACAAAAGAGGAAATGAAAGTCAACAAGGACTAGGACTTTTCTTTTCCTTTCCTTTCTTGGTAGCTGTATAGGGGTAGACAATGGATAGATAGGAATTAGATAGAAAGAAGAGGAGACGAATTTTTCATTACTTTTAGCTTTAGACTTTTTCGTCTTATTAATTGTTCTCTATTCCATCGAATTGAATCATCTCAATTGAGAGACAATGTACGCGGAAATCACTTCTGCAAATTTGCGTGAGATTGATTCAACAGGGATGTACTAAATCCATTTCTTCTAGTCAAGGAACAACGGAAGATTTGGTTTAACTTAAATTGTGAGATCTAACTGATTTTAATTTTCCTATTATTTTTTAGTATTTGTATATTTCCTGCTTTATTTTCTTAATGTTGCTATATTATTCAATTGTCCCGGGCCCGGATGTTAGATTAATTCAATAACCTAGAGCCAATTAGAATAATTAAATCCATAATTGTTTGATTGTTCTAAATTAGTGACAACTGGCATAATCGGGGTTATGTCAGGGAAATATAAGGGCTAATTTGTAGAAAACCCTCATAGCGTGTTGTTTAGTAAGAACAGGGTTTCTCTAAATTTTAAAGTAATTGTGAAATTTAATTCTATGGTCGTATCTAGAATTATTTTGCAATTAGGGCAATAGCTAACGGTCATACCTTAGTTATTGATAATTACGGAGAAATTGATTATCATCGCTTGTTTGACAATTATAACTTGTTCATCAGTTTATATGTGAAATTATTCTTGCATCGATGATTAATTAGAAGAACCATTTCCGAAGTTGCTTATTGACTAGAGCCGTCCAATATTATTTGAGTTTCTGCAATTTGCTATTTAATTTAGCTAACGGTCATACCTTAGTTATTGATAATTACGGAGAAATTGATTGCCATCGCTTGTTTGACAATTATAACTTGTTCATCAGTTTATATGTGAAATTATTCTTGCATCGATGATCAATTAGAAGAACCCTTTCCGAAGTTGCTTATTGACTAAAGCCGTCCAATATTATTTGAGTTTCTGCAATTTGCTATTTAATTTTTATTTAATTGCATTATTTGATTAGTATAGTTTATTGTCAATTCCAAAAAAAAAAATAAAAAATCCCCCATTGTCAATTTAAATTTCAAAAGAGATAAATATCCCCATTTCCTGAGGATACGAACCTACTTGCCCTACACACAAATTAACAAGTTCTCGTGAATAAATTCTAGTATATCGAATTTAGCAAACTCTTTGGAACTAGGGTGAATCTAGTAACCCATTGCATATCCAGAGTCCCTATTCTAATATTAGAATTGACTCGAAACTGCTTTTTTTGACAATTAGGTTTATTATTATAATTATTGCACAGGCGTCGACAACCTGTCAAGGACCACCACTTCACATTTTCTTTGGAGATTCTCCTCATGTGCTAATGTCTTATTAGGAAGCTCTAAATCCCTTGAGCTTTTGAGTGAGTTACACTTCCCCTCCCCCCCCTTCAACTTTTATAGTATATTTTCCCAACTCTTTTTTTACCTCTTTCATTTTTGCATT
The DNA here is from genome assembly GCF_036785885.1 of Coffea arabica. Lineage (NCBI taxonomy): Eukaryota > Viridiplantae > Streptophyta > Magnoliopsida > Gentianales > Rubiaceae > Coffea > Coffea arabica. The sequence goes on from NC_092311.1 coordinate 9,714,186, forward strand.
TTCTCTTTTTTTTTCCCTTTTTGTTCTATTTGTATTTAGTTCACCCTTTTGTTCATTCTTTTAAACAATTATGAGAGTCGGCTTCTTATGTCTTTTCTTTTCTTTTATAATTTCCTCTTATGCAAAAATAATAAAGAAAACCCGAGATATACCAAAAAAAAATTTTTTGGGCAAAATTTGAGATTTTATTGATAATGACAGGAAAGCGTACACATAGTAGCAGAAGCTACGAGTACTTACCTATATGTTCTATACACAAATACTAAGAGTCTGCACAAAAGGGTTGGCATTTGTCAAGGCACTTCTGAGAAATCCCCTCTCCAAGATAAAGCTCCCAATTTGTCCTATTACATGGAACTCCTTCCCAAGAATGGACAATATGCAGGGTGAATTCTTAGTTTATGATGGAAAAAAAAAGAATTCTACAACGAGGGCGGTTCTTGGAGTGTTTTCTACAAATTGGGGTCTTCGCATTTCGGAAATGCGAGCTCACTGAGCTCGCATTCCCGGAATGCGACCTCACTGAGCTCGCATTGGAGCTCGCATTCTGGGAATGCGAGCTCAGTGAGCTCGCACTAACCACCGCCAAGACCCCATTTCGAAAAAAAAGGACAAAAGTGAGTGGGAAAAGCAGAACGCAATATCGAAACATAACTGTCGAACAGCAAAACAAAGAATTCGGAATTGTCGAACAGCAAAACAAAGAAAACAGAGCTAGTTTCTGCACATCGAAGCATCCAAAGACCGGAGCTGACTGGAGCATCCAAAGACTGGTTCCGCGAGTGTCGCTTCCCAAAATTTGCCAGCATTGCCGTCCCATTGCGACTCTCAAACAGCATAAAGGTTAGGCTTTTCCACTTGCAATGCCTCACTTATAGCATTTTCAGTTTAATTAATACTTGAATACTTGAATCCAAGGGCAAGTTCAGATTTGTTGTGAAATTTGGGTTTAAATTTGATGTGGGTTGTGCTTATTTTTGCAATTTTTGTGGTGGATTTGAGGATATATGTTATATTTTTCGAATTCGGGCAATTTTCTGTTTCCAATTTGTTGCAGTTTATTTGCAGTTTCTGCAATTAGTGCAGAAAAAGCATGATCCGAGCTCGGATAAGACTCAACACAGAAGGATCCGACCTCGGATCCTTTTGATACGAGCTCGGATCCATAGTTGTTCACTCAGATCCGAGGGCTCGTCTGATCATCTGTTGAGACGGATCCGAACCCTGTTGGAACTGAGGGATGCCATAAATTATCCGAGCTCGGATCCTTGCATTTCATAATAAATGCGAGGTCTAGTTTTTTTTTTATTTTTTTTGGATTTCGTCGTTCGAAAATTCGAGCTCCGTGAGTTCGCATTTGCTGAATGCGAAGACCCTTTGGACATAATCCCATGCTCAAAATGCCCCATTTGTAGAATTTTTTTTAAATTCATCATAATTTTTTGTTTTTAAAATCTATTTCGCGGCTATTACTTTTGGTCGAAACACTATCTACATTGGACATTGTATGTTTTGCAATTGGAGCTTAGAAATTTTATTGACATTATGTAGTTTATAGATTGGAGCTTTTGAATTTCATGGATATTTGGATTGTTTGACAGGGAGTTTTAGCCCATTTATAGGGGAGACTATGTCGAAATTTTTGTAGATCTTTCTTTGTGAGGGCAACTGACTATTAGGTAATTTATTTTATATTACAACTACCATTTCTTATGCATAAGGCTTAATTCGGATTTGATACAAGCCATTAGCTAATTTATGTTATATTACAACTATTGGATGTTTGCCGACAAGTTGAAATATTATAGTTTGTTAAATTTCGTTTCAATAGAAAAGGGCGTTAGAATATGAAATACGGATTTATTTTAAGGCGAATTGATGGATTGAAAGTCAATGACCAACCTTGTAATGTTTTTTGTAATTGGCAAAATCTATAATGCTAAAAAAGTGGCAAAATCTGCTACAGGGAAAAACATTAATTTTGTAAGATTCATTGCTAGAATATCATATCATTGTGCATGTGGATCTTGTTATGCGGTGTGAATGTGGAGCCCAAATATATATAACTTTTCGTACATTTCTTACGCTTGTATTTTGAAAATTATAGGGTCTCTTGACAATATGTAGTGTGGCAAATGTGATTACTACTTCATATAAACCCTGTTCGGATTGGTTGGCAGGGAGTTTTAGTGAAATTTGTGGATTGGTTGGCAGGGAGTTTTAGTCTATTTTTAGGGGAGACTCTGTCCAAATTTTCTAAAAATTTCGTTCCTAGTTTTAGGTTATTCCTATCGTCATTTATAGTATATTTCATACCTATTTTCAATTTTTTCATAAACATCTGGATCGAAATTAGTCTATTTAATAGTTCCAATTTCGACCTAGAGTCCACCCTCTTTCATTTGTTTGGACCCTTGGACTACTAATTCTAATTTATTGTCCCCAAAATAGGGATTCATTTCACAGACATGTCTGTAAAAAGACCATTGCGGGTAAACCTATACTGGAGAGGACAAATACATTACGAGGGTGACTTTGTTTGTTATTTGCCTCGTAGTTCCAACCGGACATTCACTTTGAGACATAGAATTGGATACGGAGAGTTGGTTGACAGGATTTACCACTATATTGGGGTCGATAAAGGGATGTTCAAGCTGAAATTGTTTCTTCGTCAACCGTTGGAGAGTTCCAAATATACTGTTTCCACAGTGGTGGATGATGAAACTCTTGATGTAATGTACGATCTTTGGATCAAAAGAGTTTCATACATGGCGGAAATTTATATCGAGAAGGAAGAAATCGTCCAAATACCTGTAGTTAATAGCGTATTCACTGGACCAATAGATAATGTTGGTCCAATGATATCGCTTGTACATGCATTCATGGATCCAACAAAGTTTAACTTCGGTTCTAGTTCAGTCGTTCCAGAGACTTCATCGGCATGTCACTATATGCATGATGATCGATCTATGGATTCATTAGAACCAAGACTCACATCAGGGTCCATGGGTGCCCAGGAATATTTTCATGGCCTGGATTCGATTCCAAGTTTTGGAGATTCAGGTCCATCATGCCATATTTCTTCACATTAGCTCGAGTCTAACCCTGGTCAAGGTTATCGCAGTTCAGCTGAAGATGATGTATATGCTAGTATACATGATAGGCTCCTTGGCTCTCTTGAAGATGATCCGGAAGAAAATGACCCGGAAGTTGATGCGGAAGAGGTTGAAGAGTCGGAGTCGCAAGATGTGTCTGGTAGTGACTCGGATGATGAGCATGAAGGTGGGGGTTTATGAGTAAACCTCGATATGTTCCAAGAGGACAGACGCAATAGCACAGCTGGCAGCTCTGCATATGTTCCAAGGGGAATGGCATTTTTCTCCGATCTTGGGAGCATAGATGATGATGATATAGAAGAGGAGGATGGATTGGAGCGTATTGTAACATTCAGTAAGGAGAATAATAATATACGTCTCCATATGAGATTTGAGAGTAAGCAGCAGCTCAGCCGGGCAGTTAGGATGTGGTCCATCAATCACAATAGAGAGTTCAGAGTTATTGAGAGTAAGAGTAACACGTGGTTTGCTAAATGCAAATCATCAATTGAAAGAACTCCTTCAACTTCAACCGCGCCATCGTATCCACCATGCGACTGGTGTGTTAGAGCCGTAAAGAAAAAGACTCATGGAATGTGACAAATTACAAAATGGGTCAATGACCATAACTGCTTGGGCGACATGATTAGAAATAACAATATAAGCCTGACGGCTTCTGTTATTTCAAGACACATCCTCCGTAGCATTGAAGATGACCCTGGATTAAAGGTCAAGAACATACTAAGTTCCGTTAAAGAAAACTTGAAAATTGATGTGTCTTACAAAAAAGGCTGGTATGCCAGACGTAAAGCAATTGAGCTTGTGTTTGGATCTTGGGAGGCGAATTTTGCCGAACTACCACAATATCTCGATGCACTGGTGCAATCCAATCCAGGCACCGTGGTGGAGTGGTCACATCATTCGGATAGTTCAGATCGAGTTAAGACTTTTAAGTATGTATTCTAGGCTTTTGGACCGGCTATTGAAGCATTCCACATGTGTAGGCCGGTTATATGCGTTGATGGCACTCATTTGCGTGGCGAATACAAGGGCAAACTCCTTGTTGCAGTCACTCAAGATGCGAACAACAAGATTCTGCCAATTGCTTATGCCATAGTGGATGAGGAGACGATTTTCAGTTGGTCGTGGTTCATGGAACAATTAAGATATAATGTGGCACTTGATCGACATCCTATCTGTGTCATTTTCGATCGCCACAATGGTATCATCTATACCATGACACACTTTGACTATTGGGAGGAACCTTTAGCCTACCATAGATTTTGCCTGCGACATGTTAGGAGCAATTTGATGACACATTTCAAAGGTTTACACCTTAAAATGTTGTGTTGGGCAATGGGAAGGGCAAGACAATTACGCAAGTGGCGGATGTTCAGAAGAGAACTACGAAACATGTTTCCAGATGCTTGGAATTATCTGTCAGCCATGAATCCAGAAAAGTGGTGCCTAACATACGACGATGGCCGTCGTTGGGTATTCTAACTACCAACATATCCGAAAGCTATAATAATGTCTTGCGCGGGGCACGCCATTTGCCAATTCGTGCATACATTGACATGACATTTCATCGGACAGTTGCGTTATTTAAGACGAGAAGGGAAGATGCTTCACATTGTCGCAATCCTTTTCCCCCAAAGATATGGCGGCTCTTTAACAATGCTGAGCGGAAGGCAGGCACCCATAGAGTCATTGAGTTCGATGGCCCATCAGGCATATACAAAGTTATCACAGGGCGGCGTGTCGATGGTAAAGGAGGTAATACGCAAACCATCAGGTTTTTTGATAAAACATGCTCTTGTGAAAAGTGGCAGAATTACAGGCTTCCTTGTTCACACGCTTTGGCGGTGTGCAGGAATAGAGGTGACAATCCGGGATTGCTTGTGGACCAGCAGTTTACCAAAATAAGGTGGGCCGTGCAGTATTCAGGGAAGTTTAACCCTTTGCCGCATCAAGATACTTGGCTCCATCTTGGGTGGGAGCTGCAGGCAGACAGGAGCAAATTTATTACACGTCGGGCAGGGCGGGTTCAAGCTAGCAGAATTCGGAATGAGATGGATGAAAGAGATCCAGACGAACCAAGAAGATGTCGAAATTGTCATCAGATGGGTCACAATAGGAGAAATTGTCCGAATTATAGGTCTTGATTTGATCAACTCCCTAGAAATTTGAAACTCATGTCAGTGCATTTTTTTTGTCGTGTGGTTCGAGATAGTTCATTTGTGTTCGATTCTGGATTTATTTTAAATAATTACATTAGTGACTTTCATTGTTCATTTGTCAAATGCATGCTTCGTTCTGTACTTTGATAAGTATTGAAATAACTAGTTTACACGTGCAGCCCAACAGTTTTATTCTTTTATTGCTAAATCCCCTATCCATTGATTTGTTGACATATCTGTTAAAGGAATGCTCGGATGGTGTGTTATATGTGTTAATGCTCTTGCATATGCAGGATATGATATTTTTTAGGAGCTATTGACAGGGAGTTATGGCCGCTTTATAGGGGAGACTCTGCCAAATTTTTTTAAAAATTTTTAAAATATTACTACAAATACATTGCTGCAGTATATGAATACATAGAGGGATAACAAATGTTTCTAAAAATATATAACTGATAGACATGGAGTTAGACATGGAGTTTTAGTCGATGTATAACGGATATATGGTCAAAATTTGCTAAAAAAAAGCCGTGACCGCGATTTATAGGTCCAAATTCGATACAGCTGACTTTTTGGGTTTTACTTATGCATAACTCATGGCATTTAATCGATGCAGATATTTGCTTGGGATTATGGCCGACACTCCTATCCCTGCAGGCCTACATCCAGGACCATACGTGCACGACATTATATCGGTGGGAACTGCACACCGGGCACATTCCATTTTTCACGGACATATTGAGAGCAATCAGTTAGATGTCAAACGGTGTGACAGAGAATTTTGGGAGCATACGCCTATTCCTGATCGGGTTTGTCGTTATATTGCCTTGACTGGATTTGAGGGGGTGCTAGAGAGTGGATATCAGATGGTTGATCACTCTTTGATCACAAATTTAGTGAAGAGATGGCGGCCCGAGACACATACATTCCATTTACTGGTTGGAGAGGCTACCGTGACATTACAGGATGTAGAGGTGTTGTGGGGGTTGCACATCGATGGTCCACCGGTTATAGAGGTAGACACATACCGCAGCATTCAGGAGTGGGGAGCCATTTGTGAGGAGCTCATTGGATTTTCTCCTGCAGTTGGATACTTTGATGGACAGAGGCTAAAATTGGGATGTTTAGCAAGAGTCTTGGATACAGAGTTGCCACCCGATACTTCAGATGCCGAATATAGGCAGCGTGCGCGCATCTATCTCTTACTGATATTAGGTGGACATTTATTGTCCGATAAGTCCGGCAACAAAATCCCTTTGTTGTATCTTCCATTACTGCGGGACTTGGAAACTGTTGGGCAATATAGTTGGGGTAGTGCGTGTTTGGCAACTCTCTATCGGTCACTTTGTGATGCCACGCATCCTGCCAAATCGGCTATTGCCGGTCCATTAGTTTTGCTACATGTACATTGCACCCAATAGGGATTCACATCTTCGGTTTTTTGTATTTTATCATTTTGCAATTTTAACATTGATTCTAATTTTCTAACAGCTCTGCATTTGGGAACATATACCCACCATTCGTCCGGACCGAATCGCGCCGTTGGAGCATTACCCTGGTCCATATGGAGCTAGGTGCGCGTTTCGCCCTTATTTCGGTTGTTTTAATGACATTTGTTATCGAACCAACTTTAATTTGTTCTAAACAGGTTCCTACTTTATTAAATATAGGTGGAATAATGACTTGGACGTACACAGAGTTGTTAGGCATGTTGTACCCGCATTCCGAGATCAGTTGACAGGCCTGCATCCTGAAGAGGTATTGTACATATGTCCGGACAATAGGAATTTTTGACAATCGTGCCAGTAGTCTTTTCTACCAATTTTTTGTCAATCCAAAGCATAAGTTTGTCATACTGCATTTTGTGAATGGAAATTGAGTTTGTTGGCAGGGAGTTAACCTCCAGTTATAGGGGAGACTCTGCCGAATTTTTTTTAGAAATTCATAAATGCCTTTTAATAATGGTTGACTAGCATTTGATGTGCATGTAATGGCCAAAAGTCCCATTTTTTGTGTAAAATGGGAAAATTATCAAAGAACCTCACCCTTCGATTTGCAATGTAGATGTGTTTGATGTATTTTAAGAGATTGGATATTGTACTTTTGGTATATTACATGTGTGTGGGAGGTTAGATTTGATAAAACGCTTTTCCAACGCGTGTTTTGGAATTGGCTGGAAAAAATTCGAAAAAGTTTGAAAAATTGCAGTTTTTGCAATTAGTGCAGATAAACTGCAGATCCGAGCTCGGATCCTAAGTGCCAAGACGGATTCGACCACGGATCGATTGATCCGAGCTCGGATCCAAAAATGCTTCATATAGATCCGAGGGCTCGTCTGTGCTTCCGGCGGTGTGGATCAGAACCATGCCGGATCCGCACCCTTTCAGATGCGAACCGAGCACGGATCCTAAGGATATAGTAGAACCGAAGCCTCGTTTCTGCACTTTTCACAGTTTGTCGGGCACTTTTTTTAATCTTTTAATTTACCGCAGACGAGCACTTTTTTCATTAGAATTGAATATTGGGAAGTTTTATTATTTCTTAATAGAAAAAATGAAACAACTTTGATTTTATATTTTTTTCAGTTCATATGGCAGCCATATTTGGAGGATGTTCTCGCTTCTCTTCCTGCATATTGTACTGCAGGTCGGGACATTTGGAGGTCCGTAACGTATCTTATTTGTTGGGATGTAGTTGAGCCGCACCTCCCTCATCGGGTTATGCGGCAGTTTGGGTTTCATCAGTCCCTGCTTGATATGAGGTTGACGGATAATCAGGCAGCTCTACATTCTCTAGATCGTCGTGGTAGGGCGAATCAAGACTGGAGCACCACGCATAGACAATATATTGATATTTGGACTGAGCGACGTGTTCATGTACAAGATGGCACTGTAATTGAAGATACTACATATCCATCGGATGAGTATGTTCAGTGGTATCGAGAGCTGACGGTGATTTATATTTCAAATCCGAGTCGATTTCCCGCTTTCCCAGAGGGCTTTCAGGGTGATAGCGCTAGGGCACAATATCTTGTAAGTTTATTTCCAACCCACTTAGTGGAATCACTTTGAGTTTGCTCACTTTTTAAACTATTTTTTCCCACAGTATCTCCTTCTAATTCTTATATTTGTTTTTCCAGAACGATGCCATGTCTCGCATGTATTTCATGGCACAGGACTCTCTTGTAGTTAGTGATGAACAACACAGCAGATATTTTCAGGAGTTGAGGGACTTTGCATCCACATCTTTGCATCACGTAGGAGAGTCACGCCGACTTGCATTTCGCCCTGCCCACATACCACAGGAGATTCCACTATACCCTGATCCATGTCGTGTTCAGCGAGCTCCTAGAAATACCCAGGGAAGTCAGCATGGCGGTGGACGACGTCGTAGACTCCGATCACCAAAACCCGCCATACAAACTGGATTCCATGGAGGTTCGATGGCTACTGAGGACCAAGCTGGCGCATCTACTTTTGTCACACCTCAGATCGAAGTCATGCATGAAAGAGATGTATCGATTGGGCATTCTATGTCCCCAATTACTTTTCCAGAGTTTACGCCCGATAGGGACTCATATCGGCATACTTCTGAGCAATGTGAACGAGGTGAAGGCACAAGCACTCAAATTCAAGATTGTGAGAACCCTGAAAATAGATATATAAGCCAGTGCATATTTCATTTGCATTTCTTTTATTCCTTAATAATTTCTAGCATTACTTTTACTTGTTCGCAATTAAGTACGTAAAAATAGGTTTATGTGAAAAATAATATAATTTTTCCTAAGTTATGAAATTTCTTGGTTTTGTTAGACTAAATTAATATCTTTAGGGTTAGATTAATTTTTTTCGCCTTAATATAAAATGTAAGAATACTTAATTCCTTTATACTAAATTAATGATACTTGAGTCGATAGCTTTACTATCTTAAAATAAATTATTTAAATCACTATGATTAATTCCAATTAGTTGCTAATGTTAAATGTTAATAAGAATTTCCGTGTTAAGATAAAAATCAATGAATTTTTGATAAATATGATTCTAATATATTAAACATGCTTAAGGCGTGAAAATTCGATAAATATATCCTTATCTTTCCTTGTTTTTCAAGTAAGTGCGTAAAAATAATTTTTGTGTGTGCAAATTCACACCCTTGGAGTAAATTATTATTTCATTTGACTTTATATTACTAAATCGATAAATTTCGAGTTAGACTAACTCTATTTCTTGAGCAATAATAATTGGAAATTCTAATAACTAATTTAATTGCTAATTAATATAAGAATTACTAGGAACCTTAACATTCAAGTTTAATCGATACTTATTCGATAAAAATGGTTTAGGTATATTAGGGTATAATTAGGCGTTCAAATCACACTTGGGGATAATTTTTAGAATTAAGTTGGAATTGAGAAATTAAGTTGAGATTAGGGAGCAAAGTGAAAAGACTAAAATACCCTTACCTTTCCATGCAAACCAAACAAGACGTCTGACCGCAAATCAAATCACATTTGTTATTACCAATTCGATACGCAACCAATGTTATACGCAATCGATCCTTACACGAAAACCTCTGTCTCTTAAACCACGGCACCACCATATGTCCTTTCTATCTCACGGCTAAAACCACAATACCATTCATTCTATTTCACAAACACAAACCGCAATTTCCAAATTCCTTCTCTGCACAACAAAACCGCAAACCATTTCATTCCTTCTTAATACCGAGATACCATTCTCTTCATCATCTCATTTCTTTTGCACAATTGCACCGCAGCTGCTACTCTTCCTCTCCACAACCGCACCTCACCTCTTCCTCTGCATTCGACCAAGAGCACCCGAGAGAGAGAGCTGCCTGGTGAGCTGCATCCGAGAGCTAGGAGGAGCGAACGTGAGCTGCCAGAAATTTTTCTGGTTCTGCCGTAAGTTGGAGTGAAGCCAGGGAGGAGATTTGCAGGAAGCTTCACCATTCTGTACCTTCATCTTCAACCAACCGACCTCAAAGCCACCAGCTACAACAAATTACAGCCACAACTTAGGAGCTAGAAACCACCGACTGCACTTGGCCGAGAGCTAGGGAAGAAATTTCTGGAATATTTCGTGTGAAGGATTAGCTGCTAACTGAGGTAATTTCTGATCTAATTAGGTTGATTATTGGTTGAGCAAGCTGCATCTGAGCTTGCATGTTTAGATTATACAATCGGCTACTGGAATCAAACCATTAGGAAATTTCTGTTTTGACAAAATGTTGCTACCGAGACTTTGAGGAGTTAATGCAACTCCATTTGCGTTTTCTGTGGCATCTGAACACCTAAGTGCCTTTAGCTGAGTGAAGACTTGAAGATTTAGACCATGCATGTTGTATTGTACATTCGGATGATGTGTTAAAGCAGAGGAAATTTCTGGTTTGGGTTAAGAAAATTTCTGCCGAGAGCTTAGCTTAATTATTGCAGCTTAATTTGGTTCAATTTTGTTGCTGTCGAACTGATTTCTGGTCTGGATATGATAGCTAGTTAATTCAGCAGTTGTGCATGTGAAATTTAAGTGCAAAATACAAGATTTAGCCGTAGAAAAAAAATTGGTTTGTGACTAAGCGAATGCTGGAAGAGTTTCTGATTTGGCCGAGAGCTTAGCTTAAAGTTTTGCAGCCTGATTTGGTTCAATGTTGTTGTTTAAACTTATAACCATGATTAGATGATTAATAACAAGTTAATTAGGCTCTGCATGCAACTAATTAGTTAGTTTAAACCAGAAAAATAAAATAAAAATGCAATCTGTTGCATGTAAGTTGTCCGAAGCTAGCTGTGCAGAAATTCTGGAAATTTTGGGGATTTGTAGCTGTTGTTTAAGTTAAATTTTGAATTGGAAATATTAATTAGCTAGATAAGTTTTTGCATGACTAATTTGGGTATCTAAAACCATGTTTTAGCCAAGGAAAATTGGATTTATAAACACCCAAGGGTTGGAAAAATTCTGGAATAGCCGAGAGGTATGATCAGAAATTTTCAGTTTGTTTTCTTTTGGATTTTAAACTATTTCTGGATTTTCTGGATGATTTTAGTCACTGAATGAAATTGGTTTTGAAGTGGAAATTTTTAATAGCTAGCTAAGTGTTTAAATGCTGAATTTGAATACCTAACACCCTGTTTAAACCAAGGGAAAAACTGGACCTAAAGTATATTAGTTGCTGGAATTTCTTATGTGATAATTAAAGGTTGAGTTGGGATCTTAACTTGATTTTTAAATTTTTCCCTGAATCTTGATGGATGGAAATGTCTGGAAGTTGTTGTTTTGGAGTTCTATAAGAAGTGTATGGATGGTTGAATAAAAATATTTTGGTGTTAAAAGAGAAAAAGGAGTTTTTCACAAGTGAAGAATGAAACTTCAGATTTTCGGATGTTCCTGACCAGTTTCAGTAAAATACTTATATCTTGGTATAGAAAAATCCGTTTAAGGCGCCGTCAGTGGCATTTGAAACTAGAAACATAGGCCTTTGTCCTTTAGAAATTTCGTATTTTTCCTCCATGTATACTGCTGTCTGTAAATCCTTGAAGTAGACTGTTTTGGTAGGAATGTCCTGTTTCTTTGTGAAACTGAAATTGGGTTTTGGATTGAACTTGTAGCTTACTTGTGGTTTAAATTCTTGATTAAATTGTGGTTAGAAGTAATTGATGTTGTCAGGGGCTAATAATTGATGAAGCCCTTGGCCATTTGAATGATTTTATAAGTAATACAGGGTGATGGAAGTTAATTGCTGGAGTGTCTTGGAGGCTTTACTTTTATTTTTAATTGTTTATGATGGGCTTGCTGAAACCAAGTGCTAATGATTGATGAAGCCTTGGTTGACTATTTTATTTTATTCAGAGATGCACTTGTTGAAATCTAGGGCTAATGATTGACGAAGCCCTAGTGATTTGCTATGTGATTTTGCCATATTTGATCCATAATATGATTTCGAAACGGAATCGGAGCTGTGGAAGTCGTTTCGACCTTGCGAACTCGGGTAACTGTGATCAAATTAATCAAAAAATATTTTCCAGCTAGTATTAGATTATAAACTTAATATCTAGTGTTTCGCCTAAAACTTTCCAAACCGATAATTTCCTTTAGCTCAAACTAGCCTTGATAGCTATAGTAAATAAATTCTATAGCTTTTGAAAACCCTAAGTCTTATTTTAATTCCTTTTCTTTCATTAAGTATTGCTCTTGGCTAGTTAACTATAGGAAAAGTTTCAAAATACGAGTTTTAATGAATTTTGTGAAAAGCCTGGGAAACTTGCTCGGCCAGAAACCCTATTTTAGGAAAAATAGTTTTTAGGGATAATTTTTGCAAAAGCCGTAACTTTAGAGAAATGTTCAAAGTAACTTTCTAACTCTGATATTAAGAGGTTTGTCGACTTATTTCAATAAAATAATACTAGTTACCCTTTTTATAAGAAAAGTAACTCAAGGAAAACTATAGGAAACATTTCTTCTACTTTTGTCAAGTTTTAACCTAAGGGACTCTTGATTTTTCTAAGGAAAAGTGAACTGATAGTATATTAGATATACTTCAATGTCTATAAGCTTAAAAACTAAGTAGAAACTTATAGTTTCAAAATTTGGTTTTTAGGGTATTGCGAGGACGCGGAATTCAATTCCCAACTTGATATCTGAACTCCACTCTTGGTGAGTGCCCCTGCCTGTTCTATGCTTACCTGCTTAAAGTACCTTCTTGACTTGATATGTGATAAGTTGAAAAATTGGTTTCTGATCCATCGAAGTGAGCTGTGTGTACTTTATCGCACTAGCCGTTCGAGTGGTGACTTGTGCAAAACATTTTTCTCCTGAATCCATAAATGTAGTTGCGTCGTTGGGTGAATCCCTCGGCTTCTGTATCCAACTACCATAAATCTAATTGTAGTTGCGTCGTTGGGTGAATCCCTCGGCTTCTGTATCCAACTACCATAAATCTAAATGTAGTTGCGTCGTTGGGTGAATCCCTCGGCTTCTGTATCCAACTACCATAAATCTAATTGTAGTTGCGTCGTTGGGTGAATCCCTCGACTTCTGTATCCAACTACCATGACGGGTATATCTCGAGTATACTACGTCCTTAGTCGGTGAGCGGGCCCGGGATAGGGGTATGAATGGTGACGGTTTAGGTATCAAAATGAGACGCTCTACATGGATTATAAGTAGTGAGAGTTGACGGAGTGTCAACTACGAGAAATGGTGATCAAGCGAGGAAAATGGCTCCTGAGAGCCCACGTATCCTACCTTGTGTTGTTATCCGCTTTCTAACTGTTTAAATTTGCTAAGTTATTAACCGCTGTTTGATATTATGTGATTGCATGTTTTGGGGCACCACTGAGCTTTAGCTCACCCCACGTTTATTGTTTTCCTTAACAGGTTCTGGAAACTGAAAGCTGGATGCTTACTTATGTTTACCTTTTTGATTGTATTCGAACACTATGACTTATTCTGTGGGCTGTAATGTGTTATTTGGGATAATGTAATTTCTTTTTTTTTTTTGATTGCCACTTGAAGCTGGAAAATGTGTAAACCCTAATTCGATTACTTGGTTTGTAAGTTTGTTTTTGGGATTTATGTATTTTATCTCCGGATTGGTACGACTTTATATCTTTGGTACGTAGCACGTGGGACGTTTAAGAGCCTCGACTGGTTATTTTTATCACTGCTATCTCTGAAGTTAATGCAGATTTAAGGATGATCCTATTCGGGAAAAGTTGTTTTGTAATAGATTAGATTATTCTTTGAAAGGTTTTGGGTTAGAATGCTTGCGTGAGTCCTGGCGAGAGCTGGGCAGACGGCCCGCCAACCCTTTGGTTCGCCTTAGGGGGAAGTGGGGTCGTCACAGGTGGTATCAGAGCTCTTATCGAGCTCAAACCGGGAAAAAGGTTCTCAGACCATGGGGAAAGGCCTATTAAGTGTTGAACTAATTACTATTGCTAAGGGAATTATATATGTATGTTGGGTAGGAATCTCAAATATAGGTGATTCATGCTTGGGACTGGCCAGCTTGAGTTGTGAATCATCTTATTTTCGGATTCTTGTACCCGAGTACCAAATATTACATTTAGTGGAGTGTTTGCAAATTGGGAAGAATTTAGTATATTGCATTACGATGTTACTAGAGATTAAATCTAGAAAAGTAGAACCGAAAGTAACAAGTTTAGCTTTTGAAAGTTAAAAAGGTGAAGAGCCAATAGTGAGACCTTGAAGATTAGTACCAATTCTGCTTTTGAGGTGAATTTGCCATGTGAGGTGAGTTCTCGATGACATTGTGGTTCCTTAAGTTTTACTGGAGGATTATTTGGGGCTAACGTTCAAAAAGGATAAAGATAACTAGTTGCTAGGTTACTAGAAAAGCCAATGTATGAAATGTTTGAGATCATTTAGAATACTTAAGAGCCACTGATGTACTTAAGTAATGATAATACTATTTGATTCGATATTAGACGTAGTAGATCTACAATTCACTAGGGAAATTTGATTAGTGTTACTAAGGGAATCTAGTGGGATTGTCCAGGACTAAACTAATGAAGGTTAAGTTGAATCTAAACTAAGGGTTGAGCTATTAGCTGTGTGGTTATGATAACTTGTGTATTGTTGTATTGTTTTCTGTCATGTTTATAAAGATCGAAGTTTGAGTTATGTATAAAAATATTGAATGTACCGTGAATTGTTTGGCTTTTAAAGTTGTATGAACTTTGGTATGTGAAAATATGCTTTAAGCGTTTTATTTTCTTTCTCTTGGTATTCATGTTGACTTCACTTAATAATAACAAGTAAATAAATAGCAACATCTTCGCTTGATCACTTTATTTTTATCAATAGGCATAACTAGGCTATGGATCTCCAAGTTAGAGGTAGAGGACGTGGGAGACCAACTAGGCAACACCCCGAGGGTAGTGGTGATAGGGAACCTGAAGTCAACCCAGACCATGGTCAGGGAAACGTGGCCGGAGATCCAGTGACCACCGCAATCAACAGAATAACTGATGTGTTAGAGCGCATGACTGAGCACCAAGCCCCTGGACCGGTGCATCACCAAGGAGGCCCAATCGATACTGAGGATAGGGCATTAGAGAGATTCTTGAAGTTTGGACCTCCTAAGTTTTATGGAGGACCAGAACCTGAGGTAGCGGAAGGTTGGTGGGAGAGGATCTCTGATATTTTTGCCGCCCTAAATTATTCGGAAGAGAGGCAAGTGACTTTCGCAGCATTCCAGTTTGAGGGAGCTGCTCGTTCCTGGTGGAACCTAATTAGGGTAAATTGGGACAGGAATCATATTCCTAGGACCTGGGCAAACTTCACGAGGGAATTCAACGCCAAATTTCTTCCTCCTCTCATCCAAGAGAAAAGAGAGGATGATTTCATCAAGTGTAGGCAGGGGGCGATGAGTGTCGCCGAATATGAGATTCAATTCACGAAATTGTCCCGTTATGCTCCCGAATTGGTAGCTACGGAGCAAAGGCGTGTAAGGAGGTTTGTGCAGGGACTGAACGTGGAAATTCAAGAGGGATTAGCTGCTGTTCGAATAGACACATTTGCTGAAGCTGTAGAGAGAGCTCAAAGGGTTGAAGTTGCCAGAGCTCAAGTAAAAACTTTCCAGGCCAAGAAAAGATTTGCACCTAGTAGCAGTCGGGAGCCGACTTATGCAAATGCTCCACCGGCCAAAGTGGGTCGAGGAACGGGTGGAGTAAATAATCATGGAGCACCACGAGGCGCTCTAGCAAGAGGAGCTGGTGCCAGAGGTGCCGGAGAAAGAGATAATGGAGCTAATGGAGGGCCAAGTGGAAGGAACCAACTTAGGAACGCCCCACAAGGAGGCCGTGTGACCACATCTCAGGTAACTTGTGGGTATTGCAGGAAGGCTGGTCATATTGAGAACGAATGCTGGAAAAAGGGAGGAAAGTGCTTGAGGTGTGGTAGCAGCGAGCACCAAATTGCCGGGTGCCCAAAAATACAAGAAGGTGAGAATTTTGAGGACAAAATTCATTTTAAGGAGGGGAGGATGTGAGAACCCTGAAAATAGATATATAAGCCAGTGCATATTTCATTTGCATTTCTTTTATTCCTTAATAATTTCTAGCATTACTTTTACTTGTTCGCAATTAAGTACGTAAAAATAGGTTTATGTGAAAAATAATATAATTTTTCCTAAGTTATGAAATTTCTTGGTTTTGTTAGACTAAATTAATATCTTTAGGGTTAGATTAATTTTTTTCGCCTTAATATAAAATGTAAGAATACTTAATTCCTTTATACTAAATTAATGATACTTGAGTCGATAGCTTTACTATCTTAAAATAAATTATTTAAATCCCTATGATTAATTCCAATTAGTTGCTAATGTAAAATGTTAATAAGAATTTCCGTGTTAAGATAAAAATCAATGAATTTTTGATAAATATGATTCTAATATATTAAACATGCTTAAGGCGTGAAAATTCGATAAATATATCCTTATCTTTCCTTGTTTTTCAAGTAAGTGCGTAAAAATAATTTTTGTGTGTGCAAATTCACACCCTTGGAGTAAATTATTATTTCATTTGACTTTATATTACTAAATCGATAAATTTCGAGTTAGACTAACTCTATTTCTTGAGCAATAATAATTGGAAATTCTAATAACTAATTTAATTGCTAATTAATATAAGAATTACTAGGAACCTTAACATTCAAGTTTAATCGATACTTATTCGATAAAAATGGTTTAGGTATATTAGGGTATAATTAGGCGTTCAAATCACACTTGGGGATAATTTTTAGAATTAAGTTGGAATTGAGAAATTAAGTTGAGATTAGGGAGCAAAGTGAAAAGACTAAAATACCCTTACCTTTCCATGCAAACCAAACAAGACGTCTGACCGCAAATCAAATCACATTTGTTATTACCAATTCGATACTCAACCAATGTTATACGCAATCGATCCTTACACGAAAACCTCTGTCTCTTAAACCACGGCACCACCATATGTCCTTTCTATCTCACGGTTAAAACCACAATACCATTCATTCTATTTCACAAACACAAACCGCAATTTCCAAATTCCTTCTCTGCACAACAAAACCGCAAACCATTTCCTTCCTTCTTAATACCGAGATACCATTCTCTTCATCATCTCATTTCTTTTGCACAATTGCACCGCAGCTGCTACTCTTCCTCTCCACAACCGCACCTCACCTCTTCCTCTGCATTCGACCAAGAGCACCCGAGAGAGAGAGCTGCCTGGTGAGCTGCATCCGAGAGCTAGGAGGAGCGAACGTGAGCTGCCAGAAATTTTTCTGGTTCTTCCGTAAGTTGGAGTGAAGCCAGGGAGGAGATTTGCAGGAAGCTTCACCATTCTGTACCTTCATCTTCAACCAACCGACCTCAAAGCCACCAGCTACAACAAATTACAGCCGCAACTTAGGAGCTAGAAACCACCGACTGCACTTGGCCGAGAGCTAGGGAAGAAATTTCTGGAATATTTCGTGTGAAGGATTAGCTGCTAACTGAGGTAATTTCTGATCTAATTAGGTTGATTATTGGTTGAGCAAGCTGCATCTGAGCTTGCATGTTTAGATTATACAATCGGCTACTGGAATCAAACCATTAGGAAATTTCTGTTTTGACAAAATGTTGCTACCGAGACTTTGAGGAGTTAATGCAACTCCATTTGCGTTTTCTGTGGCATCTGAACACCTAAGTGCCTTTAGCTGAGTGAAGACTTGAAGATTTAGACCATGCATGTTGTATTGTACATTCGGATGATGTGTTAAAGCAGAGGAAATTTCTGGTTTGGGTTAAGAAAATTTCTGCCGAGAGCTTAGCTTAATTATTGCAGCTTAATTTGGTTCAATTTTGTTGCTGTCGAACTGATTTCTGGTCTGGATATGATAGCTAGTTAATTCAGCAGTTGTGCATGTGAAATTTAAGTGCAAAATACAAGATTTAGCCGTAGAAAAAAAATTGGTTTGTGACTAAGCGAATGCTGGAAGAGTTTCTGATTTGGCCGAGAGCTTAGCTTAAAGTTTTGCAGCCTGATTTGGTTCAATGTTGTTGTTTAAACTTATAACCATGATTAGATGATTAATAAAAAGTTAATTAGGCTCTGCATGCAACTAATTAGTTAGTTTAAACCAGAAAAATAAAATAAAAATGCAATCTGTTGCATGTAAGTTGTCCGAAGCTAGCTGTGCAGAAATTCTGGAAATTTTGGGGATTTGTAGCTGTTGTTTAAGTTAAATTTTGAATTGGAAATATTAATTAGCTAGATAAGTTTTTGCATGACTAATTTGGGTATCTAAAACCATGTTTTAGCCAAGGAAAATTGGATTTATAAAAACCCAAGGGTTGGAAAAATTCTGGAATAGCCGAGAGGTATGATCAGAAATTTTCAGTTTGTTTTCTTTTGGATTTTAAACTATTTCTGGATTTTCTGGATGATTTTAGTCACTGAATGAAATTGGTTTTGAAGTGGAAATTTTTAATAGCTAGCTAATTGTTTAAATGCTGAATTTGAATACCTAACACCCTGTTTAAACCAAGGGAAAAACTGGACCTAAAGTATATTAGTTGCTGGAATTTCTTATGTGATAATTAAAGGTTGAGTTGGGATCTTAACTTGATTTTTAAATTTTTCCCTGAATCTTGATGGATGGAAATGTCTGGAAGTTGTTGTTTTGGAGTTCTATAAGAAGTGTATGGATGGTTGAATAAAAACATTTTGGTGTTAAAAGAGAAAAAGGAGTTTTTCACAAGTGAAGAATGAAACTTCAGATTTTCGGATGTTCCTGACCAGTTTCAGTAAAATGCTTATATCTTGGTATAGAAAAATCCGTTTAAGACGCCGTCAGTGGCATTTGAAACTAGAAACATAGGCCTTTGTCCTTTAGAAATTTCGTATTTTTCCTCCATGTATACTGCTGTCTGTAAATCCTTGAAGTAGACTGTTTTGGTAGGAATGTCCTGTTTCTTTGTGAAACTGAAATTGGGTTTTGGATTGAACTTGTAGCTTACTTGTGGTTTAAATTCTTGATTAAATTGTGGTTAGAAGTAATTGATATTGTCAGGGGCTAATGATTGATGAAGCCCTTGGCCATTTGAATGATTTTATAAGTAATACAGGGTGATGGAAGTTAATTGCTGGAGTGTCTTGGAGGCTTTACTTTTATTTTTAATTGTTTATGATGGGCTTGCTGAAACCAAGTGCTAATGATTGATGAAGCCTTGGTTGACTATTTTATTTTATTCAGAGATGCACTTGTTGAAATCTAGGGCTAATGATTGACGAAGCCCTAGTGATTTGCTATGTGATTTTGCCATATTTGATCCATAATATGATTTCGAAACGGAATCGGAGCTGTGGAAGTCGTTTCGACCTTGCGAACTCGGGTAACTGTGATCAAATTAATCAAAAAATATTTTCCAGCTAGTATTAGATTATAAACTTAATATCTAGTGTTTCGCCTAAAACTTTCCAAACCGATAATTTCCTTTAGCTCAAACTAGCCTTGATAGCTATAGTAAATAAATTCTATAGCTTTTGAAAACCCTAAGTCTTATTTTAATTCATTTTCTTTCATTAAGTATTGATCTTGGCTAGTTAACTATAGGAAAAGTTTCAAAATACGAGTTTTAATGAATTTTGTGAAAAGCCTGGGAAACTTGCTCGGCCAGAAACCCTATTTTAGGAAAAATAGTTTTTAGGGATAATTTTTGCAAAAGCCGTAACTTTAGAGAAATGTTCAAAGTAACTTTCTAACTCTGATATTAAGAGGTTTGTCGACTTATTTCAATAAAATAATACTAGTTACCCTTTTTATAAGAAAAGTAACTCAAGGAAAACTATAGGAAACATTTCTTCTACTTTTGTCAAGTTTTAACCTAAGGGACTCTTGATTTTTCTAAGGAAAAGTGAACTGATAGTATATTAGATATACTTCAATGTCTATAAGCTTAAAAACTAAGTAGAAACTTATAGTTTCAAAATTTGGTTTTTAGGGTATTGCGAGGACGCGGAATTCAATTCCCAACTTGATATCTGAACTCCACTCTTGGTGAGTGCCCCTGCCTGTTCTATGCTTACCTGCTTAAAGTACCTTCTTGACTTGATATGTGATAAGTTGAAAAATTGGTTTCTGATCCATCGAAGTGAGCTGTGTGTACTTTATCGCACTAGCCGTTCGAGTGGTGACTTGTGCAAAACATTTTTCTCCTGAATCCATAAATGTAGTTGCGTCGTTGGGTGAATCCCTCGGCTTCTGTATCCAACTACCATAAATCTAATTGTAGTTGCGTCGTTGGGTGAATCCCTCGGCTTCTGTATCCGACTACCATAAATCTAAATGTAGTTGCGTCGTTGGGTGAATCCCTCGGCTTCTGTATCCAACTACCATGACGGGTATATCTCGAGTATACTACGTCCTTAGTCGGTGAGCGGGCCCGGGACAGGGGTATGAATGGTGACGGTTTAGGTATCAAAATGAGACGCTCTACATGGATTATAAGTAGTGAGAGTTGACGGAGTGTCAACTACGAGAAATGGTGATCAAGCGAGGAAAATGGCTCCTGAGAGCCCACGTATCCTACCTTGTGTTGTTATCCGCTTTCTAATTGTTTAAATTTGCTAAGTTATTAACCGCTATTTGATATTATGTGATTGCATGTTTTGGGGCACCACTGAGCTTTAGCTCACCCCACGTTTATTGTTTTCCTTAACAGGTTCTGGAAACTGAAAGCTGGATGCTTACTTATGTTTACCTTTTTGATTGTATTCGAACACTATGACTTATTCTGTGGGCTGTAATGTGTTATTTGGGATAATGTAATTTCTTTTTTTTTTTTGATTGCCACTTGAAGCTGGAAAATGTGTAAACCCTAATTCGATTACTTGGTTTGTAAGTTTGTTTTTGGGATTTATGTATTTTATCTCCGGATTGGTACGACTTTATATCTTTGGTACGTAGCACGTGGGACGTTTAAGAGCCTCGACTGGTTATTTTTATCACTGCTATCTCTGAAGTTAATGTAGATTTAAGGATGATCCTATTCGGGAAAAGTTGTTTTGTAATAGATTAGGTTATTCTTTGAAAGGTTTTGGGTTAGAATGCTTGCGTGAGTCCTGGCGAGAGTTGGGCAGACGGCCCGCCAACCCTTTGGTTCGCCTTAGGGGGAAGTGGGGTCGTCACAAAGATGCTACACTGTTGACACATATTACTCAAGTCCATACAGTAGTGCCAAACCGACCACGGTGAAGTCAAAAAATACCCAAACCAACAACATGTGGTACTCATGGAAGACTTGGGCAGCATTGATGGCATGCTACTTATATCGTTATTGTATAAACAACCCAACTTTTGGATTGCATACTCTTTTGGTGAAATTTTGTATGTATTCTAAAATTTCACGAATATGAGTGGAACAATGCCATCGCGCCTATCTTAGTTCTCACTTTATATGAGTACTCTTTTGTGAATATGACAAAAAAATGTAGGTTATTTGAGTTCTCACTTTATATGAGTACTCTTATGGATTATACTAACCTCTCATCTATTTTATACACGGTAAATTAGTTACATATCGGAACTTCCATTTTGAAGGTGCATTTGAAGAACAAGTGTAAAAAAAGGGAGGTTTTATAACCTAACTTCGTTCTTCACATTGTTTAGAATTGGCAAGCATACATACAATGTTGCATTTTAAGTATATTCAGGTGAGTTTTGGTGATAACATGTTTATAAATGCTCATGGACTCATTTGATGTGCATAAATGCCCAAAAGTTCCATTTTGGTGTAACAATGTAAGAAAATGATCAAAGAACCTCACCCCTCGATTTTCAATGAAGATGTGTTTGATGTGTTTTGAGAGATTGGATATTGTATTTTGGGTATATTACATGTACGTGGGAGGTTAGAATTGATAAAACGTTAGTCCAAAGCGTGTTTTGGAATTGGCCGGAAAAGGGAGAAAAAGTTTAAAAAATTGCAGTTTCTGCAATTAGTGCAGAGAAATACAGATCCGAGCTCGGATCCGAAAAATCTAGTTGGATCCGACCGTGGATCTTTTAATCCGAGCTCGGATCTAAGAAATTCCAGACATATCCGACGGCTCGTCTGTGCTTCTGGCGGTGAGGATCCGAGCCCCTGTCGGATCCGATGGCATTGATAAGAGATCCGACCTCGGATCGTTTCGCGATATGAATGGAACCGCGGGCTCGGTTCCTCACTTTTCAGCTTTCTTCTCCTTCTCTCTCACCGAAACCCTAACCCTCCTTGACCAATCTTCCATTTTGCCCATTAATCCTCTGAAATTTCACCACAAAAACATCTCAAATACTCTTGTGAGCATTAACCCTGAGTTTTTTGAAATCAAAAACATCAATTTGGTGAGTTTGATCTTCAAAAACTAGAATATTTAATTAAAATAGTAATCCTATCGTGCCGCAAAAATATTTTTTAATGGATTTTAATAAACCCAACAACATTGATTTAATGTTTTAGAGTTTACAAGGATTTGGTTTCTAAGATTTACGATTTAGTATTTTACGGCTTTAGCACTTAGGGTTTTAGGATTTTTGCATGACAATAACTTTGTCTTGATTATTGCTTTATATTTTTAATCAAAATAGTAATCCTACCAATAATTGTAAAAGGTAAAACACGCAAGATTTAATCGCTAGATCTTTGCTTTAATTTTTTTTTCTTTTCCTTTTCAACTACCAAACATATAACATGCACTTCATAAAAATAACTTATATAATTTTTTTAAATAACATTGCGTTATGAAATTTCTAAAATTATAGTTGAAATTGTAACATATATTAATGACTATTAACTATTAGATTCTTATAACTAATATTCATCGGTGTCAACAAATAAATACGATTAGTTAATAACAAAGGAAAATTAGAATTTGATCAAAATAATTTATTTGATAAAAAAGGAAACAAACTTAATATTTTATTCATAAAAAATAGTCAACACCTTACATGTTAACAATTTCATTCTATTTTTACATTGATCTATGAAATAGAAAGAACTATGCATGTGTACTTTTTCCACCATTTAAATGTATTATAATAAAATAACGTATTTCCAACCGTACAATTACCAATTTTTTTTATTATAAAAGAATTATGCATGTATAGTAAATTATATTAAAAAGATTATTGTGAATATGAATTTTTTTTAGAACACATATTTGATGACTTTAGGCACGTGCAAGTTTTAAAATAAAAAAAATTTATTCCTCTGCTAATTACAGTTTTTTAAATAAAATTTCTCTAATATTTCTCCGAAATATAAGATTTTAGTAGAAATTTTAGTAGACATTTTAAAATAAGATTTTACTATCGACAATATTTTAGTAAAGGCAAATTCTACAAAACAAACAATATTTACATTTAATTTTATATTTTTTATGGAGCTCGTAAATTTCATTTTAAAATTTTTTCCTAACAAGTTTGAATTTAATTTTCTGAAACTCATACTTATAAATGCGAAATCTAACAAAAAAGTAAAATACAATTTTTGGAGGTCAAATTTATCAAATGCGAGCTATTTGCAAAATTTAAAAAAAAAACATTTAGGAGCTCGCATTTATCTCTTACTATTTTCTGGAAAAAATTCTCTAGCTCCCAAAAAAAAAAAGTAAAAAAAATTAAATTAGAGCTCGCATTTGCGAAATGCGAGCTCAATAAGTAGAGCTCGCATTTCGCGAATGCGAGCTCTACTTTAACCTCGCATTCGTGAAATGCGAGCTCAGTAGAGCTCGCATTTCACGAATGCGAAGACCCCCGGACGGAATCCATTACCAAAATCACCCTTTTGTAGATTTTTTTTTAAAATTCATCACAAAATTAGAAATTTCTCACAATATGCATGCCTCATGGTGTCAATAACAGTCTTCACGATGCTAAAAGCAGACGCCTGGATATTTTGATGTATAGCCTCGTTCCGGGCTTTCCACTCACGCTCAATATCAGCCTGCGAAACCAATCAAGATAGAGTCTGATTTCTAGTTTGTACGCATCCAATCCAACTCCATAGACCATGAATAGGCACTTCTAGAGATAAAGCGCATTGCTAGCATCTTTTGCCATGCTACTGCAACTATCATGCATTCAAAGAAAAGATGTGCCATTGACTCTTCTGCATTACCACATAATGCACACTCTGATGACCCAATGAAGCATCTCCATTTCTTCATCCTGTCTCTAGTATATAACCTTCGTTTACATAACAATCAGAGCATAATGAAAATAGTGGAGCGAATCTTTTACCCATATTAGCTTAAACCAAGGAACTTCAGGACCAGCTTGTCTAATAGCTTGCAGAGCGGATTTTACTATGAAATAGCCAGAGTTGCTAGGTAACCAAAGTGTCTTATCCTTCTTTGTGACGCCCCGAAAAGTATGAGAGTGAGAACCCGGAAATTTTCTAATTTTCTAGGGTTTATTTTTTTTAATCACCCGCCTTTTCTACATTTTCTTTATTAGAAAAATTCCCCAGATAAAGTTTATGAGCAAAGATAGTTTTAAAATGATTTTTCTGGTATCGGTTAGTTTTTGAGAAATTAAGAGCGTATTTTGAACGTGGGACCCGCAAGTGCGGTAAATGCATTATATTTTTGACAACTTGTTGGAATTTTGTATTAAATGCTATTATTTTATAAGGTGTTAAGATATTTGTATTGGAGAGACAAAAAGATAAGTTTTAAACCTAAAGGTGACAAGTGTCACCATCTAATTTACTCTTGACTTTGACCATTGAACTTTACCTTTACCTTTACCAAATAAATACCAAAAATTGGCCAATATCATTTTCATTTTCTTACCTCTCTTGGCCGACTTTCTTGCTCAAAGAAAGAAGAAAAGCTCTCAATTTTCTAGTCTCCAATCTTGCCCAATCTTTCAATTAAACCGATTAATCTTCCAATTACTCCATAAAACCTCTTAGTTTGGTGGAGTTGAGCTTGGTTGTGAAGTTGTTTGGAAAGCTAAGGTGACTAGTTGCTCTCTTTCTTGTGTTGCTAAGGTGAGTTGTGAAGAACCACCCTCCTCCCTTAATTGATGCTTAAATCATGATTAGTGGTGGTATAAGATGTACTTTTATGGATTATATCTTGATTTTTGGTTGAATTGGTGAAGTTTTATAATTATTGGGGATTTTTCTGTTTTCATATGGATATGATTATGTGGTCATGTATGATGATTGAAAATGATATTTAAGGAAGCTAGAAGGTGGAAAAAGTGGTAAATTGCAAACAATTTCTGTTTTGGAAGAATTTTGGAAAGTTAGGGTTTATGATTGTGCATTCTGCCCGAATTTATAGCTCATAGATAGAGGCCGAATTGGCATTGGCTTAAAACATGAAAGTTGTAGGGAATGACATTTTAGAGGTACCTAAACAATTTCAGGTCAATCGGAGTAGCGTAGACTGAGAAAAGTCAAAATTACCCTTGCTGTCCTGGTTTTATCCGAGTGTAAGAATTGCGCCTGTAATTGGTTGTTTTGGCTGGAATTGCTTCCGAATTGGTTGTTGAGGTCTTCTGATGAAATTTATCCCTGTTTCTTAGCTTTCAGCTGATTTTGGAATTTATGGATTTGGACTTGGATAGCCTGCTTTGTGATGTTTCCGCTAGAATGCATTCTGTGAATCTGTTTTTGTGATTCTGGTGTAGTATCTTGCATTTTTTACCTGGTTACACTCGAAACTGGGTTGAGTGACCTTTTTCAATATTGTAACCCTATCTCTTAGCTTCGAAACGGTGGGTCTTGCACCTTCATCCGACAATCGTAGCGCCTTTGGTACCATTACCGCAAAATGACGTCAAAACTGTTTTTCTGGTTTTGAGCTTAACTTTCATTTCCGGACTTTTCCCTAGCTTGACTTGTACTAGTACTACTTGGAGCTTGCTGAATGGCTATTGGATGAACTTGTTGTTGTGTGTGCACCTTTGGGTTGGAATGAGGAAATAATGAAGCCATGATGGCTGGAAAAGTTAGCAAATTCAGGGGAAGTGTTGTCCGAACTTTGAAGGGATTTGTTTGCATTGAGTTTGTGATCTAAGACTTGGATTTGAGCAAGGCAATATTATATGCTAGATGATTTCTGAGCCGTGGAGGTGAGTGACCCTAAACTATTTCCAAAGTACTTGTGAAACGTTTCTTGCATTATTTACTTTTGAACTGTTTCCAAAGTTACTTTTGAACTGTTTTCTTGCATATCATGCGTGCTTATATGAGAGTGTTCCTTGTTTGATATATTTCCTTGACTTATTGACTTGTTATTATGGATTGATAATGTGTTAAGTGCTTTCAATGATTGTTAAAACGAGTTTTCTGGGCGAGTGTGTACTTTATCGCACTCAACCTAAATAAATGTGATATTTTCATGATTAATGATTAAATGCTACTTGCGCATGAATGTAAGCCTTTTGGGCTGAACTGGCCATTGCCCCTTGTTACCGGTCGCCTCGAGCCAGAAGCGGACTCGGTCGGGCGATTAGGAACCTGGGTGAACGTTTGGTATACTCGAGTATTACCTTTGTAGGTTGGTGGAGGTTGGTGGAGCCTGGACGATGTCCGGGAAAGGTTGAATGAAAAAATGCAATTTCAAATGAAAAAAAAAAAGGAAATGGCAGGAGAACGAACGTATCCTTTTCATGAATGTTACTATCGCTTTCCATTGTACATGTTTCTTGAATTATTGATACTCCATATTTAATGTTTTGTAAATGTTGTAATTGTTTCTGGACTTATCATTTAATTTATGACATCATTGAAATGAACTATTGTTAAACCGATTTGATTACTGATTTTACCGGTTACTCGTTGAGCTTCTAGCTCACCCCAAAAATATTTTATTCCCCTCCACAGGGATCAAAACGAAGAAAGGACTTGTTGTGCTTATTCACATGTCTGGATGGCCTATATCTTGTACAGTTTGGATTTGGAATCATTTTATGTATAGTTGGGAATTGTTTTCGCTTCGCTTCTGACATGTAACTTTTGGAGAATTTGATGTATATTGGAGATTTATATTGTAATATTTGAGGTTTATTCTTGCAATTTATTTGAGGACTTTAGTGAACGACTGAGTCCCGACGAGAGCTGGGCAGGCGGCCCGCCGAACCCTCTGGTTCGCCTTAGGGGGAGGTGGGGCTGTCACATTCTTCTTAGGAAATGGATAGAACTCAACGGGAGTATGTTGTTTGAGTAGCCGTACTTCAGTAGTAAACTTTCATACACATGGCCATCTCCAATTCATACCTTTAATGCGGTTAGCAATAGGATCATTTATAGATAAGCCAAAAATTCTAAGCAAATTTCCAGGGAAGTGTTTGTATAGTGGACCCATTGGTTGCCATTGATCATACCATAAGAATGTGTCCTTTCAATCATCTATCAGTTTCTTAACAAAAGGCTGAGCTATATTTCGCATTTTAAGCAATTTCCTCCAAACCAAGAAATAGTCAAAAGGGACTTGTACTGCCCAAATTGATCTCTATTTCAGCAAGTATACACACATTTAACCCACATTGAATCCATTTTCTCGCACAGATTCCACAGGAGTTTAAGTACTAAACAGGTGTTCCAGAGAGTTAAATCTACTAGGCCCAAGCCCCCTTCTTTTCATGGTTGGCACACTTCCTTCCAACTTACTTTTGCCCCATAGTGACTCTGGACTTCCTAGGCCATAAAAAGGATGACATGATGCTTTCCATCTTCTTGATTACTCCTTTGGGAAGGATCAAAGGTAAAGACCATTAAAGTTGACAACCATTTGATACAGTTTTAATAAGTTGAAATCTTCCACCATAGCTGAGTTTTTAATTTGTCCAGCCATGAATTTTCTATTGTAACTTATTAAATACAAAGAGGCAGTCCTTGTAACTCAACCTGGTGGATATAAGAGGCAGGCCCAAGTATTTGACTTGTAATGCACCAGCATTCATTTGCATCAAATCAGAAAGTATATCCTGAGTAGAATCCTCCAAGCTGGCATAGAAAACCTGATATTTATCAAGATTGGATTGAAGCCAGACATAGCATGAAATTCCTCAATGGTCTCCTTAATCACCTGAAAAGATTTAATAGTTCCAGCTGACAGAATGAACAAGTCATCTGCAAGGGCCAAATGAGACAAGCCTAACAATTTGCATTAACTGTAGACACCAAATTTTGGTGTAATTTCATTTACTAATTATTTTTTAGTCTGTGCTCGTTTTTTTCACTTTTTAGTTTTTAGTTTTTTAGTTTTTTGTGTTATTATTATTTTTAAGTTTTTAGCATAGAATTTCTTGAAAATGAAAAAAGGAAAAAGAAGAAAAGAAAGAAGGAAAATTAGCATGTCGTTTTATCTTAATTAGCTTTTCTGCATTTATTTGTTATTATTTATCATTAAGAAATTAGCTATTTATATTATACTTTTATAAAAAAAAAAAAAAAAAAAAAAAAAAAAAAGAGAAACACGCGACAGCAAGCTGCGTAAATACGCAGCTTGCAAGAGAGGACCTGGGCAGTCCCTTGGGCTGCAATATTAGTAGAGTTTGCTGAGGGTTTTAGAGTTGAGAGCTACATATAAAAAGAAAGCAGCAAGGCAGCCGCAAGGGGAAGATTAGAGAAGGGAGCTATCGGGCATGGAGAAAAAACAGAAAAATAGACGGCTGAAACAATGAAAACAGGAGAGGACGCGGCTAAGGAAAAATCAGATAGCAGAAACACAAAGGAGGAAAAAGAGTGAAGGCTTTGGAGAGAAAAAAAAAAGAAAAGAGAACAGAGCAAGAGAGGAAAAACAGAGGGGAGGGGACGATGAAAATCTGGAGAGCTAAGCAGGGGGCTTCGGCCTTGAGAGGAAAAACAGAGGGAAAAATGGAAATTGAGAAGAGGTACGAAAGGAAAGAGCAAGGAAAGAGCGGCGGACAAAGGTTGATCAAGGTGGAAGAAGAGCTCGGGCAGGGGAAAAATTTTCTGGAAAAAGAAACGAGAAGCAGAGGCCGCCCCTGTTTTCTCCCCTTGTTTTTCTTTCGCGCACTGCCGCCCACCCCAAATCTCCTCTCTTCCTCACGCCATCTGCCGTTGCCTCACCGCGCGCAACCTTCATCGAAACCACCGCAGCCGTGAAGGTAGAAGCCGAGGCCATTCAGAAGAGCTTCAGGCAGAAGCAAGAGGGAAAGGCCGCGACCAGAGCCTCTCGTCAACTGCTTCTCCATTTGCTCCTCTTCCATGGATGATTTGAGCAGCAACGGCAACAGAGGTTTCCAATTCACCGAGCTGCCATAACCTCATCGAATGTCCGTCACCATCGTTGCCGAGCAGATGCTGTGAGTCCTCTTCCCCCTTTCAAATTTTGGTTCTCTTTAAGCTTAGGCCTATAAAACTCTCAGAAGAGAATGGCTTATTGTCATTGTTATGTTGATTGTGCGCAAATTTGAGCCTACATGATTTCTGTGTTGATTGGGGCTGAACGTCTTTATGTTTCTGACTAATTTTGGGCTGATTGTAATCTCAATTGAGCAAAGTTCTGCTGAAACTTTTTATGCCCATTCAGTGTTTGATAAAATGCCCAATTGGAAATGCTAATTGGAAACTAATTTGCCTGCATTTTTTCGTATGAAAAAACTAGTTAAGTCAGCGAGCTCATCTCCGGACGTTTGAAAATTGTGATGTATTGGCGTTTGGCATTTTTTTTTTTTTTTTTCTTTTCGTTCCCCTTTGCTTCCCGAATTGATGTTAGGGAAAGAAGTTGTGGATTTCGTTGTCTGCGGAGAATGTCTAAGTTGAAACTTTTTTTATCTTGCTCTGCTTGAAAGAAGGACAGAAATGGCGGGCTATTGTTTAATTTGTTAGGGAAGACGATCGTTTGTCCAAAATCAACTTCAGTCATTCCATTTGCTTTTTATTTTATAATTTAGCCCCAGAGTTCCAGAGTTTCTAATTGTGACCCTCTAAACCTTCATGATTCCTTCAATTAAGTCCCTATTTTATTATGATTGAACCCCAAGTTTCCCCCTTGTTCTGATATGGCCCAAAATCTGGAAAAATTGAACTAATTTTGCCTTTTTAAGTTTAATCCTCTGTTTGAATATTTTATGTGACTTTGTGGATAGATTAATTCTTGATGATGAGTCATAATTATGGCTTAATAATTTTGTTTGTCTTGTTGGGTTTAATGAAATAAGTGATAAGAGATTATTTGTTTGGGCTACTTGGAACTGGGTTTGGTTTCCTTTCATTTGGATTGGTCCTGGGCCGAAGGTTTAAAGTCCATCAATTCGTTGGTTTATGTTTTGGGTCAAAGTAAAATGACCCATTCCTTTTTGTTTTGGATTTCGGTTTGGGCCAAGTGATTTTGGCCCGAACGAATAAGCAAATGGCCCAATGGCTTGGTCCATTAAGAAACCAGAAAGCAAATTTGCAAATCAGCCCCTGAATTTCTCCTTAGCTGTATTGTGGCCCTGGACATTTTCAACTTCTTTCAATTCGGTCCTTAAATTAATTGCAAATAGGTCCCTGAACTTTATTTTTCTTTAATTTTGACCTCCAAACTTTGTCAATCTTTGCAATCAGGTCCTTTCTTCTCTTGACTTCTTAAATGTGAATTGTCGACATGATTTAATTGATTCAAATTCATGCTTATTTTTTATCC
This sequence comes from Coffea arabica, assembly GCF_036785885.1. Classification (NCBI taxonomy): domain Eukaryota; kingdom Viridiplantae; phylum Streptophyta; class Magnoliopsida; order Gentianales; family Rubiaceae; genus Coffea; species Coffea arabica. The sequence goes on from NC_092311.1 coordinate 9,745,106, forward strand.
TTTGTGATTATTTGCCAAATAAATTGGTACCTTGACCTTTTTATTGTTTTGAAGCTAATATCTCATTTACTCGATTTCCGTTGCAAGGGAGGTAACTTCTATATTCTTGAGTTTATTTTTCCTACGTGCTCCTACGTGTTATGTGAATATGCATGCCTACTCCGCTTTCCTTACCTCCTTGCCTGCATTTGCTTGCTTTTACTTTCATTTAAGTTTTATGGGGTATGTGTACACCTCTTGGCTTGTAATAGATAGGGCTCGAAGAGCATTTGGTCCATTTTCCCTTCCCCTTTATGCTTTTATGGGGTATGTGTACACCTCTTGGCTTGTAATAGATAGGGCTCGTAGAGCATCTGGTCCATTTCCCCTTCCCCTTGGTTGCTTGTTTTTGTTGCTACATGTTTAATTGCTTTAGTAGGCTCTTGCATCTAGTCGAGCATGCTAAATGCTATGTGCTATGTGTTTACGAGTATTTTGGCATGTCTACTTGCTTTCATAGCCATGAATGAATGGAATGGATGAATGTACGTTTCCGCTAGTCCAACGCTAGTCGGAATTCATAGAATGGGCTAGTCCAACGCTAGACCCTTAGGGATTTCCCCTCATTAGCATATCATTTGCTTGTGCACCACATATCATGCATTTTTCTTAGTTTTATCACTTGGCATGCTCCTCGAACCCCCTTTCCCTTCATTTTAGGATTTTTGCATATCATGATAGTTGTAGGGTCCATTTGCTTGAGGGTCCCCTTCTGATAAGGGAAACGAGCGAGTGTGGCTACTCGATAGCCTTAGCACGCTAGTTTCGCCTTCTAATCAAAGGGAAAATCGAAGTCGACAAGTTAGGAGTCATTCCCATACCCGACCTGATGCATTCCCTTAGGTTCATTCATTCTCATTTATCACTCACTCATTCTTTTCAATTCACATTTTCCTTTCCTTATTGTTCATTTTGATTTCTACTTCACAAAATTGCATTTAATTACACCTATATGCACTTATCACTATATTCCATACACTTGCACACAAACACTTGGAATTTTCATACAATTACACACGTGCACCTTTTCATACACTTGCACACAAACACTTGGATTTTTAATTTCTTTCATACACTTTCACACTTGCACACTTGAGTCTCATTTGCATTAATCGACCTCTATGGGGTTTTCCTTTGTTGGCCGCCACAATTCATGTGGTTTGGGACCAAAAGCCTCACGAGAGACATCGTAGAATTTAGGATTGCATTTTTCTTTCCGTTTTCCATTCATATAGTCATATCCAACGTGCGAACATATATTGGGTAGAAAATTAGGAAAGGTAAGGTTAAGTCGCGCAACTAGCCTTGGCTAGGTCAAAGGGGTGCCTTGGATTCTATCCTTGCCTTCCCCTTTGTCAAACGTGACCCCCGAACCTTTTTCTTTGGCTTACGTGGACTAGGAGTCATTTTAAAAAGGGTTTTACTACTTTGTCTTTAAAAAACACTTTTTGGGTGACTTGGTACACCCCAAATCTATACCAAGTGGCGACTCCGTTTTCATATTTAAAAAACCCTTTTTTAAAATTTCATTTGGCCAAATCGTCGCTTTCCAAAGTCCCATGGCCTTTTTACTTTTCATTTTGCACACGTTCACACCACACTTCACACACCACACACACTACACAATCAAAAAGTGGGGCGCGACAATAACAAAGACTGTTATCGAAAAATTCAATAGGAATATCAACTTCGAGATGTGATAGCTCAAGATGAAGTTGATTTAGCGATATAGGAAGTTAAAAAAAAGTAAGAAAGTGTGACAAATGCAAATTTTTCTAAGATATATAAGAAGACTAGATCTAGTATTATCTTAAATCTCTCCAATGAGATTTTGCGGGAGGTAGGCACCGAGACTTCAACTAAAGCTATGTGGGACAAATTTAAAACTTTGTATATCAAGAAAACTGTTGAGAATTAATTTTATTTAAAGTAAAGTAAGTATATGTTTCGGATAACTGAAGGTACATCTATACTCTCGCATCTTGATAAATTTGAATATACTATTATGAATTTTGAAAATATAGATTCAAAATTTGATGATGAGGATCAGACTTTGTTACTTTTGTGTTCTCTTCCCTAATCCTTTAAATTTTTTGCGATATTATTATTTATGAAAAAAATAATTTCATATCAAAAAATTAAAATACATTAAAATCTAAGGAGCAAATAGACAACAATATTACCAAAAAATTAATGGAGGTTAGGCGGAAGGCTTGGTTGCCAGGGACAGAACTGATAAAAGAGAATTTGATAGTAGTGAATCTAGATTTAAATTCAGACATAGAAATTTGGAGTACAATTATTGTCACAAAATAGAACATGATGAGAATGATGAAAATATTTTCTTTGTGACTGATGACAGGATAAGATCTAAAAATGAATGAATTTTAAATTCAAATTGTTCTTATCACATATGTTCCAATAGCGATTTATTTTTCACTAATAAATCTTGTAATGGTGAAATTATTTTGATAGGCAATAATGCTATTTGTGATGTTGTTGGTTAGGGTATAGTCCGAATCAAAATGCATGATGATATTGTGAAGATACTCACTAATGTTAGATATGTTCCTGATTTGAAAGAAAAAAGTCTCATCTCTTTGGTCACTCTGAAAACTCTTGAGTATAAATACACAGGTAAAAATGGCATTATGAAGATTTCCAAAGGTGCTCTTGTTGTTATGAAAACTTGTAGGTCTAGTAATTTGTATGTTTTGTAGGGATCTACTATTACAGGTTCAGTTGCAGCCTCGTCATCATCTTTATCTGATTCTGACATCACCAAATTATGGTATATGCATTTGGGACATATGAACGAGAAAAGTTTGGACATATTTAAGTAAAAGGGAACTTCTTTGCTATTAGAGTACTGGACCATTGGAATTCTATGAACACTATGTTTTAAAAAAGTAGAAAAGAGTTAGTTTCAATTCATCAGCAATTCATAAGATGAAAGGTACTCTTGATTATATTCATTCAAATTTATGGAGTCCATCTTGTGTTCTGTCTAAGGGTAGCGCCAGGTATATGTTGACTTTTGTTGATAATTATTCCAGAAAAACTTGGATTTATTTTATTAAACATAAGAATGATGTTTACCTCACTTTCAAGCAATGAAAAAGTTTTGATTGAGAAACAGACAGGTTGACAGATCAAATGACTTAGAACAGATAATGGTATACAATTTTGTGAAGATGAATTTGATGAATTTTGCAAGAATGAAGGAATTATTCGGCACCACACTGTCAAGATGCATTTTAACAAAATGGTATGGCCGAACGTATGAACATAACACTTTTGAAAAGAATGAGGCGCATAATCTCTAACACTAGGTTGGCAAAAGACTTTTAGACAAAGACAATATGGTCAAGTTCTTTTGCTGATTACTCTAATTTAAAAGTTTTTGAATGGCCTATATACATACATGGGAATGATGAAAAATTGAAATCTTGAGTTAAAAAGTGTATTTTTCTTGGGTATATTTTTGGGGTGAAAGGGTATAGGTTGTGGTGTCCTTTTTCCAAATTTTCAAAATTTATGATCAATGAAGATGTTATTTTTGATGAATTCTCTATGTTATCTTTTAAGGAATCTTCCAATTCTTGTTATGTTGATGATAGTATGCAGAAGTAGGTGGAACTTGAGATTGGTAGTTCTGGTCCTTTTATTCAACAAATGCCAATAGATGTGTCTGAATCTATTGATGACAATAAGCCAAAAAAGGATCAATATTCCATAGCCAAAGATAAACCAAGATGAGATATTCGACCACCACAAAAATATGCAAATTTGGTTGCATATACTTTATTTGTTGCAGAAGAAACTGATAGAGTTGGTGAACGTACTACCTATTTAGAAAAAGTTTCTTGTGATGATTTTACTAAATGGTTGATCACGATGAATGAAGAAATTGAGTCTTTCCATCAAAATAGAACTTAGATTCCTATGAACCTGTCTTCAAATAAGAAAATTGTTGCATGCAAATGAATCTTTAAGAAAAAAGAAGGTATTTTAGGGGTTAAAGATGCAAGGTACAAAGTACAGTTGGTTGTAAAGGTTTATAGTTAGGTATAAGATGTTGATTTTAATGATGCAAATGGATCTTTAAAAAGAAAGAAGGTATTTTAGAGATTGAAAATGTAAGATACAAAACATGGTTGGTTGTAAAGGGTTATAGTTAGGTATAAGGTATTGATTTTAATGATGTATTTTCACCTATTATTAAACATAGTTCTATTCGTGTTTTGTTTGCTTTAGTTGCCATGTATGATTTGAGTTAGAGCACCTTGATGTTAAGACAGTTTTTCTTGCATGGTGAATTTAAAGAGAAAATTTATATGAAACAACATCAGGGATTTGAAATTGAAGGAAAGGAAGACTATATTTATTTGTTGAAGAAATCCTTATATGGATTGAATCAATCTAAAAAATAGTGGCATAAGAGGTTGGATTCTTTCATGTTGGGTCATGGTTATTCAAGGAGCATGTATGATAGTTGTATATACTTCCGGAATTTAGCTAATAATTCTTTCATTTATTTGTTACTTTATGTTGTGACATGCTCATTGCTACTTAAAATTTGTTAGAAATTCACAGTTTGAAATTGCAGTTAAGTAGTGAATTTGAGATGAAGCTTTGGGTGCAGTTAAAAAAAATTCTTGGTATAGAGATTAAGAGAAATTGAGAAGTTGGAAAGTTATTCTTGACCCAGAAAAACTACCTTGATAAAGTTTTGGAGAAATTTGGCATGAAAGATACAAAACCTGTGACTACTCCTCTTGTTAGTCATTTTCAATTATCTGCTACACACCACAGTTAGTTGAAAAGAAAGATTATATGGCACGGGTTCTTTATTCCGGTGCAGTCAGTAGTATTATGTATGCAATGATTTGTAATCATTCAGATATTGCACAAGTAATCAATATTGTTAGCAGTTATATGTCTTGTCCTGAAAAAGTAGATTGGTAGGTTGTAAAGTGGATTTTTAGATATTTGTGAGGGATTTCAAACAGTTATTTGGACTTTGGAAAAAATAGTAACACTTTGATTGGTTTTGTAAACTTCGACTATGCAAGTGATCTTGAAAAAAGAAGATCACTTTCAGGTTATGTATTTTGCATTAGTGGTTGTGTAGTTAGTTGAAAAGTTACTTTACAATCTGTTGTACCTTTTTCTACTATGGAGACAGAATTTATAGCTGTGATCGAGGCAATCAAAGAAGTCTTGTGATTGAAGGGTTTGTTTGGCTAGTTCAGTCTACATCAATGTGTTACTGCTATTTATTGTAATAGTCAAAGTATCCACTTGACTAAAAACCAAATAATCATAAGAGGACGAAACACATTGATATGAAGTTTTATTTCATTCGAGATGCTATTGCTAAGGGAAAAGTTCTTGTTCAGAAAATCAATACCAAGAAAAATTCTACTGACATGTTCACGAAACCTCTTTCAATTTACATATTCAAGCAGTGCTTGGACTTGGTTGGTATTCATCATTCATGATTTATCTCCATTAGGGCTTATATAGAGAAAGTGGAGCTGATTTGCTATTGTCGATAATAGGCACACACCAATGTGGAGATTTGTTATGTGTGATCCTGTCCTACATCACCTTTTGTATAAGGGAGTCTTTCCCTTTGTTAGCTATAATAAAGTGGGTCTGTGATGAGATTAAGTACACCAAATCAAGAGAGTTTTAGTGGGCTATTTGGGCCTTTGACTCATTAATCTTTTTTGTTAGTAAAATTATTTTAGACTCTCTTGTGCTTTAGTATTAGATATTTTTTGGTCTAGAAATACTTTCTTAAGACATTTTTGTACTCTTTTCTTCGTAGTGGAATTCTGTTCCTCCTCCTCTCGTGAACGTAGGTCAATTTGACTAAATTACGTAAATTTTTGTATTCCTATTTTATTTATTTTTTACTTTGTTAATTGTTCTTTGGGATTACTAAAAACCCTTTCATCAATTTTCTGGTGCCAGACCTAACAAAATGTGCTTGTAAAATTCAACTGTGAACCTATCTTGTCCAGGTGCTTTACCCACTGGCATATAGAACATAGCTTGTTTAATCTCTTCTGATGTGACAGGAGCCTGCAACATGTCCACATATTCATCCTTTCACTGGTTTTGTTACAACTTCGTGTAGCTTCTTTACATGCTCAAAATGATCCACTTCAGGTTGGCCAAATAGCTGTTTATAGAAGTCAACATCATTTAGGACAAAAACTACAAATTATAAAATTTTTAGGCATGTTTACAGTTTTCTATCACTCTAGGGGTCAAATCATAAAATTGACAAAACTTTCAAACCCCAAAGCTGATTTCCCTAGTTCTTTCCATTCTTTTTCTCTCATTATCTCATTGGCCGTCATCATCCTCTCCATCTCGTCCTTGTACTTTCTTCTTCAGACATGTGAATAGCTGAAATTTTTTTTTAAAATTTTCTCCTAATTTTGAAATTTTAATTTATATTTCATTTTAATTTTACTTTACTTGCTTATTTGCTGGCCTTAATTTGATAGTGATTTTAAAGGTTAAGTCAAGATTTTTCTCTTTCACTTTTTATATTTTAGTGCATGTTAAATTTTGTAGATTATTAAGCTAGTTTGACCGACTAGTGAGATGTGTGCGTTAAATTTGGTGGACTAGAACATGTGTGGTGCTAGAGGAATTATATGATTAGAAGTGTTAAAAGTATATTATAGAAACTCTAATTATCTTGGAGATTAGAAACACAAAAGTGACAAAGAGATAGGCTTGAATCATTTGCCGCCATTTGTCACTCATCCCTCAAAGTTTGACTAAGACCCTTTGACCAAAGACATGTCCTTGCTCTTATCTTGGAAAATTGAAGAAAAATCCATCATTTTTCTTCCTCTCTTTGGCCGACTCCCTTAAGCAAGAAAAGAGAGAAAGTTTCATCTTGATTCCTAGCTAGATTTTGTGGGAAAATCAACCTCAAACCCTAAATCCATCCATAGAAGGTTGCAACAAGGAAGGAAGGAGCTTGGTGAGGTGTGTATACTAAATTTGGTGGATAAGAGTGGGTATCAAGTAAGAGGAAATATGTGATTAAAAATGCTAAGAGTAAGTTAATGAGTCATAAGTTAAAACAAAAGTACAAGAGAGGCAAAGAAATAGGCTTGAACCGACTGGCCCGTTTGTTACCGATTGAAAACACCACTCAACCAAGGCTTTCTTGCCTTAATTTTCTTAGTTTTCTTTTATTTTTCTTTCCCTAATTTTTTCCTAGGGTTGACCGAAATTATTGACCAAGAAAGAGAGGAAAAATGGGTGATTGCCAAGTGTTGGCAATCAAGACCTTCTTTGACCAAAAGCTTTCTTCCATCTTTATCTTTCCTATCATCAAAATTCCCTTCATTTTTCTTCCATGTTGGCCGACCAAAGAGAGGAAAAAAGAGAGGAAGAGAGCTTCATTTTCATCTTGATCTTGCCTTGATTGAGTGAAGAATCAACAAGAATCACTAGTTTAATCCGAATAAAGTTGCAACAAGATGCCAAGAAGGCTTGTAGTGGAGTTATTTAGAGAGGAAAGCTTTGGTTTTTTCATTTTCTCCTAGAGGTTGAAAGTATTAAATTGGAAAACTTTTTTTCTCTTTCTTATCTTGCATTTTATTTGGGTAGATGACTACAATAGAGAAGTTTTATGGAAGATAATCTAGATTTGTGAAGATTGGTGAATTTTCCAGCTTTGTAGACATGATATGATGGTATCTAGCCTTGATACGCACTTGTATGAAGATTTATAGGTTTAATGTGACTTTTTAGCTTCCAAATAAGAATTTCCAACTTTAGTTCCAAATTTCCCGCCTTGGTAGAGAATCTTTCAGCTTAGATATATGTTGTTTATATGCTAGAGATAAGCTTAAATTAGTTAGTTTTGTAACCTAGTATAAGAACCCCTTTTAGCTTATAACTTGTGGAGTTGATTTGGACTGTTTTGTCATGAAACTTAGCTTGGAAAATTTGAGGAAAAGTTAAGAAAAATAGGGGAGGTGCTGCCCGTTCTTCTTCTTGTGGGGCAAGTGAGTAAAAGTGGAAGTAGATGTGTGAATTTAGGGCATTTTGTCTTCCTCTTGTATATGACTTTTCTCAAAACACTTATTACAATCTATTTCTTTGCATGTGTGTTAGTTTTGAACCAAAACAAAGAAATTTAAGAAGGGAAAAAACCTAGTTTTCCAAACTAATAGCTTGCTGGAAAATTTTTGCTGGAAATCCTGGGTAGCTTTGAGAAATTGACTATAACTTCATATAGGAAAGTTAGAATTGAGTTCTGTTTGTTGCTCTTGAAACTAGATTCATAGGGTCTTCAACGGTATAAAAGCCAGGGTTTGGTTCAATTCCTTTAAATACCAGCAAATCTGCAAAATTTCTTGAAAACCATGACTATCCTATTTTTGCACATGAGACAGCAATGAGTTTGAACTAAAATTTGACTAACCTATGAGCTGAATTTCAAGAAGATTCTTCTAAACCCTGTTAGTGCTTCGAGTCTATTTCTTAATGGTGTAAGTTTTGTGATTTTTTGACCTACAGAACTCAAGTTATGCTTTTTCAAAGAATGTCACCAAAGCTGGAAATTTTATCAAATGAATTGAGTGGGACTTGGAAAACTTTTCTAGGTCTTAAACCTTAATTTGGTGTGATTTTGGATGCTTAAATTACTGTCCTCACTTTTAGAATACTTGTGTTGGATTTTATCTTTATGTCTCGAGCTCAAAATGAGAAGTATATGGAATACCTTGGAATACTAGATGTGTATGTTTTGGCTAGTTGAATCTACTAAGTTTAAATCTATTGTGATTGTGAATCTTGCCTCAGGGTTTTGGTAGCGATCAAGGTTATCATCCAGAGAGTTGACATTTAATCAACTGATATCGGTGAGTGTTCCTTGCATGTTGTGCTTCCAATGACTATGTGGAATGTTGTGAATGTTTGCTTAGATGTTAAATGTTTTTCAATGATTGTTAAATGGATTTTCAATGGGCGAGTGTGTATTTTATCGCACTCGACCTAAGTGAATGCGAATTTTCAATGATCGAATGATTAAATGTTACTTGTGCATGAATGTAAGCCTTTGGCTAAACTGGGCCCTTATGTGACGCCCCCACTGCTCTCTAAGGCGAACCAAAGGGTATCCGCGAGACGCCTGCCCAATTCTCACCAGGACTCAAGCAAACACCATTCAAGCTTATAGCTGTGCTAGAAATCAACAACCAGAAAAGATAAATACAATTAGTATGGAAGCGTTCAAGCTTAACGAAATATAACAATCGTCCAATCCTTACATCGGGTTTCCATACTACAGCCCAAAAATATACAATATCCCAAAAGTCTAGTCAAAAGAGTTGGAACCCTATTACATGAGTACACAAAAGAGAAATTCCTCCGAATCTCACTCCAAGCACAAATCCTGTTAAGGAAAACAAATCTACAGGGTGAGCAAAATGCTCGTGAGGCCAAGAACACACATACAGGCATGTAGTTCAAGTAACACCCCCAAATTAATCAATTTACAACAATAACCATTCAATAAAGAGCACTTTACTGAAAAGTAAACAGAAACAATTCAAGGATATGGGAGCTCTCAGGAGCTATTTTCCACTTGTACGATCATGAACCTCCACGCGTTGACACTCCGTCAACCGGGTAGGTTTAATCCGTAGAAACATCACTTACACTTCCCCTTCTCAACCTTACATACCACACCGGGCCCGCAATACATTTATGAGGCGATACTTCAGCGAGTATGCCAAGTAAGACCTCTCAATAGGTCGAGCTTATGAAATCTCATGGTTCACTGAGGAGCTCGACCAAGCCCCTGCTGGCTCGAGTCCAAGGCTAGCCAATAAGAGAGTTTGGGCGTCCCCCACTTTTACACTTTGTATCGAGGAGGTTCATTCCAACGACTTATGCAATCACAGCATAAATAATCACTTAAGCACTTCACATATATTCACTTAACCAATTACTTAAACAAGTAAGCACTTCACTTCACTAACTCAAATTCACTTCGTTTAAATGAGGACGAGTGCGATAAAGTACACACTCGACTCAAAGGTTTAAAAGTCCAAATTTATATACCACTTATCAATTTGCAGATATTTCACATAATTCACACACTTGACACTCACCAATATAAGCAACGAGGAAGAAATGTCCCTCGGAGCTTTAGGCGTTCACTGTGGGATCCTCTTGAAGGTCCTCGTGTGCACCTGAGCAAATAATAGTGAATTATCATTCATACATCCCAATTATCAAGGAAGATCGTGCACGAGTACAATCTAGGGGAAATTTCATGATAATGAACCTCAATTACTCGTAAATCGAGATTCAAGTGGAGTTTCTTAAAGTATAAGAGCAATCGAGTCTTTTGTCTTGAAAATCAAGCATAAACGTTCAAGTACTATCGAAGGAATAAGGAGTACTTGAAAAAAACTTCATTTCCTTGAAGTGCGGAAATTTTCAGTTTTTGATATGATATTTTGAAAAAATCGTATCTCACATTTCACATGTCGAAAATTGGAAAACTTGATACCGTTGGAAACTTCTTCCAAGGTACTAAAAGTTCCTAGAATACACTTTTCTAAGATTCCAAATGAAAAACATTCAAAAATGAGCTCAAAGTCGCTGTTTTGGTTCATAAGGCAGATTTAGGTTGGTTTTTGGCCAACTTTGAAATTTCGGTAAAATTCACTTGATTGGAACTAGCCTTTAAAATTTGGAAATCTACTAGAGTTACAATCCAAGTTTACAACAAAACAAGCGGAATGAGAAACGGAGTTTTGAGCACTATGATACGGCAGCTCAAAGTTACCAAAATTCCCTTGTGAAATAAGGATTTTCCAAACTCGAGTCATGAATTTTGGTAATTTATTTGAGCCATGAAACAGCCTCAGAATAACACCATAATTAGTAGTATAATACTACCATATAAGGGTTGTCTCTCTACCAAATTTCATGGAGAAATAACTTCGGAAAGGTAGTCAACCAAACAACCAAAGTTTCGAAAAATCCTAAGGCAAAACTGCCTTGAGCTTTTTGTTTTCCATTCCAAATATTTGGCCAAGGAAAATCCTTCAAATTCATTTGTGTAGGATAAGCCTAAGGAACATTCATGGTACATTTGGTAAGTGTTTTAACTCCAAGAAATTCAATTGGCAAGTCCACACCAAGTCTAGCATCAATTCTGTCCAAAATTTAGGGTTTTCAAGAACAGGGCAGGTTTCGTATTTTGATCACAAATCACTCAATTCAACTCAGAATTAAGCATGGTTGGTGGCGTTGGAAAATAAATTCATAAAACTATAATTTCACAGAAGAAATTGTTTTGAAATTCAGCTCACAACTAGTTCAAAGTCGAGCCTCAAGTTGTAGCTTCTGAATTTCGTTCCAGGAAAACAGAGAAACAGGACAGTCATCTTTAAACGGTTGGTACGGGGTATTCGGGTGGAATTAGGGGTTACATTTTATACCGTTGGAAAGCTGGGAATGTCTAGTTTCAAATTCCACTAACGACACTTGATTTCGACGTCGGAGCACAGAGTTATGGCCGAAACAGGAAGGTTGTCTGAGCATTAAGGGAAAATGTTTCCAGGTTTGCTAGCTTCGTGAGATTAATCCATTTGACCAACCAAACCTCAATATTTTTTGATGAAACTTTATACACCATCTATACCACGTATAAACATCATACAAAAGCCATTAAAATCTCAAAATTCCGCATAAAGAGGCACGATCATAACAGGGGCAGAATTGGAAATTTTTTATCCATGCACTCCTTGAAGTTTATACTAGCTATGCACCATTAATCTACCAATTTGAGCACTAAATCAAAATTAAATCCATCATCAAACATCATATCAGCCATCAACCCAAGAGTGGGAGTTCATAGAGCCCACATTCAAAATTTTCTATGAATTTAAAGCTGCCCATGAGAATCCAAGAGCTCATGAGTGTAATCTATCTTCCATAAATCAAGAATTAAGTGGTTGATCATTACTTACGTTTGTTGATGAGCTAAGCAGAAATTTTGGTCCTTCCCTTGGCCAAGAAAACCGTGGTTTGCAGCTCTCCTTTGTAGCTTAATGTGATCTCCAAGTATTAAGCTAAGTGTAGTTCAATTTTGGTTGAATTTAGTGAAGGTTTGTGCAAGATTTAGAGATGAAAATTTGAGAAACTTTGAGTTGTTTTTTGCAGCTGATGGTTCGGCCAAAGTGAGAGGGAAAGAGAGAGTGTGTAGTGCTGAAATAAAGCTTCTAAAGTAAGCTTAAATGTGTGGCCACAATTCACCCGAAAGTCAACTCTTTCTCGCGCGTGTACGCGCGCATTTTGGGCTCGATTCCTCTCGAGTTTATTTCACTAGTGTACTAAACCTCCAATACACTTATATTCCTATTATTATTATTTACTCTTAATAGTCCCAAAATAATAGTCTAAAGTCCCTCAATTAATCACACAAGTGAAAACGCGTATTTCCAATTTAGGCGCGATAGAGTGAAACCTTCGAGAAATTCTTATAACGATCGTACCACTAACTATCACTTGAGTACTTAAACCTAAAATTACCTATTTTAGGACCATTGTACATGTCTCCAATTTTCCGAGCTTATTGTACTCCCAATTGGCTAAAATTTTCAAACACGTTTTCACTATTTTCATTAATCGAGCTTCCAAAAATTAATTTTTGAAACGAGTCGCTTTAAAAATATAATGAAGTCATAATTCCATGTATTTAAGTCTAATAAGGTTAGAAAATAATAATCAGAGCAAATATTCAGATAAATAATTAAATAAGCAAAAATAGGAGTCTAAAAATAATAATTTTTACGAGTCCTCACACCTTACCCTTCGTTGCCAGTTGACTCGAGCCAGAAGCGAAATCAGTCAGGCGGCTGGTGACCCTGGGACAGTGTTTGGTATACTCGAGTATGACCACGAAATAAGGTGGAGAACTGGCCAGTGAATGCAATGCAATGAATGAATGAAATGAATACTGAAGGAGTTTTCACTTTTAATGTTTTCAAATGTTGGAGGAATAAGGGAAATGGTCAGCGACTGAATGACTGAATGAATGCCTTTAAGTGAGCACGTATCCTTCCAATGATTAAATGTTTGTTTCTTGAATGACTGTTTATTACTGTGCAAATTGTTAAATGTAATACTTCCCTGGTTTATCTACCTAATTGCTTGTTTGGGAACCTCATTGGGCTTTTGGCTCATTCCTTTAGTTTTTGTTTTCCTTACAGGAGTGGAGGCCGGAGCAAGTAAGCGTGAAATAGTGTGTATAATTTTCATGTACTTGTACTTTTGTAGATGAGATGTATTTGGGATCTTTGTTAATGGAATCCTATGTTTCATTTTTGGCTTGTAAGTTAAGTCAAAATTCTTGAATGAATGGAACTTTTATGTTAATCTAGAGGCGTGAAAGACTATTTTAAAAATATTAGTGAGTGAGTCCTGATGAGAATTGGGCAGCTGGTCCGCCAAACCCTTGGGTTCGCACTAGGGGAAGGTGGGGTCGTCACAAGACGCATTTCTCCCTCTGTTTCGTTTCTTTTTTTTTTCGCCCCTTTTTCACTTCTGTATCTTTGCATTTCTTTTTCTATTTACCACATGAAAATCATCAACACTATTTTTTGGTTGGGCGAAAATCATCAACTCACATTAAGTTTCTTCTGTCAAATGCTAAAGCTGGGTCTGCTATAAGAAAACGTGGCTCAACCATAAATGATTTCTAGACACAGTCTGGAAAATCATCAACTTCTCTTCTTCTTTGTTTCTCAATTCTTTTAATTTTAACTTTAGATCTTTCAATATTTGTGCTGGAATAGCCATATGTGACTATACCACTGCTGTTGCCGTCAAATCTGCACTCAAGGATCGATATCCATGCTGAAAATTTTGGGAGAAAAATAGCAGAAATTGGATGTTAGAAAAAAAAATTCGGGTAAAAATAGTAGAAATTGAATGCTAAAAAAAAACTAATTTTCCCAGTTGTACCAAGTTTCCGGTCAAACCCGAGTTTTGACCGGTTTTGACCAAGTCTTTATCACCCGAGTGTTTGAACAAACTCGGACTGGACATGTCTCCGGATTCCAATTCAACCGGTTGCACCGGCAGGTCTGATCCGAGTTTAAAAGCATGGCTGTTGAGGTGTCGTGCAGGGCCATGGTGAGCGTGAGCAACACTACAATTGTTACTTTCATTCATTGGGAACTACTCTACTTTTCAAGCGCACGCTTTCAATACCATTTTCTTTCGTTTTACTTCGCATCTCGTGTAATTGAAATTTTATCAGTTCAACAAAGTGCTTATGACCAGAGTTTCAAACCTTTCTGCCTATATATTTCAAAGGGTCTTCCTAATGGATGTCAATGGCACTCTTTAATGTACCTATATTTCACCCAACTTATCATATATGCAGTTGATTCCATTTTGTACCCTTTAATTTTAGCCCGATTCTCACTCGCATTCTTAAACTTCAAAACTAGACACATAAATTCCTAAACCACAAAATCTATTTCACTTAACTACAATCTTTGACGGAATGGAGAAAGCTAACACAAATGTTATCACATTCTGTTAACTAGTTGTTATACACAAAATAATTCAAATTTATTGAGCACATAAATGTGAATTCATTAGACCAAAAAGAATAAAGCCTTTCAATCCTTCAAAAAAAGGTAAGTTTTCTTCTTCTTCTTTTTCCTTTTTTCTTTTTCCGTTTCTTCTTCTTCATTCTTCTTTTACTTATTCATTTTGTATTTCTTCTTCCTCTCAGGCTCAAAAGAAAGTCTCGACTCAATCTCTACTCTCTAATCCTGACAATATCTAACCTCACATTGAATGATAAACCCATTCAAAAAATCTAGATGTGTCATCTTATCAACTCAATCTCCAGTCTCTAAAAGATTACATAAATTTCCTTATCTCTAGGAATTGAAGATATAAGTGGTGTCTTGTCGGTGAGTATAGATTGGGATATTAATGTGAAGCTTTTTTAGTTTTTAGTACAATTATTGAAGACTGATTTGCCAGCTTCTCAAGATCCGACTTGAATAATTGCCGCCACTAAGTTCCATGATAGTATGAAGGCTCCAGTTCACTTCACAGAGATAAGGCTGATTTGACGAAGCAACAAAAGATACTGGTCAAATTGGCCGGAATTGCCAATTCCATCAAGATTACTAGAATTGGTTTATGAAAAACAAAAAAAAATTCATGACACCCTTTTTACATCAATTTCAATAATGACTGAAAAGTTTCTTTTTTCTGCATCTTCAGTATTGCATCACTACTTTGGTTAAGATTTTTTTTTAATTAAGAGTTCTTGGTTAGCAGAGGTGTTTAAGGCATAATAAAAATGGGTTATACAAAATTATGTCCGTTTTGAGAATACTTGGACTATTCGTTGGAAATTGAAGGTAACAAGGGGAAGAACAAGGGCTGATTAATTTGAAGGTAGAGATGGAAGGAGCTGGCTTCTAATCATGGGCAATGTAGAGGAGAGCATCAAATTTTTTTGTCTTTTATTTCCTTATGGATGCAATTTGTGACAAAATATTTCTTGGCTTTAGTTGCAGGGATCGAGAAAGACGCATATGCATTCTGGTGTTAGATCTATTGATTGAAGCTATTGGCAATTGTGGTAGATCTGGATTTGGAGAAAAAGGAAGAAAAGGGAAAGCAAAAAAAGAAAAAGAAATTATTGCTTAATTTCAAAATTTTTGAGGTATTCTTTGGGATTTTAATTTTACATTTATGTACCTAATAAATTTGATTTTTTTAATTTACAATAACAAGTTAACGGAATATGCCAATTATTCTGTTAGTTTTCTATATTCAATCACGGATTGCACTCAAGTGAGATGAATTTTGTAATGGGAAAATCGCCCAAAACGTCCCTCACATTTTGTAAAATAACTTTTTTCATCCCTCACTTTTAAAAGTGTAATTTTATGTCTCTTACATATGCACATCGGTCAAATTTAGTCCCTAACTAGGTTTCCGATCATTTTTTGGCCGGAATCCATCACGTGCAAGGCACGTGATCATTTTTTAAGGGTAAATTTGTTAAATTATATTTTACATAATCTAATCTATAGTCCTCCACATTTTATAAAACAAATTTTTTCATCCCTCACATTTCACAAAATGAATTTCTCTATCCCTCACATTTCAAAAAATGAATATTTCCATCCCTCACTAATTATGTGTGTAGGGAAACCCTAAAAAAAAAATATGTGTGTGAATACATTTTGTTTAAACACATGTATATGTCTATTTGATTTTGCTTAATAATACGAATAGCATAAATATATGTATGTGTCTATTTGATTTCACTTAACAATACGAATACCATATATTATACATGATCATTTGATTTCATCTGGTATTAGCTAGTAAAAAATCTTGCATTCATTGTCAAGTTGGCCAATAAAGCTATTTTCGGTCAAAATACAATAAGAATATACAAATTAAGGTTCTATTGGTAAATATTAGTCATAATCATACAAAAAGAGAAAATAGCCCACAAGTTGGGCCCAATTACATACATGTGTTTGTGCTATTATGATTAAGCAAAATCAAATAGACATATACATGTGTTTAAAAAAATGTATTCACACACATAATTAGTGAGAAATGAAAAATTCATTTTTAAAATGTGAGGGATGGAGAAATTCATGTTGTGAAATGTGAGGGATGAAAAAAATCATTTTATAAAATGTGAGGGACGAAAAATTTTATTTTATAAAATGTGGAGGACTATAGATCAGATTATGTAAAATATAATTTGACAAATTTACCTTTCAAAAATGATCACATGCCTTGCACATGATGGATTCCGGCCAAAAAATGATCGGAAACCTAGTTAGGGACTAAATTTGACCGATGTAAATATGTAAGGGACATAAAATTACACTTTTAAAAGTGAGAAATGAAAAAAGTTATTTTACAAAATGTGAGGGACGTTTTGGACATTTTGGACGATTTTCCCTTTTGTAATTTAGGGAGTTAAATGTCCCAACTTGAAGTTTGAGGATATAAGAGGGAGTTAGGTCAAAGTTAAAAGGTGCAAAGGGGGAATTAACTCTCATATATATACACACACTAACAATTATCACCCTATATTACAATTATACACTTTTTCTTAATTAACTTTATCATTTCAAATATCTAACACCTGAAGTATATTTTAAAGAATATCCAATGGGCATCCCTATTTCAAAAGTGAAGTTTCCAAGTATATACTCAAAGCATTAAATACATATAAGTGCAATCTTCTTCTACTATTAGCACAAATTTTGCCATGAGAAAAGACGAGAAGCAAGAGAATCCTTGTATTATTTTCTTTTTCTTTTTGTAACACTTTGGTTATTTGGTAAAACAATTAAGTATTTAAAATTAATAAAATTATTTGTAACAAAAATATCTAACCTCTAAGTCCTTCTGATGACCGCTCCTGTCTCTCAAATTTCCTGGCTTCACTGGCTTGACGAACACGCCTGCATCAATGTTTTCAAAACCGGCTATAGTTGAAGTTGTCCAAGAATCGGTCAAGACCGGTCAAAACCATCCAACCCGGTAAATCGGGTCAAACCGCTAATTTCCGGTTTTTTAGTTTTCCTTCAATGTATTTTTTTAAGTTTTGCAAAATGTGACTAGTAAGGATTGAACTCAAGACCTTTGCTACTCAAGACCAACATAGTAACCATTGCACCATCATATCCACTTGTCTTTTATTATACCACATTTGTATAATATAAATCTCCATCTTTCTTTCCTCCGTTTTCCCTACAAAATCTCATGCTCTCATAACTTTTTCTTTATAATTTTCAACTCTCTCTCTCTCCTCTTTTCTTTTGTCACCCTTTTTTAATCAAACATCTTTAGTTTTAATTTATTGATGTTTTCTTACATCTTTTAATTTTATTTTTGTCTATTAAATTGAATTTTTTTAAAAAATAATTGTTTTTCTTTAACCATAAAAACTAATTATTAAATGCCACAATCACTCACTTTCATTTCTTTTTTTTTTTGCTTCTTATCAAGTTTGCATCTCTATTTTCGATTTTCTTGACTTGCTCCAAACTCTAAACTTCAAACTTTTTTTTAAGATGCAATCTCTAAATTCCAAAAAGTGAATTAAAATTTGAACTCACAATGTCTAATTCTCATAGACATGAATTTTGTATAATTTTAAAATATTGTGATATTGTTGGGTGGGATTTAAGATTATTTTTTTGGTAGATATAATTGAGATTGTTTCAACTTACAATTTAAAAAATTTATTTTTGAAAATCCTAGTTTTTTTAAAATATTAAACTTTTCATCATATAAAGTTTTAAATTAGTCCATTGCATGTCTTATTTTGTGCATATATATATTTATATAAATTATTTTTAAAAAATTCATTGAACCAGGGGTTGAACCGGTCCGACCGGTTGAACCTTGACCCGAACATTTCACCAATTCAATTAACGATCCGAGTTTTAAAACATTGGCCTGCATCCTTTCTCAATAAATCTTCTGAAATTTCCTCTTTTAAACTTCTTTTAATCATGAACCTCTGAATTCAACATCCAAGTTAAATTATGAGAAAAATCACGAGATTAGCACAATAATTTGCCATAATTACAAAAGTAATTTCTCAAAAAAAACACTTATTAAATTCACCATGACATATGAATTATAAAGATAAAATTTCATTAAAAAAAGTGGGTTGACTTCTCTAAGATGACAATTAATTTGGGACAAGAAAAAATGACAAACATGACAAATGTCATGGGAGTGAGGGAGTAATGTTCTCTCAGGATTATTATTTCAGACCCATACAATGTTACATGTACATGCGTACTTTCCTTCACTGTTATTGAAGGAAATTAAACCAAGCTGTGTTTAGTTTCCTAATCCTTTTAGTTTATTGTTTTGGTGTCTTGTATGTTTAGTTTCCGTATTGGTTTAAGAAATCTCAAATTAATTTCCAAATAAGTTTCAGTTTACAATTGTTTTTGTTTTATGAAACTTTGTAGTTTATAAATACTACCAGTTTAGTAGGTTGTTACTTGGAGAGTTGAGTTGAGTCTTAAAAAATAGGTTTGAGAGAAAGTCTCATAGTTGAGATTTATGAATTATCGTGAGTGAAAGGCTACGACTTAATATTTGTTTTTATTAAGTTTTGAGTTAATAAATAGTTGAGTATATGTTTGTGTGTTTATTCTCTTCCTCTTCCCACATTTTTTCTATATGTGCTAAAATTGCTTTCAGAGATATGTGACACTATCAAGATGAATGGAGTAAGTGAAGATGCAATTAGACATGGATTATTTCCATTTTCAGTGCATGATAAAGCTAAGGTATGATTGCAATCTCATTCTTCTACCACTTTTACTACTTGGGATGCCTTGTCTCGAGACTTTTTGAATAAATATTTTCCAACTTAGGATGGATATTACTAGTTTTAATCAACATGATGGTGAGTCATTTTATGAAGCATAGGAAAGATTTACAGATTTTTTAAGAAAATGTCCACATCATGGACTTCTCGATTGGCTTATAATCCAAACATTTTATAATAGCTTATCTTTTCAAATTAAAACTATAATTGATGCAGCCACAGGTGAAACATTAATGGGTAAATCACCGAAGGAAGCCCAAAATTTCATTGAAGAAATGGCAGCCAATAACTATCAATGAGCAAATGAGAGAGGTAATCTAAGAAGGCAAGCAGGTATGTTGGAAATGGATACTCTTAACATGTTGAGTGCCCAAATGAACAATGTGATTAAGTTGCTTAGTAAACAAGCCGAAGTTGGTGCTATTTCGTCATCCAATGTAAGTTTTGCTTGTTGTGCCACATATGGAGGGGATCATAAAACTAATGAATGTATTGATCTTGAATAGGTGCAATTTGTCAATAATTACAATCGATCATCACAAAACAATCTGTACTCAAACACATTCAATTTGGGTTGGAGAAATCATCTAAATTTTGGATGGAAATATCCAAATAATCAACAAAGGCTTACAAACCCATTTGACTTCCAACCAAGGCAACCAATTAGGGAGACTAAACTGGCTTAGGAATTGGCATTCAAGTGGCTAGCTAATGGGTCTAGTGATAAGATTGAAAGAACTGAGGAGAAGATGGACCCACTTACAACTATGTATAGAAGTTGGCCAATGCCATCAATGTTAGGCAACCGGGGTGAGCTTCCTAGTAGGACCAAGGTTAATCTTGGAGATCATGTAAATGCAATCATGCTTAGAAGTGGTAGACATTTAGAGGAACCTAATCTTGCTAAGAGGAGTGAGACCAAGGATAAGGAAATAGCAAAAGAAGAGGTAGAAAGGAAGGGTAAAGATCATATAGCTATTGACGTTGAGTATCCTACTTCAATTGTTGCTAATGATTCTATTCCTTTTCCTGGCAAGTTGACAAAAGACAATAAAGATAGGGAGTTTGAAAAAATTCTTCAAAATTTCAAATAATTGCACATTAACATTCCTTTGATTAATGTCATTAAGCAGATTCCTTCCTATGCACAGCTCTTGAAGGATATTACATCCAAGACGAGGAAGATTGTGGATAATGACACAATTGCATTGATAAAGAAATATAACACGTTGATTCAAAATAAACTACCTCCTAAAATGAATGATCGTAGAAGTTTTTCAATAGCTTGCACTATTAGTGATTTAAATTTTACTAATGCATTATGTTATTTAGGTGCAAGTGTCTTACTTATTCCTTTCTCAATTGCTCAAAAGTTAGGATTGAAGGAAGTAAAGGCTGTGAATATCATTTTGCAATTGGCAGATAGGTCTATTAAATATCCTATAGGTATTTTGGAGAATGTGCTTATAAAAGTGAAACAAGTTATTATACCTCTGGATTTTATAGTCTTACATATGGAAGAAGATGCGAAAATGCCTATTATTTTAGAAAAGCCTTTCTTAGCCATGACAGGTAGTATAATTGATGTTCTAGAAGGTAAGATGATGTTTTGAGTCAATGGTGAGATTGTAGAATTCAAGTTCTATCAAGCCAAGGAAAGTGAACCAATTGATCTTGACTTACATGGTTCATGTAATGAAAAAAGTGCTTTAAAGGTATGTGAAGAGGTTAACTCTTCAAGTTTGATTCAATATGATTTTCATATTTAAGGTATTGAGCATTTGGATGAAGCAATTGTAGAGCAATCCAAGCCTATACCAACTCAAGTCCAAGAGAATATAGGTAAAAAGTGGTATCATCTTGAGGAGGGTAAGTATTTTCTACTTATAAGTGATTATGAGCAAAATTACGATTTGCCTAACTTACCTCTTAAGCTTTTGAGGGTGTTAAATGATGGAGATTCATACCATGTTCATCACCAAGTGGAGTGGTTTGGAAGCTTTGATCCATGGGGAAGGCATTGCTCCCCAATTTACTATTAAAGGAAGAATCATTTTGAGTCGAACTTAACGACTTTAAACAAAGCGATTGTTGGGAGGCAACCTAACGATTTCTTGTTTTTGATATATTTTTAGTTGTTTCACCAGTGTTTTGTGTGCTTTGTAGGTGGCCATAACAAGGTTCATGTAAATCATCTCAAGTTCAAAAGTGCATACATTGAGGCAAAAGGAGCTTTCATGTCTAATTCATGCATTCCATGCATTTAATGTAGTTCATATTTGTGTTATAGTAATGCATGATCTTGTGTTTCTAAATGTATTGGATTGAAAAAGTGCATTTTCTCGGGCTAAATTCAAATTTTGCTTGAAGAACATGAAATTAGTTGAAAATCGGACGAGAGCAGGAACTTAACCAAATAGGGAGGAAAAACTGCAGAAACTTAGCCAAATAGAAAATTGGAGGAAAAACTGTAGAAATCAAAGTTTCTATAGTAAATCCAGCCAAGTTCCAACCGAAAATCATTGGCAAGGGAAGCAAAATTCTTTGGTGAGGTTATTGATGATTACTGGTGATAATTAATACATGGGTATGTGATTATTTAGTGAATTTGGTAATTTTTAGCTAATTTTTGGTCTTAATGTGACTTGATATAATTGTGATGATTATTCGCTAATGTGTTGAATTAAATTGCTTGGAAATAATTTTGTGAAGATGGGTTATTTGTACTATGATATTTACATGTTAAAATTGTGCATAGTTTGCTTATTTCTTGATTTTTGCATGAGTGTTCTAGGATTTATGGAATAGTTAATTTATAATCTTTTTAAGCCAAAATTTCATGTTCGAAGATGCTATTTAGCATTTATTTATGCTTAATTAGGTCATTAATAAGTGAGTGAGTAGTGTGTTTGCCTCAATTGGAGTTTGCATAATTGCTTCCTCTATTGTAATTATTGCACCTGAATTATTGGGGAATTATTTCTTATTGTATTTGTGTGTTTCACTTGGGAATTTAATAGATCATTTGTTGAAGTTAATAGTTGTGCTTACTTATGATATTGATTGATACTTGTTATGTAAGTTAGTTAACTATTTTGCCTCTTTTAAGAGAAGGGTAAATATGAGCATATGCTTATTATACTTAATTTAATTAAGTACCTATTCAATGAAATTAATGTTTGTAATTTTATTTAGGTACAAGGCTCGCACTAAGAATGTCGGGGTGAAATCTCCATCTCCCAATAGAAAAGGTGAAGCTTCTATGTCTACTTCTAGGCCACCACGTACCAAAAGAAAAACGAGTAGTTGTCTTGTTCTTGAAGAGGAATCATCATTCGAAGTGGAGATTCATCAACAAGAAAAACAAGAAGTTGAACAAGTGGAGCAAGTTACATATGATAGAACACTGTTCACCTTGGCCAAAAATGAAGTATGGTATAACCCCCGATTGGCAGCTAAGGTATTACTAGAGAAGAATGTGACTCCTGATGTTGAGAAAGTGTACCATCTTAAGGAATATTTTGCTAAGCTGAAATAGGAGAATTTCTTTAATCTTCCAAACAGTTGTTATGAAGACCTTGTCCGTGAATTTTATGCAAACGTGGAAGGCAAGCAGTCTTTCCACTTTAACAGGGGAGAAATTACGAGTATAGGTATAAAATTATGAGTATAGGAGAAATTATGAGAAATTATGAGTATAGGACAATGAACCAAAGGCTGAATCCATCGAGCTAATTTGAAAGATTTTCTTCATGTTCCTGATGCTAGGTATAAGGTTGATTTGAAGAAAGTATTTAAACATCGTGACTCGGACTCATGGAACATGGTAGAGGCACTTGTACGCTTGGGAGTTGAGTATAAAGCCACTTGCAAAATCGGGTGATATTCCGTATTAACTTCCACTTTGAAGGAGCCATATCGTCTTCTCATCTGTTTGTTTGCCTCCAATGTTATTCCACGAGCGAGTGGTACTAATGAGGCGCACACTAGTGATTTCTATTTCTTAGACAAAATGGAGCATGGATTAGGCAATCTCCAAAGTATTCCATTATGAAGCATTATCACCAACCACATGTGGACAATTGTTCAAAATAATGATGTCAAACATGCTTTCCTATATGCTCGTTTCTTAACATTGCCATTTCAAAGGGCTGGAGTGAATTTCACTAATGCTATCCCTACGCGCCTCAAGAAGAAAGATGTGTTTATACTGGATTTTTGCAAATATCTTTTCAAGGCAAAAGAGATTAGTGGCCCTTCAACTCAAGGTGACGTTCAAGGTGAAGCTCGACAGGAGAAAGAAGTAGAAATTGCATATTTAAAAGAAGTTCAAGGGGTTGAGACAACTTCCCAACCGACTTCAACCATTCCTTCCTCCTCACATCCTCCTCTATCACCTCAAGACGCTTGATCTTTTTTCGAAAAGATGGACAAATTGCTTTGTATCGAGGCCAAGGTAAAGAAGAGTTGAAGAGAGCATAAAAGGAACTCTGAGCATTTTTGATGCACTAAGGTTAAACTTGGCAACAATGCACCACTGACTCCACCCTCTTCGCTTGACCAAGTGGCTACTTAAGTGAGTGATCATCTCATTTCCCCTTGTCCTTTCCCAATTTGCATGATTCCCCTTCTCATTGCATTTTAGTTTCCTTTTTAGTTGTTTTTTGTATTGTTTTAGCTCTTTTTATCCAAGTCATCTTCAATTATGCAGTAGTGCTTGAGATTTGATGGGATTAGAACAACATCACAAGGCATTGGACTTAGAAAACACAAGTTATAAGAGGAGTATTATTTCTTATCATTTTGTTCTCTACTTCTCACACATTGAGTACCATGTGTAGTTTAAGTGTGAGGGAGGGGAATTATTTGAAATTGCAATTTTATGCCTTGTGATGGGATTTTATGCCTGTTAATGCTTGTGAAATGTTGGATTGATATTTGGAAATAATGTTATGTGATTTTTTTTATCAAATTTGAGTTTGTTGGTAGGGACTTTCGTCCATTCTTATGGGGAAACTGTGTCAAAAATTTTCCAAAATATTTTGACAAATTTCATTTTGGCCCAAAAAGTTTTATCTTTTTGCTATCTTATGTTAATTGGGTCAAATTGTTCCATCCATTATAATTTTAATTCTTCTACATGTTGAAACAATTATGTGCATCTTAGAAAATTTAGTCCTCATTTCATTTGGAATTAGTTATTATGCAATTAGGATTTTTGTTTCTTAGAAAGTATATCTTATAAAGTGGGGAAAATGATGCCTATATTTTACATGATGAATGAGATTTCTGCCCTTTATTAAATTTTACAAGTGGGCAATTGTATAGTTAATAAAATCTAATCTCTTCCTTTGTTTATATTAATTATGTTTTACGAAGAAGGCATGTTTAGTTATTGTAGCTTGTTCATCAAAAAAAAGAGAGAAAAAAAAAGAGAAGAGAAGTGAGAATAAGAGTTTTTTTTCCTACTCCAATGATTCTTGTACTAAGTAACCAGGGGTTGCCATCTACAAATATTGACACTAGCATAAAAAGATACTCAAATTAAGAGTATGTAAGCAACTTGAATAGTGAAATGTTAAGTAACTGGGGATCCTCATAGAAAAGTGTCAATTTTCGAATCAAAAGACATTTTTGCTATTCGAGTAAGAATTTTATGAATAAAGTACCTCTTAGTTGTTCAAAAAAAATGATGAAAATGATTGTAAGAGGAGAAAAGCATCAATTGACTATGTGATTTGCTTATTTGTGAAATTAAGTTAAGGTGAGAGATTGTGTTTAAATTATTGAAATTCGGGTATAATTATCTTCCCTTTATTTGATAGTATGAGTACTTGAAGTGATTTAAATAATTGTATGATGATTGATTGCCAAGTTGAACAGAACTTGAATTTGAAAGAATGCATATAATGTTTCAACTCTTAACTCATTTTTATTGATTTTGTGTCGATTGTTTGAGGACAAGCAATGACCTAAGTGAGGGGGAATTGATAAGTGACAAACTTGAGTGACTTTTTGATGAGAAATCATGTCATTGTTAGTCACTTTTGGGATATTTAAGATGAAACAAGTCATTTTTTTTTATTAAAAAGTGGTTAATAAGTTTATTAGAATCTTAAGTGGTTTATGTCTCTTTTATTCGCATCATTTTCATGATTTATGTAGGAATTGGCTCTGGACTTCATTTTGGACAAGAAAGAGGTTTATATTAAGTTGATTAGAATCCTAAAGTTCTTGAGGATGGCGAGTTTTAAGGGTGATTCGAGTCACAAGAAAAAGAAAACAAAGAAACCTGTCGAAAAAGGAAGTCGACTTGAATCCTCAAAGGAATCCAACCATTTTTTGGAGGAATTGCTTGGAGAGATTCATGGCAATGAGTTGGCTTGAAAAATCAAAATTTGAAGAAAAACAAGGGAGGAATCTGGTCAAGAAATCCAGCTGGACTTTGGAGGGATTACTTGGAGAGATTCTAGTCAACTTTTGAGGCTACAACTTGTCCAACTTGATTTCACCTCCATAATTTCACTTCTTTTTACGAACTTTTTGCAGCTCATTTGCAGCTATAATAATGATAGTTTGAGTCACATTTCTTGGCTTGTAACATCTATATATTCATGTCTTAAGCAAGAAAAAAGAGCTTTTAGTTCTTAGCACTTAGACTAGGTATTTTTTTCTCACCAGTATAGAGAAATGTGTACGAAGAATTTGGAGAAATATTTCATTTGTAACTCATTTTGGTTGAGAAATAGAAGATTTTTGGGAGTTTGCTCATCATTTGGCTAACCTTTCTCAACTATCTCTTTATTTTTTTTGTGCAATATGAGTCTAAGCAATGAATCTTAGTGTTTACTTGTTTTATCTAATACATGAAACTAAATTTCTAGATTTAGAGAGTAGATTAAACTAATGATTCCTTGAATATGAATTGAATGTGGTTTACACTCGTTATCTCTTGTAATAACTTGTCCATTTATTCTTGCTCTATTACTTGTCGTTTGATCACCAATGGCAGGCTATTAGTTGTTATTACTCAATGATAATTGGTAATAATAATGGAAAGGGATAAATGGAACTTAAGGAGTAGGCTCAAGAGAGTAGAGATATACTTAAGTGGATTTTCTTGAACATTTCATGTAGTAAATAAACTAGATTTAGATCGTCACCATGAGAGTAGGGAAGACTAGGTTAGTTAATACCATTTCATCATAAGAATGAGTTTTGGTTAATATTGGAAATGAATCCCTAGTTAGAAAAGAATAGTAATAAAAGGTAAATTCATTCACTTGCCTTTTTGGACCATTAGTGGACTCTACAACCTAGAACCTTAGCATTTAGAGTATCTTTTCCATTTGTCTTTCTTTACAAGTTAGTAGTTTGAAGTATTAATTAGTAAATTAGTTGCTTGTTATTGCTTTTAATTGATATTAGTCTAGATAATAGAGTAAGCCAAGGACCTAGTAATTGATTAGACGCTCCTTGTGGGATCGACCCTGACGCACCTCGTACTTCTAATTTGACCTGTATGCTTGTAGCAAACGGGTTTATTTTAGATTTAAACTTGTACACATATTTGAAACCCGTCAAAGTGACAACTCCAAATTCAATCACAAGTGACTTTGTAATTGTAAATGAAGAGTAAGAAATTTCGCTTTTCTCTACTATTTAACATATGATTATATTTTAACATCATATTTTTGATTAACTTCTTTCTATTCAAAGGAAAAAACTGATACTACTTACTCTGTGGAATGAGTTCCAAGAATACGAAGGCAACATCCTTGCTAACACCATTGCCAGTGTTCCTATGGTGTTTGCTATGGAGTAAAAGTTTCCATTTTCAATAGTAAGCCTACCTACCTTAGGAATTTATTATATGCCAACCATATATGACTTATATTTCTCATACATAAAAATCCTTTTTCTCCGTTTCAATAGGTCTATCTTTGAGCACAATAAGACTATTTGGCATTGTCATCAATCCACTAGTCCACGGGGATTGTCACCTTGTCAATGGTATTTTATCTATCCCCTATTCTTTAAATACATATACAATTAATCATCCTAATTACTCTATATTATGAAAATATAGTATAGGTATAGCATCCATAAAGAAGAAGTTAAAAATCCATTGGAAGCAAAAGCATACAAGAATCCAACATTGCTGCTGCCACCACCAACTCGGGAGGATATCAACACCATTCATGATTGGCTTCATTTGCAACTGTTAGAACAATCCAATTTCTTAGCCTAACCAGTCAATCTAATCATTTTATACTTTAAATTTTTGAAAAATAAAATAGTAATATACTGAAATTTTAATTCATTTATAGCAAAAAGCAGCATGGATAAGTGGAAATGTCCAGTTAACATTAAGACTGTTGAGCCAAACGCAGATTAAATCATAAGATGTTCATCAAGCAAACAAGAAACTAAAGTGGAACTGAGGTATCATTGTATATTTAACTTGTAAAAAAAGTATTCCTTCACGTTCTGTATACTACTATATACTAAACCTATTATGTTTTATTTAAGGTGCCGAATTGGAATAACACTAACTAATTCAATGGGAATCATTCAATGTCTGATATATGGAAAGAAGTATAGATATTAATACAATTGACTGCTACCCAACTTAGAGAAGCAAAAGAACATGTATAGTACTAAACTTCACTTTTAAGTTATTTTTTGTTGCTCATATGTACAAACATGAATATACAAATACTAAAATTCATTATTCTAATATCAAGGGCTAATAATGAATCAAGAAATTTCTGCCATCATGAGAAAGTACAAATTAATCTTTTTTTTTTTTAAATATGTGAGACAACTTTCCAAGGATAATGTTAGAGGAGAAACACAATCACCAAAACCTACACCACAAATGAGCTCCCTAAGGCACCACTACCTCTACTAGATCTACCAATAACTATCCAACCCTTGGAAGTTGCCACATCATCAAGCAGCAAACAAAAGCAGTTACTAGAAGATCAAATATTCACACCAACTGCAAAGTTGGTGCTTGAAGAAATAGCTAAATTCACTGTTAACAAAGGAATATTCATTGCTGAACCAACTGCTACAAAAAGAGTTCTGACATTCACTGAAGTAGAGGCTTAA
The DNA here is from genome assembly GCF_036785885.1 of Coffea arabica. Lineage (NCBI taxonomy): Eukaryota > Viridiplantae > Streptophyta > Magnoliopsida > Gentianales > Rubiaceae > Coffea > Coffea arabica. Next base: position 9,773,688 of record NC_092311.1, read on the forward strand.
TAGATAGCCCTCACAAATACTATAGCACAGAGCCACAAGACAGTTGAAGACACTGCTGCTGTCATAAATTCATCCAAAAGTGCTTCAACTGACAAAGCTACCACATGCCCAGTAAAGAAGCTCAAACAGCAAGAAGAAGAGAATTAACCTCCTATGAACTCTGACTACAATCTTTTGCTATTATTATAAAAGAATTTGGTATTCTGGTATACAAGTCTATCATAGCTCAAGTGCAGTGTTAGAATCCATTGCTCCAATATCATCTATTGCTCCAATATCTTTTGATAGAGCAATGTATTCTATTACTTAGATATACTAGCACCTTGCTTAGCAACTTGAAACAATTATTTACTACAAGTAGCTCTAGAATCATATCAGCATCTATTGTTTCAATACTTTTTGATAAAATAATGCATGCTATTGTTACTACCATAGAACAGTATGATAGTTAGGTCTATAACTTTGTTATTCTCAAAATGCAGTATTAGAATCATCTAGTCCAATATCTTTTGATAGAATAGTGCATTCTAATACTTATATGTGATACAACTTTTTCTAGTAGGATGAATCTATAGTTTTGTGTCAACAGTTTAAAATTTGTAGAAATTTGTCTACAAAATAACTTATGACTTTATATACATCTATAGATGAACTATCAATCCTCATGTATAATTTGGATTCTGACAACTATATTTCATACATAACAGGTTGAACATTAATTAAATGTCCAATTGGATTTAGATGAATCATTATTTATTCTGACGAAAACTTTTTACCCTTTCAAATGAGTAGTTTGTTTTTCGTATCACATAAAAATTTAGATATGACAATCTATACATTTAGAAATGAAAGTCACGAAAGTTTTCCATCATTTAGACCTAACATATTGGACATTGGCTATGCCTTGCACAGCCAGAAATTTTCTAGTACTATGACATATAAAATTGAGAAGGATAGATGTCACATAATGTGCCAATAGACATATCTATCAAGTATCAACTAGTAAAAGTAACTCAATGAGTCACTAAAGTTTAAAAGTTTATAAGCTAAAAGTTTAAGTACTGAATAAGTTTCCGCGTGCCATCTCATCTTACAACCTCGTATGTTTGCATGGGATACTATAGCAAATAGTGCCATTACCTCACTCACTTATCAAGCTCACGGTACAAATACCACATACCTTCGAGGAAGAAGGATTTGATCTCCAGAACTTTTAACTTCCATGCTCTTTTTTTGGCCAACTATTCTCCCCAATCTCCCTAAATTGATTTTGGCATGGACCTATTTTGCGGGAATTAGCCCGCGCCTTTCTTCTGCAGGTTCAACCCCAGGGCGGATCACCCAATGGTCACCAAAAAATCAAGAAATTCACCAAGGATATATTTTCAACCAATAAATTAATCATACTATAGGATTCAGCAACAGAAACAACATACATTCTATTTGTAATGCAGAAAATTGAAAAGTATAACAAAGTTTAATTATCGAAGTCATGTTAATGCACGCTGGTCTTTCAGTACTTCATTTTAGTCTTAAGATGTATTTCTTTTTTTCCTAAAGTTTTATGTGGATATTTTAGGTAAAAATTCGAGTGATAATAAAAGAAATAGCAAGTACTTAGTAATTTAACTAAAAATTTGTTTTCCTTGGTTGCTTATTCTAAAACAGATGATTCTTCCTCCACTTGACATCCCGCTTGAGTACTCTCTTTGTCCTTTTATTCCTTACTCTTTTAATATGTCTCAAAATGTTTATTTTCTTTAAATAAAAACTTTGTATCATAAGATAGCCTTTTTTTTTCAAGCATCTTATACGCTAAAAATGTAAGTTGAATTATAAGTTGCTATTAGGTTTTTTCACCTTTTTTTCTGGTTAAACACACTAAATCTTTGAGCTTTGTTTCCACTTGCACTTTGTTGGAAAAGAGGTATCGATACAGGCATACAATATCAAAGTTAACCCAAGAAAAATTATACTTTTCCCAAGTACCAATTAAAATAGAAACAAACCAAATCACCAAGCAACGAAACCAACAATAATAATAAAAATCAGAAAAGTTAAAAGCACAGGACACCGAGATTTTTAACATAAAAAACCCAAATTGGAGAAAATCACAGTATTTAGTCCAATCAAAATCTTCCCTATCACAATAATGGGCATATATACGTCTATTCAAATCATCTAGATGACAACGACATCATCAATGTCAACCTAGTGAAATTGATACAAATTCATCTCCCAAAAACTAATATTGTCAAAGAAGTGGGTTTGAAAGAGTGTTAACAAGCGAAGAGAATAGAACTTGACAAGAAGATTGCAGGCTAAAATTTTGTCTCAATCGGGTTTTAAATTACCATCCAATCAAGGTTTTGAAGTTTCAAACATCTCTCTGTGTCTCTCTATCTAGCTTCTTTCTGCCCAGTCTCCCTCTTTCTCTCTCTTTGTTCTCACTCGAGGTTGGCAGCTGAAGCTTTTCTCTTGTTTTTAAAATGAAACCCGTGGCTCTAGTACTAGTCAAGAGACTAATCACTGGGTTTGCTTCAAGTCAAATTGATCAACTAATGGGTTTTTGTTTCATGGGCCACCAAATGATGAGGAACAAGTCAAATAATCTCCCACTCCAACTTATTTGGGAGCTCCACTAAACCTGCTTTCTATCTGCAAAACAAGAGTTTCTCTTTAGGCAATAACTTAGTCAACATATCAGTATCATTTTCATTAGTGTGAACCTTCTCAAGTGTCAATAACTTGGAATCCAAAACATCTCGAATCCGATGATACCTCATATCAATATGCTTGGTTCGAAAGTGAAATATAGAATTCTTACATAAATGAATGGAACTTTGACTGTCACAATGATAACTGTACTTCTCTTACTTCATATGTAATGATCCCACATCGACTAGGGAGGGAGCCTGGGTTGCTTTGATAAGTCTGTAGTGGTCTCTCCCACCTCGACGAGGCCTTTTGGTGAGGTAGCCTGCGGGTGCCTGTTGTGTTGTCCAGCACCGCCAAGAACAAAACCCACGGCCCCACGGGGTGTCAAACTGTGGGACAATATTGTTGAGTGACTGTTAGAGTGGTATCAGAGCCGACTCCCGACCCTGATGTGCCAGCGAGGACGCTGGGCCTCCTAAGAGGGGTGGATTGTAATGATCCCACATCGGTTAGGGAGGGAGCCTGGGCTACTTTGATAAGTCTGTAGTGGTCTCTCCCACCTCGACGAGGCTTTTTGGTGAGGTAGCCTGCGGGTGCTTGTTGTGTTGTCCAGCACAGCCAGGAACAAACCCACGGCCCCACGGGGTGTCAAATTGTGGGACAATATTGTCGAGGGACTGTTAGAGGTACTTTGATATGTTGGACTGGTGGATATAATATACTCCGTTTGAGCTTTTAAGAACCATCGATTATATTCATGCTTGAGTTTTGTAGTGAGTCCCGACAAGAGTTGGGTAGGCAGCCCTCCGAACCCTTTGGTTCGCCTTAGGGGGAGATGGGGCTGTCACAAGAAGGTCAAGAATTCGGTCAGCAGTCCTCCCTTCTCTCGGTTTCCCTCTTTTCTCTTCCTCTTCTAGTTTCTACCATTATAACTCATCAAAATCACACTCATACACACATTAACATCTTAACAGCCCTTAAACAACAATGGTGGAAGTTCATAAAGCCCACATCAACCAACCAAATTCAACTAATAACAACAATAAGGAAGCTACAAGCTTCAAAGCTAGAAATGTACCAAGAAAGCAAGGATTTTGTGTGTTACCTCTTGGAGCTATGAAACCTAGCAAAAATCAGAATTTTCCTTCCCAATTTTCACCACCATCAACCACCCAATCCACCCTCAAAGCCACAAAATCAGCTCCTCCACTTAGCTAGGATGAAAACCCACAAGTTGATGAGGAACTTTGATGGATTAGGTGCAAGGTTTGAGCAGAAAATTGGAGAGCTCTTCTTCCTTTATTTTTTTCTGGTGAGGGCCAAATTTAGAGAGAGAGATGAGAGAGATTGTTTCAGATTTTTTTTATGTGTGTTTTTGGGGAGAAAAGGAAGCTTAAAGGCTAAGTTTTCAAGGTCAAACCTCGCTAGGTCCGAATAGGGTTTCACGCGACCACTTTTCGCTCTCGTTTGCTACTTTTGTGCACTCAACCTCCGAGGTAATTCCTCTAGTGCATTAATAGTATATTCTTAGTAGTCTAATATCAAATTCTTAAATCTCCAATTAAGCAAATTAATACGCCTGTCGGGGCCATTTCGGCACGCGGGCGCACAAGGGTCGAACTTAAGGAATTCACTCGAACTTTAAAATTCAACTTATTCGACTCTAAAACTTTAAAATATGATAATTCAAGTATATATAACAATCAAAATCACCATAAATAATTCAACTCAAATCAATTTGGTCATTAAAATAATAATTGTTTAAAGAACCAATTGTTTAGACTCATTTTCAAGAAATTCATGCAATTTGGGAAAACTTAAGTAACTCACATGCAAAAATACTTTTAAATGACCAATTTAAGAATATTTTGCAATAATTAAAATATGAATCCTCACATCCTCTCCCCCTTAAGAGAATTTCGTTCTCGAAATTCATACCTTCAACTACCTCGGTCGACCCCAGAGTCTGTCGACCAATAGAGGCATATGTTCCAGTTGGCACTTGTGGTCGGTTCCCTCCTTCAGTAGTTCGTTCAGAAGTAGTTCCATATCCTTGTCGATTATTACTCTCTCGTGGTTGCTTTCTTGAGCAGTTGCTAACCTGATGGTCTGCACTCCCACAACGCAAACACTTTCGCTCCTGCACCCAGCAGTTATTTTCGGTGTGGTTTTCTTTTCCACAGTATCCACAGATTGGTTGAAAACTCATGGCTTGACTTCCCTGGGGCGTCACCCTTGATTGACCCCTTTTTATCTGAATTCCTTGTGACAGAGTTCCTTTTAGTTGTTGCATCTGAGAAGAAGATGGAAGTGGTAGTCTCACCCCACCAGCTCCTTTTCCAACTTTAGGTGGTGGTACAGTGTTTCTAGATGCCTCAGGGTGACTACTACTAGGTGCATCTCTTTTCCGTACTTGAAACACTCTCAATTTGGCTTTTGAAATCTCAACCCTTTGGGCTTTCTCAAGGGCATCACTAAACGTTTCGATTTGGACCGCAACAGGATTGTAATGATCCCACATCGGTTAGGGAGGGAGTCTGGGCTGCTTTGATAAGTCTGTAGTGGTCTCTCCCACCTTGACGAGGCCTTTTGGTGAGGTAGCCTGCGGGTGCCTGTTGTGTTGTCCAACACCGCCAAGAACAAAACCCACGGCCCCACGGGGTGTCAAATTGTGGGACAATATTGTCGAGGGACTGTTAGAGTGGTACCAGAGCCAACTCCCGACCCCGATGTGCCAGCGAGGACGCTGGGTCCTCTAAGGGGGGTGAATTGCAATGATCCCACATCGGCTAGGGAGGGAGCCTGGGTTGCTTTGATAAGTCTGTAGTGGTCTCTCCCATCTCTACGAGGCCTTTTAGCGAGGTAGCCTACGGGTGCCTGTTGTGTTGTCCAGCACCGCCAAAAACAAAACCCACGATACCACGGGGTGTCAAACTATGGGACAATATTGTCGAGGCACAATATTGTGGAACAATCCACTCCCCTTAGGGGACCCAGCGTCCTCACTGGCACATCGGGGTCGGAAGTCGGCGCTGATACCACTCTAACAGTCCCTCGACAATATTGTCCCACAGTTTGACACCCTGTGGGGCTGTGGGTTTTGTTCTTGGCGGTGTTGGACAACACAACAGGCACCTGCAGGCTACCTCACCAAAAGGCCTCGTCGAGGTGGGAGAGACCACTACAGACTTATCAAAGCAGCCCAGGCTCCCTCCCTAGCCGATGTGAGATCATTACAATCCATCCCCCTTAGGGGACCCAGCGTCCTCGCTGGCACATCGGGGTCGGAAGTCGGCTCTGATACCACTCTAGCAGTCCCTCGACAATATTGTCCCACAGTTTGACATCCCGTGGGGCCGTGGGTTTTGTTCTAAGCGGTGCTGGACAACACAATAGGCACCCGCAGGCTACCTCACCAAAAGGCCTCGTCGAGGTGGGAGAGACCACTACAGACTTATCAAAGCAGCCCAGACTCCCTCCCTAGCCGATGTGCGATCATTACACACATTAACTGCTTGTCAGTTTCTCTCTCAATTTTGCTATAAAAGTCTTTGAACACCTTCAAAATCTAATCTTTGGATTTCAAAGTAAAACACCAAACTTTTCTAACAAAATTATCAATAAAAGTTATAAAGTAAGCATAACCACCAAAAAACTTATCTTTCACATAGCAAACATCAGTATGCACCAACTCTAATGGATTTAATTTTCTAGGTGGAGAAATATTTTGAAATGTAACTTTGTGTTGTTTCCCATAAATGTAGTTGATATAAGGTTAAGTACATTACCTCTAATTTCAGGTAGAAGCTGCTTGCGAACAAATTTTTAATTCCCCTTTCACTCATATGCCCAAGTCGCCTATGCCAAAGGTTAATGGAAGAATCACGAACTGTATTCACATCTCCCTTCTCTAACTTGGGTTGCATCAAGTAGAGGGTACTCTGCTTCTTTCCTTTGGTAACAATAAGATTCCTTTTGCTGAGCTTCCATTTGCCTTCACTTTGCAAGCTATGCTAGCCCTCATCATCAAAGTTTTCCGTGGAAACAAGATTAAAATGAATATCAAGAACATATCAAGCATTCTCAAGACTAGCTGGTACCCGATATCATTATCCAAATATATGTCTCCCATGCCAACAAGTTTGGACGAGATCTCATTTCTCATCCTAACATAGCTAAAGTCTCCTTCAGTGTAGGTTGAGAAGAAATGCCTGTGAGGGGTAACATGATAGGATGCAATCGAGTCAATTACCAATCACTGTCGTGATAGATAATATTCACATGACTATCATCACATAATACAAACATATCATTATTGGTTGCCACAACTGCTATAGTCTCTTCTTTTTTCTATTTACTGCGCCTTTTCTTCGCCTTTTTTCTCAACTTGTTCCTATTTCAAGATTCTGCACTATTTCATGTAATGTCCCTTATTTTTGCAATAGTAGCATGCATCATTTTTTCGTGACTTTGGATCTGTCGTTCCTATTGTGGGATCCTCTGCTTTGCTTCTTCCCCTTCCATCTTGTTTTTTCTATCACTAGGGTTTGGGATCCATTCACAACTCTTCGTTCCTTCCTCCTGAGTTCTTCATTCATCACAGACGCTTTTGCTATATCCATGTCCAACACACCATTTGAAATTGAATTACTAACAGAAAGCACCATTGTCTTCCAGACATCCAGCAAAGAATTGAACAACTGCAAAGCTTGTACCTTATCATCCAAGTTCAAATTCAACGTAGTTGTTTGGTTTATCAAGCCTTGAAAATTACTCAAGTGCTTAGTCATATTTGCACTGTCTTTACATCTTATCAAAGTAATTGGCTTCAGACAAGAGGCCTTATTTAAATCAGTCTTCTTCTCATACATACTTGCTTGCTTCTTCGATAGTACATCAGCTTTAGTGTCAGTAGCAAAGTGTTGAAAAATACTCTGATCAATCCACTTTCTAATATTACCTACAGTTTTCTGTGCATAATAGTTTACTTTTCATCACTCATATCATTTGGTCTACCCTTATCCCTTAGAGCAGATTCGAACAAATCTTTATAATAAAAGTAGTCTTCCATTCTAGACTTCCAAATCTAATAATTAATTGTATTCAATTTTATCAGACAACCACTATCTGAATCATCCATTTCAATTGATACAAATCAGTCGACCAACCTGACTGCTCTGATACTATTTTGTTGCAAAAGGACTACCAGTACAGGCACACAATATCAGAGTTAATTCAGGGTAAATTACTCTTTTCCGAAATACCAATTAAACTAGGAACAAACCAAATCACTAAGCAATGGCATCAAATGCAGAAAAGTAAAAGGCCTCGGACACTAAGATTTTTAATGCAAAAAAAATCCAAATTGGGAAAAACCAAGGGACCTAATCTAGTCAAAATCTCCGCTATCACAATAATAGGTATACACAGGTCTATTTAGAGCATCTGAATGACAGCAACATCATCAATGTCAATTAAGTGAAATTGCTATAAATTCATTTTCCAAAAACTACAATTGTCAAAGAAGTGGGTTTGGAGGAGTGATATCAAGTGAAATGAAAATCTAAAATTGAAACCGGTTGATGGGTAAAGTTTGATGAGAGGATCGCATGGCTAATATATCATCTCAATCGGACTTCAAATTACCATCCAATCAAGACCTTGAAATTATAAAATTTCTCTCTCTCTCTCTCTCTCTCTCTCTCTCTCTCTAGCTTCTTTCTCCCCAATCTCCCTCTTTCTCTTTCTTCATTCTCACCCACGGTCGATGGCTCAAGCTTTTCTCTTGTTTCTAAAATGAAACTCGTAGATGTAGTAGTAATCAAGAGACTAATCACTAGGTTTGCTTCAAGTCAAGTCAACTTGATCAACTAATGGGTTTTTGTTTCGTGGGCCACTAAAGGAGGAGGACCAAGCCCAACACACTTTAACCCTTGAACTCACGAAATAAACACTTTGCATTTTAACTAATGTTTTGGGAAAAAGTACCTTTATTATATTATTTTGTTTTTTTGGTTCTCTAATGTTTCACTTTTCTATGGATATTATCATTGTGCTTACTATACTATTTTAGTTTTCTTTTAGTTATAATTTCATTATTGTTTTAGTTTATTTATTTATATATTTCTGTACACTATCAGGGATTTCATGATAAATTATATGGTATGAGAGAATTTTGTATGCCTATAATAATCAAAAGCATATATAGCTATTAATTTAACTATGTGAGCATATATTAGCAAACTAGAATTTTTAATGGTTAAAAGTATGTATTAGCTATTAACTATTTTAACATATATTAACAATTTAAAAGTATATACCAAATAAACAAAGTAGCAAGTATTTTCATTTTTTTGTTACGTATGTTGGTTAAGCATTTGCCATTACCGTAAGCTTATTTGTTACTTTAGCTATTAATAATTAGTTATTTATAAACTCAAGATTTTTTTTGGCAAGTCCCGCACACAGAAGAAGGATGCCACACCTAAATTTTATTAGATATTCAAATCAGAAAACAAAAGAGGAGAACATAGACCTTACCTCCAAATAGAACAAAGGAAAAAAATTAATATGCAGGAAAAGAAATAAGGAGTACTACTCCCTTTACATTATTTTTTCTTCTAAACTTTAGATGTATTAATTCAATACTATGTGCATAGCTAACATATAATTTGTTGTAGCATAGACTTTGTGACCAATATTACTTCTAATATCAAAAATTAAAAAAAGATTAAGTACAAATTAATTAATAAAGATTAAGTTTAAGAAATTTTAAAACAATATATGACCATCATGTCACATTATCTTTGGAGATTCTCCTCATGTGCTAATATCTTATTAGAGAGATCAATTGTTCTAAACCTCTTGAACTTTTGGGTAAGTAGCACTTTGCCCCCCTCTCCCCCTCAACCTTGATAGTACAACTCTTTTTTCCTTTTTCACTTTTTTCATTTTCATTTTTTCTTTGTGTCCCATTCCCATTTGGTTCACCCTTTCCGTTCATATTTTTAAACAATAACGAGCGTTGGCTTCTTATGTCTTTTCTTTTCTTCATAATTTTCTCTTATGCAAAAGTATAAATAAAAAATTGTGATGCTGAAACATATTTATTTGGCTAAAACATATTTAGAAAAAGTTATACCTTAGATCCTCAAATAACTGGGTAAAAAAGAATTACTTATTTGCATGTATTTTTTAATTGAAAATTGCTTAACAATTTAGCAAGTTGTATAATGTACTTATCCATACTTGACATATTATTTTTTGGTCCTATTGGAAAAGAGTTTGAAGGGGAAAGTAAAGATTAAAATGATGCGTACGAGTAGTTAAATAATTGGTAGTCAATTTGGAAAACCAAAGGACCAACGTGGTCTAGTGGCAAGCTCTTTATGCCTTCTGCAAGGGGCTTAGCAGTTGATGAATCAAGGGTAGTTAAGTCATTTCATAAAATCTAATTTCTTTTAGGGTTAGTCACAATTATTTTCCTTAAAATATACCCCATCTCATACATTACCTCAAACTTTTTTTTTTGTCTCACTTTATCCTCTATTGGACAAAATTGCCCCTCTATTATTCTAAACTTTTTTTTTTCTCTTTTTGTTTTTTTTCTTTCCTCTTTTATTTTCTTTGTCTCTTTCTTCTTTCTTTATTTCTTCCTCTTTCCCACTAAAAACTCCATCTTAATGATTGAAGCCAAAAATAAAGAATTGCATAGATCTATCTTCTCCTCAAATGATTACAAAATATTCAAACCACATCCTCAAAATACCATTTTTTAACCTTTCAATTCTTTTGCCTTTTCCCCATTCCATACTAGTTTCTCATTTTATTCTCAAAAAAATATCACAAGATGAATTTGTGACCTGATTAATAATCATTAATTGCAATTTGCGGCACATGGCATCGTATCAAAGATCGAAATTAGCTTTTGATGCCTTTTAAAGATTCACTTGGAAATGCAATTATAAACTCTAGATGAAGTTTTTAGTTGAGATAAAGATTTCTTTTGGGAAGGATGGAAGAGCGAAGAATAAAGAAAGAGGAAAAGAAATAAAAGAGAGGAAAAGGGGAAAGGAAAAAAGATAAATGAAAAGTCAAAATAATGGAAGGATAATTTTATCCTATAGGTGATTAAGTGACAAAAAAGGTTAGGGGATAAAGTGAGAAATGGGATAATCTTGAACAGTGCCAAACATCTTAAAACCAAATTATCCAAAAACTGCCCCTACTTATGAAGTTGAAAACTTCTCGTTCCCATATCTTAAAATCTCCCTATATCTCAAATTCTTCCTAGATTATATTGCCGCGGCTTTATCAATCTTCATTTAGTCCATTTTTCAGAAGACAAAAGATTAATCAGTTGTAACCTAAATTACAAAATAATTCTATCACTTTTCAAATTTTGGGTAGGAACCCGCATTGGTGGTCCTTGTAACTTTTTAACTGGACCTAAGGGCAAGACCACTCACTAGAGATAGTCACCAGATTCGAGCTATGTATGTGGATGTGGTCCAAAAGGGGTAATCAGTGATAGAAATTGAGGCAGAGAGGCAGAGAAGCAGACACTAGTACTAGATAAGAGTTGACTCTAAAGTCTTCCGACCTATTGTTCCATTTATATATCATAACATGTAGTGCATGTTATCCATAGCACGACTAACTATCTATTGCAATGGCATGCCAATGCATACAGCTCATCTTCTTCTTCCTATTTCTCTTCCCAATTTCTGCTTTGGCTCAGAAAAATGGTATTGTCCCTGTGGGCAGTACTTTGACTGCAGGGCAAAATTCTGCTAGTCCTTGGCTTTCACCTACTGAGGATTTTGCATTTGGATTCCAGCAAGTTCAGGATAAGGATCTTTTCTTGTTTTCCATATGGTATCACAAAATTCCAGACAAAACTGTAGTTTGGTTTGTTAATTCAACAAATCCAGTGCTGCGAGGATCGACTGTAAAGCTTGATGCTCAGACAGGGCTTGTACTCCGTGACCCTCGAGGCATACAACTTTGGAGTGCTAATGTTGGTTCTAATCAACTGGTTCGTGGTTTAATGAATGATACAGGCAATTTTATCCTCCAGGGGAGTGATGGTAGCCCGCTCTGGGAAAGCTTTAGACATCCTGCTGATACAATTTTGCCCTATCAAGACTTGGTAATTGGCGATTCTCTTTGTTCTCGACAGTCAGCAACAAACTTCTCCCAAGGAAGATTTTATCTCCGTTTTCTTGATGACGGGAATCTAGTGCTTGCTACCAGAAGTGTGCCAACAAATGTGGATGATGAAGCTACCTACTACAATAGTCAGACTTCTGATTCTACAGGTGAACAGAATTCTGGTTACCAAGTTACTTTTGATGGCAGAGGGGCCATGTACATAAGGAAAGGGAACGATCAAACAAAACAGCTCAATCCAGTTTCAATACCATTACCATCAGTATCAGAAAACTATCATAGGGCAACAATAGATTTTGATGGGGTCTTCACACATTATTATCATCCTAGGACTTCTTCTGGCAGCCCAAACTGGACAATTTTTTGGTCTATGCCAGATAATATATGTACCAGCATTACTGGAGAAAAAGGGAGCGGAGCTTGTGGATTTAACAGCGTTTGCCACCTCGAACTTGGAAGACCGGTTTGTGCGTGTCCAGAAGGGTATATATTGCTTGATCCAAATGACAAGAACGGCAGCTGCAAGCCAAACTCTTCTCTTGTCTGCGATGAAGTAGAGGAGGGCTCCGCAGAAAGCCTTTATAATTTTGTGGTGGCCAGTGATATAGATTGGCCACTGTCTGACTTCGAGCAAATAAATCCTTCAAATGAAACTATTTGTGGGCAAGCTTGTTTGCAGGACTGTTTCTGTGCTGTGGCCATTTTCAGAAACAACAGTTGCTGGAAGAAGAAGCTGCCACTTTCTAATGGGAGGATGGACACTAGCCTTCAGGCAAAGGCTTTCATCAAATATCGCAAAAGTGATGCTCCTCCTGTACCTCAAACTTTTCCTCCAGTTCCGGCAGGATCAAAGCCAAAAAACCGAGGAACTGTGATAATTGTGGGGTCTGTGCTTCTCGGAAGCTCTTTTTTGGTGTTCATTGCCACTGCTTGTTTGGGCTTTTACTTCATATACCACAAAAAGAAGGTAATAACTCATCCAAATACTGATGCACCGAACACAAATTTGCGTTATTTTGCGTACAAAGAGCTTGCAGAAGCTACAAATGAATTCAATGAAGAGTTGGGCAGGGGATCTTTTGGTACTGTTTATAAAGGTTCCTTGCAAATCAGATCCAGAAACACTACTGTTGCGGTGAAAAAGTTATACAGAATGGATCAAGATGCTGACAAGGAATTTCGTGCTGAAGTGGAAACAATAGGCCAGACTAACCACAAGAATTTGGTCCGCCTGCTTGGATTCTGTGATGAAGGACAACATCGTCTATTGGTGTATGAATATATGAGCCATGGCACTCTCGCAAGACTGCTGTTAAATAATCCCAAAACTAGTTGGAGTACAAGGACTCAGATTGCTATTGGGATTGCAAGGGGGCTGGTATACCTTCATGAAGAATGTAGTACTCAGATTATCCATTGTGATATAAAGCCCCAAAATATACTCCTTGATGAGTACTTCAATGCTCGCATTTCTGACTTTGGATTGGCAAAACTCTTGATGATTAATCAGAGTCGAACTATCACTGGAAATATCCGAGGAACGAAAGGCTACGTAGCTCCTGAATGGTTCAGGAGCACTCAAGTTAATGCTAAGGTTGATGTTTATAGTTTTGGTGTCTTGTTACTAGAGATCATTTCTTGCCGAAGAAGCATGGAGAATACTGAAATTGGTCATGGAGAATTTTTAATTTTGACTGATTTGGCTTGGGACTGCTTCCAAGAAGGAAGATTGGATGCTTTTGTAGAAAATGATTTAGAAGCTCTAAACGATAAGATGATGCTAGAGAGATTTGTGATGGTTGGTATTTGGTGTATTCAAGAAAACTCATCTCTTAGGCCTACAATGAGGAAGGTGAGCTGGATGCTTGAAGGAATTGTGGAAGTTATGGTGCCCCCATGTCCATATCCTTTTTCCACCCCTGGCTGAGATTAGTTCTATTATTGTTTAATTTGTGTCAATCGATTTGATGTCTAAGGACAGTTTTTATGCTGTTTTTTCCTCTTTTTTCTTTGTTCTTGTTTTTTCTGCTTTATTCCAATGTATAAGATTCTCTCTGTATGTAAACATCCTGTTGTGATGGTGGTTTTCTAGTGCTTATCATGTACACAGAATGGTCAGTTTTGTGGTTTTGTGTATCTAACCTAAGATACTAGGAATGTGTGTATTTAATATGAAAAGGTCTAATTATTACTGTCTAGCGTCTGAATGCAGTTGTTACTGTCTGTTACCTTTGATTTTATAAAACAACGTCAACTATAAAAATTTAGGGTTGATGCACCTAAAGCATTTAGGGACAATTGAAAAATAACAAAGCTAGGGTTGCATGATTAGTTGAGTATATTACTCGTATTAAACAATTGATCTGTACTCTCTCTAAAAAAAAAATCATAAATCTTGGTAATTTTAAATGTTACAAAAATAATTTCCTAATTTTCATAGTTGGGCTAACATGCCCTTCGTCCTATAGGTATATTCATTGTACTTCACATGCAGCAGAAATTACAAAAATGAAACGTCTCTTTACAGAATTTTATCAAGTATGAGAGTATGTGCACAACGCGCGTTAGTTTGTTACTTCCATCGCACTTACTACCCGTTTGGTTGCTATTAAGTAATGGCAATGGCAGTCACTATAGAAGACCCCTCAATGATGATGAATTCTTTTTTTTTTTTTTTCTCGAAACGATAATTGGTTGTATTACTTGACAAAAGATTTACAAGTACGAGCAAAGGCTCGAATGAACTTTACAAGCGGCTTTACTTGCCACTAAGGAAACCAATGTTCCTCATCTAGAATAATGCCCAAGGCATATTTACTAAGCTTAGTGCTTAGTTGATTGTTATCATTATGAACTAGGCAAAAGGAGCACTTATGAAACAAATCTCTGAGTTGTAAAATATCGTCCACAACAGTAGCCAATCTGATATCGCTTACACCTGCTGTTCGAACCTGATTGAGGAGCTGTCGGTTTGGCACTTGAAATTGCACATCCCTGAATTGCAAAGTCGCAGCTTTACACATTGCTAGCTTCAGTGCAGTTGCTTCGTCTAGCAGTCCTGAACCTGAACTGCTTTCTCGTAGTGTCCAACCTCTTTTTGCACCTTGATTTCCTTCCTGCAAAGTAATCCCAATACCGAAGCAAGACTTTGTCATATCTCTAGTTATTCCTATCCTCAATATCAAGCACCCATGTTCAGGATTTCGCTGCTGATTCTGTTGATGTAGAGCTTCTGTTTCATCTGTGCTCATACTAGTTCCCTTCCTATCTATTTCCCCAAGTTCTAACCATTCCTGGTGCGCCTTCTGGATTGTCTTCCATGGATGACTTTCCTTACCATTGAACTCCTCCTCATTTCTGTCTTTCCATATCTGCCAGAGAATATGGACTGATAGAGCAATATGTTGCCATCCTTCAGCTCTGGTTCTTGCATCTAAAATTTCGATCCACCATCTTCTGAAACAGCCTTGGTGTTCCATCATACCTTCCCATTGAATGGGGGCCAGCTTCCATGTCTGTTTAACTTTGCTGCAATTCAAAAGGGTATGTTCAATAGTTTCCCTGTCTTCTCCACACCTGTTGCAGATGGGATCACCTACTTTAATTCTACGAAATATGATGTCTCGCACAGGCAGTGCATTGTTGAGGCATTTCCATAAGAAAACCTTCTGTTTCTGCTTCACCTTCAGTTTCCATAAGTCCTTCCATAACCTTTGGGATTGATTTTCCAGAGTTGTAGAACCCTCCAGCTGGTTCCTTTGCTGCCTGATATCTTTGTTCATAACCAGTAGCTTGTACCCTGAGCTGACTGAATAATGGCCACCAGCCCCTTTTATCCAAAAGTTTGCATCCTCCTTTCCTGCTAAACTAACAGGGATTGTCAAGATAGTTTCTGCATCTTTTTTATTAAAGTGTTTGAAGACTAGATTTCTATTCCATCTTTTCTGGCAAATTAGCTCATGTACTTGCTGAAGTGCATTATCAGAATTTCTCGGGGTTGTCACTCTTCCATCAAGTGTATCCGGAATCCACCTATCTTCCCAGATATTAGTTTTCCTCCCATTTCCTATCTTGCGTCTGGTTCCTTGTTCCACCAACTCCCGGGCCCCCATAAGACTCCTCCAAATCCAAGAAGCATTGTTGGGAACTTTGCACTTGAATATAGATGATCGTGGAAAATATTTTGCCTTCATGACTTGACTAACCAGCAAATTAGGTTGTGTTAGCATCCTCCACACCTGCTTGCCAAGGAGAGCTGTATTGTAAGCCATCAGATCTTTGAAGCCTAAACCTCCCATGTACTTGTTTCGAGTAAGCTTTTTCCATGCACACCAATGTATTTTATTCTTACCATTTGCCTCCCCCCACCAGTAATTTGCCATTAAGGAACTAATTTCCTTACACAATTTGGATGGCAGCTGGAAACAGGACATGGTGTACGTTGGCATAGCTAAAGCCACAGATTTAAGCATTGTTTCCTTACCAGCTGCACTTAATAACCTGTTTTTCCACTTTAGCATTCGCTGGTGTATGGAAGTCTTAATAAATCCAAAAAGCTGTTGTTTTGATCCTGAAACTACCATTGGTAGTCCAAGATACTTGCCCTGACTAACTCTTTGCATATTCCCCATGGTTTGACAGATCTCGTCCATCAATTGTGGCCTGACATTCTTACTGAAGAGTATGGAAGACTTTTCCAAATTTATCTCCTGACCTAACCCCATGCCATACACTTTCAGCACCCTCCTTAACTCATTTGCCTGATCCAGATTAGCTTTGCAAAAGATCACAGAGTCATCCGCAAAGAGAAGGTGTGTTATACTAGGTCCCTGTCTACTAATTTGCATCCCTGCGAGCTTCTTAGAATCTGCCGCCTTCCTGATAAGGTTGGATAGTCCCTCAGAGCACAGAAGGAATAGATAAGGGGATAGAGGGTCCCCTTGTCTAATTCCTCTTTTTGGAATTACAAACTCTTTAACCTCCCCGTTTATATTAAACGAGTACGACACAGACTTCACACACTCCATAACCCAGTTCCTCCATTTACAGTCGAAGCCCATTTTTTCCATTATTGCCTCCAAGAAACTCCATTCAACTCGATCGTACGCCTTGGACATGTCAAGCTTCACTGCCATAAACCCATCCTTACCTTGTTTCTTGTTTTTTAAATAATGCATGTACTCATGAGAGACCATAATATTATCAAGAATCTGCCTACCAGGAATGAAGGCAGATTGATTTTTACAAATGCAACAATGCAAGACACTTTTGAGCCTATTTGCTAAGATTTTAGCTATCACCTTATATAAGGTAGTGCAAAGACTTATGGGTCTGAATTGCTTTAGAGATGTAGGAATCTGCACTTTGGGAATTAGAGTGATGATAGTATGATTAACACTCTTTAGGAGGTGGCCAGTATGAAAAAACGTCTGAATAGCCTTTATCACTTGTTGTTTGATGGTTGTTCAGAATTTTTGGAAAAAAAGTGGCGACATACCATCAATCCCAGGGGCTTTTTCTGGATTCATAGAGAAAATTACAGATTTTATTTCTTCTTCCAACACTGGTTTTAACAGGTTTCTATTCAATTCATCAGTGATGGTATGGGGAATACCATGCAAAACCTCATTTAAGTCCCCTCCCTCATTACTGTCCAGCAAAATCCTATAGTAACCTGCTATTTCAGTACTCAACTCCTCCTCACTCTCTGTCCACGTTCCATCCTCTCTCTGGAGTTTATGCAAGCTGTTTCTCCTTCTCCTTCCCTGTACAGATGCATGAAAAAACTTTGTATTTTTGTCTCCTTCCTTGAGCCATTGTATCCTTGATTTCTGTTGCCAGTGCTTCTCTTCTTCCTTGTAAGCCTTACTTAACTCTTTCTTAAGGGCAGCCATACTAATATTTCTAGAGTTCCCTCTAACTTCTTTCAAGTCGCATAGCTGCTTTTTAATAAGCTCAATCTTGTCCCTAGAGTTAGCTTGGAAGTTGTTCTTCCATTTTAGGAGAGCTACACGGCAGTTCTTAATCTTTGTAGCCACTTGATACATCCTTGACCCCTCCACCTGCTGTTCCCAAGCAATCCTGATTACCTCCCCAATGTCCTCTCGTTTTAACCATCTTTTATCGAAAAAGAACCTGTGTTTCCTTC
This sequence comes from Coffea arabica, assembly GCF_036785885.1. Lineage (NCBI taxonomy): Eukaryota > Viridiplantae > Streptophyta > Magnoliopsida > Gentianales > Rubiaceae > Coffea > Coffea arabica. The sequence goes on from NC_092311.1 coordinate 9,791,665, forward strand.
TGCTCGAGCTCATCATTGTGTCGAACATCAGGATGCTATGATCCGAGGCATAAGAATCAATATGCCTGCAATTGACCTTATCAAACACCTGAAACCAGGGGTAGGTGCAAAGACCTCTATCCAACCTTTGTTTGACTTCTCCCTCTTCCTCCCAATTGTTGCACCAAGTCCACGGATGACCAATAAATCCAATATCCAGCAAATAATTTCCATTAATAAAATCTCTGAAGTCATGAAAGGATTTCTCCTCTCTACGAATCCCTCCCCACTTTTCGTCATTGGAGACTAAATCATTAAAATCCCCAGCTATCATCCATCTATCTCCCCACAATCTTTTCCGATTAGCTAAGACTTTCCATTGTTCTTTTCTAATCTGATGATCACAGCTCGCGTAAATTCCTATAAACCACCAATCAGTATTAGCTTCCATATCCTCCACGTGAGCTTCAATGGTAAAGGAAGTCATAAGGACCTCAAGAATTTTCAACTCATCTTTCCAGAAAAGAGCCATACCTCCTGCCTTATGCATAGCCTCAACTACCACCATTTCTTCAAATCTTAAAATGTTTTTCACTTTTTCTAAATATCTAGTCCTATTTTTGGTCTCACTTAAAAACACTAAACTTGGAGAGAAGAGGTTATTAACCTCTCTCAACTGGGGAACTGTCAAGGGGCTCCCCACTCCTTGGCAATTCCACACCTGGACCCTCATTTACCCCCTGGGGTCCTTATAGGGAAGGACCCTTCACCCTCTGCCCCTAAATCCTCTGAACCTCCAACTATGTCGAGCTTACTCTTTTTCTTTTGCAGGTATTCACCCTTATCAATATCCAAATCCACTTCCAATTCATTAATTTTTCTCTTCCCAAGGTTTTTCAGATTCCCCAGATTAATACTGATCCCTTTTAAAGCATGTTTACGTTTACTAGGAGCTCTCAGAGGTCTCTGAGCCCTTCTAATATGCTTCCTAACAACCTCTTGCTGCTTAGTGATGCTCACATCATCTACTTGCATGACCATAGGCTCATTTTTTGCCTCCTTAGTGTCAGCTTGCACCTCGAAATGCATCTGCTGCTCCCTCAAAATAGTATCTCGTTCTCTATCCACTTCCATGAGCGGTTGTCCAACCTTTTCCTTCCCCGCCAGCTCTTCTTCATTCTTTGTTAACCCCCCTTCTGAAGTGGACATAGGGACCTCTACCCTCACTCCTCCTATCTGGCTAGGGAATGGTAAGGTATGAGCGGGTGTAACTCTCGACGCCTCTCTCTGACCTACTACCAACTCCTGTCCCCTATTCCTGTTACTCTCCTCTGCCAGTCCTTTATTGCTCTCCACCCCCTGTATATTGGGAAGACTCTCCCCCCTCTCGATCTCTACCCATTCTCCCTGCTGGTATCTCCAGTGCTGACTTGGAGTATTAACAAAAACCCCTGTTTGGTTTTTCTGTGGCCCCATTTTCGCGTTCCCATTTCCCACCCTCATCCAACTCCCATATTCGTTATCCTTTTTCCCTTCAATCACCCCTCCTGCCATCCCGCAAGATCTCTCACTATGTCCTATTCTTCCACACCTATAGCAAAAATTCGGGCATCTCTCATACTTAAATTGAACCCATTTAGTCACACCAGCCACCTTAATAGAGGTGCCTCTTAACAGGGGTTGATCTATGTCGACCTGAACAGCTAACTTGAGGTGCCTACCCTCTTTTCCTCCTGTTTGGGGTATAATGACATCCCTAACCAGATGAAAAACAGAGCCTATCTTCTTACCAACTTCCTTAGAAATGCAATGGACAGGAAGATTCCAGACTTGCACCCATAATGATGCAGTATTAAAGGCTTTAACATCATCTTCTATCCCCTCATACCATTTATTCATCACTAATAACTGGTTATCCAAAATCCAAGGACCTCCCTTAACTATTCTATCCCTATCACCCTCCTTAGGCAAAAAGAATTGAAACAGGTTCGGTCCTAACTCCGCAACAATCATATCTTTGGGGTATCCCCATGCAGCAGTAACAAAGTTCTTGACTCCTGTATAGTTGGCTATCTTCTCTCCCACAATCTTCCCTAGCAAGCTGCCTTGACATTCCTTTATACCTAGTGTTAACTCCTCTGTTCCAACCTCAGTAACCTGCATTTCTTTACTGGAGAGGGTGAAACCTTTCAGAATATCCGCTATCTCCTCAGCCATTGGGCTTGAAAGGAGGTAGAGATGGTAAAATTCTGACACACACACGAAACTGAACAGAAACCCGATAACCCCAAACTGGGAGATTAAACAAATCTGTTATTCTCAAGGTAAGACACAGAAAAGACAACGACAGACCAAAACAAGATGAACCTACCTCTAATGCACCTACATTACCAAACAAGGTAAGAAGAGACAATGTCCGTGAGCTGACCTGCCAGTGAAAACCCACACCATTGCTGCATCGTCTTCTCCCTTAGATCTGGAACCTCCCTTTGCAGCAGCTTTAATGGAACCCCATGATGTAGTATTATGGGTGTCAAGTACAAACTGCTCCTCAGAATAGTGACACTTCCCTCCTACTTGCTAAAATAGGAATCCGACACAGAACCTTCTACATCAAAGTGGAAGTGATGAGAGATTTGTCTGAAAGTGAAAAAGGTTGAGTCTTTTAATTCTTTATTGCTACTCAGTAACTTTTCAGATCTTCCACAATGGAAAGAAAAGCTCTCTTTTTAGAGAGAGAAGGTCCCCTACAAGAGAGAGGGGGTCTCTTGTTGGTTCTCAATGATGATGAATTCGTCAAGATTCCTTTTGATGAAATCTTGTGTTTGGTAGTCACCATAATGACAATGACTTTTCTTAGTAAAAAAGAAAAAGGAAAATTGTTATCTTTTCTTTGCTCCTTTCTTTTCATCTCCAGCAGCTCCTACCGTCACCCCCCGGCTCCTCCTTCCACCATTTTTTTTTTAATTCTGCTTCCTTTCCCTTGATTTCTTGCATGTTGCTGACAGATCTCCCTATTAGATCCTTAATCCAACATTGGATTTATATGTGAATAATTATGTGTTGCAAACTGTCAATTAAGATTAAACCCAATTAAAGTGATCAAATATAGTTTGGGTTTAATGTATCTAATAGGGTGTGGGCCTTTAATGTGTAGAGACTTAAGGGTTCCTATTTCTATGATGGGTTGAAATAGGATTCCAAAAGGTAACAGGAATGTTACCTATAAATAGGGTTATGGTCCCCAGGTCACAGGTATCGTTTTAGTTGTCGTATTTCCTAATACCACAAAATAGCTCTTCCCTGATATCCCATCGTTAGGAAAGATACCAGAGAGGAAACTAAAGGCCTCTCTCAAAGGATCGGTGAATACCTGTTGACTTGGAAGGGCACTCCAAAATCTCTAGGGATTCAAGTGTCAAATTTATCAATATGGATTCAGGTACGTTTCCGCTATTTTATAGTTAATTTATTTTTTAATAATCGCCATATAGATTTTGGGTTTAAAGGTGATGGTTTTCACCAATGGTTAAATTTAGACAACCACCCTAACAAGTGGTATCAGAGCCCTTATGGTTGATTATTAGGAAATAATCTTGTGTTAGTATTTCATAGTTTTATTACTATTGATTATGTTTTCATAACTACTGGTTGCGGACTCTGATGCGATTAAATACATGATTGTTATGTGTTTAAATTTTCGATTGCCAGTCGATTGTTTGTATGTTATTTTCGGTTGACCAAAGCTCCAGGTTCCATAAATTGTAAAAGCATAAGGTTAAGAGACCAAACGGCAAGAGTACTTTTTTTATTCCTTAAAGCATAATATGTATTATAGATGATGAGCCCCATAAGCAATTAACAATGGAGTTGTTGTTGCATAAAGTTTTTCCTTTTTGACTCGGTTCTGGTCTCTTTTTTTTTTAACAATGGACTTTTCGTCTTCGGTCAAATAACTCAATGCTTTTGATTACATAAGTCTTCACACACGGCTTTCAATCTAATGTTCACAAATTGGTAAATCAAGTGATGATTTACGTGGGACCCGCAATCCTCTTGTTTTCTGGCTTCGGGAAGTGGTTTGTCTTTTCCTCCACTGTTAATGATTAAGCTGTCGAAGTATGATGCAATCCAGTAACTGTTTCTGCGCTCTTAAATAGCCAAGAGTTTCTCAAATAAATTATTAACATGGTGATCTATGGTTTAAGTTTCGGGTACACAATTTCTTGCATTGATTGTGCCGTGATTTGTATTTTCCTTTTGACTTGTTTTAGTATATAAGAGGATATACATATATATTTATGTTGACAAAATTAGGGTTTCTTTAATTTAAGTGAACCCTAATAAAACTAATAAGATATTTAAACCCTACAAAGTCCATATAGTTTTATAAAGTATTTATGGACTTAAAAAAAATTTTGGGCTTGAATAATAAATTAGGTCAAATTATGGATGTGGACCTTTAATCCAATAAGTTTGATCCAATTGATTGGTTTGATCAGAGTTAACTAAAGTTGACTTTGATCAAAATTTGTTTAATTTGTATAATTTTAAATTTGAATATTGGTATGATTATATATTTTTTGGAATAAATTAATTGAAATAATATGCCACCAAAGTGACATCTATTATGAAAATTAATTTATTTTAGAATATAACTAGTTGAGTACTTGTAATTTTATGAATATTGATCGGCCCAAAGGAAGGTCCATATTTAATAAAATTACATGTGCACTTGTGGTAATAAATACGTGATAATTATTTGGATTTTACATGTGATTTATAAATTGGCCCAAAGGAAAATTTATTTTTCGACATGTTATTATTATCAGTATTTATTACTGCACCAAGATATCACTTAGAAATTAGTATTTTTGTCCAAAGACAAAATATTAATGGAATATCGATATCTTGAGATAGGATTACCTTTATTTAAATTTATTATTATTTTGATTTATGTGAGCATATTTTAATTATATTATGTTTTCTGTTCAGTTGCGAATGATCTTGCAAATATCACTTCCAACATCAATAATATTCCTATGTTGATTGGCATAAACTTCAAATCTTGGAAAGAAAATCTCTTGATAGTACTTGGAGTAATGAATCTTGACCTTGCGTTAAGGATTGATTCTCCCCCACCTCTTACAGATCAGAGTACCTCTGATGAAAAGAGAAATAATGAGATGTGGGAGAGATCAAATCGCTTGTGTCTGATGATCATTAAAAAGGCCGTTCCAGAAGCATTCAGGGGTACAATGTCAGAAACGACTGTAACCGTTAAAGAGTTCCTTCAGGACATTGAAAAAAGGTTTGTCAAGAACGAAAAGACTGAAATTAGTACGCTCTTGACAGGCCTAGTTTCAATGAAATATAGTGGTAAAGACAATATCAGAGAGTACACATCATGGAGATGTCTCATCTTGTTTCGAAATTAAATGCACTTAAGTTGAAACTCTCTAAAGAGTTACTAGTGCATTTGATTTTAATATCTCTTCCTACACAGTTTAGCCAGTTTAAGGTGAGTTATAACTGTCAAAAGGAGACTTGGTCTCTAAATGAACTCATCTCACACTGTGTAGAGGAAGAGAAAAGGTTGAAGCAAGAGCAGACAGAAAGTGCCTATCTGGTGTCAACCACTAATAATAAAAGTAAGGGACTTAAGAGAAAGAAAGAAAAAGGAGCTGCAGGTACAGCGCCACAAAAGAAATAACAAAAGAAATCAAATGATTAGGGAAAGAATAGTTGTTTCTTCTGTGGAGTTGAAGGGCATCAAAAGAAGCATTGCACCAACTATCACGTTTGGCGTGCTAAGAAAGGTATGCTTCTTAATTTGATTTGTTCTGAAGTTAATTTAACTTCGGTACCTAGACACACATGGTGGTTAGATTCTGGTGCAACAACTCACATCAGTGTGTCTATGCAGGGTTGCCTGAATTGCCGAAAGCCTAATGATAATGAAAGATATATCTACGTGGGCGATGGTAAAACATTCAAGTTGAGACAATTGGAGTTTTTAGATTATTGTTAAAAATCAAATTTTATTTGGATCTCTATGAGACATTTGTTGTACCGTCTTTTAGACGGAATTTAATTTTTATTTCTGCTTTGGACAAATTTGGTTATTTTTGTTCATTTGGAAATGAAAATTTTGAATTGTTTCATGATTCAAAATTGGTTGGTTCTGGTTCTTTAATGCATTACGATAATCTATATTTAATTGATACGATTGTTTCATTTAATGAATCTCTGCATTTGAGTATTAGAGGAATAAAGAGAAAATTAATCAATGAGAATTCAGCCGCATTATGGCACAAGAGATTGGGACATATCTCCAAACGCAGAATGGAAAGACTTGTGTCAAATGAAATTCTCGACCCCTTGAATTTTATAGATTTTAATGATTGTATTAACTGTATAAAGGGGAAACAAACTAATAAAAGGAGATTTGAAGCTAATAGGTCCTCAGACATCTTAGAATTTATACATACAGATATTTGTGGACTATTTCCTACATCAACTTGGAATGGTCAACAATATTTTATAACGTTCATAGACGATTTTTCAAGATATGGCTACATATATCTCATTTCAGAAAAATCACAGTCACTGGACGTGTTCAAAAATGTTAAGGCTGAAGTTGAGAATCAACTCAACAAAAGAATCAAAAGCGTCAGATCTGACCGTAGTGGTGAGTATTATGGTAGATATGACGGTTCAGGTGAACAACGTTCAGGACCATTTGCTAAATACCCAGAGGAGTGCGGTATCGTCCCACAATACACTATGCCTGGTTCACCCACTATGAATGGTGTGGCTGAAAGATGAAATAGAACACTTAAAGATATGGTAAGGAGTATGATATGTTATTCTACCTTACTAGAGTCACTCTGGGGTGAAACACTTAAGACTGCAACATATATTCTTAATAGAGTTCCAACTAAAACAACCATCAAAACCCCTTATGAGTTTTGGACAGGAAAAAAGCCCAGTTTAAAGCATATGCATGTTTGGGGGTGTCCAGTTGAGGCAAGGCCTGACAGGCCAAATGAAAAGAAACTGGACTCAAGAACGATTAGTTGTTATTTTATTGGATACTCTGAAAGATCCAGAGGTTACAAGTTTTATGATCCCACAGTCAAATCAATTTTTGAGACAGAAAATGCTCGGTTCTTTGAGGATGTCGAGTTTAAGGGAGAAAATACAGTAAGGGACATTGTCTTTAAAGAGGAATATATTAATATTCCCATAGGTGTCATTGATCTTGTTTAGGATCCTATTTTTGAACAAGATCATGACATAACAAATCAAAACAATGTCGAAAATAAACTGTTATAGAAGAACAAACTCTTCCTCTCCAAGAACCAGTGCCATTAAGAAGATTCACTAGAGAAAGGAGAAGTGCAGTGCCGGATGATTACATTATTTTTCTCCAAAACCATGAGAATGACATTGGATTGATGGAAAATGATCCAATCAACTTCCGTCAAGTCATGGAAAGTTCAAATTTTCAAAAGTGGATCAATGCCATGAATGAGGAGATTAAATCCATGAAGGACAATGATGTTTAGGATCTTGTCCCATTGCCAGAAGGTACGAAACCCATTGGTTGTAAATGGAAATTTAAAATCAAGAGGGATTCGAAAGGCAATGTGGAAAGATACAAATCTCGTCTTGTCGCCAAGAGATTTACACAAAAAGAAGGTGTCGACTATAAAGAAACCTTCTCTCCGATCTCTTCAAAGAACTCTTTTAGAATTATCATGGCACTAGTGGCGCATTTCGATCTTGAGTTACATCAGATGGATGCAAAGGCAGCGTTTCTCAATGGTAACATTGATGAGACGATTTATATGGTACAACCAGAAAACTTTGTATCAGGAGATCCAAAGAATATGGATTGCAAACTTAAAAAATTCATCTATGGGCTCAAACAAGCGTATCGACAATGGTATTTCAAATTTCATCAAATGATCATCTCATTTGGTTTCGAGATGAATTTAGTGGATGATTGTATATACCATAAGTTCTGTGGGAGCAAGTATATTTTTCTGATATTGTATGTTGATGATATTTTGCTTGCCAACAACGATATTGGTCTATTGCATGAAACCAAGAAATTTCTGCCTAAGAATTTTGAGATGAAAGATCTTTGTGATGTATCTTTTGTGCTAGGTATACAAATACATCGAGATCGATCTCAGGGTATTTTAGAACTATCACAAAAGGGCTATATCGAAAAGGTTTTCAAAAGATATGGCATGCAAAATTGTAAATCAGGTGACACTCCTGTGACTAAAGGAGACAAATTTAGTCTTGAGCAGTGTCCCAAGAATGTTTTTGAGGAAAAAGAGATGCAAAAGATTCCTTATGCGTCAGCAGTAGGGAGTCTAATGTATGCTCAAGTATGTACGCGTCCGGATATTGCGTACATTACTGGAATGTTGGGTAGATATTTGAGTAATTCTGGATTAGATCATTGGAAAGCAACCAAACGGGTCTTACGATATCTATAAAAAACAAAGGATTACATGCTCATGTATCGGAAGTCAGATGAGTTAGAGATCATTGGGTATACTGATTCCGATTATACTGGATGCAAAGATACTATGAAGTCAACGTCAGACTATGTCTACTTGTTGGCTGGAGGTGCCATATCCTGGAAGAGTGCTAAACAGTCCCTCATAGCATCTTCCACTATGGCTGCAGAGTTTATAGTTTGTTATGAGGCATCCAACCATGGAATTTTGTTGCGAAATTTTGTCACAGGATTACTTGTAGTGGATAGTATTGAAAGACCACTCAAATTATTTTGTGACAACAAGTCAGCAGTTCTATATCCCAATAACAACAGGAGCTCGACGAAATCTAAACATATAGATATCAAGTTCCTGTCTGTTAAAGAAAGAGTACAGAGTGGACAATTATCGATAGAGCATATCGGGAAACTCCATGGTTGCGAATCTGCTTACTAAGGGATTGTCACCCAAAATATTTCATGAACATACTGCTCGTATGGGTGTCAAATTAATAAATGATGTACAGTTTTAGTGGGAGTTTGATATTTTAAATGCTCTTATGATACGTTTCGGTTATTAATGATCTAAGGATATTTTATGCATAAATAAAGTTTGGATTTATTTGTACTCTGACTTTGGTATGGTTTGATCTCATGAAAATTTAAGGTGGGCCAATTGAAAATAGGCATGTTTTGATCACATTACATGAAATTTTTATGCTACACATCCACATCATGATTCATGTCATTCAATTATATCAGTGTATGTGACCATTGATGGGTCGAGTTATGAAATTGTAACAAAGGCCGTTTTGATCCTATATTGGTGTAATTGATGGACCGGATTGGTTATAGATACATTGTGATAATGACAGTAAAGTTGAGCTCATACGGTTAATTGCAAAACATAATTATGAGGTTACACCTATAATCCAAGTGGGAGATTGTTGGATCCTTAATCCAACATTGGATTTATATGTGAATAATTATGTGTTGCAAACTGTCAATTAAGATTAAGCCCAATTAAAGTGATCAAATATAGTTTGGGCTTAATGTATCTAATAGGGTGTGGGTCTTTAATGTGTAGAGATTTAAGGGTTCCTATTTCAATGATGGGTTGAAATAGGATTCCAAAGGGTAACAGGAATGTTACCTATAAATAGGGTTATGGTCCCCAAGTCACAGGTATTGTTTTAGTTGTCGTATTTCCTAATACCACAAAATAGCTCTTCCCTGATATCCCATCGTCAGGAAAGATACCAGAGAGAAACTAAAAACCTCTCTCAAAGGATCGGTGAATACCCGTTGACCTGGAAGGCCACCCCAAAATCTCTAGGGATTCAAGTGTCAAATTTATCAATATGGATTCAGGTACGCTTCCGCTATTTTATAGTTAATTTATTTCTTAATAATCGCCATATAGATTTTGGGTTTAAAGGTGATGGTTTTCACCAATGGTTAAATTTAGATAACCACCCTAACACTCCCATGTTTGCTTTCCTTTTTTTTCTTCCTCTTTTTTTTTTTTTTTTGTTTTGGGTTTTGGTGGTTCTCTTTATCCCTTTGCCACTGCCACCACAGCACAACCATCTCTCATCGCCTCCACCATAATCCCAGCATTGCATTGAACCATTTGTTTTTTTTCAACAAATTTTGACTTCAAAATTCTTACTGAAAGTAAAAAAAATTCTCATCACACCAAGACTTTTTTTGTGAGAGAGAAAAGGAGGAAAAATTCCATGGGATAAAGAGGGAGAAAAAAGAGAGGAGAGAAATTGGGTTCAAACAAAAAGGGGGAAGTGAGGAGGTAGGAGAGTTGGAGGAAAGATGAGAGAAGGTGGAGGCAGCTATTGTTCTCTTGCTTTCCTGATTTTTGGTTTGTTTTTTTTTTGATGATTGATGGATAACGGAAGTGAAAGTGCCCAATCGAGTTGGCAATGAATTTTGGGTAACGGAAGACCCAAAAGTAGGTAATGAAAGAGTCCAAAGTGATGTACCAAACACCATTAATGATAATCGCTACCCTCTCACTCCCATTAAAGGGTGCAAAACTCATCCATCAAACGGGTGGTTTAGTTATATGATATTGATTTCAAAGTAATAAGAAAAAGAGCTTTAGTTATATGAACTAGTATGAATTATGTCAAGTTAAGCAAAAGTAATCATCAGTTAAGCGATTGATTCATTTTCCAGTCCAAAAATCTGATCTATGAATGGGTCTTGTTCTAGAATAAATGAATGCCACATGGAAGTGACAAATTACAACTTTGAATTCAGCCTTGCGTCACTACATTCGTCAAATGCATGGATACGTGTAGAGGTCCCTCTGTGTATGTACGTATGTACACTCTCTCTACACTCGGAAATTTTAGCTTAAAAAACATTATAAATCATGTTTCAATCTAATTTCAGATTAACTATTACTGAACCCATTCATATACATTGGTCCATCGTTGAAGAAGTACTTTATCAAATTATAAGCATGAAATATAAATGTTATTATTCTAGTCCACAACATTGGCTACTAGCCATTAACACAAAACAATAGTAATTATTTAGTAATAATAAAGATCATGGCAAAAGAATAATTTAGGAAAAAAATTTAAAGAAAAAAGGACCACTCAGCTCCAACTAACAACCTCTGAATTCCCTAATAATCCATAGTGAATTTTGTAATGATTCTTAAATGAGTCAATATTCTTTAGTTAAGGAAATTAAACATGGTAGCAAATTCTATCAACAATCAAGTTTTCTAAGTTTTCTGCAACAACTATACCAAGAAATTAAACCCAGTTTGTTAGCATCCGTATTCACAAAAAAATATTCAGCTTTATAAGTAAATGTGCACATTCCATAAGCCGATATACAAGTAAAAAATGTCTACGACTCTTGTTTATGATCAATTGTATCCAATAATTGGGTTAGGTGGCGTGATATATGAAAATGATAGAAATATATATATATATATATATACTGCTTTTTGGTGTAGAATTGATTGGAAATAAATGAAATATATACTTCTTTTTGGGTGGAGAATTGATTGGAAAAAGGTTTTTCTTCTTCATAGGAATTAGAGGGAAATTACTAACAAAAAATTAGGATACTATTTTCTCATAGTATATTTAGATAGCCATTTATAAAAGCATACTTTGAGATTTATGAACAGGAAGAAAATATATATTTTGACAAATATAAATAAAAAGTAGAGTAATTTCACATAGAAAATAGGGAAGAAAGTTTTGCAACATGGGTCATAGAAGAAAAAGAAACCATTATGGCTCTTTAAATTGTACCTTAATATCTTTGAACTTTGTTATTGAATTAATCAGAGGACAAAAGGAGCATGGTTTTTTAATTTGCTTTCCATGTCCACACTTAAAATGTCGCCAGACATGAGCAAAGTTTTTCGATATAGACCATTGGTAATCAAATCTAGTGATCAAATATAGTTAAGTTATTGAATGGGCTATTAAATTCTTTTATCAAACAATAAGAGACTCGACAGGCATATCCATTGGCATTCAATAAAAAGTTTTTCCTTTTTTTCCTTCTTCAGTAAATTCATTTTCTTTTATTTTTGAAATTACTCGTATATTGCTTTTTTCCCTCAGATTCTCTCCAAGACATACAATTAATTAAGTTTTGTTAAAAAAAACTACAAAGTACATTACATGATATATCGAAAAAGAAGATTGATATCAGTACAACACTTTTAATCAATTAAATTTTCTTTTAATTGATCTCAAGAGAATGATTACATGAATAAGTATCACAAATCATGGTACCTACGACGTGTAACGCACGTACTGTCATACTCAATGTTAGTCTTGGTAATGGTCAGTCTGCTCTATGTCATTTTCAATGTCTTAGAAATGTATTGAGGTTGTTGTTTATGTCAAACTCACTGTTTCACGTATTATCAGTTGAATATGTGAAGTATTGAATTTTTAACCCTGATATTGGGGTTATTCAATTGAAAACCTCTATTAATGACCTTAAGAAAGGGGTAGGAGATGGGCAGTTGTAAGTTATATTCTACCTTAATTGATAGGACCTGCAGTTTGATGTCTAAAAATTTCTAACATATGACCTCTAAAAATGAAATTCCGTTCTTTTGATTGTTTAGTTTTAACATACTTGGTAGGGTTATGAATTGATGTCTAATCAAAGTAGTTGATACAATTAAATTTGACAAATATGAGTTACACAATGAATAATATTCTTCCACAAAATAAATCGAAGATTAAAATCTAAAATAAGAATTAAGCAAGTAGACTAACATGTTCATGAAAGAAAAAAGACTGCACACATTAAAGGATTTAAGGAAAAGTTTGTTACAGGATTTTGTAGCTAACATATGGAATTACCTACCTTTAATATAGAAAAAGAATAGCATTATTTTAGTATATTGTTTCTTTAACTGTACATTTATTTGAAAGGCTGTTAAAATCACAGTAAAACCTGGATCTTATATAATTACTAGGCAGATTTATTATCTGTTTTCCTCCCCTTTAATGAAGAATAATCTCAAGATCATTTCCTTAGCAAAACATATTAATTTGATTGTAAAATAATCAATGTTTTGCTGACTGGTGCTTCGAATAATCAATATCCACCTAATCATTGACTAAGTAATCATTGACTAAGTGATCGATGCCAACATTTCTGTCATAATGTTACAGACTTCAACGAAGGCTTCAAGTCGTTTCGTCGATTTGCGACCTTTTCCAGCAACATTTAGAACCGTGCTTAACAATTCTGGGTTCATGTTACAGGTTTCCATGAAGACTTCCAAGTCATCTCGCCGATTCGTCACTTTATCCAACAAATATTTGGAACCATGCCTAACAATTCTGTCATACTTCCTCTGTCTCACTTTGATAGTCTTGTTTTCCTTTTTCGTCTGTCCTAAATTATAGTCCACTTTTCAATTGAAGAATATAGTTGTATTTTAATTTTCCTAAAATGCCCTTATTCAATGTAAGTTGTTGTTACTATAAACCTACCCCATTTAATGAGAGTTGATTTTTTTTTTACCATCAATTTAAGTTCCCATAAAGTTGTACTCTATTTAATGTGAGGGTATTTTAGGAAAATAGCAATCTAAATTTACTTTTCCAACAAAGTTAATTATTTTTTCTTAAACTGTGTGAAAAAAGAAACATGACTATCAAAGTGGGACGGAGGGAGTAATGTTTTACAGTTTTCCATGAAGACTTCAAGTCGTCTCGTCGATTTGTCTCATTTTCCACCAAACATTTAGTTGATGGTTTTCTATTTAGTTTCCACGAAGACTTTCTACTAAACACGTTTAGAACCGTCATTGGTGCTTTTCATCAAAGACTGACTAGGGCGAGTGCTCGTGCATGGCGCGGGTGTTTGGTACCTGTGGTTAGAGAGAGTTTTTCATTGGACAAATAATAATATATTTTAAAAAGAAATAATCATCAAATATGACAAATCTAATAATAGTATATTTTAATTGCAACACACACTTGCACACTTTCCTTTATCATTGTTTTACAATTTTACCATTTCCAAAAGACCTCTACAGATGTCAGTTGAAAATCACCCAAGACCAGACATAAGTTGTTTCAGATAAAGAAATATCCTCCAATGGCTAGTTATAGCAACGTGTTAATTGCATAACCTGTTAATATGTCTTTATGTTTATTGTACAACAAAAGCTACACTTCAATTAAATGTGTCATAGCACCATTTCAGTAATTATACCAACACAGAAATTTATATGAGCTGTACTCGTTGAAAAACAGTTACAAAATAATTTCATATTCCAAAAAAATACCCAGATGTCTCCATAAATCAAAACTTTAAATGTACCAAAATGATGACATTTCGATAAATATATTTAAATATATGCTGCCCTCAGTTGTACAAAAAATTTTAAAAAAACTATACAACATTCCCAAAAAACTCTTATCCATACGGTTGAAATTCAAACACCCTTTGACTACAACTCATTTTTATATAGGATAATAAGATAAGAATTTCTTCTAATAATCTTTATAGTGTTTAATAATATGAAATCAAAGGGAGATGGAATTCAACCTAATACGTGTATAACATCGATAACATAATTTAGCTTCCTTTTGGCCTTCTGATGTGTTTCTGTGTCTTAATTCATGCATAATTTTCTTTACCAGAATGTTTGTTTGGGAGCATATAGTTGGCTAAGAAAAGATGAACCGAACTAGATAATTGCGCAATAATTGTTTATTTATTTTGCCTTTTTTGTTATTAAAATGGAATTCATAATTCAAGTATCTCTTTTTGCATCTCCTGAAAAGTTTTACATCCATGACATGACAATCTTGCAAATCAATGTATTATTAAATTACACACTTAACCATAAGCAAGACTACCAAACAGCGTGCTTTTCTTACCTACTGGCAGAAAAAAATTAATTAAATGTAGTGGATCACATACTCTCCATCATTAACACACAAAAGAATGCAAAGAGGTCATATTTAAAAATTATACTTCTATTAAACCTGGATGATTCTACGTCTCATTTCATATTGAAAAACTTTATCAAAACACTAATAAAAGTTTACTCAAATAACATTGAAAAAAATAATGGCATAGCACAAACACATCTATACATGCAACAAATTGAGTCTTACTTGCCATGAAAATTTATGTCACCAAAAAGAAAAAAATTTAAACTGTTTAGATACCTCTTTTATAATTAATTAACTCACTGCAATTGTTCAATTACATTTTGTTTGTCTAGCAAAACAAAATTAAAAACAAAAGAGACAGAAGTCATTAGAGCTATTGATATTGCATACACCATTCAAACTACCAATATTGTGATTTTTTCAATTGATCAAATTGGATGATTCCACTGCAAAATTTTTCGTGAATTATGCTTTCAATTTGTAGAATCTTGCTGGTAAATGAGTTTGCAGTGGGAGCAAGGGGAGAGTGAGTAAAAAGTGGAGTAAGTGCACAGCATAACGGGGGCTCATTTATGTAAGACTTACCTCATTTTTAGGCAATTATGACCCACATAATTGATTCTAAAGTACTTGATATCATAATTAATTGATTGACATTTTATCAATAATTAATTAGGATCTCGCAATAGATAATGATTGACATCCTGATTAATTGAATGACATTTTGTCAATAATTAATTAGTATCTCCCATTTGTTAATGATTAATTGATATTTTATTCAATCAGTTAATCAATCAAATCAATCAATTAGTCAGAAAAAGTTATTTTCAGCTATGAATTTTGGCAAGATTTCCTTGATGGAAGGAAACCCTAGGAATTTTTGTATTTGCTAGTAAGGGTCCCTAGCCTAGTCTATAAATATTCTGTGGTATTCTATCAATTGTACACTTTTGGGTTAGACATAGGTTAGAAGATCTTGATTCTAAATTCTCCTTCTACTTTTCCTTCTTCTACATATTTTGTTTTCTTAGAATAGACAGGAAGAAGTCAAAAACACAAGAAAGATCAACTTGTGTTTGACAATAATGGTTAGAGGCAAGTGTATTTAGATTTTAACTGCGTAGTACATTCATATGTACATAATAAGTTTAACATGTGGTATCAAAGTCAACCTCTAACCATGTTGTTCAACTTATAATTTCATGGTTTATTGGTAATCTGATAAAAGTTTTAGAGAGTCGTATCAAGTTTAAACGAATCGAATTTAATTTGCGATGGGATCTATGGTCCATTGTCTCAATAATTAAGATTTATTTACTAATCCTATGTATATGTATCATTCATATGATATTTTATTTGGTTATGCAATTCATCCAGATTTCCTCCAATAATCGGTTGTTATTTGGAATTATGTAGCATTTTGTGCACTACACTTAGGTTCATTTATCTCATATTATAATGTCAACATTAGTATGATTGATTACATTTAAATTTCAGAGAATTTCCTCTATAAAGTGTGTCTTGCATCTCAATTGTTTGATGCATGAAGTATTTTAATCACATAAAGGTTGATGGTTAAAAATGAATATTAAAAAAAGGAAATTATGAAATTCTTTTGTCAAAATACAGACTTTTTGCTTATTTTGATATCTGTATAAAGTCTAGCACACTTTATGTTTGAGAGTAGCCATAGCATCTCAAACATTGGTGTACTACAATTTTGATCACATATAGTTTAGTGATTAAAATCAAGGATTTCTAGTCAACAAGTTGACTACTCGTTTTCTATGAATTTTCATTAGAAGTTTTCTTGCATCGTATATTTGGGAGTAGCAACAGTATCTCAAATATGTGGTGTAAATAACTTTAATCACATAAGATTAAGTGATTATAAAAAGAAAGGAAAATTCAATGAAATTCAATCAACATAAAGTTTTTTGACTATTAACAAATAACAAGATGCCATGCTAAGAATTTCACTTTTACATTACATATTTGGGAGTAGCCACAGCATCCCAAATATTTGATGAGAAAAGTTTTTCATCACATACAATTTGGTGATTGAAATCATGAATTTTTAGTCAACATATTGACTAGTTGACAATTTTTCTTATAAAGCCATATACTTAGGAGTAGCCACAGCATCTTAAGTATATTGGTGTTTGGAGAAATTTTGTATTTCTTTTTCACATATTATTGAGTGATTAAAGAAATTAAAAAAATGGCATCTATATCATCAAGTTGCAATTAATTCATTGAGATAGTTATCCAGCCCCACAGGGAGGTAATTATTTTGGTGAGATTAATTGACATAAGATGGTAAATTAGACAGTCAATTAAGAGATATTTTTATGCCCACGGTACGAATTATTTCTTTAATTCTTTGTCCTAGATTACTAGTCTTATGATTAAGTAAAGTAAATTCTATGCATGTTTGCAACCTTTGTCCATAGAAAGTTTTGAATTTAGTATTTAAATTGACATAAGGTTGATTCAAAATAAAGGTACAAATTTTCATAGCTTTTTTATGATATAGTTCTGGATTGTTAATTCAGTGTTTCATTCCAATGATTTTATGGTTCTTATTAGCTTGATTTTTAAATTCATTCTCTTTTGTTTTGGTGCAAGTTTTAAATTAGCACTTTCATGAGAATAAACAAACCATTCTCATAATGTGGATATATTTGCTAATATAGAGGTTGAGTATGAGAACTGGGAGCTCGATTGGTCACGGCACGCCTCCTTAGGAGCCGTTTCCAGTGCCCGCTAGGGTTCGAGTCCCATGGTTAACGTGTTCGGGGGGATGGGGCCTCTCCTCTCGCGCCGGTGGTGGATTAGTCGGGTCCGATTTATCCGATGGCCCGGATACCCCCTCCGTCAAGAAAAAAAAAAGAGTATGAGAACTGGGAGCAATTTAATAGTTTGTTCATTTTGTCTCATATTCATATAAAATAGGGTTCAAACCCTAATTATTTATAGTTAAATCTTGCATGAAAACCATAAAGAAATTGTCACAAGTTTTAACTAGCACCATTAGAAGACTTTCTTTTGTGACACTTAAATATTGAAGCGTATTTTAGCACATTTCTTAGAGTTGAGAATTTTGCTATATCATCAATTAAAGTCCCATCACATTGGGATTGAGTTATTTTTATAGCATTTCATTCTTGATTCTTTCTTGTAGAATTTCTTAACCATTCAAACCTTTATAATACACATAAGGATATATGGTTAATTACTTGTTTTAACCATGTGTATTAAGAAAGGATAAAGAGGTTAAGAATTAAGAGAAACTCAACCTTCATGAAAGAAGAAATGGAAAGAAAGGTAATTTTGTTCTCATTAAGTCGAACAGCAATAAAGACCAACGTTGTTTGTAAGAGAATGATATTTGATATTTGACCTTGAGAGAAAGTAACTCAAAAGAAAAATCTCAATTGTTGAGTATTATAAATTGTGATATATTTGGTGAATTGGCTAAAGCTGTCAATTTACGCTGCTAGTATAATAAGTTTCTGATTATATGAAAAGTGAACAAAAGTTTCTTTATAGAAACTAAAAAAAATGTTCACATAAAGATAAGTGATGTATTATTGCTCATTTCAAGAAAATTTGTTTTCTTATTACTTTAGAATTTCTATTTTTAAATTAATTACTATTGGGTATGATTATGAACCTCATTATCCAATAGTAAATTTTGAAAATAGTGAAGTTATTAATTCTAAAGTTTTCAGTACCATCTTTTGAATTGAGCAATATACTGCACTTGACCACAGTAATTATATTGGCAGTAAGTATGTTTATCACTAGGGAAACTCCTTAAATTTTGGCATAAGAGATTGAGATATATCTCTATAATGAAATAAAGAGTTGATAAATCATAAATCTTTAAATATTTTAGATTTATTGACTATAAAATTTCAGGTAGACTGTATAAGTAAAGCAGACTATTCAACCATTATGGATGCCATAAGAGTTTCATTATAGCACCAATATTTTGTGAATTATTTTCTATCCTTTTTGATTGGTGAGAGATATTTATCTCATTATTAGGTAACCATTCATCAAATATAAAGTTCCTTTCTTATTTGATAAAGGATCAATATTTGATACCTCTGTAAGTGTTCAAATGAGAAAGGAAATTTGAAATTTGAGGGATAGAAAATAAAATGAAGGCACACAAAATTAGGGGATTATCCCATATGTGCTCATTTTATAAATTCCTTAATTATGAAGCATTGCTAATGAGTAAAAGCAATGCTTGATTAGTTACATCCAAATGATATACCTTAAGGAAATAATGAGATAGTTGTGGGTACAGCATTTTGACAATCTTTATATCTTGTGAGTAATGCCTTGAAATTGAAATATATACTTAAACAATTTCCTCCAATATTGTTTAAACACCACTTTGATTATGGTATGGATGGAAATCAAGTTTAAAATATTATGTTTAGTTTTGTGAGGGTAATCAACCTACACATAAAGAAGTTGTACAAAGGAAACAAGGCTCTTACTTCAAGAAATTTAGATTCCTTTACACTTTAAGAATTATTAGAACTGGAGATTTAAATTTATTAAGAACATGAAGTAAGTGGGAGTGTTTTGACTCTAGAATGGAGTTTTGAAATGGTAAGGATTCATATTTTGACTTTTTGCATATGGAAAATTGGTAGCTTTTGTCAAAATAATTATTTAATTATTTTAGAGAAGCAATCAATTGAAAAACTCCTTGTCAAATAAACACATAAAGATAAATCCACTTTGAACCTACTGGTTGACTTCTCTTTGAAACAGTAGGAGGCAAAATGTTCTCTATAGAGAATTGAAGTTCTCTGGTTACTATGTTGCATACCTACAAGAGTTTAAGGATGAATTGGGTAATGTTTTTATAAGGTACAAATGGAGAAATCTCTATTTTCAGGAATAATGTCACAAATTACCACAAAATCTCTACCAAATTTTGAGAGATTTTAATTAGGGTAATTATGACACTAGTAACTCGCTATTAGAGTTACATTAGATAATTATGAAAACAAATGCCCTTAATGTGACTCTTGATAATTAGGTGTACACATGTGTCACCGTAATACATTTGTAGAGAATGCAATTTAAATTGTTTCTTCCCATAGTATATTAATTTATTCTTCATTTGATCTTAGAAGAATTTTTTCTAGTAAATTAATATACATTAAGGTTAGTAGGAGTAATACTATAAGAGTTTTTCTCAATCATGATATTTGTGAAACCCTTCTATCATTGATATTCACAAAATAGAATGTAAAAGATAGTTAATCTAACTTAAAACCTTCATGCAAGAGTTTAATTTCTAGACTCAAAAGCAAGCAAAGAATTTCATAATTTCTTTATAAGTCATATTTCCAACATCAAGGAAATAATAAGTTATAGGATCCATTATTTCCTGATTGTTAGATCACTAAATCGAGCTCAAAGCCTAACAATCAATTCGGCTCGACTCATTTACTAACCTGTATTAGTACCAAACTTATATAATATACATGCAATTCGATGCTTAAATTCAACTGATTATGAAACATGTATCACTTAATAGATTTACCAAAATAATATTTTAGCATTTGAATTTCTTAGTGTTCAGATTTTAGATTTTATTTTTCAGTTTTACCTAACACCCTTTTGTCTTCTTCGAGTGTTCGGCGGACGAGTTCTAGAAGGAATCTAGAAATTTCGTGCGATAAATGATGCGTGAAAACTGAGCAATGTTTGGTAAGATTTTCCTGTCAATTCAGGTCACAACTCTTTTCGGGGTGCCGATCTTTAACGTTTACCAATGGTATTGGTATTTGTTTCTGATCCACAGTTAGTTTCATTAACGTTGATGTATTTGACCACCATTGCCGGCTCCATTCATTTATAAGTAGAACCTAGTCCTGCAGTCGCTTCTTCTCTCGCCTCCCCATATTTGTTTTTAAGTAACAAAACCAACCAACTCTCTGCAAATGGATTCTATTTTTGGGAGAAGAGCACTAATTTGATAATTGGTTTGTTTGCATTGTATTTATTTGCTTGTATCATCAATACATTTTTTAACTACCCTTTTATGTCACATACATCAAATAAAAAACAGTGTTACAGTATTTTTTTTTAAAAAAATATCCCAAATAATTTATTATCCAAACATAGACAAATGTTTCATGTAAATTCTTCACCCGAGAAGGAGGTATGGAAACAAAAAATGAATATTTTGGAGGGTAATTCTTAGCTGTCATTTTATTTGTTCCTATTGTTATGAAGCTTTTAAGATAGAGTTTTTTTTATTATTATTTTTGATAAGTAAGAGGTTTTGAACTTTGAACCACATACTTACAATCCCTCCTAACTTATAACCAAGCAAATAGCCCCCCCCCCCCTCCCACCCCAAAGATGGATCTTTTTCTTTTTTCTTTTTATGTGTAAATGGGAGATTTCGAAGTCGGAACCTCTACTTACACTCCCTCCTTCTGTACCATCTAATATACCCCTCCTCCTCTAAGATGAAGTTTTAAGTGTTCATAAATTGAAAATATGTACAAATAAAGGCATAATAATAATTATTAATTTACAGTGCCCTTTATCTTGTTATTTTAGCTAACTTTGTCATTTATTGGAATTAAATGAGACAAACTTAGAGTTTGGAGTACAAGCGTCTAAAAATGGATTTTAAAATGTAACGTGTCTTAAATCGAAATTTTAGGATGCAAAGCAAGAAAGAAGTACAAGTTTGGAGATTCAAAGTAAAGTTACTCTTATTTTCATTGGTCACTCAAATAATGAACCTAACCTTTATCAAGGATCAAATACAACTCGACTTAATAGATCCCTTTTGCTTGAGTGAGGGACGTGAAAGGTCTCTTCAGTACCTTCCAAACCAACCTCGAACTGCTTAAATAGCGTTCCTCAGCATGCCATCGTCCCCAGACTTCATTCTTTTCCCGATCCTCTACATCAGTTTAAAAAACTCTCCATAACCCTTCAGTTTTAGATATCTCAGAATATTCAAGAATGGCAGAAAAAAGCAAGATTTTGATCATTGGTGGAACAGGATACATTGGCAAGTTTATAGTTGCGGCCAGCACTAAGGCTAGTCATCCCACCTTTGTATTGGTTAGAGAATCTACAGTTTCTGATCCTGTTAAGGGAAAACTTGTTGAAGGCTTCAAGAACTCTGGGGCGACTCTTGTTCATGTAAGCAGCGTTAATTTTTCAATTCATTTGACAGTGTTGTCAATTGGGATTCCTTTTTTTCCCTTTTAGCTGGTGATGCTTGTTTTTTATCTCGATATTGGAATTCTTCCTTGGAGCAGGGTGACTTGTATGATCATGAAAGTTTAGTGAAGGCCATAAAACAGGTGGATGTGGTCATATCAACTGTTGGTAACGGACAATTGAATGATCAGAGGAAGATCATTGATGCAATTAAAGAAGCTGGAAATGTCAAGGTGTGTTGTTTATGTGGTCTTGTTACTAATGATTCTCACTGGGGACTGTATTTGAATACGTTTGTTGTTTTTCTTATGTTGCAGATCTGTAGCTCTGCAATTTAGATAATTATAGGTATTTAATTGTTGAAATATAGTAAATTTTGATAATGCACACGAAATTCATGTGTCGTTCGTAGAGCTTGATGATACATTTTCGGAGTGGAGAAGCAACTAAGATTAATTGGCCAATTTGCTTAATTGAAATTTCAGTCGATTTTAAGCCTATCTATTGGGCAGAGTTAATTGAGGTTCTTTTAGTCATCGTGAAAAACCACAGTGATTTGACAATCTGTGAATTTGAGGAAAAGAATGCAGATTGGAATGAAATAGAGTATAATTTGTGTCAGTTTTTATCTACTATCGTTCCCAAATTCTGACACATAATATGGTGAAATTCTCAGAAATTCTACCCTTCAGAGTTTGGAGTTGATGTGGATCGCCAAAATGCAGTTGAGCCTGCCAAGTCTGCATTTGCAGGAAAGTCTCAGATTCGTAGAGCTACTGAGGCAGCAGGGATCCCTTACACCTATATCTCGTCTAACGCTTTTGCTGGATATTTTCTTCCAACCTTGTTACAGCCAGGAGCCACTGCACCACCACGAGATAAAGTTGTCATCTTGGGAGATGGAAATGCTAAAGGTATGGCATATAATATCACTTGGCTATTTTATTCTTTTTCACCCACTTCACCTGATCATTTTCTTATCCTCTGCTGAATTTATCCTGTAAGAACGTGAATATTGTACTGGTGCTTAAAAATTTTTTTTTTTTAATGTTTCAATTGTAGCTGTTTTTAATGAAGAACATGACATTGGTACTTTCACCATCAAAACTGTTGATGATCCAAGAGCATTGAACAAAGTTGTCTACATTAGGCCTCCTAAGAATAGTGTATCATTTAAAGAGTTAGTGGCAGTATGGGAGAAGAAGATTGGTAAAACTCTGGAGAAAGAATATATTCCTGAGGAACAACTCCTGAAGAACATCCAAGGTGACAAGAAGTTTGATTTCAATTTCCTTAATTCTTTATTGTATGAATTATTAGTGTATGAATGGACCATTTCTTCGCAGAGGCTCCAATTCCGCTCAATGTCATATTATCAATTAACCATGCAATTCTGGTAAACGGTGATACTACCAACTTTGCAATTGAGCCATCTTTCGGTGTAGAGGCTTCAGAGCTTTATCCTAATGTCAAGTACACCACTGTCGAGGAGTACCTTGATCGATTCGTCTAAGAAGTTCATTAGTCTTCTGATTGATGTGGTCATGGCCTGGAATAATTGGCTGATGAACTTGGTCCAAGACTTTGTGTTGAACGTGTTGTAATGATCTTTGTTAAATGCTTCTGCTATATTTGATTTTACTAAATGTATTAGCACAAGTTTCAAAAATAGGAGGAGTTGTTATCTATTATATTGGTATTCAATATTCTCCGAACTTTGCGGGAATAACTTAGTAATGAAACGAGCTGTTTTCCTTTTTCTGCAATGCTTCTACCGCATCTCCTTGCAACTCATTTTATAAGCATGTCAATCTTGTGAATTGCTGCTATTAAATTTCTGACTTTTGTGAAATACAACTCTAATGCGACTGTTGAAAGAATAGGCTTAACAATATGCAATCATATCTGTGCCATTGCCGTTGTGGTTTACTTTGTTGATGAACAAGCAACTTGAAGTTTGTTGAGTTGTGGCTTGGGGGGGATTTTTAGAATCCTTCCTGCTGTCAAATTGTCAAATCGAGAGTTCAAATCCTTTGTTCGGTAGTTGGAGAATGAAAAGTGTGTGGGAAAGAGCGGGAGGGTAAAAAAAAAAAAAAAGACATTTGTGTGGGGAGGAGCGGAAGGATTTAAAAAAAGGGTACAATACAAAAAATATCCCCTGTGGTAAATTTAATACACAGGAAAACCTCCCGTAGTTTCAAAATATACAACATAATACCCCGTACTTTGAACTAAATTGTAAAGGTGACGGAATCCGTTAAACTTAACGGAAATGACTTATTGGAATCTAAAAAAAAATTTTATACCTAATTTTTAACAAATATACCTGTTCTACCCCTTAACCCTCAATTCTCTCTATCTAGAAAATAAAACAAATGATTTTTTTGCGCTGTCTTTTACTTAATTATATTAGGGCATTTTGGTAATTTCGTCCATTTCCGTTAAATTTAACGGATTCCGTTACCTTTACAATTTAGTTAAAAGAATGGGGTGTCGTGTTATATATTTTGAAACTATGAGGGGCTTTTCTGTGTATTAGGTTTACCACATGGATTTTTTATTTTTTACCCTAAAAAAAAATGAAAAAGACGTTTGTTGAGTCATAGGTGCATAATTATTGCTTTAAACCCACCAAGCCTATGATTGTGTCTGGTTGTTGTTCAATGAAGGGATGCTTTTGAATTTCGCTCTTTGCTTGTTTCTTTATTGAGATATAGTAATGATGTCAACAGCAAAACTTTGTTAAGGAACATTTAATGGAAGAAATACCAGTGGCCCGCGCATGGTGTTTATAATCTCAAATACGTCGCCTTTGAACTAAAGCATGGTGTGTTTCATCCATTTCATATAGATTCCGGTCTCCAATTTTCATGCCTTATTTTCTGGTAAATTGTTCAGTAAGTAGTCTCTTTGATTTGGCTTTGGCCAATATTCACCAAAATGGATCCTTTGATTGGTCGGAAGCAACTTATAGATGTTGTTGTGGACCCTTCTCTGCATCCCAATTATTTGTTACGTGACAATTTGTTCCACTAAAACCCTGGAGAATGACATTGAACTTTTCATCAGAACCTTAGAATTTGGGCTTTAATTAGCTTTGTAAATTACAACCATCTTCTATTTTAACTAATTCTAAATTCTATTATAGTTTCTAATTTTTAAAGGAAAATTTCTCTAATAACTTAAATATGTTATAAAACTAATAAAATAAGCTACTATAATATCAAGTGAAATATTGGAGAAAGAAGTAGAGAAATGGAGAGTGATATTCTTATATTCCAATAAGATACAAAAGTCATTCCAAAGGGTGTCAATGTACCTCTATATATAGGTACTACAAGATTAAAGGAACAATCAATCCTATTAAACACCCACTATTACAAGAATATGAAGAAACCTATGAAACGGTTCTTCCACTACATGAATAGATTTATGGATTGTAACTTCTATACATAATGTAACCATAAATCAAGAATTAATCCTCTTGGGAATACAAAGGGACATCCATACTTTTAATTGTTTCATAACACTCCCCCTTGGATGTCCATTACACAAAGAATATGCCTCGTTAAAACCTTACTAGGGAAAAATCCATCGGGACAAAAACCCTAGTGAAGGAAAAAGAGTACACTATTCTTGTGTATTAATTTCTCCCCCTGATGCAAACATCATTTGAGATCTTTTAATCGTCGCATTCCAATATTCTTCGCCAATTGTACTGAGATATGGTACTTCAGGACCAAATATCTCTTCATCTTTCTCTCACGATCTAAAAGGATCTTTATTAGGATCTAATGATCTGACAACCATTGGAGTACTTAATATATGTGCCTTATCCATATAAAAACGCTTTAATACCTTCCGGGTATATGCAGTTTGGTGAACAAAAATTCCACTCTTCAAATGTTCAATTTGTAAACCAAGGAATTTTATTTTTCCAAAATCTTTGATATCAAATTCCTTCTTCAAATATTCAACATTATTTTGATTCTCTTCAGGAGTTCCAATCAAATTTAGATCATCAAGATATATATAACAATGATCACAAAATTTGATCCATTTTTCTTGGTAAAAACATATGGACATATTGGATCATTGGTATAACCTTCTTTAGTCAGACATTCATTGAGGCGATTATACCACATACGTCCAAATTGTTTGAGCCCATACAGAGACCTTTGTAGTTTAATAGAATAAATATTTTTAGAATTTGATTTGTATGCTTCAGGCATGTTAAATCCTTCGGGGATTCTCATATAAATATCATTTTCAAGATTTCCATATAAATATGCAGTAACGACGTCCATTAGACGCATATCTAATTTTTCATTTACTGCAAAACTCACAAGATATCTAAATGTGATAGCATCCACTACAGGTGAATACATTTCATCATAATTAAATCCAGGCCTTTGTGAAAATCCTTGGACTACAAGTTTTGCTTTATACCTCACAATTTCCTTTTTCTTATTTCTCTTTATCACAAATACCCATTTATATTCTATTAGTTTTACACCTTCAAGTGTTTGGACTACAGGTCCAAAAACTTTTTCTTTTAACCAATAAATCCAATTCAGATTGGATTGTATCTTTCCACTTTGAACAATCATTTCTATACCGACATTCATCAACCGATTTAGATTCATGATCCTCATCAACTTCTATAATATCAAGTGCTACATTTCATTAGGCTCCAATTAAATTTTCTATGATTTCATTCTCTTCAGGAGTTGGCTCTTCAGGAGCAACCTCTTCAAGAGGTTGAATTTTATCATGACATTTATTTAATCTCCGGAGTTATTTGAAATCAATTTATACCTTATTTAGATAGGCCGGCCTTAAATTTATTTGTAACACTTGTACATGTCCTTCAGGGACATCAATTTTAACCAGAGTATTCCCTGCAGGAATAGTTGATTTAATGGCTCATCTGGAGTCGATAAATATATCTGGCAATTGATTTGCAGTTTTCAGCAAATGAATAATTTCTTGAACTTCCAGTTCACGTTATTTTGTATGAGGATCGAGGAAATCTAATTTTTTTCAGATGATTTCCTTTCGATTGATTTCTTCCTCCCCCTAATGTCGGGAATCGTAACTCATCAGAATAAATAAATCATTTAATAGATCACCCATCAAATATTTTATGATATTTAATCGTAAAAAGTGATTCATACCCGACATAAATTCTAAATTTCTTTTTGGAGCCATATATAATATAAAGGGGGTATGTATAAACATTTGTCGGCTCTCAAATATTTTCACTTTCGTTAAATCATGTATTCATTGGGATCAGTAAACTTCTGGTTTACTGCAGGTGATAATTATAAATCAAATGAGAATGAAGACAACTATATCGATAACCATTTCTCTCTCGAATGGTTATTATGATATAATTAACATTTATCTCATTTGATTTCTAAACATGATCTCTATTATTGTCTCATTTAATATCTCAATTTGATATCCATTTCAACGGATATTCAAATTCAATAAATTTTTCGAGACATGATAAAAAATAGTACTTTATTCATAACAAACTTTTCTCTTACAGGGAGAAATATAGTAGTGGCTCTTCTGGAGCTTTCAATCACTTATACACTACAACTGATTGTATTTGTCTCTCTCATTGGAATATAGTGTATATAGTAGCACTTATTAATGAGATACATATCATTGTCACCATAATTCTTATGGGACAAATATAATCACCATAATTTTTTTTTTGATCCCAAATATTTAACATTCATTTCTTCTTCAGGAAGAAAAGCTAATTACTATCATAAATTAAATCAAACATCATACACCTTCAGGGTGTTTAAAGAAATTGGCCATGTGAAGATACGATTATAATTTTGATTTGTCAAATGTACTTCAGGACATTTATCTTTAGGACCTTTATTTTCTTGTCCTTATCATTATTATCTCACTTCAAGTGGTAATTTTTTCTCTTGTCATGGTAAAATATATATTTACCAAAATCATAGTCATGGCAACAACCATAACTAATAAATTGAAATTTAGTCGCATTCACTTCTGGGAATGGAATAGAACTAGCATGCAATAAGTACAAAATACTTCTCAAAATTTCTCTTAATATTGATACTACAGGAGCATATTCGAGAAATCAATTGTGGAGAGTATTATTTTTAATATATCTTATAAGTAAAATTTTCTCAACACAATTTCAACTGAGAAGTAATTCTAAAAATTGCATAATTATGTTCTTGTAGCCACAGGTAAATTTATCATACCAGGCTTTTGAAATAATGACCATCTTCTAGTGGCAAATATTTTCGTTAAACAACGACCATCTTCAGGTGGTCGAATTTTTTTCTTTAAATATTTCAAAGGACAAGTAGATCCTCAAATATAATTGATTTTCTATAATAACATCTCTAAAACTCAATGCATCAGAATATAAGTATTTATAACGAATAATTATAAAGGTAAACAAGTAGAATTAAAAGGAGAAATATTACCTCAAAGATGTCAAACAATATATGTTTGTGTTTAGTGGTTGTTCAACAGTAGGTACTTGTATTTTGCGATAATTCAAATATTAGCCATAAGAAATTGAAATAAGTTTTTGAGTTAGAGATTTACCTCAATAGGTAGTCAAGAGTTGCTCGAAAAAAAACCAACAGTTGATTTGACACTAGCAGAATCTTGACAGAGTCTCGTGTTTCACCTTTGCTCAGAAGTAGAGACTCGTGCTGATAACGTGTTATAAAACTAATAAAATAAGCTACTATAATATCAAGTGAAATATTGGAGAAAGAAGTAGAGAAATGGAGAGTGATATTCTTATATTCCAATAAGATACAAAAGTCATTCCAAAGGGTGTCAATGTACCTCTATATATAGGTACTACAAGATTAAAGGAACAATCAATCCTATTAAACACCCATTATTACAAGAATATGAAGAAACCTATGAAACGATTCTTCCACTACATGAATAGATTTATGGATTGTAACTTCTATACATAATGTAACCATAAATCAAGAATTAATCCTCTTGGGAATACAAAGGGACATCCATACTTTTAATTGTTTCATAACAAAATATATTACAATTTGACATGACAATTTGTCATTTAAAAACTAAATAAATTTTTAAAATACGTCAACATTCCAAGATGCAATTTGTATAACGAATATTGATTATATGTTTGAGTTAAAATCTAGTTCTAAATTATATTACACTTTTTTTCAAACTTCTAATTTCTCGTAAGGGTGATATGAATATCTTTTCAGGCATTGATATTCAGGGAAAGTTATTTACAATATGAGATTTAAACCATATCTACTAATCATTAGGGTCGATCCAGTGACCAAAAGAGGGTTCGTGAGTTTTTCTGCTGTCAAGTTCAGAGTTCGAATTTTGAGTTTTACAGTTTGGGGTTGGAAAAGTTATGGATAGATTGGGGGTCATTGGGGCGGGGGTTGGGGCGGGGGATGGGGCGGGGACGGGGACGGGGGGAATTTTTTCCCCCCGTTTAGAAACGGGGCGGGGGCGGGGGCGGGGGTTTACTCCCCCGCCCTACCCCCCGCCCCGCCACCCGTTTGAAAAAATATATATGTACATCATTATATATATAATATATTATCAATTATACTACTAATTATACATGTCTATTAATAAAAATTATTAATTATTTATACTAAATTTATTTATACATTTATGTTAAATTCTTAACTACATTTAATACAACTAGGAGGAGAACACCGCGCGATGCGCGGTGAAAATTTTCGTGTTTGCCCAGTTATGCATCATACATAATTTCAAGTTTGCCCAATTATTTAGGTTTTTCCAGTTATACAAAGTACATAATGGTTGCAAATTATATTAAGCTAAATCATAAATATTGTATTCATCCATTCAAAATTAGATAAAGCTGTATCGTATTTATCCATTCAAAAGTTTCTAAAGCAATTAGTAAAAGTAATTTTCGATGATACTGTAACCGTGAAGTGCATCCATGTTAGCAGACTAAGAAAATGGACTCTCATCTAGAAAGAAAACGAATAGTATAATTGTAAGTTACAGGACCTGTTGGATTTCTTTCTCCACCAGATTTTCCCATTAGAAAGCAGTATCAGTACAATATTCTTAATGTTCCAAAAGGTATAAATTATAAAAATACAAAAAAGCTATGAAATGCCCTTTTTCTCTCAACTACTAACACCCATGAAGACTCCTTTTTTTTTAATGTAAATAGTAAGAGATACAAGACTCAGACACAATTGGGAGTGGAGAGCTGCATATGCTTCCAGTCTGTGATAAGATAAACAAGTCATTATCTCAAGTTTAGAACCTTATTGACATAGCAAATGAGATATGATAAAGCAAATGAAATAGATACATAATGGAAATATTTTGGGCGCATGATAACAGCAAAGAAAGGTATTAATACCTTTCAAAATGGCATTTGAGGCCAAAATATTCATCCACCGACCCAACAAATTTTATCACTTTAATCTTGTTTTCCTACAATAGTTGAAACTTGTTCAAAACTGTTTTTGAATCTTGGAATTAAAATCACCAAAAGACGAAAGAAGTTCAATTTCTTTGGAATTCATAAAACGTAGACACATAAAGAAAAGAATATAGGAACTTGTAGAATAGAAGACTTGCAATATTATTTTTTGAACTAATTTTGACTATTTAAATAATATAAAGTAAGAACTCACCAAGGAGGCTTCATACTCTTGTTTCATCAAATGTAATAAAACATCTCTACACTTAAAAGTCACCAAGCAGATACACAACTATTTATTTGGCTGAGTTAGACTAAGTATAAAAATTGTGTATCTCATGTTTAAAGGTTTGAAACTGCACACTTGTCAAATGGATTTAAACCAAATTTTGCATTCCCACTTGTGCCCTCCAAAAAGGACAAGATATTAGTCGGCCAATATTCTGCATCTTTTTGTCATTACTTATGAGTTGTATGTAAGTTTTTAATCGAATTCGAGAAAAGAAGAAAGACAAAAAAAAATTTTGTATAATACATACTGTATAAAAAAATCAATAAAAAGAAAATGACAACTTCTTTAGTGCTACAATTTAAATATGTTTCACCTTTTTGAAAAAGACATTTTTTAAACCATTTCAGCCATTTAATTAGTTAAACAACTTCCTAAATTGTCAAGTCCTTGTGCTCCAATGAAACAGCAAAAGTGGCACGCCACTTAAGTTCCCAATTTATATTAAATCTACCATAGGAATTTTCTCGTCCTAATTTTTGTGCTTATCTTAGTAGCCAAATTTTTAAAGTCAATGATTAAGAAACTTATTTACATAGCACACCAACATCTTACTAAAGCAAGCAGCACATTGTGGGCATAATCAAACTTATGTAGGCATAATCAAACTTATTGATACAAAACTAAGAAAACAAGAAAACAAGAAGCCAAGAATTTAATTTCACTTACTTGAGTTATAAAATGTTATCCAAAAGTGTGAAATAGCTGGCTACCTATCTCTCATAGTAGACCGCGTATACATAAACCATTGCACCTTTATGTTGGGCACAATTTTCTTACTTCTATTTTGAAAAGCAAAAAAGAAATTTAGAACCAAGTTTTTACCATTGCCACGATGCACAGGTATTCAAAGATTCAAAAGTCAAAAGAATTAGCTTTTTGGATGATGCTCTTTGTGTCTTGCTTAGGAACCTTATATACACTTCAATAAAACAAATTAAATTGCAGCAAGAAGTACAATTATTAACATGCATATCTTAAGCCATAACTATTTTCTTCTTTGTCAGGAAGAAATTACCTTATTTCTATGTGCTTTGGTAGCCATCTACCATGAGAAAAAAATGATCAAAAGGGTTAAAACCAAAAAGGATGTCCCATGATAGCTTAAACAAATAAAAGCTAGAGCAAGAACAAAACCAAGAAAATGATTTGAGAAATCACCAAACAACAGAATCATGATGGGAACAAGAGGCACTACAAGAAATATGTTTTTCAGTGACAAAAATTTATGTGACAACAAAAATCTTGTCACAGATAACCTAATTCAGTGACGACATTAGGTGTCATCACAGATGAGTACAGCACAAGCATAATCAGTGACAACATTGGAAGTTGTCATTCTCAACTCGTCACGAAATAGTTGGCGCGCATCTCATTTGATGCCGTGGGAAATGAATTTATGACAACTCAAGTAAAGTCGTCACAAACGCTCTCTCTACAGTGACAACATAACTTGTTGTCATTGAAAGTCTACCCGATTCCAATTTTGTGACAACTTTTTGCATCACTGTATACTACAGTATTTTCATCAACTTTCACTAATTCTACTATGACACCCTAATTTTATTTTTTAGCCCCCAATTCTTTTATATTAGCAAAAGCACCGAAGATATGACACCCTAATTTTATAATTTAGCCCCTATTCATTACGTATTAGCAAAATGCAAATGATATAATAACAAACTATTTTTAGATATTTGTAATTTTTGCTAAGTTGACATAATAGACATGTCTGAGCATAAAAATTTTTTCACGAATTGTTTATTATTCCTTATAACAACCCCCAAAAATCAATAACTGAAATAATTTGAAAAAGTGTAATTGAATATAATTTGTAGTCTAATGTTAGCACTGTGAAAGATTAGTATAACGTGTAATACATCATAAGTAATAATTATTTTCATATGGAATGGGTATATACGAAATTAAAATTATTCAGTAAAATATCTGTCGTGTAATAAGATTGAGAGTTGTAACACATTTAACAGAATATTTGATTACATGTTTCTTTTAATTTATTATAAAAACTAAGTAATAGACAAAGAGTAGGATAAGCATGAGTAAGAAGTGTTATACTGTATATAAGCAATTCTATAGTATTTTCATCAAATTTCACTAATTCTACTATGGCACCCTAATTTTATTATTTAGCCCCCAATTCTTTTATATGAGCAAAAACACCGAAGATATGACACCCTAATTTTATAATTTAGCCCCTATTCATTACGTATTAGCAAAATGCAAATGATATAATAACAAACTATTTTTAGATATTTGTAATTTTTGCTAAGTTGACATAATAGACATGTCTGAGCATAAAAATGTTTTCACGAATTGTTTATTATTCCTTATAACAACCTCCAAAAATCAATAACTGAAATAATTTGAAAAAGTGTAATTGAATATAATTTGTAGTCTAATGTTAGCACTGTGAAAGATTAGTATAACGTGTAATACATCATAAGTAATAATTATTTTCATATGGAATGGGTATATACGAAATTAAAATTATTCAGTAAAATATCTGTCGTGCAATAAGATTGAGAGTTTTAACACATTTAACAGAATATTTGATTACATGTTTCTTTTAATTTATTATAAAAACTAAGTAATAGACAAAGAGTAGGATAAGCATGAGTAAGAAGTGCTATACTGTATATAAGCGATTCTATGCATGTTAAATTTTTTAAACATGTTTTATTGTGTAAGTTTTATTGTAAGGTAATTTCTTAAATAATTTGTGTATTGAGTTGTCCAAACCCAAAAAGATGTATATAGACACAAACAAGCACACATATATATACATGCACAAAAAAGAAACCAATATCAAATAATTTATTTGATATTTATAGATGAGATTAAGGAAAAAAAAAAGAGATTAAGTATGAAAAAAGAAACCTGAAAAAAAAAATTGGCTAAAAAAAAAAAGAAAAAAGATGTATGAAGCTAAAGGCGTGAATCCTGGAATCTCAAAGACGTGCTTAGATGCCAAAAAAAAAAGAGCGCCAGTCTGAAATCTGAAAGAGGCGCGAGGCGGGTGGCTGAAATCTCTACAAAACGACGTCGTTTTGGTTGTTCACACACAAATAAAAGTCTCGCCACTTCTCTCTTCCAACACTTAGACAAATTTCATTCTCAGTCTTTCCTTCCTATGGTGAACTAACCCTTCCTTCCCGTAGATTCGAAATGCCGCTAGCCACCGTTAGCCGCTGAAGTCCGCCGCAATCCACCACCATCAGCCGCTGAAGTCCGAGCTATCCAGCACCATAATTTTTTCTTCAGCATTTCCTTCACCACTGACGATAGCCCTTTCTCCCCTCTATTGACCCGCAACCGCGTCGAGCTCTTTAGCACCAGCTCAGGTGAAGGAAAATAGAGGAGGGCTTTGGCAGTAGAACAAAACAGAGGGAAAAGAACAAAACAAGAAAAAAAGAACAAAATAGAGGAGAAAAAAAGGGCGGCGCACAAGTGAGCAAGAAAAGCTGAGGGGGAAGCCTGAGAAAGGGCGGCTAGGTTTTAGAGGAGAAAAAGAGAAACAGAAGAGCAGTGAAGCAGCTAGGGTTCTTGGAAGGGAGGCCTTGAGCGTGAAAAGAAAAAAAACAGAGTGAAGGAAGAGTGGCGGCTGACAGGAAGATCAGGAGAGAAAGACGCGGCAACGGACAGAGGAGGAAGAACAAGGTCACCACCAGTCCGCGTCCGCTCTGCTGCTGTCTGCCATCGCCAACACCGCGCACAACCTCCTGGGCTGCTGCCGTTCTCTGTAACACTAGATGAAGGCTCTCGGAGGAAGTCAGACCTAGTCATCTTCCAATTCCAACTCACCGTCTTCAGCTTCGTCATAATCGCCGTCGCCACCGCTCAAGTAAGAGCACTATAAGTCGCCCCTTTTTCTTTGAATTTCAGTTCCTTCCCAAGTCCTCTAAGCATGTCTGCCATGGCTTCGTTTATTGCAATTGTCCCGTTGATTGTTCAAATTTTAGCATGCGCATGTTTATATCATGATTGAATTTGAAATCCCTTGTACTTCTGATGATTTTGGGGCCAACCGTGGCTTCATTTGAGCAAAGAATTGCTGGAATTTTTCATGTTCGTTTACTGTTTGTTGAAATGCCCAAGTGGTCTAACAGCAGGCCGTAACAGGGCATTCGTTCAATGCTCATTGCTGCATTTCCCTATCCATATTATTGACTCGAAAAGACTCCAGCAACCAAAAAAGCGATTTTATTCCAGAAAACGATAGGTCAAGTTTACTCAACTCACAATTTTATCATACGAAAAAACACTTTGAATAAAGCAAAGATTCAAAGTAGGCAACTGGACTTTATTTAGTTACAAAACAGTAGAAAAAGGACATGGTTTTGACGAATTTCTTTTTTTTTTTAATGCCGGAAATATTCCAGCAGGTTGATACTGAACACCTGGAAAATCATGAGGCTGCTACCTTTTATATCCGTGACAATGCGTAAGGGAATAGGATCCTTCCATCTTCTTCTTTTTTTACAGTAAAGCAAAGCGTATACTACATGGTAATAGGAACCTGAGCTTATCCCGTCATCTTGATTCTTTTTTTTTCTTTTTTTTTTCCCCGAAGGGTATGACATGCTCTGCCCTACAAAATGGGAGCTATAGTTTTTTTCTTTCATTTCCTTTCTTTTGAGAAGACATGGTTTCATTAGTTTAGTATTATATTTCTGATCATATATCACTATCGGAATTGGTAGTAGTTGTATTCATGGAAGTTAAACATTTATGTTCCTAACAGGTGCATGGGTCCTTATTGTAAAATATATATTAATTAGCTAAATACAGGTTCTCTCTTCTTGGTTTCTTAAAATCAGCTAATTATAGTTTCTTTTAAGCTAAAAGCATCTGAGTAACAAAATCGATTTTATGCAGAAAGGCTATTTATGAGGAGCAGTCTTCTAGTTAGTTTTGAAAACAGCTTTTTAGGTTGGAGAAATTTTAAAAGTGAAACGTAATTCCAAATTTTTGGAGTTCACCTTTTGGATGATCACCTTTTCTAATCAGCTTCAGAAAAGCTGAATCGAACAAGGGCAGCTTATTTTTCTTGCATGGTCTAATTAGTTTTGATAACCTGTGCATGCTAACAATTTCAACAACATGATTCTGTAGGGTACTGGCAAATAAAACTTGATTGCTTGTGTTGGCCATCTTCTATGATTTGGCTATATACTTGGCTTTCCTGAATCAGGAATATTGGTCGATGCAATATGTTGCTGTTTCTTGAGCTGCATGGAGCACATTTTGGTGCCATCCATTTGGTCCTATTTACTGATTTTATTGTGATATAAGAAAAGAATATAGTTGTTATCTTTGGAAGCTAACTTAACAAATTGATATGGAAATCCGGATGTTTCCATATAATCAAAAGTTGCAATGTTGGAAAGAGTTATAGGACGACAATTGCAGGCTGGAGGAAAAGATGGACTAAAACCACAGTGGAATGTTAGTAATTTAATTAATATGTGGTCTTGCTGCTTATGGAAGAGCATGACCAAAAAAGGGTAGAATAGAAGTAAAGGGCTGATGTACAAGGGTGAGATTGAATAGGATAAAGTCTTGGTTGTGTTCTTGGCTTCCTGATTATCACCATGTTTAACATCATGGAAACTTTGTCAAATGCAATAAAGAGAAGAAGGCATGTTTTCAATTTATATTTGTATTTACTATGTGTTTCCACATTCCTTTATATCTTTGATGCTCTGATCTCGGGCTGTTATGATGACCTGTGTTTGATGCTTATATTCTTTGATAATAGTCCCCAGGTCATTTTCTTCCTAATTGCATTATCCTTTGTATTATTGCCATCTGAAAGCAAATGCATCTTTGTTACCCCAATTTTGGTGATAATACTTCTCCCTTCCCTTGAGACGCAACATGTCCACTAGCCATATGACCTTTCATTTTCCCCCTTTTTTTAGATAATAAATAATCTGAATATCACCTCATTACATAATTAAATGTATCTGTTGTGTCGCAGGGATTGTATCCTGGGTACATGATTTTCTTTGTTCAGTCTGCTTTGTTTATTGCTGGTTCAAGAGGTATGAATATGGTCTTTACTTTGGCATATTGTGCTTAGGAATGTATTTCATCATTTGCCTGGATGTCTAATTTCTTTTGTGGTATAAATAAATTGTTTGCTCTTCATAGTTATTACAATTGAGGCACTTGAATTCTGGTTCTACAAAATAGAGATTCATTTTTAATACAATTGGGTTGCTTGATGTCAATTTAGTTGCTTGATGGCACTTGAAATCTGGTTCCACCAAATCTGATTCCTGTTTAATGCAATTGAGTTGCTTGGGGCTGATTTAGGTGCTTGAAATCTTGTTCATGTTTAATTACAGCCATTGAGGTGCTGGATGTTGCAACCAAAACTTTAGTGTTTTTAAAGCAAATGTGTTTGAACGTTGGGATGTATTCCACTTTTTTCTTTGTCGAACTCATCTAAATTTTTCTGTATCAGAATTTCTTTTTTGTGCTAAGGAAAAAGAGGCACCTGTGATTGTGTGTGTGTTTTTTTTTTCTTGATATACTGTGTGGTTCACGATCATCTAGGCTCTCAATGATTTTAGGATTTTATTGTTATTATTGTTATTGTTATTGCATATATATTTGTGAACATGCAGATATTTATTGTGTTTGTATTGTTATTCTATATTTCATAGAATATACATTCAATGTCTTATTTGCTATAATTTCACTTTATTTTTGTGTTAAGCAATTTACTTAGATTGCTATAATTTCAAATTAGAGTGACATTAGTTTTTATAATATGGTGCCTATCTAGAAGTGTAGTTCCAGTTTTAACACCAGTGATCATTGCTTCAATTTTGGTAACGTGTAGGTTCTAACACGATTCCCAAGAAGAAGAAGCCAGTCATTGCTGTGAAGATGGTTTTTGAATTGAAGACTACAAGGCCTATCGTGCTCATGTTTTGTTCTAGATGAGAATCGTGCTCATATTTTTGTATAGAACTTTACTACTCTCTATTGTGGATGGGAAATCACTAGTATTGTAACTGAATGGCTTATTTTGGATGGTGCATGGTTTATGACTCATTTGAGGCAACATTTATATATATATGTATTTGGGTTGATCTTCTATTGGAAATGAATGTTGGCTTTCTTTTCGTATGTTGGCTTTTTTTTTCTCCTTGCTACTCAATGAACGTTTTGTGATTGTTGGCAGCTATGTTGCGTAATTAACATCAGATTATTGCTTTTTACAAAAAAATAAATGACAATAAAAAAGTTGTCACTGCCAACAAGTTTCACTAGTGACACCAGAAAGTCGTCACTTTTTATGGATGGAAAACAATGACAACAAAAGTCGTCACTGAACGGAAGCATAATGTGACAACTCCAAGGGTTGACTATGACAAGAATTTAGCCAGCTTAGTGACAATAAAAGTCGTCACACAATGTACAACAATGAGTGACGACAAGAGTCATCACAAAAGCGAAATCGTTTGTGACGACTTTCAACAGTCGTCACATGGACCCCCTTTTGTGACATAGAACTAGTGACAGCTCTATGACAGCAGTAAAAGTCGTCACTGACTTTTTTTGTGACGACTTCTGAATTTTTAGTGACGACTTTTGCCTGTCACAGAAACGCAATTTTCTTGTAGTGAGGAGATTCATCAAAAAGAGCTAAGAAAGAGTATTCATCGCCAAGATATCATCAATATACATTATATTTAGTCATACTTACACAAAATCAATAAGATTCCAACATCAGTACAATGTCTTGTTTTACAACTAAACACTTACCAAGGGATAAAATGCAAAGATAATCTGGTCACAACCAATTGTTTTTTATTTTGTATTGCTAGCAAAAAAGTTAGATATTCCCCTATATATGAAGTTTCACTTGGAGGTTAATCTTTTAATTCCTACAATCCATTTTGCAGTTTCAAGGAATGCTTCAATATGATGCAAAAAATACGAGAGAGAGAAAAACATAAAAAATAAAAACGAAATAGGTAATCTACTAACTTTAAATCTAGAGGAAATAGGATAACCTTCCCAAACAATCATCCTCCACTTTTTTCAAGACCAATAAATAGGGCAAAGCGAGAAAAAAATTACAATAAACTACTAAGGAGGAAGAGGGGGGAATGAAGAGAACACAAAAACATTAAAACACACATTCATGGTTGAATGGAGAAAAGTAGCCTCCTTTTTCCTTGTTCCTTTATCTAGAAATAATATAGAACAAACAAATGCAGAAAAAATCAAATTAATTAGGAAAAAGAAAAGACAAAATCAAATTAGATTAACTTTTTTCCAGGGGAAAAAACAGAGAGTCTAAATAATGTGCACTTTGAGAAAAGAATTTCTCCAATCCTTTGTTGCATATCTTAATATCTTGTAATAAACATTTGGAACATATTAGAGCATAAAAGATAATTATAATTAATATGTTAGACCACCAAATCTAGCATAGGGTGTGTGAAACTACAATACGAAACAAAACAATAGCAACAAAAGCCTGAGGATTAGCAGGAAGCAAAGAACTTGTGTTTGCCAAACCATAAATAGGCATTAAGCACTAAACATCTGAATGCATTTCCAAAGTTTCACATCCAAATTGATTAAGAAACCAAAATTAAAGAAAAAGCCAACTAAAAAAACCGGAAAAAGGAAAAGAAAAAACAAATCCAGATTTTTTCATCAAAGAAAACTATCAAATTCCACATATGATGAATTTCAACCAGCCAAACCTCTTCTTTCTTTTGGGTGGTTCTGCTTAACCAGCAATGCAAAACATAAAGGACCAAGATTGGAACCTAAAATATTAAAATCTCAAAAAAAAAGTCAACATATATAATGCAAATACATGTTAAATAGAAATACTAAAGCAAATCATATGATTTTTTCCCAAACAAAAATTTGCTTGTTTGAAGCAAATCATATCCACATCACGCCTGTGCTACCATACGTTGTGCTATAGCCATAATAAATCTTGGTGAATATATCAACATGAGTAAATGTTTTTTACACCCTGCAGTCTTCAAGGCAATAAAAAAACCCTGATTCCTAAAGCAAAAATATTTTCCCAAGCAACAGTAATATGTCGAGATCTAAAGACACTAAGCCAAGTATAACTGAGCAAAACTTCTCTAGCAAAACTGCTGGATTGAGCAAATATGCAGCCATAATTTCCTAATCTTATACCTGTTAATGGTCTCTAAACACATGCTAGGAATAAACTCACCACATGTAATAGTCTTTTATACACACACATATACATACTTCACCATTGGTCTATAATAATCTGGACTAAACATTTCAATCTTTTGTCCAAGTCAAAACATCATAT
This sequence comes from Coffea arabica, assembly GCF_036785885.1. NCBI lineage: Eukaryota > Viridiplantae > Streptophyta > Magnoliopsida > Gentianales > Rubiaceae > Coffea > Coffea arabica. The sequence goes on from NC_092311.1 coordinate 9,831,931, forward strand.
GCAAAAAATAGATAGACACACAGACCAGGCATTTTTGTAATAACTGATTATCTAGGTGTGATATTTCAAGTAAACCTCTTTTTGTTCCTAATACAAGAAACACACATGGAACAAAATGTTATCCAGTGATTAGCAAATGAAAGATAATGAGCAATTATATCTTAGCAGCATCTTCCAAGGATTTGTGGTAGAGTTCACTAGTTAAATTCTGCAAAATGAGAATCAAGAACCACCAAAATAATTCAGCAGAATGCAGTGTTTTATCACCAAATTACATATACCTTAGGCAGCATCTAGTTGAAGTTCATACAAAGTTGCTCTGTCAATTGACAAATCTTTAACATGTCTTCTATACTTGTTCTTTCCCATGTTAAGACTCCTCTCACTCCACTGCCAATTAGTCTCGCTCTAACTTATTTTGTCTAACCTGTTAACATCTTAATTAGTCATATAATAATCCTTTAATTGCTAAAAATGCCATACACAATATAAACCCAGAAGGAAAACCCGTCTAAAATAAGTTGCATGATAAAAGGTAGGAAGGCTACTATTATCAAACTGTTCACTAATGAATTAAAGGAGTGAATTTCAAATTATTAGAGCCGACTTTCACATATCAGTCTATAATTGAGCATAGACATTTCTGATTCATGACATTTGTTCAAAATCTGGTATTTTGATAAAACAGAAGGTTGAAGGGAAAAACTCATCGGAAGACTGCACCTATATAATATTCAACCTCACACTTTTTCTTTTGTCTAAACAAATAAACCAATCAAAATATTATGGTAAAAACCCTGCACCATGACAAAGATTACACATTTGCACTCATGGGAAAAAATCTTAAATAGAAGACCTCTCCAATCTTAAATAGAGTAGCGATTTACCTACATATAACCATTTATAGAATAGCAATGAAGCAGGGTGACAATCTTCTTGGAGCAAGATATGTGAATAAGGCATAGGCAAGACAAACTGCAGACATAGTTCTATTATTTCGACCCATAACATTAGAAGGCATTAGGGAAAAAATTTCTCAAATTTCTTACATGTGTTTTGATGCTTCATAGCCATGGGAAAAATCGAGATATGCATATGGCAAGAAAAACAAGAATAAGTCAGTAATAGAAAATGAAGGATGCAGCAAAGCACATTTAACCATATAGAACCTGTTTTTAATAAGGGATCAACAAAAACTTACAAAATCTAATAAAAGTGTTGGAGGAAATTTGTAATATTTCACCTGCAAGATCAGAAATTTATGTATATTAGACAAATAAAAAATTTAAAAAAATAAAGGGCTAAATAAGTTTTGGCAGGGAGGGAAGAACTTTAAAACAAAGAGCCTCTCTAAGAAGATGAGAGAGGCGGGAAGATGAAGAAAACCATCTTGCTCGTTGTTGTTCTCAGAGAGAGGCGGGAAGATGAAGAAGAAGAGAGAGAGTTGTTCTAAGAGGTTTAGAGAGTGACGGTCGATGAACAAAGAGGGAAAGATGAGACTTTTGATGCATTGAGCCCAACCCCCCGTCAAATCCCACCAGAAAAAGCTGTTACAGAGAGAGGAAGTCTACCCACCACATGTTTATTCAGAAAAGTGAAAAAAAAAAATGGGACAATGAGACTAAAGGGAAGCCTGTGGGTTTCTATCCCACATCGGTATTGGGGGGGGGGAAAGAAAGAGACTAAAGGGAAGCGTTTTTCTCAAGGTGGAGCAAGGTAGATTAATTAACTAACAATTAATTGCAACAATTTGGTAATTAATTGTGATTTGTTAGGCAACAAAAAAGTAACAATATTAATTAATTAATTATCAATTAATTGTTAAAAAGGACAACCAAATGTGATTTGATTGGCAACCAAAAAAAAGAGGCTAAATTTTGGCTAATAACTACACATAATTGATAATTAAATGCGATTTGTTGGGTAACCAAAACAATATTAATAATTATAAAAGGCTGATAATTAAATGTGATTTGTCAGGCAATAAAATTGCGAAATTATTACTTAATTAATTAAAAATTAATTTCAAAAAATTGATAATTAAACTTGATTTGTTGGGCAACCCAAAATAAAAGAGAACATTTTTTATAAAATTTGAAAAAAAAATTGTAATTAAATGTGTTTTTTGGGGCAAACACAAAAAAGAAGCCAAAATTTTTGTTAATAATTGCAAAAAAGTTATTAATTAAATGTGATTTGTTAGGTAAAAAAATAACACTATTAATTAGTTATTAACAATGAATTGTAAAATTTTGGTAATTAAATGTGATTTATTGGGTAACCGAAAAATGGAACCCAAATAAAAAGTAAATATATAAATAATTATAACAAATAATAGTGGGGAATCTATAATTAAACATGGTGTGTGGCGTGACCAAATAATAAATGACACTAATGGAAGGGCACCACATTGTTGATTGTTTACATAGAATTAATACTAAATAAAGATTATCGTGGAAATTTGATAATAATAGTTGAATGTCTTCCCCTCTCATTCCAAAAAAACAAAAATAAAGAGCACCAATTTTTTTCAATGAGATTAGCTAGGTTGTCGTTGGAAAAAAATCAAATAAAGAGTAAATTTTTCACAATTGGAGCATAACAAAAGCAATTACAAAAAAGATAACATAATAATAATTAATACAATTAGAGCATAACATAAGCAATTATTACAATAAATAAAAAATAATAATTAATAATTATGATTTATTTGGCAACCAAAAAAAACATTGATAATTGTGAATAATTGGGATACCAATTTTTTGTTAACACAATTTATTGTTGGGAAAGGGAAGAAAAGGCTAAATTTTAGCACAATCCTGCATGCAATTAGAAAACTACCACCTCCCATCCAATCAAAACTCGCCACATCACCATTTTCATGTGCAATTGGGAGGACTACCACCAATCAACGAATCAGAGGACGACAACTCATCAAATTGGAATCAATTGGAGGACTACCACCAATCAACCAATGGGAGAGCGCCACATCAGCAATTGGGTTCAATTGGGGCAATTGCATTCACACATTTACTATATATGTTAATAACACTTTTTTCTAAAAAAAACACAATAATAATTTAGTGATTGTATTTTATATTAAAAGTGAAAACTTGATTATTTTAGTTATATTTGTTTAATCATATTAGATTGTATTCAAATAGCCTTTGTTTAATTATTTTTATGAGTTTCAATTGTGAAGTTACAATAAATAATAATTTGGAGATGTGTTGATATTTTAGCACTTGATTATTTGCTCAAATTTCATTATCATGAAATTATATAATAAAATTTTTTTAACCCTATGGGGGCACCCGTAGGGGGAAGCGGGGCTGGGAAGGGGAAGCCGGGGGTGGGGGACGGGGCGGGCGCGGGAGGAATTAAAATGCAACGGGGCAGGGGTTGGGGGAGATGTCCCCCGCCCCACCCCTGCCCCATTGCCACCCCCACGATTCCAAAACTGCCAGTTCCGATTTAAAGATTGATGGTTCCAATTCTTTCGAAAAGTGGAACCAGAACCTGCCCTTCTAGAAACCGTTACAGTTGTGATCATGATTCATGAACCTTCGGTTTCGGTTCTAATTTTACTCCAGTTGCAGTTCCAATTCTTTTGGGTTACAATTTTGATTTTTTTAGTTATACTTAAACACTTATTATTATAAAATAGATTTTAAAAAATATGACAATGAATGTAGCAAAAATTGAGAACTTTATTGCATTATCAAGTGTAAGAAAAAAGAAAAATAATGCAAATTTTATAAAGAATACCTCATTATTGATTAGATTGTAATGATCTCTGATTTGGGTTAGCTAAGGGATCTAGACTTACTAATGAAATGGAACAATGGCTTGCTCGGATAGGATTGAGTCTGTTAGTATCAGGCGCTGACTATTGATATTGAACTCTAAACTAGCCAAATAAATTTAAATAGCAAATATTTTTTTTTTTGAGGGTTTGAATTGGTTACATACTACCATTTCCGATTCTGATTCATATTTTTAATGAACCTGGACTTTGAATTTTTAGTCATGGTTGTGGTTCTGATTCCGATTGAATAAATCGCTGGTCCACTCTCAATTTAATCTGAATTGTGGCTATCCTAGTTGTGGAGAGGGGGGAGAGGGAATTATAGAAATTGGATAAGAGATTTTAATAATTATATTGAATCTTATATGAGGTAAGTGGAATTTAACTCTCTTTAATATAGGTTTATACACATTTAAAACAAGATGTTTAACTGTATCCAAACACGTTAAAGAATATGCATTTTGGGCTAAGCGAGACCCAACCAAAAAAATTACTTTTACTTCTCCAATTGGAGATGGAGGGGCCATGAAACTAATAGAATCTAGATGTGGTATTAGTATTCTGATTTCAGCCCCATATAAGACCCATTTAGATTGCATTTGGTGAGACTTTTTGTAGAGATATTTAATCAAAAGCCTGGTCTTATTTACCATGCCCATCGCCGAAGCAAAAAGCCAATAGATGGAAAAACCAAAAGTTGAAAAGAAGAGAGAAGAAGATTAAAGAAAATGATGACATCTTGGAATTAATGTAGACTGAACTATATGAATATTATTGACTTGTTATAGTCAACCATTTCTTCCTCAATTTTCCCTTCTTTTTGCCCATGAGCTCAAAATTAACCTGCTAATATAAGTTTATAAATTGAAATACCTTTCTATTGGTGCCTTTCATTGTCAACAACAACCGCAAAGAAAGGGGGTAAAGGGAAAAAAAAAAGCTCTACGATAAAATAACGTATCAACATTCTATTTACATCCGTGGTAAACCACCTTCGAACACTTATATTTTGATGATTTGCCCAATAATTCCGACCACATGCATTTTAGCAACAACTCAAGTGCATTATGGTGTATCAATTTATCCCCCTCAACAAAATTTCTAGGCCTTGTTATACTAAACCACACGGTGCGCAGTAGCATGGAAACAGAAAATACCCAGACAAGCATATGATGCCAAGGGAAAATACTGGGGGGAGGATATAACTGAGGACATTTATGTATTTCGGCGCCGAACAGAGCAAGATACATAGTCGAAAAAGTTTCATATAAGGAAAGCACTGAACTGAACAGAGCAACAAGATACATAATCGAAAGTGATATAGAGCCTAGTTCTAGTACTTATCCACTACAACTTCTTGTTAGAGATTATCTCAGTTCTTAATATGTTAGTATGACTAATTTAGATGAATAGTGAAATTAAAATGCCATGGATACAGTTTTTTAGTGCCTTTTCTCTTGAATACGATAACAGCAAAAGAGACGGGTGATTGTGAAATAAAAAGCAATATGTCGCCAGGGTGAAGAGCATGTTCGACGGAGATAATGGCCCAAATCTTGTCGAAAGTTTCATACCAATGTAATAGGTTTTATAGCCGCATGTAAGAATTACTGTTGGTGTCGTGTCTTCATGTAGTCGATGGTTAGCATATTGCGGAAGGACCTATTCACCAAAGAGCATCCATTGTTAGTTAGGTCACGAAAGAATGAAGCCCATAACAAATTGTATAGAGGAAAGTACTTACCAAGCTGTACTTAGAACAATGTGTATAAAACTGATAGAAAGAAACAAAGGATGCGCAATCGTGCTTTAGGAATTGATTTATGAAGGAGGTGATAGTACATAAGTTAGGCTACTGTCTGAACAAGAAATCACAACCTTCAACATTGGGTGTAATGCTTGGGAACATAGGCAAAAGAAGCGTCCATCACAGGACTCTGAAGTACAGAAAGCCATGGAATCATAGGATAAATTACCCTTGATTCTCAAGAAGACCATGTCATTCTCACGAATCAAATTACCGTTACAGTACAATTCCCAACATTCCTCAAAACATCTATCCTTGATTCTTATGTTCCAGGAGTGAATGCCATTATATAATTTAATTGTTATGTCATCTTGGAATCCAATTGAATCAAATAGAGTAGCTGAGATTTCCTATAGAGGAAAAGCCCCACAGAGAAAATTTTATTATGCGAGGAACAAGCAATCGAAAAAATATTTTTGATTTACTAACTTGTTTGGTTCTATTTGAACAGAAAAGAACAAAACACCACGGTTGCACTACTGGTATGCTTTCAAAACGAGTGATGGGTGTATCTATGGACAAGGCTATAGTGTGAGATACAAAAGATACTTAGTAGCAATACACATAGAAAAGGCAAGATATAAGTATACCTGTGTCTATAAAAGTTTCAGGAGAAAGGCTGATTACGTTCTGTAGCCATTGGGTAATGGAGTGAAAAGAATATAAAGATGGTTCTCCTTTGGGTTTTAGTATTTGTGGATAAGCCGCATGGATCTTTGTTTTACTGCAAGTACATAGAAAGAACCTATTCTTGCTGCCTTGAGGAATGGCTAGCCATTTCTTGACGGGATTTTTTGGTCTGGTCATTGGTAAGTCGGAAAGCAGAAGAGGAAGAAACAGTAAAACAAAATGCTAAGAGGTGCTCAACAGTAAGAGCTATGGAAAGAGCCGTTGTTGACATGTTTTACTGCAAGTACATAGAAAGAACCTATTCTTGCTGCCTTGCGGAATGGCTAGCCATTTCTTGACGGGATTTTTTGGTCTGGCCATTGGTAAGTCAGAAAGCAGAAGAGGAAGAAACAGTAAAACAAAATGCTAAGAGGTGATCAACAATAAGAGCTATGGAAAGAGCAGTTGTTGACATGTTTATAAGCCCTTATATGTTGGAGAAGTTTTCTGGCCGTAATCGTAGCATAGCAAGATGGGAGTAAATGTGGTAGCTGCATGAAAGTACTAAGGAGTAAAGTTTCAGAGGTGTAGTACAGAGCTATTGCTAAAACAGCAGTGGATGTGTCCAGCTTTATGGTGCTAGACCTGTAACTCTACTGGGGATATCTCAGGCATAGTTACTGCAAGAACAAATTGCCAGAACTATACAGTACACAGCTGGAAATTCCAAGAGTAGAGCATCATTAATTATGTAAATCGCTTTATCTATCAAGGTATTCTTACTTTGAAGGAAAGAAACAAGGATGCTTCGGATGAATTTAATGGTCAGCTGAATAGTTATTGGACTGAATATTTGTAGGCCTCGTTTTAAGAAGTTGAATAGTTATTGGACTGAAGGGGCTCTGCTGTGCAATAAACCAAGGACATTTCTAAATATTTGCGGTCCTCATTTAAGAAGCTGAATAGTTATTGGACTGAAGGGGTGAAAACAAGCAGAATATTTATCATGGACAAAATGGTATACAGGTGGATACAGATCCTGCATAGATGTACAAACTCATCAATTTGGCTGCATTTGATTGCAAGTAGCCATAGACAGAGACAAATAATGTTGCTGAATATGAATAGCTTCATTGGCTAGCTAATGGTGGCTGTACCTTGTTTTAAAGCGTCACTATTATTCAGCTGCAGTATCAAAAACATTAACTCTGATACTCTAAAGTGCTGGATAACATTAAATCTAGCAGCAGCGTAATGGTCATTTTTTGTTGCAAAGCGTTGCATTGTGATACCATAAATGAGCTTCCAAAATTAGGCAAATTCCTACAAGCGCAAAAAGATCAACTATAGACCATTAAACAGAGTTCCTTGCAACAATAATAAGTCTGGGAAATAACGTGGAACAGAGTTCTTTGTAGCAGTACAGAGTTAAACAAGGTTACACATTATCAAATAGAGTGCCAAAAGAGATTCCCAAAATAAGAACGAAATGCTTCTGCGGTGGTCGAAGACCAGGAATCAAGCATTTCTATTTTCTTGCCTTCTTGTTGCTTATGGAAGCACAAGTCTCTGGAACAGCATCACTTGTTTCCTCAGAAAGTTCAAACACTTTGGAAGGACAAGAGTGTTTTTTGGAGGAAGAACATGTTTTTTCTGCATCGGCAGTATCTCCTCACTAATTTATTGGCAGAAAATAGAATGTTGCTGTTAAACATACTATGTAATGGAATGGCTAGCAAATACCTGTAGCTTTAGCTACCGCAAGTTCACGCTCTAACTGTGGAATAGCAACACAGGCCTCTGAAACAGCATCTCTTGTTTCTTCAGAAAGTCCAAGATTTTGTGCAAGGCAATGGCTTGCTTTGGAGGAAAGAAATAATTTTTCAGGATAACGAATAACTCGTTATAAACTAATTGCCAAAAAATAGTGAATTATTACTCAAGCTAATGTGTAATAGAATGTCAAAAGAAAATTCACAATATCTGATATTATAATCGCTAGTAGAGAAAAAAAAATCTTATTGCCATCCATAATGGTCTTGACCAGTCTACTTTCGGTAATGTAATTTAGACATGCAGTGTAGCTAGTAAAATCCAAAGCCATTGGGCCTTTATTTTAGCAATATTTAATAAGTTTTTTCGAATAGCACACTTGATGTCAATGTTATTATACAAGGCAAGTGGAGTTTTGTTCAATTTCAAATGTGATTTGAAAATCTAGAAACATAAATTTGTTATTTTAAAAGGACTATTGAATAATCAGCATAAAAATTATATTCAATAGTTATTAATTTAAAATAAGTGATTTCTAAATTGTGACAAAATATGTTTTGGAAAATGAATTATCTTCTATGAGTAAAACACTCCACGGTGTATTTGTAAAGGCTTCATTTTCTATAATAGATACCTTGACATAAGTCGTTTAATGTAAAATAATTCACCTAGTGTTGTTCATAATCATAAAGTACAAAATAAGACTTTCAATAAATTCTTGAATTATTTCTCGTTAACATTGCAAATCTTTCAATGTTTTCCAAAAGGATAATGATAATTTTTCTCATCCTCTTATGAAATCATTACTACCTCTATTTGCGTTTCCATATTAATGAGAGACAATGTTAACTTTAAATATCTCAACTTTCAAATTTAAACCACTCTTATTCTTTCACAAACAGTTGGTTAATTGTCAATAATAGCCATATTCTTTAATGTGCATTATGAAAATTTTTTAGTAGTTCAAAACCTCAAGAGATGATTAAAAATAAAATGCTAAAAAATTTATTAAAAAATTTCAATATGTGATATTTGTTACATAGAAAAATAATAATTATTTAAAGAGTGTAGTCAAACATAATCTATAAGTCCTTCAAAAAAAAATAATCTATAAGTGTCAACAAAAATGATTAAGGGTAATTTAGTCAAAATTTACTATGATTCCACAACTGCTTTAATGAAAATTTGATTTCAATCAAATTAGGGTAATTAACTTACATTTTATGTGAATACGAAAATTATTGAGCATATTAATAAAAATATTTTAGGGAGAACTGTACCAATCGTTCTTCACATATCGTAGATATGAAAATTTAGTCCATCAGAACAAAGATGATCAGTTTTAATCCCTAACAAACAAAAAATAATCACCTTTAGTGCCTTTTCACTTTTCCAAACAAATTTTAGTCGGAACTTACTGAATCCACATGCAATGTCCAATTTTTAAAGGGTAAAAGTGGCAAATCACCTTACTATTGACCACAAATGTGATACTAGTACCAAAATTGCCATAACGCTGCACTTAGCATCCTATAAAGGCAACAACATAGTAATGCAAAATATATTAAGATCACGATCTGTCATTTTCCTAATCCGTCCTGTCGCTTTCTCTTACCATGAATTTTATTTTTTTGGGGTTACTAGCATAATAATTCGTTCTTCTTAATTGCCACTCTTACTATTATTCCCCCAAACAACACAATACAAAGCCCACACTAGAATACAAAATCACACATGTTTCGCCTCTCTCCTCTGCTCTTATTCTCTTCTCTCCCTCTATTATTCTTGTACAGAGTCAAAGCTACTAAGGGGTGGTCAAAAATGGGAGAGGAGAAGAGACTCGTGAAGAGGCTAGTAAGTACGTTGTTTTTTTTTTCTTCTTTTCTTTTTTTTTGGGCTTTAATACTGTTTTCTATAGTGACTTCCTTTATAGATTCTGGGTGAGTTCTTTGATTTAATTGCTATTGCTACAACTTTGCACTGATTTGTTCAGTATTCATCACTTGTTTCGAGCGTTTGCATATGTTATACTGATTGCATGGTTCAAAAGGGTTGTTGTGTGTAGTGGGGCTAATCCGCGCGTGAAGCGTGTCAGCTGGGTGCCCAAGCTCGGCAATAGATATTCGACAGCTCGGATACATCAGCTCGGGAAATGGAGAGGGCCAACTCGGCTGTGGCCGCCGCCTCTCCATGAAGCGGGCCTCGTGGGCCGCCGCCTCCGAACTCTTAGGGACAATCATATGAAACCCTAGAACAACTCCGAACCTTAAGGGGACTCTGACTTCTATATGGAAACTACTACTATCCGCAAGCCTATAAATATGATACCACGCGACAACACAAGGTACGCTATCTACAGTGTTCTATACTGTTACTTTACTCCTAAGCTCTGCTGACTTGACCGCCGGAGCTATTCCGGAGACTTCAGTCCCGCCGTTGTTCTTTCTTTGTAGGACTGCCTCCTCGGTTCCTCCTCTCAGCTCAGCTGCACCCAGTCAGCCCGGCTCGTGGCAGCTCAGTTCGGACAGTGTTTTTGGCTGTCACATCAATTGGCGCCGTCTGTGGGAAAACATATAATTCTTCTCTTGTGAATCATGCCAAGGACTAGGTCTTAGAGGAACGCTGACGGATCCAAGAGGACCGAACGAAGTGGCCCCCAAAACCCTCATCGGGGTCCGACTCCGGGGGACGAGGGGACGGGGCTCTCACGAATCCCGCCTGAACAGCTGGTTCAAACGGTGGCAGAAAATCTACCCACCTTCGAGGCAATCATGAACTACCTCAAGGGGCAGACGGGAGGTCATCATGACCAGGAGCCTAAGGTCCAAGGAGTGGAAGGACTTGGGCTGTCAGAATCTCGAACAGGGAGCCCTAAGCCCCGGCCGAAGCTGGCTCGCAGGGAGCTCACACGTGAACAGATCGAGGTCGTGGAGCCCTCCCTCAAGAACTCCCGGACTGAGCACCCAGAGCCTTTCCGAAGGTTCTCAAGGGGAGATCTCTCCCCTCGGAAGGAGCAACACCAGGTACAGGACGAGTTGGACCTACTATTGGACCCCGAGGAGGACAGGTACATTGCTTCCCCCTTTGTGCCCGATATTGAGGACTACCCGCTGCCCGCGAAGTTTAAAATACTAAGCATGAAATCCTACGATGCAACCACGGATCCGGAGGACCACCTGTTCGCATTCCTGACGCAAATGCACCTTCAAACAGCCGCAGATGCGGTCAGATGCAAGACCTTTCCAATGTTCTTGGAGGGAAAGGCACGTCAGTGGTTCCAAGGACTTTCCCCCAGGTCGATTCGGTCTTTCACCCAACTCGCGCGACTGTTCTCAGCACAGTTCGTTTCGTCGCGAATCTTCTCCAGAAGCACTGCTCATCTGATGACTATCCAGCAAAGGCCCGAGGAGTCACTACGCGAGTACATGGTACGTTTCAACAACGAATCCCTCCAGGTCCTTGACCGGGACGACAAGGTGGTCATGGCCGCTTTCATTAACGGCATGCGTAAGCAGAAGTTATACACCGAACTCGTGGAAAGACCCCCCAAGTCGGTGGGGGAGATGTTGGACCGAGCTCATGAGAAGGCCAACACTGAGGAGGTCAATCGCCTGAAAAGCGCGCAGGAAAGGCAGAGGGACGACAAACGCAGAATGGGTGCCGATCAGGGAGACGGGCAGCGCAATCAGGGGCGAAAGAATACCTATGACCGCCAGCCTTGGAGTCGGCCTCTGGGAGGAGATAAGCCCTGGACTCCCCTCACAACACCCCGAGCTCAAGTCCTCACGGTGATGGAACAAGAAGGGCTCTCTCGGCGGCCGGGGACAAAAGCAAACGGGATCAGGGCTTGTACTGTGCATATCATCGCGATGTGGGACATGATACAGAGGATTGCTGCCACCTCAAGAAAGACATTGAAAAGTTAATCAGACGTGGCCATCTCGAACAGTTCATACGTGATGAACGAGCTGACCAGAGGCAGGGGATGCACAAGCAGGAGAGCCTGGGCTACTCCCGGGACTGACCTCAGAGGCCCCGTGGCCGAACTCCCGAGCAGGAAATTCAGAACCTAGTTGGGGCGATCAATACCAATGCAGGAGGACCAGTTGGAGGAGATAGTCACACAGCTCGGCGGCACAACCAACCTCCACCCAGCGGAGAGAGCTCGAGTAAACGACTGAAAATGTACGAGGAAATCATCTATGGACCCGAAGATACCGTACCCCTGGCCTCTAATAACTACGAGGCCATCGTGATAGAGGTCATCACATGCAACTACAAGGAGAAAAATGTGTACATCGACAATGGAAGTACCATAGACGTGCTGTACTACAAAACCTTCAAAGAGCTGCAGCTGGAGGACAAACAGCTCGTCCCTATCCGAACTCCATTGATCGGCTTCGTAGGTCCCCCGGTAAGGCCAGAGGGAATGATAACCCTCATGATCATAGTAGGGGCGTCACCAAAGTGCCGAACTGTTCCCGTGAATTTCGCGGTGGTAAAAGAACCTTCATCGTACAACATGATTTTGGGACGGCCCACCCTGAACGCCCTCCGGGCTGTCTGCTCGACTTTGCACCTCAGCATGAAGCTCCCCACGCCCGTGGGGGTGGCAAAAGTGCTCAGAGATCCGGAGGTAGTTAGGGTATGCTATATCGCAACTCTCAAGGGCAAAGAGAAGTTGATTGCTCAAACAACTTGTTTGGAGCGCTAGGAGCCCGAGGAGAAAAGGAAGAGATTGGAGACGGATGAGGGATTGATCGAGCTGCCGGTCCACCTAGAACGACCGAAGCGCACAGTCCGGGTTGCTTAAGCGAGCTGACTCGAAACTCGCTAGAATCTCTCTTAGAAGAATACGCGGAGATTTTCACCTGGAGTGCGGATGACATGCCAGGGATCCCCTCTGAGCTGGCAGTTCACAAGCTACACGTGGATCCCAATGTCCGACCTGTGAAGCAGAAAAAGAGGAACTTCGCACCAGAGCGAAATGAGGTTGTCAAGAGCGAGGTAGACAAGCTGTTAGAAGCCAAAATCGTGAAAGAGATCTACTACCCGACCTGGCTGGCCAACCCAGTGCTAGTCAAGAAGGAAGAAAGAGTTTGAAGGATGTGCGTGGATTTCACTGACTTAAATAAAACTTGTCCTAAAGACTGCTACCCCTGTGACAGCCCCACCTCACCTTAAGGCGAACCAAAGGGTTCGGCGGACCGCCTGCCCAGCTCTCGCCAGGCCTAACGGGTCAATTTAGAGCGATCTAATACGTTTCGGATCATACAAACGCGTGTAAACAAGTCAAAATCACAAAATAAAAAAAATGAAGTCGGAGTCGGCCATGAATAGTAACAGACACGTCAAAATCCAAACAAACGTCAAGCAAATATTTGCATTTCAAAATTTAGTATATACAACCCAAATGGGCATACCAAAGTGATTCAAAAGGGGATACATGGACGGTTTGCCAAATCCAAAAGAGAAACGGACCCAAAAGTACACTTAGGGTTTCAATCAATGAGCTACACAAAAGACATGTCCAACTAGTTCAATTCGGCAAGCATTTATCAAATCCAGTCCAAAAGTGTTTATTTTCCTGTAAGGAAAACAAAAAGGAACAGAAAGGGGTGAGTTTGCGCTCAATGAGGTACCAAACAGATAGCAATAAAATCATGGCATTTCACGTTTAGCAAATCAGGTACACATGCCAGATGTAAAGCAAAGGAACCCATGATTCAAATCAGAAGGATATAGGTGGCTCTCAGGAGCCAAATTCCCATTTACTTCACCGGAACTTGATCGAAATAATAGTTGACACTCCGTCAACGTTAAAGAAGTAACCAATACCGTAGACTCCACTTCCTTCGACTCCTTCCACCTCACATACCCCACCGGGCCCGAAATCCAATCAGAGCAGAAATGGTAATACTCGAGTATACCCGGAATCAAGGGTCTCAATACCCAAAGATCCCAAAACAGACTACCGTGGTTCGTTATCTAATCGACCAGGCCCTTGCCGGCCTGACTCGAGTAACTAGCCACAGGGGTTGAGCTCAGAGATCACAGAAAGGTCGTTGGATACCAGCCTCCAAACGACGTCCGAACAGATACAAATAACAGATTCAAATTTTGCATAGTAAATTGGCATATAAACAGACAAGAGAACGAGTGTGATAAAGTACACCCTCGTCTCAAACAGAATGAACAGATAGTACATTCGGGCATATTACAGATTGCATTTACAGACCCCAAGTTACTCAACAAATAAGGGGAGTGGTACACTCACCGGCTCAACTTCAAAAGTTTTCACTTCAGATTGGCCTTAATCGCCAAGAAACCCTAAAATAATCAAAATAAACCAATTGAAGGTTTCATATCCAAAATCGAGTAAACGGAATGCACAAGTGAGGCTCGACTACACGTCGTACGCCTTGCCAAATAAATACTAATGCAAGGGTGGAAAACATGATTTTCTTGGAAACGAAAAGGTAACATGAAGACCTAGCCTCAAACAACCCAAAAGTCCTTCGCTCAAATCACAAGTAAATCCAACTAGCCTTCAAGTAAAATTTCGGCAGCATATCCCTTGTGTTTACCTAATTTCCAGCCATCATGGCTTCATTATTTCCTAAAATCAGTCCCAACATCTTGTACAAAAATAATCTCATTCCCAAAAGCCGTTCACTAGGCTTAATGGCATACAAGTACAAAATTTAGTTAGGAAATGACCGGAATGAAAGCAAGCCCTAAAACATGCAAGCAAGTACAATGAGACTCGATAACGAGTCATAACCCAATGCCAAATATGACCCCAATAGGGTTCCATAAGCATACACAAACACTAGAGGAAACCAGAAAATTCGGACATGCAATTAGCTTTGGCCCTGAAAAAATAGTTTTTGACTTTACTTTGCGGTAATGGCACCAAATGCACTACGATTATCGGATGAGGGTGCAAGACCCACCATTTCGAAGCTAAAAGACAGTCCTACAACATCACAGAAGGTCACTCAACCCAGTTTTGAGTGCAAACAGGTCAAAAATGCAAGATACTACATCAAAACCGTAAAAATAGATTCACAGAACGCATTCTAGCGGAAACATCATAACTGAGGCTCTCCAAGTCCAAATCCAGAAATTCCAAAACCAAATGAAAGATAAGAAACAGGGCTACGTTTCATCAGAAGACCTCAACAACCAATTCGGAAGCAATCCTGACCACAACAACCAATTACAGGCGCAATTCTTACATTCGGGTAAAACCAGAACAGCAATAGTAATTTCGACTTTTCTCATTCCACACTACTCCGATTGATCTGAAATTTTGTAGGAACCTCTAAAATGTCATTCCCTACAACTTTCATGTTTTAATATAAGGCCAATTCGGCCTCTAAATAGGAGCTAAAAATTCGGACAGAATGCTCCCACAAGAACCCTAATTTTCTGAAATTTCTTCCAAACCAGAAATTGGTTGCAATTAATCACTTTTTCCACCTTCTAGAATCATTATATACCATTTTCAATCATCATAGATAGCCACACAATCATGCTTATATTAAAACAGAAAAATCCCCAAAAATTATAAAATTTCATCACTTCAACCACAAATCAAGAAGTAATCCATAAACTTGCATCTCATACTACCACTAATCATGATTTAAGCATCAATTAAGGAAGGAGAGTGGTTCTTCACAACTCACCTTAGGAACAAGAGAGAGAGAGCAATTGGTCACCTTAGCTTTCCAAACAACTTCACCAATCACTTCAAAATCTCCAAGTGGAGGAGTTTTGTGGAGCAAAACCAAAATTAAACGGTAGGAGTGGAAGATTGAGCAAGTTTGGATCAAATTTTTGGAGAGCTTTTCTTTTCTTTTCTCTCTAATGAGGGCCGGCTATGAGCTTGATATTTGTGGGGAATTTTGGGTCAAATTTTTGAGTTATTTTGGTAAAATGGTAAAAGCATGAATAGTAAGTCAAAAGTAGGATTTAATCTCTAAGTGACACATGTCACTTGCATTAATTGCTTGCCTAACTTTTGTCTCTCTTATACCAATCCACTTAACCTCCTCTCATTATTTCTTAACACCCGGTAAATTAATTCCAGTATCCAAAACTTAACCTAGTTGACCAAATTTTTTCGAACTTTTCGCACTTGTGGGTCCCACGTCCGGTATACGCTCTTAATTTCTCAAAACCTATTCGATACTAGAAAAATCATCTAAAATTTATATCTGCTTCTTAAAGTTATCTAGAAATTTTTCCTAAGCACGAAAATGCAAAAAACAAGCCATGAAAAATACGAAACCTAGAAACTGCAAATTACGGGTTCTCATACTCTCTCCCCCTTAAAAGAATTTCGCCCTCGAAATTTCTTATCAACGAAAATTTTTTTTTTTTAAACCAGGGTACCTAATGGATTGTACCTTCTACGTCCTCAGACGAGTCAGGGACCTGATGCGGCTCCAGAGAATATACCCGAGCTGGTGCCTTCGACCCAGTCCCTTCTCCTTTCATTTGTCCAGGGTTGATCTTGGCTGGTTGCTGAGAATTGATCTTGATTGGTGGCAGAGTCCCTCTCCGCTCGCGCAGGCGAGTTGGACAGTTAGCAATCCGATGTTCGGCGCTTCCACAGCGCAAGCATTTCCCTTCTTTCTTCCAGCACTTTGCTTCCGTATGATTTGGCCCTCCGCAATATTCACAGGGGCCACGAGTAGCAGAGACTGATTCCCCCTGTGGAACACCACCTGTCACCCCCGGTAGCCGTACTTTCCCGTTTCCCTTTCGAACTTTAGGGGTTGTACTATTATCCGCTTGTTCTGAGCTGCTCCCAGAAAAGCCCCTTTTCTTGGTTTGGAAATTTCTAACTTGTAGCCTCGCACTTTCAACCCACTGGGCTTTCTCCACAGCATCACTAAAGATATTAAGTTGAGCTACCGCCAAATCCTTTTGAATCTCAACATTTAGTCCTGTATAAAACGCCTTATCCGTCTTTGTTCGGTTACGATCAGTTCGGGTGCAAACTTAGACAACCGAGTGAATTAACTCTCATATTCGGCTACGGTCTTAGTTCCCTGGCGAAGCCGAATGAATTCATCTTCCTTCTTTTCTTGGATTAGAGGAGGGAAAAACTTGGCGTTAAATTCTCTCATAAAGTTCGCCCACGTCCTCGGGGTTTGTTCTCTTTCCCATTTTTGCCGAATCACGTTCCACCAGGAACGAGCCACCCCTTCTAGTTGAAAGACGGCAAAAGTCACCTGCCTTTTTTCGGTGTAATGCAGGGCCGCAAAAATATCCACTATCTTCTCGAGCCACCTTTCGGCGACATCCGGGTCGGGTTCCCTGATAAATTTCGGTGGTACGAACTTCTGGAACCTCTCAAGTGCCCTGTCGTCGTTTTCGACATGATTGCCCGGGTTTCCAGGATTAGGGTTTGGGTTTTGGCCCTGTTGCTGCACTACTTGTGCCAGCAAGTTGGTCATTTGCTGCATAGCGGCAGCTATTTGCACATTGGGGTCAACTCTCGGTTCAGGGTTAGGTCCAGAGGAGATTCCTCCAGTACCCCTTTCAGGCGTAGGTTGCCTATTTCCACGCCCACGGCCCCGTCCACTACGAGTGCCTTCCATTGGTCTAATAAATCTTGGGTCGAAGCGGGAATATAATATTAAACATAGGTAGGCAAAAGCAAGTAGCAAAAGGTACGCATAGAACAAAAGTATACATATATAACATAACTGTATCAAACAAGTCACACAGTAGCATTCAATTAGATACAAATCCATGAAAGTAGCGGGGTCATCCAAAAGTACTATAGACAAACTAGGTCACAAGTACAAGAATAACTAACGAAGAGCTTTTCCCCCTCTAGGGCTCCATCCAGAATCTACGACAACAACACCATCTATATCTTAATCAAGGTTGATCACGCTTAACCACACCCGAACAGACCATATGAAGTTCCATAGAATCGCCTTTCTAGTTCGCCTAAGTCCTTTCTAACCTAGGCTCTCATTGAGTTAGTAGCCGGGCACGAGAATCCCAAATAAGATAATTCACAACTCGAGCCAGCCGGTCCCAAGAGTAAATCATCCATATTAAAGATTCCTACCCGACATACATACCTAACTTTCTCAAGTCCCAATATAATGATCCTTACTCTTATAACATGCACAGTTTATAGCTTACGCTCAAAAGAGCACTTATACCTTTCGACGCATTCACGAAAGCAGGACCATAACACCACTTGACCCCAAGCTCACTCCGCGCAGAGACCACGCGAAGTGGCTCCGATACCCCCTGTGACAGCCCCACCTCACCCTAAGGCGAACCAAAGGGTTCGGCGGACCGCCTGCCCAGCTCTCGCCAGGACTAACGGGTCAATTTAGAGCGATCTAATACGTTTCGGATCATACAAACGCGCGTAAACAAATCAAAATCACAAAATAAAAAAAACGAAGTCGGAGTCGGCCATGAATAGTAACCGACACGTCAAAACCCAAACAAACGTCAAGCAAATATTTACATTTCAAAATTTAGTATATACAACCCAAATGGGCATACCAAAGTGATTCAAAAGGGGATACATGGATGGTTTGCCAAATCCAAAAGAGAAACGGACCCAAAAGTACACTTAGGGTTTCAATCAATGAGCTATACAAAAGACATGTCCAACTAGTTCAATTCGGCAACCATTTATCAAATCCAGTCCAAAAGTGTTTATTTTCCTGTAAGGAAAACAAAAAGGAACAAAAAGGGGTGAGTTTGCGTTCAATGAGGTACCAAACAGATAGCAATAAAATCATGGCATTTCACGTTTAGCAAATCAGGTACACATGCCAGATGTAAAGCAAAGGAACCCATGATTCAAATCAGAAGGATATAGGTGGCTCTTAGGAGCCAAATTCCCATTTGCTTCACCGGAACTTGATCGAAATAATAGTTGACAACCGTCAACGTTAAAGAAGTAACCAATACCGTAGACTCCACTTCTTTCGACTCCTTCCACCTCACATACCCCACCGGGCCCGAAATCCAATCAGAGCAGAAATGGTAATACTCGAGTATACCCGGAATCAAGGGTCTCAATACCCAAAGATCCCAAAACAGACTACCGTGGTTCGTTATCTAATCGACCAGGCCCTTGCCGGCCCGACTCGAGTAACTAGCCACAGGGGTTGAGCTCAGAGATCACAGAAAGGTCGTTGGATACCAGCCTCCAAACGACGTCCGAACAGATACAAATAACAGATTCAAATTTTGCATAGTAAATTGGCATATAAACAGACAAGAGAACGAGTGTGATAAAGTACACACTCGTCTCAAACAGAATGAACAGATAGTACATTCGGGCATATTACAGATTGCATTTACAGACCCCAAGTTACTCAACAAATAAGGGGAGTGGTACACTCACCGGCTCAACTTCAAAAGTTTTCACTTCAGATTGGCCTTAATCGCCAAGAAACCCTAAAATAATCAAAATAAACCAATTGAAGGTTTCATATCCAAAATCGAGTAAACGGAATGCAAAAGTGAGGCTCGACTACACGTCGTACGCCTTGCCAAATAAATACTAATGCAAGGGTGGAAAACATGATTTTCTTGAAAACGAAAAGGTAACATGAAGACCTAGGCTCAAACAACCCAAAAGTCCTTCGCTCAAATCACAAGTAAATCCAACTAGCCTTCAAGTAAAATTTCGGCAGCATATCCCTTGTGTTTACCTAATTTTCAGCCATCATGGCTTCATTATTTCCTCAAATCAGTCCCAACATCTTGTACAAAAATAATCTCATTCCCAAAAGCCGTTCACTAGGCTTAATGGCATACAAGTACAAAATTTAGTTAGGAAATGACCGGAATGAAAGCAAGCCCTAAAACATGCAAGCAAGTACAATGAGACTCGATAACGAGTCATAACCCAATGCCAAATATGACCCCAATAGGGTTCCATAAGCATACACAAACACTAGAGGAAACCAGAAAATTCGGACATGCAATTAGCTTTGGCCCTGAAAAAATAGTTTTTGACTTTACTTTGCGGTAATGGCACCAAATGCACTACGATTATCGGATGAGGGTGCAAGACCCACCATTTCGAAGCTAAAAGACAGTGCTACAACATCACAGAAGGTCACTCAACTCAGTTTTGAGTGCAAACAGGTCAAAAATGCAAGATACTACATCAAAACCGTAAAAATAGATTCACAGAACGCATTCTAGCGGAAACATCATAACTGAGGCTCTCCAAGTCCAAATCCAGAAATTCCAAAACCAAATGAAAGCTAAGAAACAGGGCTACGTTTCATCAGAAGACCTCAACAACCAATTCGGAAGCAATCCTGACCACAACAACCAATTACCGGCGCAATTCTTACATTCGGGTAAAACCAGAACAGCAATAGTAATTTCGACTTTTCTCATTCCACACTACTCCGATTGATCTGAAATTTTGTAGGACCCTCTAAAATGTCATTCCCTACAACTTTCATGTTTTAATATAAGGCCAATTCGGCCTCTAAATAGGAGCTAAAAATTCGGACAGAATGCTCCCACAAGAACCCTAATTTTCTGAAATTTCTTCCAAACCAGAAATTGGTTGCAATTAATCACTTTTTCCACCTTCTAGAATCATTATATACCATTTTCAATCATCATAGATAGCCACACAATCATGCTTATATTAAAACAGAAAAATCCCCAAAAATTATAAAACTTCATCACTTCAATCACAAATCAAGAAGTAATCCATAAACTTGCATCTCATACTACCACTAATCATGATTTAAGCATCAATTAAGAAAGGAGAGTGGTTCTTCACAACTCACCTTAGGAACAAGAGAGAGAGAGCAATTGGTCACCTTAGCTTTTCAAACAATTTCACCAATCACTTCAAAATCTCCAAGTGGAGGAGTTTTGTGGAGCAAAACCAAAATTAAACGGTAGGAGTAGAAGATTGAGCAAGTTTGGATCAAATTTTTGGAGAGCTTGTCTTTTCTTTTCTCTCTAATGAGGGCCGGCTATGAGCTTGATATTTGTGGGGATTTTTGGGTCAAATTCTTGAGTTATTTTGGTAAAATGGTAAAAGCATGAATAGTAAGTCAAAAGTAGGATTTAATCTCTAAGTGACACATGTCACTTGCATTAATTGCTTGCCTAACTTTTGTCTCTTTTATACCAATCCACTTAACCTCCTCTCATTATTTCTTAACACCCGGTAAATTAATTCCAGTATCCAAAACTTAACCTAGTTGACTGAATTTTTCCGAACTTTTCGCACTTGTGGGTCCCATGTCCGGTATACGCTCTTAATTTCTCAAAACCTATTCGATACTAGAAAAATCATCTAAAATTTATATCTGCTTCTTAAAGTTATCTAGAAATTTTTCCTAAGCACGAAAATGCAAAAATCAAGCCATGAAAAATACGAAACCTAGAAACTGCAAATTACGGGTTCTCACAACCCCCTTCCGCGGATTGACCAACTGGTGGACTCAACCTCGGGATATGAGATTTTTTACTTTTTGGATGCCTTCAAAGGGTATCATCAAATAGCCCTGGACGAGAAGGATCAGGAGAAAACCTCGTTTATCACCGAATACGCCACCTATTGTTACGTCACTATACCGTTTGGATTGAAAAATGTGGGCGCGACCTACTAGAGGCTGGTCAATAAGCTGTTCGAGGACCAAATCGGACGAAATATGGAGGTTTATGTGGACGATATGCTGGTGAAGAGCCGGACTCAGGAGCAGTTCATCTCTAACCTTAGGGAGATTTTCGACGTCCTTCGGAGATCACGAATGCGGCTCAACCCCAAGAAATGCACCTTTGGGGTCAGGTCGGAAAAATTCCTAGGTTACATGATTTCTAAAAAAGGGGTAAGAGCTAACCCGGACAAAATCAAGGCCATCATGGACATGGCTCCTTCCCGAAATATTAAGGAGGTACAGCGCTTGGCAGGGAGGATGGAGGCTTTGAACAGGTTATGGTCCAAATCGGCAGTTCGGGGCTCCCCATTCTTCAAAGCCCTAAGAAGAGGTCCACAATTCGAATGGAATCCGGAGTGTCAAAAAGCGTTTAATGAGCTGAAGGTCCATCTTGCTCGGCTGCCGGCCCTAACTTCTCCCGCACAAAGTGAAACCCTGTTCATCTACTTAACTGTGGGAGAGGAGACAGTTAGCGCGGTGCTGGTACGAGAGGAAGACAATGTCCAGAAACCTGTATACTATGTTAGTCGTACCCTGCAAGGGGTGGAGGCAAAGTATTCTGTAGTAGAGCGGTATGTCCTGGCGCTAGTTCATGCAGTTTGAAAGCTCAGATCGTACTTCCAAACTCACCCAATTGTAGTAGTGACGGACCAACCCTTAAAGCAGATTCTCTCTAAACCCGATGTCTCAGGACGGATGGTGAAGTGGGCTGTAGAGCTGTCGGAGTACGATCTGGGGTACCAGGCGAGGACGGCCATCAAGGCACAAGCGTTGGCAGACTTCATAGCGGAAGGCGTTTTCTTCGGGTCACACGAGACCAAAGCCGACCAGGCCAGAGAAGCAGTTGAGGCCGGGAGGGCCAGAGAAGCAGTTGAGGCCGGGAGGGCCAGAGAAGCTGTCGACGTCGCACCTACCAGAGAAGCAGCCGAAACCCAACGACGCGGAGAAACTACCAAGGCCACGGAGACCTAAGAAGCAGTAGAGGCCTTGCAGGCTGAAAATGCTGCCGAGGTTACTCAGGTCAATAAGATAGCAGAGGTCGGACAGACCGGAGAAGCAGCTAAGGCTGAACGGGCCAGAAAGGCTGCTAAGGTCGAGCTTGCCGGAGAAGCAGCTAAGGCCGAACAGGCCAGAGAGGCTGCCGAGATCGCGCAGGCTGAAGGAGCAGTCGAGATCGAACAGGCCAGAGGGGTTGCCCAGGCCAAAAAGGCTATAGAGGCTACAGGACGAACTGGTCCGGTTTGGACATTATACGTGGATGGCACATCAAGCAAAGAAGGATATGGAGTCAGGCTCTTCCTAATCAGTCCTACGGGGGAAAAGTTGGTCTACGCCTTGAGGTTCGATTTCAGAGCTTCTAATAACGAATCTGAGTATGAGGCCCTGATTGCGGGGATGGTGATGGCTCGGAGATTGGGAACCGAGCCAATAAAAGTCTACAGCAATTCGCAACTAATAGTAAACCAAGTGTGAGGAAGCTATGAGGTCAAAAAAGAGCCACTAAGGAGATATGTCGCCAAGGCACATGAGCTAAGAGATCGGTTCAGGCACTTCATACAGGAGCAGATCCCGCGAAACCAGAATAAGAGAGTCGATGCCCTGTCCAAGCTGTCTTCTACCTCATTTAGCACCTTAAACCGAGAGATACTGGTAGAGGTCGTTAAAAATCGGGCGTATGAGCAAATAGATCCATCAGTCATTCGAATAGTTAGCTTTTGGATGGACCCCATTGTCCAGTACCTAGCCAATGGCGAGCTTCCCCTAAGCAGAATAGAGGCCTGTCAAGTCCTTCTCAAGTCACAGAGGTACGTGCTCATAGAGGGAGTGTTATATAGGAAGTCCTACTTGCAGCCTTGGCTAAAGTGCGTAACACCAGAAGAGGGGAATTATGTCTTGCGCGAGCTGCATGAGGGCATCTGTGATAATCACGTCGGCTCAAGAGTTCTAGCCAAGAAAGGGATGTTGTCTGGGTACTATTGACCCACCATCTTCCGGGACTCGGCCGAACTAGTGGCAAGGTGCAGGTCTTGTCAGCTGCACGCTCCAGTTCACCACTCCCCAATTCGGGAGATGGTTCCCCTCCATAGCCCTTGGCCGTTCTTCCAATGGGGAATCGACCTGCTAGACCCTTTTTTCCGAGCTCCGGGAGGTTATGAGCATCTGGTGGTGGCAATTGACTATTTCACAAAATGGGTAGAGACTAAACCACTTAGCACCATCAATAATAGAGTCATCCAGAAGTTTCTTTGGAAAAGTATAGTTTGCCGATTTGGCATACCATAGGTCCTGATCTCGGACAATGACAGACAGTTCGCTGACAGTTTCCTTCAGGAGTGGTGCTCTGAGCTCGGTATTCAGTAGCACTTTACCTTTGTGGGGCACTCGCAAGCCAACGGACAGGTCGAGAATGCCAACAGAACCATTCTGCACGGCTTGAGGACACGAATAGAGTCCGCCCGAACTAGGTGGATGGATGAGTTGACTATCATACTGTGGGCTTACCGGACTACACCTCAGACGGCCATCCAGGAAACTCCATTCGTCTTGACGTATGGGGCCGAAGCAATAATTTCGACCGAAATTGGGGTACCTTTGAGCCGGGTTCAACATTTCGTGACTCAGAATAATGATGAAGAGATGCGGGCTCAACCTAGACCTGGTTGAGCATCGGAGGGAAGAAGCGATCATAAGAATGGTCAAGTACAAATGGCAGATCGTGCGGTACTACAACGTTAAAGCAAGGCATCTCTCCTTCAAACCAGGGGACCTGGTGCTATGGAGAAATTCAGTAAGTCGAGCTGCGGGCATAGGCAAGTTAGACCCAAATTGGGAAGGTCCTTATGTGGTTAGAGAAGCTGATCGCTCGAGGTACTGTAAGTTAGCCCATCTCAGTGAGGAAGAAGTTCCACGCACCTGGCACAATTTGAATTTAAAGCTTTTTCGTTAGAACTCGCACTGACCAGGAGTAAGCTAGAAGGATCATTACGCGAGGCTTAGGTAACAAAATGTAAACGTCAGCTCGGTGATCTGTTAGCTCGAAGCTTGGGCTCACAAGAATGTATCCAAGATTCTATGAAAAAATAAAGAATTTTTACATAGTGTTGAACTAAAAGATCATCTATTCCATGGCAAAAAGATGTACACAAGGGGGCCATACAAAAATGAGCTGGCCAGCTCGGATCCTACCCTGCCCTACACCCTATCTATACCTATGCTAGGAGCTACCTAATTTTTCCCCTGTTGCTCCTGCTCAGGATCGGGGGAGGTCGCAGGCAAGGAAGGATCTGTGACCAATCGCGGGCATAGCCCTCCACGATCCTGTCAATCTGATGGACTGCTTGTGGGTTGTACTCAGACCATCTGCCCAGGTCAAACCCAGGCAGGTTCAGGGATTGCACGTCGTGTATAGTCTGAGTATACCTCACATGCAGTACTGGCCCGTTGAGGAAGGCCAGGTCTTTCAGGAACTCCTCAAACTTCTTGAAGTCCCTAACGCCAAGTTGACGACCCTCCTAAGCAGCTTCAATCTGACCAGGCAGCTCCGCGGATTTCTTCTGTTCGGATTCCAGCTGCGAGGTCAGTTCGGCGGCATTCTTCTTCTCCAGCTCACAGGCGGACTGGGCCTCGGCAAGCTGTTTCTTCAAAACTTCCAGCTCTGATTCAGCTGCCTCAAGCTGGCTGGACAACCTGTCCTTGGCCGCATCAGCCTGGGAAAGATTCTCTCCCATGTTCTCGTACAGCTGCAACAGCTCGGCACCAGCAACATTAAACTGCAGATCGAGTACCGGGTGAGAACCGACAAGGCAAAGAAATTCCAATAAGGCACAACTAGTTGAAGAGTTACCTGAGCTGCGCTAGGTAGTAGTGCTCCAGCAGTTCAGAGTTAGATGCGAGCTGAACGAAGTAGTGGTCTCGGGGAAGCATCGTGTCCCTAAGGAGCTCCCGAGCTGCTTCAAGAAATTGGGCACGGTCATTCACGGATAATCCCCACTTCGGGTAGAAGTGCAGGGGGTACGAATGTGCGCTCAACTCGGAGGGAGGGTTCAGAGGTATCACATTCCTCCCATGCCACATGGCGGGCGGTGAGTCGGAAGAGGCCTGCTGTTCGGCCGAATTCACCCCATAATGCTCCACAGTGGCAGTGGTAGGAGCTGGTTACGGCGCCTAGGCAGTAGGAGAGGTGGCCTCAGTTCAGGCCCTCTTGGCCGTTGATTTTTTCCTCTTTTTCTTGCTTGCTAGCCCCCTCCGCAGGAGATGACTGAGCAGGGCCTAGAGGGCTGGAACAGAAGGAGGAGCGACGGGGACAGAGCTGCTTGGTACGATGGACGGCACGGTAACAGGCGTACTGGGATCGCCTGTTCCCCCTATGTTCAGCAGCTGGGAAATTTCTTCACTGCAGGATAGAGAGGAGAGGTTAGTTCGAACAACATTGTGGAGCTCATGAAAAGAAGGAGAGATGAGATCAAGAATTTACAAGTTGTCAGCTCCTCTGGGGTGAGAGGTCGGAGATCGGGGGCAGGGTCATTTACCTCTGCCCGAATCAACCCCGCCGACCAGAGTTGAGTATTGTTGAATTCCTTCACCTTCAACCGAGTTTCCGAACTGACCAGACGGTCCAGCTCGACCGCTGGCAGAGACGAAGGAATGGGGTCAGATACTTGGGTCTCCTCCCTCCAGGTCAAGGGAGGAAACCCTGTGTTCTTCACAAAGAAGAATTGGGCCTTCCAACCCTTGATAGAGGAAGGTACATGTGAGAACAGCTCACGGGTTAGGAGCTTCCTCCCGCTCCTGCGAGCGAAGTAGAACCAACCGTGGACCGGGCCGCTCACCTTCATTTGAAAAAATGACCTGAACAGGTCTAAAGAATAAGGTATCTCAAGGATGCGACATAAAATGAAGAAGCCAAGGATCGACCGAATGGCGTTGGGAACGAACTGGGTTATCCGAATTTCCCAGAAGGTCAGAATTTGGTAGAAGAAGTGAGGAATTGGAAGGC
The DNA here is from genome assembly GCF_036785885.1 of Coffea arabica. Taxonomy (NCBI): domain Eukaryota; kingdom Viridiplantae; phylum Streptophyta; class Magnoliopsida; order Gentianales; family Rubiaceae; genus Coffea; species Coffea arabica. The sequence goes on from NC_092311.1 coordinate 9,858,621, forward strand.
GGAGACCAGCCATAAGCTGATCTCTGTAGATGGCCATGAACTCAAGAGGAGGTTGGCACGCGTACTCCCCTGGCCGGGCAGCCCTAGCCTCGAACTGGGGAGGGATGTCATACCTCCCAACCAGTTCATCTACATCCCCTTGGTCCAAAAGGGAGGGATGATCTCGACTTCCCAGAAGTTGATATCGAACCCCCTGGAGGGTCCTGCCCCGACGCAAGCTGAAACTGCCTCCAAAGGGTTCTCTGGGGCAGCAGCTCCTGCGTCAGGTTGGGCAGGTTGGTCGGGCTGATTCATACCTAAGGTGGGGGAGTGGACTGGAGAAGGAAGGTACTCAGACTCTGAGGAACAAGAGGAAGAGGAGTTGGAAGAAGAAATTATTTCTATGGGGGCAAGTCGGACTACTCTACGCCTAGGTGCCGAGCTAGTAATGTCTGAGTGTGTGGAAGAAGACGACATAAAAGGAAAAAAAGACTTACTGGCAGGTAAGGAAGAAGAGCTGATGGGTGCTTAGGAGGGGAAGCTACTCTCGTACGAGCTCACTAGGTGAGGTGCGAGCTGATGGAGATTTGAAAATGGAGAAAATGAGGAAGGAAGCTTGAAAGCGACGTTTGGAAGGGCCTATTTATAGGCCACCTGGGCGGGAAGGTAAAGAGTCTTGAATTGAAATTTCAAATTTATTATTTAAAAATCGTCGCCTCGAAAGACAGTTGAGCTGACAACCGCCATTATGAGGGAGCGTGACCCCTGGAGCGCCGGTTACGCCAGCGGATATGGCAGTTGCACGAACAAGGGATTGTGGGCCCCTCGCTGAACCAACCCGTCGCCTCAAAATTTGGTCCAAATTCACGCGACCCTTCGGTGACTCTAGACTCAAAGGGGGGCTAGTGTAGCGAGGCTAATCCGCGCGTGACGCGTGTCAGCTTGGTGCCCGAGCTCGGCAATAGATATTCAACAGTTTGGATACATCAGCTCGGGAAATGGAGAGGGCTAGCTCGGCCGTGGCCGCCGCTTCTCTATGAAGCATGCCTCGTGGGCCGCTGCCTCCGAATTTTTAGGGGCAGTCATATGAAACCCTAGAACAATTCCGAACACTAAGGGGACTCTGACTCCTATATGGAAACTACTACTACCCGCAAGCCTATAAATATAATACCACGCGACAACACAATGTACGCTATCTACAGTGCTCTATACTGTTACCTTACTCCTAAACTCTGCTGACTTGATCGTCGGAACTACTCCGGGAACTTCAGTCCCGCCGTTGTTCTTTCTTTGCAGGACTGCCCCCTCGGTTCCCCCTCTCAGCTCGACTGCACCCAGTCAGTCCCGCTTGTGGCAGCTCAGCTCGGACCGTATTTTTGGTTGTCGCATCATTGTGCATTACTGGCTGTGCTAATTTTGTCGTGCTCAAGTCTTGTTTTGGAGTTTGAATCCGTCTAGTCAAGATCGGGCCGATCCCAGCTTTTAGTTTTAACTGCAACCTCTTCAATTGTCTACATTTTCGTTTCATGGTCACAATTTACCTACTGGTGATAGATTCTAGGATGTTTTTTTTGCTGCCAAGGCTTTTTTTGCAAGTTTTTCTTTTGGTTTATTTGGTTTAAACAATGGACTCATGTTTGTTTGCTAGTTGAACTGGTCTTGTACTCTTCTCTGTTAATATGAACTACTGTTGGGATATTTTTTTTTTCGGCTAGTTTGGGCATACATTGCTCTCTTGCTCCGACGTGGTACTTGCTAACAAGGTCATCATCTAAACTTGGTAAATCGTATGCCTGCGGTAATGGTGCTTGCTCCAACACTAAAATTTGTTTTATCTACTTCCTTGATCGTCTTCATCTCATTAAGTTCAGTCCTTTCTTTATGATTTCCCGGCATATTCTTTTAATCTAGCACAGTGGAATACGCTAATGCTATACTATTTGAATTGCTAGGTATTAAGATTTTGGATTGAGAAGAATTGCAAATAATAGTGGGTTAGTTTTATGTGTGTGTGTTTTTTTTATGAATGTTTAACTAAAGTTTTGCACAGTTTGTGACAGCCCCACCTCATCCTAAGGCGAACCAAAGGGTTCGGCGGACTGCCTGCCCAACTCTCGCCAGGACTACGGAGTCGACTTACACAAACCCAACATAGTACGCGCGATAGGACCCAAAGAAAATAAACAATCGGAAACTACTAAGGTGAGAACATGCCTACCAAACCATAAAGTCATAGTCTCAACGAAATACATTTAATAGACAAGGTTAAACACTTATACATATATTTGCATTGAAGTTTTGAACAAATTAACATACAATGCGATCCGAGGTACTCATACTACACAAAACACAATTAGGGCTTCGTTTTCAAAAGAGTTTAAAAACATGACATATAAACTAACTTGACCCTTTTCTTCCAAAATCGTGATTTTCAAGTTTGTCCCCTGTAAGGAAAACAAAGGCAACAGAAAGGGGTGAGCTTACGCTCAATGAGGTACCAAACATATAGGGATAAAATCATGGTTTTTCACGTTTAATCAATCAGATACATATACCAGATATAAAGGAAAGCATTTAGACACAGTGATTCAAAAGGAAAGGATACAAGTGGCTCTCAGGAGCCAGATTTCCATTTGCAGTACTTGATCCGAACCCGTTGATTCTCCGTCAATGTAAATAGAACCAACATATCCGTAGACCCCACTTTACACCAATTTTCGTCCATCAAACATACCCCTACCGGGCCCGAACTCCATTCAGGAACAGTAATGGTAATACTCGAGTATACCGAAAATCAAGAGTTTCAATACCCAAAGATTCCCAAAACAGACTACCGTGGTTTGTTATCTAATCGACCAGACCATTGCCGGCCCGACTTGAGTAACAAGCCACAGGTGTTGAATTCAGAGGTCACAGAAAGGTCGTTGGATACCAGCCTCCAAACGACGTCCGAACAGATTCAAATACAGTTAACAGATTATACACAGTAAATAGGCATATGGTCAGATAAGAGAACGAGTGTGATAAAGTACACCCTCGTCTCCAACAGAATAAACAGATAGTGCAGTCATTTAAATTGCAGATTGCAGGGGCAGAAACCAAGTTAAACAGCAAATGAGGGGAGTGGTACACTCACCGGTTCAAGTACAGATACTTCAAAAGTTTTCACTTCAAACTGGCTTTAATCGCCAAGAAACCCTAAATCATCAAAGTAAACCAATTGAAGGTTTCACATCCAAAATTGAATAAACGGAATGTACAAGTGAGGCTCGACTACACGTCGTACGTCTTTCCAGGTTAAGTACTAGTACAAAAGAATAAAATATAACTTTTGAGCAAAAAGATAACAGTTGGTCCTAGGGTTACAAACAACCCCTAAAACCCTTCATTTGTACTAAGATCAACTCAATTGAAGGAATCACGTAGCCCTAAAATTTTGGGCAGCATTCCCTCTGTATTTACCTATTTTTCCAACCACTTATGGCTTCATTATTTTTCTCAATCAATCCCAAAGTTATACGCAATATAAATTCATCACAACAGCCTTTCAATAGGCTCAAAGTCATTCAAGTACAAGATTTAGTTAGGAAAATGACCGGAAATGAACTTTAAGTTAGGAAACCAAAAAGGCAGATTCACCGCTACTTAGCGTATCGGACCTAACCGAAACTACGCTTATTGAATTGAAGTGCAAATTATACCGTTTCGAAGCTAAGACAGAGGACTATAACTTTGATGAAACTACTTAGTTCAGTTCTTATCCTAACTAGGTCAAAGTTACCAAAACAACCCCAGATTTTCCAGTTCGAAACTCACTGTGATATTCAATCATATCTCAGCACACACAACTCCGATTCAGGTAATTCCAAAGCCATTTGAAAGCTAAGATACAAGGATATTATTCTTAAGAAGACATAGACAACCAAATCAGTAGTATTCCCAGTCAAACTAACCAATTACAGAAGCTTATTATCAGTTTCGGACAGAAACAGGGCAGCAGGGGTATTTCGGTCTTTTCATAGGATAAATTGCTCCGATTGGGCTGAAATTTTGCAGGCAACTATAAAACATCATTATATACAACTTTCATGTTTTGAACTAAGGCTAATTCAGTCTGTAAAATCATGAAATGGAACCGGGCAGAACTGAAGTTGAAATTTCCAGAAATCTGGAATTTGGGCTATTAGTGCATACCACTACTTTTCTTGCTTTATCCTTTCATTGTTTTCCTCTTAACCAACATGTCAAGTGTTAACTCTAACTAAAACCATGAATCAAAGATTTAACAATTAATCAAACACATGGTAGGCCACTTAACCAACCCAACTACTACTTCACTAATTCAAGAGATTTAGCCATAGGAAGCATCCAAACAACTTCTAGTTTACCCTCAAACCTTTAAATACTTAATATAACACCATAAAAGCAAGGATTAAGGATCACATACCTCTCTTACAAGTTGATTAAGTCACCCAAAACAACCACCAACCAAAAGCTTCAAGGCTTGAAGATCACACACTAGAGTTGGATGGATTTCACTCACTAACTCACTCCTTCACTTTTGTTTTTTTTCCTAAGATTAAACTAAGAGTAAAAAGCAAGAAAATGGAGTTTCTTCTTCTCCTTTGCTGCTCCAAGATGGCTGGCCAGCTTATGAAGGAAATGGAGCAAAAAAAAAAAGGTTTTAATTCATCAAATTCTTTGGTCAAATAAGTTGCATGGTTGGTGTCTTGCCACTTGACACCATCTTGGCCATTCTCTCACTAATCTTTGCCAAATCATATTCCTATCCTCCAATTCTTTCCCTTATCTTACTAACACCTAGTAAATTAATTCCGATATACAAAACTTAACCTAATTGGCCGAATTTTATCGAACTTACCGCACTAGTGGGTCCCACATCCTGTATACACTCTTACAATCTTATAAACTAACTTATACTAGAAAAAATGATTTCAAAACCATCTTTACTCATAAAAATTATTTTCACAATTTTTTGAATAAATAAAATATGGAAAAGTGTGCAATTAAAAGAAAATAAAACATAGCAATTAAGAAAATTACGGGTTCTCACACTCTCTCCCCCTTAAAGAAATTTCGTCCTCGAAATTTTCTTATCAACGGAATTTTTCAAAATCTAAGGTACCCAACGGATCGTACCTTCTACGTCCTTAGACGAGTCAGGGACCTGATGGTGCTCTAAAGAATATACCCGAGCCGATACCTTTAATCCAGTCCCTTCCTTTTCTGACTGTCCAGGGTTAGTCTTTGTTGGTTGCGGGGTCCCTTTTCCTTTTCGCAATCGAACTGGGCAGTCAGCAATCCGATGATCGGCACTTCCGCAGCGCAGACATTTTCCCTCTTTTTTCCAACAATTTGCCTCCGTATGATTTGGCCCTCCGCAATATCCACAGGGACCGCGAGTAGCAGAGACCGGTCCCCCCTGAGAGACATCACGCGACACCCCCGATTGTCGTACTCCCCCGTTTCCCTTCCAATCTTAGAAGGCGTACTTATACCTTCTTGCTCAGAGCTACTCCCAGGAAAGCCCCTTTTCTTGACTTGGAAGTTTTTCACCTCCAGCCTAGCATTCTCTACTCGTTGAGCCTTCTCTACGGCATCGCTGAAGGCGTTAATTTAGGCTACGGTTAGATCTTTCTGGATCTCCACGTTCAGACCCTGGACGAATCACCGTATTTTTCGTTTCTCGGTCACGATAAATTCAGGCACGAATTTGGATAGCCGAGTAAATTGGCTCTCGTACTCGGCCATTGTCTGGGTCCCTTAACGAAACCGGATAAATTCATCCTCCTTTTGTTCCTGAACTAGAGGAGGGAAGAATTTAGCGTTGAACTCTCGCATAAAATTCACCCAAGTCCTGGGCATTTGCTCTCGGTCCCACTTTTGTCGTATTACGTTCCACCAGGAACGGGCCACCCCTTCCAACTGAAAAACAGCAAAAGTCACTTGTCGTTCCTCCGTGCAGTGCAGGGCAGCAAAGATATCCACCATTTTCTCTAGCCACCTTTCGGCTACATCTAGATCGGGTCCCCTAATAAACTTTGATGGGGCAAAATTCTGGAACCTCTCGAGAGCCCGGTCCTCGCTCTCCACGTGATTACCAGGGTTCCCAGGGTTGGGGTTAGGGTTGTGACCCTGTTGGGCTAGCAAATCAGTCATTTGCTGCATGGCAGCAGCTATTTGGACTTTGGGATCAACCCTAGGTTCAGGGTTTGGTCCAGACGAGGTTTCCCCAGTGCCCCTTTCAGACGTGGGTTGCCTAATTCCACGCCTACGGCCTCGTCCACTACGAGTGCCCTCCATTGATCTAAGTCAATCTAAGGTCGAGGTGCAAAGATAATATTAAAGATAATTATAGACATAAGCAAATAACAAGAGATACACACAGATCAAAAGCATATATACACACAACTGTACTGAACCAGTCACACAGTAGCAGTCAATTAGATACAAATATGAGAGATCCATGAAAGTAGCGGGGTCATCCAAAAGTACTATAGACAGACTAGGTCACAAGTACAAAAATAACTAACGAAAAGTTTTTCCCCCTCTAGGGCTCCGTCCATAATCTACGAGAACAACACCATTTATATCTTAATCAAGGTTGATCACGCTTAACCACACCCGAACAAACCACACGAAATTCCATAGAATCGCATTTCTAGTTCGCCCCAGTCCTTTCTAACCTAGACTCTCATCTCTTTCGTATCCGGGTGCAAGAATCCCATCTAAGATAATTCACAACTTGAGCCGGCCGGTCCCAAGCGTAAATCATCCATATTAAAAATTTCTACCCGACATACCAACCTACCTTCCTCAAGTCCCATGATAAAGATCTTTACACTTATGACATGCACGGTTCATAGTTTATGCTCAAAAGAGTACTTATACCTTTCGACGCATTCACAAAAGCAGGACCATAACACCACTTGGTCCAATCTCACTCCACGCAGAGACCACGCGAAATGGTTCTGATACCACCTGTGATAGCGCCACCTCACCCTAAGGCGAACCAAAAGGTTCGGCGGACCGCCTGCCCAACTCTCGCCAGGACTATGGAGTCGATTCACACAAACCCAACATAGTACGCGCGATAGGACCCAAAAAAAATGAACAATCGGAAACTATTAAGGTGAGAACATGCCTACCAAATCATAATGTCATAGTCTTAATGGAATACATTTAATAGACAAGGTTAAACACTTATACATATATTTACATTGAAATCTTGAACAAATTAACATACAGTGCGATCCGAGGTACTCATACTACACAAAACACAATTAGGTTTTCATTTTCAAAAGAGTTTAACAACATGACATATATACTAGCTTGACCCTTTTCTTCCAAAATCGTGATTTTCAAGTTTGTACCCAGTAAGGAAAACAAAGGTAACAGAAAAGGGTGAGTTTACGCTCAATGAGGTACCAAACATATAGGGGTAAAATCATGGCCTTTCACGTTTAATCAATCAGATACATATACCAGATATAAAAGAAAGCATTTAGACACAGTGATTCAAAAGGAAAGGATACAAGTGGCTCTCAGGAGCCAGATTTCCATTTGCAGTACTTGATCTGAACCCGTTGACTCTCCGTCAATGTAAATAGAACCAACATATCCGTAGACTCCACTTTACACCAATTTTCGTCTACCAAACATACCCCTACCGGGCCCGAACTCCATTCAGGAACAGTACTGGTAATACTCGAGTATACCGGAAATCAAGAGTATCAATACCCAAAGATTCCCAAAACAGACTACCGTGGTTCGTTATCTAATCGACCAGGCCCATGCTGGCCTGACTTGAGTAACTAACCACAGGTGTTGAGCTCAGAGGTCACAGAAAGGTCGTTGGATACCAACCTCTAAACGACGTCCGAACAGACTCAGATACAGTTAACAGATTATACACAATAAATAGGCATATGGACAGATAAGAGAACGAGTGCGATAAAGTACACCCTCGTCTCCAACAGAATAAACAGATAGTGCAATCATTTAAATCGCAGATTGCAGGGGCAGAAACCAAGTTAAACAGCAAATGAGGGGAGTGGTACACTCACCGGTTCAAGTACAGATACTTGAAAAGTTTTCACTTCAAACTGGCTTTAAAATCATCAAAGTAAACCAATTGAAGGTTTCACATCCAAAATCGAGTAAACGGAATGCACAAGTGAGGCTCGACTACACGTCGTACGTCTTTCCAGGTTAAGTACTAGTACAAAAGAATAAAATATGAATTTTGAGCAAAAAGATAACAGTTGGTCCTAGGGTTACAAACAACCCCCAAAACCCTTCATTTGTACTAAGATCAACTCAATTGAAGAAATTGCGTAGCCCTAAAACTTTGGGCAGCATGCCCTCTGTATTTACCTATTTTTCCAGCCACTTATGGCTTCATTATTTTCCTCAATCAATCTTAAAGTTATACGCAATATAAATTCATCACAACAGTCATTCAATAGGCTCAAAGTCATTCAAGTACAAGATTTAGCTAGGAAAATGACTGGAAATGAGCTTTAAGCTAGGAAACCAAAAAGGCAGATTCACTGCTATTTAGCGTATCGGACCTAACCGAAACTATGCTTATTGGATTGAAGTGAAAGTTATACCATTTCGAAGCTAAGACAGAGGACTATAACTTTGATGAAGACTATTTAGTCCAGTTCTCATCCTAACTAGGTCAAAGTTACCAAAATAACCCCAGATTTTCCAGTTCAAAGCTCACTGTGATATTCAATCATATCTCAGCACACACAACTCCGATTCAGGTAATTCCAAAGCCATTTGAAAGCTAAGATACAAGGCTATTATTCTTAAGAAGACATAGACAACCAAATCAGTAGTATTCCCAGTCAAACTAACCAATTACAGAAGCTGATTATCAGTTTCGGACAGAAACAGGGCAGCAGGGATATTTCGGTCTTTTCACAGGATAAATTGCTCCGATTGGGCTGAAATTTTTCAGGCAACTATAAAACATCATTATATACAACTTTCATGTTTTGAGTTAAGGCTAACTCGGTCTCTAAAATCATGAAATGGAACCGGGCAGAACTGAAGTTGAAATTTCCAGAAATCTGGAATTTGGGCTATTAGTGCATACCACTACTTTTCTTGCTTCATCCTTTCATTGTTTTCCTCTTAACCAACATGCCAAGTGTTAACTCTAACTAAAACCATGAATCAAAGATTTAACAATTAATCAAACACATGGTAGGCCACTTAACCAACCCAACTACCACTTCACTAATTCAAGAGATTTAGCCATAGGAAGCATCCAAACAACTTCTAGTTTACCCTCAAATCTTTAAATACTTAATATAACGCCATAAAAGCAAGGATTAAGGATCACATACCTCTCTTACAAGTTGATTAAGTCACCCAAAACAACCACCAACCAAAAGCTTCAAGGCTTGAAGATCACACACTAGAGTTGGATGGATTTCACTCACTAACTCACTAACTCACTCCTTCACTTTTGTTTTTTTTCCTAAAATTAAACTAAGAGTAAAAAGAAAGAAAATGAAGTTTCTTCTTCTCCTTTGCTACTCCAAGATGGCCGGCCAGCTTATGAAGGAAATGGAGCAAAAAAATGGTTTTAATTCATCAAATTCTTTGGTCAAATAAGTTGCATGGTTGGTGTCTTGCCACTTGGCACCATCTTGGCCATTCTCTCACTAATCTTTACCAAATCATGTTCCTATCCTCCAATTCTTTCCCTTATCTTACTAACACCTAGTAAATTAATTCCGGTATACAAAACTTAACCTAATTGGCCGAATTTTATCGAACTTGCCGCACTAGTGGGTCCCACATCCGGTATACACTCTTACAATCTTATAAACTAACTTATACTAGAAAAAATGATTTCAAAACCATCTTTACTCATAAAAATTATTTTCACAATTTTTTGAATAAATAAAATATGGAAAAGCATGCAATTAAAAGAAAATAAAACCTAGCAATTAAGAAAATTACGGGTTCTCACACAGTTGGTCCCTCGCATAATTGGTCAACTGTGATTTGCCACTTTTACCTTTAAAAATTGGATATTGCATGTGGACCCAGTGAGTTTCGGCCAAAATTTGTTCACAAAAGTGAAAAGGGACTAAAGGTGATCATTTTTTGTTTGTTAGGGACTAAAACTGATTATTTTTGTTTTGAGGGACTAAATTTTCACATCTATCATATGTATGGGATGATTGGTGCAGTTTTCCCAATATTTTAATTGCCCCCATTAATTGTATCCATCTATTATATTAATATATATATAAGTTAAAATGGGATTCATGGTCACATTTGCTAAGTAAAATTTTGCACATAAAATTAAGAGAACATAGCACTATAGCCAACATAAGGAATAATTATAAATCATTAGAATATTGCACAGGTTAAAATATATGAGTACTTATATAAAGCATAATGATGCTACTTTGTGTCACAATAACATTAACGGAAACAATAGAATCCAAACTCGGAAGCCAAAAATGATAAATCAAAGAAATATATCTCGCCTTTGGGCCCAAAAAATTTTCTCAACTTGGTGCCTAGCACAACTTGATTAATTGATATTCCATAATTGAACCTATGTCAAAGGCATCTTTGAGATTGCCCAAAATTCCGCCAGGAATCGAGAAAGCATATCCCTCCAATACTTTCCTTGTCGAAGTCCCGTTCCCTGTATTCCGGTGTATAAAAGCCGAAAAGGATTAGGGTTGATCAGAATTGAACGAGTCTTTCCGGCCCCCGATGGTCAATTCCCAGAAGGGAAAATGGGAAAAAGGGTGTAGAATCGACCAAACATGCAGCCAAATGTAGACAAAAGTCCCAGTCCAAAACGGCTTCCACCCACGGTCAATGCAAGGGTTCGCAGAAAGACCAAAGGTCTGATCCCCCAAAAACACAAAAATTCTATTCTTTTACCACAAAAACATCGCGACATCTGTGCCATCTATACTTAATTGTCGAGTCCGTAGTCAACTACAGGTAAGCAATAGGAATTGAAGGACTAGGTTAACAGGGCCTCCATACAACAAATTGAATGATTCCTATGAAAATTTCAATATCATAATGACCTACTCATGAAATTCATTAGGATTACGTGAAGCCATCACATGTCCTTCAAAAAAAAAAAGACCATCACATGTAATTTGCAGACAATAATTCATGTGAGGCATAGAATTATCTTACATGTGAACAATCAGAAATCTATCCGATTAAAAGAAATTCAGTAGAAGACCATATATCACCATTATAGGTGCAGTAACACTGTCAATTTATACTCGAATTTTGGGTTCATACACACATCTAAATATATATAATAATTGTTAGAGGATAACTTTTTATATACTATTAGTGTATAAGTTTTTGTTTTTACATTAGTAGGTTTAGATTATGTTATATAACATGAATTCATATTTAAAATTCAAATCGTACACATGTGACATATATCTAAATCTACTAGTGCGAAAAAAATTACTATACTGTCAGTGCATAAAAGATTAATACATTCCTAAATTCTAATAAATTTCTCCTAAACTTTATGGACAAAATAAATCAAGAATTAAGAATGACATAATTGGTTTACAAGTCATTAACTTCAACCTAGTCATAAGTCTGATACCACATATTAGACACTAAGTAATTAAACCTATACTTTGACACCACATATTAGACATTAAGTCTGATACCACTTGTCAACATTAAGAGAATGATCTTGATTTTGACGTTTAAATCATAAGAAATAAGTTTAAAGCATAGTTTATAAGGATAATTACTCTGTCATTGATCATTTGTCGCAAGTGTCAAACATTAATTACTAGAAATTCAAAACTTGTAGTAGTGAGAGTTCAAGTCGAATTCAAAGAGAACAATTGAAACTTTTGTTTTTTAATGTCAAATCAATGAAATTAACTAGAAGTAATTAAGAGGAAATCACTAACAAAATTAAGAAGGCAATGTCAAAAGTGAGTAGTTTAATCAAATAACGAAAGCCAAGCCAAGAACATGAAGGGATTCGCTCTGATTGATTATTAACTCCTAAAGGTCTAGCTTTTAATTAACCATTTGGCCTAAGTTACCCAAATGCTAGTATTAACTCGCAAATTCTCTAAATTCAATAATTAGAATGATGAACTCTAATTGTATTCTTATTATCAAATTATCTAGGTATTGGAGCAATCCTAAATTAATCTAACAATAGCATTAAAAACTAAGAACCAACCAAAGATGATGATAACCCGTGATGCACGCAGTCATCAAATCTACACCACAATTCCCCCTAACGGTTCATAAAATGTGATAACCAATTACTAGCCTTATTTTTCGTAAAAAATACCAATACAAGACAATTACAGATTGAGATTAGTATTTTGGCATGAATATTAAACATATAGAAAATTATTTGCAACTTATTTTACTATATATGCATAAACAAAAATTAGTAATTAAGGAATCATAGATAGTTAATTAAAAGTTGAAAAGATCAAACTTGTTTCACAAATCTTGGAGTCACCACTTCTATCCTTGACCTGAATAAAGAAACTAGCTAGACATCATCATTATAAGATCAAGAGAAATGTTCATAAGTGAATAAAAAAACTAATCTCTAAACTATTCTACGCTACTTCTAGAGAATGAACAATTTTGCAAAGAAAAGTTGTTGCTTCTTCTCACGGGTCTCTTCTAATGACTCATAGTGCACATATTTATAAAGCCCCTTGAAGTAGGGTTTTTAGGTTGGAATCGAGTAGTCCACTTAAAATTAAAGATCGTTCGTCCAGACCTTATCGAGTCCTGAATTGAGTTCTATGACGGGCACCCATCATTGCTTAACTAATCAACTTAACTAAAATCAGTTTCAACCATAAATCAGCCCTGTGTTTGGCCCCCATTCTAGCACCCATTAGTTGCTGACTTCTTGAACTCGACAAGTTCCTTCTAGTTGAGTTCCTTTCACAATATTTTCTCTCCAAGTGCTTTTTAACCTGTCCAACCATAAGAAACACCTAAATAGCACTTTTAAAGATAAAATCTCTATAAAATATAGCGACAACAGAACATAAAAGGATATCAAGCATGACACATCAAATTCCCCCATATCATATAATTGCACGTCCCCGAGCAAACTCAAGTAGAAGGCCTAAAAACAAATCTAAATGACTATCTCACTCGACTTCCAAAACCAGAATGTTAGACCGCTCCCAACAAAACAATCAATATTCCAAATACCAAAACACAATTGTCGCGCCCCATTTTTCGCGATGAAAAAATAAAAGATTTTTACAAAAGATGGTGTTTACAAGGGATGTGATTTTATTTTAAAATAAATGAAAAGGACCTAGAATGGGACTTAAAAAAAATGCGACAATTTGGGTCCAAAATTTAGTCTAAAAGGGTTTTTAAGAAAAAAAATAGGAGTCGCCACTTGGTATTGAGTTTTGGTGTACCAAATCACCCAAAAATATTTTTTGACAAAAATAAAAATAAAATAAAACAAAACCCTTTTTGACAACTCCAGATTTTCGAAAAACAAGAGAAAATGGATTCGGGAGTCACGGTTGAAGAAAGGAAAGGCAAAAGTTCGATCAACTCAAACCTAAGGCACCCTTTCAACCTAGTCTAAACTAGTTGCGAGGTTTAGTCAAAATTTTCCTAATCTAACCCTTAATTTTATCATGTTTGGATGTTTCCTACATGGATGCAAATCTAAATTTATAAAAATATCGCAAGGGACAAAATGTTCATTCAAGGGTTTAATTGAACCAATCGCAATGATCGCGAAGATCAAAATAATTCCTTGAATGTGCCACGAGTATGCGAATGATGAAATTAAAAGAAAAGAAATTAAATTATGTACATAGATATAAGTGATCAAAGAAAAAGGAAATGCAACATAAAGGGTACGGGAGGCAAAAACTCGTGACAATAATTTTCTTGTACAGGGATTAATGAGATATTTAAACTAAAAAGTTATAATCACCCATTTTCCATGTTTGAAAAATAATTCTCCTAATATGCACAAGCAAATGAGTTAACTTATTATACAATGTCCTAAATGAAATGCAATTCTAAATGACATGATTAACACATATAGAGGATAGGGGATAATATAATAGGAAATATCATGCAAATGGGAAAAGATCCTAAAAATGAAAATATGCGTGAAAATGTAATGAATATCACACAAAAATGAGTCTAACGCAAGAATGATCCAAGGGTCTAGCATTGGACTAGTCCATTTCTAAAAGTCCTTACTAGCGTTGGACTAGCAAGTAAACGGAGGGAGAAACCACAACTAGCGTTGGACTAGTGTGGTGACGTCATGCATTCTTAATACATAATAAGACAAGTAGGCATAAATTAAAACAAATAAACACATAAGAGCACGTAGCACGAAACACATAAGCATAATATCTAAATGCAAAAAATTCTAAGGAAAGCGGGTAAGGCACGTAACACATAAACCACATAAGCACACAACCTATCTATTACATCGGGGAGCGCCTAACTACAATCTAAAAGGGAAAATAAAATAAAACAAATCTAATTATCCTATCTATTACATTTTTGAGGTATTTAAATGCCTCTCAAATAATTATAAAATTAACTAAACAAACATAAGAAAATTTAAATGAACATTCAAATCAAATAAACAAAGCATATAAAAATATATAAATACATAGGAACACGTAAGAGCACATAAGAGCACGTAATTGACATTGAAATAATAATAATGGGGTACCTCCCTTTTGAAGTGGTGACTAAACGGAGTCAAATTGCCCTATTTATACTCAAAATGAACAAAAGAATCATGGCACTAATTTAATTAAAATAATAATAATAATAATGATGAAAATTCACCTTAATATGTCAAACGTAAATAAATTTAAAAATATCTAAAAATTACAAATTAAACATACTCAAAAGTAACATAATTAGCTATTAAAGAAAAGAAACAATCATAATAAAGAGAGTCAAAATTCATCAGGGACTGAATTGCAAAAATCGAAAAACTTTTGGGGATAAAAATTATATTTTTCTAAAGTTTAGAGGTCAAAATTAAATGAAAGATAAAATTCAAGGACCAAAGTGAAATTAATTTAAGGACCTAAGTGAAACAAATTTAAAATGTTCTGGGCCGAAGTGAAACTACTCCAAAGATCAGGGGCTAAAGTGAAAATTTCGGTTTCTGATTTGGGAGAAAAAAGCTATCGGGCCATCATTTTTATTTATTTGGGCCGGATGCTTCCTAAACCCAGCCGAAACCCAAAAGAAAAGAGCAGGTCAGCCCGTCTTTTATCCCTCAATCCCAACCGAAACCCAAAAGAAATAAACCAAAACTCACTTTCAAAACCCAACCAAAACTAACTCTTGGCCCAACCGAAATAAAACATTAGCCCAAATCATTTTTTTTTCCTTCTTTTCTTTCTTTTCTTTACTTCTTCTTCTTTTTTTTCTTCTTCTTCCACCAAGAAGCTGAAGCTTCTCCTTGCTGGCGGCCATGGTTGCCTCCGCCACCGGACCGTCGCCGCCGCCGGTCACCGGCAACATCTCCGGTCGTGAAAAATTACCAAAATCTATTCCCCCACTCGATTTTTCGCGTAGATTCCATTTTTTGGTTTAGTTTTAACAAAAAGTGACCTTAAAGTGGCCAAAAAAGCAAAAAACAGACCAGTTTTTATTTTCTTCAAATCACCCTATCTTTCCCCAAAAATCATGAAAATTATACTACAACACCCTTACAACTCCTACAATACAAATATGATTTTATTTTGACAAGAAAATAATATAAAACGGCTAAAATAAAGCAAAACAGCCCCTAAAATTTATTTATTTTTTGTTGCCTTTTATGCTACAAAAGTGACACAAAACTTAATCAAACAACCTCCCCAAACCATTAACTAGTCATGATTATTCATTTTTAGCCACAATACATGTACAAAATTAGCATTTAATCGAATTTTTATCTTGGCATTTTTTCAAACGGTTAATATGCATGCATAAGAAACATTTCATTTTCCTCAATCTAGTTCATGCCATTTCCCAATTGTTTAACAATACAACAACAACAATGCAAGGCAGCCAGCAGAAACGAAAGAAAACTAAACAATGAAGCATTGATTTAATATAACAAAAACTAAAACTATACCTCAATAAATATGGAAATCTTTCGATTGAAGCTTTTTTGATGAAGTTTCCAAGCCTTGACCGATAGCTGTCCTCTTTTTGATATGCTTGACTTGCTAGTAGGTGTGTGTGTGAGATTGAGAGGGGGAAAAAGAGAGAAGAACCGAGAGGGATAGGGAATTTTTCTTCTTCTTCTTTGTTTTCTTTTTTCTGCCCTAGTCCGAGAGAGGGAGAGAATGGAGTGTTTCTTTTGTTGTGGCTTGTCTGATGATTTCAACTAATGAAAAGACAAGTCCATGGCCATTGAGTGTGAAATGGGTTAATAGTGATTTTGGTGAAACAAAATGATTATGATTTTTCTTTTTTTCTTTTTTCTTTCTTTTTTTGTTTTTGTTTTTGTTTTTGTTGTTTTTATTTTTTTTCTAAACAAACTTGCAAAAATAAGAAAAATGCATATTAAAATGCAAGAAAATAAATAAATTACTAAATAGAAAAAATTCAAGAAAACATTAAAATTTTGACAAAAATTTGGTGTCTACAACAATGCCAGTGGAATATTGCACAACCGAGAATCTCTTAACACAATAAATGCACCCGACACATAGTGAACCTAAGTGATAGACTTCACAGATTTATCCTCACACTCTCTCAAGCACATGCAATAACCACAAAAAAAGGGCAAAATTTCACTCAAGTGCATTACATAAAAGTGCACTACCATAAACTTGTAAAGAATCTAACCCTTAGTCACCCCAATACATGCATTACATGAATCATAAGGACTTTGAATTTGGTTACAAGAAGTTAACATTTACGGTAAGATAACAAGAAAATCAAAGGCTAATAATCCTTGGAACTAGTAGAGCATCTAAGCAATTATCCGCCAAAGGCAACTCCCTCAACTCTTTGCAAAGAATATTGAATAAATCACTCTTTAAAGCACCTCACAACCCAACCAAACATATCCTTACAGACACGGAATCATTGTTCAACCATAAACCTTCCCAATTGACAAAACAACACAACAATTGCAATAACGCCAAGGGAAAAACAAATTTTCTTTTCTTTTCTTTTTTTCATTTTTCATTTTTTTGCCAAAATTTTTTCCTTTTTTTCTCTTTTTTTTTGGTGAAATCCTTATTAATCTTTAAACACAATCCCCTTGATTTGAAGCACTACAATCCTACCCAATATCTCAACATAATATGCCTTCAATAACAATACTTAACTCAACCACCACACCTCAACCCTTCAACATAACAATGCTCTACCAGTTACTAAAGACAGGAAATATTAGAAAGTTAAATTGGTGAAAGGTAAACACAAATACAAAACCAAGAAAGAGGGTCACATTGCTCAATGGCTTAGAACTAGGGTCAAAATAATGGGTTGGTATATTTACTCAAGTCAAAATGGTTAAACAAAGATGGTCCTAATCACTGTCATGTATATACATTCCAAGATAACTCCAAAAAGATACTAAGCAAGTTGTAGAGTGACAAATTTACGAACAACATCACATAACAAGAAAGAATAGATTGACAATAAAACTCAATCTTAAGGCCCAAACTCTGTGACGCCCCCACCTCTCCCTAAAACGAACCCTAGGGTATCAACGGAACGCCTGCCTAACTCTTGTCAAGACTCACGCATTCATTCAAACTTAATAAAGAACCACAAGTCAACCATTGACTTAATTAAGAAATACTTCGAATATACAAGTCCAAAACTCCCAAGTATACCATTACAATTACAATCCAAAATATCCAAGTATAACAAAATTTACACTTTAATGGTCTCCAATAACATACAAAAGTATACTAGTTTCAACCAAAAGTCGCTAGTCTAGAATCTCCAACTTCCATCTCCAAGCCTGTTAAGGAAAACAAACTTAAAGGGATGAGCTAATGCTCAGTGAGGTCAAAAAAATCAAGCAAGTAAGCAAGTAGCACCAATTAATCAAATAGCATTCTTGAGAGCAACTTTAACATAAACTTTCATTTAAGTGCACAAGTAAGAAATAAAAACATATAGAAGGATACAAGAGCTGTCAGAGCTATTTCCACGTCTCGATCGATTCAAGCCATCCGGGGTTGACTCTCCGTCAACTCAAGTAATAATATGACCGTAGTGCTCCACTTACTTCCTCCATCCAACATAACACCCTCTTGGATCCAGAACCAAACACGCATGAAGTGGCAATACTAATCGAGTATGCCAAGTAAGATCTCAAAAGATCAAGCTATAAAATTTCTCATGGTTCACCAAGCTTCTCAACCAATCCCTTGCCGGCTCGAATTACGAGGTTAGCCAATGGGTTGGGGCGTCCCCACAAGCATGATGGTTGTTGAGACATCGCTCCAATCGACTTAAAATCGTTCATAGCACTGAGTCAGGATGAGTGGTACCTCCCACTCGAATTGGGCGTGATACATTCTACCGCTCAGTGCTCACGAGTTAAAACATTTCGAGTACAAGTGCAAGTCATATACATTCATTTAACAAGTATCATTCAATTACAAGAGAGAGAGGACAAGGGCGATAAAGTACACCCTCGCCTTGGCAAGTTCACATATCATATAGCACTTGTACAAATATCATTTCAATCACATTAGCATTGAACATGCACTTGATACTCACCACAAGTCAAGGGCAAAACAAGAGCAAAACGAGAAGTCAGACGAGCTCTTCGGCGTCCTCGTGACCACTTGAGACATGCACAATCACGATTACTTAGGTACTTGACCAAGGTTAATAAGAAAATATTTTCTCGCTACCCACTCTCAAGGTCACAAGTTCGAGTCAAGTTAAAGGAGTTTTTCTCGCTAAATTATTGAAATAATGCTCAAAGAGAACTCAAAGGTCATTTTTTATTTAAGTCATGGTAAGTAATCTTAATTTCAAAAGAAAGTACCATATTCACTTTTGGCACGAAAATCGAGAAAAAGGTAGATGGTTTTCATCTTTCAAAACTTCTATTCTCATGTCCAAACTTTAGAATATAAAGAGCGTTCACATTTTCCAAACTAACGGAGTCAAAACTCATCCAAAATTTCACTCATTTTCATAGTAAATATCAAAGCTAAAGGTTCCAAGTTTCGAGTATAAAACTAGTGAAATTCTCCAAGAATTACTCTAGTCCAAACGCTCCCTTTTTAAAGTTCAAACTCATGGGAATCGAGGGCATAAGACTAGGGGTTGAAATCCATTTCTCAAGTATGAAAAAAAAGTGCCATTAACCAAGGAAGTTAGGCAACCAAGAAGAGTCATCAAAAGAGAATTAATCCTTTGGAAACTAAAATTCAAAATGAAGGTTTAAAGTTCAAAGAGACCTTGTATCCAACCATGAAACTAAACTTAAAACGGTCCAACAATCTCAAAGGAAGGTTGAAAGTGCTTAAACGAGTACTTTGTTTGAAACCAGAAAATTTCCAACTTGGTGTGACACTACTTGAAAAAATCATATCTTGAGTTTTATAAGTCCAAAAATTGGAAACTTTATACCGTTGGAAACTAGATTTAATGCACTAAAACTCTCTAGAAGACACTTTTTCCAGATTCCAATTTAAAATCATTCAAATTTTAGCTCAAAATCACTGTTCCAGACAGGACAGGGCAAAACAGGCTTGCAATTTCAGTAAAATTTGGAAATTCGGAAAAATTCATAGAAATGGAATCAGCCCTTGAAATTTATATCACTAATAGAAATGCAAACCTAGTTTCAAATTCAACAAACAAAACTCAATTCAAACCTTTCTACACCAAGATACAACGGTTTTAAGAAAACTGATTTTTGGAACCTGATTCACGGAATTTCCAGTTCTGAAGTACTTGACAGAGTTTCAAAATCTGGTCATAACTAAAGCTACACAACTCAAAATTTATCATGGTTTGTGGCGTTGAAAACTAGATTCAAAATGGTAAAAGTCATTAGAAGGAACTATCTTAAAATTCATTTTGCAAGATAGGTGAAATTGAGTTACAAATTGCAGCTATGCTTGCTTCTCGGATGAAAACAGTGAGGAAAATCAGTCATCTTTGCCGGTTCACTACAGCTCATAGGAGATGTATTTTATAGCGTTGGAAAGCTCTCGGAATCTAGTTTCAGATGCCAGAAATGGAACTTGATTTCAACTCCCAGAAAAAAAGTTATGGGCCAAAACGTGAATACTGGTCGGGTCTCCTGATCAGAAAATTTTACAGATTTGCAACCTCACTTTCCCCTACTTTAACTCAACCAATTGTAAAGCTTTTTGGGAGAAACACCACATAAACACCACCATATAACAAACATTATAGCACCAAAACAAGAACAAAATTTGAAATTAACATGAGGGATTCAACCAGCCAAATTTTGGACAGCAAGCCTCTATCATTCTTCAAGTTTTCTTTTTAGCTTCCCAACTAAAACTAAGCCATAATTCCTCAAAACAAACACCAAACAAACAAGTAAACACACAAAAATCCTCAAGGCCTCTACCTATGAAACCACCTCAAGTCCTCTACCTAGTGTCAAAGTTCTTGTGAACCCATCAACAACCCAAAGATTAACTAGATATAACTATCTAACTACTATAAGTTGAGAGGAAAAGATGAGAGCTTGGAGGGTTACCTTGCTTCCAAGAATGAAGACAAACCACTAGTGTATAAGCTCTTAAACCACCAAAGTTCCTTCCTCCTCCAAGTCACCCTTCAAGCTTGTGCAATGAACCAAGAAAAGAAGCAAGTTTGGAGTGTCTTCTTGGAGCAAAAAGGGAAGAAAGCTAGCTGAAATTTTTGGTAGAAATGGGTGAAGGGAGAGCCGGCCAAGAAGGAGAGGAAGAAGAAAGGTTTTGTGTGGTTAGTGTCGCGCCCCACTTTTCGAATCGAGTGTGTGATGTTGTGTGTTGTGGTGTGTGGTGTAAGTGTGCGTGATATACATGTGAACGTGTGCGAAATGAAAAGCGAAAGGCCATGGGACTTAGAATGCGACGATTTGGCCAAGTGAAGTTCAAAAGGGTTTTTTGTATCAAAAATGGAGTCGCCACTTGGTATAGAGTTAGGGTGTACCAAGTCACCCAAAAAATGATTTTTAAAGACAAAGTAGTAAAACCCTTTTTAAAACGACTCCTAGTCCACGTAAGCCAAAGAAAAAGGTTCGGGGATCACGTTTGACAAAGGGGAAGGCAAGGATAGAATCCAAGGCACCCCTTTGACCTAGCCAAGGCTAGTTGCGCGACTCAAGCCAATTTTCCTAAACTTTTCTACCCAAGGTATGTATTGCAAGTTGGATATGACTAATGGATGAGAAATGCAATCCTAAATCTAAGAAATGTCTCTTATGAGGCTTTTGGTCCCATTCACATGAATTGTGACGGCCAAATAAGGAAAGCCCTCATAGAAATCGCAAATAATGCAAATGAAGACTCAAATATGTGCAAGTGTGAAAAATGTAAGAAAAGTGCATGTGTGCAATTTGAGAAAAGTGTTTGTGTGCAAATGGATGAAAATATAAGTGCTCGTGTGTAAGTGAACGAAAATAGTAAATATAAGTAAAATGGGTGCAATGTGTGAAAGGACAAAATAAAGAAAGTGAAGAAGTGTGTGATTATGGCATGTGGATTTAAGATATATATTTAGTGAGAGAAATAGTGAGAAAATGATATGAAAATGCATGAACTTAGAGGAACGCATCAGGTCGGGTACGGGGATGACCTCTATTTTTTTGTGATTTCAATTTTCCCTTTGATTAGAAGGGAAAACTAGCGTGCTAAGGCTATTTTGAAGCCACACTCGCTCGTTTCCCTTACCCAAGGGGGTTTTCACGCAAATGAACCCTATAACTAGCATGAGATGCAAGTCCTAAAGTGAAGGGGAAGGGGTTTGAGGAACATACCAAATGATAAACTAAGGAAAAATGCGTGATATGTGGTGATCATGCACTTCATGAAAAAGGAAAAAAATCTATTGGGTCTAACATTGGACTAGCCCCTCCTATGAATTCCGACTAGCGTTGGACTAGTGGAAACGATAAAAGAAGCCACAACTAGCGTTGGACTAGTGCGGTGACGTACATTCATTCATTCCATTCATCCACACTATAAAAAGCGAGTAGACATGCGAATCACTTATAAACACGTAGCACATAACACTTAGCATGCTTGACTAGATGCAAAATCCTAATAAAGCATTTAACATATAACACATAGGCATGCAACCATTACATTTGCTAACTAAAACAAAAGGGAAAGGGAAAATGGACCAAATTACTTGCTACGCCCTATCTATTACAAGCCAAGAGGTGTACACATACCCCATGAATAAATAAAAGAAATACTTAAAATGAAAGGAATTAAAGCAAATTTAAGAAAGCCAAGTAAACATGTAATTCTCAATTAGCACATTAGTCCACATAGGAGAGAAACAAAAGGGGTAAAAGAGATTATACCTCCCCGTTGGTGATACTAAGGAAGTAAACAAACTCAACTTGGCTAGATTCAACCAAGAAAAGACTAACTTAGGCTAAAATCACCAAAAACAAAAGATTAATGCACCAATTTAGTGATAAGATATAAACTAAACAATTTGAATCCATCAAAACATCAAACTTTCCCTCAATTGCAACTCAATGAAGTCAAAACTACTTAAAGACCAAGGCAAAAGGCATGATCATCCGATCCCTAAGCATAACATCTACTAAAGACCCAAAAGCAAGCACTACTCAATCATTTGAACCTAATTGAAACCTTTAAAAACACAAAAAGTTCCCCAAGTAAATAACAAGATTCAAACAAACATTATGGAGTTTTGAAGGTCCAAGAGTGAACAAGGGTCCATGAATGATTTAAACATGCATTTTGAAAACTCGATAGCCACCATTAATCAACCAAATAAAACTAATTGAAAAATTTAAAAGCTTCAAAAATCCCAAAAAAACAATGAAAGGCCAAATGATGACTCAAAGTACACCCACCTTAGGACCTAATTGTAAAGAAATGAGAACATGCTTGGGCTTTTGTGGAACATGGAGAAGCTTGAGGGACTAAATTGATTAAGTATTCAAATTACTTGGGCCATAGTGAGCTAGGGGGGACTTGGGGGGTTCAAAGGCAATTTTGAAACAATTTCCATGCAGGTTCATGCAAGCTACGTGAGCAAACATTCTGCAACCAAAACAAATATTTCTGCAGCCAAGAAACCATCGCAACTTGCATTCTCACGAACAGATATCAACCTCAACACTCATTTTGATCAAAAATCTTTCAACCAAACATTCAAAGTTAATCTAAACATCATAACACACACATTCAGAAATCAAACAAACTCAAATATAGAAGAAAACTGATGCAAAGACAGAAGGCAGCTCATGCATTCAGCATATTTTTCCAGCCGCAGCTTTTCTTTCCATTTCAATCGTGCAAACCAGATTTATAATTCAAATACAAAGCTTTGATTAGATATTTCTCAAAACAACATCTTAACTCTAACTAATTAACAAGCTGCTTAACTTAACTCCAAACCAACAAGAACAACGAAGGAGCTAATCATCAAAGGTAGAAAGAAAACTAAACAGCAAAAGAATGAAATAGAAAAAAAACGCAGCAAACTTTCTGCAATTCGGCACTTTACAAAATCCAGCTTTCAAACACAATCAAATCCAAACACAAGGCTTTAAACTAGGCAGCAAGCCATCATCCAAACAAATAGAAAGAAAAACTGAGCAAAATCCAGTGCAAACACAAATAAAATACGTTCAGCAAGTTGAAAAATCTGGAACATATAAAACTGATTTGGCAAGTTGAAATGCATTTTCCAGCAAGTGCTTGGGCATGAATCCGAATTTACCTCGGTTGAATCATTGTGTTAAGTACCCAAAACTAACATGCAAGGCTACTTAATGAAATTACTATCATTTCTAGTTCAGATCAAATTCGGACAGCTACTATAAACATCCACAAATCCAGAAATTCTGTTCACCATTCTTGGATGAACTTGCATGTAGCCGCTCACTATTTCATTTTTTTTCTTGCTTAGCCGAACCAATAAACTTCCTGCAAAGCTTAATCATCTAATTTTAATTAGTCAAACACCTAACCAAGTGAAAATCAACCACTTTCCAGCAAATTTCATGCTAAAATACCCATGCAATTTCCAAAACAACTTCAACGGCTAAACTGGAAAAATTGTTTCAGCAATCCATCAAATTCCATTAAAATTTCCAGCCATGTAACCGAAATTCAGACCACGTAGCTTACATGCAACATCAAATAAGAAACTATCTATCAATTTTGATCCATAAGCAAATTCGGACAACATCAAAACATTACTCAACCAGAATTCAAACAATCCTGCTCCCGGTTGGCTTGCATGCAACCTGATTTTGTATCTTTTCAATTTTCTGACTTAATCAAGGTTAACTACCTTCATGCAAATCTTAATCATCCAGGTTTTAGTTGATTAAATGTGCATCTAGGCTCAGATTATCACAGATTAGCTAATTAGAGTTACAAATTCCAGCTCAAACTTTCGGCAGCTCCAATTCTTCCAAACCAGATTTCTTAAGTCTCAATTCCTCATCTAACCTCACAAACCCACATGCATGCGTATAGACAGCTGCGTCAACCCATAAACAATTCATCTAAGTCCAGAATTTACCTTGGCTTGAAGCCTAAAACCCACGACTAGCAGCTGCAATCTTTTCTTCCTCTCGGCTATCCAGAAATGCCGCCTGCCAGCTCCTCCTCTCCCTTGCTCCAACTTGCGACTAGGATGGAGGAGGCCTGGTTTTCAGACCCTTCACCAGCTCACGGGTACAAGGATACAAAGCAGCAGGTTTCTTTTTTTTCTTTTTTTAGCTCACGGACAGGAAAAAAAGAAACAAAAGGCTCGGCTCTCTTTCAGTCGTTAATTCCAATGACACTGCTCTCTCCCTAGCTCACGGCAGCAAATGGAAATGGATGTGTGTCCTCTAGAGATCCGGAAGTGTTGTGGTAATTAGTAGTTGATATAGTAGTGTGTGGTAGTGGAGAAAGAAACCGGCACTAAGGATAGAAAATACTAGAATGTGAAGTGGAAATGGATTCGGCAGAAATAGGATTGTGATTTTTTTGATTGATTTTTTTTTAATTAATTAAATAAAACAGATAATAAAAATAGATAACAAACAACAAAAACAACAAAAAAAATTTAATTAACATTGGATAGAAACTAAATCTAAATAAACTAGAATCCACGAAAGCACAATTTTCCATTTTTCATCAATTTCCTCTTTTCTTTCCTTTTTTTTTCACAAATTTTACGTTAAAACTTAAAACTAAAACTAAGACTAAAACGTGAACAAAATTAATATGACAAATAATTAGCAAATAAAAGACAAATAAAAAGGTAACAACTAAAATGCAGATAATCTAAAACAAAATCATGAATTAGATGCAACATACAAATTATTTAAAAATTTGGTGTCTACAGTTTGCCCCTCTTTGTCTGAGTTTTGAAAAAACTTGAGACAAAGAAGTAGACACCAAATACTTACCTGCGTTATTCGGCTGCAATGGACGCTTCTGAAATGAGGATCGACCTCTTTAACATTTTTTTTTTTTTGATTTTTTTTTTTGATTTTTTTGATTTTTTTGATTTTTTTGATTTTTTTGATTTTTTTGATTTTTTTGATTTTTTTTGATTTTTTTGATTTTTTTGATTTTTTTTGATTTTTTTTTAAATGGGATTGATCCAAACAGGAAAGTAAAACGGGACTGACCCGAGCAGAAATTTAAAATTGGGACTGACTAGAGAAGGAAATTCAAATCATGGGACTGGCCCGAACAAGCTTTAATCGCGGGACTGACCCGAATAAGCTTTGAATCGTGGGACTGACCCGAATAATATTTGAATCATGGGACTGACCCGAATGAGCTTTTGAATCGTGGGACTGACCCGAATGAGCTTTTGATCGAGGGACTGACCCGAAAATGCTTTTGATCGAGGGACTGACCCGAAAATGTTTTTGATCGAGGGACTGACCCGAAAATGCTTTTGATCGAGGGACTGACCAGAAAATGCTTTTGATCGAGGGACTGACCCGAAAATGTTTTTGATCGAGGGACTGACCCGAAAATGCTTTTGATCGAGGGACTGACCCGAATGAGCTTTTGATCGAGGGACTGACCCGAAAATGTTTTTGATCGAGGGACTGACCCGAATGAGCTTTTGATCGAGGGACTGACCCGAAAATGTTTTTGATCGAGGGACTGACCCGAATGAGCTTTTGATCGAGGGACTGACCCGAAAATGCTTTTGACAATCGGTCAGTGGGATTAAACCCGATCCTGCCGTGATGAAATTTGATTCGATTTTGGTTTTTGATTGATGATTTTTGCTTCTTTTTGACTTTTGAAAATCTTTACAAAAAATTAATTTGCCCCAGTATGATGAATTTTTGCTATTTGAGTCCAGAGTTGATTCTGTATCGCCATGCTGTTGCATTTTTGGATGAAATTTGCTTGCGACATTTTCAATCTGCCTTTGTTCATTAGGACTCTTTCCGACACCGATTTCAGTGCAAGGTGTGATTGTTTTCATCCATGCATGAAATTTCCTGCAAAAGAGAAAAAACAAAGAAATTGCCACCATTATTTGATCCGTTTGTCCTTGAGAATCGTGTAAACATGAGTCTTTGGATGCCTTCGTCAAAGTTGACCGTGGCATCTGACTTGGTTGGATTTGTCATTTCTAAACGTCTCTGATTTTTCCCGACTAACCAAGCGTGCATTTTGCCACATTGTGAAGCTTGCGTAACCGACCTTGCTGAATTTCAACCATTTTCGCAAGATGACTGAACCCAAGTATGCTTTGAATAAACCATGAGGTTATCATTCACCAAAATTCGATGATTAAAAAGTAATTTCACCTATCATGCAGAAATGAATATGTGAAAGAACGCAAACACAAACCATTTGTGCTTAAAGCCTACAAAAATGCCATGAATACAAGCAATTGAGAAAAAATGAGCTTCCTAAGAATGAATTTGCTAAAGAAATATTTTTACAAAACGACACAGTTTTGGCCAACGGATGTCATATTCGAGTCCCTGAATATCTTTGTTCTGCAATTCGACACTGGCAGAAGTATTATGAAGAGAAATTCCAAATGAACCAAGTCATCAACTGTTCTTCCTCGTGTTTGCTCATTGAAGAAACCTACCTAGCGCCCTTTCGGGTTTTCACCAAGGTTGCCCCCACTTTTTTTTTTTTTTTTTTTTTTTTTTTTTTTGAGGTGCACTCTCGGATTTTCACCTACGGCAGCAATGGGAGAGCTTGACCATGATCGACTCAGGAAGGTAAGTTGAAGATTGCTGACATCAGTAAAATGCGCTTCTCTTATAAACCTAAGCGAAGGCATTATGGACATCACTTGCCAGTTGATTAGCAAATTTTCTTGATAGAAATACAGCAAGGGACGAAAGTCAGGACTTTTGTCTTTTGTAATGAGGTCAGGTGGGATGTTTCAAGAAAGGTTGAGGCCTGAAAGCAGGTATGATGAAAGGTGTGAAATAACCTGAGATTGCATCATTTTGAAATCATCTTCAATTTCGAACGAAACTGAGGGAAATTTGCCCCAGTTTGATTGAATTCTCTCTCTTTGCATTTTTCATTGCATTTCCCTCACTTTTACATTTTTCCTCAAAGCTAAATTTGCCCTAGTGTGGGTTTTCTTGTCGTCTCTTTTCTTTTTTTTTTCTCTTTCAAAAATAAATTTGCCCCAGTGTGGGGTTTGCCTTGATCATTTTTCTTTTCTCTTTTTCTCTTTTCTTTTTTCAAAATGAATTTGCCCCAGTGTAGGGTTTGCAATCCTCAGGGGCTGCCAAACGAAAATTATTGTTCTGATAGCTCAAAAGGGGTGACTAGGGATAAAATGTTTCAATTGGAAAGGAAGATGGCCTGACTTTTGCCTCGTCTCTTGCTTGATTTCCTAAAAGAAATTTGCGTAATCAAATAAAGAATTTCTTACACATGTCCGAGTTGATAGGTTGAGGGAATGTCTGTCCTTCCATCCCTCCTTTGAACACCCAATAAGCTTTGTCAATTTGAAGCAAATTTGCCTTCGACTTCATCTTTCATCGCTTTAGCACTTTGTTTCCTTTTTCAGAAGATCGGTGGCAGATCCTTTTGTTATGAACATAGGCCATGAATTTTGACAAAATTAGTCATGGTATATAGCATTCAACTGCTTTCCATTAATCAGAATCAATCGTTAATGATACTGCTTTAACCAATCAACTTTCAACCTGGCTGGAAAGGGATTTTCTCAAATGAAGGGATTTATCAATGAAGGAATTTCCAAATGAAAGGATTTTTCCAGTGAAGGGATTCATCAATGAAGGGATTTTTCCAGTGAAGCGATTTTCAATGAAGGGATTTTTCAATGGTTTTCCTCAATGAAAGCTTTCTCAATGAAGGATTTCTCAATGAAGGCATTCTCAATGAGGGCTTTTTAATGGAGGAATTTCCAATAAAAGGTTTCATCAAATTCCAGAACAGTGATATTCAAAGAGTCAAATAACCTCACCTTTGGCCCTCTCAAAAATCAGAATCATAACCAGACAAACAAACAATCAAAATGAGCATTTCATGAAACTCCAAATCAAAGCAGAAACAAAACAAAACTTGATTGCAAAAAAAAACGCTTTCATGAAACTATTTACATATGCAAGAAAAAGTCTTCGTGAACTTTAGTAAATGACAACCCCTAAATTTATCGAAATTCCCTTTGTGAGGGAAGATAGTTAGCCATCCAAATTGCGCAGAATTCCTTCAGGATTTTCAAATTTCGTCATTTGTAGTGGATGCTTCAAAAGTGTCCTTGTGTTCAGGGAAAGGATTTGTACTTATGCTCGGCCCTTGTTCACCTCTTTTCTTTAGCAATATTTCCCCTGCCTCGATCATGTCTTGGATTTTGTGCTTAAGTGCCCTGCAATCGGCGGTTGAGTGGCCAGGTACTCCCGAATGATAGGCACAAATAGCATGTGGATTGTACCCAGCAGGCATGCCATGAAGGTAAATTGGAGGGGGAATCACGCCTATTTTGTTGGCAACCTTCAATTGCTCATACAATTGGTCCAAAGGCCTGCCTAGGTTGGTGAAGGTTCGGGTACGGCTTTGATTGTAAGTTTCAGTGGGTCGGGGATAGTTGTAGGTGGGTCTATTTGGTGGGGGAAATCTTTGGTGGTAAGGAGGCCGAGGACGAGCTTGTTGAAAGCTTGGTTGAGATATTTGGAAAGGGGTTGTAGGCGGGTTGGCATAATTTGGGCGAGGTCGAGGATGAGTGATATTGGTGTGGTAAACAGGATGAGGATTTGAGTAGTAGGAGTAAGGGTTTGAGTAGGTAGGGTATTGTCGAGGTCTGGGTCTTGGGACAGGGTTTCGATCCCAGACAAAAGCAGTTTCCCCCTCTTGCTTTTTGAATTGCTGCTTCTTTCCATTACTACCTTGGCTTTGCAAAGCTTCCACTTGAGTTTTCAGGGTAGACACATTAACAATCTTTCCAGCCTTTACGAAATCATCATACTCCTCAAGTTTATTGACAATGGCGGCGAACGAGCATCCAGTCATGCGGAAAATTTCTTCAAAATACGGGGGATCATGTGCTTTAATGAAAGTGCGTATGATTTCGTCCTCAGTCATCGGTGGCTCGACTTTGGCAGCTATTTTCCTCCACCTCTTGGCATAAGTCTTGTGATCCTCGGAGGGTTTTCTTTTTGTTCCTTCCAACGTGGTTCGTGTCGAAACCAGCTCGCAGTTATACTCATATTGCCTTACAAAAGCATTGGACAAGTCAATCCAGGTTTTTACTTCTTCGGACTTCAAATTTGAGTACCAGTCGAGGGCATCCCCCTCCAGACTTTCCGGGAACAACCTTAGAGGCAGGTTCTCGTCGTCTACAGGCTTTACCAACTTGTTAGCAAATAGTCGGAGGTGTGTCTTGGGATTACCCGTCCCATCGTACTTGTTAAACTTAGGGGTTTTGAACCCCTCGGGCAATTGCATATTGGGAAAGAGACAAAGCTCATCGTAGTCCAGGACTCCTTGCTTGTTCAACCCCTGACTCTTCCTCATAAACTCATCAAAATGATCAAGGCGTTTGAGCAGCTTTATATCAACGGGAGCAGAAGATTCCCCCATTTCTGCCTTGGTTTGAACAATATGGTCTGGTAGGAATGGCTCAGCAACAGGGTGATAAAAGGTATGTGGCTCAGGTGGTACATTTGAAATGATTTGGGGTGGTGGACCTCGCGTGTGAGTAAGAAAAAATGAAGGATGAGGAGGGTAAGTGTATGGCAAATTTGTGGTGGGATAGGTGAAAGTTTCTTCGGGTGCAATAGGAAATGATGGAGTAACAGTGGTATGGGCCGAAGGTAGGACAAACGGCTCTTGCTCAGGCTGTCTGGCGGGTACAGGTTCGGGTTGAACCCCGCTGCTAATTAGCTCATCATTCAACTTCCTTTGGGCGGCCATCTCAGACGCCATCTCTCCAAACTTGGTAAGCATCTCAGTCAACTGAATCCCCAAACTTGCAGTCTCGGGTTGAGCGGTAGTAGCAGACCTATCTGACTGTTCCGGTTGAGAACTCATGTTTACACGACTCCTCTGGGCTTGACTACGGGATCGCGTTATGATGGGGCTTCGACGAGAAGCTATATTTAAATATTACCTGAGAAATTTTGAAAGATTGCCTTTAGATTTAACCCTCGCTTAGTTATTCCAATAAAAACAAAGAAAAAGAAAAGAAAAAACAAGAGTTAGTAGATATTCAGAAAATTCGGATGCATGTCCTATGGGGGAACCCTTTTGTGCCAAGGGCAGGCCTAGCATGAAAACGCAGTCCTCCAGAGCAGGCACTATACAATACCTGATGGATCCGATCGACTGATCGTGTGAGGAATGATTTGAAAATTTTGGCCACTTGGAGTGAGAAGAGACATTTGCCCTAAAACATGAGGACGAAGTCGGAACGGATTGCTTGCTTTGATCTACACATAAAATGATTTGTGAAAGGGATTGCCATGTCTCGATTAATTTATTCAATGAACCCTAAAGGGGAAAAAGCGAGTCAAATGGATAAAATTGGTGATTTATTCAAAATCGACCGATTTACCTAAAAATAGGTAAGCCGGATAACATTGACGATTTATTCAAAATTGATCGAATAGATAGACTTGGTCAACTGAATTGAATGAAATTGATGATCTCTTCAAAATCAACTTGATTTCGCCCTAAAATGGGTAAATTGGCCAAAGAGATGAAATGGAGTTAATGATTTATTTTAAAAATCGGCCAAATCCCTAAAAGGGTGAATTGGTCAAATGAATTGATGATTTATTCAAAAATCGACCGGATGACCCTAAAAAGGGTAAATTGGTCAAATGAATTGATTTATTCAAAAATTGACCGGATGACCCTAAAAAAGGGTAAATTGGTCAAATGAATTGGATGAAATGAATTTACTAAAATTGAATGAATTGACAAAAATGGATTGGATAAAATGGATGATTTGTTCAAAAATCGATTGAGTTCTCTACCCATTGGGTAGTTTCAAGAAATCATTACAATGCCTTAGTCTATGAGCCTCCTAAAATCAAGATTTGGCCTCCATTGATTTATCGTCTCAATAGTGAAGAATTATTTGGGTTTCTTCAAATTAATGTCCTTTACGCAAGGGATTTTTACCAATTTTGATAAAGTGGCCAAAAGGTGATTATTAGACGCTCATATTCCAAAGATCGCTCTATGAAAATGATCGGATCCTACCTTACCTTGTGCACTACCCCTTCGGACGGTACGAGAAAGGTAAACGTGCAAGTCTCATTTGGATTATATATCCGAGACATGGGGTGGTTTATTCCTAACACGGGATCCCCTAAATGGCATTCCCTTTCTAGGGTTTATGCATGATGCCAGTTTATTAAAGCTATGTAAATATGTGACAAACATGAAATGTGAGCTAAAGGACATAAATAATGCAACGGGGGGAAAAGGTCTAAACATGAAATGTATTTACTGGAAAGTAAGTGCAAAGACTGAAATTTAGACATGTGAGCTATCTAGTGGGTGAGTCACTAAAAGAGTGCCCAAGAGGCCTCTTATTGCTAAGGCACATGAATGCAAACCAAGAAAACAAAAGAAATGGTTAGTGCAGTTGATAGTACACATAACACATTGGGAGCAATTAAAAAAAGAAATACAATAAAGCAGGTAAAAGGGGTGGAACCCCTTCCCTCGTGCCTAATGTGCTTAAAAGAGGGTGAGGCTGACTCTATCCTAGGAAAATTCTATAATGGATGCATGAGGCTGGGGTTCGCTAATGCGACTAGACTCGATAAGGCTTCGGCTCCCAAGCCTTCAGACCTAAAGGCGAAGGGTCATCACTCCCAGGGCCTTCGATCGGTGGCTCGAGTGATCCCTTAGGTAGCGCTATGGGCGCAGAGCACACCAGCCGCCTACCCAAGGCAATCGATCCTAATCCTACAAGGCGGTGTGGGAAACGCCCACGAAAAATAAAATAAAATGGGATAAAAGCAAGTAAACGTGCACGTATGAAGTGTTCCCCTATTTTGAGGGAAGGGGTTGAGAACCACGCGGGGCTCTAAAGGTGACACACACCCCCCCCAAATGCAATGCAAGCGCGAGATAAACAAGTAAACATACATCCAATCAACCAATCACACATTCGTGAGTAAGGGAAAAGTTTGATACGCGCGCGAGGCAACAGGCCCTAAAAATGGAAAATGCAAACCTAATATCCAAGTGCAATGCATAAAAAGGGTAGAAAAGGAAACGAATGGCTAAGTCAAATGCTTGGACCCACTTAGGAAGTCCCCAGTGGAGTCGCCAACTGTCGCGCCCCACTTTTCGAATCGAGTGTGTGATGTTGTGTGTTGTGGTGTGTGGTGTAAGTGTGCGTGATATACATGTGAACGTGTGCGAAATGAAAAGCGAAAGGCCATGGGACTTAGAATGCGACGATTTGGCCAAGTGAAGTTCAAAAGGGTTTTTTGTATCAAAAATGGAGTCGCCACTTGGTATAGAGTTAGGGTGTACCAAGTCACCCAAAAAATGATTTTTAAAGACAAAGTAGTAAAACCCTTTTTAAAACGACTCCTAGTCCACGTAAGCCAAAGAAAAAGGTTCGGGGATCACGTTTGACAAAGGGGAAGGCAAGGATAGAATCCAAGGCACCCCTTTGACCTAGCCAAGGCTAGTTGCGCGACTCAAGCCAATTTTCCTAAACTTTTCTACCCAAGGTATGTATTGCAAGTTGGATATGACTAATGGATGAGAAATGCAATCCTAAATCTAAGAAATGTCTCTTATGAGGCTTTTGGTCCCATTCACATGAATTGTGACGGCCAAATAAGGAAAGCCCTCATAGAAATCGCAAATAATGCAAATGAAGACTCAAATATGTGCAAGTGTGAAAAATGTAAGAAAAGTGCATGTGTGCAATTTGAGAAAAGTGTTTGTGTGCAAATGGATGAAAATATAAGTGCTCGTGTGTAAGTGAACGAAAATAGTAAATATAAGTAAAATGGGTGCAATGTGTGAAAGGACAAAATAAAGAAAGTGAAGAAGTGTGTGATTATGGCATGTGGATTTAAGATATATATTTAGTGAGAGAAATAGTGAGAAAATGATATGAAAATGCATGAACTTAGAGGAACGCATCAGGTCGGGTACGGGGATGACCTCTATTTTTTTGTGATTTCAATTTTCCCTTTGATTAGAAGGGAAAACTAGCGTGCTAAGGCTATTTTGAAGCCACACTCGCTCGTTTCCCTTACCCAAGGGGGTTTTCACGCAAATGAACCCTATAACTAGCATGAGATGCAAGTCCTAAAGTGAAGGGGAAGGGGTTTGAGGAA
This sequence comes from Coffea arabica, assembly GCF_036785885.1. Lineage (NCBI taxonomy): Eukaryota > Viridiplantae > Streptophyta > Magnoliopsida > Gentianales > Rubiaceae > Coffea > Coffea arabica. The sequence goes on from NC_092311.1 coordinate 9,892,651, forward strand.
CATACCAAATGATAAACTAAGGAAAAATGCGTGATATGTGGTGATCATGCACTTCATGAAAAAGGAAAAAAATCTATTGGGTCTAACATTGGACTAGCCCCTCCTATGAATTCCGACTAGCGTTGGACTAGTGGAAACGATAAAAGAAGCCACAACTAGCGTTGGACTAGTGCGGTGACGTACATTCATTCATTCCATTCATCCACACTATAAAAAGCGAGTAGACATGCGAATCACTTATAAACACGTAGCACATAACACTTAGCATGCTTGACTAGATGCAAAATCCTAATAAAGCATTTAACATATAACACATAGGCATGCAACCATTACATTTGCTAACTAAAACAAAAGGGAAAGGGAAAATGGACCAAATTACTTGCTACGCCCTATCTATTACAAGCCAAGAGGTGTACACATACCCCATGAATAAATAAAAGAAATACTTAAAATGAAAGGAATTAAAGCAAATTTAAGAAAGCCAAGTAAACATGTAATTCTCAATTAGCACATTAGTCCACATAGGAGAGAAACAAAAGGGGTAAAAGAGATTATACCTCCCCGTTGGTGATACTAAGGAAGTAAACAAACTCAACTTGGCTAGATTCAACCAAGAAAAGACTAACTTAGGCTAAAATCACCAAAAACAAAAGATTAATGCACCAATTTAGTGATAAGATATAAACTAAACAATTTGAATCCATCAAAACATCAAACTTTCCCTCAATTGCAACTCAATGAAGTCAAAACTACTTAAAGACCAAGGCAAAAGGCATGATCATCCGATCCCTAAGCATAACATCTACTAAAGACCCAAAAGCAAGCACTACTCAATCATTTGAACCTAATTGAAACCTTTAAAAACACAAAAAGTTCCCCAAGTAAATAACAAGATTCAAACAAACATTATGGAGTTTTGAAGGTCCAAGAGTGAACAAGGGTCCATGAATGATTTAAACATGCATTTTGAAAACTCGATAGCGACCATTAATCAACCAAATAAAACTAATTGAAAAATTTAAAAGCTTCAAAAATCCCAAAAAAACAATGAAAGGCCAAATGATGACTCAAAGTACACCCACCTTAGGACCTAATTGTAAAGAAATGAGAACATGCTTGGGCTTTTGTGGAACATGGAGAAGCTTGAGGGACTAAATTGATTAAGTATTCAAATTACTTGGGCCATAGTGAGCTAGGGGGGACTTGGGGGGTTCAAAGGCAATTTTGAAACAATTTCCATGCAGGTTCATGCAAGCTACGTGAGCAAACATTCTGCAACCAAAACAAATATTTCTGCAGCCAAGAAACCATCGCAACTTGCATTCTCACGAACAGATATCAACCTCAACACTCATTTTGATCAAAAATCTTTCAACCAAACATTCAAAGTTAATCTAAACATCATAACACACACATTCAGAAATCAAACAAACTCAAATATAGAAGAAAACTGATGCAAAGACAGAAGGCAGCTCATGCATTCAGCATATTTTTCCAGCCGCAGCTTTTCTTTCCATTTCAATCGTGCAAACCAGATTTATAATTCAAATACAAAGCTTTGATTAGATATTTCTCAAAACAACATCTTAACTCTAACTAATTAACAAGCTGCTTAACTTAACTCCAAACCAACAAGAACAACGAAGGAGCTAATCATCAAAGGTAGAAAGAAAACTAAGGTTGTGTTTGGATTGCATTTTCCGTGATTTTTCATGGAAAAATTACTGTAGCGATTTGATATATGTGAGGAAAAAAGGTAATAGGGAAATGTGATCACGGAAAACGACGTAATTTTTCGACGGAAACGGGCAATCCAAACAAAGCCTAAACAGCAAAAGAATGAAATAGAAAAAAAACGCAGCAAACTTTCTGCAATTCGGCACTTTACAAAATCCAGCTTTCAAACACAATCAAATCCAAACACAAGGCTTTAAACTAGGCAGCAAGCCATCATCCAAACAAATAGAAAGAAAAACTGAGCAAAATCCAGTGCAAACACAAATAAAATACGTTCAGCAAGTTGAAAAATCTGGAACATATAAAACTGATTTGGCAAGTTGAAATGCATTTTCCAGCAAGTGCTTGGGCATGAATCCGAATTTACCTCGGTTGAATCATTGTGTTAAGTACCCAAAACTAACATGCAAGGCTACTTAATGAAATTACTATCATTTCTAGTTCAGATCAAATTCGGACAGCTACTATAAACATCCACAAATCCAGAAATTCTGTTCACCATTCTTGGATGAACTTGCATGTAGCCGCTCACTATTTCATTTTTTTTCTTGCTTAGCCGAACCAATAAACTTCCTGCAAAGCTTAATCATCTAATTTTAATTAGTCAAACACCTAACCAAGTGAAAATCAACCACTTTCCAGCAAATTTCATGCTAAAATACCCATGCAATTTCCAAAACAACTTCAACGGCTAAACTGGAAAAATTGTTTCAGCAATCCATCAAATTCCATTAAAATTTCCAGCCATGTAACCGAAATTCAGACCACGTAGCTTACATGCAACATCAAATAAGAAACTATCTATCAATTTTGATCCATAAGCAAATTCGGACAACATCAAAACATTACTCAACCAGAATTCAAACAATCCTGCTCCCGGTTGGCTTGCATGCAACCTGATTTTGTATCTTTTCAATTTTCTGACTTAATCAAGGTTAACTACCTTCATGCAAATCTTAATCATCCAGGTTTTAGTTGATTAAATGTGCATCTAGGCTCAGATTATCACAGATTAGCTAATTAGAGTTACAAATTCCAGCTCAAACTTTCGGCAGCTCCAATTCTTCCAAACCAGATTTCTTAAGTCTCAATTCCTCATCTAACCTCACAAACCCACATGCATGCGTATAGACAGCTGCGTCAACCCATAAACAATTCATCTAAGTCCAGAATTTACCTTGGCTTGAAGCCTAAAACCCACGACTAGCAGCTGCAATCTTTTCTTCCTCTCGGCTATCCAGAAATGCCGCCTGCCAGCTCCTCCTCTCCCTTGCTCCAACTTGCGACTAGGATGGAGGAGGCCTGGTTTTCAGACCCTTCACCAGCTCACGGGTACAAGGATACAAAGCAGCAGGTTTCTTTTTTTTCTTTTTTTAGCTCACGGACAGGAAAAAAAGAAACAAAAGGCTCGGCTCTCTTTCAGTCGTTAATTCCAATGACACTGCTCTCTCCCTAGCTCACGGCAGCAAATGGAAATGGATGTGTGTCCTCTAGAGATCCGGAAGTGTTGTGGTAATTAGTAGTTGATATAGTAGTGTGTGGTAGTGGAGAAAGAAACCGGCACTAAGGATAGAAAATACTAGAATGTGAAGTGGAAATGGATTCGGCAGAAATAGGATTGTGATTTTTTTGATTGATTTTTTTTTAATTAATTAAATAAAACAGATAATAAAAATAGATAACAAACAACAAAAACAACAAAAAAAATTTAATTAACATTGGATAGAAACTAAATCTAAATAAACTAGAATCCACGAAAGCACAATTTTCCATTTTTCATCAATTTCCTCTTTTCTTTCCTTTTTTTTTTCACAAATTTTACGTTAAAACTTAAAACTAAAACTAAGACTAAAACGTGAACAAAATTAATATGACAAATAATTAGCAAATAAAAGACAAATAAAAAGGTAACAACTAAAATGCAGATAATCTAAAACAAAATCATGAATTACATGCAACATACAAATTATTTAAAAATTTGGTGTCTACAGTTAGTTGGTGATTTGATGGAGTGAAAGGAAGAATGGCATAAAGGTGCTTTGGTACCCAAAAATCAACAATTGAATAGTGAGCAATTAGTGCTCCTAATTGAGCTTAATTTAACGCACTCACCTCTAATCCCTCAATTAACTTTTCTTAGTCTACTATTGATCATCCTTAATTCTCCAAGATTAATGCACTCTCAGACCGAACTTTACCTCGAAAAACGTATAATCGCTATTTCTTACTAAACGAGTTGCAGAAAAATCAATTTTACTAGCGAAACATTTTAAAATGTAAAATGAGACATTGTTCCATGCAAATGAAATTAAAATGGATGAAATAAATTAATTGGAGTAAACGAATAAATAAATAATTAAATAAGCCAGTAAAATAAAATAAAAGTAAGTAAGATAAAAATTCGGATCCTCACAAACTCACAAGGGTATCATTTATCACACTAGGCCAACCCTAGAGTAGAAACATCCATTGCATCAATTAACTCAAGATTTCAAAATATCACCACAACATTGTGCCAGGCATTAGACATGATTGTTACATTATTTTGACAACTTTAAATAACCAAAAAAATAAATAACATAAATGACACAACTAAAGGAACATAACAAACTCCACCAAACTTCCACCCACACCTAAAGGAAGCATTGTACTCAATGATTTAGGCAAAAAAATGGTATACTCACCTAAGAAAACTGTCAAGAGACATGGCCATGAGAAGTTGGCGTAAAGAAAACATACTAACACATAAACCTAATAAGACTAGAAGAAAAGATAACAGTGTAAGTACTATCACAAGAAATCTCTAGACAAAGAAAAGAAATAAAAAATATGATAAAAAGAAAGAAAGGGAAAAAAACTATGGTTGAAGAGGAGGCTGCCATTGTTGACTCCACTCATCCAATCGAGTCTCCAAATGCTACATCCATGCATCACAACTAATCACATGCTTCTCCTAATGATGTAAAGTTTAAGTATTAGCTTGAACATCAAGACACAAACCCTGCAACATGTCTAGCATGGCATGAGTCGAAATGAAGAAACACCAGAGCTACTAGCAGGAACATGAGGCCAAACACTAGGAACTACTTCACTATCCACCTCTAATGCAAGAAGTTCATCTGAATCAGTAGAAGAAATCTTCCGTACTGCTGATAATCATCCTAAAATGACTTTCACACTCTCATTTGGTCCTAATGGATAGTAATTTGTGTTTCTCTAAACACCACCAATAGGTTCATAGTTAACCTTAGCAATGGGGTCAGAGAAACATGCTCTGTAGGTGAGACATTGATATACTCTTCCCCCATGAGATCCACTTCACATGCTTAGAAAATACAAACAAGCCTCACACCCAATTTCCCCCATGTGACTAAGTCCGAACCTGTGTATAGCTATAAAGGCATCCCAGTTCACATCATTCATAGCAGAATATCTTTTCATTGCAAAATCAGGCTAGTGTTAAATACTTGCAACCAATCAATTAAGCGATCCTGAGTAACGTCTATTCAAACACCCTTCACATAACTTCAATAGAAGGAGGTTCTCGAGACTGCTTATCATGAATATTAGTGTAAAACTATCGAACAAGGTGAGGATAATAAATAGACAACAAATCTAGAATAGGTTCCTACATGAAGAAGAATATGGAAATTTGCCTCAATTTCATGGCCTAGAGTCTTTTTTGCCATTACTTTATTACCAATGTGGGTTTGATACCACTGTTCGCATTCCTTAGTTAAGAATCGAAAATTGTCAAATTGAGAAACCTGATTACCCCTAACTCTCTAGGTGGAACAGGTGCATCACTAGATTTTATGCTTCTTAGGGGCAAATTGCAAGTAAAGCCAGGCAATCACACGCTCCTCCAAATGATAAAAAGCTTGAGTATTAACTTGAACATCAAAATGCAAACCTTGCAACATGTCTAGCATGGCATGAGTCAATGATGAAGAAACAGTAGAGCTGCTAGTAGGAACATGAGGTCGGGCACCAAGAGTTGCTTCACTACCTTCTTTGGATGCATGGAAATCATCTGAATCAGTAGAAGAAACCTTCCTTGCTGCTTATGATTGTCCTAGAATGACATCCACAAACTCATTTGGTCCTAATGGATAGCAATCTGTGTTTCTCTAAACACTACCAACAGATTCATAGTTGAGCTTAGCAAGTGTGATCAGAGAAACATGCTCTGCAGTTAAGCTTGATATACTTTTCCCCTATGAGATCCACTTCACATGCTCGAAAAATACAATTAAAGGCATGAGCATGACCAAATACCTACAACTTTCGTAAAGTTCTACAAGTATGTTGCATCTCCCCAATGATAATAGAAGCAAGTGGAATACCATATATATATGGACCATAGTATGGCTCCATCTTATCAATGAAGTACATATCACTAAAACGAAGGGCATGCTTATTACTCTCCTTAGGCAGGAGATTATGACAAATGAAGTAAAACAAAAGACACCTCTTAATATTGAGAACCTTGACCAAATAAGTCTTATGACCGATTTTTCCAGTATGACTAACCTTGAGCCTATGTATAGCTACAGAGGCATCCCAGTTCACATCATTCATAGCAGAATATTTTTTTATTGCAAAATTAGGGCTAGTTTAGATACCTACAACTAATCAGCTAAGTGATCCTGAATAACCTTTTTTCGAATACCTTTCATATAACTTTCAATAGAACGAGATTCTCGGAATTGTTTATCAATAATATTAGCGTAACATTGTCGAACAAGTTGAGGATAGTAAACAGATGGTAAATCTAGAATAGGTTCCCACCCCAAGGAGCGAAAAGATTCTCTAATGTGGAAAATTGCCTCAATTACATGGTCTAGAGCCTTTTCTGCCATCACTTTAACATTAATGCGGGTTCGATACCACTATTCACGTTCCTCATTTAAGAATAAAAAATTGTCAAATTGAGCAATATGATTACCCCTAACTCTCTTACGTGGAATAGGTGTATCACTAGATTGTTATGGACCAGAAACCAGAGAAGCCAGAGTCCCTTTGCAGGAACTAGGGAGAATGAATCCAATTGGATGAATCAATAAACAATGAATCAATAGAATAATTTGCTGTAAGAATCTGAACTTTATTAATCAAATTCTGATGACAATTTCAAGAACAGAAATGGCGGTAAAAGCTAAGAAGGGGAAAGAATTGAAGGAAAATTGGGAGGGAAGCTGAGGATTGCTCCTCAAGCCAATACAGATGAATCCGTAAGAATGATTTCAAAAAAACTACCTCACAGAGCAGACATGCCTGCTCTTTAATACTAACAAATCCTAACTAATTCTAGCTAGACCACTGAGGGCGCTACACGTGTCTCAAGCATCTGCAAGTTGCTGCGCGTTTTGAATTTCTGTTATGAAGGCTGAAACCCAGGAAAGGCGTGGTTCTTGGTTCACGCCTTTGATGACTTCTGGTCCAGTGATCACGCTTTCTTCTGCTGATCTTCACGCCTTCATTGTTTCAATTAGCTGGTTCCTGCCCCTGTCCTTAGATAAGCTTTCCATTCCATTACAATACCTCCCCCTCGTAGCAAACCTTGTCCTCAAGGTTGAAATTGAGGAAACTTCTCTCTGATCGTCACAGCATCCTCCCAAGTTGCATCTGCAGGTTCAGTTCCCCACCATTGTATTAGCCATTGTGAAACAGCAGCATTCCCTCTTTTGATCATTCTCCTACCAAGCAAAGTTTCTGGTTCAACTCTGAACAGTCCCCTTTCGTCAGTATCTGGAAGCTGTAAGATAGGTGTGGTCCTGTCTCCTAGTTTCCTTTTCAACAAGGAGACATGGAACACAGGGTGTACCCTGGACTCAGTAGGTAATTTAAGCTTATAGGCCACCTTACCAATTTTCTCCTTAATGAGGTAGGGGCCAAAATATTTAGCAGATAGCTTGGTGTTACTCCTCATCATTACTGTCGACTGCCTGTAAGGTTGTAACCTTAAGTAGACCCAATCACCTACCTGGAATTCTCTCTCACTCCTGTGTTCATCAGCATATTTTTTCATCCTTTCTTGAGCAGCCTTCAGATTATGTTGTAGCAGCTCGTCCATCTGCTTTCTGTCCCTTAAGTAATCACCCACTGTTGCCACCTTAGCTTGCTCATAGGGGCCTAAGGCTAGTTGAGGGGGTTTAGATCCATATAAGGCCTCAAAAGGGGTCATCCGGATGGCAGTATGGTAGGTAGTATTGTACCACCATTCTGCCAATGACAGCCAAGTGTTCCATCTTTTAGGCTCCAAGTGGGACATACACCTGAGGTACATTTCCAAGACTTGGTTGACCCTTTCTGTTTGGCCATCTGTCTGTGGATGGTAAGCAGTGCTCATGTCCAACCTTACTCCTTGTAATGTGAACAATTCAGTCCAGAAATGACTGATGAAGACTTTGTCCCTATCTGAGACTATGCTTTGGGGCATGCCATGCAGTTTGCTGATATGGTCTAAGAAAAGTCGAGCTACCTTAGAAGCATCAAAAGGATGAGTGAGGCCCAGGAAATGGGCATATTTGGTGAACCTGTCCACCACCACTATGATGGTGTCCTTCCCCTCTGATTTAGGCAGTCCCTCTATGAAATCCATGGTGATGTGACTCCAGGAATGTTGTGGGATAGGTAGTGGTTGGAGGAGGCCTGGATAAGCCACACGTTCATCTTTGCACCTCCTGCAAGTATCACATTGTAGTATAGCTGTTTTGATTTCCTTAAACATGCCTGGCCAGTGAAACAGCTGCTTTGCTCTCATCCAACTGGCCTGTATCCCTGAATGACCTCCTAGCTGAGAGTCATGAAGTGTGGAGATGAGTTTCTTCCTTATCTCTCCCCCCTGGCCTACCACAATTCTCCCCTTATACCTTAGGATTCCACTCTGATAGGTGAAATCTGAGTTCAGCTCTGGATGTGTTAACAGTCCTCTGATGATATCCTGTGCCCAGTCATCACCCAGGTAGCTATCTGTTACCTCTTTCATCCATTCTGGAGTGACTGTGGATATGGCTGCACATTCAGCTTCATCCCTTCCCTTCCTGGATAGTGCATCAGCCACTACATTCTCCTTCCCCTTTTTATAGCAAATCTCATAACTCAAGCCCATCAGCTTGGTCAACCACTTCTGTTGGAGAGGGGTGGTGATCCTTTGCTCCAGTAGATATTTCAAGCTTTGATGGTCAGTGTTGATGATGAAATGATGTCCTTCTAAGTAGTGCCTCCACTTGGTGACTGCTGTGACCAAGGCCAGCAACTCCTTCTCATAAATTGATAACCCCAGATTCTTCTGTCCCAAGCCTTGGCTGAGATAGGCTAGGGGTCTTCTGTTTTGCATTAGGACGGCTCCTATTCCCCCATAACAAGCATCTGTCTCCACTATAAAGGGCTGGGAGAAGTCTGGGAGGGCCAGCACAGGGGTGCTGCACATGGCCAACTTCAGCTTCTGAAAAGCATCCTCAGCTTCCTCCCCCCAGTTGAAGCCATCCTTTTTGAGGAGGGTGGTTAATGGTTTTGCAATAGCTCCATATCCTTTGACAAACTTCCTGTAGTAACCTGTCAGACCAAGAAATCCCTTTAGTTGTCTGGTGTTCACTGGTTTTGGCCACTGCAACATGCTGGTAATTTTCTGGGGGTCTGCCCTGACTCCTTCTGCTGAGATTATGTGTCCCAAATACTCCACTTGCTGTTGAGCAAAGGAGCATTTACTTTCTTTTGCATAGAGCTGGTGTTGCCTCAGAATCTCCAGGACTTCAGTGACATGCTTCTCATGTTCTTCTAGAGTAGGGCTGTAGATCAGAATATCATCAAAAAACACTAAAACATATTTCCTGAGTTGTTTTTGAAAAACCTGATTCATCAAGCCTTGGAAGGTTGCAGGGGCATTTGTCAGCCCAATGCAGCCCAAATGGCATGACTTTGAATTCGTATAGACCCTGGTGTGTCCTGAAAGCTGTTTTGGGAATGTCTTCCTCCCTTACCCTTATCTGAAAATATCCAGCTCTGAGATCAATTTTGGTGAAGTATTTGGATCCATGCAGCTCATCTAACAGCTCATCAATGAGAGGCAATGGAAATTTATTCTTGATTGTCAGATCATTGAGCTGCCTATAATCCACACAGAACCTCCAGGAGCCATCCTTCTTCTTGACTAGAAGTACTGGTGAGGCAAAAGGGCTGCTGCTTAGTTGGATAATCCCAGTCTGGAGCATTTCCTGTACCAGCTTTTCAATCTCAGTTTTCTGGATGTAAGGGCACCTGTATGGTCTGATTTGGAATGGCTTTGCCCCTTCCTGAAGGGTGATGTGGTGATCTTGGCTCCTCTCAGGGGGTAATCCCTGAGGTTCCTGGAACACATCTCTAAACTCCTGCAGTAGCTTCTCTACTTCTGGTGGGATTGGCTTCTGGTCTGAATCCTGATCCACCACTGCACTCACCTGTGCCATGATTCCATAAGCCTGTTTCCTGGACCATTTGTATAGCCTACTCCCCCTTATCAGCTTCAACTGTACTGCATTGCCTTCCCCCTTTAGTTCAACCTGCTGCTTTCCCTTTTTGAACCTCATACTTAGTCCTCTGAAGTCAAACTCCATTGGACTGTATCTAGCTAACCAATCAACTCCTAGTATCATATCGCACCCCCCTAGTCTTAGAGTATTGAAGTGATGCTGGAATTCATATCCCTGCATCTTCCATGTCACAGGTTTGGTGATGCTCCTGGACTGCAATCTTTCTCCATTGGCCACCTTAACTGGCAGAGCCCCTCCTTTAGTTTCCAAGTTCAGAACCTTAGCCATTTGCTCATCCACGAAGCAATGTGTGCTGCCACTGTCAACCAGTGCAGTAATGGTCTTCCCTTTAATCATCCCCTTTATCCTGATAGTTTTGTGCTCACTCCCCCCTGCCAAAGCATGAATAGAAACTTCTATATGCTCATTTTCTAATTCTCCCTCAATACAGTCACAGAATACCTCAGTCTCCCCCTTCCTCCCCCCTTCTTCCTCAGTGGCTGGTACCTCCTCTTCTTCCATAATTAACAAGTTTAGATGGGATTGCTTACAAACATGACCAAAAGTATATGGTTCAGCACATTTGAAGCAAAGTCCCTTTTCCCTCCTAAGGTTGAGCTCTGCTGGTGTGAGTCTTTTGAATTGGTTCTGGGAAGTATAGTGGCTATTGGAAGTTTTAGGAATCTGTTTATCAGGTGGTTTGGGGTAGCTTGGGGTTTTGTCAGGGAGTTTAGGGTGTTGCGAGACTTTAAACAGGGGTTTCTGGTAGCTGGGATTATAGGAAGGGCCTTTGTGGATTTTCTGTAGAGCCCTCAGGTTTCTCTCCTGCAGTTTGGCAGCTTCTACAGCATCTGCCAGTGTTTTAGGTTTGGCCAGTTTTACCATAGTTACTATTTCCTCTTTTAATCCACTTAGAAAACAAGTTTTGTAATAGCAATCTTGCTGATGAGGGAGGGAAGGCATTACCAGGGCTTTGAGCATTTCGAATTTCTCCAGGTAGTCAGTTACTGAACCTGTCTGCATCAGTTTGTTGAATTCTTCTATAGCTTCTTCAGGGAAGCCATCTCCAAACCTCTCACAAAGTGCAATGCTGAGCTCCTCCCATGGAATATCCTCCCTTCCATTGAATACACCATGAAACCAGATATCTGCCTTATCCCTGAAATAAAGTTCTGCAACCTCAGATTTCATTTCCTCCTCCACTCCATTGATTTTGAAGTACTTATTAGCCTTCCTGATCCATTCCCTAGGATTTTCCCCAGTGAATGATGGCAGGTCCACCTTAGGTAGCCTGGTGAAGGATCTGTGACCCTGTGGTTCAGATCTATCCATAGCTCCCTTCTGCTCCTCCTTCCTCCTGTTATCCTCCTTATGCACTAAGCTAGATTCTGAGCTGGTGCCTTCCACATCCTTCCCTTTGTCGCTTAACTTTGCCAGCATTTGTGCCATCATGTTCATCATGCCTTCATACTTCTGATCCAGGTTTTTGAGTGTCTTTTCAGTATTCTCCTGTCTGTGCTCTATGACCCTGACAGCCTGCTCCAGTCCATCACTCCTGTTAGCGAAAGTTCTAACCACACTTCCTAGCTCAGTGATCTCCTTCCTCATTTCGTCTTGGCTTTTAGTCATTTTTTTTTATATGTGTATATCTATACCCAATGGCTCGTAGCTAGCTCTGATACCACTGTTATGGACCAGAAACCAGAGAAGCCAGAGTCCCTTTGCAGGAACTAGGGAGAATGAATCCAATTGGATGAATCAATAAACAATGAATCATAGAATAATTTGCTGTAAGAATCTGAACTTTATTAATCAAATTCTGATGACAATTTCAAGAACAGAAATGGCGGTAAAAGCTAAGAAGGGGAAAGAATTGAAGGAAAATTGGGAGGGAAGCTGAGGATTGCTCCTCAAGCCAATACAGATGAATCCGTAAGAATGATTTCAAAAAAACTACCTCACAGAGCAGACATGCCTGCTCTTTAATACTAACAAATCCTAACTAATTCTAGCTAGACCACTGAGGGCGCTACACGTGTCTCAAGCATCTGCAAGTTGCTGCGCGTTTTGAATTTCTGTTATGAAGGCTGAAACCCAGGAAAGGCGTGGTTCTTGGTTCACGCCTTTGATGACTTCTGGTCCAGTGATCACGCTTTCTTCTGCTGATCTTCACGCCTTCATTGTTTCAATTAGCTGGTTCCTGCCCCTGTCCTTAGATAAGCTTTCCATTCCATTACATAGATTTCCTACTTCTTGGGGGCATATTGTAAGTAAAGCTAAGCAATCACATGCACTCAAAAAAGCAAAACAAACAACTTAGATGATTCATAGATTTATCTAATTAATACAATGAACAAGTCAAACTAGGTAAATTTAATGGATGAAATCCAATAAAGCAACAGTGACGGCACCACCAAACTTGTGAGAATTATGTAAAAAATGCAGTCAAAATTCATCCAAAAGTTCATCCAAAAACCAACACCTACTACACCGAGAATGTGAGAATTCGAAAAATTATTTTATATTTTATTTTATTTCTTTGAATGCATTTTCTTTACTTTAAATTATTGCCTTAATTTCCTTGATAATTTTATAAGCGAGTCAAGTTTTTAAATCATTTTCCTTGTATAAGTTAGTACATGTTAAGTTCGTAATACATTATGAAAATAGGATCCACTCGTGAGATGTGTGTGATAAATTTTTGAAGATTAGAAGGAATTTTATGCAAACGGATATTATTTTATAAGGTGTTAAGAGATAATTAGAGATTGGCTAGATATTTTAGTGATTGGAAGATAATAGGATGAGAATTAACCCTTGGATGACATTTGCCATTAAAGCATTGGACCTTTGACTTTGACTAAGACCTTTCTTAACCTTTTATTAACAAAAAAATTGACCAAAAATCCTATCATCTTTTTCCCTCTCTTGGCCGACTCCTTGAAGAAAAGAAAAGGAAGGAAAAACTTCATCTTCAACCTATAATTCTTGCTTGAATCTTGAGTTTTCACCTTAATCTTGCAAATCACTCCATAAAACACTACAAGAAAAAAGGTCATTAGTGACAACATTTCTTTGTGACGACAAAAAGTCGTCACAAAATGAGGTTGTTTAGTCACGACTTTGAAGGTTGTCATAATTGACTCAAAGCAACTGAGTTTTCAGTGACAACCTTTAATTGTCGTCACAAAACTACTTCGCGCCATGGGACTTGGAAGGCGCGAGTTTTGCGATAGTGACGACTTGATAAAAGTTGTCAGTAATTCTACCACTTTCTTTGACAACTTTTCATTGTTGTCACTGTTTATGTTTATTGACGACCAATTTTTGTCAGTAAAACTGTAGTGTAGTTAGTGACAACATAAGTATCATCACTAACTTGAACATCTCCAATGCATTTATTTAATTGTGAGCCTCAATATTAATTTAATTTTTTTTTAAAATTTGATGATTTATTAACTATGACTTTATTTAATTGTGAGCCTCAATATTAATTTAATTTTTTTTAAATTTGATGATTTATTAAACTAGTCATAGTTACTTAAATATTAATTTAATTTTTTTAAAATTTGATAATTTGTTAAACTAGTCATAGTTACTCAATAAGTTTTTAACTGAAAAAAAAAATTAATGAAAGTTTTTAGTTAGAACAACTATATAAACTATTACAATTAGAACTCAAGGCCTCTAAATTCAAATACCTTAATTTTGGGTACTGTCAATGCCTCCTTGACATCTAATTGGTCGAATGTTGAAACTCATTAAGTACAAATTCATTTTGATGAAAAGCGGAATTAGTTGTGTTATATAAGTTAATTAATGAAATCAGGACTACTAATTACTGCAATTCCTTCAAATTTAATGTTGATTTGCTAAAATTCAAAACGAATACATATTTTTCTTACAAATCAATACGTATACTATAGTTTCGTGCAAGTTTACATTCATGATTCTTCAATATAAAACATCTAAAAAAATATAGTACTATTAGACAAAACTAACAAAATTTTCTAGAAACTGATAGAAAGTTCTTAACACATAATTAAGATTTTTCTTTTTTCATGTTTAAAAATAATGAATTATTTCTTAAAATAATATGAAAGTAGATTCCCGATCTAGTATACTTAATTAAAATGTTTAATTTAATACAAAGAAAATAACCTTTCTTTGAGAATCTAAATAAAAAGATAAAACTAAAAATTGGATCAAATTTTTCGTTCAAAATGAAAAAGAAACAGCGGGAATTGAAAATTGGTGGAAGCATTCTTTAAAAAGCAAATTTCAAAATGAAAGAGTACAAGTCTACCACTTTTGGGCTAAGTCTGATACACTTCTAAATCTCACATTTTCACTCGCTGGCCTTCTCACTGTCTGTCTCGGTCTCTCTCTCACTTCGACCCCTCTCAATTTCTTTCTCACTAATGCTCGAGCATTCCTCCTTATTGGGCTACTGATTTTGATATGTTTCCTCAGAGCATGTGCTGTAAAAAGGCAAGTTTCTCTCTTCTTGCTTAGTAATCAATTTCCCCCAATTTTTATTGACCCGATTTTGTGTTCCCAACATTCAATTTTTGGGTAAATTCTCTTCTTCTCTATCATTTGTCTAGTTTCCCCAAAGTTTCTTACCCTAATTAGCAATCACCATCATTTGCAATCACCTTTTCTACCCTACTTAGATGATCAATTGTTTCAATTTCTCCCCAAATTTTATTGCCCTAATTTTTTTTTAAAAAAAATTTCTGCCCAGGACAAGGAGGGCATCCCCCGGACCAGCAGCACCTCATCTTCACTGGCAAGCAGCTCGAGGACAGCCGCACCCTAGTCGACTACAACATCCAGAAGGAGTCAGCCCTCCACCTCGACGGTGGCGCCAAGAAGCGCAAGACGAACACCTGCACCAAGCCGGCGGTGACTGAGGGAAATTCTTCCCCCTTTTTTTATAAACTTTATTGTTACTAGTCTAATTTAACATTAGCAGCATGTTCTTATTTTGAAGATTTTGTTCTTTATTGGGTTTGATATATTATTCTCTGAAACCGTTGGATTTTGCTTTCTAAAAAAATTTAGATTGTATGTTTCTTTAAGATTTTGTCAAATTCTTGGTTATTCTATTTTCAAGCGCTTGGTTTATTTTATTTTTTGGTTTTAATTTCACATTAAACTGCAAAGTGTCCCCTTTTCAGCAATTCCTGGTATGTGTTCAAAGCGTCCCCTTTTCAGTTTTACTTAAAGCGTCTACAAATCATCATTGTGGTGTTGTTTGTAGAGCTAAATGCATTACAATTAAGGTAGTATTGTGGTGTTGTTTGTAGAGCTAAATGCATTACAATTAAGGTAGTAAGAGTAAATTCTATAGATTTGAATGCTTTTCAAAAACAACATTTTTTTCACTTCAAAATTCAACTCGTTTAGATCAATGCACTTAGTCTGGTTCAAAAGCAGCCTTGAATGTTTCTTGAATTGAGGTGATTGAAATATGTCTATCAAGACTTCAAGCTCTTTCCTAATGTTTTCCTGTTGGAAGTGCTCTATCTTTGTGTAAATGTGCACACTCGCAAATCGACTCTCATTTCCTTTGTTTCCATTTATTTATTTTTTTAGAAACCTAGACAAGTTGCTCCAAATCATTGCATTTGTACTTTGCCTTAAAAGCTGTATATTAGCTATGGATGTAGTCCTGCAAGTTGAGATACTGTAGACTTTTTTTCTGCTAACTTATAAATTCATTCTAGAACACAAACCTCTAAGGTTGCATCTCAAGTCTAAGGTGTTGCATCTGGTGACTGAGAAATCTGGTGATAGAGTTCTAAGGTTGCATCTCAAGTCTACTTAAGGACTTGTACTAGTATCACTTTGGAAGAGCTTGGTAAGAGGACCAAAACTCATCAATTAGTTTTGATGTGAAAAAAGACCTTCCTCCGTAAAAATTCATGAACTAGGAATGTTATTAGAACAGCATGGACAGTTTCTTATGGTATGTTTTGAGAGTCCATGATTCTCCAGAATATACTTGTTAGCCTTACTTGTGCTGAATTTCACATGTTTCACTATTTTTTAAGGGCAAAGGTGCTTTGGCCAAAATGTTTTGCTTGCAAATGTGTTGACCGCATTTACTTCTCTGCCTAGTATGTTCCTTTTGTTAAGTTTACAAGGGAGAGGTCAAACCTCTTAAACAGAAACAAAACATAGGGTCGCAGCCCCTAAAATATTTGCACCACGCAATTCACTAAGTTCCTGCGACGGTTCTGTTATAATCTGCATCCCAGATTCTTTGTTGACACTACTTTTAGCTAGCTAGTCTGCACACTTACTTCTTTCTCCAAACATGTTGTAGCCAGGATTCTCGATCCCTGCTTAAAACATTCCTGATCTGACATATTAGATTGTATAGTGGTGAGTCCTGTCCTGCTCCTTGTATTAGTTCCAAAGCTGCCTTGCAATTCGTGTCCAGAATCACTCTTCTTTATCCAGAGTTCCAAGCCATTTTTATCCTTTTGAGTACTCCCCACAGCTCTGCTAAGTGCTATCATATTATCTATTAGCCCAATATTCACTATAAAACCTGCTTTCCATCTCCCCCAGCTATCTATATGTCCCTTTTCAAATTAATATGGCTTTGCCTCTTCTACTTGGAATAATGCTAAATTGAGAAGTGTACATCTTGCCACAGTTAATTGCTAATTATTGATAGTTTCATGTCTTACATGGTAGTTTGTTCTCCATATAGCATTATTTTATACTGTATAATCACAAACTTTTTGCTGGATGTAGGTTGGATTTTCTGTTAACGGAGTAATAATACTAACTTTTATGTGGGTTTTGAAGGCATTCCTTGAGGTAATACCTTTTCTTTTCACATGAATGGTTCCCATTTTTGGTGCCATTCTTGAAGTAAATTTCACTGTGAATGTTTTGCAATGTCCCGCCACTTGCCTAACTCACTAGTTTGATTGGAATACAATATTAAGGGGTGCTAGTTTTCTATGGAATTAATACACCATGACAAACAGCAAAAGTAATTTTAGAGATCTAGAACAAGAAAGTTGTTATTTGCTTTTAAATGGTAAAGAAACATTCTAGTTATGTTGGTACAAATTGCTCTTACTTGACACCTTATATCATGATCGACATTACTTTGGTTATCATACTTGACACCTTGTATCCTCTGTGGTGCATTAATTTGGATTGTTTTGGTTTAGTTTAGTTTAGTTTATTTGAATGTTTTAGCTAAGCAAGTGAACTGAAGTTGCTTTTTTCCTTTAGTGTTGTGCTTATCGTCTTATCAACTGGTTATATTGTTCATAGCAGTACTTATATCAGTACTTGTTATAGTACTGCTTGTTGCCTTATCAACTTGTTATATTATTCCTTTGAGGCTGAAGTTTAATAGCAGTACTTATTTCTTGAGCTAATTTGGTGCATTAGTTTGGGGCTGATTTTGATTTTCTTTGGGGCTGATTTTGAATGTCCAGTTTTAATTATTGAGGTTCTTATTGGATTGCAAATTTTAGCTAAGCAACCGAACTACAAGAGACATAGTGAAATTGGGAAATGGCAAGGTTTAGTGAAATTTTGTCTGATGTTAAAAATTCCCCCTTGTGTTGAAATTTGGTATTTTTTTTCACGACAAAACAGCCTAGCAAATTGTCACACTTAAAAGACAGTATCTTTGATCGGAACAAAACAATGACTAAATTCGTTTATATTATTCCAATCTTGTTTGCCACATCCAAAGCATCGCAGTCTGGAGTCAACCGAACATATGCTTTCTTTGTTCCATCAGGCCTGATCAAAGTGTTCACTTTCTTGGTCTGTATGTCGTACATCTTCTTCACTGCATCTTTGATTTTCTTCTTATCAACACGGATGTAAACTATGAATACCATGGTATTGTTATCTTCAATCTTTTTCATGGCAGATTCAGTAGTCAAAGGATATTTGAGAATCTGATAATGGTCCAACTTATTCCTAGGAGGAGCACTGATGCGTGGGTACTTCGCGTTCCCGTCCTTTTTCAATGTCTTAGGACGATGGAATGTACCTTTGGTCCGGATCTTCTTGGCTTTCTTCTTAAAAGTTGTCCCAGATTTGACAAATTTGGCAACCTTGGCTGCCTGAGCCTTTGTATCAAGCTTTTTTGTGGTGTCAGCTTTAGGAGCCATTGTTGGAAACTGCCTTACAAATCTTTTACCTGAGGGGAGGAGCCGAGTGTTGAGGGGAGGAGCTGAGTGTTGTTGAAGCGGCTCTGTGTTGAAATTTGGGACTTGGATTTGTTTTGTAAAGCTACCTCGAGTTATATGTAAAATTTAGGCCAAATACCACTTATCAAACTATCTATAGGGTGTTGTTGAACTTCATTATGATATTTGAATGCTTATATGATATTTTGACATTTCATAATGCAATGGATGCATTCATTTGCTAATTATAAATCATTGTCATTTTTTTCCATTTATAGATATAATTGTTGTAGGAAAATTTTCAATTTTCATGGTGATAAAGAGTTATCATTGAATCAGAATTTTCCATTAATAACAATCTGTGGTCATAGAATTAAAAAGTGTTCAGTGACAACAAAAGTCGTCAGTAATTAGTCTATACCAATGACAATTACATATCACTTTTAGTGACAACATTTATTTGTACATCATTAACAAGATACTATGTCATCACTAAAATTACAATAATTATTGACGACATCAGTTGTCACAAAACAGTTCCATTCACTGACGACTTTTATTGTCGTCACTATATACTTTTACCGACGGGCCTTCAGTGACGACTCTGTGACAACTAGAAAATTGTCAATAAAAGTTATCAGTGACGACTTTTTATTTTTTTGTGACAAAAATGGCTTGTCACTGAAAACCAAATTTCTTGTAGTGAAAGTTGACACATAGGGAGGATTAAGGGCTTTGATGGAAAGATTTTGGAGGAAGAAGCTCTTGGTTTCCGTATCTGTTTATCTCAATCCATAACTTTTAATGATTACAAAAAATGGATGTTACTAATATTCTCTGATTAGATCTTTTAGAATTGGAGCAGAACAGGTTCAAAGGCTAACATATGCTGAAATAACTGTCGGACGTACATAAAGACTATATCAGCCGTCCGACAACCATTGAGTAACTTCGGACGCATGAAAAATCCACTCTCGGACGTCCGAAGATGATAAGCCAAGTCCTCTAAGTTAATTGACCTCGATCGGACGTACAACACCTGAGTACCAGACATCCGATAAACGTTGCGACACTTCGGACTCAAAATATTGGAGGCACCGGACGTCCGAACGAATTGAAGGAGAATTTCCGATTTTACATCATACCTTCGGATGCATATTCTGGAGGTACCGTACGTCCTAAACATTTCAAGAAAACTTCTTGAACTCACTGCCTGCGTTCGGATGCAGAAAACTAGCCTACCGGACGTCCGACACCACCAACGGCTAGTTGACTCTTCAGCTGCATTCTATCCGTTGGTAGCATTAATTGAAGAATTTTTTGGTCCCTTATAAAAGAAAAAAGTCAACCTCTTCAAACAACTTTCGCACATTGAGACTACATCAGATCTTGAGTGATTCAAGTGTGAGAATACTCTTTAAAGAAGATTTGTACTCTTAGTTGTGGAATTTTCAATAAGTTTTTCAAGTGTGTTTCTATTTCTTCAATAGTATAGTTTTGTGAGGGTTATCCGAGTGATAGTAAAATTTTCTTGTTTGACCAAGTGCGGCTTGGGGCGAGGAGAAAGTGATCCTTTTTTTGTACACGAGATTGGTTGTTAGTTGATCAACTTGAAGAATCTCGCTATATAAAGTGGTATTCAAACTCAAGTGGAGTTTGAAACTTGGTTTGTTATTCTATCCTTTTACTTACTGTCTTGCAATATAAATTGTCTATCTCTTCTACTCCCAAACACTTGTGCTTATTCATCAATTGCTCTATTGTGTGGTCCTTTAGAAAAAGAGAGCAAGTTCTCAAAAAGTGACTCATATCTTGGCTAGTTTTTAAACCACCTAATTCATTCCCCCTCTTAGGTTGTCTTCGATCCTTACAATTGGTATCAGAGTTTGGTCTCCTAGAAATTAAACTCAATCAGTTTTGGAGTAAAAATAACAACCAACAATGCCATATTTTTTGAAAGACAATCCGTCACTAGACCCCCAATATTCAATGAATCAAATTATGTGAGTTGAAAGGAGAGGATGGTTATTTTCTTACAATATATTGATATTGAGTTGTGATTTATTGTCAATGAAGGTTCATATGATGCCTCTATTATTGATGAAGTTACTCATAGGCTGAGACCAAAAACAAGGAGTGAGTTGACAGGTGATGATAGAACTCATCTTACCTTAAATACCAAGGCTATGAATGTATTATACAGTGCTTTAGATTCAAATGAGTCTATTAGAGTCAAAGGCTGTAGATTTGTAAAAGAGATTTGGAATAAACTCAGAAAAATCCATGAAGGAAGTGAAAATGTGAGAGAACAAAAGAAATCCATTCTGGTCACTAAGTATGAATTCTTTAAGATGAAACCTCATGAAAACATTGACAAGATGTATTGCAGATTCAATGATCTTATTAAGGACTTAAAAGTACTTGAAAAGAATTACTCTCTAGGTGAGAAAAATAGAAAAATTCTGAATGTTTTATCCAAGGAATGAGAGAGTAAAGTGACTGCCATTGAGGAAGCTAAAGATCTAAATACCTTGCCCATTGAATCTCTTATTAATTCTTTAACCTCTTGTGAGATGAAACTCAAGTCCAAGGTGCAGGAGGAAGAAGATACAAAAGTGAGAAAGAGTATTGCTCTAAAAGTCTGACAAGATGAAGATGATAAGCCTCCTTAGATGAAGATAACATGGAAGGTGATGACAGTGATATTGCACTCATCACGAAAAGCTTCAAAAGAATACTCAACAAGAGGAGATTCAAAAAAGGTGGACTCAGCAATTCATTCCCAAATCAGTTCAACAACTTGAGAAATAAAGGGAAGCTAGAGCTCAATAAAAAGCAAACTGATAAGTGCTTTGAATGCGGCCAACTTGGACACTACGCAAATGAATGTCCAATAAAGAAAAGGAAGGAAAGCAAGGTTGAACGAAAATCAAAGTTTAATAATTTTCAGATCACCTGGAATGACTGCAATTCAGAAGGTGAAGTCGAAAAAGAAGAGGAGTTGCCCAAATGACTTTTATGGCCATTGGTGATGAAGAGATAACTACTTGTAACTCTTAAACTAATAGTGATAACGAATCTGATGATGATGTTAACTCTTTTATGAAAAGAATGCATAACAGTTTGAAAGAATCTTATGTTAGAAACGAGAAATTAAAACAGAAGATTAACTTTCTGATTCAAGACAATGCAAGCCTTTTCGACAAAATAAATGTCTGAGAAATGAAAATGAGAACCTGAAAAGGATTGAAAATGATTTGCATGCTGAACTTGATAGAAAGACAAACTTCTGTGACATGCTAAAAAATGAACAAAGTAACTTGAAAAGAAGAATGGATGATCTTAGTCAGATGCTTCAACATAAGAAACAAAACTGTTTTCAAATGAATGATACAAAACTTCACTGTGGTACTTATCAGAAAAGGTGAAATCATAGTGCAAATGAGTTTACTATCTATAGGAGAAGGCAAATAAGATTTATTAAACCTGTTCATTTGAATAATTCATTAACTATGTGTAGATTCTGTTGTCAATTTGGCCACATAAAAAGCAATTGTTATGTTAGGAAAAATATGAGAAATGACATGAGATGCATGTGGATGGTTAGACATAATGCTAACTCTCAAGAATCCAAAAAGTAAAGGGTACTAAATATTATCTTGTGGATCTTTGTGTAGGTGAACCTGGTGAATATTGTTAAGGAATCAAAGTGATTCATAAACAGTGGATGCTCAAGATATATGACTGATGATCCATCATAGTTCATCAAGCTCAAGCCAAAAGCAAGTGAAAAGGTAACATTTGGAGATGATAACAAAGTCAAAACTGTTGGAATTGGTGATGTTGGTAAGAATGGTCAAAACTTTGTTCACAATGTTCTTTTAGTTGACAATTTGAGCTATAACTTATTAAGTGTTAGTCAATTGTGTGATAGGAATCTGTTTGTGTTATTTAAAAATCATGAATGCCTTGTTCTTGACTCAAAGTTCAACACTGTTTTCAAAGGAAAAAGAGTAAATGACATTTATGTAGTTATCCTTGAAAAAGTTGATTCCTCAAGCCTTAGTTGTCTCAAAGTAGCAAATGAGGACCCCTGGCTGTGGCATAAAAGACTCTGTCATTTCAATATAGATATGTTAAAAAATATTTCTAAAAAGTATCTTGTTAGAGGGCTGCCAAAGATCAAATTTGAAAAGGACAGAATTTGTGATGCTTACCAATTTGGAAAACAAGTCAAAGTGTCTTTTAAATCCAAGAAATGTGTTTCTACCACAAAGCCTCTAGAACTTTTACATCTTGATTTATTTGGTCCTACACAAACTACCAGCTTAGGTGGCAAAAGATTTTGCTTTGTTGTTGTTGATGATTTTTCTAGATACACTTGAATGATGTTTCTTGCAAACAAAGATGATACTTTCAAAAACTTTGTTTCACTATTTACAAAAGTTCAGAAACTGATTGGATTGAAAATCATCAAAATCAGAAGTGACAATGGCTCAGAATTTTATTTTTGTGGTTTTCCAGAATTTTGTAACAACAATGGTATTACACATGAATTTTCAATTGCAAGAGTTTCCCAATAAAATGGGGTTGTTGAAAGAAAGAATAGAACTCTTCAAGAGGCTGATAGAACCATGCATAGTGAGTATAATTTACCAAAATACTTTTAGGCTGAATCTATAAATACAACTTGCTATACCATGAATAGAGTTCTTTTAAAACCAATCTTGAACAAAACCTCCTATGAGCTGATGTTTGATAAAAAGTCTATAGTTGGATACTTTAAAGTCTTTGGTTGCAAATGCTTTATTTTAAATATCAAGAAACATCTCGAAAAGTTTGATAAAAAATCTGATGAGAGAATTTTCTTGGGATATTGTGAGAACAAGAGAGGCTTTAGAGTCTACAATCGAAGGATTTTGGTTATACAAGAAGCTATACATATCACTTTTGATGAATCTAATGGTGACATTTCAATAAGTAGTGGTGAAAATGATGATACAGGTATTTAAGGAGAACTAAAGAAACTTACAATCACTGACCAAGGCATTGCTTCACCAGGAAATGATTCAAAGGAAGATGAAATTCAAGATAGTCCAGTAAGGGAAGATAGTGACAAAGACACTAGTACACCTAACGATCTTCCAAGAGTTTGAAAATTTGCTCAAAACCACCCTAAGGAGCTCATCATTGGTGATCCATCCGAAAAGGTCAGAACTCATTTCTCTTTTAAACAACTAATGGATAATTTTGCATTAGTTTCACACTTTGAACCCAAAAATGTTGTTGATGCTTTAAAAGATGAGAACTGGATTTTAGCTATGGAAAAGGAGTTAAATCAATTTGAAAAGAACAAGATGTGGATATTAGTTGCTAGACCAAAAGATCATTCTATCATTGGCACAAAGTGGATTTTTAGAAACAAAATAAATGACAAAGGTGAAGTAGTAAGAAATAAGGCCAAACTTGTAGCCAACGGATATACTCGAGAAGAAGGAATTGATTTTGATGAATCATTTGTACCCGTAGTGAGGTTGGAATTAATTAGAATGTTTTTGCCCTTTGCATGTTTCAAGAACTTTAAATTATTTCAAATAGATGTTAAAAGTGTTTTCTTAAATGGATTTATTGATCAAGAAATATATGTTGATCAATCTCTTGGTTTTGAAAATGAAATTTATCCAAATCATGTATTTAAACTCTCAAAAGCTTTGTATGGACTAAAACAAGCTCCAAGAGCATGGTATGAACGTTTGAGTGATTTTTTTGATTGAAAATGATTTTAAAAGAGGTATTGTGGATACTACTCTTTTCACTAAGTAAAGTTCACGTGATCTTTTAATTGTGCAAATATATATGGATGATATTATATTCGGTACTACTAATGAGAGCTTGTGCAATGAATTTTTCAATATCATGCAAAAAGTGTTTGAAATGAGCATGATGGGAGAATTAAATTTCTTCCTTAGACTCTAAGTGATTCAAATTCAAGATGGAACGTTCATCAACCAAATAAAATACACCAAAGAGCTGCTCAAAAGATTTGGAATGGAGGATTCAAAGCAGGTCGGAACACCTATGTGCATATCTACCAAATTTGACAATGATGAAAAAGGTACAAAAGTTGATGAAAAGAAGAATAGAGGTATGATTGGTAGTTTGCTTTACTTAACTGCTAGTAGACCAGATATCATGTTTGTTGTGTGCTTATGTGCTCGTTTTCAGTGTTGTCCAAAGGAATCTCATTTAAATGCAGTAAAAAGAATTCTTAGATATCTACAAGGAACTTTGAATTTTGGTCTATGGTATCCTAAGTGTCATGAACTTCCTCTGTGTGGATTCTCTGATGCTGACTTCGGCGGTTGTAGGGTTGATAGAAAAAGTACAATAGGTATATGTAACTTTCTTGAAAATTGCTTAGTATCTTGGTTTAGCAAGAAACAAAATGCTATTTCATTATCTACAACTAAAGCTGAATATGTTGCCGTTGGAGCTTGTTGTGCTCAATAATTGTAGATGAAAAATACATTGAATGATTTTCGATTGATGTATGATTATGTGCCTATGTATTGTGATAACACTAGTGCAACAAATTTGACAAAAATTCCATCCAATATTTTAGGACAAAGCACATAGACATAAAGTATCATTTCATTCGCGATCTTGTCGATAAGGGTGAAATTTGTGTTCAATATGTCTGTTCAAACGATCAAATTGCTAATATTCTCACAAAAGCCTTACCACTGGATCAATTTGTGCCTTTGAGAACAAAATTGGGTGTTTCAGAAAAAATCTCTAAAAATTCTTTGGTCACTCTTTATCGGACGTCCGATATGTTAGAACGGACGTCTGACAGTGTTCTTAATCATCTACCCAGAAAATTTTGGTTCGGACGGAAGTGTCGAAAGCTCTATTTCGTTCGGCTATCCGACACTCAAAAATTGCGTCTTATAAGAAAGCCCTCTGCGTTATTCAGTTCATTCTTTCCCTTTAGTTTCGGACGCAACTCTTCATATTCCCTCAATTTCAAAATTCAAATTCATCTCTTCTTGGAACAAGTACCAAGAAATCACTCTGACCGACACCTTTACATACCTATTGCGAGTTCATTGTGCATCATAACTTTCCCCAACCGCCAACTGCACTATAAATTCCAATTCTTACCCGAAACCCTAACCACAAAAATTTCTCCCTCTGTGGACAGTTCGTGCATTCACTGTAGTTCATACTGCACTCCTCATCGTTTGATACTTATTTGTATCACATTACACAACAAAATCACACTGCATTGCAATCATGGTGAGGATTAGAAGAGGATCCGTGAGTGCCGGATGCACCTTCAAGCTTCGTGATGAGGAGGATGAAGATGTTCAAGTTATCGAACCTTCCATCAAATCACCCAAAAAGAAAACTGGAAATCGTGGTGGAAAAATGAAGCAATCTGCAAGGAAAAAACAGAATGCGCAAACCAGAGAGCCGTCTGTTGAACCATCCGATGAGCAGATGGAGGAGCATCAATCTGAAGGGCATCAAGGAAGTGACAATGAAGAGGAACTGGAGCAGCCTACCAATGTAGATGTAACCACCACGAAATCACCCAGGAAAGGAAAAAGGACTGCCAAAAAGAAGAGCATTGCTCAACCCAAGGGAAGGCAAACTGCTGATCCCTCTGGGAATCAGCAGGATGCAAAGAAAAATGCTGAGGAACAGCAGACTGATGAACCATCTACCAGGAAGCCACCAAGGGTGTCCAGGGTATTGCACCAACTACTCAGCACAGTGGAAAAAGAAAGCATCCAGAAAATGAACAACCAGGGACCCAAACTGCTGTTGAACCAACTCCCCTGCCGAAGTTCATCGATGATGAAGCCAGGGAGAGGTTTGAATGGATCTCGCAGAAAGGTTTCATCACTCAAAGGTCCATCATTCCCTATGAATTCCGTAAGCTTGACCTTGAATCTGTTCTCAACCTTTTGAATTCCAAAAATGGACCCCTCTTCTGACCATTCCAAACACCTACTATCCTGACATGCTTCATCAATTTTTTACAAACCTTAGATAGGGTAAATCACATACAGATCTCATTTCACGTGTCAATTCTATTAACATAGAACTGAATCCTGAAATTGTCAACTCTGTTTTGGAAACCAAAATTGAAGATGGTTTTAAAGGCAAAATTGTAAATTTCTTTTCTTATGAAGAATTTTCCTCTGCATACCATCACTTTTATGTTGCAAAATTGATGACCTATTTTCAGTCTCACTTTAATACTCCTGCTGAGGCAAGATTGGAAGATCTTAGTCCTCAAAATCTTATCATTTTTACCATAATTTCAAATCTGTTGGTGCCCACTGATGGTCACAGAACTGATGCAAACAAAATGAAACTTTATCTATTCTATTGTTTTCTTGAAAAAATCCGAATTGGTTTTGATTTTGTCATGTGCAAATTTCTGCTCAAAATCAGCACTGACAGCCGTAGGAAACTGTCCTATGAAAAATTTCTGACTCCTATTTTTACTCATTTTGAAATTTCCTTTAGTGGTAAATCTCCAAAAGAGAGTGCATCAACTGTGTTTTCAAAGGCTTACTTTGAAAGGAAAAATCTAAAATTTTTTTAGGATCATTGGTGCTACAAAGAAATTGTCTCTGAGTTTAGGAGAAAAAATCTTCATGAAACTCCTGTAACCCCTAAGACTCCTCGAGACCAGTCTATGTATGTGACACCCTTCACCATTCACCCTAGAAGGTCAGTCTCTATGCATACTTCATCCAACCTTAAGGTCATCTCTCTGCTTGATGACCTCAAACAACATATCCTGCTTCTTGAAGATGGCTTGATGATGACCATGACTTCTGATCAACAAGCCACCTTTGTTGTCAAAAGGAATCTACTTGTACCTCTCATTCCTCTAGAAAATGAAAATGCACACCGAAAGGAGCCTAAAACTAAGCCAATCACTGAGGCTACCCCAGAATACCATGCCTCCAGTTCTCAACTACAGGACAAGGGAAAAGCTCCGGCAACTGAAGAAGAGACTGAAGAGGATGATGATGATGGGGATGAGGACACTGAAGAAGAAGACCCTGCTCAGTTTCGCCTGGTTAGAAGAAGGCCTGGATCCTCTAAGAACATCATATAGGCACTACTGCACTTCATGATTAGGATAATAGTTCATATTAGATTTTTACATCTTTTGCACTTAAAAACATTTGTTGTGCTCTGTCTTAAGGATTTTACTCCTCTACTGGTCTGTAAAACTATTTAGTTATCTTTTATGTTGAATGTTGCTTAATTCAATCTATCTGCAAATATTAGTTCCTGGTTGATAAGGTTTTGGTTTTGGTTCTGAATGGATGGTGTTGTTGTGTTCTGCCAATATTAGTTTTGCTAAATTCAGCTTGGATATGTGTTGCTGATAATACCTGGTGACAATATTGGTGAGCCAATATATTGGTAATATGGATAATTTTACTGGTTGATTCAACGATGACCAAAAGGGGGAGATATGGATATGTAATCTATATGTGAGGGGGAGTCATTTTAAGGGGGAGTTGTGATTATTCTGAAGGGAAGTTGTGAATACTCCCTAAATGCATTAAGTTAGGGGGAGCTGTACCTAAAACTTTTTTACTCCATCCATTGTTTTGTCATCATCAAAAAGGGGAGATTGTTTATCTCAATCCGTAACTTTTGATGATTACAAAAAATGGGTGTTACTAATATTCTCTGATTAGATCTTTCCAGAATTGGAGCAGAACAAGTTCAAAGACTAACATATGTTGAAATAGCTGTCGGGCGCACATAAAGACTGCATCGGCCGTCCGACAACCATTGAGTAACTTCGGACGCATGAAAAACCCACTCTCGGACGTCTGAAAATGATAAGCCAAGTCCTCTAAGCTAATTAACCTCGATCGGACGTACAACACCTGAGTACCGGACGTCCGATAAACGTTGCGACACTTCGGATGCAAAACATTGGAGGCACCGAACGTCCGAACGAATTGAAGGAGAATTCCCGATTTTACATCATACCTTCAGACGCATATTCTGGAGGTATCGGACGTCCTAAACATTTCAAGAAAACTTCTTGAACTCACTGCCTGCGTTCAGACGCAGAAAACTAGCCTATCGGACGTCTGACACCACCAACGCCTAATTGACTCTTCAGCTGCCTTCTATCCGTTGGTAGCATTAATTGAAGAATTTTTTGATCCTTTATAAAAAGAAAAAAGTCAACCTCTTCAAACAACTTTCGCACATTGAGACTACATCAGATTTTGAGTAATTCAAGTGTGAGAATACTCTTTAAAGAAAATTTATACTCTTAGTTGTGAAATTTTCAATAAACTTTTCAAGTATGTTTCTATTTCTTCAATAGTGTAGATTTGTGAGGGTTATCCGAGTGATAGTAAAACTTCCTTGCTTGACCAAGTGCGGCTTGGGGCGAGGAGCAAGTGATCCTTCCTTTGTACACAAGAAATTGGTTGTAAGTTGATCAACTTGAAGAAACTTGCTATATAAAGTGGTATTCAAACTCAAGTGGAGTTTGAAACTTGGTTTGCTATTCTATCCTTTTATTTACTGTCTTGCAATATAAATTGTCTATCTCTTCTACTCCCAAGCACTTGTACTTATTCATCAATTGCTCCATTGTGTGGTCCTTTAGAAAAAGAGGGCAAGTTCTCAAAAAGTGACTCATATCTTGACTAATTTTTAAACCACCTAATTCACCCCCTCTTAGGTTGTCTTCGATCCTTACAGTATCTTCATAGGGTTTCGAGGTAGTTATATCAAGAAACCCTCTTTTCTTTTAATACTTGCATATGAGTAGATTTAGGGCTTGATTTTGGCAGTTTTCATAGAAAATTTCATGGGTTAAATGGTGGTTGGAAAATTTCAACTTTGATGGTGAAATTTCAGATTTGATATGATGCTTTGAGTTTGGCCATGATCTAGTAGTTTTGCCATATGAATTTGCTAGTTTTTATATGTTATTTTGGCTTGTTTATGAAAAATTTCAACATGTAGTTGAAAATTTCAGTTTAGGGTTTCGAATTTCAGCTTTGTTGCGGTTGATTTTGAGTTAGAAATTTTAATATTTTGGATGATTTTATGGCCTTAATCAAGTGTACTTTATAACTTATAACTTGTGGTTGTAATTGATGTTGGAATGAGATGAATATTGGTGTTGAGTTTGGATGGAAAAGTCAAGAAAATAAGAGGAAGTGTTGCTGAAAATTTATTCCACAGGAGACTCTGAGCAGTCTTGGAAAATCTGTTATATCTTGGTGTAGAAAAATCCGAATTGAGTCCCGTTTATTGCATTTGAAACTAGACTCATAGTTCTTTTAACCATGTAAAATTCATGGATTGATTCACTTTTTATAAATACCAGCAAAATTTCCAAGTGGCTGAAAATCCAAAACTGTCCTATTTTTGCACTCAGTTGAGCAGTTAATTGAGACTGAGATTTTACTAAGTTATGGGCTGAATTTTATGAAAGTGTCTTCCAGAGAGTTGTAGAATTTTGAGTTTATTTTCTAAAAATATAAGATTTGTGATTTTTGGACTTACGAAACTCAATTTATGACCTTTCAAAGAGCATTACAAAAATTGGGATTATTCTTATGAAATGGCAAACAAAACTTGGAGGATTTGTTAGTGTCTTTGCTAAGAAATAAATCATGGTTTGGTGAAGTTTTGACTTCATAAGCTTTAGTAAACTTGAACGCTCATTTATATATATATATCAAAACTTGGGCAAAAGATTAGGAGTTAAGAAAGTGAAAGTGGTTTTCCTTCCCACGTGTGTTTTTTAAACTCTTGAGCGGTTTAGCTAACTTTTGAATCGAAAACTCTTGCCACGTTTTGACCGACAAATGGAGCACTTTTGAATCTTCCCCTGAGTGTTATCTTAGTGGTTAAGTGAAGAGAGTTTCTCTCTTAATTTACAAGAAATTAAGCATGCTTGAGTGAAGGGTTAAGGGGAAATTATTTGGACTTGGTTGATATAGGTAATCGTTGATTGTGCATGTCTCAGGTATTCAAGAGGAATTCGAGCGAAACCCTGGGGAGAACTTGTGAAAGCTTTCTCTTGTCTTGCTTACTTGACTATTGGTGAGTGTTCCAACTGCATGTTCCATGCTTATTACTACTAGGAATTGCTAGACACTGGATTTGTCATTTCTTAGGCGAGTGTGTACTTTATCACATTTGACCTAACTCGACTAAACTTTTGGTATCTTGTTCATGCATGTACAACCAATTTGATTTACAAGTGACCTGTATTTTGACTTGAAATAATTGATCTTGTGTACAGACTTGCATGTATATGTGCATGATTGTAGACCAGTTGCATTCCTCTTGCAGTAGTTGAACTGTAGATCGACTGCATCCCTCTTGCAGCGGTTGAATATAGACTAGCTGCATTCCTCTTGCAGCGGTTGAACTAGGCCTTGGACCCTTATCCGAGATGTCGGGTAAGTGGAAACTTGGGTTACTCATGCGTATGTGTGAATGTAGGTTGGCAACGACTGAAATAAGCCCTCGTTGGACTTCTTGCTTGAGACCAGCCTTAGAGCGGTTGGATAAGTTGGGCAACCTTGGGTAAAGGACGAAGTTCCTAACCTGTTTACTCGTGACATTTCTAAATACGGAACGTTAAGTGACAACTAATGTCTCCAATCATTACCTACGTGAGCGTTGGATGACAGCCAACAACTCCACTCTTGAATACTTGGGGTTATAAGCCAGATCTTGAATACTTGAATATCTGGGGCTATAAGCCCAACCTAGAGTTAGTTGGTCGAATCGAGTCGGCAAGGGTTTGGTCGAGGAGATCGACAAACCTTGGGTACTTCTTTGATGTTCGGGCCCGGTAGAGGATAATTGGTGGATGGAGATTGACGTTCAGCGATGATCTAAGGACATTATAATTTCATGGTTGGCGGAAAGTCAACGGACCCTAGACAAGCTGCTGTGGAACCTGCTCCTGAGAGCAGTCTATATCCTTTGCCATGAACGTGTTCTTTACCGTACACTATTGCATGATCTATCTGGCTACTTACTTAACTATACTCTAGGTCATGATCTACTTGAGTTTAACTTATTTCTTGATATTCTGTGTATGGTATCTTGCCTGTTATTTTACCTGCCTATTTACTTGGAACCTCACTAGGTTTCTAGCTCATTCCATGCAATTTGTTTTCCTTACATGGTAAGAATGTGAGAGTGGGAATTGAAGAAGACATAGACTTTGTCTAGATTTTGTTAGTTGCTCGCTTAGATGCTCCTTAGCTCTCTAGCGGGCTTACTTGGTTTTATTTTGTAAGCTTGACTCCTTGGCTGTATTAAGAGATTGTTTGGACATTTGATGTCCACGATTATATATATTTAAGGTTGTAATTGTTATTGATCTTATTACTTGAGATTGTTATTTTGTAAATTCTTGGTACGTGAGTGAGTCCTGACGAGAGTTGGGTAGACGGTCTACCAAATCCTTAGATACGCCCTAGGGGAGGTGGGGTTGTCACAAAGGACGCCTAGTTTCTATTTTGTTTGAATAAAGCAAGATGCATGTGATTGAAAAGCCAAAGTTTGATGCAAACTTATTCTCTTTGATGTACCCAATAAAAGTCCCAATTTAGTTTGCGAGGCAGCTATCCATGCACAAGAATTGAAGATCTAGGCTAGCTATTCAACTCTTGCTCTTATTCGTATTGTTTGGTGCCTTTGTCTTGAACAATTCCTATGGGCAGAGCTATTAGCGGCATGGAAGAGAAAGGAGGCACGAAAGAGTTTGTGTTTCTTGGAAAGGATAAAGGATGACCGTGGAGTTTGACGAATGAAGTAGAACCCAAGGAAATATGTATGAAAGAAAAGCTAAAAGGAAAAAGAAAAGAAAAAAATAGAAGGAAGTACAACCGAACAATGCTCTTGAAATTAGTAATGATGGGTGCCCAATAAAAGACCCGTTCTAAAGCCCATCATCTACTGCCAATCCAGTTTTTCCCTTTTTTTCTTCTTTTCCAATCATCATGTCAAGCACCGATCATCAAGCCAAATATAAGGTCGTTTATATACTGCCCACCCAAAGTTCCCTCATATTGACTTGCATATATTCTAGGCTCTGATGGTTACTTCATTTGGTTTAACAATGAGCACCTAACATAACTAAATATCATCAACTCCACTCTACTAATGTCCTGCAACAAAATAAATAAAATAAATTATTAAGATAAATGCCAAATAAATTGCCTCAAATAAAACATTAAAAGGTTGGGTTGTCTCCCAACATGCCTTTGGTTAATGTCGTTGATTCGATATGGCCATTAATTACTCAATCATAGTAAATTGGCTCCATCCATTGCAACTCTTCCACTATTTTCTCCTTGAAATCGTTATAGAAAGGTTTTAATCTATGGCCATTCACTTTAAATACTCAAGTCGTCTCTAAACTCCTTATTTCAACTACATCTTAGGGAAAAACTTTAGAAGTTCAAACGAACCAATCCAACTTAGCGCAACTTACTTGGCATAAGTCAGAGCCTTGAATTATATAGCAATACTCTCTATCTCTTTACAAAAGAAATTCCTCAAAATCATTTATCAGGGAGCAATTTTGTTCTTTCCTTGTATAAAATTGCATTATCATAAGCTTCAAGTCAGATCTCTTCCAGCTCTTATAGCTACAATTTCCTCTCTTCACAACTCTCTGTAAATTCAGATTGCATTTCTTTACAACCCAATATTCACTATGCTCCAACTCTACAGGAAGGTGATAGCGTTTGCCAAAAACTAACCTATAAGTAGATATCCCTATACGAGTTTTATAGGCTATTCTATAGGACCACAATGCATCTTCCAAATGTGAACTCCAATACTTCCTTGTAAGATTAATAGTCTTCTCCAAAATATTCTTAATCTCATGGTTAGAGATTTCAACTTGTCCATTCTTCTGTGGATAGCATGTAATAGAAGTCCTATAAAAAAACTCTATATTTCTTCACTAATGCTTCCATAGTATAATTGCAAAAATGAGAATCTTGATAACTTATTATAGCCTTTGGCATACTAAATCTAGTGCAAATGTTAGATTTAAGAAAGCACGCAACCACTTTAGAATCGTTGGTCCTAGTAGGTTTGGTTTCCACCTACTTTGATACATAATCGACTACCAATAATATATATATCAACCCAAAAGAAGAAGGAAAAGGATCAATAAAGTCCATGCTCCAAACATCGAAAATTTCATAGGCAATAATAGGTGTTTAAAGCATTTCATTCCTATGAGACAAATTTCCTACCCTTTGACAAGGTTCACAACTTTTACAAATTTATAAGCATCACAAAATAAGGTGGGCCAGTAAAATCCGCTATCTAACACTTTTCTAGTAGCTTGCTGAGGACCAAAATGACCTCCACAAGTGTATTGGTGATAGAATTTAAGAATAGAATAAAATTATAACTAAGGGACACACCTTCTAACAACTTGATCAGAACAAAAACACCATAAATACAATTCATCCGACACATAGTATCTTGACTCACTTTTAAACTTATCCTTTTGAGCTTTACTAAAATGACTTGGCAGTTGACCAGTAACCAAGTAATTAACCATGTCCACATACCATGGTACTATACCTTACATCTTGAACAATTGTTTATTAGGAAAAGAATCTTGAATCGATACGGGATCCTCCTCCTTAACAATTCTGCTCAAACGATCAGCTAAATGATTTTTTGCTCCTTTTTATCTTTGATCTCTAGGTCAAACTCTTGAAAAAATAGAATCCATCTGATAAACCTCGATTTCACTTCTTTTTTTGGTGGAAGATATTTCCAGGCTACATAATTAGAACAAATAGTTACTTTAAACCTAAGTAAATAAGACCAAAACTTATCTAAAGTAAAGACTATGGCCAAGAGTTCTTTTTCAGTTGTAGTGGAATTGCATTGGTTGGATTAAGAGTTTTAGAAGCATAATGTATAACATGAGCTTGCTCCCTGACTCGTTATCCTAACACTATTCCCACAGCATAATTGTTGGCATTGCACATGATCTCGAATGACAAACTCCAATTAGAAGGCTGAATAATTGGTGCAGAAGTCAACAGACTTTTCAACTTATTGAACACTTCTCTACATTCATCATCAAAATTGAATAGCACATCTTGCTATAGCAACTTACATATTGGTGATGCAACCTTTGAAAAGTCCTTGATAAACTTGAGATAAAACCCTGTATGACCAAAAAAAGAACGGACATTTCGCACATTTGTAGGGTAGGTAGACTCTTAACAAAATCCACTTTGGCATTATCTACTTCTATTCCCTTACTAGATGCTACATTCCTAGCACAACACATTGCTCTATCACAAAGTAACATTTTTCATAATTCAGAACCAAATTGATTTCAATGCAACTATTGAGGACACATGCCAAATTATCTAAACAATGATCAAATGAATCACCATAAACTGTAAAATTGTCCATAAACACCTCTATGTATTTTTCAATAAAATCTGAAAATATGTTTACTATACACCGTTGGAAAGTGGTAGGTGCATTACATAGTTCAAATGACATTTGTTGATATGCAAATGTATCAAATGGGTAGGTAAATGTTGTCTTCTCATGGTTTTTTAGCATCCGTATGATTTCGTTGTAACCTGAGTATCCATTAAGGAAACAATAAAAGGCTTTACAAACTAATCGTTCCAATTACTGATCAATAAAATTTAAAGGGAAATTATCCTTCCTGGTCACTGCGTTATGTTTCTGATAGTTGATGCACGCTCTCCAACCATTGATGTTTCTGGTTGGTACCTATTCATCATCTTGATTTTTCACCACTGTCATTCTAGTTTTCTTATGTACCACCTGTACCAGACTCATCTACTTGCTATCGGGTATAGGATATATTATTCCTACATATAGCAACTTAATCACTTCCTTCTTTACTACCTCGATCATTTCTAGATTAAGTCATCTCTGAACTTCACGAATAAGTTTAATCCCTCTTCTAACAGAATCCTATGCATATAGATAGAAGAACTGATTCGCTTTATATCAACAATTGTCCATCCAATTGCTGCTTTAAAATCTCGTAGCAATCGGAGCAGCTTCTCTTCCTGCACACTTGTCAGTGTGTTAGATATAATTATTAGCAATATTTCACCTTCTCCAAAATAAGCATATTTAAGATGAGTTGGAAGGGACTTAAGCTCTAGCATCGATGCTTATACCATAGAATGCAATAATCTTGGGTAAGAATCCATATCTAGTTGCTTGACATCATATCTATTTAACATTGAAGGTAAAGAGAATAATGTACTCATCAATTTCATCATTAAAATATAAACACTCACTATCGTTCCATAAACCATTATTAATAACCCCTTCTAATACATCTCTCTCTGAAATTAAAATTTGTTAGATAAGTCATATATAATGTCAATAAAGAAGACATAATGACAATCAGCTGGATATTTCATGGAGTAAAATATATTAAATTTAATGATCTCACCATCAAATTTCATGGTTAGTGTACCATTGGACACATTAATATTCGTCATGGCCATTTCCAAAAATTGTCTTCCAAGTAACATAGGTGTTGGATTTGGTGATTTGTCATACTTCATATTCACTATATAAAAATCAATTGGAAAAATCAAACCTTCAACCTCCATAGGAACATCTTCTAATACCTATTCTAGGTATACATTAGATTTGTTTGCCAATTGTATAATGACTCCAGCCTCTTTTAAAGGACTCAAATTCAAAGAAGAATATATTGACAAAGGCATGACATTGATAGATGCTCCTATGTCTAACATATCTTGTTTAATTTGAGCATTACCAATAGCACAAGAAATTGTGAATATACTTGGGTCCTTACACTATATGGGTAGCTTCTTTTGGATCATGGCAGATACATTCTAATTGATAGTCATCTTTTCTTTCCTCTTGAGCTTCCTCTTTGTGGTACACAACTCTTGAAAGAATTTTACGTACCTTGAAATTTTCTTAATCGCCTCAAGTAATGGATTGTTCAATTCCACTTTGCAAAAGAAATAAAAAACTTCTTACTCCTTCACATTCTTAATGGGATTCGCCAATCTAGTAGGGAAGGGTGGAGGAATAACGATGTTAGGCATAGAAAATCAACCTTTTTTTGTTGCTTTCTTTTGGAACCTCCATTTCCTCATCCAACTCAATTTGGTTAACCTTTGATTGTGAATTTGATTCATCCAATGGCTCTAACTTTTTCCCACTTCTTAAAGTCATGGCACTTGTATTTTCTCTTGGATTCACAATGGGTTGAAAAGGTAATTTCCCAGAATTCTGACCTCTCAAATCAACTGTAGATTTGCCAACCGTAGAATGTCCAGATTTTGCGTATTAGAATCTCCAGACCTTGAATACTTGCCTGGGTTGAACGTTGAAACTATACTGTTCACACTTATATTGTATCATTTCTTGTTGAAACCGTGCAGTTGACTTGGCTAATGGTTTCTCCATATCCTCCAAAGATGAGCAAGCACTAGGAGTTGGATTATTCAACATCTATTACTGAATTGGTTGTTGATGCTGTGCTGTGGGAGCCTATATGGACCTTGAATTTTTTGGCCACTATAATTGAAATTGGGATGATCTCTCCACCCCAGATAGTAAGTATTTGACTATAGATCATATCTCCCATAAGGTGGCCCTTACGTTCTCCCAATTGTTTGAACTTTCTTTGACGGGTCGTCTTGAAGTGTCGAACACATGTTGGTAGGATGCATTGGTGAAGAACAGATTCTACAAACCCTTGCCAATTGTGCATTCTCGACAGCAAATAGATAGAACATTGATGTCAGCTCTAAAATTTGTCTTTGTAACTCTGAAGTACCAACTTTATTAACATGCTTTGTTTGATGGATCGCTCAAACTCCAAATTGTCAAGAATTTTCAGCCAAATTAGAGATTAATATTCTACCCTATATTAGTGTCTTATTCACCAAAACTCCACCCCAAGAAACTTCAATTATATTCCTCTCCACTTGCAATAACCCTTCATAGAAGTATTGAATTAATAGTTGCTCATTTATTTGATGGTAAAGGCAACTATTGCACAACTTTTAAAATGCTCCCAGTATTCATAGAGAGTTTCTCCATCAAATTGCTGAATACCACAAATTTCCTTCCTTATATTCACTATTCTCGATGATAGAAGTACTTCTATAAGAATTGCTCCTTCATTGCCCCCAGGTGGTGATCAACTTGGATGGTAAATAATATAACCAATCCTTTGCTGCATCTCTTAACAAAAATGAAAAAGCCCTCAGGTTCATTTGATCTTTAGAAATCCCTTGAGGTTTGAAACCTACATAAACTATGTGAAACTCCTTCAAGTGCTTATGAGGATCTTCTCCAGATAACTCATGGCAGGTGGGCAACAACTAAATAAGCCCAGACTTCTACTCAAAATTTGTATTAGCATCTAAAGTTGGATACTCAATACACAGTGGTTGATGATTAAGATCATAAGCTGCTAATTCCTTTAGAGTTTGATTAGCATTAGCTGTTGTTTCTTCTGTGTC
This sequence comes from Coffea arabica, assembly GCF_036785885.1. NCBI lineage: Eukaryota > Viridiplantae > Streptophyta > Magnoliopsida > Gentianales > Rubiaceae > Coffea > Coffea arabica. The sequence continues at coordinate 9,930,673 of NC_092311.1, forward strand.
ACTGTCTGAATTACTAATCTCTAGTTTCACAACTATCCGAATACCTAGTGATGAATCCTTAGGTAATAATTCTCTTTTGCTTCCTTAGCCTTTTCTCTGTCTTCCCTATCTCAAGATCAAATTTCAATTCTTCTGAGTTGGAAGACCGGGTAATAAATCCAGAAACCTATTAAGAATCAAAGTATATATATAAAACATTAATCAATAACAAAAATTACAAAGAAAAAAAAGAAATAACACCATTTCTCGATAATGGTGCCAAAATTTTGATCATTTGCCACGAGTATTAAAAATTAATTACTAGAAAGCCAAAACTTGTAGCAGTGGGAGTCCAGGTTGAAACTACAGGGAGCAATTGCAAATTTTATTTTTCAATGTCAAGTCAATGAAATTAACTAGAATTAATTAAGAGGAATTCACTAACAAAATTAAGAAAGCAATGTCAAAAGTGAATAGTTTAATCAAATAATGAAAGCCAAGCCAAGAACACGAAGGGTTTCACTTTGATCGATCATTAACTTCTAAAGGTCCAGTTTTTAATTAACCACTAGGGCTAAGTTATCCTAGATGCCAGTAGTAACTTGCAAATTCTCTAAATTCAATAATTAGAATGACAAACTCTAACTATATTCTTATTATCAGACTATCTAGATATGATGCAATCCCAAATTAATCTAACAATAGCATTTAAAACTAAGAACCAGTTTAAGATGATGACAACCCGTGACACATGCAATCACCTAATCAACACCACAATTCTTTCTAAGGGTTCATAAAAGGGAACAACCAATTACTAGCCTTATTTGCCATATAAAAATATCAATACAAGACAATTATGGATCAAGATTAGTATTTTGGCATGAATATTACACATATAGAGAATAATTTGCACTTACTCTACTACATATGCCTAAATACAAAATAGTAATCAAGGAATCGTAGATAGTTAAATAAAAGTTGAAATGATCAAACTAGTTGATATAGGCAACCCTAGGGGAAGACCCTCCTCGAACCTCCCAACCTTGTAATTATCAGAGTTGGATCTTTTCTCCCAACAGAAATTGAACTCGATTGTTCTCATGAACTCAAGACCTCTGACACACAAAGGTAATCAGCAACCTTAAGCAAATAAAGATGGATGAAGAGACACCACGATTAGGGAACAAACTAATCGATAAAGTCAGATTTGAATCCTAAGCAATGAACTCAAGAATTCAAGAGTAAGTTCGATTAAGAACTTGAAGGAAAATTCCTCACGATTTCTGGTTGTAATATTCTCTCTCTTTTACTCTTACAAGAGGTGCCTTTTTATAGGCTAAAACTAGGGCAAAATCCGGCCCACATAAACCTGGAAGAGATTCGGTCCGCATAAAAGAGCTTAAAGAGCTAGCTCTTTAAGGCTTTCCGATAAGGCCCGATAAGTAATAAAATATTCAACGCCTAACAACTACTAAACTAGACAGTCTTAAAACAACTACCAACTAAACTAACAAGTATGAGATCATTCCTTCACTTCAAACGTACAAGTGAACAAAGTAACTTCATGGTCTATCAAATCTTCAAACCTAGCTTGCTCCTTGCTTGTATGGTGAATGATCAAGGCTCGTAAAGCTTCCTTCACCTTCTTGGTTCTTGATCTTGTCATCGGACCACCAATGTTGATCAAAGGATCCTTGCCTCAAGGTTGAAGTTATTGCACACCCGTATCCGCATCATTCCCTCTTTCCTTGAAAAGATTCGTCCTCGAATCTTCAAAGTCTCCTCTTGAAAGTGAGTTGTCCACAAATCGATGGTGCGCTTAAAGGACAGCAATGTTGGAAGTAGACAAATGACTACGAGCCATGTTGCATGTCGTTTGGTCAGCTTCGGGAAGCTCTCAAACAAGAACATGCGCCAAGGTAGGAAAGAGTTTGTGTAAGGCATGTTAAAATCCCAAGTAGCAATCCAAAACTCTCTAATATAAGGTAGCAAACAATTGAATTCCACTTCATGAGGGTTACTCGAACTAGCACAAGTTGAAGTTGACAAATTGAGCACTTGGCCACCAGCTTTTGGCGGAGTGAATAAGCATAAAAGATCACCACATTTAGTTGGAATAAGCACAAAATCAGGTTGTAAGTCTTGAATCAAAACTGGAAAATTGTGGACAGCTTTACAACCTACAAAAACAAAATAAACTTCAACTTGAAACAAATTTGAAATCGGGTAAAGAAGTAATGGTACATTATCAACTAAATGGTAAGAAGGTATAGAACAAGTTTTAAGTGTGAAAACTCCCTTTGCCACTTCATTATTCCTTCCAGCAATTGATTCAACTTGAGAAGGCATTGCTAGCTTTTTACACTTTCCTTCAAAATCTGGATAAGAAATACAAGTGTTAGGATGGAAATTATACTCAAAAGAAGGTAAAGATGAAGAATGAACCATAGGTAGTAAATGAGAGTCAAAGTTTAGAATTCTCCCTTCATGGTTGGTTTGAATTGATTCTCCTTTGGTATGGACAGATTTTTATTGAAATTGTTCCATGAGGTGATCCCAAATAGATTTAATTCCTAAAAGACAAACTCCATGGAAACTAATGAATTGTACAAGTGACTTTGGAATGGAGCATGGCATGACTAACTTCACTTGACTTTGCTTAATCTGCACAAACGAAGAAACACTAAATAAAACAAAGGTAAGTTCGTTAGGAAAACAATAAGCCCTCACATTTTTGCTCAAAATCGTCTCACTTTCTCTCTTTTCTTCCTTTTTACCACTCATCTCATCAGATTTTTCCATCTCTTTATCTAGTTTAACATCCTCGATTGTTTTCTCATTATCAACCTCCTTAACAAATGGTTCAATAGGATGAGATAGTCCTTTGTTGGGAATAGGGTCGGCTATCTCCTTCTTAGAAAACTCACTTTGATAGCATCCATTTGACTCCATTTGTTTTTGGTGTAGAAGACGTTGATATGTCTCCCAAAATGTCTCCTCATGAGGTGATTCAACTCTAGGTTTAGGCCTAGAAAATGTTGAATGAAGCTTCTTTTGACCTCTTGTATAAACCGGCTTTAAAGAGGTAGATTGCATGGAATCTCTCCTCTTAAGAGATTCGTTCTCTCGCTGAACATTGGCCCTTATCATCTCTCCCTCCATTTGTTTGTGGTACTCATCAACCGAATTAGAATCTTGAGTGAGTCGTTGAAGCCGATTGTACAAGTCCGTGGTATAATGGGAAGGTACAAATCGTTTCCTCATCACTTGCTTCATTTCAGTCCAAGTGTCAATCGGTTGTTCCCTATTTCTCCTCCTTGTGGCACATACTTGCTCCCACCAAATAGATGCATAATCTTGAAATTCAATAGCTGCAAGTTTCACCTTTTTCTCTTCAGAGTAGTTGTGGACTTCAAACACTTGCTCAACTCGCCTAACCCAATCCAAGTAAGTTTCAGGGTCATTTTTCCCATGAAAGGTAGGCATCTTGGTCTTGATGGAACCAATATTGTCATCGGTTCTCCTAGGTCGGTCTCGACCTTCCCTCGCTCCCCTTTGGTTTTTCCTTGATCGAAAGGAGGTGTTAGAATGATATCCCTTATCATCCGCATCATGATTAACACTCTGAACACTCGAAACCCTATTGTGTGTATCTCCGGTACCTCGCATCTCAATGGCAGCCAATCTGTCTAATAATTGTGTCATTACAACTTCATGTCTCTCCGCTTGTTTTCGAAGAGCTTGGAGCACCAGTTTGAGTGACACGTCGGTTTCAGACGGCTCAGGCATGTTCCTTTCTTGAGACATATTGTCCAACCTGCAAAACAAGTGTATCCTAGTCTACCTTGCAAGCACTCGTGTATCACTCAAGGAAAACACACTCATTCTCAATTTTCCTTCTCAAAGTTCTTAAAACAACTCAAACTCTCAAAAATTCCAGAATTAATTACCCTATAAGCAAGTAATAAGACACAAAGCAGAATTTTGTAAATCCTAGAAAAACTCTACCCGAAGCTGGAACTGTTTTTTTTTTTTTGAGCTGCTGTTTTGCTGAGTTTTTGGTCAGTATTTTGGAGGGTAAGTGGTGCTTTTGGGATGTTCAAATAATGCAAGAACCAGTCCTCAAATTTCAGGGAAATCGGCTCGCAAAGACTAGCTCAACCGATTTTAGAAACCCAAGAATTTAAAGGCGGTGTGGCTAAGGTGTTTGTGGCGGTTTAGGTTTGGTTTTGGAAACTGATTTTGGGGTGCTTGGGGTCTGGTTAGGTAGTTTGAAGTCGTTGAAATTCAATTAAGATTGGAACTCAAGAGTTGGAAACCAATCAAAATTAGGAAACCCAAGTTTTGGGAAATCAACCAAGATTTGGAGACTAATCAAGATTTGGGAACCCGCCAAGAATTGGAAACTCACGATTTTTTTGGAAACTTGATTTCCTTTGTATGAGAGCCAATTCCTTCTCTTCTTCCTTTTTTTTTTCTCTTTCGTTTTGTTTTTCTTTTTTTTTCTTTTTTTTCCGGCTCTTCAAGGAACACAAATTCAGATCACACCAACAAGTTCAAGAATACGAATGAAAGGTTATGCCAATTCCAATAAAACCCTAGTTCTTGATTTATTGTTCAAGAATTTTCAAAACAAGACTTGGTGGTCCAAGAACTTCAAGAATTTGTTCAAGAAATACAAGAATTTCCCCAAATTATGTTGCGGTGTCTAGGTTTTGTAAAAACAACAACCAATTCTCAAGAAATAGGCAAAACAGAATTTCAGCAATACTCAAAAGAGAATTCCAGCAATACTCTAGCAACTTGAACACTAAAACAATATAAGGTACGTGACTCTTTTTTTTTTTGTTTTTTTGTCTTTAAACCCTAACAACCCAAACACAAGTATAATAGACCCAAGAACTTGGACAGAAAACACAAAAAAAAAAGACAACACCCAAACAGTTTTTTTTTTTTTACTCGGATGAACAGTAACGTGAATAGTATGCTACAGTACGATGAATAGTAATTCAGAACAGTAACGATGAACAGTAATCGCTACAGTTTTTTTTTTGACAAAAGACACAAACTAACAAGATATGAACAATTTCAATTAAAAGAGAATTAACCTGATGCCCTGATTACCAACTGATATAGGCAACCCTAGGGGAAGACCCTCCTAGAACCTCCCAACCTTGTAATTATCAGAGTTGGATCTTTTCTCCCAACAGAAATTGAACTCGATTGTTCTCATGAACTCAAGACCTCTGACACACAAAGGTAATCAGCAACCTTAAGCAAATAAAGATGGATGAAGAGACACCACGATTAGGGAACAAACTAATCGATAAAGTCAGATTTGAATCCTAAGCAATGAACTCAAGAATTCAAGAGTAAGTTCGATTAAGAACTTGAAGGAAAATTCCTCACGATTTCTGGTTGTAATATTCTCTCTCTTTTACTCTTACAAGAGGTGCCTTTTTATAGGCTAAAACTAGGGCAAAATCCGGCCCACATAAACCTGGAAGAGATTCGGTCCGCATAAAAGAGCTTAAAGAGCTAGCTCTTTAAGGCTTTCCGATAAGGCCCGATAAGTAATAAAATACTCAACGCCTAACAACTACTAAACTAGACAGTCTTAAAACAACTACCAACTAAACTAACAAGTATGAGATCATTCCTTCACTTCAAACGTACAAGTGAACAAAGTAACTTCATGGTCCATCAAATCTTCAAACCTAGCTTGCTCCTTGCTTGTATGGTGAATGATCAAGGCTCGTAAAGCTTCCTTCACCTTCTTGGTTCTTGATCTTGTCATCGGACCACCAATGTTAATCAAAGGATCCTTGCCCCAAGGTTGAAGTTGTTGCACACCCGTATCCGCATCATTGATGTTTAGTTACAAGTATAGTTGATTCATTACGAGAGTAGGTTTCATATACATTAGAAAAGTACATCATAACTAGCCAAGAAAATACAATCCATTTAACTAATAATCTCATTAGCGAGAGTAGTGAGGAATACCATACCTCTAGGAGTTTTATAGTGTTAATTTTATTACTTTTAGTTCATGCTTATAGTTTAAATAATAAAGGAGTTTGAAAATCACCTATAATTGAAAATCTTCTCTGTGGATTCAACTCTTAATACCCTATACTTGCTCTTGACCTGTATACTTGTAGAAAAATCGTGTGTGGGGTATTTGTGATGTTATAAATGTAAAACTTGACTGTGGATAAGCTAATTGTATAAGTATACCCCACGCACGTCAAGTTTTTGGCACCGTTACCGGGGAAGATTTTCTCAATATCGGTGCTAAGAACAACTTTATTAGTTTAGACATTTTTACTTGTTTTTCTTGTAATTGTTGTGTTTAGTGTCTTGTTGAGTCTTTATTTGTATTTTTTTTTATATGTGTCAAGTCATCTATTCTTCTTGACTAAACGTGTTTTTAAATTACTTTGAAATTATGTTTAGGGTTTCAAGGAGAGTAGAAAATATGAGGAGACAATGCATAAGAGAAGGAAGATTGGCAATGGATGGTTATCATGTGCAAAGGTCCATCAATTTTTCAACCAATAAATTACCGAAGGTATGTCATTTGATGATAGTTTGAGGTGCTTGATAAGTATATATTTTACGTGTTTTTAGTGTGTTTTATTGGTTAATTTTTTTCTGTTTTAGTCATGTTTATAGTTAATTAATTAAGTTTCTAGTGAAAATATGCATTTTATGGTTTAAGTAGTAAAAATTGCATTTCTATGGATTTTAATAGGGAAAACTTTATGTTTTTATAGGTTTAATGATTCAATTATCAAATAGAGTGATTTGAGAAGATAATTGGATGATTAATGATGGTTTAACGTGATAAAAAGAAGACATGAAGTGCAAAACACTCAAAGGAAGAAATGCAAGTTAAGATAGTTTTGACACCTTGTGGTATTTCGACTATATCTTGAGGTACAAGCTCTGGATTGAGGTGATTCTTATACCATTTTGAGGCTAAGAGATATATCTACATTGGTATGAAAATCAAAGTCCATTTCAGTCATTTGCATGGTCAAAATGTCAAAATACAGAAGTACAACTCTGTTGTGTAAGCTGAAACAGAGCTTTGACTAGTCAAAGGTATTTTGATCATATCTCAGTTCACATAGCTCCCAATGGGATGATTCTTGAGGCATTGGAAATCTAACTCAAAGATCTACAAATTTCATGTTTTGCACAAGAGGTAGTTCGGCCTCCATCATCAAGAAAATAACAATTGAAGCGGTGCCAAATGCACAGAAGTGAAAAAGCTACTTCGTGAATACGTGGCTCGTAGTCGCGTATTCTTCAATTTTGGCTGCAAGTTGCTCTGCAAGTTGTTCTGCATTCACACAACCTTTTTAGCTATCCCTTAGGTCAAAATTTTGGCTGCAGCTGTAAAGGAGATGCATGGAACTTGTAGAAACATCATTTGGGAATCTCAAGGAGCATTTCACATCAATTTTAACAACTCTTTTTGACCTTGAATTCCTCTATAAATAGAGGCCTTTTGAGAACATTTGAACAACTTTGGAAGGCTAGAGAAACTTCACAAAAATGTAGTCTTCACTAGTTTTTCTTAATTCATTAGTTTAGTAGTTTAGTATAGAGTAGTATAGTTTATCCACTCTTGTATTTTGGCTAGATTAGGATGAAGATAGAAATGAAAAAGGAGGGGTTGAAGCTCATGTGACAAGGGTTATCTCTTCTCAAACTCTTTATCTTTTGTATTGGATTCTTAAGCATGGTTAATATGCAAGTTTTGGATTTGAGTTTCAATATGTGTTTCTAAAGTTTATGCCTAGAGTATGCATGAACTTTCTATATCTTGTTAATGATGTTTATTTGGTTATGTGATGATATTATTTTGAGCAAATTATTTATCACTTTTGCTTTTCTAATCATGATTAATCACCCATTCGTTGTGATTATCTAAAGGTGTTAAGTTTGCAATGAGAATTGGAATTTAACACTAGTTCAAGGAAGTGATAAATCTAGGGAGTACACTCATGAGAGTAGAGGTGCACCTTTGTAGTTTAAATGACTTGTTTCATGTAATTTCATAGAAGAAATGAGTTTGTAGTTAATTTCATAGTCACGAGAGTAGGTATGACTTAACTATAAGTATAGTTGATTCACTACGAGAGTATGTTTCACATATATTAGGAAATTACGCCATAACTAGCCAAGACAATAGCATTCACTTAACCGGTAATCTCATTTGCAAGAGTAGTAAGTAATTCTATATTTTTAGGAGATTTCTAGTGTTATTTTCATTACTTTTATGTTTATGGTAGTCTAAATAATAAAGGAGTTCAAAAAATATCGGTAATTGAAAATCTTCTCTGTGGGTTCGACCCTTAATACCCTATACTCGCTCTTGACTCGTATACTTGCGAAAAATCGCGTGTGGGGTATTTAGCATTTATAAATGTAAAACTTGATTGTGGATGAGCAAATTGATATATGTATATCTCGCGCACGTCAGCACTTAAAGGCTAAATTTGATGTTGTAACATTACAAGTTCAATTGGACACCATTATGCATGAGATTGAACGAAAGAGGAACGTTAATGATTTTAATTCTTATCATGTGACTTGTGACTTATGTGGAGGTTATCATGCTACTCATACATGTAGAAAAGCATAAAATGTGGATTATTATGATGAATTAGGGCATTGCAATCCTTGTTTTGATCAATATGGTCTTAATCGAGGGTATTCTTATGCTTATAGTTGGGATAATCAATGTGTATATAGTCATTCTTCTTGTTTACATGATTACCAATCTGAATTGTCTAATATGAATTGAAACTAGCTTGGAAATTGGCAATAGAAAGATTAGTTAATGCACCTTCATCTTGGCAACTAGAAAGTGAACCATTAGCTAATTATTCTAAATCATCTTAGGAGTTAGCTATAGAAAAGCTAGCAAATGTAACCTTCGACAGTTTTGATAGGGTTGAGGAAAGATTAGATGAATTAGTTTCTCACTTTGGTAGAATACAAAACTAATTGCATGCATTGTATGAAGTTATTTCTTCTAATAATATGCACTATGACCCTAGAATAAATGGTGGGAGTGTTGTATGTGACAATGGATTACATTTTGATCAAAATGATGAATCTCAATTGTGTTTCAATAAGAAAATATCAATTTCACATTATAGTACCTTTGGAGCTAATCTTGAATCTCAAGAGGTGAGACTTAATGACTCATTTTTCACCCCTCTTAATGAATGTATTGAGCATATAGGTTTTAAAGGTATTATTCCCCAAGAAAGCCATGCAGACGTTCTTTTGGTAGTTCTCAAGTGGTGCATATTCAAGATAATATCTAAGAAATACTTGAGATAGGTAAGTCACTTTCATCTCTCACATCATTAGAACATGTGGCTTTTGCTATTAAGTCAATTTTTAATGATCCACCATGACCTATAATGGTAGATTATTCATTAACAAAGCTTCCTTAAAAAATGAGGCAAAATAGTCGAGCCAATGACTTTAAACAACAGCGCTTGTTGGGAGGCAACCCAATATTTTTCTTTAAATTATATGTTTAATTATTGTGTTATTTTTTTTGTAGGTTTGGAAAATAGAGGCAAAAGTGACCAAATGAGGTGCAAAAGGCGAAGTTCGATCAAGGAACTCCATCCCTTGATTTGAGTAAAAGTTGTTTTAAATTTGTTAAAGAGGGATAAAATGTATGTTTTGATCATTTTACATTTGCATGTATTGAAAATTTTGGCAAAAAATTGATTTAGGATGTATTTTGAGTAATTGGGGTAAAGCACAATTTTTTAAATATTAAGAAGTTTCTACAGAAAAACTGCAGAATGAAGAAAATGCGAACTCGGAAATATGCGACTTCCAGTCGCGTATTCATTTCGGCAAAAATAAGGAAGAAAACACGGCTACCAAAACGCGACTTCAAGTGCCATTTTCATAAGCTCGCGTATTCAATCCTGCGATTTTTCAACTGAAAATGCGAAGTTCCAAAACTCAACTTAAAGGTCGCGTATTCAACTCGCATATTTGGGGACCAATTTAAAAGACAAAACGCAAGTTCATTTCCTTTATCTTCTTCCTGCTTCATCTCGCGTTTTCCCACACACACTTCACTAATCTTCTCTTATACATCTTTTCCTTATATGAAATCATCCAACTAAAATCATTTGACCTTTATAGAGCCTTTTCAACCAATTAAAATTCAAGAAAAACATCTCAAAAATTGGTTGAAGGCTAGGGTACTTAGTTCTTAATTTCTTCAATTGGAGGTCAAATTGGGTGATTTTCATGCGTCATCTGTATCACTGAACATCACTCTACCAATTTGAGGTAAATTTCTTAATGTAATGATAATCATGAGATATAAGTGGTAGGTCACATTGGTGGGTGTTGAATTGCGTGGTTTGGCAATTTAATTGGTAGTAGATTATCTATTTAATTAAATATCGAACCCTTGATATCTAATGAAGCAACGTAACCATGAGCAATTAATTCAAGAAATATACAAATACTAATGAATATATAAATCAGTAAAAATAAATTAGTTCTCACAATTATTGTTGAATCAAAGCCTTGATTATCTTTTAACTAGAACAACGCCTTAACCACTACTCATGGAAAAATCCAACCAAGAAAAATAAAAATAGAGCTAGAGTTTTTGTTCTCGAGAAGAGAGAGAAAAATGAAGAAGAAAAGTTCAAGTCTTGAGAGATCTTTATCTCTTCCTCTTCTCCTATATTTGTCCTAGTCTAAAATTATCTCTAAGCTAATTTCCTAAAAAGGAAAAATATCTTTTATCAACTACCTCATTAGATAAGATAGTTTGTTGGTTTTTTGGGGTATAAACTAAGAAACAACATCTTAGTGTTGTAAAAAAAACTTATAAGAGACTTCTATTGAAGATGGAAAATGAGCTTATGTTCTATATTCATCAACTCACTATTTATAGTGATTACATGAAACAAACTAACAAAATATCCAAATAACAATTATCCTAAAAATTTCAACAAAATATAATCTTTTTCTACTAGCAAATCTTAGATAAAATATTTGTTAATAAACCAACATGATCTTTGGTTAACAAATATCCTTATTCTTTTAATAACTAAATTATTTTGATATCACACTCAATCTAATAAAATCTGTAGGAAAAGTTGGCATATCTCAACACTCCTCCTTGCCACTTTTGCTGCAGATTTTCAATTGTCTTCTCAAATCTTTGAATCTTGTTTTGAACGAGACTATTGTAAGAAGTTCTGCAATTGATAATTAGCCTTGCAATGAACTTCTTCCTTTGGGTTTTTATGCAAGCTAAATATTAGTCTTGCAATGAACCACTTCTTTTGTCTTCTCATGCCAAACTCCACATAAAAGATGATTTTTTTTTATGTTTCCAAATAACCTTCTCCTAGGTTTAAAGTGGAACATCCTTTGACGATATTTGAACCTATACAGAAAATATGAAATTCTGCATGGTTCTTCATTTTGTCATCACCATCAAAATCTGTAGACTCAAAAACAGCAATAGTATAATCTTGATAAATATCAAGAATCAATTTGATACCTGCTGACTTATCAATGATCTCCTCCTGAATTTTTTCAGGATCTGAATTCTTGATTTCATCATCATGTTCCACTTTAGAATTGTCAAAATCTGACCAATTCATAGTGAAACTTTTTCTTTTTCTTTTAATTGAGAATAATTTATTCTCAATCAAATCATTAGCCATTATCCTTGTGAAAACGACATCAAAAACTGATATGTGAATGCTGGCCTTAGATCTCTGTCTAACTGCAACTCTGTGGTCTCTAATTTGTGTATCCATCAACTCTTCAAATGCTGGTGAAACAAAATTCGTCTCCACCATATTCCGTAGATTATTGACTACCAAATAAATCCAAAATTTTATGGCCCAAATTTGGTAAGTTTCACCACTAAAAGTTGAAACATTTGACAAAAAGTTCTTTCCTATCATGGATTTGAACTTATAAAAGATTCTCACCAATACACTCACTCTCAAAAAAGACCCAGGCCCTTAAGATATAGGCTCTTGATACCACTTTGTTGGTTTTTTGGGGTATAAACTAAGAAACAACACCTTAGTATTGCAAAAAAACTTATAAAAGACTTCTATTGAAGGTGGAAAATGAGCTTATGTTCTACATTCATCAACTCACTATTTATAGTGATTACATGAAACAAACTAACAAAATATCCAACTAACAATTATCCTAAAAATTTCAACAAAATATAATCTTCTTCTACTAGCAAATCTTAGATAAAATATTTGTTAACAAACCAACATGATCTTTGGTTAACAAATATCCTTATTCTTCTAATAACTAAATTATTTTGATTTCAAATTCAATCTGATAAAATTTGTAGGAAAAGTTGGCATATCTCAACATAGTTGTTGAAGAAGTACTATTAGAAAAATAAGCACATGTTTAAAACTCCTAAACATTAATACTTTAGATAAAGAACAAAATCAATTGTTGCCCCCACAACTCTTGCAAATATAAAACAATTAGTAGCTCCTAAAATTTCCTGGCTTCACTGGCTTGACGAACACGCCTGCATCCTTTCTCAATAAATCTTCAGAAATTTCCTCTTTTAAACTTCTTCTAATCATGAACCTCTAAATTCAACATCCAAGTTAAAATCTTAGAAAAATCATGAGGCACAATAATTTGCCACAATTACAAAAGTAATTTCTCAAATAAAACACTTATTAAATTCACCATCACACATGAAGGATAAAGATCAAATTTCATTAAAAAAAGTGGGTTGACTTCTCTAAGATGACAATTAATTTGTAACAAGAAAAAGACAAACATGACAAATTCTATGGGAGTGAGGGAGTAATGTTCTCTCAGGATTATTATTTCAGTCCCATATAATGTTACATGTACATGCGTACTCTCTTTCATTGTTATTGAAGGAAATTAAACCAAGCTGTATTTAGTTTCCTAATCCTTTTAGTTTATTGTTTTGGTGTCTTGTATGTTTAGTTTAATTCCGTATTTGTTTAATAAATTTCAAATTAATTTCCAAATAAGTTTTGGTTAACAATTTTTTTTTTATGAAGTTTTGTAGTTTATAAATACTACCAATCTAGAAGATTGTTACTTGGAGAGTTGAGTTGAGTCTTAAAAAATAGATTTGAGAAAAAGTCTCATAGTTGAGATTTATGAGTTATCGTGAGTGAAAGGCTACGACTTAATATTTGTTATTATTAAGTTTTGAGTTAATAAATAGTTGAGTATTTGTTTGTGCGTTTATTTTCTTTCTCTTCCCACATTTTTTTTATATGTGCTAAAATTGCTTTCATTGTATGCCTTTTTCGTGCCAACAAGTGGTATCAGAACCTAGATTCAAAAGTTTGATCCTAGAGTGTTTGTAATGTCTGAAGGGTTTACAGTGTTTGTTTTCATAGAGGAGCTTATACCATAAAAGGTATAGAGATTGTGGTAGAGTACTCATATATTGAAAATTGGACTACAAGAGTTGCTCTTAGAGTACTTATTCGTTGATTGAAATTAGAAAAAAGTGACCCTAATTGGACAGAGATCTAAAAAAGGGTTAATGTTGTATAGTGATAGAAGAAAAAGGTCCTGTTAGATTTTTTTAATTGCCGTCAGTTGTTAGATTGAAGGATTTGATTAGTTAATCAATCAAAGAAATCAAGGAAACTTGACAAAAGGGAGAGAAAATTTATTCAAGCATATGAGTTGTTAAATAATGGCAAAGTTTTAAAGAGACTTGATTGATGGTGAAAAATTTGCTATATTGACTCCTATAAGCACAAATAGACATACATATATTGGTTGAGTTCTAAAATGAAAAAATATCTCAAATAATATAATTTGTGTGATATTCTTTGTTGGGTTCATGCAAGTGAGTTGCTAAAACATATTTTCAAGAAGAAGGCACGATTATTCTTTCAAGTGATGCATAAAACAATGGTAGAAAGTATTTACAAAACTTTTGTTCATTGTACTAAAATACCTTGGAGATTTTGGGAGGATGTTTACTATGTTTTGCAGATGATTGAGAAAAACTATGCTTTAAAATATAGTCTGATTATTGGTATTGGTTTGTGGATTTTAAGAATGATAGATTTGTTGATAATATGGGCAATATTGAAAATTTTAAACCAGTTGATAATTTTGATTTACATACCTTGTTTAGAGAAATTGGGAGTGATGAATTTATTGAATGAAAAGAATATAGTAATTTGATAGGGTGCGATTTTTTCATTTATTTTATTATTAATTTTCCCTATTACTTGACCTGATGTGGATTTATTATTGGATTCTACTCACTTTTCATAATTTATAGTTATTTCAGGGAGTAGATTGAAAACACCACAATCAATGCCAATTTGACAGTCATCAGGAAAGAATTCAAATAGAAGGCTTGCAGGGGCATTTTTGGAACAAAGAGACGCAAGCCCTTTTTGGTCATTTGGCCGAAGTCTTCTTTTCCCTAGGAGCCGCCGCACAAAGGAAGACCATTAGATGGGAATTGGATTGAGTAGCGGAGGATCATTATCTCCATTAGCTTAGTGTTCCTTTGGTTTTTCTTTCTCACGCATGGTAGGACTGCTTAGTAGTTTCAGCTTCGACTTTTCTTTTGGGCACTACTGAAGCTTAGTTTTTAATGTTTTCCTTGGAGGCTTCTTAGTAGTTTTTGTCTCCTGGGATGTCAGGAGCAATTAGGTACAATTGAATGATTTTCCTGTGGCTTTTCTCCCAAACACAGAAGATGGCCGCCGCTTTTGCTTCAGTTTCGTATGTTTTGTTCTCATTAAACATGAACTAATTTCTCCACTCTAGTCAACGAGCAACGGAGGCTTTGGTTCGCCTAAACTTGTGAGATTAATTTAATTTTATCTTTATCTTTTATTTATTGGTATTCGCATACCCCTTAATTGCAGTGTTCATGATTATTTAATTAATTGATTGTCTTGAATCCGGATAATTAGTTAACTTGATAATCTATTGTCAATTAAGGCATTAAATTCGTAATTGTTTAATTGCCTTGAAATAGTGCCAACTGACACGAATAGATTCATGTCAGGGGGATACGCGGGCTAATCTGAAATAACCCAGGTAGTGCGTTATTTGGTTAGAATAGGGCTCCTCTAATATGTAAGGCAATTGGGGAATTAAATCTTACGGGCGTACCTAAGATTATTTCTCAATTAGAGTAGTGGTTAACAGGCGTACCTTAATCACCGACACAGTAAGGAGGAGTTGACTGTCATCGCTTGTTTGGCAGTTATAACCTATTTATTAATAAATAATTGGAATTGCTTGTGCATCGATGATCAATTGGGTGAACCATTGCTGAAGTTATTTCTTGGCAAGATCCTTAATTATCACTCATTTGATTTTAGTAAATTGTTATTTAATTTCTAGTTGGTTGTTTTATTTTTATTATTTTACTTTTAGTTGAATTGTTTAAATTGTCACCCCTGTTATAAAAACACCCCCTTGTCACTGTGAATTTGAAAAGAAACAATTACTCCCAGTCCCTGTGGATTCGACACTGCTCACCGCTATCTACAGAAATTACTTTTAGTTTGAGTAGGTTTTATTATTGCACAGGCTGACAACCTGTCAATTTTTGGCGCCGTTGCCGGGGACTGGCGTTATTATTTGTTTCTTTTTAAATTCATTTTTTTTGCTCTAATTTTCTGGTATTTTTCTAGTGTATTTCTCGGTCTTCTCGTACAGGTGATTTGATTTTTGACCCTGAAGTAGAGAAGATCGCGCGTAGAATGAGAAAGGAAACCAGACAGCTCCGAGAAGAGCAGTCCAGTGTTGTATCTCAGAGATCTGAGCCAGGAGTTGAACCAAAGGATTCGTTTGGTGACACTTCGAGTGACTCTGATCAAGAGAAAATTGCTATGGCTAATGCACGAATATTAAGGGAGTTGGCTGCTCTTGATTTAAATCAGCAGCCTTTATGCATTACTTTTTCCACTTTAAATAATAACACTCCGTTCAAATTAAAATCTGGTCTAATTCATCTTTTACCTTCTTTTCATGGTTTATCATGTGAGGAGCCGTATAAGCATCTGCAGGAGTTTGATATCGTGTGTAATAGTATGAAACCCTCAGAAATCACAGAAGAGCAGATAAAAATGAGGGCATTCCCCTTCTCCTTGAAAGATTCTGCAAAAGACTGGTTATACTACCTACCACCGGGTAGTATCACCACGTGGGACCAGTTGAAGAAAAAATTTTTAGATAAATATTTCCCTGCGTCTAGAGCTGCGAGTTTAAGCAAAGAAATTTACGGTATCAAGCAGCATCCAGGGGAGTCGTTTTATGAGTACTGGGAGCGATTCAAGAAATTGTATATCAAGTGTCCCCAGCACCAAATAAGTGAGCAGTTGCTCATACAATATTTTTGCGAGGGGCTACTTTTCAGAGACAGGAGTATCATTGATGCTGCGAGTGGAGGGACACTGGTGAATAAGACTTCTAGAGCAGCGTGGGAGTTAATTGAGGGAATGGCAGAGAATTCACAACAATTCGGTACGAGGGAGGATGTTCCAATACGTAAGGTAAATGAGGTAGAGACATCTTCTATCCAGCAGCAGTTGACCGAGTTGACTTCTTTTGTTAGGCAACTGGCTGTAGGATACGCATCTCAGGCCAAGGTGTACGAAATTTGCACTGGTTTGGGTCACTCTACGTAGATGTACCCAATGATTCAAGAAGAAAGTGTGGAGCAAGTGAACATGGCTGATCACGCGCCCGCGCCAAGAAATCAATATGACCCATATTCGAACACCTACAATCCTGGTTGGAGGGACCATCCCAACTTCAGTTATGGAGGGAGTAGGCAGTCCAATTTTATGCCAAGTAGACAACAAGAGTACCAGCAGCAGTATCAATCTTGACCACCACCACCTCCACCGAGCGCCAGTCCATCTTTGAAAGATATGATGAAACAATTGATGGCTAGTACTGCACAACACCAGCAAAAGACGGACTCCGAACTACGGAACATAAGAAGTCGAATGGGTCAGATATAAGCGATGCAAAATCAGATAAGTCAGATGGCAATATCAATCAACCGTCTGGAGTCTCAAGTAAATGGAAGATTGCCATCCCAACCTGAACTGAACCTAAAGAACGTAAGTGCAATGACTTTAAGGAGCGGGAAGGAAATTCAGGGGTCCGAACTCGTGACTCCAAAGGATAAGGACGAAGAGAAGATTGAGAAAGAACTTCAGGCAGAGAATACAAGCACCAAAAATCCAGTGGTACTCCCTGACCCGATCATAAACGTTAAAACTAATCCCCCTCCATTTCTTTGCAGGTTGGAGAAATCGAAGAAGCAGGACAAGGAGAAAGAGATCCTGGAGGTGCTTCGCAAAGTAGAGATCAATATCCCCCTACTAGACGCCATCAAGCAAGTGATGAAGTATGCAAAATTTCTGAGGGACCTATGTGTCAATCGAAAGAGGCTGAGGGGAGATGAAAGAGTTATTGTTGGGGAGAATGTGTCAGCAGTTCTCCAAAGAAAGCTACCACCAAAGTGTGGGGATCCAGGTAGGTTTACTGTCCCATGTAAGATAGCTAATACTCTGATTAGGAATACCCTGCTAGATTTAGGAGTATCGATCAACGTAATGCCTAAATCTATGTATGCTTCTTTGAACCTCAGTCCATTAAAAGAAACCGAGATAATAATTCAATTAGCTAACCGAACAAATGCATACCCTGATGGGTTGGTAGAGGACGTGCTGGTTAAAGTTAATGAATTGATATTCCCGGCTGACTTTTATGTACTTAATATGGATGATGATCATTCCCCGGACCCCTCACCTTTGTGCTACTAGGTAGACCCTTTTTTAGCACAGCACAGACAAAAATTGACGTTAATAAGGGTACATTGTCCATGAAATTTGATGGAGAACTAGTCCACTTTAATAATTTTGATACAATGGAACATCCTGTTAACTCTCACTTTGTGTTTGCTATTCATGCTATTAATCCCTCTGTGCATGAATTTTCTGAGTTTGCTTGTAGGGATAAATTCAAATTTACTGAGCACAAGTATAAGGGGATGAAAGCACCGTATGAGGTGAAAAGGAGTAGAAAATTAAGAAAGAAGACTGCACTCAAAGGCTATTTGGATCCTGAAGGAGGGCCACCGATTTCCTGGAAAATTGAGTTACACCCAGATTGAAAATGGTGTCCAATGTCTACCCAAAGACGTTAAAGAAAGGCGCTCATTGGGAGGCAATCCAATTGTTTCTTTCAATTGTTTGTTTTGATTTCGTGTGATAGTTTAAATATGTTTTCCTTGAATTTGACTGATTTTGGGTTTCAATTTTCGTTTTTGATGATTTGTAAGTGTCCTTTTGTCATGACGCGGGAGAGCTCAAGGTCAGAATCGTCAGAAGGGGTTCTTGCCCTCATGACGCACCCGCGTCTCATGGTCAGAATCGTCAGAAGGGATTCTTGCCCTCTTGACGTGCCTGCGTCAAGTAACCAGGAAAGTTTCTCATTCCGTGCTTTCTTGACGTGCCCGCGTCACGTTCGCGGGAAAGGTAAGGATTCAAAAGAACTAAAAAAAAACGGTTATTGATTTTCTGTTATTTCGTAATTTGTATTTTCGAAAATAAGTTTTGTAGAAATAATATTCAGAAAAAATTTTTAAAAAAAAAAGATTTTTTTTAATATAAAAATAATAATAATAATAAAAATTACAAAAAAAAATAAAAAGTAATAAAATTAGGAAGAAAAGAAAACAAAAAACAAAAAAAAAATTTGAAAACAAAACAAAGACAAAAAATAAAAACTATTTTGTTTTCTTTTTCTTTTCTTTCTTTTTCCTTCTTTTCTTTTCTTTCCTTCCTTTCTTTTTCTTTCTTTCTTTCTTCTTCCTTCTTTCTCTTTTCTTTCTTCTCCCCCGCTACCCCTGTCTGCCCTTTCTTTCTTTTCCTCTGTGCCCGCCGCCGATTCCGCCAGCCACGCCGGCGCCAAGGCCACCATCGCCGCACGCCGCCGTTGTTTCCTCCACCTAGCCACGCGAAGCAGCAACAAGTCGCCGCTGCTAGAGTCCGCGAGCTGCAGCTGCTCCCTCCGCGTCTCGCTCTCTCCACCACAGAAGATCTCTTGCCCGCCGCCGTCCGTAACATCGTGCGCCTCCGCTGCCCAAGCCCCGCGTCTCTCTCCAGCTTGTCCGCCGACCACCAGACTCACTCCACAGCCCCGACCAGCCCTCTCAGCCACGCCGCTCGCTTCTGCTCCACCTTTGACCGCCGCTGTCCTCATCGATACCACCGCTTTCCCCCACTCGTGATCTCCTCCGTCCACAGTAGCACACGCGCCATCGCCACTCACACAACGCTTCACGCCAGTCGCCCAGCCCACTGCGGGCAGGAGTCGCATGACGCTGCCCCTATGTCAGTCACCACCAGTTCCACCTTCTTTGCCTATCGACCGGTGGAGGTATTTGTAACTCGGTCCTCAAATTGTTGGCGGTGATTAGTTGTTATTTTGGTTTATCCGTGATTTGGTATGGGTCGTGTGTGATTTATCTTCCATTATTCGCTACACCAGTGGTACTGGTGGAGTAACTAAACCTCAATTTGGTACCTCTATTTGGTTGGCTGCGTTCTTATTGTCCAATATCTACGCTGTTTTAATTGGAATTGCTGATTTTGAGTTAAGACTTTAACTGGCCAACTGGAGCCATTTGTTGAGATTTTGGGTGAGCTGAAATACTGCACTTGTTTGTTCAATTGGGAGGTTTCTATGCCATTTACATTGCTTATTCCAGTTGGGTGCATCTGATTGAATTGCTGGAAAATATTCTGACCATTGCCTTCAATTGCTAAGTTTTTTGAGGTTTCTTTTGGGATTCTGGTTGAGTTATTTCTGAAGTTGCCTAATGAATTGGGAGACATTATTAGCAATTGATCTGCTCTGATATTGCTCTGTTGGTGGCACGTTCTCTTTCTTGTGATTAGATTAACACTTGGGGCTATTGCTTTACTACTGCTCTACTCTGTTATAGCAATTTCATTGATTTTGGACTACGTTTTGCACCAGTGATACTGGTTGGAGTATTTTTCTTTGCATGTGTCAGTTCTATTTGGTTGGATACCTGATTGACTGCTGGGCATGTGTGATTGAGTTGTTCTTGTGCAATTGGAGATATTTAGAGAGATTTTGGATGGGCAAGTTGTGTCGCTCTCTATTGACATTTGGAAGGCACCAGTGGCTATTAAATTGTTATTGTTTTGAATTTGCTGTTTACATTATTTGTGGGCAATTCTTGTCTCTTGTTGATTGAAATGACATTTGGAGAAAATGGTAAGGCCCAAGCCCTCTTCTTCTGCGCCTCCCCCACCGATGGCCTCTGATGTTAAGTCGCACCACTTGTGGGCTCAGATTTACCACGTAGTTGAGAGAGTGACGAACATCACCCGCCAAGTGGCAAGGATGTCTTAGAACTTGGCCGCGTACTTCCACCACATCGGCTTCCCTCCACCGTTCTTGCCTACCCCTTAGCTACTCGAGAGGGAGGTTTCGTTGTTCTCTTCGCTTTAATTGTTTTATTTCCTCCATTGAGGATAATGTAGGATTTAGGTGTGGGGGGGAACATATGGGGGTGCTAGAGTTTCTAGTTTTTAGATGTTTTTTCTTTATTATTATTATTATTTTTTCTTTAGTTTGTTATTTGGCCATCTTTCGTGCATTTTCTTTCTTTCTTTTTAGTGATTAGCTCACATGTGTGTAGACACCAAATTTTTAGTGTATTTTTATTTATTTATTTACTATTATTTATTTATTTTTCATGTTAGTTTTTATTTACTTTTAGTCTTTTATTTTTGTTTTAAGTCATTTTAGCATAAATTTTGCCAAAAAAAAAAGAGAAAATTAAGGAAAAATATGTTTTATTTCTTTTTATTGAAAAAAAAGTAAAAGAAAAAAGGGGAAAAGAGGAAAATTGTAGCCTTTTATTTTATATTTTGCGTACTAATTTTATACATTTTATTTAAGTATTGTTTAAATTGTTATTTTTGTATTATTGTTATTTATTTAAGAAAAAAAAAAGAAAAAAGAAAAAAGGGAAACCCGATAGCGGGTTTTGGGCTGTTCTGAAGAGGAAAAAAGAAGAAAAATGAATGGAAAAAGGAAAAAAAGATAGTTTCTGCGGTTTCTGGCACTTGGCTTATTTTCATTACTGCGTTTTCTGGCTCCGTTAAGATGAGGTAAATACAGGCCATCTAAGGGCTCCAATTCAAAACCATGATCAATGGCTAGGAGGGGGGTCGGGTGCTAGAATCATTTAGGGCCATCAAGATGAGTTTTGAGGGTTTTAGGGACCTGAGGTTCCCATATAAAAGGCAAAGGGATACGCCAAGAGAGCGAGGGAGGTTTTGGACGGCTAAGGCTAAGTGAGCGACGGCTGAGAAGGATTTTTGGAGAGAGCAAAAACGAGAGCGAGAAAGATCTGAGAGGAGGGGCTTCGGCCAGAAACAAGAAAAGAAAAGGAGGAATCTTTGATTGGTATCGCCGGCATCAACACCGGGATTTTCCTGCAACTTGGTTCGAGGATTTCGATTTCCAGAACCGTTCGACTCCTTTGGATCTCTCCTGTCCGTGTAGCAGCCTAAGTGCTCTCAGGTATAATGGATTCCTTTCAAAGTTAGTTTAACACAATCTGCATAGGACTCGAGTCTCATGCATAATTCTTTTCCTTTTCTAAGTTTTGGTCGTTATCCATGCCTGATGACTATGACTGTGGTTATGCTCGGTGTCGTTGTTTCTGCTGTTGACGGGTTTGGTGTTAGCCTTTTTGTTCATTTAATGCACACATGAAACCATGGATTCAGTTTAGGAGCCATGAATAGATAATGTTTTCCCGCATATGTAATCTGATGTACTAAAGGTTGCATTTTTGGTTCTGGTTTGTGTGTATATTTTGAGTCTGAAGAATTCTATGGCAGTCTAAGTATAAGATTTGAAGTTTGTTTGTTGTTTTGGCCTAGAAGCTTGGTGTTTGTGTGATTCTGACATGAAACCAGAAACTTGAAGCTAATGAACGAATCTGGGTTTGCAAGTTTTTCCCCAGTTCAGTTTTCCTTTCTTTTAAAGGCTTGGTATTGTATTTGATGATGGGTTTAGGGAGTTTAACAAGAATTTGAGGACTTTTTGTTGTTTAAGAGTGTAATGAGCTATTGCCGCATGAGGCTCAATAAACATCTCAAAGCCATCCGAAGGTTACAGGAATTTTTTCCAGTTTTGCACGCTTTCTCTTTTTGAATTTTTGTGTTCCAGCTTAAGAATTTTACGTTGAAAACTGGGAAGAACGTTTGAGGAGCCCGTTTACATGATCTTGGAATACTTTCACGCTTGGAGTTGCCCATAAAAATCTGCTGCAACAAGTTTAAGGATTTCAGTTTGTTACAGTAGCGTGAATAAATGAATTCTGTTTCCTTCTTTGGCTCGTTCAGACGTAGGCTTGTTTGAAGCTTATGATTTGTTTCCTATTTGGTTGATATTTACGTATAAGCCTCCACGGTTGTCAGATGTTGTCTCGGAACGCCCTGTGTAAATGTCTAATGCTGTCTTTGCTTCATGGCCTGAGAGTTGAGATGTATCCACGAATGTTTTGGTTCAATATCTTAAGTGGACGTTGATGCTTTCTTTGCTGTATTTCTTTTGTTTCCTCACTACTGAGATTGATGTTTGGGAAACGTGTATGCATTTGGTGGATGAATGGTGAGTCTAATGCAATGTTTCTGCATTTAATCTACACGAACTCGTAGCTGCAAGAAAAAAATTCCGCAGCAAAGAACAAAAAATTGCATTTTCTGTTCTGTTTTCTTTTCCGTAGCTGCTCATCGAGTCCTTACATTTAAGTTTGCATGCTTAATCTGGTGGGGAGGGCAGGGAATGAAATGATTTGGTGTGGGGTTTGTGTGTTTGGGGTCTAAAAAGAATGCTTAAGCTATGATCAAATGCTTGCTAAAAGGAAACGAACTATGATTGCTAAACCACTTCTGCACAAACTTCCCCAGCATTTGCGTGACTTCCTTCCTGTGTTTTGGCTCGTGTTGGATATTGAAGTCATGAATCTTGTTGTTAGTGAAAGTTTTGTTGCCTGGCTGAAAGAATTTGGAGCGAAATTGTGGTTTTTGGGTTTGAAATGCCGAAAATAAAAGTGCAGCAAATGTTGCAGAAACCATCTTCATAAGCATCTTGCATGGAACTTTGCATGGAAATGTTCTAAAACAATTACACTTTGGCCCCCTAAGTCTCCCCTTGTTCCACTAGGACCCAATCAATTGAATAATTTCATCAATTTGGTCCTTGGTAGTTTTAACTTTTACAATTTCATTGCTTGTTTGATCCAATTAGCCACCTTGCTTTATTTAAATTGCTTTTAATTCATAATTTTAAGGGCTTTCTGACCAAGCGAGCTTGTGTTTGTATACTTTCTTTAATTTTCTCAATTAAAATGATGCCTTGACCTTTTCTTTTATTTTGGAGGGTGAATAAGTAACTCTCTCCATTAGGGCTCTATTTCAAGGGAGGTATAACTTCTTTTATCTTTTTTGTCTCTCCTCTATGTGATCCAACGTGCTAAGTGAGAATTGCATGTCTACTTTGCTTTCTTTGACTTTCCTTAATTCCTTTCATTTATTTCATTTACTTTTACTTTTATTAAGTTATTCTTTTATGGGGTATGTGTACACCTCTTGGCTTGTAATAGATAGGGCTTGGAGAGCATTTTTATTCATTTTTCCTCTCCCCCATTTGTTTTAGTTAGCAAATGTAATAGTTAGGGCCTTGATTGCCTTGTGTGATTTGCATGCTTACGTGCTACGTGTTACTTGCTTTCTTAGGGTCTTGCATCTAGATACCATGCTTATGTGTTATGTGCAATATGTGATTTATGTGTTTATTTGCTTTATTAGCTTTTACATGATTTATTTGGTTTATAATGAATGTGTGACGTCACCGTGGCTAGTCCAACGCTAGTCATGATCTTTCTCCTCGAGCTCTCGCAAGTCCAATGCTTGTGAGAGAATTTTAGAAAAGGGCTAGTCCAATGCTAGACCCAATAGGCCGTCCCCTCTCGTTAGTACATATTTGCATGTTTCACTACATTTCATATATTTTTCTTAGTTTTCTAGCATTTGGCATGATCCTCCAATCCTTTCCCCTTCATTTTAGGTTTTTGCATCCTCATGCTAGTTATAGGGTACATTTGCTTGAGAGTCCCCTTTCGATAAGGGAAACGAGCGAGTGTGACTACAAAATAGCCTTAGCACGCTAGTTCTTCTTTCTAATCAAAGGGAAAATCAAAATCGTGAAGTTAGGAGTCATTCCCGTACCCGATTTGATGCACTCCTCTAGGTTCATGCACCCCCATTTTACCATATCACTTTTTCATTTTTTTATCTACATTTTCTCACTACTTATATTTTTCTCACTCCACATGCCATGTTCACACATTTCTCTTCTTTCCCCATCACTTATTTATTTTCTACCTTATAAATTGCACCCAATTGCATTATATATTTACTACCATTATACCATATTTTTATCCACTTGCACACATACACCTTCATTTTTCTCAATTGGCACACATGCACTTTTCTTACATTTGCACACATACACTTTTCTTTCATTTGCACACTTGCACTTATATTTGTATTTTTTATTGTATTTTATTTTTGCATTCCTCTTACATTTTTACACTTGCATTCATATTTGGGTCTTCATTTGCATTACCCGTGACCTCTATGAGAGTTTTCCTTATTGGCCATCACAACTCATGTGATTGGGACCAAAAAACCTCATACGAGACATTTTAGATTTAGGATTACATTTTTTTCATATCCATTAGTCATATCCAACATGCAACACATACTTTGGGTAGAAGAAATTAGGAAAAGAGGGGCTAAGTCAGGCAACTAGCTTTGGCTAGGGTAAGGGAGTGCCTTAGGTTTTGCCTTTGCCTTCTCCCTTATCAAATGTGACCCCCGATCCCTCTCTTTGGTTACGTAGACCTAAAAATTCTTTAAAAAGGGTTTGTTTACTTTTCTTTCCAAAAAATCACTTTTTGGGTGATTTGGTACACCCTAACTCTATACCAAGTGGCGACTCCATTTTCTATTCAAAAACCCTTTTTGAACTTTATTTGGCCAAACCGTCGCATTTCGCAATCCCCGGCATTTTATTTTCATTTTCACACACGTTCACATACACACTACTTTCACACATTTCAAAAAGTGGGGCGCGACAGTTGGCGACTCCACTGGGGACTTCCTAAGTGGGTCCAAGCATTTGATTTAGCTATTCTTTTCCTTTTTCTACTCTTTTTATGTATAGCATTTGGATATTAGGGTTGCATTTTCCATTTTAGGACTTTTTGCCTCGCGCGCGTATCAAACTATTTCCTCACTCATGCATGTATGATTGGTTGTTTGGATGTATGTTGTACTTATTTTATCTCGCGCTTTGCATTGCATTTTGGGAGGGGGTGTGTCACCTTTAGAGCCTCGCGTTGGTTCTCAACCCCTTCCCTCAAAATAGGGAACACTTCATACGTGCATGTTTATTTACTGTTATCCCATTTTATTTTATTTTTCGTGGGCTCTTTCCCACACCGCCTTGTAGGACTAGGAATGGTTTCTCTAGGTATGTGGATGGTGTGCTCTGCACCCATAGCAGTACCTAGGGGATCGCTCGAGCCACCGACCGAGGGTCTTGGGATTGATGACCCATTCCCTTAGGTCTGAAGGCTTGGGGACCTTTTTTAAACCTTATCGAATCTAGTTGCATTAGTGAACCCCAGTCTCATGCATCCATGTTAGAGTTTTCCTAGGTTAGAGTCAGCCTCACCTTTTTTTAAGCACATTAGGCACGAGGGAAGGGGTTCCACCCCTTTTATTTGCTTTTATTGTATCTCTTTTCTTAATTGCTCCCAATATGTTATGTGTACTATCAATTGCACTAACCATTTCTTTGTTTTCTTGGCCTGCATTCATGTGCCTTAGCAATAAGAGGCCTCTTTGGCACTCTTTTAGTGGCTTACCCACTAGATAACTCACATGTTTAAATTTCAGTCATTACACTTAATTTTCAATAAGTACATTTCATTTTAGACCTTTTCCCCCGATGCACTATTTATGTCCTTTAGGCCATATTTGTCACATATTTACATCGCTTTAATAAACTGGCATCATGCATAAACCCTAGATGGGAATGCCATTTAGGGAATCCTGTGTTAGGAATAAGCCGCCCTGTGTCTCGGATATATAATCCAATGAGACTTGCACGTTTATATTTCCTGTACCATCCAAAGGGGTAGTGCACGAGGTAAGGTAGGATCCGATCTTTTCAAAGACGGCAAAGCGATTGTTGCACATTAGAATATGGGCACTTAACAATCATCTTTTTGGCCATTTTATCAAATTGGTAAAAATCCCTTGCAAAAAGGACATTAATTTGAAGAAATTCACAAATCATTCCTTGCTATTGAGACGATAAATAAACTGAGGCCAAAATTTGATTTTAGAAGGCTCATAGACTAATGCATCGCAATAAGCCGTCAATTCCATTCAGTCCATTGGACCATTTTATTCATCAATTTCATCTAGTCCATTTTATCAATTTGTTCATTTTTAGGACAATCTAGTCGATTTTGAATAGACCACCAATTTCATTTAATTCATTTGATTAGTTTACCCATTCTTAGGTCAATTCAATCAATTTTGAATAAGTCGTCCGATCCATTTGACCAGTTTATCCTTTTTAGGGTGATCTAGTCAATTTTGAATAAATCATCCGATCCATTGGACCGATTTGCCTAGTTTTAGGGCAATTTGGTCGGTTTTGAATAAATCATCATTTCACTCGATCTGTTTGATCAATTGACTTCATTCAATTCATTTGATTAGTTTAATTCATTTTTAGGGTTATCCATTCAATTTTGAATTAATAATCAAATTTCATTCAATGCATTTGACCATTTTACCCTTTGTTAAGGTGATTCGGTCAATTTTTGAATAAATCATCAATTTCATCCAACCCAGTCAACTAATTAGGGTTTTAATGTCAAATTTCAGATTGAAGCGCCTAGTTGTTCACCCATTGCATTTTTATTGGATTTGGATAAATTAGGGTTTTGATCTGTGTTAGGAAATTTCAAATTTCTTCAAACTCGTCAAAGTTAAATTAATTCTTGTGCCAATCAAAACCAATCATTCATTCGGAGTTGTCCTCATTTTGTTGGAGAGCTCCCGCTGTTCAATTGGTCCAAAATTTCCAAATTACTTTCTAATCAAATGTCGATAAGTTGATCGGATCCATCAGGTATGGTATCGTGCCTACCTCAGAGGATTACATCATTCTAGGCCTACCCTTGGCACAAAAAGGGCTCCCCCATAGGACATGCATCCGAATTTTTTGGATATTTACTAACTCGTGTCTTTTTCTTTTCCTTTTCTTTATTTTTATTGGAATAGCTAAGCGAGGGCTAAATCTAAAGGCAATTCCTTTCAAAATTCTCAGGTAATATTTAAACATAGCTTCTCGCCGAAGCCCCATCATAACGCGATCCCGTAGTCGAGCCCAGAGGAGTCGTGTAAACATGAGTTCACAACCGGAACCATCAGATAGGTCTGCTACTACTGCCCAGCCTGAGACCACAAGTTTGGGGGTTCAGCTAACCGAAATGCTTACTAAGTTTGGCAAGATGGCTACCGAGATGGCGGCCCAAAGGAAATTGATTGACGAGCTAATCAGTAGCGGAGTTCAACCCGAACCTGTACCCGTCAGGCAGCCTGAACGAGGGCCATTTGTCATCCCTCCGACTCAAACCACCGTTACTCCATCTTTCCCTATTCCACCCGAAGGAATTTTCACCTATCCCACCATAAATTTGCCATACACTTACCCTCCTAATCCTTCATTTTTTCCTACTCACATGCAAGGCCCACAACCCCAAGCTACTTCAAACATACCACCTGAGCCACATACCTTTTATCACACTGCTGCTGAACCATTCCTACCAGATCATACTGTTCAAACCAAGCCAGAAATGAGGGAATCTTCCGCTCCCGTTGATATAAAGCTGCTCAAACGACTTGACCGTTTTGATGAGTTTATGAGAAAGAGTCAGGGGTTGAACAAGCAAGGAGTCCTGGATTACGATGAGTTTTGTCTCTTTCCAAATGTGCAATTGCCTGAGGGGTTCAAAACCCCTAAGTTTAACAAGTATAATGGGACGGGTAATCCCAAGACACACCTCCGACTATTTGCTAACAAGTTGGGAAAGCCTGTAGACGACGAGAACCTGCCTCTAAGATTGTTCCCGGAAAGTCTGGAGGGGGATGCCCTCGACTGGTACTCAAATTTGAAGCCCGAAGAAGTAAAAACCTGGATTGACTTGTCCAATACTTTTGTAAGGCAATACGAGTATAACTGCGAGCTGGCTCCGACACGAACCACGCTGGAAGGAACAAAAAGAAAATCCTCTGAGGATCACAAGACTTATGCCAAAAGGTGGAGGAAGATAGCTGCAAAAGTCGAGCCACCAATGACTGAGGACGAAATCATACGCACTTTCATTAAAGCACATGATCCGTCGTACTTTGAAGAAATTTTTCGCATGACTGGATGCTCGTTCGCCGCCATGGTCAATAAGCTTGAGGAGTACGATGACTTTGTAAGAGTTGGGAAGATTGTTAACGTCTCTGCCCTCAAATCCCAGTTGGATGCTTTGCAAGGACAAGGGAGTAGTGAGAAAAAGCCGCAGTTTAAAAAGAAAGAGGGGGAAGCCGCCTTCATATGGGATCAAAACCCTACACCAAGACCTAGATTTCAACATAAATCAACATATTCACCTTATCCCTACTATCCAAGTCCTTACCCTGTTTACAATACCAATATCTCGCACCCCCGACCTCGCCCAAACTACGCCAACCCGCCTACGACCCCTTTTCAAATACCTCAACCTAACTTTCAACAAACTCGTCCTCTACCTCCTTACCCTCAAAGATTTCCCCCACCAAACAGACCCGCCTACAACTATCCCCAACCTACTGAAACCTACAATCAAAATCGTGCTCGAACATTCACTAACCTTGGCAGGCCTTTGGATCAGTTGTATGAGCAATTAAAGGCTGCCGGTAAAATAGGTGTGATTCCCCCTCCAACTTACCCTCATGGCGTCCCTGCCGGATATAATCCATAGTACACTTGCGCCTATCATTCGGGAGCACCTGGCCACCCAACCGCTGATTGCAGAGACCTTAAGCGCAAAGTCCAAGACATGATCGAGGCAGGGGAAATAGTGCTAAGGAAAAAGGGTGAAAAAAGACCGAGTATAAGTACAAATCCTTTTCCTGAACACAAGGACACCTTTGAGGCAT
Organism: Coffea arabica; assembly: GCF_036785885.1. Classification (NCBI taxonomy): domain Eukaryota; kingdom Viridiplantae; phylum Streptophyta; class Magnoliopsida; order Gentianales; family Rubiaceae; genus Coffea; species Coffea arabica. The sequence goes on from NC_092311.1 coordinate 9,960,093, forward strand.
CTACCTCCAACGAAGTAATTTGAAAATCTTGAGGGAGCTTTGTACAATTGGATTGCCGAGTATTTTCCCTCTTGAGGGGAATTTTGATAAATTTGGGGTTTGTCGTTTACTAAAGTTCATGAAAACTGTTTCTTGCATAGTTTAATGAAAGCATCTTTTGCAATCGAGTTTTTGGCTTGTTTTCGCTTTAATTTGGAGATTTATGAAATGCACAATTTGTTTTACTTATTTATTTGATTATTGTCCTGATTGTTTAATTCTTTTAAGATGGCCAAGGATGAAATTACTTGACCCTTGGAATATCACTGTTCTGGAATCTGATGAAGCCATACATCGAAAATCCCTTCGTTGAAAATCTATTCCTTGAGAAAACCTTCATTGAGAAGGCCAAAAATCCCTTCATTAAAAATCCATTCATTGAAAACCCCATTCATTGAGAAGTCTCTTCATTAAGAAAATCTCTTCATTAAGAATCCTTTCATTGAAAAAGCCTTCATTGAGAAAGCCCTCATTGAAAAACCCCTTCATTGAGAAATCCCTTCATTGAGAAAATTCCTTCCCTGCCAAGCTCGAAGCTGATCGGTTAGAGCAGTGTCACCGATGATTGATTCTGATTGATGAAAAGCAGCTGAATGCCATAACGCATGGCCTATGTCCGCCACCGATCCTTTGGAGAAGGGGACAAAGAACTAAAACGAGTTTTGCCAATAAAAGATAAAGCCAAAGGCAAATTTGCTTCAAATTGGCAAGGCCCATTGGTCGTTCAAAAGGTGTTGCCGGGCGGAACATTTGTTCTAGCATGGATGGATGGACAAACGTTTCCCTCAACCTGTCAACTCAGACATGCGTAAGAAGTTTTTATTTCTGATTATGCAAATTTCTTTTGGAAATCATGCAAGGGTAGAAACAAAAGTCAGGCCATCTTCCTTTCCAATCGAAACATTTCATCCCTCGTCATCCCCTTTGAGCTATCAGAACAATAATTTTCGTTTGGCAGCCCCTGAGAATTGCAAACCCCACACTGGGGCAAATTTTTATTTTGAGGAGAGATAAAGAAAAAGAAAAAGAAGAAGTAAAACCCCACACTGGGGCAAATTTATTTTTGAAAGAGAGATGCTCAAAGGGAAAAAGGAAAAGAGAGAAAGAAAAACCTCACACTGGGGCAAATTTAGTTTTTAAAAGGAAATGCAAAAGTGAGGAAATACAATGAAAAATGCAAAGAGAGAAATCCAATCAAACTGGGGCAAATTTTCCTCGGTTTCGTTCAAAAATTGGAAATAATTTCAAAATGATGCAATCTCAGGTTATTTCACACCCCTCTCATCAAAATTTGCTTTCAAGCCTCAACTTTTCTTGAAAATACCCCACCTGACCTCATTTCAAAAGCCCAAAGTCCTGGCTTTCGTCACTTGCTGTATTTTTGTTGGGAAGTTTGCTAATCAACTGGCAAGTGATGTCCATGATACCTTTACCTAAACTTATAAGGGAAGTGCATTTTACTGATGCCAGCAATCTTCAACTTACATTCCTGAGACGATTATGGTCGAGCTCTTCCATTGCTTCCTTAGGCGAAAACCCGAAAAGGCACCTCAAAAAGAAAAGGAGGAAAAGAAGAAAAGAAAAGGGAAAAACAAAACAAAACAAAAGGAGATGGGGGGCAACCTTGGTGAAAACCCGGAAGGGCGCCAAGGTAGGTTTCTGCAATGAGCAAACACGAGGAGGAACAGCGGGTGACTTGTTTCATTTTGGATTTCTCTTCGTAATATTTCTACCAATGTTGAATTCCGGAACAAAGATGTCCAGGGATTCGAATATGACATCTGTCGGCCAAAAACTGTGTCACTTTGTAAAAAATATTCTTTTGCAAATACATTCTCATGGAACCCATTTTTCCTCAATTGCTTGTATTCATGGCATTTTGTAGGATTAAGCACAGTTGGTTGTGTTTTGCATTCTTTTGCACATTCATTCATGCATGACATGTGAAGCTACCTTGCATGCATCATTTTTGGGTCATTGAATTTTGGTGAATAACAACCCCCGTGGTTTATTCGAAGCATACTTGGATTCAATCATCTCTTGGAAAGGGTTAAGGGCCAGTAAAGGCAGTTACGCAGGCTTCACAACATGGCAAAACGCATACCCGGTCAGTATGGGAAAAGTAGAGACGCTTGAAATGACAAATCCAACCAAGTCAGGTGCCGCAGCCAACTTTGACGAAGGCATCAAAAGACTTATGTTTACACGATTCTCAAAGGCAAACGGATCAAATGATGAGGGCGATTTCTTTGTATTTTCTCTTTTGCAGAAAAGTTCCATGCATGGATGAAAACAATTACACCTCGCACTGAAGTCGGTATCAAAAAGTGTTCTCCAAATGAATAAAGGCGGATTGAAATACGTCGCAAGCAAGTTTGATTAAATGGTGCAATAACATGGCAATGCAGAATCAACTATTGGTTCAAATGCAAAAACCTAATTCCTACTGGGGGTAAAAGTTTGGTTTTAGGTAAGTATACTGGAATATCCCGTCTTGCATTTCATTTTCACAGCCACTAGCCGTGGGTCAGTTCCACTAGTGTGCATTTCATTTTCATCGCCGCTAGCCGTGGGTCAGTCCCACTAGTGAGCGTTTCATTTTCATTGCCGCTAGCCGTGGGTCAGTCCCACTAGTGTGCATTTCATTTTACATTGCCGCTAGCCGTGGGTCAGTCCCACTAGTGTGCATTTCATTTTCATCGCCACTAGCCGTGGGTCAGTCCCACTAGTGTGCATTTCATTTTCATCGCCGCTAGCCGTGAGTCAGTCCCACTAGTGTGCATTTCATTTTTATCGCCGTTGGCCGTGGGTCAGTCCCACTAGTGCGCATTTCATTTTCATCGCCGCTAGCCGTGGGTCAGTCCCACTAGTGCGCATTTCATTTCATCCCCCCTAGCCGTTGGGTCAGTCCCACTAGTGCGCATTTCTTTTATACCGCCACTAGCCGTTGGGTCAGTCCCACTAGTGCGCATTTCTTTTATTCCGCCACTAGCCGTTGGGTCAGTCCCACAAGTGTGCATTTTATTTTCATTGCCACTGAATATGGATCAGTCCCACCAGTGAGCATTTCATTTTCATTGCCGCTAAACATGGGTCAGTCCCACTAGCGTGCATTTTATTTTCATTGCCACTAGCCGTTGGGTTTGTCCCATTAGTATGCATCCCATGATTTTAATTTTTATTCGGGACAGTCCCATGATTTTAAATTTTGTTTGGGTCAGTCCCATGATTTTAATTTTGTTCGGGCCAGTCCCACAATTTTAAACCTTGTTCGGGTCAGTCCCGTTTTTTAAATTTCTTATTTGGGTCAGTCCCATTTTAAATTTCTTATTCGGGTCAGTCCCGTTTTAAATTTCTTGTTCGGGTCAGTCCCGTTTTAATTTCTCATTTGGGTCAGTCCCATTTTAAAGTTCTCATTAAAGAGGTCAGTCCTCGTTTCAATAATGACAATCATTCGAGTAGCTGCAGGCAAATAACACAGGTGAGCATTTGGTGTCTACTTTTTTGTCTCAAGTTTTTCCAAAACTCAGACAAAGAGGGGCAAACTGTAGACACCAAATTTTTAGTGTATTTTTATTTATTTATTTACTATTATTTATTTATTTTTCATGTTAGTTTTTATTTAATTTTAGTCTTTTATTTTTGTTTTAAGTCATTTTAGCATAAATTTTGCCAAAAAAAAAAAGAGAGAAATTTAAGGAAAAATATGTTTTATTTCTTTTTATTGAAAAAAAAGTAAAAGAAAAAAGGGGAAAAGAGGAAAATTGTAGCCTTTTATTTTATCTTTTGGGTACTAATTTTATACATTTTATTTAAGTATTGTTTAAATTGTTATTTTTGTATTATTGTTATTTATTTAAGAAAAAGAAAAAAGGGAAACCCGATAGCGGGTTTTGGGCTGTTCTGAAGAGGAAAAAAGAAGAAAAATGAATGGAAAAAGGAAAAAAAGATAGTTTCTGCGGTTTCTGGCACTTGGCCTATTTTCATTATTGCATTTTCTGGCTCCGTTAAGATGAGGTAAGTATAGGCCATCTAAGGGCTCCAATTCAAAACCATGATCAATGGCTAGGAGGGGGGCCGGGTGCTGGAATCATTTAGGGCCATCACGATGAGTTTTGAGGGTTTTAGGGACCTGAGGTTCCCATATAAAAGGCAAAGGGATACGGCAAGAGAGCGAGGGAGGTTTTGGACGGCTAAGGCTAAGTGAGCGACGGCTGAGAAGGATTTTTGGAGAGAGCAAAAACGAAAGCGAGAAAGATCTGAGAGGAGGGGCTTCGGCCAGAAACAAGAAAAGAAAAGGAGGAATCTTTGGTTGGTATCGCCGGCATCAGCACCGGGATTTTCCTGCAACTTGGTTCGAGGATTTCGATTTCCAGAACCGTTCGACTCCTTTGGATCTCTCCTGTCCGTGTAGCAGCCTAAGTGTTCTCAGGTATAATGGATTCCTTTCAAAGTTAGTTTAACACAATCTGCACAGGACTCGAGTCTCATGCATAATTCTTTTCCTTTTCTAAGTTTTGGTCGTTATCCATGCCTGATGACTATGACTGTGGTTATGCTCGGTGTCGTTGTTTCTGCTGTTGACGGGTTTGGTGTTAGCCTTTTTGTTCATTTAATGCACACATGAAACCATGGATTCAGTTTAGGAGCCACGAATAGATAATGTTTTCCCGCATATGTAATCTGATGTACTAAAGGTTGCATTTTTGGTTCTAGTTTGTGTGTATATTTTGAGTCTGAAGAATTCTAAGGAGGTCTAAGTATAAGATTTGAAGTTTGTTTGTTGTTTTGGCCTAGAAGCTCGGTGTTTGTGTGATTCTGACATGAAACCAGAAACTTGAAGCTAATGAACGAATCTGGGTTTGCAAGTTTTTCCCCAGTTCAGTTTTCCTTTCTTTTAAAGGCTTGGTATTGTATTTGATGATGGGTTTAGGGAGTTTAACAAGAATTTGAGGACTTTTTGTTGTTTAAGAGTGTAATGAGCTATTGCCGCATGAGGCTCAATAAACATCTCAAAGCCATCCGAAGGTTACAGGAATTTTTTCCAGTTTTGCACGCTCTCTCTTTCTGAATTTTTGTGTTCCAGCTTAAGAATTTTACGTTGAAAACTGGGAAAAACGTTTGAGGAGCCCGTTTACATGATCTTGGAATACTTTCACGCTTGGAGTTGCCCATAAAAATCTGCTGCAACAAGTTTAAGGATTTCAGTTTGTTACAGCAGCGTGAATAAATGAATTCTGTTTCCTTCTTTGGCTCGTTCAGACGTAGGCTTGTTTGAAGCTTATGATTTGTTTCCTATTTGGTTGATATTTACGTATAAGCCTCCACGGTTGTCAGATGTTGTCTCGGAACGCCCTGTGTAAATGTCTAATGCTGTCTTTGCTTCATGGCCTGAGAGTTGAGATGTATCCACGAATGTTTTGGTTCAATATCTTAAGTGGACGTTGATGCTTTCTTTGCTGTATTTCTTTTGTTTCCTCACTACTGAGATTGATGTTTGGGAAACGTGTTGCATTTGGTGGATGAATGGTGAGTCTAATGCAATGTTTCTGCATTTAATCTACACGAACTCGTAGCTGCAAGAAAAAAATTCCGCAGCAAAGAACAAAAAATTGCATTTTCTGTTCTGTTTTCTTTTCCGTAGCTGCTCATCGAGTCCTTACATTTAAGTTTGCATGCTTAATCTGATGGGGAGGGCAGGGAATGAAATGATTTGGTGTGGGGTTTGTGTGTTTGGGGTCTAAAAAGAATGCTTAAGCTATGATCAAATGCTTGCTAAAAGGAAGCGAACTATGATTGCTAAACCACTTCTGCACAAACTTCCCCAGCATTTACGTGACTTCCTTCCTGTGTTTTGGCTCGTGTTGGATATTGAAGTCATGAATCTTGTTGTTAGTGAAAGTTTTGTTGCCTGGCTGAAAGAATTTGGAGCGAAATTGTGGTTTTTGGGTTTGAAATGCCGAAAATAAAAGTGCAGCAAATGTTGCAGAAACCATCTTCATAAGCATCTTGCATGGAACTTTGCATGGAAATGTTCTAAAACAATTACACTTTGGCCCCCTAAGTCTCCCCTTGTTCCACTAGGACCCAATCAATTGAATAATTTCATCAATTTGGTCCTTGGTAGTTTTAACTTTTACAATTTCATTGCTTGTTTGATCCAATTAGCCACCTTGCTTTATTTAAATTGCTTTTAATTCATAATTTTAAGGGCTTTCTGACCAAGCGAGCTTGTGTTTGTATACTTTCTTTAATTTTCTCAATTAAAATGATGCCTTGACCTTTTCTTTTATTTTGGAGGGTGAATAAGTAACTCTCTCCATTAGGGCTCTATTTCAAGGGAGGTATAACTTCTTTTATCTTTTTTGTCTCTCCTCTATGTGATCCAACGTGCTAAGTGAGAATTGCATGTCTACTTTGCTTTCTTTGACTTTCCTTAATTCCTTTCATTTATTTCATTTACTTTTACTTTTATTAAGTTATTCTTTTATGGGGTATGTGTACACCTCTTGGCTTGTAATAGATAGGGCTTGGAGAGCATTTTTATTCATTTTTCCTCTCCCCCATTTGTTTTAGTTAGCAAATGTAATAGTTAGGGCCTTGATTGCCTTGTGTGATTTGCATGCTTACGTGCTACGTGTTACTTGCTTTCTTAGGGTCTTGCATCTAGATACCATGCTTATGTGTTATGTGCAATATGTGATTTATGTGTTTATTTGCTTTATTAGCTTTTACATGATTTATTTGGTTTATAATGAATGTGTGACGTCACCGTGGCTAGTCCAACGCTAGTCATGATCTTTCCCCTCGAGCTCTCGCAAGTCCAATGCTTGTGAGAGAATTTTAGAAAAGGGCTAGTCCAATGCTAGACCCAATAGGCCGTCCCCTCTCGTTAGTACATATTTGCATGTTTCACTACATTTCAAACATTTTTCTTAGTTTTCTAGCATTTGGCATGATCCTCCAATCCTTTCCCCTTCATTTTAGGTTTTTGCATCCTCATGCTAGTTATAGGGAACATTTGCTTGAGAGTCCCCTTTCGATAAGGGAAACGAGCGAGTGTGGCTACAAAATAGCCTTAGCACGCTAGTTCTTCCTTCTAATCAAAGGAAAAATCAAAATCGTGAAGTTAGGAGTCATTCCCGTACTCGATTTGATGCACTCCTCTAGGTTCATGCACCCCTATTTTACTATATCACTTTTTCATTTTTTTATCTACATTTTCTCACTACTTATATTTTTCTCACTCCACATGCCATGTTCACACATTTCTCTTCTTTCCCCATCACTTATTTATTTTCTACCTCATAAATTGCACCCAATTGCACTTATATATTTACTACCATTATACCATATTTTTATCCACTTGCACACATACACCTTCATTTTTCTCAATTGGCACACATGCACTTTTCTTACATTTGCACACATACACTTTTCTTTCATTTGCACACTTGCACTTACATTTGTATTTTTTATTGTATTTTATTTTTGCATTTCTCTTACATTTTTACACTTGCATTCATATTTGGGTCTTCATTTGCATTACCCGTGACCTCTATGAGAGTTTTCCTTATTGGCCATCACAACTCATGTGATTGGGACCAAAAAACCTCATACGAGACATTTTAGATTTAGGATTGCATTTTTTTCATATCCATTAGTCATATCCAACATGCAACACATACTTTGGGTAGAAGAAATTAGGAAAAGAGGGGCTAAGTCACGCAACTAGCTTTGGCTAGGGTAAGGGCGTGCCTTAGGTTTTGCCTTTGCCTTCTCCCTTATCAAATGTGACCCCCGATCCCTCTCTTTGGTTACGTAGACCTAAAAATTCTTTAAAAAGGGTTTGTTTACTTTTCTTTCCAAAAAATCACTTTTTGGGTGACTTGGTACACCCTAACTCTGTACCAAGTGGCGACTCCATTTTCTATTCAAAAACCCTTTTTGAACTTTATTTGGCCAAACCGTCGCATTTCGCAATCCCCCGGCCTTTTATTTTCATTTTCACACACGTTCACATACACACTACTTTCACACATTTCAAAAAGTGGGGCGCGACAATGTGTATGCCAAGGTTTGATGTTGGTTTATTGCCTCTATTTGTACTTTTGCCAAGTTTTAATAATAAGAATGTATCAAGTTAATGTGGTTGAATTCAAGAACATCTCTTTAGTGAATATCAGTGATTGTTTTACTCTTATAATTTTTGGTTAACTTTCCTAGGCATAGGGAATGATTGTTGGCATTTTCATGGGAATTGGTCCGGTTATTAAGCTCAATTCTCCATATTTGAAAATGAGGCTAGCTAATGTAAATTCTCTTTTGATTTTTGTGTTATTTTGAGTTTTTGTGTTATTTGGCTGTGAATAAGAGTTGACTGTACTCCGCTAGTCTTTACTACAGAGTAACCGGGGGTCTTCACCAAAAGTGTCGATTTTCGCGTCAAAAAGTAGTAATTGCTATGAATACGTGGTCACGTGGCGATAGAAGCTGAGTAACCGGGTTCTTTCATCTAACAAATGTCAGAGTTCGCGTCAAAAGGCTCTGATGACTAGAGACTAAGTCTTTTGTGCTATTGCAAAAAAAAGAAGAAAAAAATAATAAATAAATAAATAACGAAAAAAAAGAAGTGAAAGTTGTGTTAATGTGTGATAAAAGTCAGCTTGCCGATTTATGGATTTAATGTTGAGATTTTGGTTAATAGTTGGACCATTCGCCGATAAATGTTGTGTGTCATTCCTTTTTCTTAGATTAGTTAACCTAGAATTGAAGGAGTTTGTGGTTTATAAGCTAACCGGGGTGATGTTTCTTGGATCTTGATCACTAGTGCCCGATATATGATTTTTCTTGATATCTTGGCAATTAGGTAGATAGAGCAATGACCATTATCAAATTTTGGTGTCTGTGTACTTTTTTTATGCTTGAGGGCAAGCATGATTTAGGTGTGGGGGGAATTGATAGGGTGCGATTTTTTCATTTATTTTATTATTAATTTTCCCTATTACTTGACCTGATGTGGATTTATTATTGGATTCTACTCACTTTTCATAATTTGCAGTTATTCCAGGGAGTAGATCGAAAACACCACAATCAATGACAATTTGACAGTCATCGGGAAAGAATTCAAATAGAAGGCTTGCAGGGGCATTTTTGGAACAAAGAGACGCAAGCCCTTTTTGGTCATTTGGCCGAAGTCTTCTTTTCCCTGGGAGCCGCCGCACAAAGGAAGACCATTAGATAGGAATTGGATTGAGTGGCGGGGGATCATTATCTCCATTAGCTTAGTGTTCCTTTGGCTTTTCTTTCTCACGCATGGCAGGACTCCTTAGTAGTTTCAGCTTTGACTTTTCTTTTGGGCACTACTGAAGCTTAGTTTTTAATGTTTTCCTTGGAGGCTTCTTAGTAGTTTTTGTCTCCTGGGATGTCAGGAGCAATTAGGTACAATTGAATGATTTTCCCGTGGCTTTTCTCCCAAACACAGAAGATGGCCGCAGCTTTTGCTTCAGTTTCGTATGTTTTGTTCTCATTAAACATGAACTAATTTCTCCACTCTAATCAACGAGCAACGGAGGCTTTGGTTCGCCTAAACTTGTGAGATTGATTTAATTTTATCTTTTTCTTTTATTTATTGGTATTCGCATACCCCTTAATTGTAGTGTTCATGATTATTTAATTAATTGATTGTCTTGAATCCGGATAATTAGTTAACTTGATAATCTATTGTCAATTAAGGCATTAAATCCGTAATTGTTTAATTGCCTTGAAATAGTGACAACTGGCATGATTAGATTCGTGTCAGGGGGATACGCGGGCTAATCTGAAATAACCCTGGTAGTGCGTTATTTGGTTAGAACAGGGCTCCTCTAATATGTAAGGCAATTGGGGAATTAAATCTTACGGGCGTACCTAAGGTTATTTCTCAATTAGAGTAGTGGTTAACGGGCGTACCTTAATCACCGACACAGTAAGGAGGGATTGACTGTCATCGCTTGTTTGACAGTTATAACCTATTTATTAATAAATAATTGGAATTGCTTGTGCATCGATGATCAATTGGGTGAACCATTGCTGAAGTTATTTCTTGGCTAGATCCTTAATTATCACTCATTTGATTTTAGTAAATTGTTATTTAATTTCTAGTTGGCTGTTTTATTTTTATTATTTTACTTTTAGTTGAATTGTTTAAATTGTCACCCCTGATATAAAAACACCCCCTTGTCACTGTGAATTTGAAAAGAAACAATTACTCCCAGTCCCTGTGGATTCGACCCTGCTCACCGCTATCTACAGAAGTTACTTTTAGTTTGAGCAGATTTTATTATTGCACAGGCTGACAACCTGTCATAATTTGGCAAATGAAGAAGAAATATCTAACTTGGCATGTGAAGAAAAGGAAATTGTTATTGAAAAAATCGTTAGCTTGGACTCTCCTTAATGTTATAGAAAGATATTTGATTTGATAGATACAGATTTCATTAGAGTTCAAAATTATTTTGCTCCTCAAGAGTTGATTAACAATTTGAAATTTGTTGGTAATTATGGTAGTGGAGCTTCTAAATTGTTTAGTAGTCATAATTTTGATAAGAAAGCAATCTACGATTTTGTATTCTTTGGCACTTACATTGGCAATAAATATGGTGACTGGTGATGAATGGATTTGTACCAATGAATAGTTTGATCAAGAAAAATTTGTTGAGAAATTATTTCCAAAATATAAAATGCGTCCACTGCCACGAGTAAAGATGAAATTGATAATTGAAAATAAGATGGAGTTGCATGTCAACTATATTACAACAGAGATTTGCATAGACATTATGGCTCGAGATGGTATTGGACCTATCACAATGGAAAGCTTGGTTTAAGGGTCCTTTTAGTTTATTGTTTTGGTGTCTTGTTTGTTTAGTTACTGTTGTAGACGATGGAATTTTAATTAAATTCTAAAAATTACCATTGGTCTATAAATTATTTTTGTGGCTTATTTCTATCCAATCGGGTATTGCCACATGTCATGTACACTTGGAAAATTTGGTTATTAAATGGCCAATTATATTTTTCCACGTGTCAAGGTGAGGTGTTCCAAATTTATTCAAATTGCAGGGATATCTCCACCAACCAAATCATATCATATCACATGTCTACTGGATAGACATTTAAATATTTATTTCTTATTAAAGAGATAATATTTAGAGTCGTTTGATCCATATATATCTCTTATATACTGCAATGGTCTGTCCAATCAGACGGCGCCACGTCACTTGTCCCCACAGGCTTGGCCAATCGGGAAATTACCTATCTCTTTATTGATAAATATAAAATGAAGAGATAATATTTGACTGGCACAGTCCTAATATGACTGCACATCTTGCAAGTAAAGTGGTACACAGGTTTTCAACCTCTACCTCTTGCTACAGTTATAAATAGGGGGCCTCTCAACCAAATCAAGGACACACACACAGACACAGACAGAGATACCAAGAGGCATCTCATACGTTCAAAGCATTGAAGCTCCAAGCTACAAAGGTCCGGCTCTTCAAGCTCTCCAAGTCTCCCATATATCAAGACTTGAATCTTCAAATATCTTCTAAAGTTCTTCAAATCTTCTATATCAAGATTTGAAGGAATCGGTGGTAGATCCAAGAACAAGCTGCGAAGCCCTTGGATTAGCATTCGAGGAGGAGAATCGAGGGAAACTCTCTACAAGTTCAAGAAAACCTCAGAGATTGTACTCACATATTTTCTTAAATTTATATTACACATTTGTCGTGTATATTTCTTGTTTTGTTTGCAGACTTGAAATTTTACCGCGTACAACTGTATTGGTTTAAAAAATCTCAAATTAATTTTCAAATAAGTTTCGGTTTACAATTGTATTTGTCTTACGAAACTTTGTAGTTTATAAATACTACCAATCTAGTAAGTTATTAGTTGGAGAGTTGAGTTGAGTATTAAAAAATAGGTTTGAGAGGCAGTCTCATAGTTGAGATTTATGAGTTATTGTGAGCGAAAGGCTATGACTTGATATTTGTTATTATTATGTTATGAGTTAATAAATAGTTGAGTATTTGTTTGTGTGTCTACTCTCTTTCTCTTCTCACATATTTTTATATGTGCTAAAATTGCTTCCGTTGTGCGTGTATTTTTCATGCCAACAGTTACTCACAACAAAATCCATCTACATACACTAAAATATACATTTTCTCTTGCAAACACACACTTTTAAATTAATATTTAAAAAAAACTAATTGATTACAAAAGATGAGAACATAATATTAGTGAAGCTTGACTTAGAGTTCGATTCGTTTCTTTAATTGAACCAGTCTAGTTCAAACATAAAATTAAGCTTATTTAATAAACTCGGCTCTTGAATAACCGGTTTAAACTCGTTTGGAATCATTTGTATATTTTTTAGAGCTAATATGTCTAATTTTTCTTAATGATTATGTATATTTAACTTATCTTGATTGTTTAAACATTGTTTTGTGAAAAGTATTTGGTGCACCTTCTTATATTTTGTGGAATTATTTTTATTTAGTAAGTTGATTAAATTGGTTAAATTTGCTGGGTCACAAATTTCTATAGGATTTTCAAATTCACTTGAGTTTTTTAAAGCTCCGGCTTATTTAAGCTTAGTTCATGTGTTGATAGAGTCAAACTTGATTTCGAGTTTAGACTCAAGATTTCTTTATGAGTCATCTTTGATGTAATTTTAGACTCAAAACCAAGCAAAGAATTTCTTTATAAGTGGCACATCCAACATCAAGGAAATAATAGGTTATAGGATCCATTATTTCCCACTTGTTAGATCACAAGTTCAAAAGTCAAACAATCAATTCGACTCGCCTCATTTACTAACCTGTATTAGTACCAAAGTTATATGGTATACATGCAATTCGATATTCAAGTTCAACTGATTATGAAACATGTATCCCTTAATAGATTTACCAAAAATAATATTTTAGTATTTAAATTTCTTAGTGTTCAGATTTTTAGATTTTACAGTATTTTTCAGTTTTACCGAACGCCTTTTTGTCTTCTTCAAGTGTTCGGGAGATGACTTTCTAGAAGGAATCTAGAAATTTCATGCGATAAATAGTGCGTGAAGACTGAAAACTGAACAATGTTTGGTAAGATTTTCTTGTCAATTCAGGTCACGACTCTTTCGGGGTGCCGGTCTTTAACATTTACCATTGGTATTAGTATTTGTTTTTGATTCATTAGCGTTGATGTGTTTGACCACCATTGCTGGCTCCATTCATTTATAAGTTGAATCTAGTCCTGGCTCGCTTCTTCTCTCACCTCCCCATATTGTTTTCAAGTAACAAAACCAAACCAAATCTCTGCAAATGGATTCTATTTTTGGGCGAAGAGCACTAATTTGATAAAGACACTTAAATAATGTTTCATGTAAATTCTTCACCCCAAAAGGAGGTGTGGAAACAAAAAATGAATATTTTGGAGGGTAATTCTTAGTTTCATTCTATTTTTATTTGTTCCTACCGTGGTGAAGTTTTAAGATGGAGTTTTTTTTTAAAAAAGAAAAAAAAGAAAAAGCATGAGGTCTTGAACCTAGAAGTATCTACTTGCACCCCTTCTAATTTAGAAGCCAACTCAAGACCCCCCCCAAAAACCCAAACAATATGAATTTTTTTCTTTTCTTTTAAATGTAAGTGTGAGGTTTTGAATTCGGAACCTGTTATTTATACTCTCTTTTCTTGTACTATCCAATCCATGCTTCCCTCTTTAAGATGGAGTTCAAGTGTTCATATTTTGAAAATTTGTATAAATAAAGATAGAGTTATAATTGTTAATTTACAGTGCCCTTTATCTTGTTAATTTTGCTAACTTTATCATTTATTGGATATAAATAGGACAAACTTAAGAGTTTTGAATACAAAAGTATGCAATGTGTCCAAAATTAAATTTTAAAATGCAAAGCAAGAAAGTGGTACGAGTTGGAAGTTATGGAGTGAAGTTAGTCCTATTTTCATTGGTCACTTAGATGATGTACTGACAGGTGTCGAGCATGTACAATAATAATTTCTAAAAAGTCCTAATTACTACCACAATTAATTATAGAACAAATCCAAATACTGGAGCAGGAACCCTAGGTGTGCTATGAGTTACTTGATTCACTCTATTCCCGAAGAGTTTACTTGATCCGATATACTAGAATTGTTTATAAAAGTATTAAATTTGCATACAATGGTAAGTAGGGTTGATTCCACAGGGAACGGATAAGAAGTTGTTTCTTTCCAAGTCAATAAAACAAAATTGGGGGATATTTAATGGAATGAAGATGAAAATAAAATAAACAAAATTCAAAAGCTAACTCAACAAGTTCAATTTACTAAAAATAGCAATTAATAAAATTCTACCCAAAGGATCAACTTTTCAGGTACGGTCCAATTAAATGATTATCGATGCAAAGATATTTCATTCATTCGTCACTAGGTTGGTTATAGCTATCAATAAGCTCTGACAGCCAATTCTTCCTTACTTTTTCGACAGTCAAGGTACGACCGTTGACTACTTTTCTAACCAGAAAATAACCCTAGGTACGACCGTAGGAATTTAATTATCCAGTTGTATTAAAACTAGAAAAACTCAATCCTAACCAATAAACGTGCTAAGAGGGTTTATTTAAACTAGATCTTACGTTTCTTCAACACAAAGCCAATTATGGTGGTTGTCACTAGTTGTCAACTAAACGAACAATTACGGATTCAATTTAATTAACGTTACAGTAGGCTATTAAATTAAATTAAATATCCGGCCGTTGATACTCAATTAATAAAATATCCATGAACAATTAATCCAAGAAACGCACGAATAGTAACGAATTGGAAGAAATAATGAAAATTCGGTTAGATCTCACAGATGTTATGAACCGTGCCTTCGCGTCGACCTTTTGGGTAGAGGAGAAACTTAGCCGCTCCTCATCATATCAATCTCGCATGATTTAATTGAAATCATTCAATTAATTACCAACAAGTTGGGAAAGAAGAGAGAACGAGGAGACAAACGAAAAGTTTTTCTTATCTCTGGGTTTCGTGTTCGTACCGGAGCAAAAGAAAGGTAAAGATAAAGGTCTGATGGAAGTCGTACAAAACAAAAGCAGAGAGCCAAATCGTCTTCCAGGGGTAGCAAAACGAAAGCTACCCTAAAATTGTACAGAACCAGAGCAAAAGTAAACAAAGTGCGTCTGACAGCCGGGGAAAAGAAACTAAAAGCTAGCTAATCTATCACACGTGATTCTGGCTTTTTTTTCTATTGGCCTCAGCCCTTCTTTCCTTAGGAAAACGTCAAAGCTCAAAAGCTTTTAGGATTAATGCTCCTTGGGCCCTACCTCCTTTTCGGCCCACATGAGAGTAGCCGCATCCCAGTTCTTTTGTTCCTTTACCAATCCTGCGGGTCGGTCTCAAGGTTTGTAAAATCGGGATTCTACGTGGAATCGATTTTAGTTTCACAGAATCGGATCGTAGAATCGAATCGTAGGATCGTAAGATCCCACCAAAAGCTCCTAAATTTACCAAATTAATGAAATTAAAATTCATATATCATTTTGTACATCCTAAAAGATATCAAATAAATAAGTTACTCATAAATATATAACATTTTTTACTTAATATCTGACAAGTAATAAAAAAGAGAATATAAACCTGTCATCTGTCATAATTTCAAGTCTTAAAACCAAATGCTTCACAATTTACACAATTATAATTTCAAATATAAAATAATCATCAACCTTCACAAATACTAAAAAGCCAAACATCTAAAACGATTTTCAAAATCAAAATTAACTACTAAAATGTCATCTGTCAAGTTTAAACAAACATGAAAAAATAAAAATAAAATAGTAACAATTCATCGTTTTCAAGTATCGTAATAATTCATAAATACATTAATTTATAATCATTGTCATCATTTTCATCAAATTCAGTATCCCCATAATTCACATTATCAAAATCATTATTTTTCCAATCATCTTCACCATCCCAATTCTTCGATCCAACAAATGCTTCAATCTTTTTCCAATCACGGTCAAACCTACATATCATACAAACAAGTAAACAATTAACAAGTTATACGTATTGAAGCATGTAAGTAATTATTAAATAACGAGGGATGCCCCTAATATCCAGCTAAATTGTGACAAAATTAGCTAATGAAACAAGGATGAACTACATGTACATAATCTAGTATATGAAGGACCTTCTACTGATTACTATAGAATTAAAGACTGGCAGTCACAAACTACAATTCAACTTCAAACTAAACAATTATAACCTAGGGAACTCATTCAAATTTCCAATTCAATCGTCGCGAGACATTACCCATTTGTGAACAGTCCCGTCAAAACCCAAAATTGAAGAACTCCAAAGGCGATAATTCAACAACAGATGCAATAAATTTGAAAGTGAAGCGAGACTCACAATTGGAGTGCTTCGAGGAACGACTTGTGCTCGGGTTCTGTCCAGCTCTCCCTTCACTTGGTAATGGTGTAGGGTTTTCGGACCTTCTTGCTCGGGTCCTCGGAGGACAACGAAGTGCTGTTGGCCGTCGAAGCCATGGCAACGGCGACAGAGATTGAAGCTTTAATTTAGGGTGGCGGTGCTGGAGGCTAGAGATTGAAGCTTTAATTTAGGGATTTGGGCAGGACCGTAGCAAAGAGAAACGACAAAGGAGAAAGGAAAAGGATTGCTTGAGAAGATGAAGAGTACCGAAGCTTTTTTGAGTTTTGACGGAGCTTTTTGAGTCCATGTGGTCAAAAATGTTAAAACATTGCAACTAAGGGCTGCAATCCTTTGATAAATTACAAGCCCACCCCAAATGTTTTGATTTAGTTGCAAAATGGAGTATCAATTTCACAAATTAGGGAAAATTTGTAGGATCGAGGTAGGATCGTACGATCCTACACGATCCTACCGATCCTACCTCGATTCTACATAGATTAATGAAATTTACGATTCTAATGCGATCTGGATCGATTTTGATTTTCTGGATCGTAGGATCGTACGATCCTACGATCCGGATCGCGATTTTAACAACCATGGTCGGTCTTTTAAATGCCTTCCTTCAGCTTCTGGCGTGAACATGTCATAAAATAAAGAGTCTTCTGAAAATTTGTCTCGGGAGATCACTTTTGATACCGATCACCTACAATTTACATAAACATCAAATATGAACAAAATCTCAATACTTAGCACAGAATAACAGCACAAAATGAGCCCAATAATTGCTCTATCATGTACCAAACCTTTATCATCGATCAAATGCAACTCAATTTAATAGATTCCTTTTGCTTGAGTGAGTGACGTGAAATGTCTCTTTAGTAACATCCAAGCTAACCTCAAATTGCTTAAAGAGAGTTCCTCAGCATGCCCTCGTCCCCAGACTTCATTCTTTCCCTGTTGCTCCGCATCAGTTTAAAACACTCTCCGTAACCCTTCATTTTTAGATATCTCAGAATATTCAAGAATGCCAGAAAAAAGCAAGATTTTGATCATTGGTGGAACAGGATACATTGGCGAGTTTATAGTTGAGGCCAGCACTAAGGCTGGCCATCCCACCTTTGTGCTGGTTAGAGAATCTACAGTTTCTGATCCTGTTAAGGGAAAATTTGTTGAAGGCTTCAAGAACTCTGGGGCGACTCTTGTTCATGTAAGCAGCGTTAATTTTTCAATTAATTTGACAGTTCTGTAAATCGGGATTCCTTTTTTTTCCCTTTGAGCTGGTGATGCTTATTTTTGTTCTTGATATTCGAATTCTTCCTTGGAGCAGGGTGACTTGTATGATCATGAAAGTTTAGTGAAGGCCATAAAACAGGTGGATGTGGTCATCTTAACTGTTGGTAACGGACAATTGAATGATCAGAGGAAGATCATTGATGCAATTAAAGAAGCTGGAAATGTCAAGGTGTGTTGTTTATGTGGTCTTGTTACTAATGATTCTCACAGGGGAATGTATTTGAATACGTTTGTTGTTTTTCTTCTGTTGCAGATCTGTAGCTCTGCAATTTAGATCATTAAAGGTTTTTAATTGTCGAAATATAGTAAATTTTGATAATGCACACGAAATTCATGTATTTAAAGGTTGTATGTGTCGTTTGTAGAGCTTGATGATACATGTGAATCATGTATATAATACTTCCCCATTTTCAGAGCCGAGAAGCAACTAAGATTAATTGGCAATTTGCATAATTGAAATTTCAGTCGATTTTAAGCCTATCTATTGGGCAGAGCTAATTGAGATTCTTTTAGTCATTTTAAAATCCATTGTGATCTTGACAATCTGTGAATTTGAGGAAAAGATTGCTGATTGGAATGAAATTTAATAGAGTATAATTTGTGTCAGTTTTTATCTACTATCATTTCCAAATTCTGACACATGATATGGTAAAATTCTCAGAAATTCTACCCTTCGGAGTTTGGAGTTGATGTGGATCGCCAAAATGCAGTAGAGCCTGCCAAGTCTGCATTTGCAGGAAAGTCTCAGCTTCGTAGAGCTACTGAGGCAGCAGGGATCCCTTACACTTGTCTCTCATCTAACGCTTTTGCTGGATATTTTCTTCCAACCTTGTTGCAGCCAGGAGCCATCTTGGGAGATGGAAATGCTAAAGGTAAGGCATGCAATATCACTTGGTTATTTTATTCTTTTTCACCTACTTCACCTGATCATGTTCTTATCCTCTGCTAAACTTATTCCGTAAGAAGGTGAATATTGTACCGGTGCCTAAAAATTTTTTTTTTTTTTTAACGTTTAGATTGTAGCTGTTTTTAATGAAGAACATGACATTGGTACCTTCACCATCAAAACTGTTGATGATCCAAGAGCATTGAACAAAGTTGTCTACATTAGTGGAACCAGAACCTGCCCTTGTAGGAATGGTTATGATTATGATTACGATTCTTGAACCTGTGGTTTAGGTTCTGACTTTGCTCCAATTACCGTTCTTTTTTTTCATTACAATTCCAATTTTTTCAGTTATACTTAAACACTTATTATTATAAAATTGATTCTAAGAAAATATCACAATGAATGTAAAAAAACAAATAGCTTTTATTGTATTATCATGTGTAAGAAAAAAGAAAAATGATGCAAATTTTTTAAAGAATACCTCATTATTGATTAGATTGGATTGATCTCCTATTTAGATTAGTTGTGGGATTTAGACTTACTAATGAGATGAGACAATGGATTACTCAGATGGGATTGAGTCTGCTGGTATTGGGTGATGCCTATTGATATTGAACTCTAAACTAGCCAAATAAATTTAAATAGCAAGTATTTTTTTTGGACTGTTTGAATTGGTTACAAACCGCTGGTTTTGATTCTGAATCATGTTTTTAATAAACCTGAACCTGAATTTTTAGTCATAGTTGTAGTTCCGGTTTCGATTCAATAAATCTCTGGACCTGATTTAAATATGAACTGTGGCTACCCTAGTTGTGGAGAGAGGAGAGAGGGTAATTATAGAAACTAGATAAGAAATTTTAATAATTATATTGAATCTTACAAGAGGTAAGTGTAATTTAACTCTCTTTAATATAGGTTTCTACACAGTTAAAACGAGCCATTCAACAGTATCCACATGTGATAAAAGACAATGCATTTTGGGCTATCTGAGGCCGAACCAAGCTTCTCCAATTGGGGATGGAGGGCCCATGCAACTAATAGAATCTAGATGTCGTATTAGTATACTGATTTGAGCTCAATATAAGAGCCCATTTAGATTACTTTTTTTTTTGTCGATACGATAAATTATCCTAAACTAAGGAGGAGAGGGAGGACCTCAAGAGATCCAAGAGTAACCCGAAAGAGATTGAACCGCTACTGGACCAAACGGATGCACTATGCATCCGCCTGGATTTTTTAAGTAAAGGCACTTTAATTTGACAAATTGGTGGGAGGTAAGGGTTAATGCATTGGTGATAACCACCACCCTTTGGACGGTTTAGATTAAACTGGTGGGAGTTTTTGTAGAGATTTGATTCAACAGACTGGAAAAACCAAAAGTTAAGAAGAGAAGATAAGAAGATTAAAGACAATGATAACATCTTGAAATTAATGTAGACTGAACCATATGTAATATTATTGACTTGTTACAGTTATTGCATTTCTTCCTCAATTTTCCCTTCTTTTTGCCCATGAGTCAAAATTAACCTTTTAAAACAAGTCTATAAATTGAAATACCTTTCTATTGGTGCCTTTGTTGTCAGGAACTACCACAGGGGAAGGGGAGAACGAAGGAAAAAATATGTTCTACTGTAAAATAACATATCAACATTATATTTACAATCGGGGCAAACCACCTTCTAACACTTGTCTCTTGATGGTTTGCACAATAATCTAGACCAAATTCGTTTTAGCAACAGCTCAAGTGAATCATGGTGTATAAATTTATCCCCTCTACAAAATTTCTATGCCATTTTATACTAATAATGGTTCTGGTGTCAATGGTTCCTTGTGCAGCGTTGTAGGAACAAGTGCTCTTCTAGGAAACTACTCCAAAACCTTCCTCTTGTACATCTCTTCCCCGTGTTTCCCCTACAAGAAAGGAAGCCAAAGCAAATTTTAATGCTCCATTTTTTGACTCGTTCGAGGCCTTGCCTAACACTAATTGCTACATGAATACAAATTACACTTACAGCATTACAGAGATTGGGTTACAAGAGGGTCAGTTTAGGATAAAGTATGTTCTGCGAACACTTCCAACAGCACACTTAAAGCTAGATCAATAACATGGAAGATGATCAAACCTCCAGCTGTTAGGTGCAGACATTCGTGATAAAATTTAGTACTAATTGAACTCAAAGCTTTTCTGTTTGATTACTCATCTGTCTTTGTCAGTAACATAGTTTGAAATTCTAGAGACGCCTAATCTGTTTCTTGCATTGCCCTAAACATTATAAAGTCTTCTTAGATCTGCATTTTAAACATCAAGATTCCAGGAATATTTGACCTGCACGGTTTTGCATATGTTATAGTATTCAAGATTATGTTTCATTATGTTAGCAATGGGTTTGGATGTATACGTGCGTGTTTGTTTTTCTGGATTAAATATTATTCAGGGAAATTTTGGAAGTTTGAAAAGAGGATTATTTATTGGGAATGTAATTTCGATTTATATTGGATATATATAGTGAATATGGTGTGTTCAAATTCACAAGTATTTAAATTACATAGAATAGATTTCTAGTAAAGTATTTGGTAAAGAATGATCAAAATATGAAATCATATGATGGAGAATGTAAGGATAGAAACATTTTGACTGAAAAAAGTCAAAAAAAAAAGAAGAATTGTGGAAATTGCATTGATATTTAAAAGAATTGTATTTAATTAATGTGAAAAATTATTGAAAAATTATAGTTTATTAAGAATAGGAGCTGGAATGTGCACGATCATGATGGCCATTGTATTTAAGAAACAGTTAGCATAAAGTGAAAGCTCCTAAAAGAAAAGGCGGGGCACTCTTGCTCCAAACGAAAATGACATTAACGCCCTTCTTTAATATTTTCTCCAGCTAAAAAAAGATAATTCAAAGCTAGTAATAATTTGTTTAGACCCAATAATTTAATAGGGAAAATAATTATTAATTAAAGATTATAATAATAACCATCATACTATTTTTTTAATGAAAATAAGGAAAAATAATTTACTAATTTAATAATGAAAATGATAGCACATTCAATGAAAATGATATAAAATACAAATTAATTAATTTTGAAAGGAAAATATTAATTCTTTACACCAAAAACAAGCTAATTGTTTGTATGAAGTAATTTAATTAGAAGGATAAACATTTTACACAAAAAATAACACCCATTTAATAATAAGAATAATACAAACTACACCAAAAACAAACTAATTGTTTATACCAAATAAATTAATCACAACAATAAACATTTTATCCTAATAAGCACAGGACATTTAATAATATAATAAGATAATATAAACAATAACTTATTTTTTAATGTATACATTAATTCCTTCTACAATATAATATAATTTAACGATGAGCATAAACATTTATTCAGAATCAAAGGACAAATTAATTACGCATCCCACACAAGGGTTAATTCCTTGTAATAGGTAATTTAACGAAAAGGATAAACATTTATTAATGGCTTTTAATAATAAATACAAAATAATTTAATGGAAGCATAAATATTTATTCAAAGATTTATGAATGAAATGAGAAATATGTCTCACGCAGAAATCAATTTTTTTGTAGTAGGTAATTTAATGAAAAGGATAAACATTTGTTGCCGGCTTTCAATAACAAAAAAAAAAAACACAGGGCATTTAATAATAAACAATTAACATTAAAATACCGCTTGTGTTTTCTAGTTTGCTTGAGATGTATGCCCTCCTTTTTATGAAATAAAGTAACCGTTTATAAAAAAAAAAAAAAAAAAAAACAATAACATTAAAATACAAAACAAGATCGAACAACCAAAAAATAACTTTGTATTAATCCATTTTCTTGAACCAAGAGCCAACAACTACCATCATTTCTCCCATTTAATAACTTTGTATTCAACACACAAATATATTAGACACAAACCAACACACATGCATCCACTAAAAATTGCAATTATCTTATTGAGTATTGACCAACAGCACATCATATAATTATTTCATTCCAAAAAAAGAAAAAGGGAAAAAAGCCTCAGACTTTTGCCTGTCTTTCCCTCAACCAAAACCAACACTCATGTGGGAACCAGGCATGGTAGCAAGATGACCAAAATTGGCTCCACATTTCCTTAGCCACTTTGTCTATTGGTTAGAAAAATATTCTAGTAAGAAGACTTCCAAGAACTACACTTGTACACTTTGAGGCAGTTAAGTGTCCCAATAAGCACTACTTTAAACTGGGAAGCCATCGCAAACAAGCTATTAGATGCTGATAATCAAGGATAAGTAAGAATTCAAATCAAAGTTTATCTGTTTGACGAAAATTGTTAGAAGCAAACCAAATTGCTCTATTTAATTACTTATCGAGATGATGCTTTTTTGGGTAGATAACAGATTAATATAAGAAAACAGAAAAGAGAATTAGTCGGCCGTCCAATCACGTAAAAACGTCAATAAGTGATCATGATTTGGTGTGATTAAATTAAACTAGAGAGCTTAATCACACTTGTTAGGTTTATTAACCTAGCAATACTTAAAACAAGTCCTACCTACTGATATAACTAGTTTTGTACCCATTCGTTGAATGAGAATTGTCTAAAAATAATAAATTATTTAGTGTAGTTCATAAAAATATTTGCATAAAATACAAACTTATTGTATAATCTATTATTGTCTTTCTTAAATACATTGTTATTCAAAAATAGTCTTATAATGTAAATTTAAACATCTAATTCAGTGATTAATAAATTCAAAAATGCAAAAAAAAAAATCGACAATATGATGACATTCAAAAACTCACTACAACAAAAATGGTCTTTTCTGACATGTTTATAAGGACACTTGCTGGTTTGTGCCATTATAACACTTCTATCATGACACTAGTTATCAACTCAATAATATATACTCTAATTTTTTTTATTTTATTTGACATAAAAATAATAATGTACCTCTAGACTCCCTATTATGACACTTGCGGAAATGTGAGATACACCAAAAAAAAATTAAAACACAAAACGACGTCATTTGATTTTGGTGGAAGATCCTTTTGCCAAAACACTTAGTGAAATCTCAAAATTTCATTTTGCCTCCTAGTGAAATTTTGCTTCTTCTCTATCTCTCGCAGAAACTCTCTCTCTCGGCAAACTATCTCTCAAAACTCTTGGCCAAAATTTTGCTTTCCCGCAGAGTCTTTTCTGTTGAATCTCTCCGCAATCAAACTACCCTTGCTTTCCCATTGAAGGGATGTAATTGCATGATAAATTTTTGCCCTAAATTGATTTCTCTCGGTTGCCTAAATTTTTGCCCTCCGCCTCTCTCGGCCACTCTCCTCTCCTCTGCTCCCTACCTCCGCCGTCCCGTTGCCCCTACTCCTTCCCTCTCATCATCAGGTTTAGGTTCGTCAAAACCAGAAAATGGAACAACATGACATCGAAAAGGACGAGTTCGGATTCTCCAGAAATTATTTCTTAGCAAACGAATTAGGCAATTCCGGTAAGAAATCCAGCCGCATGCTCGCAGATATCGATGTCGTCGATGAACAGGTTATACTCTGCAATTTTTCTATATGTAAATTTGGTTGGTGGTTTCCTGCAAAAAGAGTTACCTTTTTGGGCCTTTTTCCTTACTGAATAATGCAGGAGCTAAGGGAAGCCCTTGCCCATCTCCCCAACATTTCTAATTTCCAAACTGGTGTCCGACGAAAATTAGGGCTCTGAGTCTGAGAGAGACCTTAGATTTGGGGCAGTATTCGCAGCATCTGCAGTTATTCTTTCTTCGATTTCAGCGATCAGCAGCAAATGTCGCCTCCTCCTGGACCCTACTCCAGCACCAGCACTCTCGCCTTGGTTAACCATCCACCTCCGCCAGCTTTAATTTCTCACAATTTCATTGATGTCTGATCTAATTTGGATTTTTTTTTCGTTTTCGTATAACTGGTGGCAGGTGGCTCGTGCTTCAGCCTTCACGTTTGGAGTCGTCTATGGAAATTTGAAGCTTAAGTATCTTAAGGTATTATTCTCTATTATTTTTCTATTTTTCTCTAATTTTTGAAAATTTTCTTTTGTTTACTTTTGTCTGATTTTGAGTTCTTTTTGGGTAATTATTTTTTGTCATTTGGTGATTTGGGTTTACATAGTCAGAAATGAACATGTAAGGATATCTGTTCACTTTTCTGTTCTGCACTTTTGTTCACTTGAAAACTGCTTTTCTGTTCTGCTGTAAGAATATCTGTTCCATAGCACCATATGTCAGAGAGAGCTGTAATGCTATTGAGATTTGTACAAATTCATTAAACATAGGATAAATAGTTGATAATGCAAATGTTTGTACTTGTCATGAGTTCAATTTGTGTGACAAAATAATGTATTTTCATTTATTTTATTTGAGTATTTTGTTGGCTTTGGGCTTTCATGACACCGTGACTCTCAGGCCAGAATATTGCAAAACCCATTCTGGCTACGTATCCTTCTCAAATGTCTCAAATGGCCCTGCTTCTGATCATTCCGTTGTGAAGATATCAAGTAGGAGTCATGTGTTTGTGCATGACTATCAGAGGCCTACTTACAAATCCTGGGGTGACGTGACTCAATACTATAAGAGAAGAAAGGAAGCTTATTGTGCTGAACGGACTTCTAGTTTGCCTAGTTTGACAGATGGAAGTGATCACAAATTTAGACAACAAAGCACTGATAATGACTTATCTTGTCCATCTACTAGTAATTCACCTCTCTCGTTCAGAAATGTTCATGATTCAGCTTGTTCTTCAGGAAACCTTAGCCTACCGAATATCGTAAGTGTGAATACAATTGCACCAGATCGTGAGATGAAGGACAACTTTTCAAGTAGCAGACAGTCTTATACATCAAATAGCCAACAAGCAGATATACACTGGAAAATCTCTCCGAGGACAATGCAGTTACTTCCAAAGTCTTCCCAACCTAAAATTTCCCTGCCAAAATTATTCGAAGAACAGAAAGAAAAGTATCCCTCAATTGATAAAGGCAGTGCTCATAATGTAACAAAAAGGGAGGCTGCTGCTGAAAAGTCTGTTGGTGTTGACAAAATAAATGGAACCCCCACAGGAAAAGGATCTGTGGAACCAGAAGCTATTATCCAGTCAAATCTTCATGAGAGGCTTGGTTGCATTTATGACAAGGTTCTTGTGGTTGATACTGTCTCTGCTGCAAAGGAAGTAGTTGGTATGCTCACAAATCAATACAGGCATATGGTCCATGCATGTGACACGGAAGTATGTTTTTCATTTGACTTGCTTTTAGACTATTTTACATTTGCATACAACCAGTTGAATTCTGTACTTTAATTATCTTATTCGCTTAATATTCATGTTCTCTCCAGTAGCATTCAAATTTTTTTTGGGAGCTCATTTTACTGGTTTCTGCTAATGTCTAGGTATCAAAGATTGATGTTAAGCAGGAAACACCAGTTGATCATGGAGAAATTGTATGCTGCAGTATTTATTGTGGACCGGAAGCGAATTTTGGAAATGGCAAGTCTTGTATCTGGGTAGATCTTCTTGATGAGGACGGGAGGAATCTTTTGGCTGAATTTGCTCCTTTTTTTGAAGACCCGTCAATTAAAAAGGTAAAGATTTTTTGTATGTAATTCTATGTGGGGCTCTTTGTTGCTCATCAGTTCTTCGAATGATTATATGCCATGTGGGGAACTGCACTGGCTTGTTTTTTTGTAGGTGTGGCACAACTATAGCTTTGATAACCATGTTATAGAGAATTATGGACTTAAACTTGATGGTTTCCATGCTGATACAATGCACATGGCCCGATTGTGGAATTCATCAAGAAGATTAGAAGGTGGGTATTCTCTGGAAGCCCTTACCGTGATTCTTCTGTCATGTCTGATGCTAGGTTATGCCTTGGTGAAGAGTTGATTGGTAAGGTGTCAATGCAAAACCATCTTTGGGAAGAAAAAAATTTCTGTTCACTTGAAGCTCCTGAATCTGTGCAGAGCAATGGGTGGTGTAGAAAGGTTGAAATTGAATGGGGAAACCATGCCCTATCCAACAGAGTTCAGGAAGCTGTCCAGGCAATGTTAAACTTTGTCAAAAGAGAGGGCCCCAAGGGATGGGATGACCCATGGAGTTAAATATCAACTTTTTTTTCCTTTTTTTTTTTGAATTGTTATGTCATTGAATTCAGGCAATGGTGGTCCTCCTTTTAGTTGTTTGATTTTTTTATAGGTACGGAATGGCATCTATAGCGAAGTTAGTAGATTAGTATAGTTTCTTTTCTTCTGAAAGAACTTAGAGTTTCAATGGAAAGTTCAAAGACTTGTATATCTGACATAATTGTGGCATGAATGAAGTGAAGGATTATTTGTTGTTCTACATTGGATCTCGGTGTTATTATATGGTGTGATTAATTTCTCTTTACCTATGTATTCCTAGCAATTAAAAGTGTTAGCATAGCGTAGCTTCTAAAGCAATATTCTAATGTGGTAGAATAGCTATCTTGACACTTTCAATTATCAAGAAAAATATTTTTGTTGGTAGATGAGATGCTATAACAACATAGTTTTCCTGACACATTTTAATGCTACGAGGCTATCCCCACATTGGAAGGGACAACACTCGTCCCAGGTGTGAGGAAAGATAAAATGTCAGCTTAGATTATCTATACTGACACCTTTAAATGCCGCTAAAGGGCATTTTTGTTGTAGTGACTTGAAAATAGGGAAGATCAAATCTTGGCTGATCTTCTATAAACAAAAGAATGGCCAACCCGTTACCAAAACATCAATTTTGGTACTTAATATAAATGGCTTAAAGGTTAATGTGAAAAGAAAAGAAGCCGAATGAAATATTAATAAAAGATAAGAATTCAGAATCAATCAAGTCATAGGAACACAACAACCTTCTAAATCTGTTCATGGCTAATAGAAACCAAAATGAAAACATAAGATGTATTTTGCTATTAAGTCAAAAAACATAAAAAATCTACATAGTCTGATGTATATTGCATGACGTGAACTGCTGTATGACAATCTAAATAGTCTTGCCATTTATGTAATCAGTGACACCTTCTTGTTCTTTAAAAACTTTCTACCAAAGTCTAAAAGAAAACATTAAAAACTGGACAAAATTTTTTTAACCCCAGAAACCTAGAAAATAAAAAAAAATTAATATGTTGTTGAAGATAATTAATAAATTGTCAAAGGCAATTAAAAAATCGTGTGAAAACACATAGTTCAAAAGGCCACTTTTAAATCACTAACCAAAAAAGCAATATGCGTTCTACTTGAATTGAAGAGTGAATCCATAAATTGAAATAACAACTTAATTACAAAAACCTTACCAGAAATAAAAACTAAATTGTAACTTTTAAAGATTTAGAAAATTCAAATTCAATGACCTAGCTATGAAGAAGGTGTAGGAAATTACAAACCAAATACAACGAGTATAAACAAAGTCCAAATGCAGTTCTTGCATTGAAGGGAATAAAAACGAAATTCCGAATCCGGTCCTTGCATTGAAGTAAAAAAAAAAAAACTTTCCAAAAACATTGTGGAAAAGTGTAAACATCTGCACTGCTTGATAAAGTGATGAGTAATAGATCAATAACCATATATATAAGTTAAAATGTAGAGCATCTTCGATAGCGATAATCTGATAAAGATAATCTAATATTTGAATTGATATTTCGAACTTTTCAGTTGAAGATGAGAGAGAGTTAAAAACATAATTCAAAATTATTTATACTAATCCCCAAGAAATTTAGGCTTGACGATTAAGGTTAAGAAAAAAAAAAGGTGAGAGAATGGAAGAGTTAATTATGGAAGAATTATCTATAATTGTAAAGGCAAGAGTAAAAAGAGGGATAGAATAGCGTAGGTTATTAGGGGGTTAACTCATAGAGCGCGTTGCACCTACTTGCTATGTCAATAAGCCACGTAGGAAAGAGATAAACTAAAAGGATAAGGATGAGAATACGATTTTATTATATATATATGATTGAAATTTTTTCTTTTCCATAAATTTCGTGTTATGCACTATGTCTTGATAACGCAATTAACAATAAAATTTACTATGAATCCTATTAGAAAACTACTTGTCGTCTCGTTAAGCCACGTAGAAAAGAGAAAATATGAAGGGATAAGAATGAGGATATGACTTTATTTTATATATATATATATATATATATATATATATATATATATGATTTGAAATCACTTTGGTTTGTTTTTTTAATTCCTACAACGAAAAATAATGAAATTTTTAAACAACTAAATGCCGCCACCATTGACCAAACTTGTTTCATGACCCAAGTTATATTCTTTCTTCTGGGCTCCCACACAGATTTTACTTATTTGCGGCTGAAACCTCCCTTCCTTCTTCTGATCTCAGAAAACTTCATCTTAATTCCAATTTTAAGCAAGAAAAAAAATGGCTGATGCTGCTGATGATATAACTGGTGATTTTGTGTTATGGAAATTTAACCTTTGTTTCCCCCTTCTCCCATCACATGCCACGCGGTAATCTCCGTCACCCACCACCTATATCACTCTCCGTCACTAGTTCCTTTTTCTTTCACACTAGGTTGGAAGATTGTAGCATATCACCACAAAGAAAAACAGTTGAGTCTGGCCGAGGCTAGATGGCTTTCTAAGATGAAGATAAGAATTCTAATTTAGTGCAGATAATTGTTGGGCATTTCTCTATCAAATTCTTTAGAGTAGTAGCAGTAGTTGGTACTGGTTAGTATAAGATACTCAGTTTCTAGATTAAACCGACCTGCTCATTGCGAACATCTTAAAAGAAATACTCGTCCTACTATTAGGTAGATAATAGATGAGATCAATTTCTGTGTCCTTACCTTTTGACTTCATGAAATGTGTTTTAAGTTTTGGCTGCAATATTCTGCGTGTGTGAGTGTGTGTATGGCTAGAGGTGTCAAAATGGGTGACTTGAATGGGTTTGGGTTGGGTAAAATGGGTAATGGGTATAAGTGAGTCAACCCATTTAATTAAATGGGTAAGTCAAAAAATGAATTGGGTAACCCAATTACCCATTTATAACCCATTTATTTTAATTTTTTGTAAATTCATTTAAATTCATTTTTGCAAACTAAGTTATCAATTTATACCGCTCTTTGTACCCATCATTAGTTTTAAATATTTACTTATAATGTTCAATAAGCCTAATTACCAATTTTTTTCATTTATACTCTATTTCACAAAATTACATATTATTTAATAATTGAATAATAAGAATATAAAAATTTGAACTAAGTACTATAAAAGTTAATATAAAAATTTAATCCAAAAATTTTGAACCCCTAACATTTTTTCCATATATAAATTTAAAATTTCATTTTAGAAAGATAAGAAAAGAGGCTCAAATTTATCATAAATTGGTAATGCCGAAAAATGAGCAAGTTAACAAACTAAGAAAAAATAAAATAATAAAATAAAACCAACAAATAATAATAATAATGAAACAAAAGTAGATAACATCACGACAAAATGAAAAATTTGAAAAAAAAATGGGTGGGAAAAAAAAAGAGATTTAGGGGAAGAGAATTCTAAATGGGTTAATTGGGTTTGATGGGTTACCCAATAATACCCATTTAATAAATGAGTATTATTGGGTAACCCATTTATACCCATATACAAAAATTTAAGATACACATACTCATCTATTCATGGACGGGTATGGGTAAATTTGGTTAAATGGGTTGATTTGCCACCTCTACGTATGGCGGATCTCCATTTGGACGATACTACTTGTCTTGCCTTTTGGTGAAATGTAGGGCTGCAAGGTATCAACATGCGGCAGTCCACACTCCTAGTGCCCTATAACAACTTACATGCGCCTCAAAGTTCTTGTGGTAATATATGATTCATATACAAGAACCATTTACTTAATTTGCAATTAATTGACTTTGGCATACAAAATTTAATTACTCAAATTTGCCAGCAATCCATTTCCTACCACAACACGAATTGTGGGTCATGCACGGGGTAATTCATGTACACCTTTGACACAATCAATGTACAATTTCAGCATGGACTTGGGTTGTGATGAATGTCAAGATTAATCTTCGCCATAAATAGTCTCAAGCAATTAGACCTAATAATAATTGAGACCTCTTAGATCCATTCAAGTTACTCTTTCTCAGCTTCCTTAGTCAAACAATTTAACAGAAACAGGAATTTGTATTAATGCCTCCTTCTGTGATAGGATTTAAAAAAAAAAAAAGCATTGTTCAAGGTTTTTTTTTTAAATGTTTATAGAAGGTATCGAATTTAGGACTTCTCACTTGTATTTTCTCTCCCCATACCACCCTATCCCTTTCTCTCCTCCCAAAAAATTATTTCTTTCTTTAAGTGTCAGGAAAAGATCTCGAACTCGATAACCATTTTTTCAAACATACTAGGACGTAGAATGGGGATCGCATACTAATCCCCCATAACATCAGACTCAACATTTTCGGTTATGTAAAGTTTAAGGTCTTGATTCTTAATGATATTTACAAATTAAACAAAGTGAATTAATTCTCCCTCTATCTTCAAAATTGGGACATTTTTCAGGAGTAGCACTTTTTATGCACAGTAAAATTATGGGCTACAATTTCCCAGTTCTTCTGGCCTTATCCATGTTTGAATCTGGAGTCCAGCCACCTTGAAGACAAGTGGTCATAGGCCTTGGGAAAGCGTGGATGTGTTTTGGTGGGTTATATGGAATTGTTTATTGTTAATTGCTGAAATCTTATCATTAATCATCATGTACAATAAGCATGAAGGGCCTCCAGCCACGTCAAATTTGATCGTCCGCCCGTGTTAGATTAGTGAAGGGTGTAATAGGAAAACAGCGTTGAAAGTTGTTTGACTTTTGCAACGAAACTCTTATTTTGGAACAGCAAAAAAGTAAAAAAATGATATTAATAATCAAACAAAGGGAGTAGAAGTTTCAAGAATTTAATGATTATTATCTCGTTCAGAAAATAAAAGTTCGATTAACTTGAGATCACAAGCCTAATTCTTGAGAAACTGAGGAGACTATCACTATATGTGTCTCATTTTGAACCAAGAAGTAAAATAGCTAGTCTTAAAAAGAGAGGTGTGTTTTTGTTTAGTGATAATAAAATAAACTCAAGTGGGCAAAGTGTAACTTATCCCTAATTACATTGGAGATTAGTGCTAATTGACCCTTTACTTTATTTCAATTTGATTGTGAGGAGTCAAAAATAGTTTCTTGTCGCTCTTGGGTGGATATCAGTGCTACTTACTAAAATTGGCAAGTGAAAACTTCCATTCATTTCCATTCCACGTCCTTCAATATAACAGACCTTTTTATCTTTTTGTGGCCCCTAAAATGCACTTATCAAGTACCAAACATTACAAATCCTCTCTCTAAAGTAGAGGCTCTCTCTCTCTCTAAAAAAGAGAGCTTTCTCTCCCCCTGGTGGGAGCTACCAACAAGTCTGAAAAGTGCAGCTTTGTGGGTTGAAAAATCAACCAATACCCAGCAACTAGAACTTTGGAGCACCTTTCAAATTTTTTCTGTCTGCGCTTCTTTAACGTATGCTGTTGTTTAGTGCTGTCGGATTCTCAGCAACAGCGAGCAACCCTGGTCAATCCCCACTAACACAGGTCCTAGAGGTATGAAACACTTAGCTAAACTTTGTTAGCTGGAGTGAGAAAAAAAAAACCAAAAAGAAAGAGAGAATCTGTGAGGACTCGCAAAATTTACATATTTAATCTCCTATTTCTAGCTTATTTAATTATTTATTTGGTCTTTTATTCCGAATATTATTTTCTAAGCTCTTGAGACCTAATTACATGGAAATATAGTTTCATTATATTTTTAAAGTGACTTGTATCAAAAATTAATTTCCGGGAGCTCGTTTAGTGAAAATAGTGAACACGTCTTTGGAAATCTTGACCGATTGAGAGCACAATAAGTTTGGAATATTGGAGACATGTACAATGGACCTAAATTAGGTATTTTAATGTTTAAATACTCAAGTGATAGTTATTAGTACTATCGTTATAAGAATTTCTCGGAAGTTTCGCGTTATTGCGCTTAAATTGGAGATACGCGTTTTCACACGCGCGATTTAAATTGAGGAACGTTAGACCCTTATTTTGGGACAATTAAGAGTGAATAATATTTATAGGAATATATGAGCATTAGAGGTTTAGTGCACTAGTGAAACAAACTTAAGAGGAATCGAGCACAAAACGCGCGAGTGCGCGCACTTTTTGCGGTTGACTTTTGTGCACCAAATCCTTAGTCATTAAGCTTCCTTTGGAAGCCTCATTTCAGACCACAATCTCTCTCTCTTGCTCCCTCATCTGGCCGGCTAACAAAGGGGAAAAACAACTCCAATTCCATCCTAATTTCTTCACCAAATCTTCTCCATTTCACTTCAAATTTCAACCACTCTTAGCTAATTACTTGGAGATTACATCAAGCTAAGAAAGAGGGCTGCTATCCACGGTTTTCTTGAGCATCTAAGGGGCCAAAATTTCTGTCTATTCATCAAGGGAGGTAATGGACGATCAACTCTTTGAATCTTAGTTTACGGAAGCTCTATTACACGTATAAACTCTTGCATGCATGTAGGTGGTCTTGTTTATGGTGGATTTGTGTTGTGTGGGCTCTATGAACTCTCACTTTTGATGGAAGGACTGATTTGATGTTGGATGATGAAATTAATGGTGGTTTAGTGCTTATATTAGTAGATTAATGTTGTATTGTTGGTAGAAAATCAAAGGAGGTGCTTGGAGCAAAAGTGACCGTTTTACCCCTGCCTTGTCCGACCATTTTGTGCACAATTTTGAGGTTCTAATGACTTGATTATATTGTTTACATGTTAGTGTGAGTGTGTACAAAATTTTGTTGAAAAATAACATGATTTGGTTGGTCAAATGAGTTGATATCCAAAGTTAGCAAAACTGGAAAATGAATCCCGTATTGCCCAGGCAGTCATTTTGTATCGGCTATAACTCTTTGTTCCGATGTCGAAATCAAGTGCCGTTTGTGGCATTGGAAACTAGACATTCCCAGATTTCCATTGGTACCAATTTCATGTTCTGGTTCCACTTGAGTGAGCCACACCATTCGATTGAAAATCACTATCCTGTTTCGTTTCTCTCCAGGAGACAGGACAGGACTTGTATCTTGATGCTCAAAAACGAGCTGTTTGTGGATGGAATTTGAAAATGGTTTCTTCTGATAAAATTCATATTTATGAGAGAGCTTTCCAACGCCATCAACCACGCCCAATTCCAAGTTGAATTGAGTGAGTTGTGGCCAAAGTTCGAAACTGCTACAGTGATAGAATTTTCCACTTGGACAGATTTGTAACTAACAATGATTTGGGACTTGTTGTTTTGGAAACTTTGATGTCCAACATCTACAAAACTTTATATTAGATGTTCCTTGGACTTTGTTTCACAAATAAACCAGATTTGGATTGGTTGCTTTGGACAAAATGTTTAAAAAAGGAAAGAAGAGCTAAAAGACAGTTTACATTGGGGAAATTTCTTGAACTTTGATGGTTTAGTTAACTACCTTCTCATGTGAATTTTTAAATGAAATTTGATAGAAGAGTAATCCTCATATGGAGGTTTAATTGTACGAAATTTGGTAATATTCTAAGACCATTTTGATATGCAAATGATGTCACAAAATTCGCTCATCGAATCTGGAAAACTTTTCGTTTTCTCTTAGCCAAATGGTCAAATCTAATTTGGGGAGTTTTATTTCGAAAATTTGGATGTCAATGGTCTTTAAATTGCTCAGTGGATGTTTATGAACTCTTGGTTTCAATAATGGAGAGATTTGGAACTGATTTCATGGTACAAAAAGTTTGTAAACAAAAGAAAAGTGAGAAGGTAGTTTAGCCTTGGAACTCTTCATAAACTTTGGTTGTTTTAATGACTACCTTACCGTGAGAGTTTTTGTATGAAACTTGGTAGAAATGTTGTTCACACATGGAAGATTTAGTGTACCAAGTTTGATGTATTTCCACTGCCAATTCGATGACCAAATGATACTTCGAATCTAGTCGTCAAACCTGGAAAATAGCCCACAGTCTTAACTTTTTCAGCAACTTGGAGCTACTATATCTTGGTGCTCGAAACTCCGTTTCTCGTTCTGCTTGTTTTGTTTTAAACGTTGATTGTAACTCTAATTGAGTTACAAATTTCGGAGGCTGATTTACAACAAGTGAATTTTGCCGAATTTCCAAAGTTGGCCAAAAATCAACTTAAATCTGTCTTGGTAATTCAAGTTACCAACTTTGAGCCAAAATTTGAGTGCCTTTCACTTACATTCATGGAAAAGTGCCTTCTAAGAAATTTTAGTACTTTCAAAGAGGTTTCCAATGGTACCAAGATTTCCAATTTTTGACATATAGAATGTGAGATACGATTTTTCAAAGTATCGTATCAAACCTGAAAACTTTCCGAATTCCAAGGGAAGGGAGTTTTCAAATACTCCTTATTCCTTCGATATTACTCGAACATTTTATACTTGATTTCCAAAAATGAAAACTCGATTGCTCATGTACTTTAAGAAAACTCCTCTTGAACCTCGATTTACGAGTAATTGAGGTTCATTTTCATAAGATTTCCTTAGATTGCAGTAGCGTACAATCTTCCTCGATAATTAGAGATTCGTAGTGATTGAGTGGTACTTGATTATTGTTTGCTCAGGCACTCGAGAGAATCTCCAAGAGGAACTCGGAGCGGACACCTAAAACGCTTGTTTGAAAACTACTCGCTGGTTTTGACTAGGTGAGTGTCCCATATAGGAATACGTAATTGAATAAGTCTAGGACATGTTTATTTCATGATTATTAAGTGTTAAGTGCTATGTGTTGAGTATTTACCATACTCATGCCTATTTAAGGAATGTATACTTGCATTGTATATCTACATGAATTGATTAAATGATTAACCATATCAAATGACCATATAAACTCGATACATGCTTAACTTGCTAGATTGCTTGCTTAGCCTACTCGGTTTTAAAAAAAAAAAAATGGAGTCGAGTGTGTACTTTATCGCACTCGTTCTCTTTTGAGATGAATAACTCATGCTTGGAAATGCTCGAATAACATGATTTGGTATGCTAAGGTTGCATACGTCGTTGGAGTGAATCTCCTCGACTCTCACATGGTAAAAATGTGATAACGGCCAATGATGGCCTATTCATATGACAAATGCCTGTTAACTAACCGTTACTACTCAACCGTTAACCGTCAACCGTGAACCGTTAACCGCTAACCGTGAACCGTTTACCAACCCACATGACTACCTAATTACTTGACTATTTGCTCACATGATTTCCAATCTACATGACTATTCGATATCCGTGAATTACATGCTCCCATGAAATCAACTTGTATTGCTTACGTGCTAAGTATCCACTTGATTACTTGATTATCATGAATCACATGTTATATGAAGCTGCCCATCATTGTTAGGCGAGTGTGTACTTTACCTCACTCGACCTACTCAAATGATGAATTTTACCTTTTGTCGAATTACTTGGTTACCTGTGCATGTTGTAAGCTCTAAGCTGAACTTGGGCCCTGCCCTTGGTTACTGGCCTACTCGAGCCAGGACTGGGCTCGGTCGGGTAGGTTGGAACCCTGGGCCACCGTTTCGGTATACTCGAGTATTACCACTGGAGGGATAAGGCGATGGCCAGACCGTACCGTGGGGATCGGAAGTCATAAGGTGCAGATGACCGACAGAGTTCCACTGGAACACCGTATCCTACAGTATATGTTTACCTGGTATCATGATAATTGTTTCATGCTAAAATGCCAACATGAAATCCTGAGCTATGCCTGTAATAAGCTCCAATCACTCGTGAACTATGCATGCCAATGTCTTGAACCATGATAACTGTCTCATGATAAATGTCTCATACCATGATAAATGTCTCAAATTACCCGTACAATGATTATCACCTCATGATAACATGCCATTGTGTAACCTTGAACCATGCATATGATATGCCCAATCTACTTGATTTATTTGAACTGTTAGAGTGTCTTGGAACCTCACTGGCCCACGTTGTGGTTTTCTTTTACAGGGTTCGAGACCAAGGGTGCTCGTGAGTAGTACTAGATTGCTTTCTTTTGAAGATTTTAAGTTATATTATAACAGATGGCTATTGTACCCTTTTTCGTTGGGTTGTATTTAAGCTTGAAAGCTACATAGTTGTAAGTGTAAGATATTTGAAGTATTTTAATTATGTATTGAAGTTACTTATAGTATTTCGAGCTCTTGAATGATGGATTGTAGTGAGTCTTGGCGAGAGCTGGGCAGGCGTCTCGCTGATACCCTTTGGCTCGCCTTAGGGAGAAGTGGGGGCGTCACAGAATCGATACAGCATAGAAAAAACAGAGAGTGAGAGGAAAAAAAGCATCCAATGCAGGGGAAGTTAAGAGTCACTACTGTGTAGAGGCATAAAAGAGCCACCCAGAAAGCTGCTTCTGCATTTTGGCAACTAGATCTTGTTGGCACCCACGCAAGCTCGGACAGGTAATTTCCGAACCATAACTGTCTTTCCCAAGCTGTTTTCTTTTGTATCTTAGTACCTTTCCCATCTAGGTTAGCCCTTTGGTTTGGTGCTGTAGATCTATCCATCTTCAAACATAAGGGATAAGTTTTTATTCAAACTGTAGAGTAGTGTATGGTATTCCTACAGAAAGTCCTTATCATGGCGGATGACCTGGCCGAAATCTTGCAAAACTTTGACCTTTCTAGTACAGAGCTCCAAATGACAAGTCTGGACAATGAGGAACTAATTGGGGGACTTAAGGAATGCAAGAATAGTTTGATCGGTAAAGTTATGGGAGAAAAAGTGGCAAACTACACAGGGATCAAGAATTTTGTGTTGAATGCTTGGAGCTACCCAAGAGACCTACAAGTGGTGGAACTTGGAGCCAACTTGTTTCAGTTCATATTACCATCCGCAAGTCATAGACAGAGGATTCTGACAGGAGGACCATGGCTAATTGACAATCAGTTATTGGTGCTAATTAAGCGACTGGTATGAGGGTATTGAGGAGGATGATCAGGCTTTTCGGATAGCTCCTCTATGGATACAGGTTTGGAATTTGCCAGTGCATTGGTTGTCCAAGGAAGCAGGTAAAAAGATAGGTGTAAACTTCCACAAGGTTAGAGAGGTGATAGTCCCTCAGACTGGAGGCAAGGAAGGAAGACACTTAAAACTTTTGGTGATGGCAGATATTTCCCAACCACTCTTGAGAGGAACAATTGTCAAGGTAGGGGAAACCACAAAATGGGCAAGCTTCAAATATGAGAGGTGCCCGGACTTTTGCTACAAATGTGGGATTATTGGTCATAGCGAAAGGACATGCATGAAACAAGGTCTGCAGGGGTCGGGGAGGAAAGATAATCAATATGGTCCATGGCTGTGAGCTGGTGGTGCAAGAAACTCACCTCACGAAAAACAGGCTGGCATGGTTTTTAACCCTCAAAAATCCCTTTGGAGGCTCCAAAATGGGGAATGGACTAAGCAAAGGGAAGCGGAAGATAAGGACCAAAGAGTGGAAACACAAACAGAGAAAGAAAAAGGTAAAACCAAAGACACCGAGCCTGAGGTTGGGGAACTAAGAAAAGTAGGAACGGGCCAGGCAGCACAAAGAGGTAACACTAGTGAGAGTATGCTACAAAGATCAGACGTGTGTGCTGAGTTAGTAAGGAAGACTGATCAGACAGTAGGGAACTTGCATGAAAACAGGGAAGTGAGGGATATGGATCATGGTCCGAAAGTTCTTAATTTAGCTGAGAGACTTGTACAAGAACAAGGTAAAGACACTACAAACGAAGGAGGTGACTGCCTGATGTTGGAAGAGGAACAGGGTACCTTGGTAACCCAAGTGGGAGGGTCGGACAGCAACAAGGAAATAATACCAGCACAGGTATCTGTAAGCAAGGAGACAATAGAGGGACCGGAGGTTAAAGAGGCACTGATCAAGCAGGCGCGAAGAATACTGAGAGTGCTAAAGTCTCCTAGGAAACACAGGCACTCATTGAAGGAGCTGAACAGTAATACAGGTAAGGACAGGAAGAATGGGAAAAGGAAAGGGATTCAGGGAGAACTTGACATGGACATCGATGAGGAAATCATGCAACAAGGAAAGAGGAATAAGGTTGACTTGGAGAACAAATCCTTAAGGTCAGGGGCGAAGGGAGAGGGGTCCAACCCTTCATGGACCCCAATGGATAAATGAGAGTATTGGTGTGGAATTGTCAAGGTGTGGGGAGTCCCTTGACAATTCCCCAGTTGAGAGAGGCGAATAACCTCTCCTCTCCAGAAATTATTTTCTTATGTGAAACAAAAAACAGAAGTAAATACCTGGAAAAAGTAAAAAAAATCTTGCATTTTGAGGAAGCTATTTTTGTGGATGCCATGAACAAGGCAGGAGGGATGGCATTGCTATGGAAAGAGGACTTACGGATAAAACAAGTGATCACAACAGCCTTTACTATTGAAGCTCAGATTGAGGATATGGAAAGCAAGTGTGATTGGTGGTTTGTAGGTGTCTATGCCAACAGTGAGGATCAAGTAAGGAAACAGCAATGGAAGGTGTTACAGGCGAGGAAAAGATTGTGAGGAAACAAATGGTTAATAGCAAGTGATTTCAATGACATTGTGTCAAATGACGAGAAATGGGGTGGCAACTGGAGGGAGGAAGGTAGCTTCAAGGCATTCAGGGATTTCATTAATGACAACCAGTTGATGGATATGGGATTTCAGGGACATCCATAGACTTGGTGTAACAATTGGGAGGGTCCTGGGGAAGTAAAACAAAGATTGGATAGAGGCTTGTGTAGCTACCCTTGGCTACAAACTTTTGAGCAGGTCACCTGCAAACATCAGGATACAATTGCATCTGACCATAGCATGCTGATTTTTGACACCAAGCCATGTCCAACCAGGAAGAAAAAACGATTCTATTTTGATAAAAGGTGGCTCCAAAGAGAAGAAATCAATGACATTATCAAACAGGCATGGGACCAGGATGATGAAGGCACACGGATGTTTAGAGTTATAAGCAAAGTGAAAAGATGTAGGGTGACACTTTTGCAATGGAAAAACAAGATACAAGGTAATGCTAGAGAGAATATTGAAGCACTCAAGTGCCAATTGCAGGAGCTAAAAACTAGAGACTTTGAGGGCAAGAGGGATGTAAGGAATGGTCTAAAAAAGAGTTTGAAAGAGGCATACAGAAATGAAGAGATGTACTGGAGTCAAAATGCTAGAGTGCAATGGTTAAAGATAGGCGATAAGAATACTAGCTTCTTCCATGCTACTGTGGAGGGGAGACGTAAAAGGAATCGCATGCTGGAAATTCAAAGAGAGAATGGCACCTGGACAAAGGGTGAGAAGGAGCTTGGTGCTGAAGTTGTTGATTACTATAAACACCTTTTCTCAACATCAGAAACAAGGGAAATGGAGGAGGTTCTGGATGGTATACCACACACGATCTCAGATAGTATGAATGAAAATCTAACTAAACCTGTGGGAGAGGAGGAAATCAGATTAGCATTATTTTCCATGTATCCGGATAAGGCACCAGGTATAGATGGAATGCCACCCCTTTTTTTCCAAAAGTTCTGGCATATAGTCAAAAAGGATATAGTTGGTGCTATTCAAACTTTTTTTCACACTGGTCATCTCACTAAGTCAGTAAATCATACCATTATCTCCCTCATTCCCAAAGTCAAGATTCCTACTTCCCTCACGCATTATAGACCCATAAGCCTGTGCTCTACTGTGTATAAAATTATAGCTAAGATTTTAGCGTGTAGATTGAAACCAACTCTTCAGTCCTGTATAAGCAAAAATCAATCAGCTTTTATCCCTGGAAGGCAAATTCTAGATAACATTATGATTTCCCATGACTTTCTTCATTATCTCAAAAACAAAAAGTTTGGGAAAGATGGTTTTATGGCTGTGAAATTAGATATGTCTAAAGCTTATGACAGGGTGGAATGGAGATTCCTGGAAGCTATCATGCAGAAGATGGGTTTCAATGACAAATGGAGGAGTTGGATCATGGAATGCATTTCATCAGTTTCATATTCGTTCATGATCAATGGAGAGGTGAAGGAGTATGTAATACCGCAGAGAGGAATTAGACAGGGAGACCCACTGTCACCCTATCTATTCTTACTTTGCTCTGAAGGATTCTCCAATCTCCTCAACAAGGCAGCAACTGCACAAAGAATAGCAGGCATGCGAATTAGTAGGCAAGGGCCTAGATTAACCCACTTGTTTTTTGCAGATGATTCGCTAATATTTTGTAAAGCTGACTCCCAGAATGCAACTGAACTCAGAAGACTACTCCAAGTGTATGAAAGGGGTACTGGACAGCTCATCAATCTTGACAAATCCTCAGTCATCTTCAGCCCGAATCTGGAGAGGGAATTAAAGATAGAAATCTGTCAAGCACTTGGGAATATTCAAGTGGCCACCCAAGGTAAATATTTGGGACTCCCAATGGTGATTACAGCTCAAAACAGCAACTATTCGGCTTCATTAAAGACAACATCCAGCAAAGAATGAAGAAATGGAAAAATAAGATGTTAAGTGGCGCAGGTAAAGAGGTGGTGCTCAAATCAGTGACAATGGCTATGCCAACATATACGATGTCATGTTTCAAGCTGCCAAAGAAGATATGCAAAGAGATCAATGCGGTGATGGCAAACTATTGGTGGGGAGAGGCAAATGGAAAGAACAAGTTGCATTGGAGATCATGGAGTAAAATGTCACTGGATAGGAAGGATGGGGGCTTGGGATTTAAAGATCTAGCGACATTCAATGCAGCTCTACTGGGTAAGCAAGTGTGGAGGTTGCTCACACAACCAAATCTACTTGTTAGCAGAGTGCTCAAGGACAAATACCATCCACGAGATTCACTACTCAAGTGCAAAGTAGCTGGGAATGCATCTTGGATTTGGAAAGGACTGATGGGAGCAAGGCACCTGATAGAGAAAGGGTCCAGACGCAGAATAGGTAATGGAAAGAGTACTCACATATGGGAGGATAGCTGGCTGCCAGATAAACATCAAGGCAAGGTCACCACACTGAAACCACAGGGATGCAAGCTGGCTAAGGTAGAGGAGCTGATAATACACAACAGATGGAACCAAAATCTGATATTCAGAAATTTCAACTCGAAGGATGCAGAAAGTGTACTAAGCATTCCCATAAGCCTGGTCAATAGAGAGGACAGCAACTACTGGTGTCAAACCTCCAATGGGAATTACTCAGTGAGATCAGCTTACAACTTACAAGTTGATGTCCAGAGGGAACATGCACAAGAAGCCAGGGAGAGAGTAGGTACAAGCTGGAGTTCGGCTAGAGAAAAAGGTTGGAAATATCTTTGGAAGCTGAACATCAAGCACAAGGTTAAGATTTTCTTGTGGAAATGTTTGAACCAGGCACTACCTGTAAGGCAGCTCATTTATGATAGAACCAAACAAGGTGACCCAACATGCCGGTTCTGTGGTGAGAAAGGTGAGACCATAGAGCATGCGTTGCTTAACTGTAGCCATGTCAAATTAGTATGGAAAATGTCACCTGTCCAGTGGGAAGGAATTCAAGAACAGCAGAGTTGTTTCAGTAAGTGGTGGACTATGGTGATGGAAGCCAGAATGAGAAGCGAAGGTAGCAAACATATCT
This sequence comes from Coffea arabica, assembly GCF_036785885.1. Taxonomy (NCBI): domain Eukaryota; kingdom Viridiplantae; phylum Streptophyta; class Magnoliopsida; order Gentianales; family Rubiaceae; genus Coffea; species Coffea arabica. Next base: position 10,002,487 of record NC_092311.1, read on the forward strand.
CCCTAACAGCAAATATCCTTTGGCAAATTTGGAAAAGCAGAAATGCGAACGAATTCAACGCCAAGCAGCACCCTCCTATGAAAACAATGCAGACAGCTCAAGAGGAATGGTTGGAATATGAGGAAGTTTTGACAAAAACCTCAAGCATGAGCACAGGAGAAACAAGAGACCAGACGGAATCCCCTCAGCAACAACAACATATCGAAGGCCTCATGACACTAAGGTTTGCAACACAAAAGAGCAAACACACTCCTCAATTTGGGATAGGTGTCACTATAACAAGGGACAATCAAAGCATGATACGAGGGTGGACGTTGCAAGAACGAAGTTCTGGACACCAGGTCCTGGATGAGCTCATAGCAATCAAACTACTGATGTGTAAAGCTGCTATTCAGAAGTTGGAGAAGATTCAAGTGCAAATCCAGAACAAGGTAACGTTTACTCTCCTCCAGCAAAGGAAATCTCAGGAAATGCGAATGCTCACCCTGATGGAGGATATCTATAGTCTTAAGTCGTTGTTTCGTATGTGCTCCTTTTGTTTAATTAATAGGAATCTTAACCATATTACTCATAGGATAAGTGTACAAGCGCTAGACTTTGTTGTAGATCAGGAATTTTGGATTCCTCAGTGTTAGTATGCACTGGTTGTAAAGTTCGCTCAAGTCTTTACTTGAAACTGTAAAGGTTCTTTTCATCTATAAAATCATATATCGTTTCGACAAAAAAAAAAAAAAAAGTACCAAACATTACGCTTCATAGCGCTATCAATAGAAAGACGAACAACAAACGTGAAAGATACTTTGCTCAAAAGTAGTTTGAGAAATTTCATCCTTTTGAGTCCCACATATCTTGTTAACCAATTGGCCCAGTGGCCATCAAGGAGGGGCTTAAGTCTCTCCTTGAACTGTAGGTGAGAGTTCAAACCTTATCTGTAGTGAAAAAAATTTAAAGGTTGTTCCATACCACTCCCTTGATCCACTAGCCCCCTACCATAGCCTTCTTAGGCTCCCCTTCCCCCCTAGATTAGGATAAAATAGGTTATACAAATGTATCGTTACTGATAAAAAAAAAAAAAGAAGAGTCCCACATATCTTGTCAACAACAACTTGTGATTCTTTATCGTTCAAACACGCATGATCACCTGGAAACTCAAGCAGGGGTATTACTGGAATCTAATACCCAAATCATTTAAAATTCTTGCATTGTTGGAAATAAATGTGTGTCACGAAATGCGGCAAAAATTTCAGGACGAAGGGAGTATTTTAATTGAATCAAGTCCATATTACTGTGTTTAATTGGTGTGTATTTATACCATTAGCAGTTAGCTATTGTTCTTTTGTACAAAATTTCCCTCTAGTGATCAAGCTTTTTTGTTCATTATCTTATATATATAAATTCAATAGGACTATTTTGTATTATTGAGTTTGTGGGGAAAATAATCAGTGATAATTTGTACTAATCTATTGTAAAAGTAAAACCTTCCAAAGTTTTAATGTGTTTTAATTTAAAATTAACAAAATGCAATGCAAAGTGCCAAAATTCTATTAAGAAATCATCATTATATTTGAGTAAACATGCAAAACTGATGGAGAATTGAAGTATTTGTTACTACCAAAAAAGAAAAAATACTAAAAGGCAAATTAAAAAAATGCTCCCCCTGTATCAAATTGTTTGTTGCATTTCAGGATTCAAATTTTTTTAAAATAGTAACTTGATGATAATGTTAGTGAATTTGTTTGTAAAACTATCCTTGAAAATTCAATTTTAAATTTGAATTAGTGTCAAATATTGATAAACGTGAGAACCATATTGAAAAAAAGATTAAAAGTAACTTTGAACTTAGTAAGATGACAAGTATTTTAAAAATTTTAAAATGAAAAACATGACATTTTAATGAGACGGAAGGAATAAAACTAAAACGGATAAGAGAGAAACAGCAGTATGAGTTACAAGTTAAACCAATCTTACATGGGAAAGGGCGAGGCCGCTGTTTTGGCCAATAAGAAATGTGACCGATGAGACAAGTTGCATGTTGGCTCACATGGTGTGGCTACAAGTTGTCGGTAACACCAGGAAGTCACACACATTGATATTCACGTTTTCCAATTGCTTAAAGGAAGTGCTTAGGTAACCAAGGCCGTGATCCGTAAATCAGGGACACCTCCTAGAGCTGTGCTTTCTAAAGGCTTAATATTACTTTCTAGAGCCGTGATCTATAAATTTATTATTTTGAGATAACGTGTAATTTATATATAGTGATATTAGTTAAAATAAAAATTTTTATTTTTTTCTTATATTTATAGTTATTGAATATTTTTATTTAATGTATTGATAATTGTAAAGAATAAGATCACATGAAAGGGAAAAATAAAATTTTATTCAAAAGGGTAAATTAATTTTTTAAGATAAAAAATAATTTGAGACAAAAAAAAGTAATAAATACAGCTTATGAAATGAAGAAAATACTAAAGAGCACGAGGATGTCTGGTGTGCTGGTGGAAGGAGTGGAGGCTCAGCTGGGTACCCGGTAACGCGGTAAAAGTTTGAAGCGACGTCTTTAGTGTAGCTGTGGCCCATCTCGTCGGAGTGAAGATAGAGCGTGGAGCGGAGCCGGGCAAATTGCAAAATAAGACCTCGTAAAGTGGAAAATTTTGTAGGTTGGGTTGCAAATTCCATTCCTGGTAGTTTTATGGTGTAACGATGCAGTAGGCTGGGAATGAAAGTGTAATACAAAATGCCACACTGCAATCCGCCGTTTTTGAGGACAAATTTTTAAAAACTATTTTGTTATCATATATTTTCATTATGACCGACTAATTGAAATTCTAACACTTGAAATCAATGGTTTAGATTGTGATTAAATGAAAACAGACATCACATATTTCTCAAATTTATCTACTTAGCTGCTAGTAGGTCTTGTGAAAAATATCATCAGTAGTCTGAAGCTGTGTGTATTCGAAGTTACGTTGTATTTCCTTGCCATTCCTTATGCATTAAATATTTGCAGTTTAATCCTTGTTTGCAGTGACATTACTCTTATTGTTTTTGGTTAGGGATAAATCTTATATATACTGACAGTGTATACACTATATAAATCTTATATATACTCTTAATTTCTCCCCCTGATGCAAACATCATTTGAGATCTTTTAATCGTCGCATTTCAATATGCTTCACCAATTGCACTGAGATATGGTACTTCAGGACCAAGTATCTCTCCATCTTCCTCTCGCGGTCTAAAAGAATCTTTATTAGGATCTAATGATCTGGCGATCATTGGAGTACTTAATATATGTGTCTTATTCATATAAAACCGCTTTAATACCTTCCGGGTATATGCAGTTTGGTAGACAAAAATTTCACTTTTTAAATGCTCAATTTGTAAATCAAGGTAGAATTTTGTTTTTCCAAAATTCTTGATCTCAAAATCTTTCTTCAAATATTCAACATTATTTTGAATCTCTTCAGGAGTTCCAATCAAATTTAGATCATCAATGTATATATAGCAATGATCACAAAATTTGATCCATTTTTCTTGATAAAAACACATGGATATATTGGATCATTTGTATAACATTCTTTAACTAAACATTCATTGAAGCGGTTATACCACATATGTCCAGATTGTTTTAGGTCATACAAAGACCTTTGTAATTTAATAGAATAAATATCTTTAAAAGTTGATTTGCATGCTTCAGGCATGTTGAATCCTTCGGGGATTCTCATATAAATATTATTTTCAAGATTTTCATATAAATATGCAGTAACAACGTCCATTAGACGCATATCTAATTTTTCATGTACTGCAAAACTCACAAGATATCTAAATGTGATAGCATCCGCTACAGGTGAATACGTTTCATCATAATCAAATCCAGACCTTTGTGAAAATCCTTGGGCTACAAGTTTTGCTTTATACCTCACAAGTTTATTTTTTTCATTTTTTTTTCTCACAAATACCCATTTATGTTCTACTAGCTTTACACCTTCAAGTGTTTGGACTACAGGTCCAAAAACTTTTCTTTTAACTAATGATTCCAATTTAGATTGGATCGTATCTTTTCACTTTGACCAATCATTTCTATACCGACATTCATCAACCGATTTAGATTCATGATCCTCATCAATTTCTATAATATCAAGTGCTACATTTCATTAGGCTCCAATTAAATTTTTCTATGATTTCATTCTCTTCATGAGTTGGCTCTTCAGGAGCAACCTCTTCAAGAGGTTGAATTTTGTCATGACATTTAATCTCCGGAGATATTTCAAATCAATTTATACTTTGTTTAGGTAGGCCGGCCTTAAATTTATTTGTAGCACTTGTGCATGTCCTTCAGGGACATCAATTTTAACTAGAGTATTTCCTGCAGGAATAGTTGATTTAATGACTCTTCTGGAGTCGATAAATATAACTTTCTATAAATGACGAATTTCTTGAACTTTTAGTTCACATTATTTTGTACGAGGATCGAGGAAATTCAATTTTTCAATTCAATTTTTCAAGTGATTTCCTTTCGGTTGATTCCTTCCTCCCCCTAATGTCGGGAATCATAACTCATCAGAATAAATAAATCATTCAATAGATCACCCATCAATATTTTACGATATTTAATCGTAAAAGGTGATTCATGCCGAAAATAAATTTTAAATTTCTTTCGAAACCATATATAATATAAAGGAGGTATGTATAAATACTTGTCGGCTCTCAAATATTCTCACTTTCGTCAAATCATGTATTCATTGGGATCAGTAAATTTCTGATTTACTGCAAGTGATGATTATAAATCTAATGAGAATGAAGACAACTATATCGATAACCATTTCTCTCTCGAATGGTTATTATGATATAATTAACCTTTATCTCATTTGATTTCTAAACATGATCTCTATTATTGTCTCATTTAGTGTCTCAATTTGATATCCATTTCAACGGATATTCAAATTCAATAAATTTTTCGAGACATGATAAAAAGTAGTGTTTTATTTATGATAAACTTTTCTCCTACAGGGAGAAATATAGTAGTGGCTCTTCTGGAGTTTTCGATCACTTAAACACTACACCAGATTGTGTTTGTCTCTCTCATTGGAATATAGTGTATATAGTAGCACTTATTAATGAGACACATATCATTGTCACTATAATTCTTATGGGACAAATATCATCACCATAATCCTTTGATTCCAAATGTTTAACATCCATTTCTTCTTCAGGAAGAAAAGCTAATTATTATTATAAATTAAATCAAGCATCATACACCTTCAGGGTATTTAAAGAAATTGGCCATGTGAAGATGCGATTATAATTTTGATTCGTCAAATGTACTTCGGGACATTTATCTTTAGGACCTTTATTTTCCTGTCCTTATCATTATTATCCCACTTCAAGTGGTAACTTTTTCTCTTGTCATGGTAAAATATATATTTACCAAAATCATAGTCATGGCAACAACCATAACTAATAAATTGAAATGTAGTCGGATTCACTTCTGGGAATGGACTAGAATTCGCATGCAATAAGTACAAAATAATTCTCAAAATTTATCTCAATATTACTACTACAAGAGCATATTTGAGAAATATGTAGAGAATATTATTTTTAACTAATAAATAATTCTAAACATAGCAGAATTGTGTACTTGCACTCATAAGTAAATTTATCATACCAAGTTTTGAAATAATGACCATCTTCTGGTGGCCAAATCTTTTTGTTAAAGAACGACCATCTTCAGGTGGGCGAATCTTTTTCTTTAAATATTTCAAAGGACAAGTAGATCCTCAAATATAATTGATTTTCTATAATAGCATCTCCAAAATTTAATGCATCAGAATATAATGGTCGTGCTGATAACGTGTTGTTTGTGTTTCGCTCACCACCAGGCCACTTTGTATTTTTCGATCATTCAAATGTTAGCCATAAGAAATTGAAATAAGTTTATGGGTTAGAGATTTACCTCAATAGGTAGTCAAGAGTTGCTCGAAAAAAAAACCAACAGCTGATTTGACACTAGCAGAATCTTGACAGAGTCTCGTGTTTCACCTTTTGCTCAAAAGTAGAACTTTCGTGCTGATAACGTGTTGTGAAACTAATAAACTACTATAGTATGAATAGAGATATTAGAGGAAAAGTAGAGCAATAGAGAATGATATTCTTGTATTCCAACAAGATACAAAAGTCCTCCCAAAGGGTGTCAATGTACCTCTATATATAGGTACTACAAGATTAAAGGTGCATCAATTCTATTAAACACCCACTACTACAAGAATATGAAGAAACCTATGAAACGGTTCTTCCACTACATGAATAGATTTATGGATTGTAACTTCTATACATAATGTATCCATAAATCAATAATTAATCCTCTTGGGAATACAAAGGGACATCCATACTTTTAATTGTTTCATAACAGTTTTGGTAATAGACGATGATGTAAGTACAAAAGCATAATGAATATCCTATGTTGCCCCTATTATATTTAGAAAACAAATTAAATGACCAAGAAAAATCAAATATAAGTATTACTTGCTAAATAAAAAATTTTAAGGTAGTTCTTTGCAGCAAAATTTATACCATGTTTCAAGGCATCAATTTTTTATGTATGGACTTCTTTTTCTTTCTTTAATAAGAAGCTTGTGAAGAAACTATTTTAACAAATGCATCTGTATTTGTCTGCTATTTATACAACAAGCAAGCATTCTATTTAAATGATCTAGATATTGAATCTAACGTATCAATTGAGATGACATTAAAACTTTTGGATGAAGAGATATTTGCAAACTATGGTTATCCTTTTTTTTAACACCCATTTTTTTACTTAAAATTTGTAAAATTGTCAAGGATATTATAATCTTTTTATAACAATAGCGAAGGTGACTGTAATTGTCATAAACCTAAGATGAGGTTTATGAAGTTATCCCCTTGCTTAATGCTTTGTTATGTCATTTCCTTATTATATTCACTCTTAAATCAACAGCCCACTATGCTACTGCACTGGCCCCGCTCTTACTTATATTCAATGTTTTAAAAATCGGACCGTTAATTGAACCGGTGAAGTGAAAGGGTCGAGTTTCAACCGGTCGGACCGGTTCAACCTCGGTTCAATGAATTTTTTTAAAAATAATTTATATAAATATATATATGTACAAAATAAGACATGTAATGGACTAATTTAATATTTTATATGATGAAAAGTTTACTATTTTTTAATAACTTGGATTTTTAAAAATAAATTTTTTAAATTATAAGTTAAAACAAATAAATTTCATCTCAATTTCAATTATATCTAAATTCAACCCCAAAATATCACAATATTTTGAAATTATACAAAATTCATGTCTCTGAGAATTTAGATATTATGAACTTAAATTTTAATTTACGTTTTGGGATTTAGAGATTGCAATTTAAAAAAGAAAATTTGGAGTTCGAAGGAAGTCAAGAAAATCGAAAATAGAAATGTAAACTCAATAAAAAAAAAAGATAAAAGTGAGTGGTTGTGGCATTAAATAATTTGGGTTAAAAAAAATTATTTTTTAACTTTTTTCAATTTAATGGACAAAAACAAAATTAAAAGATGGAAGAAAACATCAATAAATTAAAAATAAAAAGGTTTGATTAAAAAGGGGGTGACAAAAGAAAAGAGGATAGAGAGAGAGAGAGAGTTGAAAATTAAAAAGAAAGAGCCATGAGAAGATGAGATTTTGTAAGAAAAATGGAAAAAAGAAATATGAGTGTTTGCTTTATATAAATAAGTTATCAAAAAAAACTAATAAGATGTGATGGTGCAACGGTTAATACATTGGTCTTTTATTACAAAGGTCTTGGTTCGAATCTTGAAAGCTGCATTTTGCAAAACTTAAAAAAAAAAAAAAAAAAAAAAAGAAGAGGTAAAGCTGAAAACCGAAAAACCGCCGGTTCAATCCGGTTCGGCGGTTTTTACGGTTCAACCGGTCTTTGACCGGTTTCTAGCAAAGTCAACAATGTCATTGAACCGGACCGGTGCCATGACCGGTTCGCGGTTCAACCTGTCGAACCGGCCGGTCCGGTCCGGTTTTCAAAACATTGCTTATATTCCTCCTGTTTGCAATCGGGAGCATGGTGGGTCAACTACTCCAAACAGGGGAGCACCGTGGCTTTGAACATCTCTCACGGGGCCCACCTGCCACATTAGCTCGGGACGCTCGTCAAAAATTATTGGAAGGGGCGGCTTTTCACTTGGTGAAGATATCTGCACCATAGTGGCATCCACTATAATGTGATCCAGTCTTCCACTGCTTAAATAGTGTTCCTCAGCATGTCATCGTCCCCAGACTTCATCCTTTTCCTGTTCCTTCGTATCAGTTTAAAAAACTCTCTATAACCCTTCATTTTTAGATATTTCTGAATATTCAAGAATGGCGGGAAAAAGCAAGATTTTGATCATTGGTGGAACGGGATATATTGGCAAGTTTATGGTTGAGGCAAGTGTTAAGGCTGGCCATCCCACCTTTGTTCTGGTTAGAGCATCTACAGTTTCTGACCCTGTCAAGGGAAAAATTGTTGAAGGCTTCAAGAACTCAGGCCCAACTCTGGTTCATGTAAGAAGCATTAATTTTTTCAATTAATTTGACAGTGTTTTCAATTGGGATTCTTTTTTTTTTCCCTTTTAGCTAGTGATGCTTATTTTTGTTCTTGATATTGGAATTCTTTCTTGGAGCAGGGTGACTTGTATGATCATGAAAGTTTAGTGAAGGCCATAAAACAGGTGGATGTGGTCATATCAACTGTTGGTCAAAATCAATTGGATGATCAGGGGAAGATCATTGACGCAATTAAAGAAGCTGGAAATGTCAAGGTGTGTTGTTTATGTGGTCTTGTTACTATTGATTGTCATAGGCGAGTGTACTTGATTACTTATGTTGTTTTTCTTGGGTTATGCTGTCACTGCCTTCACTTTGTCGTAGTTAAAATCTACGCTGCTACGTGTATGCTGTAATTGCCAATGAGCACTAACACAATTTCCTCGGGCATGCTCACTGTAGGTTCTTGGCGCTGCAATCTAGATAATTAAAGGTTTTAACTGTCTAAGACAAGTGAGTTTTCTTAGGTGTTTGAAGAAAAATTTCTTGTAACTTATCGTACAAGTTATAGAAAATTTTTTGTAAAATTAATGATTTTTGAGAAAAATTTTCTTTTTCTTTTCTTGTTTTGTTTTCCTTTCCTCTTTCTCCTTTACTTTTCCTTTTCCCCTTCTTCTACTTCTTCCTCCCTTCCTCCTCCCTCCCTACCACCATCCACCGGATACCACCACTGCCTGCAGAGCCACCACCTCACCCGTCATTTTTTCCCCTCTTTCCTCACCCGTCACTGCTTGCAGAGAGAGGAAGGAAGGAGGAGGGTGGGTTGATATGGAGGGAGAGAAGAAGGAGAAAAGAAAGCACGGGAAATTTATTGTATATTTTTTGTCTTTTGAAGTGCGTATTTTAAAAATTTTAAAGAAATTTTTGGGTTATTTTAATTTAAATTGTTTAAAAACTTATAAGAGAACAACTTGATAAAGAACTCACTTGTCAAACAATCCCATAGTAAATTTAAAGGTTGTTGTGTGTCGTTCATAGAACTTGATAATACATGAGAAATCATGCATATGGTACTTCCCCAATTTCAGAGTGAAGATGCAACTAGGAATAATTGGCCAATTTGCACAATTGAAATTTCAATCGATTTTAAGCCTATCTATTGGGCAGAAGTTAATTAGGGATGTTTTAGTCCTCGGGAGAAACCATGGTGATCTTCACCATCTGTGAATTCGACAAAAGATAGCAAAATGAAATTTTACTAGGTACAATTTATGTCAGTTTTTATCAACTATCATTCCCAAAATCTGATACATGATATGGTGAAATTATCAGAGATTCTACCCTTCAGAGTTTGGAGTTGATGTGGATCGCCAAGATGCAGTTGGGCCTGTCAAGTTTGGATTTGTAGCAAAGTCTCAGATTCGTAGAGCGACTGAGGCAGCGGGGATTCCTTACACCTATATCGCATCTAACGCTTTTGCTGGATATTTTCTTTCAACCTTTGCACAGCAAGGAGCCACTGCTCCACCACGAGATAAAGTTTTCATCTTGGGAGATGGAAATGCCAAAGGTATGGCAAACAACATCACTCGGTTATTCATTTTCACCTACTTCACCTGATCAAAATGTTCTTATCCTCTGCCCAACTTATCCCCTATATTGTACGTTGGCGCTTTAATTTTTTTTTGTTTTGAATGTTTCAATTGCAATTATTTTCAATGGAGAACATGACGTTGGTACCTTCACCATCAAAACCGTTGATGATCCAAGAACATTGAACAAAGTTGTCTACATTAATCCTCCTAAGAATTGTGCATCATTTAATGAGTTAGTGGCCATATGGGAGAAGAAGATTGGTAAAACGCTGGAGAAGGAATACATTTCTGAGGAACAACTCCTAAAGAACATCCAAGGTGACAAGAAGTTTGATTTCAATTTCCTTAATTTTTCTTAGCAAATCTTATTGTATGAATTATTGGTGTACAAATTTCTGATGGACCATTTCTTCGCAGAGGCTCCAAGTCCACTCGACGCCATATTATCAATTAACCATGCAATTCTGGTAAATGGTACTTCCAACTTTCCAATTGAGCCATCTTTCGGTGTAGAGACTTCAGAGCTTTATCCTGATGTCAAGTACACCACTGTCGAGGAGTTCCTTCATCAATTCGTCTAAGAAGTTTACCAGTCTTCTGATATGGACATGGCCTGGAATAATTGGTTGACAAGCTTTGTCCTACCGAGCCTTTGTGTTGAATTTTTTATGTTGAATTTCTTGTAATGATCTTTGTTAAATAATTCAGCTACATTTGGTTTTACTTCATCTATTAACACAAGTTTCAAGAAATACGAGGAGTTGTTATTAGAATACTATTGTGCAAGTTACAATCACCTTCTATTTTGATTAATTCTAAATTATATTATACTTCCTAATTTTTATTGGAAAATTTCTTGAATAACTTAAAATTCTTATAATTTGACATGAAAATTTATTATTTTAAAATTAAATAATTTTTCAAAATACATCAACATTTCAAGATGCAATTAGTATAACGAACACTCGTTATCCATACGAGCCTGTTTGGCAAATGAGTTTAATTTAAATGTGTTCTGAGAACACTTCCAGGAACCACACTTGTCACGGTTTGGCTTCTAAGTGGACCAAAAAGCAAGATCAATAACATGGAAGATAATCAAGCCTCCATCTATTAGGTGCTGACATTCGTGATAAAATTCGTTGCTAATTGACCTCAGTGACATTATTTAAAATTCTAGAGACGCCTAATCTGTTGCTTGCATTGCCCTAAACATCATAAAATCTTCTTAGATCTGCATTTTAAACATCAAGATTCCAGGAACATTCGACCTGGTAAACTATGCTCAACTGATAATTTTCTCCATTGCTAATTTTAAAGTTAAAAATATTCTGGTAGGAAGACTGCAAGAATTATCATATTTATACACTTTTGTGGCAGTTAAGTGGGCCAATAAGCACTAATTTTAAATTGAAAGTCATCACAAGCCAGGTATTAGATGCTGATATTCAAGGAGACGTAAGAATTGGCGTCAATGTTTATCTGTTTGACTAAAATTGTTGGAGGCAATCTACAGTCTTCTAATTTAACTACGCACAGTGCTATGGTAACTAGTCGTCAGGTGATTGAATAATAAACTAAGGGTCTATTTAATGGACATCCATTAAGATATATTTCATGTTTCATATTTTTTAAAGGGTAAAAAAATCTCAGTGGCCATTAAACTATTGTCCGGGTCAACTTTTGACCTTCAAATAATTTTTTTCGTAATAAATTGGCCACTTAACTAACTAATTAATACAATCGTGGCCATTTTGTGGATTTTAACTTTTAGTCTACCAAATAATTAGAACACTCAGGGGTATTTTTGTCCACCACTAACTCGACCCTATTCCCTTGCTCTATTAAGTTCCAGCAAAACATCTCCTTTTAATTATCTTGATGGCAACAGCTGCACCCTTCCTCTTTCTAGATAAACAGTACTAAATGTATGTATTTTCACCAACTGCAAAATTCATCGAATATAATTAATACTTAATAGTCAAATTATAATGAAAAATTATTTGATGGTCAAAAGGCGATTCGAATAATAGTTTAATGGTCACTGAGGTGTTTTGCCCTATTTTAAAATGTAAGAATAATTAGAAAAAGTAAAACAAATATAAGAGAGGTTAGGTATGATTAAATAGAGAAAATATATAAATGTAAGTGAGGATAATAATTGTTAATATGTGCATATATATACATGATAGGTTATGTAAATTTTAGGTGTGTTAACAAGTGTTCAATAGGCACCTGTTAGAAAAATCCATAAAATAATTATAGTTGACCGGCAACACAAGGTTTGCATTTCTTTCGCGACAGTGAAGTGCCTTACGCCAACATTTTGTTGTGAATTAAAAAGTACGTCCAGAGATATACGTAACTTTTCCAACTAGTGGTAAGATCTCCTAATAAAATGGTAAGTTTGAAGTAGTTATGAAATTTACCATTTTAATGCTAAATCTTAACATAATGAAACTCACTATATTTTTGGCTAAGCTTTGCTCATTTTAGTTGTACGTAAGTTTTTGAAGTAAATAGTAAGTTTGTCCAATGAAGTGGTAAATTGTAGAAGTTACTTTTTTACTAGTATAACTTAACATTTATCTAACAAAATTTACCATTATCGCGATTAAATTTACTAATCTAGCCGTATGTAAGTTTCTTGAGTAAAATTGTAAGTTTGTGCAATGAAGCATTAAATTTTAAAATTTAAATTTCGGACTATCTAACGGGTGCCCAGAGGCCACTTGTTAAGATATATTTCAAGTGTTATATTTTTGAAAATATAAGATTAATTAGAAAAGTAAATAAATATAAGGGAGGGTAGGCAAGATTAAATAGAAAAAATATATAAATGCAAGAGAGAATAATAATTGTTAGTATGTGTGTATATATGGTGGGCTCGGTGAATACTGTAGTATAAATGGCCAGAACAATACTAACACTTGAACACTTGAGTCGTGCTTGAAAGCACTGTCCTAAGAAACTATTTCAGGGTATTGAAATGTTTTCCCAGGATTAAATAAGTCTTCCTCTATTATGTAAGAGGGATGTAGAACCAACAAATTTCGTTTCAAAACCAGCAGGAATATAAGAATATTAAGAAAAGCAAATAGAAAAGAGGGAGGAGAGAGTTTTCAAAGTGTAGTGTTCGTTCAATCTGGATGAAAAAGAGTTTGACAAAAGGCTTTATTTATAGGCTTCATAAGATTGTGCTTTGAAGAGTGAAATCTGATTTCCGGTAGAAGATTTGCATGCTTCCCAAATTGTTTGCAACATGATAAGATCTTATTATCTATTTATCCTCTGTTGTGAAAACCGAATGTTTGAGATAGTCAAAGCACGTGAACAATTCCTCTGGCTGGAACACATCAACTAGCCTTCTGAACTTGCTTTTAAGGCCTTATCAAAATCTTATCTTTGAAGATTTCTCCCTAAAAATAGGAACAAACATTTGGAAAACTTTATCAGATAAACTCTTATCATAACAAACATAATAAAATCTTGTGAAATATCTATCATTCACAACAATCTCCCACCCATTTCAAAAGATTTTGGACAAAAGAGTATAAACATCTGCTGGATTTGTCTGAGATCAATGTAATCAGTTTGGTGTCTTTTGGACTATGAACCAAACTTAAATTGATAAAATATGTCTTACAGAATTATTGGTGAAAAATATCTTTCTATGAACCAATAATTCTTGTTGTATGACAGAGATCTTATCAATCACATTATAACTCATAATTTTGCTGTTCAATGCAGTTTTGCGCATTTAGGCCGAGCGCCTGCCTGGTTGTTCATGAGAGCTCTAAAGATTCGACCAAAAAAAATCTTATAGGAGCGGCCCCACTTCACTCACATATAGGTGAATTTATCAAGTGTACACTGCCCTAAATACACCTCCCTAAAGGGATATAAATTCATTAAGAGTATTTAAACTCAACCTCACAATTACTAGCAGTCAAAGGCACTTATTTTTAAAGGGACTTAAATTTCAAGTGATTTATAGTCAATATCGACTTGTTATTACCCATATAAACCTATTTCATGGGATCACCAATCATATAGGTTGGGTTACCATCTCTATTGACAACCGTTGGCCCAAGTCCCATCTCCCTTGTAGTTTGAAGAATTAATTTTCTTCCTACAGGTTTAGTCAGAGGATCGGCCAAATTCAACTCTGACTTCACAAAATCAATGGAAATAATTTCATCCCTAAGCAGCTGCTTTACGACATCATGTCTCAATCTCATGTGTCGATTTTTACAATTATAAGATTTATTTTTTGCAATAGCAATAGCCGCTTGACAGTCACAGTGTATAGACACAGGAGGCAACAGATCTTTAATAGGAGGAATATTGGCTAAGAAATTTCTTAACCAATCTGCCTCAGAACCAGTCAACTCCAGAGCTATGAACTCCGATTCCATAGTTGACCAAGCAATGATTGTCTGTCTGGCTGACTTCCATGCTATTGCACCACCACCAAGGGTGAACACATAACCACTAGTGGATTTTGTATCATTTGAATCAGGGATCCAATTAGCATCATTGTAACCCTCTAATACAGTGGGAAATCCACTATACAGAATACCAAAATTCATGGTACCTCTCAAATATTTCATTAGTTTGACTAATGCAAACCAATGCTCACGGTTGGGATTATGAATATATCTACTCAGTCTACATACAGCATAAGCTATATCAGGTCTAGTGAAATTCATCAGATGCATCAGACTCCCAATAATCTGAGCATATTTAGACTGAGCAATTGGGTCACCATTGTTTTTTTTTAATTGAGTGTTAGCGTCATAAGGAGTACTCACAGGTGTCACATCATAATTTTCAAACTTCCTAAGAAGTCTCTCTGTATAATGTTCTTGTGACAACACTATACCATTACCCCTCCTTATGATTTTAACACCCAATATCATTTTGGCTTCACCCATATCTTTCATATCAAAATTAGAATACAAAAAATATTTAGTACTATTTACAATATCTAGACTAGTACCAAATATAAGCATGTCATCCACATATAAATTGATTATCACATATTGATCATTTATAATTTTGACATATACACATTTATCCACTTCTACAGACGAGAATCCATCTTTTATCAATACTTGATCAAATTTCTCATGCCACTGTTTAGGAGCTTGTTTTAGACCATAAAGAGATTTAATTAGTTTACAAACCTTATTTTCTTGTCCAGATACAATACATCCCTCAGGTTGAAACATATAAATTTCTTCTTCTAACTCACCATTTAAAAAGGCTGTTTTGACATCCATTTGATGAATAACAAGTTTATGGATAGAAGCTAAAGCAAATAAAACTCGAATAGACGCAATTCTAGTTACTGGTGCAAATGTATCAAAATAGTCAATATTTTGTTTTTGAGCAAATCCTTTTGCTACTAAATGAGTTTTGTACTTTTCTATAGAGCCATTAGAGTTATATTTTCTTTTAAAAATCCATTTACAACCAATAGGTTTTGCACCAGGAGGTTAGTCTACCAAAATTTAAGTTTTATTTGTCAAGATAGAATCAATTTCAGATTTAATTGCTTCTTTCCAAAATTTACAATCAGGAGAAGAAATAGCATCGGAGTATGTTAAAGGATCATTATCAATAAGAAAAGTTTGGAAATCATTTCCATATGAAAATTCTTTTCTTGGCCTTTTACTCCTTCTTAATTCCTCAATTGGAATAATTTCCTTATTTATTTCAACAGGTGCATGAGAAATTTTACTAGACAGTGGAAAAATATGTTCAAAAAATTCAGCATTCTTTGTCTCAATAATTGTATTACAATCCAGCACATCACTTCTTAAAACAAGGAATCTATATGCAGCACTATGTTCAGCATATCCAATAAACATACAATCAGAAGTTTTAGAACCTAATTTTCTTTTCTTAGGTTCAGGCAACAATACTTTAGCAAGACACCCCCATACTTTCAAATATTTCAAATTAGGTTTATAATTTTTCCATAACTCATAAGGGGTTTTGCCAGTTTTCTTATGAGGTATCCTATTTTGTAAGTGACATGCAGATAAAATAGCTTCTCTCCATAAATTATCAGGAGCATGAGAACTAACTAACATAGAATTCATCATTTCTTTTAGTGTTCTATTTTTTCTTTCAGCTACTCCATTAGATTCGGGTGAATAAGGAGGTGTTATTTCATGTATTATGCCTTCATGTTCACAAAATTTATCTAAGGCTAAATATTCGCCTCCTCTATCAGACCTAATTCTTTTTATCTTCTTATTAAGTTGATTTTCTACCTCAGACTTATAAGATAAAAAGGCATTATGAGTATCATCTTTGTTTCTAAGTAAATAAAGTTTAGTATATCTAGAGTAGTCATCTATAAAAGTAACATAATATCTTTTTCCTCCTCTAGTCATAGTTTGTTTTAAATCACCTAAATCTGTGTGGATTAAATTTAATAGTTCAGTTTCTCTTTGAACAGTTATACAAGTCTTCTTTGTCATTTTAGTTTCTGCACATATCTCACATTTGTCCATTTTTTCATTAATTACCAGAAATTAGACCACAAAATTGCATTTTCTTTAAATAACTGATATTAACATGTCCTAATCTTGCATGCCATAAAGAAATTGAATCAACAATATAAGAAGAAGAAGAAGCATCCTCATTGATCACATTGGAAATGTTAAGTACAAAAAGTCCCTGGTTACAATAGCCTTTCCCTACAAACACATTATTTCTTGTCATTACAATCTTATCAGATTCGAATGATACTTTCACCCCAACTTTTCCAAGCAAAGCCACAGAAACAAGATTTGCCCGAATATTTGAAACATGCAGCACATCATTAAGGGCCAAAGTTTTTCCTGAAGTGAGTTTCAAAAACATTTTGCCCTTACCAAGAACTTTAGCAGTTCGTGAGTCTCCAAGGTAGACTACCTCTCCATCATCCTCTATTGGAATATAGGAGGAAAATGCTTCTCGATTTGCACATATGTGCCGAGTAGCTCCAGAGTCTACCACCCACTCTTTCACATTGGCTGCAATGTTTACTTGTGAGATAACTGCATCAATTATTTCATCTCCTTCTTCTAAATTAGCCTTAGGAGGATTAGCAGTTGCTTTGTTACCTTTATTATATCTGCACTGAGCAGCATGATGACCTGGTTTTCCACAACTGTAGCAATTGCCTTTCTTTTTCTTAAAGTTGGGATTCTTTGGTTTGTAATTGGGATTCCAAGACTTGTTACTTTGGGACTTATTGGCGTACCTTTTGTTGTTGCTTTGTACCAGATTAGCTTTGAATACCATTTCCTTTGCTTTGGCAGCTCTCAACTCCTTCCTGTGTGAATCTTCAATCAGGATGTGTTTCACGAGTTCATCAATTGTGTAATTTTCTTCTTTGTGCTTCAAGTTATTTTTGTAGTCGGCCCATGACTCGGGTAACTTTTCAATTAGCATGCCTGCAGCAAATTTCTCGGGCAGCTTGATGACAGGTGCCGAACCTGTGCAATAATAAATACCTGCTTAAATAAAATATAATTTCTGTAGATAGTGATAAGCAGGGTCGAATCCACAGGGACTGGGGATAATTCGTTTCCTCTAGAGTCCAAAGTATGGGGGGTTTTGGATTAAATGCTAACTAAATAAATTAACCGCAGAAAATAATTGATTAAGAGAAATAATTAAGAGAAAACTCTAGCCAAGGGTACACTTCAGAAATGGTTCATGCACTGATCATTGATGCAGAAATAATTCCAACATTTAGTAATAGATTAGTTATAGTTGTCATGCACGCGATAAACAACCAACCCTTCCTTAATTTCTCGATAGCTAAGGTACGACCGTTAGCTATTTCTCTAACCCAAAAATAACCCTAGGTACGACCGTAGGATTTAATTTCTAGATTGCATTAATAATTAGAAAGGCCCAATCCTAACCAACAAACACGCTACGAGGGTTTATTTAAACTAGATCATATGCTCCCCTGACATAAACCCAATTACGCCAGTTGCTACTAAGATAGAGATAACGAATAATTACGGATTCAATTACCTCTATTTAGCAAAATAGCTTATATGAATAATTAATTATTGCGCACTAATCAATCATACATAAGGACTATAACAATTAAAAACAAGAAACACATAAATACCAATAAATGAGGAAGCGATTAAAATAATTTCGATCTCACAGTAATTGTTGAACCAAGTCTTCAGTTGTCCCCTTGACTAGAATTAAGAGGTTAGTCCTCCATTAATGGAGAACAACCATGCGAAAGAGCTAAGAGAAGAAAAACTAAAACTATGCTAAAAGCCTAAACTAAAACTATTGATTCATTGATAAGAGTTCTCTGTATGTTTGTCTCCTCTTTAAAGCCAACAATGACTAAAGCTTCTTATCCCTGTGGTCCCCTGCTGAAATTGAGAATCAAACCAAAAGTGGGGCTCTACCGAATTCCTTGCTTTTAGTTTCCTATTGCCCGTAGGACTCCAATCTCCTAATCAGCAAAGGAAATGCAATCTCTTTGTAGCACCATGTGGGCCCGGTTGTTTGAAATCCCAATTATCTCCAAAAAGTCCCTCATTTTTATAGTTTTCTGTTTCACTTCCTGAAATCGAGTCCAATACCAAATATAAGTAAATATTAATAATTAAAACAATATTTGGCAAGAATAAAGGGAAAAATTAACAATAAAATAACCAACAATTAACACCCTATCAATTCCCCCCACACCTGAACCATGCTTGCCCTCAAGCATGAGAACAACAATTGAACACCGAAATTTAATAATGGCTATTGCTCCAAATACAGTATTGCCAAGATACCCAGAAAAACATATATCAAGCTTCACAAGTTAAGATCTAAGAAAAATCACCCCGGTTAGCTTCCCAACCACCAACTCCTCCAATTTAAAGCAAACCAATCTAAGAAAAAGGAATGGTTGCTCACATTTATCAGCAAATGGTCCAACTATTAACCAAAATCTCGACATTAAGATCACAAATTGGCAAGCTGATTTATTCACATACTAACACAATCTTTATTTTATTATTTTTTTTTCTTTTTGTTTTCTTTTTGTTTCTTTTTTTTTTTTTTAGTAACAAAAGACTTAGTTTATAGCCCTTAGAGCCTTTTGACGCAAACTCCAACATTTGACAGATGGAGGAGCCCGGTTACTCAGCTCTAATTGCTACGGGACCACGCACTCATAGTAACTACCACCTTTTGACGCGAGAATCGACACTTTAGGTGAAGATCCCCGGTTACTCAGTAGTAACAACTAGTAGAGTACAGTCACCTCTTATTTATGATAACATACCACAAGAACTAGAAAATATCACAAAAATAACAGCAGCCAGCCTCAAATTTCCAAACATGGAGAACTAAAATTAATAATTGGACCAATTCACATAAAAAATGCCAACTATCATTCCCTATGCCTAGAAAAGTTAACCAAAAATTAGAAAAGTCAAGCAATTACCGATATTCACCAGAGAGATGTTCATGAACTCAACCACATTAATTTAATACCCTTTTATTAATAAAACTTGGCAATAGCATAATTAGAGGCAACAATCCAGCATCAAAACTTGGTATTCCTTTAAGGACTGACCACTAGAAAGAAAAAGAAAAGAAAAGAAATGAAAAATAGGCAAAAACTAACTAAAAATAAAGGAAAAGCCCCTAGAAACTAAAAACAAAAATACTAGCACCACAACGATCCCCCCCCCACACCTAAATGACACATTGCCCTCAATGTGATAATGTAAAAGTAGAAGGAAGGAGAGGGGCAACGGTACTTCCCTGAAGTCATCAAAAGAGGGGCGGTTCAGGTGGAAATACGCGGCCAGGTTCTTAGGGATTGGAGCCACCTGGTTGGCGATATGCATTACTCGCTCATCCACTGAGCATCAGAGGCCATCGGTGGGAGAGGCCACTTAGCAAATTCAAAACAATAACAATTTAATAGCCACTGGTGCCTCCCTCGTAGACAACCCAATCAACAAAATGCACAACCCAGGCACCTAGAGACTATACAAATATCCCAACAATACAACAATTTCAATCAATACTCACTGGTGGCCCCAATTGGGTCAAATGCAGGAACAATGTAGTCCAAAATCGCAACAAATGCTCTAAAGATTTAGCAATTGAAATCAATAGGTAAAATACTCCCAGCAAGTCAATTAGACGCCACCAACAGCAATAAGCAATGGAAGTGGCACAGTAGCCTTCCAATTCAACAAACAGATGCAGAAAGTACCCCACAATACCAGCGCACAGCTTCCAACAATGCACCAAAACAACAAGTCGAACAAACTAAGAGCGGTGCTAGTGCTAATCAAAATAACAAATTTCAGCAATTGGACACAAATTCAGCCAAGATCTCAACAACTGGTTTCAAATTGGTAGCCCAGCAAAAGGCAATTGCAACAACCAATGGAATCAAATAGGCAGTCCAACACAGATGATTAAGAAATGGAAAGCAACCCTGCAACCAGTACCACTGGTGCACAGACAGGAAAGAATTAAATTCAACGGCAGCAACTCAAATGCAAGAACTTTGACTTCAAAATAAGCAAGTATCTTCAAATACAAGCCACAACGATAGGCAAAAGATCTCAACCAGTACCACTGATGAGTTGCAGGGAAAAAGTAATCAAAAGGCTAGCTTTTCAACAAATAGCAGAAAATACCCCAAATTTGGCAGCAATTAAACCCAAATCTGTCCAAAAAGTTCCCCCAGAAAATGCCTAAATCACCCCCTGCTTTATCCAAACACTCAATCACAGGGTGGACTCAATCACAAATGCCCAGTAGTCCCAACTCGCTTAATTAGGCAATCCAGAATACAGGATTATCAGATGTCAAACAACTACCATTACCAGTACCACTGGTAAGTGTATAGGGGGAAAATAAAGCAAGTAACCAACCCAATGAACAAAATAGATTCGAACACCCAAGCAGCGCCAAAAATGAGCGAAAATTAAAGCCATAAGCAATTGGCAACTCACTCCCAAAGTACCCCCAAATATCGCAGCAGTTTAACTCAACTCTACCCAAAATTAGACCAGAAAATGCCCAAAATTACTGCCCGCTGTTTTCCAACAAGAAGCCCAAGCAAAGGTGCAAAATTTCGCAATTTAGGGTTCAGAATAAGACAAATTGAGGCAGGAATCGCAATACCTCCACCTGCCAACAATTGACAGGTGGTAACGAGCTGGGGTGGAGCTGGAGGAGATGAGAGCTCACGAGCTGGTGGTGGGCTGGTGGACTTCGTCGACGAGCTGCAGGGGGGAGGAAGCGCGGCTCGCGGCTCGCGGCTGGGTGACAGGCAGCGGCGCGTAGGGCTGCTGTGGTGGTGGTTGTGGAGCTTGAGCAGGCGGCGGCGCACAGCTCAGCGGAGAGGGGCGCCAAGCTGGTGGAGGTGAGCTGAAGTGCAGCTCGTTCGCCAAGTGGAGAGAGAGCAGAGGGGGAGCTGGGTGGCAGTTTGCGGAGCTTGGGCGAACTGTTGGTGGCGCGAGCTCAGGAGGCAGCGACGCGCTTGGAGTTGCGCGCGGAGATGTGGCGAGCTGGTGGAGCTGTTGGCGGTGGAAGCTGAACTCACGGCGAGAGGAGAGTTAGCTGGCGGTGCAGAGCTGGTTGTGAACAGCAGCGGAGAGAGAGGTGAGAGAGCGCAGGGGGCTGGTGGAGGTCCCCTGCTTGTGCGCACGATGCAGCGCGGCGTGTTGCGGACGAAGCTGGGGAAAAGCTTGCGGAGGTTCGGGCGGCGGTCGTGCGGCCAGGTGGGGCGCGTCGGCAGACCAAGCAGAGGAAAGGGAAGAAGAGGAAAGAAAAAGAAAAGAAAGAAGAAGAAGAAAAGAGTAGGACTTCGTGCCCTTTGAAAAATTTTTTTTTTAGCCCTTTTTTTTCATTTGGTAAGGGCAGTCTTTTCACCCCCCCTCTTTTTTTTTTTTTTTTAATAACAAGCAACCCCTGTCTCAGGCGTGGACACGCCTAACTGCCCTTAATCATTTGACCATCCGTAAAAAATTCTCGATCCGTTAGCTTGACCACCTAGCGTGGGCACGTCTAACTGCTAATTCCCTGGCACCAAACATCAAACTATTAATTGACACTAACACTTAACTAAAACTTAAAAAATGCATGAAAACTGAAACAAATAGTCTTGGGTTGCCTCCCAAGTAGCGCCTTTCTTTAATGTCTTTGGCTAGACATTCTATGCTTGTTCATGGAGGATAAAATCTTGTGGCTCGCTTCAATGCTTCATCTTCAATATGATCCTGGTAACCCTCATAGATGGAGTAATCTTTGAGCACACGAGTTACGGGCTTCCATGGACTAGTAAATGGCGCTAAACAAGTCAACAATGATCTGCATTCTCCACTCACTCCTCCATCACACGCATTCATTGGTTCAAGATATTTTGCCATCTCCACTCTTAACTTATTCCTGTCATGAAATTTTAAATTTTCTGGTATAATAAAATCAATTTCAGTAACAAGAATTGAAGAATAGGAGTCAGGAAAATATTGATTAAGGAGTGGAGAAGATGTCACCGTATTTGGAGATTGTTCACTGGATTCATTCACTTGAATGGGTTGCGGTTGGGGTTCCATTTCTTCATTTTCGGCTTTTTTTTCAACAGCATCTGTAGATCTCTCATTTTGACACTCTTGCATCTCCTCATCACTAGTCAAGCAAATTGCACTCTCATTTTCTTCAAAATCCACAATAATTTTCGAGGGCAATTCTTCAAATTGAGAAGCCAATCGATTTATTCTGGATGTCAATAGACATATTTGATCTTCCAGATTACTCATTGCATCCTTCATCATCTCATTTCTCATTCGTGTCTCCTGTTGGAATTGATATGTATTAGTAGCTAATGATTCAACTATTTCTTCAAGAGACATACCTGACATAGATGATGATTCTTGAGACTCATACTGCTGAAAATTCATTGGCCCTGTTGTATAATTATAACTGGAGTTATCCCACCATCCTTGATCATACCCGTTTGGATTAGAGTTATACCACGTTTGAGACCAGGGTGAAAAATCTCCATAATTATTGAGTGGGACACTCAGATTATCCTGATATTCGGGGCACATACCGGTTGAATGATCCCTGGCATAACAAATTTTACAGGTTGCAGCAGCCATCCTTTCTCTAATAGATTTTAGTGCCTCTGCATATGCAAACTCAGGAAAAAAAACAAATCTCATCGCTTTGCCCGGAAATAAAATCCAATACATCACCAAAATACGGAGTGTTAGAAGCCATAAACTATATCAAAAAAAAAAATAAGAGAAAAATAAATAAAAAATGAAAATAAAATGAACTCAAAAGGAAACAAATTAATCTGACACCAGTCCCCGGCAACGGCGCCAAAAATTGACAGGTGCCGAACCTGTGCAATAATAAATACCTGCTTAAATAAAATATAATTTCTGTAGATAGTGATAAGCAGGGTCAAATCCACAGGGACTGGGGATAATTCGTTTCTTCTAGAGTCCAAAGTATGGGGGGTTTTGGATTAAATGCTAACTAAATAAATTAACCGCAGAAAATAATTGATTAAGAGAAATAATTAAGAGAAAACTCTAACCAAGGGTACACTTCAGAAATGGTTCATGCACTGATCATTGATGCAGAAATAATTCCAACATTTAGTAATAGATTAGTTATAGTTGTCATGCACGCGATAAACAACCAACCCTTCCTTAATTTCTCGATAGCTAAGGTATGACCGTTAGCTATTTCTCTAACCCAAAAATAACCCTAGGTACGACCGTAGGATTTAATTTCTAGATTGCATTAATAATTAGAAAGGCCCAATCCTAACCAACAAACACGCTACGAGGGTTTGTTTAAACTAGATCATATGCTCCCCTGACATAAACCCAATTACGCCAGTTGCTACGAAGATAGAGATAACGAACAATTACGGATTCAATTACCTCTATTTAGCAAAATAGCCTATATGAATAATTAATTATTGCGAACTAATCAATCATACATAAGGACTATAACAATTAAAAACAGGAAACACATAAATACCAATAAATGAGGAAGTGATTAAAATAATTTTGATCTCACAGTAATTGTTGAACCAAGTATTCAGTTGTCCCCTTGACTAGAATTAAGAGGTTAGTCCTCCATTAATGGAGAACAACCATGCGAAAGAGCTAAGAGAAGAAAAACTAAAACTATGCTAAAAGCCTAAACTAAAACTATTGATTCATTGATAAGAGTTCTCTGTATGTTTGTCTCCTCTTTAAAGCTAACAATGACTAAAGCTTCTTATCCCTGTGGTCCCCTGCTGAAATTGAGAATCAAACCAAAAGTGGGGCTCTACCGAATTCCTTGCTTTTAGTTTCCTATTGCCCGTAGGACTCCAATCTCCTAATCAGCAAAGGAAATGCAATCTCTTTGTAGTACCATGTGGGCCCGGTTGTTTGAAATCCCAATTATTTCCAAAAAGTCCCTCATTTTTGTAGTTTTCTGTTTCACTTCCTGAAATCGAGTCCAATACCAAATATAAGTAAATATTAATAATTAAAACAATATTTGGCAAGAATAAAGGGAAAAATTAACAATAAAATAACCAACAATTAACACCCTATCACTTGATCTCTTCATTTTTCAGCTCCTCGAGTAACATTTGGTATTCTGTGACCTGAGCTTTCATTTCTTTGTCGTCGGTCATCTGCCATTGATTGTACTTTCCCACAATAAAATTTTGTTTGGTTGCGTCTTCAGCGGTAAACTTCGTTACCAACGCTTCCCAAATTTGCTTGGCTTCTTTGCAGCTACAGAATACGTCAAATAACTCATTAGAAAGTGTTTGTAAAATTGTATGTCGACATACCTTATTGGCATATTGCCACGACTCTTGTATCTTGACATCTACGGTTGCAGCAGGTTGAGATTCTGCCAGTGCATAGGCCACTCCATGAATGTCGAGTAGAGAGTAGACACGTTCTTGCCACATTTTGAAATTTTCGTCAACAAAAACCCCAATTCTAGAGACGTCAGGAAATGGTTTCGCAAAAGGTAGTGCGACTGCGACTGCTGCGGAGGATGGTTGTGGGGTGTTAACCATGAGGACCCGAAAATTTTCTTATTTATCGAATATTACAAGTTTAGTTAAATATTTATTTACTCATTTTCTCCGAATTATTTATTTTGACCCTTAAAAAAATCCATTTATATGGAACAATGCCTCTTTTATATTTTAAAGCATTTTGTTGGAAAATTCACTTTTTGAAAATTCGTTTAGTTCGGAATAACGAGTACACGTTTTTTTTTTGAGGCTATACTTGAATCAGAAGTGTATTAATATTGGAGAGTTAAGAATGATCAATAGTAGATTAAAAAAGGTTAATCGAGGAATTAACCTGTGAGAACTCACAAAATTTATTATTTTAAATTCCTATTTCGAACTTATTTGAATATTTTATTGCCCATTTATTCCGAATATTATTTTCTAATCTCTTTAGACCTAATTACATGGGTCTATAGCTTCGTTATATTTTTAAAGTGACTTATGTTAAAATTTAATTTTTGAAAGTTCGTTAAGTGAAAATAGTGATTACGCGATTGGGGATTTTAGTTGATTTGGAAATACCATAAGTCGGGAAAATTAGAGACTTACACGATGGTCCTACAATAGGTAATTTTATGTTTAAGTACTCAAGTGATAGTTATTAGTACTATCATTATAAGAATTTCTTGGAAGTTTCACTCTATCGCGCTTAAATCGAAAATAGGCGTTCCACACGCGCGATTTAATTGAGGGACATTAGACCCTTATGTTGGGACAATCAAGAGTGAATAATATTAATATGAATACAAGTGCATTAGAAGTTTAGTGCACTAGTGAAACAAACGCAAGAGGGATCGAGCACAAAACGCGCGCGTGCGGGCGCAAAGGAGAGTTGACCTTTGGAGCCTTTTGGGCCACACATTCTTAGGCTTCTCATGGGAGCATCACACCAGATCAAAACTCTCCACTTTATCACCTCAAACAGCCGTGCAACTCCTTCTTTTTTTCTCCTAAGACAGCCGGCCATTGAGCTTGCAAAACAACACCAAAGTTCTCCAAATATCTTCACAAAATCTTCATCAATCTTCATCCAATTCACATCAAATTTCATCCACACCTGACTCATCACTTGAAGACCTCATTAAACTACAAAAGGGGGCTGCTGGCCACGATTTTCTTAGGCTAAGGAGGGGCCGAAAATTTCTGTCTTGTTCATCTAGCGAAGTAAGTAACGATCAACTCTCAAATTCTTGTTTTATGGAAGTAGTAATGCACATCTAAGCTCTTGCATGCATGTGGGTAGCATTATTTTGAGAAAAATTTGGTTGTGTGGGCTCTATGAACTCCCACTTTTGATGGAAGGACTGATTTGATGATTGATGATGAAATTAATGGTGATTTAGTGCTTAAATTAATGGATTAATGATGTATTGTTGATAGAAAATCAAAAGAGGTGCTATAGTCAAAAGTGACCATTTTGCCCCTGGTTTGTTCGAGCACTTTGGTGCGTAATTTTGAGGTTCTAATGGCTTGTTTATGTTGTTTACATGTTATATTGGTTGTGTAAAAAGTTTCATTGAAAGATAACTTGATTTAGTCACCCAAATGTTGGATTTACGAAAGCTTAGAAATCTGGAAATTTATCCCGTATTCACCAGGCAGTGTTTTTGTTTCAGCTATATCTTTTTACTCCGATATCGGAATCAAGTGCTGTTTGCGGCACTGGAAAATAAACATTTCCATCTTTCTAACAGTATAAATTGCATGTTCTGGTTCCTCTTGAGGAAGCCAAACCATTAGTTTGAAATCCACTGTCCTGTTTTGTTGCTTCCTGGAAGGCAGCACATGAGTTGCAACTTGATGCTCACGAATGAGCTGGTTATGGATAGATTTTGAAAATGGTTTCTTCTGAGAAAATATACCTTATGAGTCTATTTTCTAACGCCACCAACCACGCTCAATTTCGAGTTGAATTGAGTGATTTATGATCGAAATTCAAAACTGACTTTGTGAACGAAAACAGTGTTTTAGACAGATTTGAACTAACTATGGTTTGGGACTTGTTATCCAAAGCTTCTTAGTGTAAATCATCTATCGAATGTACCTTGAACATATTTTGGACATTTCCTAGTGGAATGAACCATGTTTGAGATGTTCCTTGACCAAATGTTTGGAAACGGCAAAATGGAAGTTCAAAGGCAGTTTAGCCTTAGAATTTCTTGGAATTTCAACGGTTTTGTTAACCCACTTTCTGTGCTTATTTCTCCATGAAATTTGGTAGAGGAACAACCTTATATGGTAGTATTATACTACTAATTTTGGTGTTATTCCGAGGCCGTTTCATGGTTCAAATAAATTCCCAAAGTTCATGACTTGGTGTTGGAAAACCCTTGTTTAACAAGGAAATTTGAGCAACTTTGAGCTACCATATCTTGGTGCTCGAAACCTCAATTCTCATTCCGCTTGTTTTATTTTAAACCTTGTTTGCACTCTAATTGAGTTCCAAATTCCAAAGGCTAGTTCAAATTGGGTGAATTTTGCTGAATTTTCAAACTTGGCCAAAAACCAAACCTGAAAGCTGTCCTCATGTTTAAAACAGTAACTTTGAGTGATATAGGCAACCCTAGGGGAAGACCCTCCTAGAACCTCCCAACCTTGTAATTATCAGAGTTGGATCTTTTCTCCCAACAGAAATTGAACTCGATTGTTCTCATGAAGTCAAGACCTCTGACACACAAAGGTAATCAGCAACCTTAAGCAAATAAGGATGGATGAAGCGACACCACGATTAGGGAACAAGCTAATCGATAAAGTCTGATTTGAATCCTAAGCTATGAACTCAAGAATTCAAGAGTAAGTTCGGTTAAGAACTTGAAGGAAAATTCCTCATGATTTCTGGTTGTAATATTCTGTCCTTTACTCTTACAAGAGATGCCTTTTTATAGGCTAAAACTAGGGCAAAATCCGGCCCACATAAACCTGGAAGAGATTCGGTCCGCATAAAAGAGCTTAAAGAGCTAGCTCTTTAAGGCTTTCCTATAAGGCCCGATAAGTAATAAAATACTCAACGCCTAACAACTACTAAACGGGACAGTCTTAAAACAACTACCAACTAAGCTAACAAGTATGAGATCACTCCTTTACTTCAAACGTACAAGTGAACAAAGTAACTTCATGGTCCATTAAATCTTCAAACTTAGCTTGTTCCTTGCTTGTATGGTGAATGATCAAGGCTCGTAAAGCTTCCTTCACCCTCTTGGATCTTGATCTTGTCATCGGACCGCCAATGTGGACCAAAGGATCCTTGACCCAAGGTTGAAGTTAATTATTGCACACCCGTATCCGCATCATTCCCTCTTTCCTCGAAAAGATTCGTCCTCGAATCTTCAAAGTCTCCTCTTGAAAGTGAGTTGTCCACAAATCGATGGTGCGCTTAAAGGACAGCAGTGTTGGAAGTAGACGAATGACTACTAGCCATGTTGCATGTCGTTTGGTTAGCTTCGGGAAGCGCTCAAACAAGGACATGCGCCAAGGTAGGAAAGAGCTTGTGTAAGGCGTGTGAAAATCCCAAGTGGCAATCCAAAACTCTCTAATTAGTCTTTGGTCATGGATCTTCACATTGACACCTTGATTGTGCAAAGGTGTAAAATCCAGCACTAGTTGACATTGATTTGAATCATCTTGCTTGGATAAAATGGGAGTAACTTGTTGCATGGATGAGGCACTAAACAACTTGTGAAGGACAGCTTTGGGATCTTGCGTGACACACAATTTCTCATCTTCCAACATATAAGGTAGCAAACAATTGAATTCCACTTCATAAGAGTTACTCGAACTAGCACAAGTTGAAGTTGACAAATTGAGCACTTGGCCACCAGCTTTTGGCGGAGTGAATAAGCATGAAAGATCACCACATTTAGTTGGAATAAGCACAAAATCAGGTTGTAAGTCTTGAATCAAAACTGGAAAATTGTGGACAGCTTTACAACCTACAAAAACAAAATAAACTTCAACTTGAAACAAATTTGAAATCGGGTAAAGAAGTAATGGTACATTATCAACTAAATGGTAAGAAGGTATAGAACAAGTTTTAAGTGTGAAAACTCCCTTTGACACTTCATCATTCCTTTCACCAATTGATTCAATTTGAGAAGGCATGGCTAGCCTTTTACACTTTTCTTCAAAATCTGGATAAGAAATACAAGTGTTAGGATGGAAATTATACTCAAAAGAAGGTAAAGATGATGAATGACCCATAGGTAGCAAATAAGAGTCAAATTTCGGAATTCTCCCTTCATGGTGGATTTGACGTGATTCCCCTTTGGTATGGACAGATTTGAATTGAAATTGTTCCATGAGATGATTCCAAATAGATTCAATTCCTAAAAGACAAATTCCATGGAAACTAGTGAATTGTACAAGTGATTTTGGAATGGAGCATGGCATGACTAACTTCACTTGACTTTGCTTAATTTGCACAAATGAAGAAACACTAAATAAAGCAAAGGTAAGTTCGTTAGAAAAATAATAAGCCCTCACATTTTTGCTCACAATCATCCCACTTTCTCTCTTTTCTTCCTTTTTACCACTCATCTTATAAGATTTTTCCATCTCTTTATCTAGTTTAACGCCCTCGATTGTTTTCTCATCATCAACCTCCTCAACAAATGGTTCAATAGGATGAGATACTCCTTTGTTGGGAATAGGGTCAGCTATCTCCTTCTTAGAAAACTCACTTTGATAGCATCCATTTGACTCCATTTGTTTTTGGTGTAGAAGACGTTGATATGTCTCCCAAAATGACTCTGCATGAGGTGGTTCAACTCTAAGTTTAGTCTTAGAAAATGCTGAATGAACCTTCTTATCACCTCTTGCATAAACCGGCTTTAAAGAGGTAGATTGCATGGAACCCCTCCTCTTGAGAGATTCATTCTCTTGCTTGAGTTTATGTTCGTTCTCTCGATTGTACAAGTCCGTGGTATAATGGAAGGGTACAAATCGTTTCCTCATCACTTGCTTCATTTCAGTCCAAGTGGCAATCGGTTGTTCCCTATTTCTCCTTCTTGTGGCACATACTTGCTCCCACCAAATAGATGCATAATCTTGAAATTCAATAGCTGCAAGTTTCACCTTTTTATCTTCGGAGTAATTGTGGACTTCAAACACTTGCTCAACTCTCCGAACCCAATCTAAATAAGTTTCAGGATCATTTTTCCCATGAAAGGTAGGCATCTTAGTCTTGATGGAACCAAGATTGTCATCGGTTCTCCTAGGTCGGCCTCGACCTTCCCTCGCTCCCTCTTGGCTTCTCCTTGATCGAAATGAGGTGTGAGAATGATACCCCTCATCATCCGCATCATGATCAGCACTTTGAACACTCGAAACCCTATGGTGTGTATCTCCGGTACCTCGCATCTCAATGGCAGCCAACCTGTCGGATATTTGTGCCATCGCAAATTCATGTTTCTCCATCGCAAATTCATGTCTCTCCGCTTGTTTTTGAAGAGTTTGGAGCACCAGTTTGAGTGACACGTCGGTCTCAGACGGCTCAGGCATGTTCCCCTCTTGAGACATATTGTCTAACCTGCAAAACAAGTGTATCCTAGTCTACCTTGCAAAGCACTCGTGTATCACTCAAGGAAAACACACTCACTCTCAATTTTCCTCCTCGAAGTTCTTAAGACAACTCAACTCTCAAAAATTTCAGAATTAATTACCCTATAAGCAAGTAACAAGACACAAAGCAGAATTTTACAAATCTTAGAAAAACTCTACCCGAAGCTGGAACTTTTTTTTTTTTTTTTTTGAGCTGTTGTTTTGCTGAGTTTCTGGTCAGTACTTTGGAAGGTAAATGGTGTTTCTGGAGTGCTCAAACAATCTATGAATCAGTCCTCAAATTGCAGTCAAATCGGATTGCAAAACTAGCTCAACCGAATTTAGAAACTCAAGAACTCCCAAGGCGGTTTGGGGCTAAGGTGTTTGGTTTGGTTTTGAAAACAGAATCTGGTGTGTTTGGGGCTGGTGAGGTCGTTTAGGGTCTTTGGAATTCAATCAAGATTGGAACTCAAGAGTTGGAAATCAATCAAGATTAGGAAACTCAAGTTTTGGGAAATCAACCAAGATTTGGAGATTAACCAAGATTTGGGAACCCACCAAGAATTGGAAACTCACGATTTTTTTTTTTTGGAAACTTGATTTCCTTTGTATGAGAGCCAATTCCTTCTCTTCTTCCTTTTTTTTTTCTTTCATTTTTTTTTCTCCTTTTTTTTCGGCTCTTCAAGGAACACAAATTCAGATCACACCAACAAGTTCAAGAAAACGGATGAAAGGTTATGCCAATTCCAAGAAAACCCTAGTTCTTGGTTTATTGTTCAAGAATTTTCAAAACAAGACTTGGTGGTCCAAGAACTTCAAGAATTTGTTCAAGAAACACAAGAATTTTCCCAAATTACGTTGTGGTGTTTAGGGTTTGCAAGAACAACAACCAATACTCAAGAAATAGGCAAAACAGAATTTCAGCAATACTCAAAAGAAAATTCCAGCAATACTCTAGCAACTTGGACACTAAAACAATATAAGGTACGTGACTCTTTTTTTTTTCTTTAAACCCTAACAACCCAAATACAAGTATAACAAACCCAAGAATTTGGACAGAAAACACAAAAAGACAACACCCAAACAGTTTTTTTTGACTCGGATGAACAGTAACGTGAACAGTACGCTACAGTATGATGAACAGTAATTCGGAACAGTACGATGAACAGTAATCGCTACAGTTTTTTTTTTTTTTTGTTTTTTTGACAAAAGACACAAACTAGCAAGATATGAACAACTTCAATTAAAAGAGAATTAACCTGATGCTCTGATTACCAACTGATATAGGCAACCCTAGGGGAAGACCCTCCTAGAACCTCCCAACCTTGTAATTATCAGAGTTGGATCTTTTCTCCCAACAGAAATTGAACTCGATTGTTCTCATGAACTCAAGACCTCTGACACACAAAGGTAATCAGCAACCTTAAGCAAATAAGGATGGATGAAGCGACACCACGATTAGGGAACAAGCTAATCGATAAAGTCTGATTTGAATCCTAAGCTATGAACTCAAGAATTCAAGAGTAAGTTCGGTTAAGAACTTGAAGGAAAATTCCTCATGATTTCTGGTTGTAATATTCTGTCCTTTACTCTTACAAGAGATGCCTTTTTATAGGCTAAAACTAGGGCAAAATCCGGCCCACATAAACCTGGAAGAGATTCGGTCCGCATAAAAGAGCTTAAAGAGCTAGCTCTTTAAGGCTTTCCGATAAGGCCCGATAAGTAATAAAATACTCAACGCCTAACAACTACTAAACGGGACAGTCTTAAAACAACTACCAACTAAGCTAACAAGTATGAGATCACTCCTTTACTTAAAACGTACAAGTGAACAAAGTAACTTCATGGTCCATTAAATCTTCAAACTTAGCTTGTTCCTTGCTTGTATGGTGAATGATCAAGGCTCGTAAAGCTTCCTTCACCCTCTTGGATCTTGATCTTGTCATCGGACCGCCAATGTGGACCAAAGGATCCTTGACCCAAGGTTGAAGTTAATTATTGCACACCCGTATCCGCATCATTGAGCCAATTTTTGAATACTCTCCGTCTGGAATCATGGAAGAGTGTATTCTATAAACTTTAAGTACCTTGGAAGAGGTTTCCAACGGTACCAAGTTTTCCAATTTTCGACTTGTAAAGCGGGAGATACGATTTTTCTAATATATCGTATCAAAACTGAAATTTTCCGAATTTCAAGGAAATGGAGTATTTTCGAGTACCCCTTACTCCTTCGATGTTACTTGAACGTTTTATACTTGATTTCCAAGATGAAAACTAAATTTCTCTTGTACTTTGAAACCCTATTTGAGAGCCTCGATTTAGGATAAATAAGGCTCGTTTCACGAGACTTTCTAAGATTGTACTATGGTATGATCTCCTTTAATAGTAGGGGTTTGAAAATGATAGTCTATTATTATTTGCTCAGGCGCACACAAGGACCTTCCAGAGGACCCCACGGTGGACGCTTGAACTTCAATTGAATCTACTTGCTCTTGTTACTTGGTGAGTGTCAAGTGTATGAATACTTGATACATGCTTAATTGTTATAATTGTTTGGAGATTTTGAAAATGAAGGTGAGTGTGTACTTTACCACACTCGTTCTTATTTGAAATCAATGACACATGATTAAAATGAAACGAATGAATTATGAATAATTTAAATGAATGACTGAAATGTATTGAATGAATGAATGAAATGTAATGGTATGTTATGGCTGCATACGTCGCTGGAGTGAATCTCCTCGACTTATAAATGTTAACTGAGGGACGCCCAAACTCATAGGCAGACCTTGGACTCGAGCCGGCATGGACATGGTCCGGAACCTTGGCGAGCCGTGAGAAAACTAATAAACTTGATCTATTGGAGAGATCTTGCTTGGCATACTCGTTGAAGTATCGCCTTATAAATGACGTTCAGGCCCGGTGGGGGTATGTACGGTGGACAGATGGAATTAAGTGGTGATCTACGGATTGAAAATACCAACCCGGTTGACGGAGTGTCATCACGGGAAGGTATACTAATGGCCCTGACAAAGCAAGTGGAACTTAGCTCCTGAGAGCTACCATATCCTTGAATTGTTTTTGTTTACATTTTATTAGAATTGTCAATTACTTGTACTTATCCATTGACCTGTTATTTGGGTTTGTTACTTGGATTATGTGCTTGCATGTGTGTTCTTGGCCTCACGAGCGTTTTGCTCACCCCGTAGATTTGTTTTCCTTAACAGGAATGGACATGGAATGAACTTGGAGAAACCCCTTTTGATGCACTTCTGGCTTAGGGTTTCTAATGTAATTTGGGCTAGACCTCTTATTGGTTGTACTCTTGGAAACTTTATGTATGATTTGGATATTTGATGTACCCAGATGTGGTAACTTTTGGGAATTGATGTAACTTTTGGAAATTTCATGTAAGGGTGGATAAACGTTATATATATTGTTAAGTTTGGAAGTTTTTCGCACTTTCTTATTTATCCAGTGCTGTCGAATAGTTTTGTATTAAGCTTGAACGGAAACTGCTTGAGCCCTGGCGAGAGCTGGGCAGGTGTCCCTCAGATACCCTCTGGTTCGTCTTAGGGAGAAGTGGGGGCGTCACAGTTGGTATCAGAGCTTAGGCTTTAGATCTTTGTAGTGTATCCTAGCCTTAAAAGTTTAGGATGCTGGACTATGGAGTAGGTTGGGAAGTTAAGTGACAGCTTGTGAAAATGAAAACTAGAACCTAGGTTTGAATTAGTGGATGACAAGGAGTCTTAATCTAGTGTGACACATGTGAGATAGTACGAAATGATCGGATCTGGTTTATTGAATATAACTGGACCTACATGAGCTTTTACTTTTAAGGGTAAGTTATGGGAGGTAAGGGTGATATTAAATTGTCTCGGGACGCCTTCCGGTGGTCCATTATCGAGAAAGACCTAAGGGAGCATTGGAGAGATAATCCAATTTACAGAACTAGGGCTTCATGTGATTTTCAAAGGACTTGCTCGCGCCCGAATAATGGGGTGTTAATAATGGTCGATCATTAAAAGTGGCTATCCGAGGAAACTAGGGTGATTCGAGGGGATAATCGAGAACTGAGGGCAATTGCGGATGCCTAGACTACTAGAATTCCTGAAGTGGAGATTAAGATACTTAAGGAGTGAGGAAGACAAAGGCTCCTTGTGAGAAGTTTTTTTTTTTTAAAAAAAACTAAGAATCGACTTGTTGGGGTAGTGTCCGAAATTAAAGACAGGATGGATAAGTCGATGGTTGGGTGTGTTACCCTGGTTGAACAAGTGGAGAATGACAAGGTATTTGATAAGGGACATGAAATCTAAAACTCCTAGTGCTGAAAATGAAAATGATCCTACAGGATAGTAGAGACTTTTGGCTCCACCAATTTCTAAACCCGTGATTTAGTCTATTTTAATGGTTTTGGCACAGTGGTCGGGGTGATGCTTGCTTAAAGGCCATTGCACTTCATGTTTTGCTTGATTATGTTTACCACCCTGTGAAATAATTAGATGTTACTCATGATATGCTTGACTTTATTGTTTCATGATTTCAAATCTATGATTGGGTTGTACACATTGCGACTATTTCGGTGTCTTCCCTCTTATCCTTGTATTTGTTTGGCATGGTCAAAGTGCCACTTTTCAAACCTCGTTTATGCACTCTCATTTTATATCATATCTTTATAACTGATAAATTTATGAGTGGCCGAACAAGTGAAAAGGGATTGAGGGCGAAGGATTAAGCAACCCTAAGCTCAAGGGGATGATTAGGGAACGACTGTTGGACTGAACCGAAACCCTAGAAATAAAGGAATACAATCACGTAGTTACTGCTATTGACCATACGATTGATGTCCTAGCATGGTTGGTTGAGCACCTAAGCTCTAGATCAATAAGTCAACCTAAGAATCAAGAGAGGTGTGAAAATGAAATAATTCTTGAAGTTCGCTCCATCTAAGTTTCACGGAGAACCTAATCTCGAAATAGTAGGACCGATTTAACGGAATCAAATAAGGCACTAGTGAAAGCAAGAAATTAGAGTTTCTTCTCGAGTAACTTTATAAGTGAGTATTGGAGAGTGAACTAAGACATGAAATTTTATATTAAGGAATAGGGACCCTGCATCTGGTTGTGTTTGTAAGTAATGATAGTAATCTCTTGGAGACTTAAGAACTCGCCGTATTAAACAGAGAATAGTTAAGATTTGTATTCCGGGGTAACCTATAAGCAAAAGAATGAAAGAGTATTATGACTCGAACTTTCATTATGAATAGTTACTTATTTTGATCTTTTGATCTACCTGGCAGGCTAGCATTTGACTTAAGTCAACTGGTAAAATGACAACCTTGGAAGAAATGCGTAAGGAAATGGATATTCTTCGAAATGAGGTAGAATTTCAAAGAAAATTGGCTGACTACTGGGAAGGACGGTGGAAACAAGAATATGCAGAGAAAACTGAGTTGCTACGTCAGAACGTAGAACTGGAGAAGAAACACAAGGGAAATTCTCAAGCTAGTCAGGCCGTCACTTCTCATGTAACTTGTGGATACTGTGGCAACATTAACCACACTGAAACCGGGTGCTAGAGAAAGCAAGGAAAATGTTTTAAGTACGGTAGTGCCGAGCATAAGCTTTCGAATTACCCTGGTACCCCTAACAAAAGGAAGAAATACTCAGCAGCCAATTAGGTTCGCCCAAAGCAATCGAATGCCAGATGGAAGTAATTAGTACTAATGGTTATGCAGGGGGTTCTAGTAGTGGAAGTTTTACGAGTGAGAATGTTTTGACTACACTCGAGGGATAGGGGTTATAGTTTACCCTAAACTAGACTAGCACTTTTGGAAACTTAATCTTTTAAAAAAAAGGGAAAAAGTCTTTTGTTATTTGTATCTTGGCAATTTGGCACGTTTTATTATAATCTTGTTGTTTTCCCTTTTTCCTCTTGGGATGATTTGATAAACCTATTCCAACTTGATGTAATTCTGTGATCTTATATAAAATGTGAAAAGTTACTTTGCTTTTAATCGATTTCATGGCTTATATGTATATTTACACTTTGCCACACCTTTAGATTGGTAATAAGACATGGACGGTAGTAGACGTGATCGAAACGGTACTTGAGAGCGTAGGCAACCCCGAGATCTTGAAGATGACTAGGGATCAGTAATGGAAAAAAAAAGTGGAGAACTTAGGGTTGAAGTTGGGACCCAATATTTGGGTGCCAAATTGATATATTAAGACTATGGAAATTGGGTTAGTGAAAGGAAATATTTGATAGATTTAATGAGTATAACGATTAAAGGACCGGATATCATATGTGGAATGGAAGCTGGAGGCTATATATATAGATTATCGAGACTTGAACGATGTGACTACGAAGCACAAATACTCCGTAGCCTCACATAAGCGGGAATTTTGACCAATGGCAAGGAGCCGTGATATTATTCAAGTTGAATTTAAAGCAGAGCTATTACCAGTTGAGAATCCTAGAAACTGATGTAGTTATTACCGCTTTCAATTTAAGACATGGACACTTCGAATTTTCGGTACACCCTTCGAGTTGACTGAAGCACTAGTAGCATTTATGGGCCTAATGCATCGGAGTTAAATCGTATTTGGATGGATCGGTGGTGGCATTTGTTGATGATATATCGGTATAGTTTAGGGTTTAAGAAGATCACGAAAGAAGTTAGTGGCTGTAATAATGGCATTAAAGAAGTGAAGACATTACCTATGTGAGGTAGACATGAGGCCGATTAAGTTGCCCTATGACTCGGAAGTTAAAATGCTTCTTGGAAAAAAAAACCAAATTAAGTTTTAATTACTAGTTGAATGAATAGAAATTGTGAAGTATAAGTTAGAAAACGTAAGTTAGTGATTAATCTGGTAGACTTAACCATTAAGAGAATGATATTGTTCTAGGTGTGAATTTCGAGGACGAAATTCCTTTTAAGGAGGAGAGGATGTGAGGACCCGAAATTTTCTTATTTATTGAATATTACAAGTTTACTTAAATATTTATTTACTCATTTTCTCCAAATTATTTATTTCGACCCTTTAAAAAAATCCATTTATATGGAACAACGCCTCTTTTATATTTTAAAGCGTTTTGTTGGAAAATTCACTTTTTGAAAATTCGTTTAGTTCGGAATAACGAGTACACGTTTTTTTTTAGGCTATACTTGAATCAGAAGTGTATTAATATTGGAGAATTAAGAATGATCAATAGTAGATTAAGAAAGGTTAATCGAGGAATTAATACTAGACTCCTGTGAGGACTCGCAAAATTTATTATTTTAAATTCGTATTTCGAACTTATTTGAATATTTAATTGCCCATTTATTCCGAATATTATTTTCTAACCTCTTTAGACCTAATTACATGGGTCTATAGTTTCGTTATATTTTTTAAGTGACTTGTGTCAAAATTTAATTTTTGGAAGCTCGTTAAGTGAAAATAGTGATTATGCGATTGGGAATTTTAGCTGATTTGGAAATACCATAAGTCGGGAAAATTAGAGACTTACACGATGATCCTACAATAGGTAATTTTATGCTTAAGTACTCAAGTGATAGTTATTAGTACTATCGTTATAAGAATTTCTTAGAGGTTTCACTCTATCGCGTTTAAATCGGAAATACGCGTTCCACGCGCGCGATTTAATTGAGGGACATTAGACCCTTATGTTGGGACAATTAAGAGTGAATAATATTAATATGAATATAAGTGCATTAGAGGTTTAGTGCACTAGTGAAACAAACGCAAGAGAGATCGAGCACAAAACGCTCGCGTGCGCGCGCAAAGGAGAGTTGAACTTTGGAGCATTTTGGGCCACACATTCTTAGGCTTCTCATGGGAGCATCACACCAGATCAAAACTCTCCATTTTATCACCTCAAACAGCCGTGCAACTCCTTCTTTTTTTCTCCTAAGACAGCCAGCCATTGAGCTTGCAAAACATCACCAAAGTTCTCCAAATATCTTCACAAAATCTTCATCAATCTTCATCCAATTCACATCAAATTTCATCCACACCTGACTCATCACTTGGAGACCTCATTAAACTACAAAAGGGGGCTGCTGGCCACGATTTTCTTAGGCTAAGGAGGGGCCGAAAATTTCTGTCTTGTTCATCTAGCGAAGTAAGTAACGATCAACTCTCAAATTCTTGTTTTATGGAAGTAGTAATGCACTTCTAAGCTCTTGCATGCATGTAGGTAGCATTATTTTGAGGAAAATTTGGTTGTGTGGGCTCTATGAACTCCCACTTTTGATGGAAGAACTGATTTGGTGATTAATGATGAAATTAATGGTGATTTAGTACTTAAATTAATGGATTAATGATGTATTGTTGATAGAAAATCAAAAGAGGTGCTATAGTCAAAAGTGACCATTTTGCCCCTGGTTTGTTCGAGCACTTTGGTGTGAAATTTTGAGGTTCTAATGGCTTGTTTATATTGTTTACATGTTATATTGGTTGTGTAAAAAGTTTCATTGAAAGATAACTTGATTTAGTCACCCAAATGTTGGATTTACAAAAGCTTAGAAATCTGGAAATTTATCCCATATTCACCAGGCAGTGTTTTTGTTTCGGCTATATCTTTTTACTCCGATGTCGGAATCGAGTGCTGTTTGCGGCACTGGAAAATACGCATTTCCAGCTTTCCAACGATATAAATTGCATGTTCTGGTTCCTCTTGAGCAAGCCAAATCATTCGTTTGAAATCTACTGTCCTGTTTCACATTAGATTAAAACTCCACGAGGTTACTATCATTATTTACAAACACAGTAAGATACGGGGCCTTATTCCTTAATATGAAGGTTCCATATCTTAGTTCACTTTCCAATACTTGTCTATAAAGTTGGTGAAGAAGAAATCATAACCTCTTGCTCGCACTAGTGCCTTATTGTATCCTTTCAAATCAATCTTACTATTTCGAGGTGAGGTCCTCCGTGAAACCTAAATAGGCAAACTTCAAGAATCATTCCATTTTCACATCTCTCTTGATTCTTAGGTTAGCTTATTAGTCTAGAGCTTTAGTACTCAACCAATCGTGCTGGAACATCAGTCATATGGGCAATAACAGTAACTACGTGATTGTTTCCCTTCATTTCTAGGGTTTCGGTTCGGTCCAGCAGTCGCTTTATAATCATCCTCTTGAGCTTGGGGTTATAACCCCTTGCCCTCTGTCCCTTTTCATTTGTTTGGCCACTCATGAATTTAACATTCACAAAGGCATGTCATAAAATAAGTGCATATAAACGAAGTTTGAAAAGTGACACTTTAATCATGCCAAACAAATACAGGAATAAAAGGGGAAGACACCGAAATAATCGCAAATGTGTACAACCCAATCATAGATTTGAAATCATGAAGTAATAAAATCAAATGTCTCATGAGTAACATTCAATTGTTTCACAAGGTAGTAAACATAATCAAGCAAAACACGAAATGCAATGGCTTTCGAGTAAGCATCACCCCGACCACTATGACAAAACCATTAAAGTGAACTACGTCACTAGCTTAGGGATTGGTGGAGCGAAAAGTCTCTACTGCCTCGTAAGATCATTTTCATTTCTAGCACTAGGAGTTTTAATCTAATGTCCCTTATCGAATATCTTGTCATTCTCCACTTGTTCAACCAAGGCAACACACCCAACCATCGACTTATCCATCCTGTCTTTAATTTCGGACACTACCCCAACAAGTCGATTCTTAGTTGTTTAAAACTTCTCACAAAGAGCCTTTGTCTTCCTCGCTCCTTAAGTATCCCAGTTTCTGCTTCAGGAATTCTAGTAATCTAGGCATCCATAATTGCCCTCGATTCTCGATTATTCTTTCGAACTACCCTAGTTTCCTCGGATAGCCACTTCCGATGATCGACCACTATTAACACCCCATCATTTAGGTGCGAGCATGTCCTTTGAAATCACGTGAAGTCCTAGTTCGGTGAATTGGACTATCTCTCCAATGCTCCTTTAGGTCTTTCTCGATAATGGACCACTGAAAGGCGTCCCGAGACAATCTAATATTACCCTTACCTCCCATAACTTACCCTTAAAAGTAAAAACTCATGTAGATCCAGATATATTCAATAAACTAGATCTGATCATTTCGTACTATCCCACATGTATCACACAAGATCAAGACTTCTTATCATCCACTAATTCAAACCTATGTTCTAGTTTTCATTTTCACAAGCTGTCACTTAACTTTCCAACCTGTTCCACAGTCCGGCATCCTAAACTTTTAAGTCTAGGATACACTACAGAGATCTAAAACCTAAGCTCTGATACCAACTGTGACGCCTCCACTTCTCCCTAAGGCGAGCCAAAGGGTATCCGCGAGACGCCTGCCCAACTCTTGCCAGGACTCAAAGCAATTTTCATTCAAACTTAACGCAATACTATTCAATAACACCAGATAAAGTAAGAAAGTGCGAAAAACTTCAAACTTAACATTACATAACAATTATCCAATCCTTGCCTCGGATTTCTAAAAGTACATCGAAACCCAAAATGTACTACATCCAAATACATCAAATATCCAAATCATACATTAGGTTCCCGAAAGTACAACCAATAAGAGATCTAGTCCAAAATACATTAGAAACCCTAATACAAAAGTACATCAAAAGGGAGTTCCTTCGAATCTCATTCCAAGCCCATTCCTGTTAAGGAAAATAAATCTACAGGGTGAGCCAACGCTCGTGAGGCCAAGAACACACATGCAGGCACGTTGTTCAAGTAACAATCCCAATTTAACACGTAGAGCAACAATATTTCAATAAATAACAATTCGAACGAGAAAATTTAAACATAAACAATTCAAGGATATAGGAGCTCTCAGGAGCTATTTTTCCACTCGCACGATCATGAACCTCCACGAGTTGACACTCCGTCAATCGGGTAGGTTTAGTCCGTAGAACTTCACTTATCCTGTCCCCTTTCACCTTACATACCCTTGTATCGGGTCCGCCTGTCATTTGTTTGAGGCGATACTGCTCGAGTATGCCAAACAAGATCTCTTAATAGGTCAAGTTTTTGTTTTCTTATGGTTCGCCAAGAAACCCGACCAAACCCATGCCGGCTCGAGTCCAAGGTTAGCCAGTGAGATTTGGGCATCCCCCATGTACATTTGTGAGTCGAGGAGATTCACTCCAACGACGTATGCAGCCATAGCATACTATT
Organism: Coffea arabica; assembly: GCF_036785885.1. NCBI lineage: Eukaryota > Viridiplantae > Streptophyta > Magnoliopsida > Gentianales > Rubiaceae > Coffea > Coffea arabica. The sequence continues at coordinate 10,044,461 of NC_092311.1, forward strand.
TCATGTTATTCAAGCATTTAATATATCCAAGCATTTGATAATTTCAAGCATTTGATATATTTTAGTATTTCAAGCATGAGTTATTCATTTCAAATGAGAACGAGTGCGATAAAGTACACACTCGACTCCATTTTCAAAATCTCAAGTCATGGATAACAAGTAAGCATGTATCAAGTTCACAGGAGTTCAAGTAACACACACTTGACACTCACCAAGTAAACAAGAAGAAACGGCACTCGAAATTCAAGCGTCCACCGTGGGGTCCCCTTGAATTTCCTCTTGTGCGCCTGAGCAATTAATAAGGATTTATCACTCATAAACCCTCAATTATTGAGAATATTGCACTTAGTGCATAATCTAAGAAAATCTCATGAAAACGAACCCCAATCACTCGTAAATCGAGGTTCAAAGATGGATTTTAAAGTACAAAAGCAAGAGGTCTTGGTACAGTTGGAGAACTAGGTACCGTTGGAGACCTCTTAGAAAGTACTAAAAGTTCTTAGAAGACACTTTTCCACGATTCCAAATGGAAGGTATTCAAAAATTAGTTCAAAGTTGCTGTTTTGGGGCACTTAAGGCAGGTTTATGTTGGTTTTTAGCTAACTTTGAAAATTCGGCAAAATTCACTTGATTTGAATTACCCTCTAAAATTTGGAAATCTATTATAGTTTCAATCCAAGTTTAAAATAAAATAAACGGAACAAAATTTGGAGTTTTGAGCACCAAGATATGGTAGCTCAATTTTACTAAAGTTTCCTTGTTAATCAAGGGTTTTCCAAATTCAAATCATGAACTTTGGAAGTTTAGTTGAGCAGCGAAATGGACTCAGAATGACACCAAATTAGTAGTATAATACTACCATATAGGAACTATTCCTCTGCCAATTTTCATAGAAAAATATTTACGGAAAGTTGGTTAACGAAACCGTTGAAATCACAAGAAATTCCAAGGCTAAGCTGCCTTTGAACTTCTGTTTTGCTGTTTCCAAACATTTGGTCAAGAAACATCTCAAACATGGTCCATTCCAGTAGGTAATGTCTAAAATATGTCCAAGGTACATTTGATAGGTGATTTACACTAAGAAATTTCGGATAACAAGTCCCAAATCATTGTTAGTTTCAAATCTGTCCAAATGCATGGTATTCCTTCACAAGACTAGATTCGAATTTTGATCATATCACTCAATTCAACTCGGAATTGATCATGGTTGGTGGTGTTGGAAAATAGACTCATAAGGGTATAGTTTCTCAGAAGAAACCGTTTTCAAAATCTGTCCATAACTAGCTCGTTCGGGAGCATCAAGTTACAGCTCATGTGCTGCCTTTCACGAAGCAACGAAACAGGACAGCGGATTTCAAACGAATGGTTTGGCTTGCTTAAGTGGAATCAGGACATGAATTTTATACCAATGGAAATCTGGGAATATCTAGTTTCCAGTGCCGTAAACGGCACTCGATTCCGACGTCGGAGCGATGAGTTATAGCCAAAACAAGATGACTGCCTGGGCAGTGACGAGAACCAATTCCAGATTTCTAAGCTTCCGAAATTCCAACATTTGGGTGACCAAATCAAGTTATTTTTCAATGAAACTTTTTACACACTCAATATAACATGTAAACAACATAAAAAAGCCATTAGAACCTCAAAATTTTGCACCAAAGTGCTCGAACAAAGCAGGGGCAAAATGGTCACTTTTGGCCATTGCACTATCCTTGAGTTTCTATCAACAACCCAACATTAATCCACTAGTTTAAACACTAAATAAACATTATTACCATCAAAACACCACAAATCAGTCCATATATCCAAGGTGGGAGTTTATAGAGCCCACACAACCAAATTTTCCTCAAAATAATGCTACCCACTAACATGCATGAGTATATATGAGCACTTGAACTTCCATAAACCAAGTTTTCAAGGTTTGATCGTTACGTACTTCACTTGGTGTGCAAAGTAGAAATTTTCGGTCCCTCCTTGCTCCAAGAAAACCGTGAAAAGCTCCCTTTTTTTTAAGCTAGATACAATCTCCAAGTGTTAAATTAAGTGTGGGTGAAATTTGAAGTGAATTGGAGGAAGTTTAATGAAGATTTGATGAAGGAATTTGAATAGCTCTTGAGTTGTTTTTATTGCTTGATGGCCGGCCAAATGAGAGAGCAAGAGAGAGAGATTTTGGTCTGAAATGAGGCTTCCATAGGAAGGTTTAATGTGTGGCTACAATTTGTTCAAAAGTCAACTCTTCCTCGCGCTCGCATGCGCGCGTTTTGTGCTCGATTCCTCTTGCGTTTGTTTCACTTGTGCGCTAAACCTCTAATGTACTTGTATTCATATTAATATTATTCACTCTTAATTGTCCCAAAATAAGGGTCTAAAGTCCCTCAATTAAATCGCGCGTGTGGAACGCGTATTTCCGATTTAAGCGCGATAGAGTGAAACCTCCAAAAAATTCTTATAACGATAGTACTACTAACTATCACTTAAGTACTTAAACATAAAAATACCTATTTTTAAGACCATTGTACAAGTCTCCAATTTTTCAAACTTATTGTACTCCCAAATCGGCTATAATCTCCAAACGCGTATTCGTTATTCACTCTAAACAAGCTTCCAAAAATAAATTTTTGAATCAAATCATTTTTAAGATGCAATTAAGCTATAGATCCTTGTAATTAGATCTAAAAAAGTTAGAAAATAATATTCGGAGCAAACAGGCAATTAAATATTTAAATAAACTCGAAATAGGAATTTAAAATAATAAATTTTATGAGTCTTAACAGGAGTCTAATTTTAATTCCTTAATTAACCTTTCTTAATCTACTATTGATCATTCTTAATTCCCCAATATTAATACACTCCCGATTCAAGTATAACCTCGAAAAACGTGTACTCGTTATTCCAAACTAAACGAATTTTTAAAAAGTCAATTTTTCCGACAAAACGCTTTAAAACCATAAAAGGGACGTTGTTCCATATGAATGGATTTAAAATGGTCGAAATAAATAATTTGAAAAAAATGAGTGAATAATTATTTAAATAACCCAATAATATTCTATAAAATTAAGAAAATTTTCGGGTCCTCACAATCTTGCTGAGCCATATAGATTTCCTCCTTTAAATAATCGTGAAGGAACGCGGTCTTCACATCAAGTTGAGCTAATTCCAAATTCAACTGCACTACCAAGGCCAACAAAATTCTAATAGAGGAATGTTTAACAACTGGAGAAAATACCTCATTATAATCAACTCCCTCTTTCTGAGCGTAGCCTTTAGTCACCAATCTTGCTTTGTAACGAACATCATTCTTGTCAGGAAATCCTTCTTTTTTTGCAAATATCCATTTGCATCCAATTGCATTCTTACCCTTCGGTAGTTGTGTCAACTTCCACGTCTTGTTCTTCTGAAGAGATTGCATCTCTTCTTCCATAGCATCTTTCCATCTACCATCTTCTGTACTTCGAATTGCTTCAAAAAATATGGATGGAACATCATCAACAACTGGAAGTACATAGGCCACCATGTCAACAAAACGAGCAGGTTTCTGAATTTCTCGTCTTGACCTATTGACGGCAATTGACTTTTGCTGCTGTTGAGATCCTTGGGTTGAAACCTCTTCCTCATCTGACTCCTCTTCTGCCATGGGAGAGTTACTAATGGTGCTATTTGCTGGGCTCACCATTATTTGCTTAAACTCCACCTGTTTCGGCGTACACTCCACCTGTTGCGGAGTACCACTGGTCCCATCTTGTATTATCTTATTCAACATGGCAGATTCGTCAAAGGTAACATCCCTACTGATAATGGTCTTCTTTGCTTCTAGACACCACAAACGGTATCCCTTAATTCCAGCATTAAAGCCCATAAAGAGAGTTTTCTTTGCACGTGGGTCCAACTTTGATTCATTTACATGATAATATACAGTAGAACCAAAAATACGCAAAGAATCATAATCTATTGCAGGTTTTCCAGACCATACCTCTAATGGAGTCTTGCTAACTATTGTAGATGATGGCAAGCGATTGACGAGATGTTGAGCGTATGTCACAGCCTCAGCCCAAAACTTTCTGCCTAACCCAACATTAGACAACATGTAACGTACTTTCTCCACTAGTGTCTTGTTCATACGCTCTGACACCCCATTCTACTGCAGTGTTTTTCTAACTGTGAAGTGCCGAACTATGCCATATTCTTGACATATCTTCTGGAAGGGATCACTCTTGTAATCTCCACCGTTGTCTGTTCGGAGAACCTTGATCTTTCTTCCCGTCTGGTTTTCAACCTGAGCTTTCCATTTAAGGAAAATCCCTAGCACCTCATCCTTACTCTTCATAGTAAACACCCAAACTCTTCCAAAAAAATGATCAATAAAAGTGACAAAATAATACCTGCCACCAAGGGATGGAGTCTTGGCAGGTCCCCACACATCTGAGTGCACATAATCCAAAATACCCTTGGTATTATGGATACCAGTGTCAAATTTCACTCTTCTTTGTTCTCCCAGAACACAATGCTCACAAAATTCTAATTTGCAAACTTTCGTACCTTTCAATAATCTTTGTTTGGCAAGATTTTGCAAGGATTTTTCACCAGCATGTCCCAATCGCATGTGCCACAACTTTGTTGCCTCCACATCTTTCTTGCTACTGGAAGATATTGCTACTGCTGCTGTACCAACAACTGTACTACCTTGGTAGTAATACAGATTATTCTTCCTCACACCTTTCAACATCACAAGTGCTCCCGAAGTTACTTTAAGAATTCCATCTCGCATCTTTACTTCCAAGCCTTTTGACTCCAAGAGTCCCAAAGAGATGAGATTCCTCTTCAAATTCGGCACGTACCGAACATCCTTCAGGATTCTAGTAGATCCATCATGATTACACAGTTTGATTGAACCTATCCCAATTATTTTACATAGATTGTCATTTCTCATGTACACAACTCCCCCATTAAGTTCTTCAAATTTAAAGAACCACTCCCGTATGGGAGACATATGGTAGGTACAAGTTGAATCCAAAATCCACTCATCCGGATGGGATGTTAAAGGTGATACCGCCAAAGAGAAATATGATTCCGCATCACTTTTGCACTCTGCAACATTTACGTCTTGCGGAACTTTCCCTTTCTTCTTCAACTTTAGACAGTCTTTCTTCCAGTGCCCTTTCTCACGATAGAAAGCACACTCATCTTTGGCAACTCTGCTTTTTGATTTGGACCTTCCTCTTCTCCCCTTTGATTGACTTTGTTGACAACTTCTTGCCACTAACGTTTCATCTGCTGTAGCTACTTTATTTTTCATTTTATCCTGCTTTCTCAATTCATAACTATACAAAGCAGAACATACAGCATCTAAAGACACATTTTCCTTCCCATGAAGTAACGTAGTTTCCAAATGTTCAAATTCATCAGGAAGGGACGACAACAACATCAAAACCAAATCTTCATCTTCAAAATTTACATCTAAATTTAACAAGTCTGCTACTAACTGATTAAACATAGTGATGTGTTCATTCATAGTAGTACCTGGTTGGTAATCGAATCGGAACAATCTTTTTTTCATTAAGAGTTTATTCTGACCACTCTTCTTCAAAAATTTCTCCTCCAATGCCCTCCACAATTTCCATGCAGAAGTCTCATTCTTGAAAGCATACTTTTGCTCTCTGGACAAACACGTTCGAATAGTTTCGCATGCCAACCGATTTATGGTACTCCACTCCTTCTCTTCTATGTCATCTGGTTTCTTTTCTTCAATGGCAATGCCAAGACCCTGTTGGAAAAGGAAATCCATGACCTCGCCTTGCCACATGCCGAAATGGCCAGTACCGTCAAATGTCTCCACCGCCACCTTCAAACTTGACATTGGAATCCTCGATCATGTGGATGAGGAAGTCGATGCCCCAAATATAATTCTTGACGTGGAATTGTCAGATGCCATTACAGACTCAAATGATAGTATTCAATATAACAAATTACAAACAAGCCAAAAGACGAACCTTCGGCTTTGATACCACTTGTTGGGGAAATCAGGTAATTTCCCACTAAAAAATCTAACTAGTGATTAAACCGATTCAGTAATTCTCAGGAAAGATTGTCGAAACAATCTCCTTAGACAGAATTACCATTCCAAGTAAATTCCTAGGAAAGGTTAAAGGGATCACAAGCGGTCCCACTTAAAACCCAGTCTCCTAGATAGAATTTACGTGCACGGTGTATTATCACAACTAGATCCGTGTATACATAAATAATACGTACACACGAATAAGAAAATACACCCAAATGAATCGTATAAAACACTACAAATAAACCCGACAAATATAGACAAATATATTGAATACTATACTACAAAAGAAAAGAAAATAATAAATAAATACGGAACAAATAAAAGAGATAAGGAAAGAACGCACTCGAAAAATTGATAACGGAGTTCGGCAAATTTTGCCTAATCTCCGAGCACCACTCAAGCAGCTTGCTCTTATAGTTTAGAAGAAGAAAGATTTACAAAAGAATTACAAAATCCTTTTTGGGTAATTCTTTTGTTGGCATTTTTGGTACCTATCAATTGGGAAGACTTGAGAGCTATTTATAGCTCTCAAGCCAAGCTTTTCTACCAATAATCCCACCGATATGGGATTAGAATTGTGCCAAAGAGAAGTCAACAATGTTGGCTTCCAAATTCAAGAATTGAGGCTGCCAACATTTGTTGAAATTCAACAATTTGCTCAATCTGGTAGATCACACCTTTGGGAGGAGCTACACAGATAGCAAATACACCGGTATCGCCGACAAGACCGATTTAATCAAAATCACACGAGCTCCAATTGACAACCACCTTGCACTCCATTGTTGTATACGTGCCACCACTGCATCAATAATATGTGTGAAATATGTTTTCCTCTTTCGGCCCACAAACATTGGGCACCCCAAATATCTAACCAGGAACTGCCTAGAAGGAAAACCTGTCAACTTATGTATTAAGCTCTTTCGAGTTGCGGGAGCCCTCGGTGAAACCAAAAAACAACTCTTTGAAACATTAACTAATTGACCCAAACACTCGTTGACTACCCTTCTTGAATATAATAATGTAATTTGCATATGCTAAATGAGTCACAAGAGGACAATGTTGAGCCACGAAATATGAGGTGAAAGACTTGTTAAGTTGCAATGCATTCAGACCCCTTGATAACACCTCAGTAGAAATGATGAATAATGCTGGAGACAACGGATTCCCTTGCCTTAGCCCTCGAGAGGATGCGAAGAAACCACATGGCCTACCATTTACTAGCACCGAGAACTTACACGATGATATGATTCTCCAAACCATGTCTATCGAAATCTCAAAGAAACCAAACGCTCACATAACCTGTAAAAGAAACATGCAAGACACCTGGTCATAAGCTTTTGCCATGTCAAACTTTAGGGCCTACCACCTTGAACTTTTTTAGAGATTGATGAAAATATCTCCTGTGCCAGCAAAATATTATCTGAAATCAACCGACCATTGATGAATGCACTCTATTGAGGGGAGATGATTTTTCCCAAAACAGGAGCCAGCTGGGAAGCCAATAATTTAGAAATAATTTTGGCATTAAAATTACATAAACTTATTAGAAAAAAATCAGTAAATCCAGCGGGATTAATCACCTTAGGAATTAACGCAAACAATGTTGAGGAAAACCTAGTTGGTAAACTAGCCCCAACCAAAAATTCCTAAATGAGTGAATGGCCGAAATGGTCACTCAACTATTCAAAATGGCACCCTTTGATTATCAAACTTTTTTTATGACCAAAAAGGTCACTAAACTCGCATAAGCGTGCCAGCGGAGTCATTTTACCGAATTTTACCAGCGAATCATCCGGTTACATGGCTATGTGGAGTGGAGGAATATTTGTGAAGGGGTAAAAATGTCCCAAAAAAATATGGCAAACCTATTTCTTCCTTCCTCGCAAGTTGTAGCAAAAAAAGATGCTGATCTCTTCGTGGCCAGTTTCTCCACCGTTCTTACATCAGAGATTCGCTTCACCATCACTTTCTTGCTCTCTTGGGCTTCCTCCTCTGGGCTTTCAATTCCTCATCCTCCAGCACAAAACAAACCCTCAACCTGGGCTTCCTTCGACAGCTCTGAGCTGTGCTGAATCGCTAGGCTAAAGGGGAAAACGTTAGACTATCTGCAACTAAGGAGATGGGTTTTCGGGTTAGAAATGAGTTGACCTGGAAACAGACTTTCTGGGAGCCGGCTGCGACGGCAATTCCAGCAGCCATAGATGGTGGTTTTACTTGTATCCAGTGTTGGTGAGAATCAATATACACATGGGAGGAGCCCGTTGCAAGGCTCAGATCTAAAATATCCGGTGTTGTTCAAGCTAAAATTATATGAACAAAAATAGAAAAAAAAAGCCTCAGATCTATCAAAAAATCAGGCAAAGAGGAAGGAGCCCATTGCAAATAATGCCATCAAGAGCCAAGTTACAAACCCATAAACTCCATGCCCAAATGACAACTTAGAGAGAAAAACAAGAATCATCACAGCTTGACATCACACTAGAAGACAAAGAAGAAGATAATGACGATGGTGATGATCTTAATGCAAGGAAAGAGTTAAATAATAAGTGGAAGGGAATCTTGCACTTTACTGGAACCATGATCTTGATGCATGGAGAAGAGTACAATTCTGCTTTATTCTTTCTCACACTAGAAGACAATTTCCCCATACCAACATAGCTTGCGAGAAAGGAAGAAACAGGTTTGTATATTTTTTTTGGACATTTTTACCCCTTCACAAATATTCCTCTACTCTACATAGCCTTGTAACCGGATCATTCACCTGTAAAAATCGGTAAAATGACTCCGCTGGCGCATTTATGTGAGCTTAGTGACCTTTTTAGCTACAAAAAATGTTTGATGACTAAAGGGTGCCATTTTGAATAGTTAAGTGACCATTTCGGCCATTCACTCTTCCTAAATTGCTAGAGAGACCTATGGGCCAACTATCTCCTAAGTAGCCGTGAAAAGGTACCAGAGAACCCATCCGGGTTCGGGGCACCCTCACCCTAACCTTCTCCACCAAATGGACTTGTACCAAAGCAGCATTATCTTTTTGATTGATTAACCTCGGAATCAATTGCAACAAAGGACCGTCATCACTCCCCTATGTTTGCTCCGCAGAAACGGCCCTTCAAAAAAACCAAATAGCCTCTTGTTGAATTTCTGACTCCTCCAACCAACTCCTATGCTCATCTTTAATCTGGTGTATGAATATTCGTAACCTTTGCTTTTTCAAAGATGCATGAAAAAACTGAGATAGCATCCCTCTTCCTGAGCCATCGTATCCAAGATTTTTGATGCCAAAAAGCAGCCTCCCTATGTAAAGCCACTCTTAGTGTTTTCTGCCTGGTCTGTAATTTGGACAGGTTTAATTCAGATGGATCTTCTTCAAGAATCAATTCCTGTTGCGGGACAAATTCTTCAACTACTCGTACCACATCAAAAATACTTCCAAAAACCTCCTTACTCCACTACCTCAAACACTACTTTACCCGATTCATCTTCAGGAATAGCACCCTCATTTGACACCCCGTATCATCCCCATCCCAAGCATCACGAACTACCTGCAAAAAATCTGGATGAGATGGCCAAAAATTTAAAAACGCAAAGCTCCTAGGAACCTCCTCCAGGCACGGTTTAAATCTAAGCAAAAGCGAGGAGTGATCAGACCCTAGCAGATTCAGATGTAACACCGATGAAGACAGCTTGAGGTCTGCCCAATGTTGGCTAAGCAACAATCTATCAAGTCGTTTCCAAACTCTACCCGTTCCAAATCTATTATTACACCACGTAAACTTAGAACCCGAAAATCCCGCATCTAACAGGTCCAGGGAATCAATAAACTCCTGAAAACCACTAGCTTCGTGTGCCATGAAAGGCCATCCACCCTTCTTCTCATCCGAGGACAAAATAGCATTAAAATCACCACAAACTAGCATTGGAAGCCCGGTGTCCAAATATGAGATATCCCTCCACAATTCCCGACGCACCAATTGACCACACAAATCATGTACAAAAACACCAATAAAAGGACATCCCAATTGTGAAGAAACAATCTTGAAAGCCAAAAATTTGCTCGATTGAGCTATTAGATTTACATCAAAATTCTCATCAAAGAACACCCAGATTCTACCCTCAGAATTTGCAAATGCCTTGTGAAACCTTAACTTACCTCTATACAACTCAAGATTGGACACATCGATTAAAGGTTCACTTAACGAAACAAGAAAAACCATGTAATTGCCTTAGTTTACGTAATCGTGTCAAAGCAATCGACTTTCGCATCCCTCTTACATTCCAAAAAAGGGCCTTAATCATTTATACGAACGAACAAGAGAAGCTTGAGAAGGCGAAGTTACCTTTTTTAGAGACCTTTTGCTCCAAAACATTTTCCAGTCATCAGGATTTTTTAAACCATCGAGTCGCCAGCGGAGCACCTCTATGGATTCGTGGGGTGCCTTGCGCGGTGATAAGTTCATGTTATTATTCAAATTTTGCTCAAGTTGCAACACATTAACGTCTTCCACATCCTTAGGTCCCTCCTCCAACACCCGATCAGCCGTAGCATCCAAAATGCTTTCAGCTGCCTTCAAAACAACCCCATCTACTATTGCCTCTATACTCCCGAGGACTGCTCCAGCCAAGCCCTGACCATTCAACGAGCTAGTAGTGTTTGCGAACGTCTGAAAATTAGGAAATTTCATCACTGACATCCTATCCCCAGCAACTACAGCTTTATCAGAAACTGCTACCCTCGAGAGCGGAGGCAAATACTAATGGGATACATCAGAAACTGCTACCCAGCACCGTCATTAGCTTGCATCCCTGCTTCCCTAAGCTGCACCGACAACATGTTACCATCCACCGTAGCAGCAGCAATGTCATCTTCAGCCATCCTACTTCTCTAGATGACAATCGCAAACTGTCACCCTCCTCCGCAGCAGCTGCGACATTCTTCTTTTCCACCGTTATGGCCACACCCTCCAACGTCGCTGCAACATTCTCATGTATCCCATTAGTATTTGCCTCCGCTCTCGACAATACAGCCGCCTCACGCAACCCCAGGTTCTTAACCTAACACTTAGATTCCTCGTGCCTTTGTCGAAAACAGCAAGAGCACTACTTTGGGAGCTCCTTCGGTTCCAATACCTGCCAGAATCCCTCCTTCTCCCCCGTTCAAATCCCAACCCAAACTCTACTGAGGAGAGGCTTCAGCAAATCAACTTCAACGCAGACCCTCGTGATGCTTGGCCGAGATAGCGAACTCGTTGCCGCATCCATGAATAATGACCGACCCAAAATTGACACAATATGGAACAGACATGCCTTGTTAAAGTAATGAATCGGTAGTTTCGGCAGGGAAAACCAAACCGGGACAAGTGACGGCTCTTTATCAACGTGAAACGAGGTCATCCATTTGAACACACGTATCCGACAGCCAAGCACGTACCAAATGTTTCTACCCCAAACCTGACCAGTGCAAGCTAGAAAGGAGAGGTGACCCTACCCAAATCCAGAGGTGAAAAACAATTGCAGGCTCCCTCCTTCTGGTCGTTTTATCAATCCGCAAATTGAATGATGTGTGGTCGTTGACAAAAACAGTGAAGAGAATGGCTTCGATTGGAAAGAAGGAATTGAAGATTTGGGATGCCCTTCAACAGGCGGCTGAAGGGCGACTGAGGCTGCCATAATGGCAACCGAGTCCGAGAACGGCAAAATCCTAGAAAGCCACTAGTGAAGGAATTTTTTCACGTCTACCCCCTTGTGATTTTTTTATTTATTTACTTAATCTCCATATGCTTTTATATAAGGTGGTTAAGTCATCAATTGATTTAGTATTTAAGTGAGAGCACTATTGGTGTTTCAATTAACAATATTACATAGCTTATTTTTGTCAAATTTTCCCTCTACAAAAACCATAGTGGACATTTTGAAATATTAGAGGAGTCATGTGATAATAGATGACTCGTAAGGGGGTTATATGTAATTTACTCATAAAAATATAAATAGAGAAATATGTGGGGCTAGAACAAAGGAAAACATCATAAAGTTTTCATTTTTCTACTCTCTTAAATTATTGGCTTTGGCCCTTAATAACCATGAACTTAACAAGAACTTAATAGCTAAAGTTGATAAAATGTTGATTGATTTACAACATCAGAAACTTAGTTGGTATTTTAAACTATTAATAGTCAAGTTCTTAGTTAAGGTCAATTGTTTTGGTCGCTGTAAACAAAAAGTCAAGATTTTAAAAGTATATGCAAGCAATTGAGTACACTATACAAATAATTGTTTTAGTTGGTGTAACCTTCACAAGGTCAAATAAACTCGTAAAGTGATCGTTTAATGATTATGGAAAATCAATTCAAAACATACCTCATATTTCATTTGAGGAAGTTTTTCGTCCTTCACTTTTAAGATATTAATTTTACGTCTCTTATAAATTCAAGTTAACAAAATTTACTCCCAAATCTGATTTCTGTCTAGTTTTTAGTCTAAAATCACCACTTTACTCACTTATGATCATTTTTTAGGAGGATAAAAATGAATATGAGTTGGTTCAAATCTTACTTTTTTAAGAGAAAAATGTATTTAGTACAAGGTAGATTCAATTCTTTTTTTAAAGGAAACAATGAGAATGGATCGGGTCATTTGTTTAACTACAAATAGTATCTAATCTTTTTTGTCCTAAAAAATGATCATATGTGAGTCACACGATAGATTCAGGACAAAAAGTGGTTGGAAACCTAGGTTGGAACCAAATTTTACTGGCTTAAATTTGTAAATGACGTAAAATTAATATTTAAAAATAAAGGACGAAAAATTCATTTGACAAAATATGAGAGATAGTTTAAATAATTTTTTCTAATCATTATGTAGAAACAAATTATCAGCTGTACTAAAAGAATTATGATACTAACTTTTGACTTAGCAAAATTGGTAGTAACCAATTACATGAAGAACTTATCAACTATTTTGTACATGACCCTAAAATTTTGTTGGCAATCATTGAGATCAAACAACTGAGTGAACATCTCTGCTGATCCAGGCATCCCATCAAACATTTGAGTGAAATGTGCTAAAAAAAGGGTAAATTAACAAGCATTACATCTCAATTGATCCAAGTTTTCCAAATCTGCTTTTAGTTTTCCAACTACTAGTTGAATATTTGTGCACATATTGGCATCTCCTAGGTGTCTGTTGCCTAGAAGAAATTCTTTTCTCATCCATGTTATGCCATTTAGGGATAGCAATAGGTAGGGCAGAATCCAATACCTATAGGTATCCGACTCGATGGTTAATCTGATTAGACGATCGATGGATTATTTGTTAGGGTTTGGTATTGTTAAGGAGTTATCGACGGGTAATCTAATAGGATTTGGCAAGAGGACCCGATATATATGTACACACACATATACTTAGGTACCAATTTTATAGTTTGATGACAAGTTTCTTAATCTTATAACCTAATAGCATGTAACCCTACTCCAACACAAACGAAGACAATTACTATTACAAACAAAATAGTATTGGTTTAACCCTTTATTAAATGTTGGATTTTTCTCATGCAAGCTCTTTGGCTTTACCCAAGTTTAAAACTCAATGTAGTGTATTAATTTAACATGATATGTATATATATTTAGTTTGATAAAAGTTAATTTTTCTTTTTCGAACTATTCAACATAGTAAGTTGAGGGTACCCGATGAATCATCCGAATCCATGAGTAAGAGGGTTTGGTAATGGCAATTAAAACCCACATGGTTATCCAATTGGGTTTGATAAAATACTTAGACATATAGGTTAGGGTTTGATAAGAGAGATTTTCAAGGTTACCCAACCTGCTGCCATGACTAATGTCATTTACTTTAATTAGGATTGTCAATGGAGTCGGACCAACCCGAACTTGGCTTGCTCAGATCAAGAAAAATTTCGATAAGCCTAACCTTTCATTGAGTTGGGCTAAGTTTGGACCTAAATATTATGTCTGAATTAAATATGAGCCAAGTTTGGACATTATTAGGTTCAAATCTGATGTAGTTCCAGTCCTTTAATCTGCATCTATATATATAATTATATATAATTTATTCAAAGTTTAATATATATATATATCTAAATATATAACACTAATACTTTATATTTTTGAGTTATGTGTCAAAACATGTTAATAGATATAAGAAATATTAAATATACAAAATTATGTCAAAAGATTCAGAAGGAAATCTTAGAACAAGCAAATTGAGGACCTTTGAAGATGTATTGATTGCTGATTATGTTTTATTACTATTTTCCATGTATTTTGAACTAATTGTATATATTATTGCTGAAAAATTCTTGGTTTATATATTTTTTGATGAACTATTACTGGTCCGTATAAAGTTTTAATAATGAGGTCCTGTGGATGTTAAATTAACTTTAGAACCTAATAGTTATAGTAATTATATTAAGAAAATTAAGAAGCAATAAATGAGTTTTGGCTAAACTCTATTTAGACTCACAGCTTCAATATTTTGTGAGTCAAGTATGAACTTCACATTTATTAATCCAAAACTCATAACCCGAAATTTGAAAATGGTACTAACTGTATGAGATGAATCTGGACTTATAAAATCCAGATTCAATCGGGCCTAACTTCACCCATTATCCGATGCAACAATATCTAAATGTTTTTCAAGCCTCGACTTAAGACTGCTAGAAAAAGTTTGAGGTAGTTCATGATGATGGAGAGAGAGGCCTTCACCTACAATGACCATAACTTTGAAGGTTGGAATTGGCCTTGTTTGAAGAGTAGAGTAATCAAATTTTCCTTTTCCCACACCTCATCCAATGCTTGCACCTTTGCAGATGGTTTTAGGTTCTTTTGTTCTTTGGACTAGATTTATGAACATGATTTGATTTACCACTATTCTGCGTGGAATGCTGCCATTCCATTCATGCCAAAGATTTCTCTTACCGCCTATATTTGCTTCACATATCGTCTGCACACATATATAAAGTTCTCAATTTACATAGGCACTGCGAGAAGTCATACAGCAATACTATAAACATCTACATGCACCATCAGCAAAAGATTTTATGTTCAATTCAAACATGTACATCATACATAGAGTCAGCAATTATTAGTGTTTTGATTGGAGTTATTAAAATGTCTTTAGGAACAAATGTTTAGCCAAGGAAAGTCAATAACTTTTTTATTCTTGTCAATAGGAACTCGATAGGATTAGGATTGTCTGAACATATAAATGTACATTATGTACCTTGTCTTGAATATTACTCCTAGAACATGCAGTTTAGGCACATAGTCAGAAGGAAGCTTGTACAATGCATAGCTACAAGTAAACAAAAACAGGAATGGCAAGCAGCTATCCACCAGGAAGACATTCAAGACTAGCAAAAATTGATAAGTGCCTACAAAGATCTTAATCTTCTTTAGAAAGATACATAAACAACTCATCCATTGCTGAGGATAATTGAAAAAAAAAAAAGAAAACAAAAAGACATATGCACCACTTTCAAGTATACACATGTAACAAGAGATGCATGGAGGGAAACCTTTATGGTAGGAAGCCCTTTGACCGCTCCTACCGTAGGAAGCCATGCAGAACTGGACACGTCTATTTGGTCCAAAAGCACCAAATGGAGCCGTCATGTGGCAGTGGTAACGCGCGTGGAGAAGGAAGGAACGAACGCTGATGCCCAACCAATAAACTACTAACTATTTATGAGCATTTTACTTTTAATCAATTAATTTATATTAAATACATAAATGTTTATAAGTGAAATTTAAAAAGTGTTACACTAATATTATTATGAAAGGGAAACTAGTAGGTTTTGTATTTAACATATATTAAATACGTAAAAGTAAAAAAAGAAATTACCCACTTTTACTAACTCTTTACGGGTTTCTTCTATTATATGAATAAAGTACTGGCTATTTATAGGCATTTTACTCTGAATCATATAATTTATGTTAAATACATAAATGTTTGTAAGTAAAATTTAAAAAGTGATATACTAAATTTTTTATGAAAGGAAAACTAGTGGGTTTTGTATTTAATATAAATTAAATACGTGAAAGTAAAAAAGAAATTACCCACTCTTTACTAACTCTATACGGGTTTCTTCTATTATATGAATAAAGTACTAGCAATTTATAGCCATTTTATTCTGAATCATATAATTTATGTTAAATACATAAATGTTTGTAAGTAAAATTTATGTCAAAGGGCTTCCCAACAATTATTTCACTGTTTCCCCACCGCTTTATGTAAGGATCGAAGACAACCTAAGAGGGGGGTGAATTAGGTAGTTTAAAAAACTGACCAAGTTGTGAGTCACTTTTTGAGTACTTGCCCTCTTTTTCTAAAAGATCACATAATGGAGCAATTGATGAGAAAGCACAAGTGCTTGTGAGTAAAAAAAATGAGCAATTTATATATCAAAACAATAAGTAAAAGAGATAGAATATCAAACCAAATACCAAACTCCTCTTGAGTTTGAATATCACTTTATAGAGTAAGATTCTTCAAGTTGATCAACTTACAACCAATCTTTTGTATACAAAGGAAGGACCACTTCCTCTTCGCCCCAAGCCACACTTGGTCAAGCAAGGAAGTTTTACTATCACTCGAATAACCCTCACAAAACTACACTATTGAATTAATTGAATCACACTAGAAAAGCTTATCGAAAATTACACAACTAAGAGTACAAATCTTCTTTGAAGAGTATTTTCACACTAAAATCACTCTAGATTTCCTGTAGTCTCAATGTGAAAAGTTGCTTTGAAATGGTTGATTTCGTTCTAATTATATGGGACCAAAAAGTTCCTCAATTAATGCATCCAACGGATAGAAGGTAGTTGAAAAGCCAACTAATCGTTGGTAGTGTTGGATGTCCGGTAGACCAACTTCTTACATTCGAACGTAGGCAGTGAGTTCAAGAAATTTTCTTGAATTATTTTGGACGTCTGATACTTTCAATATATGCGTCCGAAGGTAGGAGGTGAAATTCAGAATTCTTCTTCAATTCTTTTCGAACGTCCGGGGCCTCCAAGGCTTTGCGTCCGAAGTGTCACAACACTTGTCGGACGTCGGGTGCTCTGATGATGTGCATCCGATCGAGATCAGTGAGTTTAGAGGAAATGACACAATATCTTCGAACGTCCGAGGGTAAAGTTTTTCATGCGTCCGAAGTTACGCAAAGGTTGTCGGACGTCCGATCCAGTCTTCTTGCGCGTCCAACAGCAGTTTCAACATCCTTTGTGCTTAATCTTTGAACCTGTTTTGCTCCATTTCTGAAAGGGTCTATTTAGAGAACACTAGTAACATCCATTTGTTTTGTAATTATCAAAAATTACAAACTGAGTTAAACAATCTCCCTCTTTTTGATGATGACAAAACAATGGATTGAAAAATATAATTGGAGTACAACTCCCCCTTACTTGATGCATCCAAAGAGTGGATACTAATAATGTCCTCTCACATATAGATTACTATCCATTGACACTCCCCCTTAGAATGACTCCCCCTCACGTATAGATTATATATCCATTTCTCCCCCTTTTTGTCATCATTGAATCACAGAATCCAGTATCCGATACACATAATTAATATTTTCAGCAATATTAGAAGCCAAAACTATCAACAATTATCAGCAATACTATCAACACTTATCAGCAAAACCAAAAGCCAAAACACAGCATCATTAATATTGACACTTGTCAACAGCAATCATTCATCCAGTCAATATCAGATATCAAAGGTCAGACTGAATTAAACAACATTCATCCAAAAATCAGGGATAATCCACAAAAGCAACATTCATTCAAAACAAAAAAGATAACCAAATAGTTTTACAGACTAGCAGAGGAAGGAAAATAGAATTCTTAATACAGAACACACAAAATATTTAAAATGCAAGAGATGCCAAAAGCCTATTATGAACTACCATCCTAGTCATGAAGTGTATTTGCCTAGAAACGTCTAAATGGTAATCTTGGACGATCCAGGCCTCCTCCTTGTTAGGCGAAACTGAGCAGGATCCACTTCTTCCTCTTCAGTGTCCTCATCATCATCCTCTTCAGTTTCTTCTTCAGTTGCTGGAGCCTTTCTCTTGTCCTGTGGCTGAGAATTGGAGGCATGGTACTCTGGAATAGTTTCAGTAGTTGGCTTAGTTCTAGGTTCCTTTTGGTGTGCATTCACATTATCTTGAGGAATGGGAGGCACAAGCAGATTTCTCTTGTTAATGAAGGTGGCTTGTTGTTCGGATGACATGGTCATCATCAGACCATTTTCAAGGAGTAGGATGTGTTGTTTAAGATTCTCAAACAAAGAAATGACCTCAGAGTTGGATGAAAAGGACTTAATGGTTGACTTTCTAGGATGGATAGTAAAGGGTGAGACAAATATGGACTGATCTCGAGGAGTCCAAGGGGTAACAGGAGTTTCATGAAAATTCTTTCTCCTAGACTTCGAAACAGTTTCCTTGTATCACCAATGACACTAAAAAAATTTCAGATTTTTTCTTTCAAAATAAGTTTTGGAGAAAACAGTTGATGCACTTTCTTTTGGTGATTTTCTAGTAAAGGGAATTTCAAGATGAGCAAAGATAGGAGTCAAAAATTTTCTATATGAAAGTTTTTTACGGCTATCAGTGCTAATTTTGAGTAGGAATTTGCACATAACAAAGCCAATATCAATTCTGATTTTCTCAAGAAAACAATAGAACAGGTAAAACTCCATTTTGTTGGTATCAGTCCTATGACCATCAGTAGGGACCAACAGATTCAAAATTATGAAAAAAATGATCAAGTTTTGAGGACTGAAATCCTCCAATCTTGCTTCAGCAGGAGTATTAAAATGAGTTTAAAAATAAGTCATCAATTTAGCAACATGAAAATGATAATATGCAAAAGGAAATTCTTCATATGAAAAGAAGTTTACATTTTTTTTCTTTAAAACCATCTTCAATTTTGGTTTCCAGAACAGTGTTGACAATGTCAGGGTTCACCTCTATGTTAATAGAGTTGACACGTGAAACTAGATCAGTGTGTGATCTACCCTTCCTAAGGTTGGCAAAGAATTGATGAAGCATGTCAGGATACTATGTGTTTGGAATGGTCAGAAGATGAGTCCATTTTTGGAATTCAAAAAGCTTAAGAATTGGTTCAAGATCAAGCTTACGGAATTCGTAAGGGATGATAGTCCTCTGAGTAATGAAACCTTTCTGCGAGATCCATTCAAACCTCTCCCTGACAACATTATCAATGAACTTGGGTAAGGGGATAGGTTCCTCTGCAGTTTGAGCCTCACGTTGCTCTTTGGCAGGACGCTTTCTCTTTCCACTGCGTTGATCGGTTGGCACAGTATTCTGGACACCAGACCTTGTCCTTGGTGACTTCCTGGTAGAAGATTCAGCAGTTTGCTACTCCCCAACATTTTTCTCTGCAGCCTGCTGTTTCTCACTTTGCTCAACAGAAGGATCAGCAGTTTGCCTTTCCTTAGTTTGAGCAATTCCATTCCTTTTAGCTGACCTTTTTCCCTTTTTACTGTGAGATTTCGTCACATTTCTGGGTGATTTCGTAACGGATGCATCAGTATTGATGGGCTGCTCCAGTTCTTCTTCACTATCACTGATTGGATGCTCTTCAGGGCATAGTATTCTGGACACCAGACCTTGTCCTCGGTGACTTCCTGGTAGAAGATTCAGCAGTTTGTTGTTCCCCAATATTTTTCTCTGCAGCCTGTTGTTTCTCACTTTGCTCAACAGAAGGATCAGCAGTTTGCCTTTCCTTAGTTTGAGCAATCCCCTTCCTTTTAGCGGACCTTTTTCCCTTTTTACTGTGAGATTTCGTCACATTTCTGGGTGATTTCGTAACGAATGCATAAGCATTGGTGGGCTGCTCCAGTTCTTCTTCACTATCACTGATTGGATGCTCTTCAGTTTGATGCTCCTCCAGTTTGAACATTCAGCTTCTTCTTTGCAGACTGCTTCATCTTTCGACCACGAGTTCCAATTCCCTTTCTGGATGATTTGGTGGAAGGTTCGACGACCTGAACATCTTCATCCTCTTCATCTCTAAGCCTGAAGGTGCGTTCGGCACTGACAGACCCTCCTCTAGTTTTCACCATTATGCAATGCAAGATGATGTTGTTGCAGAGTATGATGTGAGTGGGTAATGAAATGAATTATGAGTACAGATGAACTACAATGACTGCTTGAATCGACCACAGATAGGTGAAAATTGAGTGGTTAGGGTTTCGGGTGAGAATTGGGATTTATGGTGTAGTTGGCAGTTGGGAGAAGTTATGAGGAGCAATAAATGCGCAATAAGAATGTAAGGGTGTTGGATAGAGCAATTTCTTGAAACTTGTTCCGAAGAGAGATGAATTTGAATTTTGAAAGTGAGAGAATATGAAGAGTTGCGTCTGAGACAAAGGGTAAAAATGAACTGAATGAAGCAAAGGACTTCCTTATAAGACGCAATTTTTGAGTGTTGGACGGCTGAACGAAATAAAGCATCCGACACAACCGTCCGAACCAGAACTTTCTGAAAAATGATCAAGATCACTGTCGGACGTCCGCTCTAACACATCGGACGTCCGCTAAAGAGTGACCAGAGAATTTTTAGAATATTTTTTCTGAAACGCCCAATTTTGTTCTCAAAGACACAAATTGATCCAGTGGTAAGGTTTTTGTGAGAATATCAGCAATTTGATCTTTTGAGCAGGCATATTGAACACAAATTTCACCCTTATGGACAAGATAGCGAATGAAATGATGTTTTATGTCTATGTGTTTTGTCCTAGAATATTGAATGGGATTTTTTGTCAAATTTATGGTACTAGTGTTATCACAATACATAGGTACACAATTGTACACTAATCCAAAATCATTTAATGTGTTTTTCATTCATAATAATTGAGCACAACAAGCTCCGGCGGCAACATATTCCGCTTCGATTGTAAACAACGAAATAGCATTTTCTTTCTTGCTGAACTAAGATACTAGGCAATTTTCAAGAAAGTTACATATACCTGTTGTACTCTTTCTATCTATCCTACAACCACTAAAATCAGTATCCGAGAATCCACATAAAGGAAATTCATGACACTTAGGATATCATAGGTCAAAATTCGGGGTTCCTTTTAGGTATTTAAGAATTCTTTTTACCGCATTCAAGTGAGATTCTTTTGGACAAGACTGAAAACAAGCACACAAGCATACAGGAAACATAATATCCGGTCTACTAACAGTTAAGTAAATTAAACTACCAATCATATCTCTATATTTCTTTTCATCAACTCTTGTACCTTTTTCATCCTTGTCAAACTTGGTAGATGTGCATATAGGTGTTCCAACTTGTTTTGAATCTTCCATTCCAAACCTTTTGAACAGCTCCTTAGTGTATTTTGCTTGATTAATGAACGTTCCTTCTCGGGTTTGAACCACTTGGAGTCCAAGGAAAAAATTTAATTCTCCCATCATGCTCATCTTAAACTCTTTTTGCATAATTGTGAAAAAATCCTTGCACAGGCTCTCATTAGTAGCACAAAATATAATATCATCCACATATATTTGTACAATTAAAAAATCACATGAACTTTGTTTAGTGAAAAGAGTAGTATCTACAATGTCTCTTTTAAAACCATTTTCAATCAAAAAATCACTTAAGCGTTCATACCATGCCCTTGAAACTTATTTTAATCCATACAAATCTTTTGAGAGTTTAAACACATGATTAGGATAAATCTCATTTTCAAATTGATTCTAACCTAGCTACGGGTGCAAATATTTCATCAAAATTTTTTTTTTTTTTTAGCATACCCCTTATCTACAAGTCTGGCCTTATTCCTTACTACCTCACTTTTGTCATTCATTTTGTTTTTAAAAACCCATTTTGTGCCAATGATTGGATGATCTTGAGGTCTTTCAACTAATCTTCAAATCTTGTTCCTTTCAAATTGATTTAACTCCTCTTCCATAACTAAAATCCAGTTCTCATCTTTCAAGGCATCAACAACATTTTTAGGTTCAAAATGTGAAACTAATACAAAATTATCCATCAATTATTTAGAGGAGGAACAAGTTCTGACCTTCTTGGATGGATCACCAATGATGAGCTCCTTAAGATGGTTTTGAACAAATTTTCTGACTCTTGGAAGATCGTTAGGTGTACTAACATCTCTGTCATTGTCTTCCAGTGCTGGACTGTCTTGAGAATCATCTTCCTTTGAGTCATTTTCTGGTGAAGCAGTGTCTTGGTCATTGATTGTGAGCTTCTTTAGTCCTTCTTGAACACCTGCATCATCATCTTCACCACAACTTTTGAAAATATCACCATTAGATTCATCAAAAGTAATATGTATAAGTTCCTCTATAACCAGAGTCCTGCGATTATAAACTCTAAAACCTCTCTTATTCTCACAATACCCCAAGGAAATTCGTTCATCAGATTTTTTATCAAACTTACCAAGATGTTCCTTAATGTTTAAAATGAAACATTTGCAACCAAAAACTTTGAAGTATCCAACAACAAACTTTTTATCAAACATCAACTCATAAGAGGTTTTGTTCAAAATTGGTTTTAAAAGAATTCTATTCATAGTATAGCAGGTTGTATTTATGGTTTCAGTCCAAAAATATTTTGGCAAATTACACTCATTTAACATGGTTCTAGTAGCCTCTTGAAGTGTTTTATTCTTTCTTTCAACAACCCCATTTTATTGGGGAACTCTTGTAATTGAAAATTCATGAGTAATTCCATTGTTATCATAAAATTCTGGAAAGCCACAAAAATGAGATTCTGAGCCATTGTCACTTTTGATCTTGATGATTTTCAACCCAATCAAATTTTGAACCTTTGCAAATAATGAAACAAAGTTTTTTAAAGCATCATCTTTGTGTGCAAGAAACATCATCCAAGTGTATCTAGAATAATCATCAATAACAACAAGGCAATATCTTTTGCCATCTAAACTAGTAGTTTGTGTAGGATCAAATAAATCAAGATGTAAAAGTTCCAAAGATTTTGTGGTAGAAACACATTTCTTGGGTTTAAAAGAAACTTTGACTTGTTTTCCAAATTGACAAGCATCACAGATTTTATCCTTTTCAAATTTGATTTTTGGCAACCCTCTAACAAGTTCCTTTTTGGAAATCTCTTTTAGCAAATCCATGTTAAAATGACAAAACCTTCTACGCCACAACCAAGGGTCTTCATTTGCAACTTTAAGACATTTAAGACTAGAAGAATTAACATTTTCCAGAATAACTACATAAATGTCATTAACTCTTTTTTCTTTGAAGATAGTGTTGAATTTTGAGTCAAGAACAAGGCATTCACGCTTTTTAAATAACACAAACAAATTTCTATCATATAATTGACTAACACTTAACAAGTTATAACTCAGATTGTTAACTAAAAGAACATTATGAACAAAGATTTGACCATTCTTACCAACATTACCAATTCCAACAGTTTTGGCTTTATTATCGTCTCCAAAAGGTACTTTTTCGCTTGCTCTTGGCTTGAACTTGATGAATTGTGATAGATCACCAGTCATATGTTTTGAGCATCCACTATCTATGAATCATTTTGATTTCTTGATAATATTCACCAAATTCACCTACATAAAAGTTCACAAGATAATATTTGGTACCATTTATTTTTTGGGTCCTTGAGAGTTAGCATTATGTCTAACTATCCACATACATTTCATACCATTTCTCATATTCTTTCTCATATAACAATTACTCTTCATGTGACCAATTTGACAACAAAAGCTGTAGATGGTCAGTGAGTTGCTCACATGGACAGGTTTAACAAATTTGATTTGCCTTCTCTTATAAATGGTAAATTCGTTTGCACTAGAATTCAACCTTTTCTTATGAATGTCAAAATGATGTTTTGTATCATGTCTTTGAAAGCAATTTTATTTCTAATGTTGAAGTAACTGATTAAGATCATCCATTCTTCTTTTCAAAATTTCTTGTTCATTTTTGAGCATGTCACAGAAATTTGTTCTTCTATCGAGTTCAACATGTAAATCATTTTCAATCCTTTTCAGGTTTTCATTTTCATTTTTCAGATTCTTGTTTTGTTGAAAAAGGTTTGCATTGTCTTGAATCAGAAAATTGATCTTTTGTTTTAATTCCTTGTTTCTAACATAGGATTCTTTCAAGTTATTATGCATTCTTTCCATAAAAGAATTAACATCATCATCACTATCAATTTGAGAGTTACAAGCAGTTACCTCTTCATCACCGATGGCCATGAATGCCATTTGGGCAGATTCCTCTTCTTCTTCGACTTCACCTTCTGAGTTGCAGTCATTCCAAGTGATCTGAAAGTTGTTAAGCTTTGGTTTCGTTCAATTTTTCCTTTTTTCTTTTTCTTCATTGGACACTCGCTCACATAGTGTCCAGGTTGACCGCACTCGAAACATTTGTCAGTTTGTTTCTTATTGAATTCTTGCTTCCATTTGTTTCTTAAGTTGTTGAACTGATTTGGGAATGAATTGTTAGGTCCCCCTTTTCCGAATCTCCTCTTGTTGAGAATTCTCTTGAAGGTTCTTGTGATGAGTGCAATAGCAATGTCATCAACTTCCACATCATCTTCATCCAAGGAAGCTGAGTCATCTTCATTTTGCGAGACTTTTAGAGAAATACTTTTTCTCACATTTGCATCTTGTTCCTCCTGCACCTTGGACTTGAGTTTCAACTCATAAGAAGTTAGAGAATTAACAAGTGATTCAATAGGCAAGGAATTTAGATCTCTAACTTCTTCAATGGCAGTCACTTTACTCTTCCAATCCTTAGATAAAGCATTCAGAATTTTCCTGTTTTTCTCGCCTAGAGAATATTCCTTTTCCAACACTTCTAAATCCTTAATGAGATCATTGAATTTACAATACATCTTATCAATGTTTTCATGAGGTTCCATCTTAAAAGATTCATATTTAGTGACCAGAATAGACTTCTTTTGTTCTCTCACATTCTCACTCCCTTCATGGATTTCTCTAAATTTATCCCAAATCTCTTTTGCAGATCTACAGCGTTCTCTAATAGACTCATTTGAATCTAGAACACTGTATAACACATTCATAACCTTGGCATTCAAAATGAGGTGGGTTTTATCATCACCAGTCAACTCATTTCTAGTTTTTGATCTTGGTCTATGAGTGATTTCATCAGCAATAGAGACATCACATAGACCTTCATTGACAATAAACCACAACTCGATATCAATAGATTGTAAGAAAATAATCATCCTTTCCTTCCAACTCACATAATTTGATCCATTGAACATTGGGGTCTAATGACGGATTGTCCTTCAAAAAATATGGCATTGTTGGTTGTCATTTTTACTCCAAAGCCGATTGAACTTAATCTCTAGGAGACCAATCTCTGATACCAACTGTAAGAATCGAAGACAACCTAAGAGAGGGGTGAATTAGGTAGTTTAAAAAACTGGTCAAGTTGTGAGTCACTTTTTGAGTACTTACCCTCTTTTTCTAAAAGACCACGCAATGGAGCAATTGATGAGAAAGCACAAGTGCTTGTGAGTAGAAGAGATGAGCAATTTATATATCAAGACAGTAAGTAAAAGAGATAGAGTATCAAACCAAATACCAAACTCCTCTTGAGTTTGAATATCACTTTATAGAGCAAACTTCTTCAAGTTGATCAACTTACAACCAATCTTTTGTGTACAAAGGAAGGATCACTTCCTCCTTACCCCAAGCCACACTTGATCAAGCAAGGAAGTTTTACTGTCACTCGAATAACCCTCACAAAGTTACACTATTGAAGTAATTGAATCACATTAGAAAAGCTTATCGAAAATTATACAACTAAGAGTATAAATCTTCTTTGAAGAGTATTTTCACACTAAAATCACTCTAGATTTCCTGTAGTCTCAATATGCAAAGTTGCTTTGAAGTGGTTGATTTTGTTCTATTTATATGGGACCAAAAAGTTCCTCAATTAATGCGTCCAATGGATAGAAGGCAGTTGAAGAGTCAACTAGCCGTTGGTAGTGTTGGACGTTCGGTAGACCAACTTCTTGCGTCCTAACGTAGGCAGTAAGCTCAAGAAATTTTTTTGAATTATTTCGGACGTCCAATACCTTCAATATATGCGTCCGAAGGTAGGAGGTAAAACTGAGAATTCTTCTTCAATTCTTTTCGGACGTCCGGTGCCTCCAAGGCTTTGCGTCCGAAGTGTCGCAACGCTTGTCGGACATCCGGTGCTCTGATGATGTGCGTCCGATCGAGGTCAATGAACTTAGAGAGAATGACTCAATATCTTCGGATATCCAAGGGTGAAGTTCTTCATGCGTTTGAAGTTGTGCAAAGGTTGTCGGATGTCCGATCCAGTCTTCTTGTACGTCCGACAGCAGCTTCAGTATCCTTTGTGCTTAATCTTTGAACCTGTTTTCCTCCATTTCTGAAATGATCTATTTAGAGAACATTAGTAACATCCATTTGTTTTGTAATCATCAAAAGCTACGGACTGAGATAAACACTTTATTACATTCAACAAAATTCTGAAAGTACTAGTTAGTGCACCTAATATACCAAAAAATGTAGTAAAATTAATAACAACATACTAACAATAAATACCCATGACTTAAATATACTAAGCAATCATAAAAATTATTAAGGTTATATAGTTACTGTAGAAGTTGGTGACAAACAACGTGCAACTTACATTCCATTCAAACTAACGATAGTGCGAAAAAAAAGACTAATTAATGAAAAGACGATCTCGAAAATTTTTTAAATTCATAGTCACAATATGTGAGTTCATGATAAATACAAGAAAATTGGTAGCATAATTTTTTCCCTGAAAGCATATCATTTACAATTTCCTTAATTTCATGTTCACACTATTAGCTTGTTCATTTTTGTAAATGTAACACAATTACAACTAAAAAAAATTATGTTTCCCTAATGATATTATCAACTATATACATATGCAATTATACATTATATAATACACATAGCTAATAAGATCATTATTGTAAGTTTGTAACTAATCAAATTAAATATTATATGTGATAAGATAAAAATATACAAATATTATAATATAAATAAAAGCATATAATAATATACTATATATCAATATTCTTTATAATTATACATTATATAATTATAATGTATATTATATATTAGATATTATTGTATATTATTATATTCATAATAATAAATATAATTGTAATTATATTTTATATTACTATTATATACGCATATATATTATAATTACATGAACTTATAAATAATTGTAATGACAAATAAATAATACAAATATATTACTATATAATTGTAATAAATTATATCATATATTATGTAAATACACGGTTGTCAATTAATTAAATAATTATAATATATATTTATACAATATATTATACATGTGTTTATAATAATTATAAATACAAATATAACTATATTTGTTATTGTAAATATATTATAATGATTATAAATATATTATATAATTATAC